>NC_083879.1:62416795-63666795 GCF_032452875.1 Bos javanicus | reverse complement strand
TGCTGGCATCTGCATATCTGACATTTTTTATATTTCTCCCAGCAATTTTGATTCTGGCTTTTGCTTCATCAAGCCTAGCATTTCACATGATATACTCCGCATGTAAGTTAAATAAGCAGGGTGACTATAAACAGCCTTGATGTAACTCTTTCCCAATTTGGAATCAGTCCATTGTTCCATGTCTGGCTCTAACTATTTCTTCTTGATCTGTATACAGATTTCTCAGGAGACAGGTTAGGTGGTCTGCTATTCCCATCTCTTTAAAAATTTCCCACAGTTTGTTGTCATCCACACAATCAAGGGCTTTAGTGTAGTCAATAAAGCAGAAGTAGATGTTTTTCTGGAATTCTCTTGCTTTTTCTATGGGCCAACGGATGTTGGCAATTTCATCTCTTATTCCTCTGCCTTTTCTAAATCCAATTTGAACATCTGTAATTTCTCAGCTTACTTACTGTTAATGTCTAGTTTGGAGAATTTTGAGTATTACTTTGCTAGTCTGTGAAATGAGTGCAATTGTGTGGTAGTTTGAACATTCTTTGGATTTGCCCTTCATTGGGATTGGAATGAAAACTGACCTTTTCCAGTCCTGTGACCACTGCTAAGTTTTCCAAGTTTGCTGGCATATTGAGTGCAGCACTTTTGAAGCATCATCTTTTTAGGATTTGAAATAGTTCAACTGGAATTCCATCAGTTCCACTAGCTTGGTTTGCAGTGGTAATTACTAAGGACCACTTGATTTCTCACTCCAGAATGTCTAACTCTAGGTGAGTGATCACACCACTGTGGTTATCTGAGTCATTAGATCTCTTTTGTATAGTTATTCTGTGTATTCTTACCACCTCTTCCTAATATCTTCTGCTTCCATTAGGTCCATACTGTTTCTGTCCTTTATTGTGCCCATCTTTGCATGAAATGTTCCCTTGGTATCTCTAATTTTCTTGAATAGGTCTCTAGTCTATCCCATTCTATTGTCTTCCTCTATTTCTTTGCATTGATCACTTAGGAAGCTTTCTTATCTCTCCTTGCTATTTTTTGGAACTCTGCATTCAGATGGGCATAGCGTTCCTTTTCTCCTCTGTCTTTCATGTCTCTTCTTAGCTATTTGTAAGGCCTCCTCAGACAACCATTTTGCTTTTTGTCATTTCTTTTTCTTTTGGGATGGTTTTGATCACTGCCTCCTATACAATGTTACAAACCTCCATCCATAGTTCTTCAGGCACTCTGTCTACCAGATCAGTCCCTTGAATCTATTTGTCACTTCCATTGTACAATCATAAGGGATTTGATTTAGGTCATACTTGAGTGGCCTGGTAGTTTCCCCTGCTTTCTTCAATTAAAGTCTGAATTGTGCAATAAGGAGCTCACGATCTGAGCCACAATCAGCTCCTCGTCTTGTTTTTGCTAACTGTAGAGAGCTTCTCCATCTTTGGCTCCAAAGAATATAATCAATCTGATTTTGGTCTTGACCATCTGGTGATGTCTATGAATAGAGTCATCTCTGGTGTTGTACAATTCAGGACAGACATATTGTTACTATCACAGAAATTAACAATACATATTCCTAATGTTCCTCTCAGTGCATCATTTTATCACATGCTAACTGAATTAGGACTGTGAATGTGTCTTCCTTACAAAATGATAAGGACAGTTGTGCACATTTTTTTTCTTCCTGTCAAGCTCTGTGACCAAGTATTAACTCTGTGGAGTTGGAAATGTTGATTGGGAAGAAAGGTATGCAGGGGTCCAAACTAATAAGGCTGCTGCTGCTGCTAAGTCTCTTCAGTCGTGTCCGACTCTGTGACCCCACGGACGGCAGCCTGCCAGGCTCTGCCATCCCTGGGATTCTCCAGGCAAGAACACTGGAGTGGGTTGCCATTTCCTTCTCCAATGCGTGAAAATAAAAGGTGAAAGTGAAGTCGCTCAGTCGTGTCCGACTCTTAGCAACCCCATGGACTGCAGCCTACCAGGCTCCTCCGTCCATGGGATTTGCCAAGCAAGAGTACTGGAGTGGGTTGCCATTGCCTTCTCTGAAACTAATAATAAACACAAACAAATATAATAATAGCAGAAACACAGCAAAAGAGATTTTAAGCGAACTTGAATTTCAAAGTGAGATCGAATTATTTTTTACAGAAGTGACTTAAGACAAGAGAAGAAACTCTGAGTTATCTCTCTCCAGTTCTTGCCTGGAGAATCCCTGGGATGGGGGAGCCTGGTGGGCTGCCATCTATGGGGTTGTACAGAGTCGGACATGACTGAAGCGACTTGGCAGCAGCAGCAGCAGTAATGGCCAATATTGAGAGACCTCTTGACTGTGTCTCTGGGTGAAAAAGATTTTATTCCTACTGATCCACAAGCTCTCTTTATCTAAAAACTCCTTGTGGATAATCTGGTGGAAACAAGTAACACAACATTTTCTGATGACTCAATTTATAGGTAGACAACCACAGCTATCACTTAGCATGCAGTTTATAAGCTGTTTTGCATTCTATTTATTTTTCACATGCCCAAAGAGAATTATGACTGATTAATTGGATAAGGCATAAAAGGCTAAATGACAAGCTTCTGCACTCTTTGTGGACATAAATTAAAATGACATATTACTTAGACAGCATCCTGTGTGTGATATTATGGCTATCTGCTCAGTTATATCACAGCTTTGTATACTCTTTTATGAAATGTGAATGTGAATGGAATTCATTTAAGGAAATGAGATTTGGAACCCAGTCATCCTTGAGTGAATTTGCATGCCACTTTGGTGGCCTGAATTTTGCAGATTACTCACTTTTGGAAGGACACAAAAGACATTAAGGTAAATTCTATGGAACATGAAGACAGAAGTGCATCTAAGGATAGAATATATTAAACTGACAGTCTTACAGAACACACATTTCTGGTACAGCATATTTCCCCAATGACATGGTTTCATTAACATTTAATGGCAGTGTCATATATGGTGACTTGGGCTTGATGTGAACTAGCTCCAAATTGCCAAATGTTTTTTGAGAGGTTAGAAACCTGGCTTGGAGTACTGTGCCAAATCAGGCAAAATAATAGCTCTAGAGGCTTGACATCATGTGAAAAAAAATTTAAAAATAACATAATCTAGGATATAGTTTGACCTTGAAATAGGCACAGAGAGAAAATACAGCTCAAATTGAATTACTAACTGAATGTTGACTATAAAAAAACACCATACTGTGAAAATGTTGGAAGTAGACATACCCTCATCCAAGAATGACTATTGAATAGTGAAATCAGTTTAGAATCTCAGGTCATTAAGGATCAGGGACAGCATGTGGTAACGAAAAAAGCAAAGGAACTAAACTTGTGAAAAAAAATTAAGGTAAACAATTAGGATTTCACTAGATATCTACAGTTTTGTTGTTGCTGTTGTTCTCCAATGGCCTAGTTTCTACAGTTAAGAGTGAGAATTTATTCTCCTTGATATGCAACCAGTTGAGTAAATAAAGGAACATCGTTGTGTCATCCATAGTTGGGGTTGGGGGTAGATTGGCAGTGTTCAGTAATGACAACAGGGAGCCTGTGGATGTAAAAACTTGTCATATGTGTCTGAAATATGATTATGTTTACATACCATGAAGAATGTGGAAATGGCTGAGCAATGGTCTTTAGTTACATGCTTAGTCATTTGGAATTTGCAGTATGTGGGAAATTTTTATTTCTGTTAGGAAAATATTGGAAGTAAAACCATAATTGTAACTGATTTATAATATATCAAACATAAATTGAATCTATTGAACATATGATGCAACAAAGGGTTGCAAGCTTATTGATATAATTAAGTGAAAATGAATATTATATAAGGATGATTTCCCAGGAATCAATTTTATAAATGTCAACTGCTGCTGCTGCTAAGTCGCTTCAGGCGTGTCTGATTCTGTGTGACCCCATGGACGGCAGCCCACCAGGCTCCCCCATCCCTGGGATTCTCCAGGCAAGAACACTGGAGTGGGTTGCCATTTCCTCCTCCAATGCATGAAAGTGAAAAGTGAAAGTGAAGTCACTCAGTCGTGTCTGACTCTTATCGACCCCATGGACTTCAGCCTACCAGGCTCCTCTGTCCATGGGATTTTCCAGGCAAGAGTACTGGAGTGGGGTGCCATTGCCTTCTCCGATAAATGTCAACAGACACAAGTAAAGGATAAAAGGATATACCTACCTAACTCATGACACAATAAAACAAAATATACTCATAGACAGAAGGAAAGTGTTTCAGTTTTCCCAAATCCCTTACTGGCCTAAATAGCTGACATATAATGATGCTTAAGAGACCATGAGAAGCACACATCTGCAAACTCAGTGCTCCCTTTGCTTACCACATAAAAACTTCCTCAGTTCAGTTGTTCATTTTAGTCGCTCAGACGTGTCCGACTCTTTGCGACCCCATGAATTGCATCACGCCAGGCCTCCCTGTCCATCACCAACTCCCAGAGTTCACTCAGACTCACATCCATCAAGTCAGTGATGCCATCCAGCCATCTAATCCTCTGTCATCCCCTTCTCCTCCTGCCCCCAATCCCTCCCAGCATCAGAGTCTTTTCCAATGAGTCAACTCTTCGCATGAGGCGGCCAAAGTACTGGAGTTTCAGCTTTAGCATCATTCCTTCCAAAGAAATCCCAGGGCTGATCTCCTTCAGAATGAACTGGTTGGCTCTCCTTGCAGTCCATGGGACTCTCAAGAGTCTTCTCCAACACCACAGTTCAAAAGCATCAATTCTTCAGCACTCAACCTTCTTCACAGTCCAACTCTCACATCCATACATGACTACAGGAAAAACCATAGCCTTGACTAGATGGACCTTTGTTGGCAAAGTAATGTCTGTCTCTGCTTTTCAATATGCTATCTAGGTTGGACATAACTTTCCTTCCAAGGAGTAAGTGTCTTTTAATTTCATGGCTGCAGTCACCATCTGCAGTGATTTGGGAGCCCCCAAAAATAAAGTCTGACACTGTTTCCACTGTTTCCCAATCTATTTCCCATGAAATGATGGGACCAGATGCCATGATCTTAGTCTTCTGAATGTTGAGCTTTAAGCCAACTTTTTCACTCTCCTCTTTGACTTTCATCAAGAGGCTTTTTAGTTCCTCTTCACTTTTTGCCAGCATGTCTGAGTTTACTGATATTTCTCCCAGCTATCTTGATTGCAGCTTGTGCTTCTTCCAGCCCAGCATTTCTCATGATGTACTCTGCATAGAAGTTAAATAAGCAGGGTGACAATATACAGCCTTGATGTACTCCTTTTCCTATTTGGAACCAGTCTGTTGTTCCATGTCCAGTTCTAACTGTTGCTTCCTGACCTGCATACAGATTTCTCAAGAGGCAGGTCAGGTGGTCTCATATTCCCATCTCTTTCAGAATTTTCCGCAGTTTATTGTGATCCACACTGTCAAAGGCTTTGGCATAGTCAATAAAGCAGAAACAGATGTTTTTCTGGAACTCTCTTGCTTTTTCCATGATCCAGCGGATGTTGGCAATTTGAACTCTGGTTCCACTGCCTTTTCTAAAACCAGCTAGCATTTACCAACTCTCTCTGGAGTTCTGGTAATCTGGTGATATATACAAAGCAACACTAAATGGATGAGGATTCAATTCCCAGCTGACCCCTAATTTTTACTGGAATCATCTGCAGGGGCTGAAGTCCTATTCCTCAGGTACATTCCATAATTGAGTTTGGTTCACAGTTTACAAACATAAATATTTATTTTTTCAGTCCTAAAGCAAACTATTGAAGATATTACAATGGTAATACATTAAGCTATTTTTCTTTAAATCACTTCTTCAGAACTTAAAAGAGAAGAAAATAAGATATTCTCTGAACTCTTGCTCTGGTTTAACACCTAGCTTTTAAATTCTGTATCTAGAAAAATTCCAAAAATTCTGTGTGATATACATTTATTAGTTTCCTCTGTCACATTTTACCCAACTTTCAATCTCACTTAGGCCCTTTTTTCTGGTCTCCAAGCCATTGGTATCAGAGTCACATTATATGAAAATTTGTGTTTCTAAAACATTAAATAGTCATTTCTTGAATACATCTGCAAATCTTAGGATTCAGAATGTCTACCACAATTCATGGCTTTATTTATGAATGCATTAAAAAATGAATGAAATTTAATTAAATATAATATTTCCATCTTTAAAGTACCAGAGGACATTCACTAAATGTCCTCTCAGCTTCCCTATTACATTTTAAATTTATTTTCATAAAATAGATCCTTCCTGATGTTATTTACACTGTCATAGTCTGCCTCAAATAAGTAATGCTTCATAATATTTCCATAAAATATAACAAAGCTTAATTTTGATTTAAAGAACCCTCTTCGTATGGACACCATCCTATATTTTGGACCTTTCTAATTGTCACCATTTAAATATGTTATGTATTGTGACATTTCTAATTTTTTATATTCATCATTTCCTGGGCAAGAGACATCTACTTTCTGTCTTAATCTTTTACCTATAATGCAAAAATTATTTCTTGCTTCTCATGTTCTTGCCTAACTCATTTTTATATTAATATTATTTAATTCATAAAATTCTTGTAGTACTCTTGTAGGGTACTTGTTTTGGTACTCTGCAGTGTTTAGGAGACACAAAAATAAAGTTAGTGAGACAAACCAGATATGACCATTTCTGCTTCAGTTTTCACATCTGGAAAATACATACAACAGCAGCTATTTTTGTGATAATTCACAAGGCTATCATGATTTAAAATGCATAAAGTCAAGTTTCAATGTCAGAATTTTTTGCCTATTTTCTTCCTGTCTAGTGCCTAGAATACAGCATGACCTCTCATAAGCACTGAACAAACATCTGTTGAGTAAATGACTGTGCTGAGAAAAATGTTCAGCATATGTCAGTAAATGTCAAGAAATATTTTCTCTATAAGTTACTTTAAAAAAAAAAGATTCAATGCATTTGAGATACACGTGAGAGTGATACAACATAGTAGTGCAAGCAAGGCATCTAGTTACACACGCACACACAGACAGACAGTGGTAAATGGGTGAGGCTTTAAAGCTGAATGACTGCTCTTTTATGACAAGCTTTGGAGTCAAACAACAGGCTTGATTCCAACCAGATTTCCTGTAATCGCTCCTTATAGAGAATTCTGGAATCATCTCTCTTAGTCATTTCTGTTATTAAATTAGTGTTTCTTGAGTGATAGGGTAAATGATAAACTTAGAAAAAATTAAAATAAAACTATCTTAGGCAGACTAGATAGATAAATAAATAGTCTTAGGAAGAGAAAACTTTAATCTCAGTCATTGTGTTACCATCTGAAACAACTCCTTGGATCTAATTTAAGAACATTTCCAAGCTTAATTGATTCAAGTATATGATCTAACACCATGAAATATCACTTACATAAAAACATTTAATGATGAAAGGAAAATGCTTTGAAGATACTGCACACTAAAAATAAAGGTTATGATAAATTTAAAGGACGTTAAAAATCTCCATGAGTTATTAAGAGGAGTGTGGTTCCTTCTCTTCAGAAAATAATTTCCCAGAGTTACTACTGGATTTGTTTATTCAGTCAAGTCTAAAGAATCTGAAAAAAACATTATGGCATATACCATCTTGACTTCACTATATATTTTAAAAATTTCTTTACACAAAAATACATTTAAGAATATAATATAAAAATATTTTATGAGAGAAATTTGAATTCAAGAATAGTTTAGTTCAGTTCAGTTGCTCAGTCATGTCCAGCTCTTTGTGACCCCATAGACTACAGAACGCTGGGCCTCCCTGTCCATCACCAACTCCTGGAGTTCACTCAAACTCATGTCCATTGAGTCAGTGATGCCATCCAGCCATCTCATCCTCTGTCGTCCCCTTCTCCTCCTGACCTCAATCTTTCCCAGCATCAGGGTCTTTTCAAATGAGTCAGCTCTTCGCATCATGTAGCCAAAGTATTGGAGTTTTAGCTTCAACATCAGTCCCTCCAATAAACACCCAGGACTGGTCTCCTTCAGAATGGACTGGTTGGATCTCCTTGCAGTCCAAGGGACTCTCAAGAGTCTTCTCCAGCACCACAGTTCAAAAGCATCAATTCTTCATCACTCAACTTTCTTTATAGTCCAACTCTCACTTCCATACATGACTACTGGAAAAACCATAGCCTTGACTAGATGGACCTTTGTTGACAAAGTAATGTCTTTCCTTTTTAATATGATGTCTAGGTTGGTCATAACTTTTCTTCCAAGAATGGTAATAAAATCCAAAAATGTAATAAGATTATTTACTTTAATCAGTTTCAATATCTAACTTGTGAATAAATTCCCCTCTTCAAGATACAACTTTGTGCTAACTAATAAGGATTGATTTGAATATACCCTCCCAAAGCCTGACATACATTTTTTGTGTATCTTTCCAAACCAAATGCAATTGCTCTAATGATGCATAAAATAAGTAGGATTCCCAATTTAGTCACTAGGTCACATGCATATAATCAACAATCATTATTTTATGGATTCATAATGGGCTATAAGCCTTCCCAGTGGTGCTAGTTGTAAAGAACCTGCTGTCAGTATAGGATATATAAGACAACAGGGTTCAAACCCTGGGTCAGAAAGCTTCCCTGGAAGAGGAAATGGCAACCCACTTCAGTATTCCTTCCTGGAGAATCCCATGGACAGAGGAGTCTGGCAGGAGTCATGAGGTCAGAAAGAGTCAGAAGCGACTGAAGTGATTTAGCATGCAATGTGCTGTAAAGAATCAGCTACATCACTAAACACTGGATTTCCAGTACTACTTTACATGAAATTATTTATATTTTAAGTGAAATTTTTAGCACATAATGTGTAGAATGTTTCTTAAATGAAATGCAGTTATCATTGAAAAAGTGAAATAAAGATTTTACACATATTTTGCAAAGTTTTAAAAAAGTTCTCAGAAAATATTCAAATACCTTACACTCTCAATTCTAATGTATAATTAAAATATTATGATTTTCCCCTTTTGTAGCTATTATGAATTTAATGAATTGATCTCCTAAATTTTAATATATTGCAACTATTTTTATGCCTTTAACCTTTGTGAACTGTAAGTTTTACATTTATTTATCTTATTGGCTATTAGTACTTTAGCTTTTTATGTGTATAACTTGATTTTTGTTAATGATATTACTAATATGTCTTTCATGCAAGTATTAAACATTTTCACAAATCATTTTGTTTATTTTTCAAATTGTTCTCCAGTTAAAAGTATGTTATTAAAAGCTATAAACACATTTCTACTCATAATTATAAGCTATATATTAACCTATATTCATTTCTGCTGTGTAGGGGCACCCAAGATGGTCAGGTCATGGTGGAGGTTTCTTAGAAAACGTGGTCCACTGGAGAAGGGAATGGCAAACCACTTCAGTATTCTTGCCTTGAGAACGCCATGAACAGTATGAAAAGGCAAAAAGATAGAACACTGAAAGATGAACTTTCCAGGACAGTAGGTGCCCAATATGCTACTGGAGATCAGTGGAGAAACTCCAGAAAGAATGAAGAGATGGAGCCAAAAGCAAAAACAACACCCAGTTGTGGATGTGACTGATGATGGAAGTAAAGTCCAATGCTGTAAAGAGCAATATTGCATAGGAAACTAGAATGTTACGTCCATGAATGAAGGCAAATTGAACGTGGTCAAACAGGAGATGGCAAGAGTGAATATCAGCATTTTAAAAATCAGGGAACTAAAATGGACTGGAATGGGTGAATTTAATGCAGATGACCATTATATCTACTACTGTGGGCAAGAATCCCTTAGAAGAAATGGAGTAGCCATCATAGTCAACAAGAGTCTAAAATGCAGTATTTGGACGCAATCTCAAAAACGACAGAATGATCTCTGTTTTTTTCCAAGGCAAACCATTCAATATCATGGTAATCCAAGTCTATGCCCTGACCAGTAGTGCTGAAGAAACTGAAGTTGAACAGTTCTATGAAGACCTACCAGACCTTCTAGAACTAACACCCCAGAGAGCTGTCCTTTTCATTATGGGAGACTGGAATGAAAAAGTAGGAAGTCAAGAGATAACTGGAGTAACAAGAAAATCTTGCCTTGGAGTACAAAACAAAGGAGGTCAAAGGCTAATAGAGTTTTTGCAAGAGATCGCACTGGTCATAGCAAACACCCTCTTCCAACAACACAAGAGAAGACTCTACACATGGACATCACCAGATGGTCAATACTGAAATGAGATTGATTATATTCTTTGTAGCCAAAGATGGAAAAGCTCTATATAGTCAGCAAAAACAAGGCCAGGAGCTGACTAGGGCTCAGATCATGAACTCCTTATTGCCAAATTCAGACTGAAATTGAAGAAAGTATGGAAAACAAATAGATCATTCAGGTATGACCTAAATCAAATCCCTTACAATTATGAAGTGTAAGTGTCAAATAGATTCAAGGGATAACATCTGATAGACAGAGTGCCTGAAAAACTATGGACAGAGGTTTGTGACATTGTACAGGAGGCAGAGATCAAGTTCATCCCCAAGGAAAAGAAATGCAAAAGACTGTTGGTTGTCTGAGGAGACCTTGAAAAAGCCGAGAAAATAAAAGACACCAAAGGCAAATGAGAAAAGGAGATATATACCCATTTGAATGCAGAGTTCCAAAGAATAGCAAGGAGAGATAAGAAAGTCTTTCTCAGTGATCAGTGATCAATGCAAATAAATAGAGGAAAACAACAGAATGGGAAAGACTAGCGATCTCTTCTAGAAAATTACAAATACCAAGGGAACATTTCATGCAAAGATGGGCACAATAAAGGAAAGAAATGGTATGGACCTAACAGAAGCAGAAGGTATTAAGAAGAGGTGGCGAGAATACACAAAAGCACTATACAAAAAAAGATCTTCATGACCCAGATAACCACGATGGTGTGATCACTCACCTAGAGCTAGACATCCCGGAATGTGAAGTCAAGTGGGCTTTAGGAAGCAACACTGCAAACAAAGCTAGTGGAGGTAATGGAATTCCAGTTGAGCTTTTTCAAACCCTAAAAGACGATGCTATGAAAATGCTGCACTCAATATGCCAGCAAATATGGAAAACTCAGCAGTGGTCACCGGACTGGGTAAGGTAAGTTTTCATTACAATCCCAAGAAAAGAAATGCCAAAGAATATTCAAACACAATTGCACTCATCTCACATGCTAGCAAAATAGTGCTCAAAATTCCTCAAGCCAGGCTTCAACAGTACATGAACCATGAACTTCCAGATGTTCAAGTTGGATTTAGAAAAGGCAGAGAAACCAGAGATCAAATTGCCAACATCTTCTGGATCATCAAAAAAGCAAGAGAGTTCCAGAAAAACTTCTACTTTTGTTCTACTGACTATGCCAAAGCCTTTGACTGTGTGGATCACATAAAACTGTGCAAAATTCGTAGAGATGAGAATAGCAGACCACCTGACTTGCCTCCTGAGAAATCTGTATGCAGGTCAAGAAGCGACAGTTAGACCTGGACGTGGAACAACAGACTGGTTCCAAATTGGGAAAAGAGTACATTAAGGTTGCATATTAACAACCTGCTTATTTAATTTATATACACAGTACATCATGTGCATGTATGCTGGGCTGGATGAAGCACAGGCTCGAATCAAGATGGTCAGGAGGATTATCAATAACCTCAGATATGCAGATGACACCATCCTTATGGCAGAAAGCGAAGAAGAACTAAAGAGCCTCTTGATGAAAGTGAAAGAGGAGAGTGAAAAAGTTGGCTTAAAGGTCAATATTCAGAAAACTAAGATCATGACATCTGGTCCCATCACTTCATGGCAAATAGATCAGGAAACAATGGAAACCGTGCCAGATTTTATTTTCTTGGGCTCCAAAATCACTGCAGATGTTGATTGCAGCCATAAGATTAAAAGACGCTTGCACCTTGGAAGAAAAGTTATGACCAACTTGGACAGCATATTCAAAAGCAGAGACATTACTTTGCCAACAAAGGTCCATCTAGTCAAGGCTATGGTTTTTCCAGTAGTCATGTATGGATGTGAGTGTTGGACTATAAAGAAAGATGAGTGATGAAGAATTGATGTTTTTGAACTGTGGTGTTTGAGAAGACTCTTGAGAATCCCTTGGACTGCAAGGAGATACAACCAGTCCATCCTAAAGGAGATCAGTCCTGATTATGCATCGGAAGGATTGATGCTGAAGCTGAAAGTCCAGTACTTTGACCACCTGATGTGATGAACTGACTCATTGAAAAAGACCCTGATGCTGGGAAAGATTGAATGCAGGAGGAGAAAGGGACGACAGAGGATGAGATGGTTGGATGGCATCACCGACTCAATGTACATGAATTTGGGTAAACTCTGGGAGTTGGTGATGAACAGGGAAGCCTAGTGTGTTGCAGTCAATGTAGTTACCAAGAGTCAGACAGGACTGAGTTACTGAACTGAACTCAATTGATATTCATTTATAACACATGAATTGTGGTTTTTTTTTTAATTTTATGATTTTTTTCACTTTTGTAAAGTATTCATTTTTGATTGAAGGATATTTACTTAACAGAATTTTGTTGTTTTCTGTCAAATATTAACATGAATCAGCCATAGGTATACGTAGTTTCTCTCCCTCTTGAGCCTCTCTCTCTATCCCACCCCTCTAGGTTATTACAGAGCCCCTGTTTGACTTCCCTAAGTCATACAGCAAATTCCATTGGTTCTCTATTTTACATATGGTAATATAAGTTTTCATGTTACTCTCTCTATACATCTCACTCTCTCCTTCCTTTTCCTCCCTGGTGTTTGTAAGTCTCTTCTCTGTGTCTGTTTCTCCACTGCTGCCCTGCAAATAAATTAATCAGTACCATCTTTCTATGTGCCATATATATGTATTAGAATAATACATGAATTCTTATCTCTGGCATTTTATCACCTGAAATATAATGTGGTGCATGTTATATGGGAAAAAGTATAATTTTATTACCTTTCTCTCAAGTATTATTTAGCCAACATCAGAAACTAATTTATATTATTTATTCCCAAATTTGTGCTACAAACTTTTTCAGATAATGAATTATAATAAAGTGTGTTAAAATAATCTATTTAATTTAGTAATTTATTAGCACAAACCACAGCAACAAATTTTAAATGCTTTCACTTCATGGTGTGTTTTAATATGTGCTTGTCCAAAATTTTGCCTACTTGTTTAAATATCCTGACTAGTCTTATTCATAATTATTGGATCAATTATGTAAAATTATATATATAAATAAAATGACATTTAAAATTTCTGAAGAATGCATTAGATTCATATTCATTATAAAATAATGTTATGTATTATATTTTATATTTATAATTTTAGCAAATCATTATTTGTGTACTATATAACTTACATCTACAACTTTTAAATGTGAATTGGTTTGTTTCAATTCTAGTATAAATATAACAATGTTTTAAAATATTGGATTATCTTCATAACTATTATTGATATTTAAGCATTTACATTTTTATATCTAGCAACTCCATGAAACACTGCCTTATTTCACAGTTGTCAGTATTTCATAGATCACATTCTTATAAAATCATAGAATACAAACTATTTATTTATTTCCACTAGTTATAAGACATATTTTTATGTTGGATGTCCATAGAGTCCAGTGCTTTTCCAGGTAATCACAGATTAAACTTGTGACATATTTTCAGCTTCATGACTTCTCTCATCTTGCTTCTGTTTCACTGACTTCCTTTCATTTTCAAGCATTATTAAGCTTCATCCCTCAACATTAGTGATTCATGATATCTTTCCTTAGACAGTTACAGTCTTATTACATATGAACAATCTAGGAATAAGTGCATGCACAGACTTTTATAAGGAAAGCATAGGCTAGAGGGACATTTTTGATTGGGACAGAATGATTAGAATAGTTATCTAGCAGAGTTTTTAAAAAAGTTGGATAAAATAAAGAATGGCATTGAAACATGTATAATATCATATAAGAAATGAATCACCAGTCCAGGTTCAATGCAGGATACAGGATGCTTGGGGCTGGTGCACTGGGATGACCCAGAGAGATGGTATGGGGAGATGGGGAGGGAGGTGAGAGGGGGATTCAGGATGGGGAACACGTGTATACCCATGGTGGATTCATGTTGATGTATGGCAAAAACAATACGATAATGTAAAGTAATTAGCCTTCAATTAAAATAAATAAATTTAAATGTTAAAAATAAATAAATAAAAATAATAATAAATAAAATTGAAAGACCCCCCCCCAAAAAAAAAAAAGAAAGTATGAGACCAGGTATGAAGATTGATATTGGTCCACACACATTTATCTACAGAGGACGATGGCAATGAAGAGACTCTTTCCAAAAACATACCTAAATATCAACTTTAAAATATGCTGGACTTCCCTGGTGGGCCAGTGGTTAAGAATCTGCCTGCCAATGCAGGGGACATGGGTTTGATCCCTGGTCCAGGAAGGTTCCACATGCCATGGGGCAACTAGATCTATGCACCCCAACTACTGAGCCTGTAAGCCTAGAGCCCATAGTCCTCAGCAAGAGAAGCCACTGAAATGAGAAACCTGTACACCACTGCAAGTGAGTAGTCCCTGCTCACCACAACTAGAGCAAAGCCCCCATGAGCAAAAAATATTCAAGGCAATGAAAAGTTAACAAATAAATATGTAAAAATGTGTTTACATCATATAAAATTGCAAACCACACCCAAACTGACACTCTTGTCTTCCATTTTCTGTTCTTTAAGCAAATGATTCTTTTACATGTAATCAAATCATGCTTTATGTTTAATGTCTGTTATCTGCATTATGTTTAATGTCTGTTAAAGCAGAGGATCTTTGCTTGGTTTTAGTTTCCCCCCAAATCCAGCAATATTTCCAAATATCTAGAAGATTACCTCACACACAATAAGCTCTCATTATTTTTTTGTTTTGCTGAACATGATTTTGGGGAGTTGTTAATTAATCTGCCTAAGATGCATATGGATTCCAGTCCTCAAGAAGTAAAAAGCTGGTAAAAACAAAGCAGAAAACATGGACTGAGGCACTAGAATCCATGATGGTGATTTAAAAAAAAGTTCTGGTGACCACATGATCTGCTCAGAAGAGCGGGAAGCCTGGTTATCTTGTCCAGGGACTGAGGAAGGCTGCTATTTTATATTCTGTTGAATATTATAGTTGTTTAAAGAGGAACCTTTTTCTTAAGAACACTACTGATATCCAGTGCTTGGCCTGTGGTTGAAATGACTCCTTTGGTACCTCTAGGAGAGAGCTGGTAGCCTGGACATTGCTGAGTTTTAATGAAGATAACTATGAGGGGTTGTATATCTGAAATGTATAATATTGTAAATCAACTATGTGTGCTCAGTTGCTTAGTCGTGTACAACTCTTTGCGACCCCATGGGCTATAGCCCACCAGGCTCTATCCGTTCAATTTTTACAGGCAAGAATATTGAAGTGAGGTGCCATTTCCTACTCCAGGGGACCTTCCTGACCCAGGGATTGTTGAACCTGCATCTCCTGTGTCTCCTGCATTGGTAGGCAGATTCTTTACCACTGAGCCATCTGAGAAGCCATTAAAAAAGATATGAAAGATAGGCCTGTAGAAAAGTGCTTACTAGGAGAAATATCCATGTTGAGTCATGTATGAAGAAGATGTCAGAAGGAAAAACAATATTCCAAACATAAATAAGAAATAAGGATTTTACAATAGAATTCTCCCTTCAGCTATGACGATGAATTCAATAGCACTATCTCACAAATATGTGCTGTGTTGGCAATTAAAGTGTTCTACTAAAATAAAGGCATATCTAAAAGAGAACTTTTGCCTTGTATCATTTCAATATGATTACTATATGTTAATGAATAACTTCTTATTAGATACCAAAGAAGAATAAAATTAATAGCAATAAGGAAGAAAAATGTGAATTATTTTTTCAGACAATATTCTCTGTTTTTCAGCCTCTATGTCCCTAAAAAATGATGGTTTGACATGGTCATTAAACTGATAAACTTTAAAAAATAGGTGAATAGATGTTTAAACAGATATATATGCCATATTGTTTTGTCTTGTTTAGTTAGCTTTGTCGTTTAAAATGTATCAGATATAAATTCTTGCTTCTCTTTTTTTTAGGTTTAAGTCAGATTTCACTATGTGACAGTTTTCCCTAGGATAAAGTGTGTTTCTTTTGTTATCATCTCTACCCAGAAATCCATTTATGAAACAAAAAACAAACACTTAAGCTCTATGCTGAATACTCATACTTCTTTCTGATGTACATGATTTAAAGATTCAATAGCATTACAAATCATTTATTTAATCTCTAATCAAAATTGGCTATGCATTTATAGAATTCTAGCTGTTTATTATTACTTTCAGGGAATTTAGTCTTTTTATTTTTATTATGCTCAAAGATCCTTGTAAATTCTACATTCATTGCCCAATTCAGATCACCTATGGCCATAAATGTATAAGACTCAAGGACTCTGGTTATTTCCTGTAGTTTCATACAAAATTGCTTTTGTTACTACAAAATAGAAATGAGAATATAAGCTTTGTCATTGTGGTAAGCTAAACACTGAAAGATAAGATTACAGTGCTTGAGGAGATTTTTGTCTTGTAACTAGTCACTGTCAAAATGAACGCTCACAGTATGTTGCCTCAAGAAAATAAAAATTCTATCTTAGAAAATAGATACTTCAGTATATGCAATGACAAGGAGATCTGCCTTGGGAAAGGTGGCAACTATGCAGACATTCAGTGTATACTAGTTAATGGAATATGTTTTATTCCCACCTTAGGTCCTGGAAATTTTCTAAGGACATTCAATTCTAGGCACTGAAGCTCTGGACGAAGTTCTGAAGCCAGCTCACACATGTGGGGAGTTGGTCTCAGCCTCCTCCAAAAATCTTGGGGGTAGAACTATGCCCAGACTATGTCTATTTCAGTAAACTAAGAATGTTACATCATCTTCAACCATTAGTCACTGCAGCTGACCTGACAATGTGCCCTAAGGGAAATTTGGAATGGAAAAACCAAAACAAAACAAGATACTGGCCCTAGGTAGCTAAG
Organism: Bos javanicus; assembly: GCF_032452875.1. Classification (NCBI taxonomy): domain Eukaryota; kingdom Metazoa; phylum Chordata; class Mammalia; order Artiodactyla; family Bovidae; genus Bos; species Bos javanicus. The sequence continues at coordinate 63,649,715 of NC_083879.1, read as the reverse complement.
ATGTATATCAAAGGAATAATTTCAATGAGCCCAAACTCTTGTAGCTTCCCATTCACAGAAAAGCACTAAATTTATTAATTTGTATTTTGTGTGTGTGTGATTAACAGTAATCTTTTGATGTTCAACTACTTCTTTTTTTCAAAAATTCCTGTACATCTTGCCCCCTCCCTTACCTCTTTGGAACAGTTCCTCAGAGTTATCTGAGGGACTGCTTCCCAGGCTATAGTCCTCAGTAAGGTCCCCAAATAAAACATGACTCACAAATATAAAACTGTGCAGCTTTTTCTCAGTAAACATTGGCATGCATGTTTGAATCCTGCTGATGGCTAAACTTCTATCTATATAGAAGAAAAGTTATTTTTTTAAAGTTCTAAATAAAGCTATTTAGATGTATTTCAAATATATTATTGAATACAATGTAGGAGGAGAAGCCAATACTACAAGTTGGTGAAATGCAGTGAAATCAAGTGTGATATGTGTCATAACTGGACAAATCAGATGAGAAACAACTATCAGTGTGCTCAGTGGTAAAGAATCCACCTGCCAAGCAGGACACACAGGTTTGATCCCTGGGTCAGGGAGATCCTCTGGAAAAGAAAATGGCAACCCACTCCAGTATTCTTGCCTGGGGAATCCCATGGACAGAGTAACCTGATGGGTTACAGTGCATGGTGTCGCAAGAGTCTGACATGAACTAGTGATTAAACAACAACAACAACAAAACTTAAAGAAAAAATGTAAATTTCTTGAAAGCTTTACAAAGCACAAAGCCTTTCTTCCTCTTTGAAAGAGTTTGTCAATGAATAGGAATATTTATACCAGGAAAAATAAACTGGATTTGATGTTCTTTGTTGTCAATAATTAGTACTTTACTACTAGGAAAGAAAGAATAGCTCTATTGTTTCCTTTTTTTTTAATTTTTTAAATATAAATTTATTTATTTTAATTGGAGATTAATTACTTTACAATATCATTTCTTATACAAGTGTGCTACTGCTGCCAGAACAAATTACTACTAACTTAGTTGTTTAAAACAACAGAAACTTATTATCTTACAATTCTGTAGGTCAAAAGTTCAACTTGGATCTCTGTGAACTAAAATCAATATGTTAGAAGGGCTATGTTCCCTCATGAAGATTATTGGGTGGCATCTGTTTCCTAATCTTTTTTTTGGCTTCTGGAAGTCATCTATATTCCTTGGACTATTACAAGTTCATCTCCATCCTCAAAGCCAGCAATACTGTATGTTTATAACTCATACTAAAGTCACATCTTTCTGCCATTGACTCCAGCACAGAATAATTTTTGGCTTTTTTGGGCTCTTGTTAAAGGGCTTCTCTGGTGGCTCAGATAGTAAAGAATCTGCCTGCGATGCAGGAGACCTGGGTTTGATCCATGGGTTTGGAAAATCCCCTGGAGAAGGGAATGGTTATCCACTCCAGTATTCTTGACTGGAGAATTCTGTGGACAGAGGAGTCTGGAGGGCCACAGTCCATGGGTCACAAAGAGTCAGACGCAGCTGAGTGACTAACACTTGTATAGGGCACATCTAGATAATCCACAATAATCTCTTCAACTCAAGGTCCATAACCTCAATTATATTTTACAAAATACCTTTTACCACACAAGGTATTAATAACATACTAACAGGATCCAGAGATTAAGATAAGGACATCTTAGAGGAAGAAGGAGACATTATTCTGCCAACCACATCTCAAAATAATATTATCTACAGGAAGTTTAGTTCTTAATATTAACAATTGGTAATGTGTCTTTAGTTGTTTCAGACATATCTAGAATATTAGTCTTCTTCCATGTCCACTACCACCATTTTAATTAACAACATAAAATCTGAAATGTATTTTTATATGAAGTATATAAATATATGAATATATGAAGGATCCTCTCATGAATTTCCTTAGAGAAGACATGCATGCATGTATGCTAAGTTGCTTCAGTCATATCTGACTCTTTACAACCCTATGGACTGTAGCCCATCAGGCTCCTCTGTCGATGGGAATCTCCAGGCAAGAATACTGGAATGGATTGTCACGCCCTTCTCCAGAGGATCTTCCTGACCCAGGGACTGAACCCGCATCTCTTATAGCTCCTGCATTGGCAGGTGGGTTGTTTACCAGTAGCACTCCATGGGAATCCCAAAGAAGAAGTATCTAAGGCTAAATACGAAAAAGGCATGAGCCTCGGGAATAAAGATACCTTTCATGAATATTATCCCAAATCCTACCCAAATCCTACAGAAGGTAGAAGTCTGAATTTTCCATGCAAGAGGGTAAGGAGAAATCAGTTAAATTGCTTTAGTAAGCTAGTTTGATGGATTAGAATTCCAAAAAACTACAGTCACAAAGCAAGCCCACCCTCTCTGTGATATAAGGTTATGTGTAAAATCAGAAGTGTCTTGGATGGCCCCCCTGCAAGTTTCCTTCCCACTCTGATCCCTACATAAGGTCCCCCAGTCAAACAACCCTCCTCTTCTACACCAGGTACAATTTCTGCTCATCCTTGAATCTTCAACTCCCTGCAACTCTACTCAGTTCAGTTCAATCGCTCAGTAATGTTTGACTCTTTGTGACCCCATGGACTGCAGCACACCAGGACTGTACCATGGACTGCCACCCTATGGAAGTATTCAAATAAGCCAATCACATCTTCCCTTGGGACTCAGAGGGCATTACCCTCTTGACACTACAAAGCCTGCCTCTTACAGCCCATGGTTGTACTCTGTTCTTGAATGGAATTGTGCATGACCTTGAATGATGTAATGTGCATACTTCTCCTGAGTAGCATGCGTGATTAACAAATTGCTGTTGATTTCATCCATCCAGGGTTCTGTTACATATGTTGGCTATCTCCACAATGCTAGGGTACCATCAGTAGCCATAGGTCTCCAGCAGTGCCACAACCTTGCAGGTTGAATCTTTGACCCATTTAAAGGACTGCTATATGAATAAATCAGACACACCCCAGATATTCTCCCTTTGATTATTTTAAAATTAACTGTTTTGCCATCTTAATTACATCTATAAAAATCCTTCCCTTTTGCCACTTAAGTAAACTAACCACAGGTGTGATTTCCTATGCTATTCACAGTCCTACTTATAGTCTAAGGAGAAAAATAATGAGAGTGTGTACCAGATGGGCAAATCATTGTGATCATTTTGGAATTCTTCCTTCTAGATCTTCGTGACAGATTCTTGTCCATATGATTGACTATTTTCCTCACCATCAGCGGCAATCTCTTTTGGGATAAAACTTATTTATGTTAGGGCTCTAATCTGGTTTTATGCAAAACGTCTAGAATACAAAAACAGCAAAACAACACAAACAAAAACATTAACAAAAACAGCCGATAAAGGAGACATAATATAGAAGTTCAGATGAACAGATAATGACTTCAAAATAACATTGTTTAATATGGTAAAAGAGCTACTGAGAAAAAGTGGATGAATTACAAGAACAAATGCGGAATTTCAGAAGAGAAATGGAAAGTATGCATGCATGTGTGCGAAGACGCTTCAGTCATGTCCGACTCTGTGCGACCCTATGGATAGCAGCCCACCAGGCTCCTCTGTCCACAGGATTCTCTAGGCAAGAATACTGGAATGGAGTGCCATTTCCTTCTCCATAGAAAGTATAAAAAGGACAAAATAATCCACCATCAAAATCAGGTGTCTTTTGCCTGGCAATGTTAATCTAATCCTTATCTAAGTGCTCAGATTTGGGTTAGGAAGTTGCTCATTCTTCTCTACCTCTACCATCACTTACTTTCAAAGAGTTAAAGTATTTAAAAATAAGATTTGAGGTACAGATTTTCAATACCAAAGAGTTGCTGTCAAAAATTAACTTCAGATGTTCAAGGAACACATTCTTAAAACTACTACCATCATCAAGAAGTCAATATTCTATTTTCCATCTCAAATTATACTCCCTCTCCTGCCATTCTGTTCATCCAAGATCACAATAAAAAGTAAAATGAGTTCCATGCAGTAGCAAATATTCCACGGACAAGAATTTGTCACATTAAGAATGATATCTACTTCCTACATTTGGATAAATTTTCTGAATATTTGTTACCACAGAAAAAGAAATCTCAATAAAATTAGTTGTCTCACTTGAATTTTCTTAATAAAATTTAATTGTTATATTATCTTCCCCTTCATATGTCTCCCCCAACCCATACATGTGGGTATTCCTTATCTAATTGACTCTAGCCTCTTATATTCTACTACAAATTTTCAACTAGCTTTTGAATATTTTTCAAAGTGGAAGCTCCTAACTCAAAGACTCTCAAGTAACTAACTCTTCAATATCGCCATGAGTCACATAATGTATTAAACCATTGCATCACGGTATCATGATATCTACAAAATCAACACATCTACAAAATTTATAAAACATGATTAAAAGTCAGAACTAAATGTAGCCCATTTCTTCAGTTTACACGCTAAATATAAATGTTTTATATATTACTATTGCCAAGTGAAATCGACAATTCAAAAACTCAGAACTCACCACATGGTCTGTTAATATTGCATACTGAGAACTCTGTTGCTGAGTTTTATTAATAATATTCACTGGGGAAAGAATATAGATAAAAAATTAAAGAAAAAATAAAAATAGAAAGCATCTTTTGTTTCAGTTCTATGAGTTAATATTAGTTTTCAGAATCTACCATCTGTTATGCCATTTAGAGGAAAGTTCTATCCAAAGATTAATTTAGATGTTATGTGATTGCCTCCAAATCAAAAAATACTTATAATTTTAAGAAAATCCAGAATACTGTAGGCTTATCCTGTTGGTTTCCATGATGTGCTTTCTCTGAGAAGCAATGAGGTGTCTGTCAAGTTAATAAGAACCTATGAGTTAGGTATTATTTACCTATTTAGTTTCCCCACATTATATTCTAATAACAGAGCTAAAATATGAGATAAGATATCAGATGAGGATAATGTGGCTTGCATTTATTAAGCAACTTTCCTAAGACTATACAGGTAGTAAGTGGAGTTAAATCACACTATAGCTCTAGAGGCTATATTTTTAACCACTCATTGTATTGCCTTTTGCCATAGCCTGTGATTGAGTGACATGAGAGAGTTTGACTCTGTTTCACCTGCAAAGAGCTTATGAAAGGAGATGGCAAAGATTTTTCCATCTGGAAGGGAGTTCTGTATTTTTAAAAAGGTTCATTCCATTTGACAAATATTTCTTAATTGCCTACTGTGAGTCACACACTGTTCCACTAGGCATTGGGAATACATCACTGAACTAAACAAACCACCACCACCAACAACAAAAACATGTTGTCTTTTTTAAGGCAATCATTTAGAAAAGAGATGGACAAATAAGTAATTAATATAATAAATTATCTAGTATGTTAGTGGATGAAGATTCCTATGGATAAAAAAATAAAATAGTGAAAAAAGGATACAGAATTTTGAAGAAACTATTTGTGCATGTGTTTGGTGGGGGGTGGGAGGAAGGGGTCAGGCAGGTTTCATTGATATGGTGATATGAGACCAAAATCCAATACGGCTCCATTTACTATCTTTTTTTTTTTTTTTTGGCTGCACTTCATGCCATGGGGGATCTTAGTTTCCTAACCAGGGACTGAACCACTGTCCCCTGCATTGAAAGTGCTGAGTCTCAACCACTGGACCACCTGGGAAGTCCCTCCATTTAATATTTTGACCCCTTGCTAGCTTAGAGCAGGAAGATATACCTTTTATTTTTAACAGCAACCATAACAAAACTTGTCACAGTTGGAAAATACCTAGAGGGGAAAAAAAGAGAACTGAATGTTAGTTCATTATATTCTTCCCACCTATTCAACTACATTCTTACTGTGAAAAAAATAATATCTGAAATCAGCCAGAGAACTTCTCTATAGGCCATCTAGGAGTAAAAGGGTTAATCATCACAGCTTGAGCCTGGTAACAAGTCAAAAGAATGTGAGAGTCCCTATCTTCTGTGTTAGAGTGCTTCCAGTACAGGGAACTAACAATTTATAGAAATAACACTGAGGAAGCAAGAGGTGAATGCTTTCCACAGCACCATCCAAAATAAATATATTTCCTCCTTATCATCTCTTCCAAGTTGAGTCATTCATGGTACCACCCCATGCATTATATATATATATATATATTTTTTTAATATATCCTCCAGATTACATATTTGCTTCTTGAATTTCAGCATTATTATCAAAGTAAAAAGAAAATAATATGAGGCTAAGTTATATAAATCTCCATTAAATTAGCTATTGAATATAATATATCATGTACTCTCATCTGCATGTCAGGTACAGGCAAGTTTAGGTCATATATTAGAAAATGACAAAGATTCAGTATACTTTATTTGCTATACAGAAGCCTAAAGCCTAATAGAGGAAAACAATAGAACGGGAAAGACTAGAGATCTCTTCAAGAAAATCCGAGATACCAAGGGAACATTTCATGCAAAGATGGGCTCAATAAAGGACAGAAATGATATGGACCTAACAGAAGGAGAAGATATTAAGAAGACGTGGCAAGAATACACAGAAGAACTGTACAAAAAAAGATCTTCATGACCCAGATAATCACGATGGTGTGATCACTCACCTAGAGCCAGACATCCTAGAATGTGAGTCAAGTGGGCCTTAGGAAGCATCACTATGAACATAGCTAGTGGAGGTGATGGAATTCCAGTTGAGCTATTTCAAATCCTGAAAGATGATGTTGTGAAAGTGCTGCACTTAATATGTCAGCAAATTTGGAAAACTCAGCAGTGGCCAAAGGACTGGAAAAGATTAGTTTTCATTCCAATCCCAAAGAAAGACAATGCCAAAGAATGCTCAAATTACCACACAATTGCACTCGTCTCACACGCTAGTGAAATAATAATGCTCAAATTTCTCCAAGCCAGGCTTCAGCAATATGCAAACTGTGAAATCCCAGATGTTCAAGCTGGTTTTAGAAAAGGCAGAGGAACCAGAGATCAAATTGGCAACATCTTCTGGGTCATCAAAAAAGCAAGAGAATTCCAGAAAAACATCTATTTCTGTTTTATTGACTATGCCAAAGCCTTTGACTGTGTGGATCACATCAAACTGTGCAAAATTCTGAAAGAGATGGGAATACCAGATCACCTGTCCTGCCTCCTGGGAAACCTGTATGCGGGTCAGGAAGCAACAATTAGAACTGGACATGGAACAATAGACTGGTTCCAAATAGGAAAAGGAGTACATCAAAGTTGTATATTGTTACCCTCCTTATTTAGCTTATATGCAGAGTACATCATGAGAAATGCTGGGCTGGAGGAGGCACAAGCTTAAATCAAGATTATTGAGAGAAATATCAATAACCTCAGATATGAGTCGACACCACCGTTATGGCAGAAAGTGAAGAACTAAAGAGCCTCTTGAGAAAAGTGAAAGAGGAGAGTGAAAAAGTTGGCTTAAAGCTCAACATTCAGAAGACGAAGATCATGGCATCTGGTCCCATCACTTTATGGGAGATAGATGGGGAAACAGTGGAAACAGTGGCAGACTTTATTTTGGAGGGCTCCAAAATCACTGCAGATGGTGATTGCAGCCATGAAATTAAAAGAAACTTACTCCTTGGAAGGAAAATTATGACCAACCTAGACAGCATATTAAAAACCAGAGACATTACTTTGCCAACAAAGGTCCATCTAATCAAGACTATGGTTTTTCCAGTGGTCATGTATGGATGTGAGAGCTAGTTTGTGAAGAAAGCTGAGTGCCAAAGAATTGATGCTTTTGAACTGTGGTGTTGGAGAAGACTCTTGAGAGGCCCTTGGACTGCAAGGAGATTGAACCAGTCCATCCTAAAGGAGATCAGTCCTGGGTGTTCATTGGAAGGACTGATGTTGAAGCTGAAACTCCAATACTTTGGCCACCTGATGCGAAGAGCTGACTTATTTGAAAATACCCTGATACTGGGAAAAGATTGAGGGCAGGAGGAGAAGGGGACGACAGAGAATGAGATGGTTGGATGGCATCACCGACTTAATGGACATGGGTTTGGATAAACTCCAGGAGTTCTCGATGGACAGGGAGGCCTGTCTTGCTGCAGTTCATCGGGTCCCAAAGAGTCGGACACGACTGAGAGACTTAACTGAACTGAAAAGTCTAATATAACACTGAATGCAATATCCACAAGAATATGTCCACCTTTTCAATATTCAAGTGTGGTTGCTATGCCTAATCATAAATAACAGGAAATATAATTGCTCCTAATCCTGGTGGCTCAGATGGTAAAGCATCTGCCTTCAATGTGGGAGACCCAGGTTTTATCTCTGGGTTGGGAAGATCCTCTGGAGAAGGAAATGGCAACCCACTCCAGTACTCTTGCATAGAGAATTCCATGGACGGAGGAGCCTGGTAGGCTCAGTCTGTGGGGGTTGCAAAGAGTTGGACACAACTGAGCAACTTCACTATCACTGTCACTAATCTGGGTTTAAATGATGGGACACATCTGTTTCATGAATTCATCAAATTCAATTTGAATGAGGGACCAAGAAACCTTTTTGGTAGTTGAAATTACCCTAATGCAAAACACAGATTATAAAATGATCTTGTCCTCTAACAGTGAGATTTCAGCGTGCCACTGGAGAAGTAGTGCTGCAGCTAGTGTGATGTTCCAGATCTTTTGAAGTAACAAGGAGCTCCAGGAATTCGAAGTAAATTTTGGCTAACATGAGTGCAAAGGTATTAGCAAGCACCCACCAGCTGTCTTGCTTCCCTTGTAGCTCAGTCAGTAAAGAATCTGCCTGCAGTGCAGGAGACCCTGGTTCGATCCCTGGGTCTGGAAGATTCCCTGGAGAAGGAAATGGCAACACACTCCAGTATTCTTGCTTGGAAAATCTCATTGACAGTGGAGCCTGGTGGGCTTCAGTCCATGGGGTCGAAAAGAGTCCGGCATGACTGAGCGACTAACACTTACTTACCAGCTCCCTTACAGACTTTAGTTGAATGCATATATTTGAAAAACAACTGGGTAAAAGTGTTTACTTCCTAGACTATGGTAACTTCAAGAATATGTTACTTTTGTTCTTAAGAATAAAAATTCTAACAAAGAAAGCATGAACAGACTCCTCAGGTCAATACAATTATAAAGAGTAAAATTAAGTAATTAACCATTTTTATCTCATAAGTGTGTGCCTGCTAAGTCGCTTCAGTCATGTCTGACTCTGTGTGACCCCATAGATGGCAGCCCACCAGGCTTCCCATCTCTGGGATTCTCCAGGCAAGAACACTGGAGTGGGTTGCCATTTCCTTCTCCAATGCATGAAAGCAAAAAGTGAAAGTGAAGTCGCTCAGTCTCTTAGCAACCCCATGGACTGCAGCCTACCAGGCTCCTCCGTCCATGGGATTTTCCAGGCAAGAGTACTGGAGTGGGGTGCCATGGCCTTCTCCGAAGTGTGTGCCTATGTGTGTGCATATGTGCGTGCCAACCAGAACCAACGTGTGTGTGAGAAGGCAAGGAGAGAAACCAATACAAATCAATTTGTTTACATTTGTTACCAACTTTGTGAACACTAGAATGTTGCAGAGAAACTGCAAGAAATTGTCCATGCTTTTACTTAATGGCATGGAGTGAAAAATCATGTACCCAATGCCACAATATGCATACTCTATCTAATCACATCTTCTATGGATTTAGAAGTCTGTATATCATCAGTTTCACAACTAGACACCAAGGAGAATATCCTGCATTTCACAGACCAAAATTCACTGGATTCCCTGACATCAGGTTAGCCTGTACTTCCTGAAAAAGAAAACTATTCAATCTTTCAGGTGTACATAGAATATGTAAAACATTTATATTTACATTACATTTAGGTTTTTTATTTTTCAAGGAGCTAATTTGAAGAAATCTGCCACTGAAGTATGGATTTATACATTACTTTTGAATAAATGTAAAAGTGGACATTAGTAATATTTTGACTGATAATTTATTCCAACATTATTCCTTATACTTTAGTTGCATAATTTTCCAATAACTTTGCTGGAATAAAGTGTTTTTAAATACTATTGTTTATTTTACACTTTTGATGTTAAATAGTTAAATAAAAAGAAGTATTTGCTAAATGTGTTATATTAATTTTATTCACACAATCAGAATGCTATTTCATGCTTCCAGATCATTTAAAATATATTGTTTCCACAATAAAAGGTTATGCTAAATTTTCTTTAATTCCTTAAAACTAAATAAAATTATAAGAGAAATTGGTGTTTCTACATATCAGTTAATGGGATTGGAAATGAAACAACTTTTTGGTAGATTTGACAAACTGTAATAATATGTATGTGTGCAATTCTAAAAGTAATTTAGCTTTTAGGAATTTATCCTGCAAATAAACTTTCACAAAGTATAATGTTTATGATATTTGCTTTTATGAATATGGCAAAAATTATGTATCCACATGGTATTAGTTAATAGTTATCTTATATACAAAAGAACACTAAGCTGACATTAAGAATAGTGATTAAATACATATATACAGAAATACATATTGAACTGGGAATACTTCCAATATTTTTTAAAAGTAATTTTCAGAGCTTACTTTTTCCCTCACAACTCATATTCTTGGAAGCTGTCATCTAGTCCTAATTCACATAAGAATAGTCAGAAGATAGTAATGTTGAAGAAAGTAGTTCATATTATCTTAGGGTTTGAATTAGCTATAAAATACATTTTATTATATTTTATTTTACCTGTTTGGTAGAAATGATTTTCTTTTTAACAGCATATATTTAAGCGTGGCTCTGATTAACAGTTCATTGACAGTTTTGGTGAGTAAATCAAACACACTTTTTGTAAAGATAATGAAAGACTTTGATGGAGTAACCTAGATCACATTTACCTTCTTCCTAAAGCAATGTAAAAACTGTAAAAAATATTAAAACAGTATTTTTTAGACAATCACCTACCTTCATTTAACATATTTAGATTATTTTTCAACTAATCACATTTTGCGAAATGCTTTTGTTATTTGACAAAAAGTGACTTAATGATAAATGTCAATATTGTAAACTCCAGATAATCTGTCATGTTCAAAGTTGACACTGTTTCCTATATACAGTATAATATTGTGCATTCTGAAATATTACTGGAAATAATAATTTATTAGCATATTAATTAATAGATTGATCTTATTTCTTTTTTTTTTTTAATCATGGTAACTGTTATTATACTGCTGGAAGAAATTAAAACTAATCTTGCCCTGTTTTTGCCTCTTAATGCTGGCAACAATCTAACTGCTAAACATTCTATCTTGGGAAATATTTGCTGTATACTGACTGCAGTTTCTAAAAGGTTACATGTATCTGGTTAAGCTAGTAAGCTGCAGCAGCAGCCTTAAAATCCCAGTATCTGTTGTTTAATTCATTACAGGAGTATCCAGAAGCCAACTCTTAAAATTTGATGAATCGCAAATCTTTCATTACTCTCAGCCACAGTTAATATGTTGGGTGGATAATAAGTTTTTCTAACTTAATAGTAACACTAAAGTTTTAAAAATTGTTCTGAACTTTGCCTATTGCTTAAGATTTTTTTTCAACTCAAACAGTATAGATTCATGTGCCATATTACATGTCATCTTTTCCTTATTCCCAAACACAACACCAGCAATGAGCCTATATAACACTGCATTTGCCATATATCATATAAAATAGCTATGCAAGACTAGCACTTTCCTGGGGTCTCAGGCAGTAAAGAATCTACCTGCAATATGGGAGTCCCAGGTTTGATTCTCAGGTCAGGAAGATCTTCTAGAGAATGGAATGGCTACTCACTTCAGTATTCTTGCCTTGAGAATTCCATGGACAGTGGAGCTTAGTGAGCTACAGTCCATGGGGTCACAAAGAGTTGGACATGACTGAACAACTAACACTTTCACTTTCATGCAAGACTATTTTGACTTACTCAATTCTAAACTGTAGAATATAACTATTTTAATCTCCCCTGAGATGAGATAAATGACAAGTATATGTCTCATGTATAAAAATCTAATCATATTCATTTTATATATTGACATTATTTTGTATAGTAAAATTCAATGTCAGCCCTACCCTTGCTAGCTATGGAGAAATACAAAATACAAGCCTATAATTAACAATGAGTTTATTTTCTAGCATGCTAGGCAGAAATGTACGCCCCCATAGGAAGGTAAAAATAGAAACGCAAATTAAAATGGATTTGAGCCAATACATTGCTAGATCAATATCTGGCACTCATTGGCTGCTTAGCAAAGGTTCTATAGCTATTCAGCAATCTTATTACTTCTACCAAACAACTAAATGCTACCCATGCATATTTACTAAGAAGGCAAAGAATACAGTCAGAAAGCACAAAGACTAACTCTTGAAAATGTTAATACTCACATAACAAGAAACAACCTTGATATTAATCCAAACTATAATTAAACATTCCCCTAAATTACATTTTTTAATTAGTAGGACTTTCCAGGATTTTTTGGTATATCTTCAATGGCTATTTTTGCTATCTGAAAATTCATTGCTCTACTGCCTGATTATGCTGCAAACACAGATGGGAATGACAGCATCCTCAGTATTAAGAGTAGACTCTGATTAACCTATAAATATGATGTCATCTTATCCCATTTGCACAGTGATTGGTTCACCTCTCAACTACACATCTCACCAATATCTTTAGTGCACAGAATTCTCCTGTCCACAGTAGAGGTTCTGGATTATGTGTGCAAAGAGTAACCTATCTCTCTAATGAATGTATAGTGAGAGAAAACCTCTCTCCCTACTTATGGAAATTAGTGACATTGCTGAATGTCTGAATAAAGGCTTGATTGTAGTCTCCCCTGCTTTTAAACTTTTCCATTATTTTTGGGCAAATAACGTCCCTTTCTTGTTTTAGCCAGTTGGTTGAAGTGGTGATTTTACAAGTGCAATTGAGAAATATATGTTCCATGTACTTGTTGAGTAATACTTATTACAAGAGTATCATTTTGGATATCTAATGAACATTTTGGAACTTCATGCTCTTTTTAAGGACTCAAATATTGAATAGGATTACAGAAAAATGTGAAGAACTGCGATGTTTCAGACTGGATTGTCTCACTTATAGCAAACATTTGTTGTTGTTTTCTTAAAACTCTGAAGCATTTGGATGTTGCTCCTGGACCTCAGAGCTACATCCTTCTGAGGTGTGTTTCCATGTGACACAGATGGAAATTTTCTTTTTTAATCACTTGACTTGGGCAGATGTAGCTCTGCAACACTCTCCCCAATTAGACATAACTAGACGCTCTACTCTGATTGAAGTCTCCATTCATTTTCATATTCACCTATTGTTCATGTTTGTCACAGCTTTAAAATACTGTAAAGTATTTAAACTATTGTAAGATCTTAAATTCTTTAACAGTTTAGCCAGTCTTACTCTCTACTGCTCCATGTTTATGCTAATTACATAAGTGGGATTGGACATTGAACTTTAATAAAACAATGCCACGCCACAGTTTTCTCAAAAGGAGTAAGACTGATGACATATGATATGAGAAGTATTCATAGTGATGTAGATTTTTCAGAACTTTACATAAATGTATTGATTTCCCTCATTTGAGCTCCAAGTCATGAGTTCTGACATTATCTATAGGGGTGTGTCATAGTGGCAGCCAAGAAAAATGATTGGCAAGTGTTAGATTTTAATTTTTGTATCATAGAGCTAGTTATAAAAAGGAATATTGTGAGAAGAATTACAATTAAGTTTCTGTTTGGATTTCAGAGACTAATGTTTCCAAGCTTAAGGAAAGTAAACTAGAGAAAGGGAATTACAGAGCAGACAAGCTATTTAGTCATCTGAAAAGAAGGCCAACCATCTAGGACAACTTGGGGTACGTGTGTGTGTGTGTGTGTGTGCACGCACATGTATGTGTGAGGGAGAGAGAGAAAGAGAGAGAGAGAGAGTGAAAGTGAGCCAGAGACAGAGACAGACAGAAAGTGACAGAGACAAAGAAACAGATAGATAACCTAGAATAATACATTCTTTAGCCTAAGCTAAAAGTAAGGATAACAACCTGTGTTACATAGGGATAACAAGGCAGAGGAAGCCCATATGTTTTCTTTGATACCAAAGGCAAGGAAGAGCATCTGATGGAGGTTTAAGATCTAGCTGATGACCTACAGATACAAATAGTGAAGTGAAGAGTACATGGCAATCATCATATACGGCAACTGATTTCAGCAATTTTCTTAGTCTTTGGATCTTGTCACCTTTCCATGACAATATTCTTAGGGTGGTTCCCTGTAGTTTATACATACACAAAAGAGAAAGCTACAGGATACTCCACCCTCAACTTGAACCAGGCTATGCAAAGGATGAAAATTTAAAGAAGAGAGAAAAAAGATAAAAAATCAGTATTCAAAAATCTGCCCCAAATTCCAGTAATTGTAACATGGTCACTAAGGAACACAGCAATATCTTCCCATTAAACCATCTTGAAATGAGGTAAGGAAGATCTCTTTCTGCAATGCCAGTGATGTCTGAATCCAAAGTCATGATAAAATGGATCACACTTTGTTGGTATCAAGTGCCTCAGACTTCATGCTGTCCTCTAAAAAGCACACAGATGTGGGGGAGGTGAAATTAAATGGAATAAACTAATTGTTTAATACAGGTTTTGTTACAGGGTAAGGGAGCTGCAGAAAAATTTTCACTGATGACAAGTGCTGACTTAAAATGCCTTACTTTAAAAATGTTCTAAGAATAGGACTAGCCTAAAGAAAAGAGGTCATTGGCTTCACCAAACATGGATCCTGATAGAGTTTCCAGGAAATTGCAAGGTTGACGTAAGTTTTTAGAAGATGTTAGAAAAATAGGGACTTGAGCAACTGCCATGCATAAGGACCTGGAAAGGCAATAAATACTGGTAGGATGAGAGTAAAGAGCATAGTAATTAAGAGTAAGCACTCAGGGTTAGGCTTCCTGAGCTCAAGTCCCTACCGGCCATGTGACCTGAACCAGTTATTTTCAACCTCGTTTCTCATCTTTCCCTGAGATAACAATAATGACTACCTCTTACATTGTTTGCTAATGTATGGTGAGATACATGTAGGAAGTGACAGGACTGTGCTTGGCACATGTAAGTGGGTAAAGAGATTTATTATTAATATTTAAGATAATAGCAAATAAGATCAGACTTTTTTTTTCATGTTGTGACATACTGATCATACATATCTGGGCAATTGATGTAAAATTTCTAATCTTTATTTTCCCAGTTTGTAACCTCTGGATAGTAGCATAATAGATTTCCTCGATGTCTGATACTCAAATTGCAATTTTAATATGTGATTTGAAAGTTGCATATAATCAGCACACCCTGAATGAAGTTTTCCTCCTGGAGTTTTCTATCTCTATGTCAACACATTCAAAATGCACTTTTCCCCTCAGTATTAAGCAAAACATGTTTAGAAATGTTTCTTAATAGTCATCATTAGCTAAGTAGTTAGTTGCATACAGGAATCCTATAAAACCACAAATACACATTTTAAAACACTATAGTCACATATTATCCTGAGAAACTATAGTGAAAGTTCTGATAA
Organism: Bos javanicus; assembly: GCF_032452875.1. Classification (NCBI taxonomy): domain Eukaryota; kingdom Metazoa; phylum Chordata; class Mammalia; order Artiodactyla; family Bovidae; genus Bos; species Bos javanicus. The sequence goes on along the minus strand of NC_083879.1, from coordinate 63,634,120 downwards.
TTTATGTGTGAGAATGAAGGTTTCTATTTCCTAAGGATACTCTGAAAATAATTTTGGCGAAGGTTGAACAGAAAAAAAAAAATCTAAAAAATATTAAGCTCATTGAGTCTCCAAGACAGCAACTTGCAGTAACACCTAAATGGTGTATTAGGGGAATATAATGGAAGGAGAAAATATACAGATATAGTAAAAAAAATCTTTAGTCTGCATGTATTGAAAATATTACAAAATAGAAGAGCCATAGGCAAATTAACTTTTGAACAATACAGATCACATTAAAAAGGAATTCATTAGCCTAAGAAGGAGACAAGTTCATTTCCTATCTGGTTTAACTAAATTTAAAATTAAATTTTAATTTAAACATTAACTAATTTTAATTCTGAGTTAAACATATTTTCAACAAAGAAATTAGATGCATAAATAAAGTGGCTTATTATAGTATGCTCTGGAGAAGGAAATGGCAATCCAATCCAGTGTTCTTGCCTGGAGAATCCCATGGACAGAGGGGCCTGCGGGCTACAGTTCATGGGGTCAAAAGACTCGGACATGACTTAGTGACTAAACCACCAGCACCACCACCATTATATAGTATGCTCAAAATAGAATGTCAGTGATGGATTTTTTCCCAGTATACTAGTATTTAACTCTACCAGAGTTATGTTGCTGCTGCTACTGTTAAGTCACTTCAGTCGTGTCCGACTCTGTGCAACCCCATAGATGGCAGCCCCCCAGGCTCCTCCATCCCTGGGATTCTCCAGGCAAGAACACTGGATTGGGTTGCCATTTCCTTCTCCAATGCATGAAAGTGAAAAGTGAAAGTGAAGTTGCTCAGTCGTGCCCAACTCTTAGCAACCCCATGGACTGGAGCCTACCAGGGTTAAATATTGGCTATATTTACAGCAACTAGTAATATTTAGAAAATTATTGAAGCCTTGTTTTCATATTTTTATGATGAATATTCTCTACTAAAATATTAGTATGTAAAATTACAAACTATAATTTAATAAAGATGTTGAGAAATTTTCTGTTGTATACAGTGTATATTAAGATATCTGATAATAACTTATAATTCAATTTTATGTATATTAAGTGTATTAGTGTTTAGTTACAAGTGTGCACATGTAAAACAATAAAAATTACCAATTATTGATGATACCTCCCTTTTTTCTCATCTCATTTTTATCATCTAGCAAAATGTAGCTTGCTCTAGCTCATTTATTAACAGATTTGACATTTAGCCAACAGTTTTCCTTTCCATTCCACATCCTGTCAGATCCTTGAGTACATTTTAATGTACATATGGGTGATTCTTTCAATTTTCTACAATTTCAATTTTCCTTGGGTCCATTTCTAATAAATTGTTCTTCTGTTTATACAAGTCACCCATTCCCATGATTTCTTATCACCAACTGTTTGCTTCAAGCCCAAAATAATTAATTCACACACCTTTTGCTTCCAGACTGTAGGAAATTAGAAAACCTATTTTGCCTTTAATTTCACTGGCAAACACATGACTGGGTCTCTAACCCAATCTGAGATCTTCAACCTTAGTGCAATCAACAGTTCATTTCTCTCTCCTATAATCATCTTCACTCTGTCAACTAGATTAAGTATGCTTAAAGTATAGTGCCCTCTCTGCCTTTATTATAAATAAAAAAGTGTGTAAAAGCATATTATATACTTTCCCACATTGCACTTACGAACTGTATATTCTAATATAATCTTGATTTCCATGATTCCACCAAAAAACTCTCAAGATCACCAATGCACTTCTTTATGCTCTGTTCAATGAACATTAATAAAGAAGTCAGATACGTCAACAAAATTGAATACCCTCTTCATGGCTTTCAAAACACACCAAGATCTAGGTGTACCTTTAGCACTGGCAAAGTTTTCTGACCCTCTCTTGCAGAATGAAATGATCATTAAATATTGAAGGTTCTCAATATTCAAACTATATGATATCCTTTGAGGTTTAATCACACAAAGTTCACCTGGACCAATCTGCATCAAGTGCATGGGGTTTAGAGGGAAAAGAGAATGGATGCAAAGAGAAAATTCATACCTAATGTGGGGCCACAAGTAACCCAGTCCCCTACATCTGACCGAGGAGTGTCCTGTCATCTGCCAGCACCTATGAAAATGTTACTGAATGTGGTATAGAGACAACTATAATATGTTGTCACTATTTAAATGTTTGCATCCCCTTTTTCAATCACACTTGAAGGTGAGATGAGTCAGCACATAGGTGTGCTTACTAGGCGGCCCCACATAGGGACTTACCAGGTGGTGCTAGTGATAAAGAACCTGCCTGCTGATTCAGGAGACATAAGATACACGGGTTCGATTGCGGGTCGGGAAGATCCTTTGGAGAAGGCAACAACAACCCACTCCAGTATTCTTGCCTGGAAAATTCCATGGACAGAGGCCTGGCAGGCTACAGTTCATGGGGTCACAAAGAGTCGGACACGACTGAAGTGACTTAGCACAGATAGGAGTCCTGAGGTGGGAAAAAAAGCTATTTGGAAATTGAAAAGAAACGTGCTATGAAAAACATAAAAGTATAGCTAATTATTCTGAGAAAGGTCCCCTATCAATTACTGAATTAGTCAGACAAAGTTTGAGTAGAGGCATAAGACAATTCTTTCTTTTTGGTGGAAATGTCTGTCAACTTCTACATCCCACAAATATCTCTGCTTCAACATATCCCCAAATGAAACAATCTTCTCATACTAGTCTTAAAAATATATGTTCTACCCTAAACTCATTTTATAACATTTTAGGTTTGTATATACTCACACTAGAATCCTGGGGCTTATTTGATCTGAAGAAAATAAGAACATGTCTAATCTTCAAACAGATGACATTGAAACTTAAAATCACACAATAGAAAGAGAAACACATATTATAGGACTTACATGTGGAATCTGAAAAAAATGTGATACAAATTAACTTATTCACAAAATATAAATAGACTCACAAACTTCAAAAACAAAGTTATGGTTACCAAAAGGGTAAGGTGTGGGGAAGAGATAAACTAGGAGTTTGGGATTACTATAACATATACACACTACTATATATAGACAACAAACAGCTACTGTATAGCACAGGGAAACTATTCAGTATTCTGTAGTAACCTATATGGGAAGAGAATCTGAAAAGAATGGTTCAGTTCAGTTCAGTCGCTCAGTCGTGTCCAACTCTTTGCGACCCCATGAATCGTAGCATGCCAGGCCTCCCTGTCCATCACCAACACCCAAAATTCACCCAAACTCATGTTCGAGTCGGTGATGCCATCCAGCCATCTCATCCTCTCTCATCCCCTTCTCCTGCCCTCAATTCCTCCCAGCATCAGAGTCTTTTTCAATGAGTCAATTCTTTGCATGAGGTAGCCAAAGTATTGGAGTTTCAGCTTTAGCACCAGTCCTTCCAAAGAACACCCAGGACTGATCTCCTTAAGAAAGGAATGTTGGATCTCCTTGCAGTCCAAAGGACTCTCAAGAGTCTTCTCCAACACCTCAGTTCAAAAGCATCAATTCTTCGGTGCTCAGCTTTCTTCACAGTCCAACTTTCATATCCATACATGACCACTGGAAAAACCATAGCCTTGACTAGACAGACTTTTGTTGGCAAAGTAATGTCTCTGTTTTCAATATGCTGTCTAGGTTGGTCATAACTTTCCTTCCAAGGAGTAAGGGTCTTTTAATTTCATGGCTGCAATCACCATCTGCAGTGATTTTGGAGCCCAAAAAGTAAAGTCTGACACTGTGTCCACTGTGTCCCCATCTATTTGCCATGAAGTGGTGGGACCAGATGCCATGATCTTAGTTTTCTGAATGTTGAGCTTTAAGCCAACTTTTTCATTCTCCACTTTCACTTTCATCAAGAGGCTTTTTAGTTCCTCTTCACTTTCTGCCATCAGAGTGGTGTCATCTGCATATCTGAGGTTATTGATATTTCTCCCAGCAATCTTGATTCCAGCTTGTGCTTCTTCCAGCCCAGCATGTCTCATGATGTACTCTGCATAGAAATTAAATAAGCAGGGTGACAATATACAGCCTTGAGGTACTCCTTTTCCTATTTGGAACCAGTCTGTTGTTCCATGTCCAGTTCTAACTGTTGCTTCCTGACCTGCATACAGGTTTCTCAAGAGCCAGATCAGGTGGTCTGGTATTCCCATATCTTTCAGAATTTTCCACAGTTTATTGTGATCCACACAGTCAAAGGCTTTGACATAGTCAATAAAGCAGAAATAGATATTTTTCTGGAACTCTCTTGCTTTTTCCATGATTCAGCGGATGTTGGCAATTTGATCTCTGGTTCCTCTGCCTTTTCTAAAACCAGCTTGAACATCCAGAAGTTCACATTTCACGTATTTCTGAAGCCTGGCTTGGAGAATTTTGAGCATTACTTTACTAGCATGTGAGATAAGTGCAATTGTGCAGTAGTTTGAACATTCTTTGGCATTGCCTTTCTTTGGGGTTGGGATGAAAACTGACCTTTTCCAGTCCTGTGGCCATGTACACATAAGTGAATCACTCTGCTGTGCACCTGAAACTAATACAACATTGTATATAGTTATACTCCAATATGAGATAAAATTAAATAAAAAATACAGTGAAATAGGTGTTTATATGGTTTTTCTCCCCCTTCCTGGCACGGATAACATAAAATCCTTGGGATTTCATAAGTGATCAGAGCAATAAATGTCTTTTGCTTTTTACAAGAAGTCCACCTTTCAACCACACCTGAGTTTGTTATGAGATGATTTTTAGAATACCCTGAAGGATGCTTATATTTATATGCTTATTGTGCTTATTTAACTTATATGCAGAGTACATTATGAGAAACACTGGGCTGAAGGAAGCACAAGCTGGAATCAAGATTGCTGGAAGAAATATGAATAACTTCAGATATGTGAATGATACCACCCTAACGGCAGAAAGTGAAGAAGAACTAAAGAGCCTCTTGATGAAAGTGAAAGAGGAGAGTGAAAAGGTTGGCTTAAAGCTCAACATTCAGAAAACTAAGATCATGGCATCCAGTCCCATCACTTCATGGCAAATAAATGGGAAACAGTGGAAACAGTGACAGACTTTATTTTTTTGGGCTCCAAAATCACTGCAGATAATGATTGCAGTCACGAAATTAAAAGAGGCTTACTCCTTGGAAGTAAAGTTATGACCAACCTAGACAACATATTAAAAAGCAGAGACATTATTTTCTCAACAAAGGTCTGTCTAGTCAAGGCTATGGTTTTTCCAGTAGTCATGTATGGATGTGAGAGTTGGACTATAAAGAAAGGTGAGCACAGAAAATTGATGCATTTTAACTGTGATGTTGGAGAAGACTCTTGAGAGTCTCTTGGACTGCAAAGAGATTGAACCAGTGCATCCTAAAGGAGATCAGTTCTGACTATCCATTGGAAGGACTGATGTTGAAGCTGAAACTCCAATACTTTGGCCACCTGATGCAAAGAGCTGACTCATTTGAAAAGACCCAATACTGTAAAGTTAAAAAATAAAATAAAATACAAAAAAAATTAAAAAAAAAAAAGAAAAGACCCTGATGCTGGGAAAGATTGAAGGCAGTAGAGAAGGGGATGACAGAGGATGAGATGGTTGGATGGCATCACCTGCTTAATGGACATGAGTTTGGGTAAACTCCGGGAGTTGGTGATGGACAGGGAGGCCTAGCGTGGTATGGTTCATTGGGTCTCAAAGAGTAGGACACGACTGAGTGACTGAACTGAATTGAACTGAAGGATACAGTCTAGTTGCCATAAGAACCAATTGTGTGATTAGAAGATTGGAACTTTCAGTCCCACCCCTTCACCTTCAGGGAGGGGAGAGTGGCAGAAGTTTCATTTACCAATGGTTTATTATTTATTCAGTCATGCCCACATAACGAATCCTCTCAGTTCAGTTTAGTTCTCTTGCTCAGTCATGTCTGACTCTTTGTGACTCCATGGACTGCAGCACACCAGGCTTCTCCGTCCATCATCAACTCCCAGAACTTGCTCAAACTCATGTCCATCACATCAGTGATGCCATCCAACCATCTCATCCTGTTGTACCCTTCTCCTCCTGCCTTCAATATTTCCCAGCATCAGGGTCTTTTCCAATGAGAAGGTTCTTCACATCAGGTGGCCAAAGTATTGGAGTGTAAGCTTCAGCATTAGTCCTTCCAATGAATATTCAGGACTGATGGACTGGTTGGATCTCCTTGCAGTCCAAGAGACTCTCGAGAGTCTTCTCCAACACCACAGTTCAAAAGCAACAGTTCTTCAGTGCTCAGCTTTCTTTATAGTACAACTCTCACATCCATACCTGCCTCCTGGAAAAACCATAGCCCTGACTAGATGGGACTTGTTGGCAAAGTAATGTCTCTGCTTTTTAATATGCTGTCTATGTTGGTCATAGCTTTTCTTCCAAGGAGCAAGTGTCTTTGAATTTCATGGCTGCAGTCACCTTCTGCCTCTACAAGTCATGAAGCCTCTACAAAATCCAAAAGGAGAGATTTGGAGAACTTCTAAGCTGGTGCACATGCACAAATGTGGGGAGAGCGGTGCCCCCAGAGAGACCACAGAACATCCCTTTCTCACACATATCCTGCCCTATGCGTCTCTCATCTGTTCCTGACTTATACCTTCTTAGAGCAACCAGTGATCTAGTCAGGAGCCATTTTCCTGAAATTTGTGATTCTTTATAGCAAGTTAACTGACCCAGAGGTGGGGCTCATGGAACTTCTGATTTATAGCTGATTTACAGCTGACTGATTGCTAACTGATCAGAAGCACAGAGATGTATGGACTGGCCTGGGGACACAGTGGACCTGAGTCCTTAACCTATAGCAAGTGATGGTCAGTCCAGGTGGACAGTGTCAGAATTGAGTTGAACTGTTGGACACTCAGCTGCTGTCCCAGAAATTGCTTGGGTGATAAGAAGTTCATAACTGAAGTAGTGTTGCAGTTAGGTTTTGAGAGTTGAGAAGACACACAGGGAATGTTTTTTCACTTTATACATTCTTACACTGTAGAGTTTGTAAGTAGGGTAAAATTTCAGACACCTTAGACTCATTGACAAGAATGCAATTAATAAGTGGTATGACCTCTTCAAATATAGGCCCGGAGAGTTTGACCTGTCCATAACTGTTTTAACTAGTCTTCATATCTCTGTAAAGAAATAATACATGTATACACACACACATTAGAATAACAAATATTACTGGATTTTGAAGGTAGATGGAAGTGCTGTAGTAGGAACATGATTTTTTTGTCATTAGAAATATTTCCAGGACCTTAACATCTTAATTAATAATGGGAAATAATTTTGAATACATATATATTCATATATATATTTAACTTTCAAAGAATGTTTGCTTTAAATATTGTCTGTGAGCTAAGAATCATTGATTAAAAAGCAGAGCGTGTAGGTGCTTAGTCACTCAGTCATGTCCAACTCTTTGCAACCCCATGGACTCTAACCTGCTAGGCTCCTCTGTCCATGAGGATTCTCCAGGCAATACTGGTCTTGTTTGCCATGCCCTCTTCCAGGGGATCTTCCCAACCAAGGGATAGAACTCCAGTCTTCCACATGGCAGGCAGATTCTTTACCATCTGAGCCTCCAGGAGAGTAGATACTGTTATTTCCTCCAAAAAAAATGCACATAATTTTATTTAATAGTCGGAGGAAACATTTACCTTTTCTAACTTATCAATGCTCATTGAGCTGAGGATGTATATCATAAATAATAAAGAAATTTATAATTTTATATGATGAATAGTTATGCTACATTTATTGAATAAGAAATATTTTAAAGTAATATTTCCTAGTAAGAACATAGGTTTAGATGAATCTGTGTTAGGCATGTTTGGATCACTGATTCAGGTAGATCTGTGTTTATGTGTGAACCTATACATCTACACATATAGGCTGGGTGTTCCTTTATATTTTTATATATATTTTTTTGCATTCTTTATCCTTTCCTACTGTTATGCATGCTATATTGATAAAACAAAGCATGTTTGTTTAAACTTCCATTGATTTTTAAATCAACACTGATTTTGAACAGAGCTACCCACTCAAGCTTCAACTTAATTTACATTGATTTTTTTGACTTTGTGATGTACAGCAACCTGTATCTTTCTTATTATAGACCAAAAACACAAAATGTATTCAATGTAATACTACAATCTGCAATTTAATTACAAACAATTTTTGATTTCCCAAATTAATTCTTACCATTTAGGCAATTATATTTTAAACAATTTAAAAAATATTTATAAGTATTTTTATTCAATTACAGGCACTGATCTTCATGAAGGGAGCCTGGCAGTCTGGCATTTAAAAGGGATATTGGCCTAAATAGAAATCCTATGAAGTCATGGGTTTAAATTAAATCATTTCAGGGATTATGTTCTTGGAAAGTTATTTTTTCTTATAGGTCTAATTTGTAAATTCTAATTACAAAAATACTATTGAGATCAGTCCTGGGTGTTCATTGGTAGGACTGATGTTGAAGCTGAAACTCCAATACTTTGGCCACCTGATGCAAAGAGCTGACTCATTTGAAAAGACCCTTGATGCTGGGAAAGATTGAGAGCAGGAGGAGAAGGGGATGAGAGAGGATGAGATGGTTGGATGGCATCACCGACTCAATGGACATGGGTTTGGATGGCCTCCGGGAGTTGGTGATGGACAGGGAGGCATGGCATGCTGTGGTTCGTGGGGTCGCAAAGAGTCAGACATGACTGAGTGACTGAACTGAACTGAACTGAGCTATTGAAAATGTATTCCATTACTTTACACACATTTGAAAAACCCAGATCCAGTGATATACAGGAATTCTACTGTATTGCTTAAAATACCTTGTATTACCAATAAAAATAGCTAAGAGCAAAGATCTGTTGCTAGTTAAAATTCTTTCTGAATTATTTTTATAACATTTTATTTTATCTAATTAATTACATATGGTTTTAAATTCCTTCTATATGTGACAAAATTTTTTATCTGTGTTAGTCACTCAGTCGTGTCTGACTCTTTGCAACCCATGGGCTGTAGTCGGCCAGGTTCCTTTGTCCACAGGATTCTCCAAGCAAAAATATTGGAGTGGATTGCCATTTCCTTCTCCAACAATTTTTTATAAATAGAATAATTAAAATAATTTTTGTCTTCTTAGAGTTTGCAATTCAGTGGTAGATATTAACTTACAGTCATATTTTATTAACAAAACAAAAATATTAAATTATAAACATGGTAAGCGCTGAGAGGGGAAAAAAAATAAGTATAAAGAATTTGGTTTAGATAATAGGTTTAAACCTAGACAAACTCCAGAATAACACACAGCACCTTGTGGTTGTCCTGTCTCCTACTTTGTGTGTGGGATAAGTTATGTCAGTTGTGTCTGACTCTTTGCAACCCTCTGGACTGTAGCATGCCACGTTCCTCTGTCCATGGGATTCTCCATGCAAGAATACTGGAGCGGTTTGCCATGCCCTCCTTCAAGGGATCTTCCTGACCCAGGGTTTGAACCCGGGGCTCCTGCATCTCCTGCATTGCAGGAGGATTCTTTACCCAATGAGCCACCTAGGAAGCCCCTCTGCTACTTTCAGCAGCTACTAATGAAGGGGAGGACCTTCTAGACAAAGCTATGGTTTTTCCAGTAGTCATGAATGGAAGTGAGAATTGGACTATAAAGAATGCTTTTGAACTGTAATGTTGGAGAAGACTCTTGAGAGTCCCTTGGGCTACAAGGAGATCAAACCTGTCCATCCTAAGGAAATCAGTCCTGAATATTCATTGGAAGGACACATGTTGAAGCTGAAACTTCAATATTTTGGCCACTTGATGCTAAGAACTGACTCACTGGAAAAGACCCTGATGCTGGGAAAGACTGAAGGTAGGAGGAGAAGGGAATGACAGGATGAGATGGTTGGAAAGCATCACCAACTCGATGGATATGAGTTTGAGCAAAGTCTGGGAGTTGGTGATGGACACAGGAGATGCTGCAGTCCATGGGGTGGCAAAGAGTTGGACACAGCTGAGTAACTGGACTGAATTGAATGAAGGAGAAATGCATATTAATTCCAGACAGAGGAAATAGCACAGGATGTCATTGTTTGGAAGGGAGAGTTTTTGCATGTACATGATCATTATGTCCTTAAAGGTAAAGAATCACTTGGAAGAGATGAAAATTGGATGAGTGAAGTGAATGAAGTTGCTCAGTCATGTCCGACTCTTTGCGGCCCCATGGACTGTAGCCTACCAGGCTCCTCTGTCCATGGGATTTTCCAGGCAAGGGTACTGAAGTGGGTTGCCATTTCCTTCTCCAGGGGATCTTCCTGACCAAGGAATTGAACCCAGGTCTCCTGCATTACAGGCAGATGCTTTACCCTCTGAGCCACCAGGGATAATGGAGACCAAATGAAGAATTATCATTGTAAATCAGTTAGGGTATGATCACAGCTGGAAAATGGGAAGTGGTGAACTCATAGATAGTGTGTGTGCGCATGTGTATGTGCATGTGTACTCATGTCTACACATATAGGTGAATACGGCACCCCACTCCAGTACTCTTGCCTGGGAAATCCCATGGACGGAGGAGCCTGGTAGGCTACAGTCCATGGGGCCACTAAGAGTCGGACACGACTGAGCGACTTCACTTTCACTTCTCACTTTCCTGCATTGGAGAAGGAAATGGCAACCCACTCCAGTGTTCTTGCCTGGAGAATCCTGGGGACAGAGGAGTCTGGTGGGCTTCTCTCTATGGGGTCGCACAGAGTCGGACAGGACTGACTCGACTTAGCAGCAGCAGCAGCATTAACACCAAAAAAAAAAAAAACAAACCCTGTTCAATTTAACCTAAAAGGTAACAGAAAAAAAGTTAATTTCTAGCTTTGCCTAGCTGAATGTTTATTACAGCTGGTAAGTGAAGTGGAAAAAGACGATTAAACTAGGAGATGGATGATTATAAATTTATCTTCGTAAATTCTTATTTTGGATTTTTTTTTTCTTTTTAATATACAAAGAGAACTATGGGTCCACAATCTCTTACTTCAGTATTTAAAATTCAAAGTTCCTTGAAAATCATACGATTTGTTCTCAAAAATATGTAGCAACTTGTTTGACAGTGGACAGGTGATGGTTTAGTCGCTAAGTCATGTCTGACTCTTGAGACCCCATGGACTATAGCCCGCCAGGCTCCTCTGTCCATGGGATTTTCCAGACAAGGATAATGGAGTATTTTGCCATTTCCTTCTCCAAGGAATATTCCTGACCCAGGGATCAAACCTGTGTCTCCTGCACTGCAGGCAGATCCTTTACTGACTGAGCTAAAATTATCTAAACCAATATGAGAGTATATTATGCACACTTAATATAAATATTTTAAAATTCAGGATGGTTTTGTGTACTGGTTATAGTTTCCGTAATATCCAGTTTGTTAGCCTATCTAAAATCTGAATGTTACTTAAATTTTAGGCTCATAGCGCTCCAATGGTTTCAAATAAAGGGTTGAAATCTTTATAGTATTACAGTTGTGTTCACAAGTGTAGAGCAAAGAGATGAAAACAAGGCTACAGAAAGAAACGTGATTTACTTACTGATTCACAGTCATGAGAGAGTACACAGAATAGGAAGGGAACAAGGCCTTGTGCCAAAAGGTAGAATCGCAATACCTGAAGATAAGCTAATAAATAGGAAATAGAGGAATGCACCCAGTGGTAACAGAAAAACCAGGAAAGTCTAATGTCACAGACCAGGAAGAGAATAGCCCAAGGAAAAAGGGATAGCCTATTTTAAAATTGGGGTGTTAGGCTCTCTGCTACTGAATTGCAGGAGTTGCTCACAATTTTGAACGTTAATACCTTATATATGTGGATTAAAAACTATTTTGCCCCAGTGTTTTCTTTACATGTTTTACTCTGTTGCTTTTTGCCATGCAGAATCGTTTCAGTTTGTTATAGTCCTACTCATCTATTTTAGCTTTTGTTGCCTGTGCTTAAGTGTCATACACAAGAAATCACTGCCAAGATCAATGTCATGAAGCTTTTCTCCTACCTGTTCCTAAAGATATATGAGAAGATGCTCACTGTCATTTATCACTAAGGACTTGCAAAACAAAACCACAGTGAGAAAGCAGTGCTTACCTGTTAGCTTGGCTATTATCAATAAAACAAAAGACAAGTGTTGACGAGGATGCGGAGAAATTAGAACTATTTTGCGCTGTTGGTGAAAACAAAAGGTGCAGCGGCTATAGAAAACAGTATGGAGTTTCCTCAAGAAATTAAAATCAACCTACCTATGAAAGTGAAAGTCGCTCAGTCGTGTCCAACTCTTTGTGACCCCATGGACTATACAGTGGCCAAAATACTGCAGTGGATACCCTTTCCATTCACCAGGGGATCTTCCCAACCCAGGGATCGAACCCATTACAGGCAGATTCTTTACTATCTGAGCCATACTACCTATATTATAAATAAAAAATCTCTTCTGGGTATATACACAGAAGAATTAAGATCAGGATCTACCTATAGCTAGCTAGCTAAGTCGCTTCAGTCGTGTCCGACTCTGTGCGACCCTGTAGATGGCAGCCCCCCAGGCTCCTGCGTTCATGGGATTCTCCAGGCAAGAGTACTGGAGTGGGTTGCCATTGCCTTCTCCAATGTATGAAAGTGAAAAGTGAAAGTGAAGTCGCTCAGTCGTGTCTGACTCTTAGCGACCCCACGGACTGCACCCTACCAGGCTCCTGCATCCATGGGATTCTCCAGGCAAGAGTACTGGAGTGGGTTGCCATTGCCTTATCAACCAAATATCACTTCTGGGTATATATCCAGAAGAATTGAAATAAGGATCTTGAAGAGATATCAGACTCCCGTGTCTATTGCAATGGTTTTTACTGTAGCCAAGATATATACAACCTAAATGTCTACAGGCAAATGAATAAAGAAAATGCGATATATACATATGATAGAATACTGTTCTCCTAAAAGAAGGAAATCCTGCTCTGTGTGACAATATTGATGAACTCTGAGAACACTATGCTAAGTGAAATAAGCAAATCACAGAAAGACAAATACTGTGTTATTCCGTTTATATGAGTTATCTAAAAATAGTCACAGAAGCAGAGAATAGAATGGTGGTTGTCAGGAGGTGAGAGGAAGAGGACATGGGGCGTTGCTAATCAACAGGTATAAAAATTTTAGTTATGCAAGATGGAGAAGTTCTAGAGGTCTTCTGTATAACATTGTGCCTATGGTTAATGACTGTGTGCAGTGTACTTCCACATCTATTAAAAGAGTAAATCTAATGTTAATTGTCCTCATCACAATAAAATAAAAGAAGAAAGAAAGAGCCAACACTGTTTAATACTGCAGAGAAGTTAAGGAGTTGAGAGCTTTAGAATGTCTTTTTGGAATATATACCAAAGAAATGTTGTAAATTTTGCAAGAGACAGTTCAGGGAAGGGTTGAGAAGTAATCCAGATTACAGGTGTGAATGGCAAGATAATGACCTAGTATTGCAATGTGAATTATATTCACAAAAAAACTCTCAATGATTTCTTTGTTGTTATTGTTCAGTCACCCAGTTGTGTCTGAGTTTTTGTGACGCTATGGACTGCAGCACACCAGGCCTTCCTGTCCCTCACCATCTCCCAGAGTTTTCCCAAGTTCATGTTCATTGCATTGGTGATGCCATCCAGCCATCTCATTCTCTGATGCCCTCTTCTCCTTCTGTCCCAATTATTTATTGCAGCAATATAAATGCTACTTTGGAAATTATTTACACCATGGTGAATATAACTAAACTCATAGGAAGCAAGGTAGAGTGAAATAACAAAATTTTATCATGCTATAAAATTTAATTGTAGAAATAACAGAATTAAAATGACTTTTTTATTATCCTTAGCAGCATGACAGCAGCAAATAATTTAACTGAGAATGTATATTAACTGAGACATCTTTAACTATAATATTTTATTAATATATGCTACAAAATTTTAAGGTCAAGCTAACCCTACATTAAGAATAAGGAAACTAAATTTCAAAACCAATCATTAGTTTTTCCATAGATGTAGGGCATGCACTTTTGAATTAAGATCTGCTTAAATCTAAAATGGTCATTCTGTCACTAAATATACTGCCTTCCTTTTATATCTCAGATACTTGCTGATATATATTAAGTAATTCCAAGTTATTATGCTGCCATTTTGCAACGCATGTCCTTTCTGTAATTTCCAACTAATAGCATGATTTACATAATGCTCTAGGGATTTATAACACTGCTGACATGAAGGAGATATTGATACATCCAGGGTAGTTTAGGAAATAGGAAGGATATAATGGATAATGGTAATGTATCTGAGTTTTCAGTATCTGTCTTTAAAGGAAATAACCCAGTGACTTTTTAATAACAGTTATTACATATACCATTTCTGTAGAGAATGCAAGGCTAAGACACTAAAGAACTACATGTTTAAAAAATTACTGTTTGATTACCAGTAAAGATAGCTTTTATTTCTTTTTTTTCACATTTTATTTTTATTTTATTTTATTTTTTAACTTTACAATGTTGTATTGGTTTTGCCATATATCAAAATGAATCTGCCACAGGTATACACGCGCTCCCCATTGCAAACCCTCCTCCCTCCCTGTACCATCCCTCTGGGTTGTCCCAGTGCACCAGCCCCAAGCATCCAGTATCATGCATCAAACCTGGACTGGCGACTCATTTCATATATGATATTATACATGTTTCAAGGCAATTGAGAAAAGTAAAGGCAACAACATTTTGCTTTGTTTTATATGTGTTATACAATTGTAAATTTTTTCTTTAATTCTACACAATTTATTAAAATTTAGAATATACAATTCAGTGGTTCAAGTTATATCTGTGGACAATGGTTTTGTGATTAAAGGTATAGTCTATATCCTTTGCTGTTATTAAACATTTAAAATTCCATGCTTACTTAACAAAGACTTATTGGTATCTTCCTGAAAGTCTTTACTGGTCCATAGTTTTTCTACACTTAACAAGCTAAGGTGCTGTCTTCAGTCTTCTTTTAAAAGGTTTGTTTGAGGTAACTGGAAATTCTGCTCTGTGAAGGCAAGTGTTATGAATTATTCAGATATCATAGGGTTTCCACTTTATTTTAATCTACTTAACCCCTGATCTCACCATTACAATTAGGTGTACATTCATATGGGAGTGGCCAAAGTGTCTCAAAATAAATGTTCTAGAAAATGAGGATTTTTATTGCTGTAACACACCTATCTAAAACTTTAGTTAAAGCAAAGATAACTATGCAGTTCAGAAACTTTATCAGGATTAGAAGTGCAAAGTGATAAAGAATTAGTCTCATAAAGAATTAGTTTATCATCCCTGAAACAGAGTGCATGGGACATAATAGGGAATGGTGACACCTGAAATTACATAGCAAAAGAATATGAGTTAGAATATTAGCATGTTTGATTATAAAGCATTACTGAAACATTTCTGGGTAGGAACTATTGTGTTTTTGTTTTATATAAGTCCTCAATACCAATCCAAAACAATACTTATTTTAAAATGCTTTCTTTATATATATATATATATATATAAGGATTCTTGGATTTAAAAAGTTGGGAAATTAGTTTTTGCAATAACTTTTTTAAAAGTTGAGCATTTAAAATGTATATATTGACATCACAGTAGTTTCAGTGGAATTTGGGGACTACCTTTATCATTAATTTATGAAAATATTAATTAGAATTTTTTACCTGGTTTTCATAAAAATATTCAGTCTTTTCAAAGTGACAAACCAATATATCATATTAAAAAGTAGAAATATCATTTTCTCACCAGGGTTAGAATAGTCAAAGTTATAATTTTTTCCAGTTGTCCTGTATGGATATGAGAGTTGGACCATAAAGAAGGCTGAGTGCCAAAGAACTGATGCTTTCAAACTGCGATGAGAGTCCCTTGGACAACAAGGAGATCAAATTTGTTCATCCTAAAGGAAATCAACCCTGAATATTCACCAGAAGGACCGATGCTGAACTGAAGCTCCAACACTTTGGCCACCTGATGCAAAGAGCCAACTCATTGGAAAAGACCCTGATGCTGGGAAAGACTGAGGGCAGGAGGAAAAGGGGGAGACAGAGGATGAGATGGTTGGAGGGCATCACTGATTCAATGAACATGAGTTTGAGCAAACTCTGGGAGATAGTGAAGGACAGGGAAGTGTGGCATGCTACAGTCCATGAGGTCATAAAGAGTTGGACACAAATGAGTGACTGAACAACAAACGACTATGATATATACCATTATTAACACAAGTATGTAAATGTTACTTGCAAATTTACAAGTCTGAAAATTTGTGATGAGCCAGTTTGCAAAGAGGACAAAGACCTTTGGCCAATGTCAGCATTCTTGGCAGGTAAAGTTGTACCCAGGGCTCTCACGGCACAGACTCCACTGTGTGAAGAAACTCTGTGTGCCCTAAGTGTATTCTAGCCCCTTTTAAACTAATGGACATACATGGAATGTGATATGGGGGTGGGGTTCACTGTCTCTCTTGACATGTTCCTGATAGCAAGTGAAGTTCACCAGATAAGGTGGCTCCCCTTTTCTGAAACTCTAACATAGTGCAAATGGGTGATCTGGGCGTACCTTGTTCTGTGGAATAATGAAAAATTTGGGTACTCACTGGTCTCTTCAATGCCATTGCTTAGAATTTTCTCTCCGTTCTGTACAAATAAGATAATTGTTCCATACCTCCTTCTTCATCTATTTTCATTCCATTAACTTCTCTGGGGCTTCTCTGGCTAGCCCACTATATAATGTAAACTCAGCAGCTATAATAAAAATATGGGGTTATCTTATTCTCAGTGTGGTTTGATGAATTTCCTAATGATTATGTAGATTACAAGTGCAAATACACACTTACCTTCAAATGTATTTACATATCCACAGTCTTACAGGAAATGGATTTAATGCCAGATGAATGATTTGTAATCTAGGGCAAGGCACTTACTCTGTAGACTTAGTGTGACTAGTTCATAACTTCCTCATTTTCACAATTTGACTTCTGGCATTCCTTTTATAGATCAGTAATCTGAGCAAGTATGTGCTCACAATTAGTCTTTATAGTTAATATTGGAATTTGCAGGCTAGCAAGCACTAGAAGGCACGATTTGTGTGTGTACGTGTGTTTTTTAGAGACTGTAGTAATAATGTCTGGGGCTTCCCGGTCGGCTCTAATGGTAAAGAATCTGCCTGCAAAGCATGAGACCTGGGTTTCATCCCTGAGTCAGGAAGATCTCCTGGAGAAGGGAATAGCTACCCACTCCACTATTCTTGCGTGGACAGAGGAATCTGGTAGGCTACAGTCCATAGCATCACGCAGAGTCCAACGTGAGTGAAGCAACTTAGCACGCATGCAAGCATCAGTATATCTAGAATAAGCCCAGGGTAAAATTAATAATCAAATGGATAAAATCATATCTATAAGTATTACTTTTGAAGGTGTTCTTCGGAGACTTGAAGTATAGGCTAACAGAACTAAGCTATTTCAAAGTATCATATTAATTATTTTAAACAGCGCATTTTATAAACTTGAAAACATGTCTAAATGATATAATATAAAAGGTGTCATTTAATGAACTACATTTTTGAAGAACAGAGGAGAAAATTTTAATTGATGTTATTATACTTCTAAGCTTTGTGTTTTGAAAGACTTCAAATAATGCTGGTCAAGAAAGTTTCTAAAAAAGAAGCATGATATCAAATGAGCAGAATAAAGTAGATATGAACTTGGAAATGTGAACTAGAAAAAAAAAAATCTAAATTCAATAATTTTTTCTATCACTTATACACCAGTACTGAGAAGCTTAGGTTAAACAACTTCAGGGAGATATAGGGTTTAAAAAGTTTATAAAATTTAAAATAATAAAAACATGTAGAAATTTATTAGGACATTTGTTTCACATCATGCTGTCATGCATTCATCAATCATGTGTATCAAAAGTACTCCAATCTAGGTACTGTATTTGGAAAATAAAGTTGTAAAGCAAACATTTTGAAATGGTGATACTAACATATAAAGAAAGAGAGAGAGAGATGGAAAGTTCAATGAATACACTATAACAGACTATATTCAGAATAATAAAAGAGGGATGGACAAAATTTTAGTTTGGATGGTGTTTTAAAAGTAGAAAATATATAGAAAATCATTTCGATCAAGAGAAATAAGAAAAATTATTGAAAACATAATTTATATTGGACAGAATTTGCCAAAACTTCCAAAAAGATGCATTCAGTTAAATGCATGGAATTAAGCCTACACAGTCCAAAGCTATTCTGGCAAATACAAATAGTACAGTTTGTTTTTTAAAATATGTAAGGATGTTTATAAATTATAAATTATGATACATCATGGAAGGAGTTAATTACTCAAGAATGTATTTTATGAAAGAGAAAGTGTGATCAAGTTCTAAAATTTCCAGCAAAATACAGTTACTTTTCTCAATTTGAAACATTTGCTGGGATTCTTAAACAGTGACATGAAATTATAGTTTTAAATGCCATGAGTTATAAACTCTAGGTGTAATAGAAGAAATCTTGGCAATGCTGATGGTCTAGAAGAAGTTGGAATCATGATTATATCTTATTAGTCAGACTTAATAAACTCAAAATTCTCCAATCCAGGCTTCAACAGCACATGAATCATGAACTTCCAGATATTCAAGCTGGATATAGAAAAGGCAGAGGAACCAGAGGTCAGATTGCCAACATCTGCTGAATCATCAAAAAAGTAAGAGAGTTCCAGAAAAATATCTACTTGTGTTTTATTGACTATGCCAAAAACAAACTGTGGGAAATTCTTACAGATGAGAATAGCAGATCATCTGACCTGTCTCCTGAGAAATATGTATGCAGGTCAGGAAGCAACAGTTAGAACTGGACATGGAACAACAGACTGGTTCCAAATAGGAAAAGGAGTACGTCAAGGCTGTATATTGTCACCTTATTTAACTTATTTAACTGCTTATTTAACTTATTTAACTGCTTATTTAACTTCTATGCAGAGTACATCATGAGAAACGCTAGGCTGGAAGAAGCACAAGCTGGAATCAAGATTGCCGGGAGAAATCTCAATAACCTCAGATATGCAGATGACACCACCCTTATGGCAGAAAGTGAAGAAGAACTAAAGAGCCTCTTGATGATAGTGAAAGAGGAGAGTGAAAAAGTTGGCTTAATGCTCAACATTCAGAAAACAAAGATCATGGCATCTGGTCCCATCACTTCATGGCAAATAGATAGGGAAACAATGGAAACGGTGAGATATTTTATATTCTTGGGCTCCAAAATCACTGCAGATGGTGACTACAGCCATGAAATTAAAAGACACTTTCTCCTTGGAAGAAAAGCTATCACCAACCTAGACAGTATATTAAAAAGCAGAGACATTACTTTACCAACAAAGGTCCATCTAGTCAAAGCCATGGTTTTTCCAGTGGTCATGTATGGGTGTGAGAGTTGGACTATAAAAAATGCTGAGCAGTGAAAAATTGATGCTTTTGAATTGTGGTGTTGGAGAAGACTCTTGAAAGAGAGTCCCTTGGACTGCAAGGAGGTTCAACCAGTCAACCCTAAAGGAAATCAGTTGTGAATGTTCATTGGAAGGACTGATGCTGAAGCTGAGACTCCAATACTTTGGCCACCTGATGCGAAGAATGAACTCATTTGAAAAGACCCTGATGCTTGGAAAGATTGAAGGAGGGAGGAGAAGGGGACGACAGAGGATGAGATGGTTGGATGGCATCACTAACACAATGGACATGAGTTTAAGTAGGGTCTGGGACTTGGAGATGGAGGCCTGGCGTGCTGCAGTCCATGGGGGTAGCAAAGAGTCAGGCACGACTGAGTGGCTGAACCAAATGAATAAGCTTTCTGATGCAACATTCCATGGCAGTGGAATGAAAAGGAAAAACAGTTTATTGGATATATTTACAGAGGTGGACTAACTGACCATTGACCAAGATGGACTAAATCTTCCACTTGGCTTTGCTAAACCTTCCTGAATGTATGCTCCTGACCTCCCCTTCCTTAGAGCATTTGCTGTAGATAATCTGCAATTGAAGTTATTTCTCTGATCCTTTAAGACTCAAATTTTCTCCAAGACTCTTTCCCATGGACCTGGGCGCCATGCCTTTGAAATGTAATCAGGAGGAAAAATAGCACCTCTAGCTCCTAGCCCTGTGAGAAGATAGATGCCTAACTTCTAACCAATCAGCAAAAACAGGGGACTAGTCACTTTGACCAATTCCTGCAAGGTCCTAGGGTACAGCCTTCACTAGCTCACCCCAGTACTTGAGTTCAATCTTACTCCTATCAGAAGAGCAATGTTTATCCATAATTTTATCAAGGTATGATTGACAAATTGAAATTGCATGTAGTTAAGTTGCACAGTGTGATTCCTTTGTTTATTCCTATTTAACGCCATCATGTACACTTTTCTTTAACATCAAGTATGCTGCAAAAATTAAAGGACACTGTAAATCAGAATGAGTAGTAAATTTTTCACACTTCTGGTTCAATTTTTTTTTTTTTTATGTTTAGCTGTATGATGTGTCTAGAATTAATTCTTCTGTACAGTGTGAATCACTCTTTGAACTTGACTTACTCTCAGATGGTGACATCATTGTCCATAAATCATCTGCTGTCTATTCTGTTCTACTGGTCTGTGATGCCACCAAACTAATTTCATGGATGTATTGGGAAATTGTTCAATTATTGATGCTGTATTGTTGTATCATAAATTGTTAGTCTGGGTGAACATGTCCCTTCTAATTTTTGTGAGTAGTTTTTCTGGATGTACATATTTGTTTAATTGATCATATAATTTTTAGATTCAAATTTTTAATTCTGGGAAAAATGAACATAATTATATATTGACCAAGGTCACATTAAATTTAGAACTAAAAAATTTAATGATTTTGAGTATTCTTAACAATTTGTCTTTGCAATTTTTTAGGTTTTGTTTGCATGCATTACTTCTTTAAGAATGTTTGAAAATTTTTTTCATATATATTGTTACTGTACATTACTGTATACTTTAGTCATAAGCATTTGATATTTTTTATTGTTCAAACAAATGAATCCTTTCATTTTATTCTGTTAAAAAGTGTTTTGTATTGTATGTCAGATAGTGATTGTTGCAACAGTTTTTGTAGCCTATGGAAATCAGTATGGATTTCTTCTTTCCTTTTCAGTTTACTTTCTTGGATTTTCCATGTATCAGTAATTAAATTTTTTCCTTAATGAATACTTATTGAGTAGTTAATATGTGCTGCATGCTTATAGTATACATCAGTAAACAAATTCATCAAAGATTCCTCTCTTCATGGATTGTACTTTCTAGTAATGCAATTTAGTGTGCTAAAAATGGCAAAAGCAATACAATATTGTAAGGTTAAAAAATAAAAGAAAAAAATGTTATATAATCTTGGATAAACACAAATATGTATTAACTGTGGAAATACATGCCTGGGGATGACAAATCAAGAGTAGTCGTTATTACTGGGAAAGGAAAGAGGAAATGTGATAATGGAGAACTATATATGCAAGTGTTTAACTATCAATGCAAAGAAATAGAGGAAAACAACAGAATGGGAAAGACTAGAGATATCTTCAAGAAAATTAGAGGCACCAGGGGAACATTTCATGCAAAGATGAGCTCGATAAAGGACAGAAATGTTATGGACCTAACAGAAGCAGAAGATATTAAGAAGAGGTGGCAAGAATACACAGGAGAACTGTACAAAAAAATCTTCATGACCAAGAAAATCACGATGGTGTGATCACTCACCTAGAGCCAGACATCCTGGAATGTCAAGTCAAGTGGGCCTTAGAAAGCATCACTATGAACATAGCTAGTGGAGGTGATGGAATTCCAGTTGAGCTATTTCAAATCCTGAAAGATGATGCTGTGAAAGTGCTGCACTTACTATGCCAGCAAATTTGGAAAACTCAGCAGTGGCCACAGGATGGAAAAGGTCAGTTTTCATTCCAATCCCAAAGAAAGGCAATGCCAAAGAATGCTCAAACTACCACACAATTGCACTCATCTCACACGCTAGTAAAGTAATGCTCAAAATTCTCCAAGCCAGGCTTCAGCAATACGTGAACTGTGAATTTCCAGATGTTCAAGTTGGTTTTAGAAAAGGGAGAGGAACCAGAAATCAAATTGCCAACATCTGCTGGAGCATCGAAAAAGCAAGAGAGTTCCAGAAAAACATCTATTTCTGCTTTATTGACTATGCCAAAGCCTTTGACTCTGTGGATCACAATACATTGTGGAAAATTCTGAAAGAGATGGGAATACCAGACCACCTGATCAGCCTCTTGAGAAACCTATATGCAGGTCAGGAAGCAACAGTTAAAACTGGACATGGAACAGACTGGTTCCAAATAGGAAAATGAGTACATCAAGGCTGTATATTGTCACCCTGTTTATTTAACTTCTATGCAGAGTACATCATGAGAAACGCTGGGCTGGAAGAAGCACAAGCTGGAATCAAGATTTCCAGGAGAAATCTCAATAACCTCAGATATGCAATGACACCACCCTTATGGCAGAAAGTGAAGAAGAACTAAAGGGCCTCTTGATGAAAGTGAAAGAGGAGAGTGAAAAAGTTGGCTTAAAGCTCAACATTCAGAAAATGAAGATCATGGCATCTGGTCCCATTACTTCATGGGAAATAGATGGGGAAACAGTGTCAGACTTTATTTTTAGGGGGCTCCAAAATCACTGCAGATGGTGATTGCAGCCAGGAAATTTAAAGATGCTTACTCTTTGGAAGGAAAGCTATGACCAACCTAGATAGCATATTCAAATGCAGAGACATTACTTTGCCAACAAAGGTCCATCTAGTCAAGGCTATGATTTTTCCAATGGTCATGTATGGATGTGAGAGTTGGATTCTGAAGAAAACTGAGTGCTGAAGAATTGATGCTTTTGAACTGTGGTGATGGAGAAGACTCTTGAGAGTCCCTTGGACTGCAAGGATATCCAACCAGTCCATTCTAAAGGAGATTGGTCCTGGGTGTTCTTTGGAAGGAATGACGCTAAAGCTGAAATTCCAGTACTTTGGCCACCTCATGCGAGGAGTTGACTCATTGGAGAAGACTCTGATATGGGAGGGATTAGGGGCAGGAGGAGGAGGGGACAACTGAGGATGAGATGGCTGGATGTCATTACCCACTCGATGGACGTGAGTTTGAGTGAACTCCGGGAGTTGGTGATGGACAGGGAGGCCTGGCCTGCTGAGATTCATGGGGTCGCAAAGAGTTGGACACGACTGAGCAACTGAACTGAACTATATAATATTTTATTTCTTGAAATAAGGGTTATTGGATATTACTTTTTCTGTATACTCAAAGTGCAACCTCTTTGCCATACTGTCCATGTATATGGAAAATAGGCACCAGAATGAAGAACTAAATGATTCTATACAAAAATACTTTAAAATAAGTGTTACTTTAGAGCAGGCCATTTACACCAGCAGATGAGAGTTTTCATAAGTAGTTATCAATATTCTAGGTGAGCTTATATTTTCCCATAAAAAATTAAAAACATTTATGTGTATCATGAACTGCACTCTTCATTCTAATTTTAAATGCATGAAAAGCCTACAGATAGATTTCATCTTCAAATGGAAATTTAATTAATATATACTAAATAAAAAATGTTTAATTCATATATACTTAAGTAAATTTTACTCCCATCCTTATTAGTTGGGGGAAGAAAATTGACTATACTGGTTCACTGAATAATTGTCTAAATGCCACCTCATTATCTTTAAGCACTAAGGTAGCTTCCATAAAGGATTGAGTTTTGAAAGTGTGCAGTAAGTGACATACATATAAAATCTGATCAGTTATTTTTCTCTTTGTTCAACAAATCCCAATTTAAGACTTAACACTGATAAAAATTATAAATTTCAGTAGTAATTGATAAGATATGTGCATATGTATATAAAACTTTTCCAACATATATTAATTTTTTGCTTTCATTTCATTTCAAAGAGGTAAGAAAGATGATTTGTCTCCTAAGCAATGAATATAAAAATTGTTGAATCAAAATACTTACTTCTTTTAATGCATAAAATAAATATAATTGGAAATACAATTACTATATATTTATTCAACTATATATTTATTTATTTTGAACTCAATGCAATTAATCACAATAAAGATTTATCAGAGTTATGTGGAGAATATTTTGTTTTGATAATACATTTCTATGTTGCTTTATTAATTTTTGTATAATTTAATTTAGATAAAAAATTTAAAATATGTTCAATTTATTTTTCAACTGAACATATTAAATACATTTTATTGATTTAGTAAGAACAACTTGGTAGCCAGGCAAATATTTTCACTCCCTATTTTTGAAAAATTTCTACAAACAAGCAAAAATTAATGTTGGTATTTCATCCTTTATACAGTGGTATATTTTTTGAAATGTAGCACTACTGGCTCACCACAAATAGAAGAAAGAATATTATGATAATGAACACTCCCTCATGCAAAGTACAATTCCCATACAGAATTTAAGACAGAATAAGACATAAAGCAGCTATCTGATTAACAAGTCTGGATCCCAGAGTCCCATTTATTTACAACAGCCATGTGCTGCAGTTAAGGTTGTTGATGCTCATATGCAAAGAGTATACTCCAGGCCATAAGGCCTGAACTTGGCTGGGGCATATGATAGCCATAAAGCCCTTTTTATGAGTATAAAACTGGCACAGAATGTGTATGCAAAGGAGAGGAACTGGCCTATTTAGTGGCTCTATTCTGTGCCCATATCATAATTTATGCTTCACAAATGTTAATTCTTTCATTAAAAGGAAAAGCAAGATGAAATAATACAAGAGAAAGACTATTGACAGAACATTTCCTCTGCTGTGTGTGTGTTCTTTCCTTTGTACACCTTCTCAAAACCTATCCTATGCATGTCATTGCAAATCCTTTTTCCCCTACTTTTTAGAAGATAGAGCCAGTGATGGTGGAGCTTCCTCCTTCTGCAGGACAAAATTCCTCTGCAACTTGTTCCTTCTAGTTTTTATACTTATTGTCCATCATGGTGGATTGCTTAGAAATACGATGTCTACCGCCCTTGTATTCTTTTAACTCTTCGGAGATGACACTCATCTTAACCTGCCCATCCCTTCACCCCTGCCTTCAGGTGATTTTATTTTTGACTTTGTATCTTGGCTGTTGGGAATATGATTTCAGAAGCTTCTACTTGACTTTCCCCACTGCTATCGCTCTTACCCCACAGACCAAGACTGAATGTGAGGGTTACATCAAGTATTATGATCCCTTATGATTGGCACTTGTAAGACCTGAGCAGGGACTCAATTACCAGGTTTCCATATGTTCACACTCTAAGATGATGGTATCAGGTTTCTCACTGTTATAGTGAGAGGTTACATATATATCAGGGAGAATGTTTAATGATCTATGCAGTAATGGATTACAACTGGGACATTAGCATGATGGTAATATGGATGGGACTGTAGAAGACTAAAAGGACATTAGGTGAAAACTAAGGAAATCTGAAGAAAGTGTGGACTTATCTAATAATATATCAATATTAGTTGACAAGTTGTGACTCATGGGCCAGGATAATTTTAGATATTAATAATATGGGAAATTGATTGTGGTTATATGGGAAATGGGGACTTCCCTGGTGGCTCAATGGTAAAGAATCTGCTTGCAATGAATGAGTTGCAAAAGACGCAGGTATGATCGCTGGGTTGGGATTCCCTGGAGAAAAGCATGGCAACCCACTCCGGTATTCTTGCCTGGAGAATCCCATGGACAGAGGACCCTGGCAGGTTACAGTCCATAGGGTCACAAAGAGTCAGACATGACTTTATTTTGACTTCACTTTATATGGGAAATATATGTACTACATTTGTAGTATTTATATAAAGTGAAAGTGAAAGTCTCTCAGTCGTATCTGACTCTTTGCAATCCCATGGACTATACAGTCCATGGAATTCTCCAGGCCAGAATACTGGAGTGGGTACCCTTTCCCTCTCCAGGGGAATCATCCCAACCCATGGATCAAACCCATGTCTCCTGCATTGCAGGCAGATTCATTACCAGCTGAGCCACCAGGGAAGCCCAGTATTTATATCAACTTATCGTTATTCTAAAATTTTAAAAATTAAAAAAAAACATAGATAGCATCCTTTGAATGCCAACTCTCTATCATGCACATTAAAATTCAGTTCCATAAAATGTGAGTAATAAAATCTACCTAATGAAGTTGTTGTGAGGTATCAATGACCAATGTACATAAAGACCCTGAGATATATGGGAGGATCCCAGTAAAAAAAATGGATGGCTTTTCACTAATTATATTACCAAAATGTCACAAGAAGGTTTTTCAAAAGTTGTCATGCCATTTATTGATCAACATAGAGAAAACTGAAGTGCCAAAAGGTTGGCTAAAATGTGATAGTCTCAAAGGTAACACAATGACACCGTACCATGTTCATTTATTTCAAATAGTAACAATATCTGGCAAGTTTAATATATTTAATTACTTGGCTCGTTATCTCTTCTGTGACATAAAGGCAAATAATGTCTCTTTGCCTTTTGAGGCTTCCCATGAGGACACTTAGGATGTATAGCTTAAAATAATGAATAAAAACCTAGAAATTTCCCACTGCTCAATATGGTTCTAGTGGACAATACATACTTCTGATAATATCTCTGAAGAAGTAGATAACTTCTTTACTTTTCTGCACTCATTAGAAAATATAGACTTTTCCTATAACTTTAATAGTGTCCCAAATTTCTGCATTTCTTCTATATGTGTAGCAAAAGTCCATATTTTAATGGACTAGTCAACCAAACAGTGGGATTTTATGTAAATTCATCACACATTTATGAAGCCCAGTTAAAATTATTTCTCTTTCATATTTTGGGTGGAGATGGTTTTAAAAATGACATTGCAAATGATGTTGCAAGCCTTCTCCACTCTGTATCTTTGCTCTCTTACGTAAAAGACCCTTCTTGATGACAGTCAACCTCAATTCCATCACAGATCTCTGACACTCTTCACTCTTGATTACTGATAAATCACTGCCTTACTCATTCTGATCATGTGCCCCTTCAAATTAGAGTTGCAGCATCAAGAATTGCAAACCCTAATATTATGTGTGTCTTTCTCTCATGGAACAGCCTTCTTCTTTGCAGAGTAAACTTCAACAGTATGTGAACTGTGAACTTCCAGATGTTCAAGTTGGTTTTAGAAAAGGCAGAGGAGCCAGAAATCAAATTGCCAACATCCGTTGGATCATCAAAAAAGGAAGAGAGTTCCAGAAAAATATATATTTCTGCTTTATTGACTATGGTAAAGACTTTGACTATGTAGATCACAACAAATTGTGGAAAATTCTGAAAGAGATGGAAATACCAGACCACCTGACCTGCTTCTTGAGAAATATTTATGCATGTCAGGAAGCAACAATTAAAACTGGGCATGGAACAACAGACTGGTTCCAAATAGGAAAAGGATAACGTCAAGACTGTATACTGTCACCCTGCTTATTTAACTTATATGAAGAGTACATTATGAGAAACTCTGGGCTGGATGAAGCACAAGCTGGAATCAAGATTGCTAGGAGAAATATCAGTAACCTCAGATATGCAGATGACACCACCCTTATGGCAGAAAGTGAAGAGGAACTAAAAAGCCTCTTGATGAAAGTGAAAGAGGAGAGTGAAAAAGTTGGCTTAAAGCTCAACATTCAGAAAATGAAGATCATGGCATCTGGTCCATCACTTCATGGCAAATAGATGGGGAAACAGTGTCAGACTTTATTTTGGGGGGCTCCAAAATCACTTCAGATGGTGACTGCAGCCATGAAATTAAAAGAGGCTTACTCCTTGGAAGAAAAATTGTGACCAACCAAGATAGCATATTCAAAAGCAGAGACATTACTTTGCCAACAAAGGTCAGTCTAGTCAAGGCTATGGTTTTTCCAGTAGTCATGTATGGATGTGAGAGTTGGACTATAAAGAAAGCTGAGCACTGAAGAATTGATGCTTTTGAACTGTGGTGTTGGAGAAGACTCTACGGAGTATCTTGGACTGCAAGGAGATCCAACCAGTCCATCCTAAAGGAAATCAGTCCTGAATATTCATTGGAAGGACTGATGCTGAAGCTGAAACTCCAATACTTTGGCCATGTGATGCAAAGAACTGACTCATTTGAAAAGACCCTGATGCTGGGAAAAATTGAGGGCAGGAGGAGAAGGGGATGACAGAGGATGAAATGGTTGGATGGCATCACGGACTCAATGGACAGGAAGTTATGTAAACTCCCGGAGTTGGTGATGGACAGGGAGACCTGGTGTGCTACAGTCAATAGGGTCATAAAGACTCAAGACACGACTGAGTAACTGAACTGAATTGAACTGAGTGTCTTTACAGGGAAGATAATTTGAAATTTCCAAAGCCAGTTTCAGACAATGCAGAAATCACTCCTGATTCAAACCTTTCCCTAATTTCCCCAGAGCTGTTTTTATGAACCAATGACTTGTCAGCGCGTCTTTGCTCCAGTTGTTGATAGATTTCCATTTCCTCTTACAGAGGTTTCTCAGATCTCATAAACATCACCTGAAGTGAAGAGGCTGTATTTCCATTTGCTATTTTCCTTCACATTGCTTGTTGTTGTTGTCGCTAATCGTGTCCAACTCTTTGCAACTACACAGACTGCACCATTCCAGGTTTTCCCGTCCTTCACCATCTCCAGAGTTTGCTCAAACTCGTGTCCATTGTGTTGCTGATGTCATCCAACCCTCTCATCCTTTGTCACCCCCTTCTCTTCTTGCCCTCCATCTTTCCCAGTATGAAGGTGCTTTCCAATGAATTGGCTTTTCGCATCAGGGGGCCAGAGTATGGCTTGTTCATTGTAGTTGAGAAATTTCTTGAGCCTTTCTTGATGTTCAGAAACCTTGTCTACTGGGAATATTCTGAAAACCTCTAGGGGGCAGTGTTGCCTAACACCACAGAGCTTGAACCATACCTCAGTTGTGACCCAGTTAGCTTCCTTATAGAGTAATTGTCATGAATAGGCCACATTTAGTCAGTTCAAAAATGTTTAACGCCAAGGACTTCAAGCATTGAATTAGGATTCTCTGATTATACGTTATGTTACTCTTGTATCTGAATCTACATGATCATTAACGCAGAAATAATACAAATTCCTATCAATCCTTATATTTTCTTAGTATTTAACACATAGTGCTATACTAAACTTATAACTGTTTTGGTTTACGGTATGATCTTAAATAACAATGCGTTACTATAATGTCTTGTTTTTTTAATTGTTTACTTTTCTTATTTTTATATAATTATTTTATATTTTATTATATAAAACATTTTCAAAACATAAACACTTTGATTTCAAAACATTTTACAATATTTAACAAAGTCTCTGGTACAAAAGTATATAGTCTGGAAAAAAACAAGTATTTTAATGTCCTTAATCAAAAAATATTTCCTTTAGGTAAAGGGAGAAAAATTAATAGCCATCTAAAATAATAAAAGGGTCAATTTTATGCAAAATGTAAAAATGAATTCATATAATTATGCTATTAATTCATTTATATGTGCATTCATTTTAGTTTTCAGCCTAATTTTTTTAAAGAAAATTGCCTGCTAGTATTTCCTGGGGAGCCAGGTTTTAAATATAATAAAAATAAATTAAAATATATAATTATATGCATGAGAAAAAAGCAAAGGAGAAAATAAAATTAACTCTAATTTCATGTCAGATAACATTATACTTTTTTACCTGTACAATGCCTGAGTGAATTTATTTATTTTACTATTATCCATTTTAGAGAGAGAGCTTCCCAGATAGCTCAGTAGTAAAGAATCTGCCTGCCGAGCAGGAGACACAGGTTCCATGTCTGGGTTGGAAAGATCCCCTGGAGAAGGAAATGACAACCCACTCCCATATTCTTGCCTGGGAAATCCCATTGACAGAGAAGTCTGGCAGCCTACAGTCCCTGGGGTCACAAAGAGTCAGAAACAACTTAGTGACTAAACAACAACATTTTAGAGAGAGACAAAATAAAACAAATCACTGATTCCATCATTCATTTCTAGAGCTGTTCCTGAAGATACTCTTCAATAAAATTCTTTCAAGCAATCGTCTGTCTCAGAGTTTGCTTTTGAGGACACCTGGCCTAAGACAGTAGAAGGCAATGGCACCCCAGTCCAGTACTCTTGCCTGGAAAATCCCATGGACCGAGGAGCCTGGTGGGCTGCAGTTCATGGGGTCGCTAAGAGTCAGACAGGACTGAGCGACTTCACTTTCACTTTTCACTTTCCTGCATTGGAGAAGGAAATGGCAACCCACTGCAGTGTTCCTGCCTGGAGAATCCCAGGGACGGTAGAGCCTGGTGGGCTGCTGTCTATGGGGTCGCACAGAGTCAGACATGACTGAAGCGAATTAGCAGCAGCAGACCTAAGACAGTGAGTACAACTTGGAGCATCTAAGTATGAATTAAATAAAGGAATGAAATAAGCACGAATACAAGGTAGTTTCTGAACATTAAAAAGCAGCAAACAGGGCTTCCCTGGTGGTCCAGTTGTTAAGGATTTGCCTTGCCTTGGAGGAGACATGGATTTGATCCTTGGTCCAGAGAGATCCCACATGCTGTGAGGCAACTAAGCCTGGGCCCACAGCTACTGAGCCTGAGCTCTGGAGCCTACGAGCTACAATTACTGAGCCCATGGGCCACAACTACTGAAGCCTGTGAGCCATAGAGACTGTGCTCTGGAACCAGAGAAGCGATTGCAATGAGAAACCTGTGCGCTGCGACTAGAGAGTAGCCCCCACTCTGCACAGCTAGAGAAAGCCCTTGTGCAGCAACAAAGACCCAGGACAGCCAATAATAAATTAAATAAGTTTTTAAAAATTGTGCACCATTCTAGAAACAAACAAGCACACTTAATTTCTATGTAGCTTCATTGATAAGTGAACTCTTTCAAATTTTATCATGTTTAGTTTGACAGTAACTAAAAAACAGTAGATGCACTGTTTTTAGATACTAAAGTAGCATACTTTAGTGCATTTAGTTATATTTAAAATAAGATTAATGTACATAATGTAACACAAAATTATTAGAAATATACTCAAGGAAAGTAAATATTCATTCATTTGAACATTCCATACATTTCCAACAATTCTCTAAAACAGAAAAATTATCAATATTTTAAATAGCACCATTTCATAGTTATCAATCTGTCAGTTTAACAGAATTAAGGCCTTTTTTCCTTCTACTTGTTCAATCCTATGATAATGTTTAGGGAGTGCCATATATTAGTCCATAGAGATATTTCCATAGAAAAAGTTTAGCAAGAAGTTCTACGATATGTTAAAACTATTTCCTAACTAATAACAAAGGGAAGATCTATGCAGACACTATTTTCAATTTAAATGTTATGAGATCCTTGATGACACAGAGCTTTAATAATGATCTATGAATTTTAGTCGATTATGTAACAAGAGAGTTTGATTGAATGATGTCATCTAATGTCATCCAAAGCTTGCAAGTTAATCAGAAATATCTAAGTAACTTTTCTAAAACCCCTCCTAGGTCTAATCAGAGAGATTCTTCTTTGCTTTCTGGAATTCAATTGATATTGATATATATTTTCTTCGAAAATCTACACATTGATTCAAATGTTTAAACAGGTTTGGCTACAGTTAATTATAAACCTGTGAAAACTTCTCCTGTGATACTGACAAGGGGCATGAGCAATCAAAATTTCCCGCATTTTTAAGAAACTTATATTTTGGTTCTTTGAGAATTTTTGGCTCCTAAACTGCAGAAAACCCTATAACAGAGTCAAATCTTTTTGTCTGGTTTAGATTAAGCTACTTGACAGATGAAAATAAGTATATAATGACATAATTTTAAGAGTCAAATAATTTCTTAGGCATAAAGTTATTTTCATGCTGGAAAGTAAAAGTATATGCATGATTATCTCGAATTCATTTAATTACTCTCATATTTCACAGTGTTGAAAACAGCCATCTGTTTATTTGATGAAGAAAGGAAGAGAATGTTTATTCTAGCAACTTACACACTATCATAATAAAAAGAGCAGGAAAGACTAAGTTAATATCTACAAATGAAATGATGCTGATTCAATGATGCTGTGAGCAAGATAAATTGAAAATAAAGAAAATGCCCTGGAGAAGGCAATGGCAACCCATTCCAGTATCCTTGCCTGGAAAATATCATGGGAGAGAGGAGCCTGGCAGGCTACAGTCCAGGAGGGGTTGCAAAGAGTCAGACAAAACTGAGTGACTAACACTTTCACTAAAGGGGGATAAAATTAAGAGGTTATAATTAAAAGAAAATATTAGGTGATAGATACCTGTGTCAAACTTGATCAAAGAACTGAGAGGATAAGGGATGCTGGCAATGGTTTGTAGAGTGACATACTCTCACAGAGCAGTCCATGCTGTGATGCATTCAGCTCTTTCTGATAGAATTCTCGGGCACCATTCCCTTAGGTACCAGAACTGTTGGTTGTCAATGACTCAGCCAAATCTCTTTCTGGATATTTCTTCAATCTCAAGCCAGTGACCAGCTGGTTCAAAGGTCAGTCCCTTACATCTGCATTCATAGAACTCTGGGTTGTAAGACAATTCTCCATAGTTCTCTTTCTTTCTCTCATTTCTGCACATCTTACAGTCAGAGGCACAGACTGTAAGTGTGTGTACACAGTATATTTGCTTAGAAGCTATAGGTAGGGCATATCTCTGGGAAAAGGGGAAGGTTTGCTTCACTTCTTGGAAGATAGAGATAGTGTCTCCTTCAATAGCAATTACAAGCCTGTGTGTTGTCTTTATAAAATATGTGAGGTCCTTAAGTTCAGAGTCTCTCTTTTGTACCACAACTCACTGTGTGTGCAGCCATTTACCTTCTCCCATCCTGTTGCCCCTGTGGGATTTGGTGGCAAGAGGAACTGACACAAATACACTGGTGATCATGGTGCTCACTGCGTGTAAGAAAGTCCTTTTTCTCTGGCCCAGGAATCAGGTGCCTTCTTACTAGCATCCCTAAAACTGTGGGAGGTAACTTGTTGGCTTGTAAGGAGAGCAAAATCTTAGACTTTTCACCCTTCCTGACATTTTTAGGGCCATCTGAGCTCCAGATCTCCTTGGGATGAGCTGAGGTCCCTGTTCTAAATCCAGATAAACTTTTTCTTCTGCTCAACCTTGATTCCCTTGCAGTGACGTTCTTGTAAACACTCTTGATTAAATCCTTTCAAGCAACTTTCTGGCTCCAAGTCCATTTCTGAGGAAACCTGACTTGAGACAATGGGTGCCATGAGTTGCATAATAAAGCAGATTTGACAGTAGGATTTCAGGACTCAATCCCTGCTACTGGTAGAATGCAAAGCAGGACCTCATCACTAAGAGCCTGTGGTGATCTCTAGTAATTACACTGTTGAGTAATGATACTGTTCAAAGTTTTATTGTTGTAAACTAAAATGGAATAATGCACTAATGAGCACTTTATCAGTGCTCCAGGAGGAAGACTAGAAGTTACTTAAAAAAAAAAAAAAAAGAAAAGAGCTACAGGGATTTTACTGTACACAATTGCCTCTGAAAGCTGTTATGTTTATATCTGACATGGAGCTTGATGTCCACAGGGCTGGCATCTAGGAAGAAAACAGATGAGAGCAGAAACTCAGATGGACACAGGAATGCAACACATGCCAGTTACCTCTCCTTCATCTCTTGGTGATGTGAATTTTCCATAGAGGGACCTGGCATCCTTTGTCACAGAACATAACACACACCTGGTCTAGGAATCAGAGAACCCAGAGAAGATCAGGTTAAGTTGGAGCACCTAAAGGCATGAATGCTGTCCCATGCCAATAAGGTAAGCCATAGATAAGTGACATGTGTGTTACATTCACTGAACTTCTGAAAGTAAACTAAACAATAGCAACAAAGAAGATTACATTTCATTTCTGCCCTTCAAATCATACACAGAAAAATGTCTCTTGTGACTGATTTTAACTAGAAACATACAAGAAGGAGAGGTCAGGAAAACAGTTGAGTCCTAAGTTGACACAATTTAAAAGCCACAACAGATGACATATTCAAGGCATATGAGTAGTTTAGTGCAGTATTGCTAAAAACAATGATAGCTGATAGTTATTGCTGAGTATTGTTGAGTATTATTGTTCCAATGGGAAAGACAATATACGGCTGAAGATAATTAATTACCAGATTAAAGCCAAATAGGAGAGGCAAGGGTTTCCTTGGACATTTTTAAAATAAATTTTCATCTCAATTAGTTGGAGGGCAATGCAAACAAACTCAGACATAGGAATTAAGTACATGGGTAGAAGAGTGTAAGTAAAGACTGAATTTTTAGTAGATCATGATGCTTGTTGAGAAATAATGGGACTCTGAGACTTGGGGTGGAACCCAAGATTTTCCTGTATTCTTTGGGCATGCAGAAATGCTTGTATCCCTAATTTGATTAACTTCTTCCTTGAATGCCAACATGCCCTCCTCAGGATCATTCCTCACCTCCTTATCCCCTGGTTGCCAAATCAACAACTAAGGTCAAGTCACAATATGATATGGAAAGGGATTTACTGGTCCCACTGAGGAAGAAAGAGGTTATATTTTGATGACTCTTTAGTATTTAGCCAACAGAAGTCAGGAGAGTGTTGAGATCCCAAGGATCCAAGTAAATTGAATGAAATGGAGTATTATGCTGGAAAAGTATAACTTTTTGAAATGAGACTGTTGTCCCATATATATGAAGTAAAACCTGGAAAGGACTAATGTGCTGTTTTTATTTGGCTCTTTGAAGCATGGAAAAGAATGGCTCTTAGTAAAATAGAAATTCTTGACCAGGCATTTGTGACTGGCATGGCAGATGGTAAAGGGAGAAGCCACAGGTATAGAGAAGTAGGCATGCTACACTGAAAATGCTATTAATATATCACCCTGAATACACCTGAACACAATGGATTCAGGAAGAAGAATCCTCACTTTATTAAGTGAAAAGGAGCACACTGGTGAGGAACACACATAGACATTGTTGAGACCCTCAAAGATGGCTGCTATCTGTAGGTGGGGGCGAGGGAAGAAGATACTGTTATAGGTTAATTGGGTATATTACAATAGTGGTGGTGATAGAACTCCAGACTTATGGAGGTCAGGGAATAAGGTTTAACAATTTGAAATAAAGTAAGTTCAAAAACAAACAAGTAGCAAAGTCAGAGTGTCAACCAGTGAGAAGGCAGGAAGGGTGTTTCAAAAGCTTTTGAAGATGGCTATTAAATAACGTCTGGATGGCATCACTGCCTCGATGGACGTGAGTCTAAGTGAATTCCGGGAGTTGGTGATGGAGCTTCGCGATTCATGGGGTCACAAAGAGTCGGACACGACTGAGCAACTGAACTGAACTGACTGAAAGGGGAAAAAAAAGTTAGCCATCAAAGGTATTTCTCAAGTTAAACAGCCTACAGATATTGAGGAAAGATAGACAGGAGGCCAAAACAGAGGCCCTAATGAAAATCCAAGTCCCTCAAGCCTAATTTCTAGACCTTAGCCAGTTTTCACACCCAGAACTCATTGGCTAAAGGAGAAATCAGATTTCCTTGAGGAAAGCCTCTGCAATAACCAGGGTAATAATTTCCCAAGCCTTTCGGCTAAGGGAACTACAGCCATTTATTCAGATAATGAAATACTGTGGCAAAGAGAATATTTACACACCTATAGAACTGCTGAAAATGGTGTCCACCTCTTATATTATACACGAGAATCTGCAGTATCATTACATCATGCCCCACACTCCATCTGATTGGGGAGAAATGTGGCATATGTAACAACTGGAGTACTGAACCAGGTCCTTCTCATGGTGAATCCACTCTCTAATGGTGCCACCCTGCGGTCATTTCTCCATCTTCATTTGTGTAATTGGAATTGAACTTGATCATTAACAGAAGCTCAGTACTTTACAAACCTCTGAAACAGTCATCCCCCAAACTCAGGTAAGATGCTTAATTGGAGACATTTATTTACATTCTGAATGGTAAGGTCCCAGGGAGATTCATGTTATCTATGAGAATTAGTTTATAGCAGAAAAAAAAAAAAAAAGGTTTCTATCTCTTAGGAAACGTGGGTAGGAGGCACAGGGATCCTTCTCCTATTTAGCCACCCAGATTGATATTTTCTGGATTCCTTGCCTGCTGTACCACAATCTGGCTCTCATTGCATCACCCCAGAAGGTGAAAATTGAACATGAGGAATCAACATAATTTTTGGCCAGAAGTAAATAGTAATCATCTATATTCTAGATACCAAATATTTGCTTTCAGAATAATGTAAATGTATATAAATGTTAAATACAAAGACATATAGATATAAAGTATAGATAAGTAGATACATTATATGACATATATACACTATACTATACCATATACAATATGATAAAATCTAAAAATACATATGAAGTACAGATACATTATTGATAAAATAAATATGTTAAATAAAACACAGATAATATGAATATAAACACTAAATATAACCTCTGCTGCTGCTGCTGCTAAGTCGCTTCAGTCGTGTTCGACTCTGTGCGACCCCATGGACTGCAGCACACCAGGCTCCCCGTCCCTGGGATTCTCCAGGCAACAACACTGGAGTGGGTTGCCATTTCCTTCTCCAATGCATGAATGTGAAAAGTGAAAGTGAAGTTGCTCAGTTGTGTCCAACTTAGTGACCCCATGGACTGCAGCCTACCAGGCTCCTCTGTCCATGGGATTTTCCAGGCAAGAGTACTGGAGTGGGGTGCCATTGCTTTCTCCGAATATAACCTCTAGGTATATATAAAACTAATACATATATTAAAAACAAAATTAACTTAATGTTAATAAATATAGATACTAGAAACAACTCTACCTGTAAATTTTTCTCCATCTTATATTTTGGGTGGTTACTTCAGTGTTGTAATTGATTTCTCTCATCATTTCTAGATATATTTTCAGTATTAATTTTCTAATACAGACTGTGTCCATTTTTAAATTTCTTTCTCTAGGGAATTCCAATTAGACTTACATTATATATATTATGAATTACCTCTCCATGTATTAGCCTCTGTTCTGTGTTTCCTATCTTTTTGAATATTTGTGTTATATTATGTACAAATTTCTTCAAATGTATTTCCCAGTTGGTTTTCTTATCAGCAATAGTTATCATGTCACAAAGTCTTAGTATTGATTTCTCATTTCAATTCTTCAATATTTTATTATCAAAAGTTCTAATAGTTCATTTCCCATACTTGAGTAGTCATTCAATGTAGCATTTATTTCTCCTTGTTTATTTTAAAACATGTGATTTTTTTATTTGAAAATAATCATCATAGTTATTTTTAATGTTATATCTTTAAATCTTAGTACTAAGCTTTTTGCAAAACTCATTCTGCTGGCTTTATTTATGGGAGCTTCTTTCCTTGTTTGTTTAATAATTTTTTACTTAGTTGTTAATTTTCATTGGAAATCTATTTGTGATACTCATTTGAATCTGCAACAATGTAAGGGCCTCCATAAAGAACTAATAATTATATACAGTGATACTTTCATGCATTGGAGAAGGAAATGGCAACCCACTCCAGTGTTCTTGCCTGGAGAATCCCAGGGACAGGGGAGCCTGGTAGGCTGCTTCTATGGGGTTGCACAGAGTCGGACACGACTGAAGTGACTTAGCAGCAGTAGCAGCACACTAAGGCTTCTCTCAAGAACAAATACAACCTCATTTTTGTTTGATAATTTTGGACTACTGAGAGTTAAGTGAAGACTACTTAATACTTAAATTTTTAAGGAATAAAAAAAAAAAATTCCCGCTACTTTTTTTTTTTTTTTTTGACGTAAGGTATTTCCCCACTGGAGAATGAAATGGCAAACCACTTCAGTATTCTTGCCTTGAGCATCCCATGAGTAGTATGAAAAGGCAAAAAAATATGACACTGAAAGATGAACTCCTCAGGTTGGTAGATGCCCAATATGCTACCAGAGAAGAGTGGAGAAATAACTCCAGAAAGAATGAAGACATAGAGCCAAAGTGAAAACAATGCCCAGTTATGGATGTGACCTTAGGGATTTGGTGATGGACAGGGAAGCCTGGTGTGTTTTAGTCCAGGGGGTCACGAAGAGTTGGACATGACTGAGTGACTGAACTGAACTGAAGGTATTTCCCATAAATCCCCAAGGGCACTGAGGAGTTATTTTATGTTTACCCTTAATATATCAATAGTTTTATAGGGTGAATTCTCTTATTAAACTCATACAAGGCTAGACCTGAAATCTTATTTTCTGAATTGTGAAAACTAAGAACAGGTGAAAACTGAAGCTCTGATTTTTTTTTTTTTTTTAATGATTTGGTGGCTCAGATGGTAAAGTGTCTGCCTGCAATGCGGGAGATTCGGGTTCAATCCCTGGTTTGGGAAGATCCCTTGGAGAAGGCAATGGCACCCCACGCCAGTATTCTTGCCTGGAAAATCCCATTGGTGGAGGAGACTGGTAGGCTGCAGTCCATGGGGTTGCAAAGAGTTGGACACAACTGAGCGACTTCACTTTCACTTTTCACTTTCATGCATTGGAGGAGGAAATGGCAACCCACTCCAGTGTTCTTGCCTGGAGAATCCCAGGGATGGCCGAGCCTGGTGGGCTGCTGTCTATGGGTTCGCACAGAGTCGGACACGACTGAAGCGACTTAGCAGCAGCAGGCAATTAACTGGTAATTGAGAAAGTCTCAGTCAGTCGGTTCAGTTGTGTCCGACTCTTCCTGACCCTAAGGCCTGCAGCATGCCAGGCTTCTCTGTCCATCACCAACTCCCGGAGTTTGATCAAACTCATGTTCATCCAGTTGGTGATCCCATCCAACCATCTCATCCTCTGTCATCCCCTTTTCCTTCTGCCTTCAATCTTTCTCAGCAAGTCTACCCTTTGGCTAATCAGCTTCCACAAACACACTTATATACCCTTATATACTATGTAGGTATTTAGAGCAGGAGTATTTTTATGTTTGCTTTCTACTTGGATGGACATATATCAACTTTATTTATTTATTATGCTCAGCCACTAAATCGTGTCACACTCTTTGCTGCCCCATGGACTGTGGCCCAGCAGGCTCCTCTGCCCATGGAATTTTCCAGGCAAGATACTAGAGTGGGTTGCCACTTCCTACTCCAGGGGATCTTCTGACCCAGGGATTGAACCCAAGTCTCTTGAGTCTCCTACATTGGCAGGGAGATTCTTTACCAGTAGCATTAGTGGGTAGCATTAGGGAAGCATTAGGGGGTCCTCCAAAAGCCAACTTGAGTCTTATGATTTGAGTGTATGCAACTCACTTGGGTAATGACCCTGGGAAACTCCTTTATAAATATGGAGAAGTAGGACATAAAAAGGTAGGCACACAATAAAAGATACATTATTAAGCACATTACTACTATGGATAACTAAACTTAATACTTCTGGAAGGCTTTGGAAGTAAATGAAAAAATCATACTAGAGAATTAGCTCAAACAAAATCTGTGGGATTCAGTAATATATACAGTATCTCCCATCAGAAACTGGTTGACAAGTTCTGCCAGAGGGCTGAATTTTTGGGCATATATGACCAGATTCAAAAGTGGACAAAGAAGGTTCTGCCAATTATAGAACATCTTCATGCAAATAGATGTAGCTGCTGGCATTTGGAAGTCAAGCTAGTGTGTATGCAATATCAAAGCATGCAAACTCTTTCATTATTAAAATTAGTATAACTGATATGCCTGCCTAATTATAAATACATAGCCTCTACTGGTGGAGAAAGCAATATCACCCCACTCCAGTACTCTTGCTCGGAAAATCCCATGGACGGAGGAGCCTGGTAGGCTGCAGTCCATGGGGTCGCTAAGAGTCGGGCACGACTGAGCGACTTCACTTTCACTTTTCACTTTCATGCATTGGAGAAGGAAATGGCAACCCACTCCAGTGTTCTTGCCTGGAGAATCCCAGGGACGGGGGAGCCTTGTGGGCTGCCATCTATGGGGTTGCACAGACTTGGACACAACTGAAGCAACTTAGCAGCAGTAGCAGCCTCTATTGGTCATCAAATGTATAAGTCAATACAAGTCATATTTCTGTATTGTCTTATCTCATTTATTACTTAATTAAATCACAAATAAAGAATTTCAGACCATACAACACACTGAATTTCTTCTATATTCCTGACACTGTACATTTCTGGTCATTGAACACTGAACAACACAGATATGATCAGAGTCCTCATGGAATAAAGATTATAGAGTACTTGCTTGAGTTGATATTATGTCAAAAACTAGGAACAGGGTTATAGCTTGATCTCAATTGAAATATTACACTTGAGAAATATTTATTTTTTTTAATTTTATTTTATTTTTAAACTTTACAATATTGTATTAGTTTTGCCAAATATCGAAATGAATCTGCCACAGGTATACATGTGTTCCCCATTCTGAACCCTCCTCCCGCCTCCCTCCCCATACCATCCCTCTGGGTCGTCCCAGTGTACCAGCCCCAAGCATCCAGTATCGTGCATCGAATCTGGACTGGTGACTCATTTCATATATGATATTATACCTATTTCAATGCCATTCTCCCAAATCATCCCAACCTCTCCCTCTCCCACAGAGTCCAAAAGACTGTTGTAAAATATCAAAAATTATCTTCATTAGACTCAAAAATAATTTTGTTATTTTAAAATAGATTTCAATAA
Source organism: Bos javanicus (assembly GCF_032452875.1). NCBI lineage: Eukaryota > Metazoa > Chordata > Mammalia > Artiodactyla > Bovidae > Bos > Bos javanicus. Next base: position 63,593,260 of record NC_083879.1, on the reverse strand, counting down.
AAATACAGTACCACCTATGAGTTCAACACTAGGTATTATTGTTTATATTATGGAATAATTCCATATTACAAGTGATAATTTTAATTAAAAGTCTAAACTTTAGTTCATGCTAAGGATTTTTACTGCTTTTTCTTTGTGGGGCATGGATCCCTAGGTACTTTGTTAAGCTCCTGTCGATGCTAGTCATTCCTATTATGAGTTAATGGGTAGTCTATAAAGCCCAAAGAGCTCTAAATTGCAAAGTAAGCATCAGTTACTACAGCTCAGACAGAAGTCATCACTGAGAGTAAATAACTAGCAAAGCATACCAATAAATTGAAACTAAAAAAGAAAGATGACAAAGGACAGTATGTAAATTAAAAGAAAATGAGTAATGCTACTTACAAGATAACTCCTAGGAGCAATAACTTTATGACATTATTATTGGGAGACAGAATACATAAGAATTATCAATGACAATTTAACTTAATAAATCAAACAGGAAAGAAACAAAGAAATCTAAGGGTGAAAACAAGAATATTAAAAGGTGAATATTAGAATAATGGCTGTGTAAACACTTTGTTCAGCTAAGGTACACCTGAATCTCAGTCAACAATGGTGGTATAGTAGATGTCAATTAGATATAATTGGTTAGTTCATTTATCAACTAAATACTATTTGAAAGTGTTAGTCACTCAGTCATACACTTACACTTTCAAATATTAATTAGTGGATAAATGTCTGACTCTTTGCTATCCCATGAACTGTGAAGTTCTCCAGGCAAGAATATTGGAGTGGTTAGCCATTCTCTTCTCCAGGAGATCGCCTTGACTGGGGATTGAATCCAGGTCTCCTGCATTGCAAGCAGATTCTTTATGGTCTGAGCCATCAGGGAAGCCTGAATAATATTTACTGATAATTTATTATGGCAGGTACATTTTCAGATGCTTAGAAATTAGCAGTGAGTGGAGAAAAGAAGTTACTGGCCTCTTTCTCTAAGGATGTGGAAGACAAAAGTGAAGTCGCTCAGTGGTGTCCCACTCTTTGTGACCCCGTGGACTGTAGCCTACCAGGCCCCTCTGTCCATGGGATTCCCCAGGCAAGAATACTGGAATAGGTCGCCATTTCCTTCTCCAGGGGATCTTCCCGACCCAGGGATTGAACCTTGGTCTCCCACACTGCAGGCAGACGCTTTACCCTCTGAACCACCAGGGAAACCAAAAAGAAGACAAAAAGAAAGAAGCCAATAATGGGTAATAAATGATTCAGTTCCAGTCATTCAGCCATGTCTGACTCTTTGCAACCCCATGAATCACAGCAAACCAGGCCTCCCTGTCCATCACCAACTCCCGTAGTACACTCAAACTCACATCCATCAAGTCGGTGATGCCATCCAGCCATCTCATTCTCTGTTGTCCCCTTTTCCTCCTGCCCCCAGTCCCTCCCAGCATCAGAGTCTTTTCCAATGAGTCAGCTCTTCTCATGAGGTGGCCAAAGTACTGGAGGTTCAGCTGTAGCATCATTCCTTCCAAAGAACACCCAGGGCTGATCTCCTTTAGAATGGACTGGTTGGATCTCCATGCAGTGGTGAGGTAGCCATAAACCCACTAGAAAATGTGTATTAATGGCAAGCTACTGTAAGGCAAAGAGGAACCCTCTGTGTTCTCTGTGTATGATTATTTTGTGAAGTCCTTAAACAAAAAATAGCAAATCTCATAATGATCAGGGAGAGAGTTTCCCCATAGAAGGAAGAGCTGATGCTAGACTTAGGTAGAACCATTGTGACATATTCCAGAGCAGCAGAAATGAAATTCCAGTTTGAACAGAGTGAGTGAGGAAAAGAATTAGGTTGGAGAAGCAATGAAAAATCAAGATATCAAATGCCTTATGGGCCATAGTTGAAACTTCAGTTTTGGTATTGGGAGGTGTTGAGATGTAATTTGACATTTTAAACAAGTATCACTTAGGGACACTATAGAGAATTGACTTTAGGAGATCAGGCATAGAAGCAGAGAGATGAACAACACAAGGAACGTTTCTTCATATCCTGACAAAGCCGCCCCCACAGTGATCTAGAAGAGAGATGCTGGTACCTTGGACTGTATATCCATGGTAGAAGTAAGGAATATTTACTTCCTCAATCTGATAGGAATTGCTAGAATTTTGCAATATATAAAACAAAGAGAGGATTCAAGAATGACTTCCAAAAATTTTATAAAGCAGTTAAGTTGATTGAGCTGCCAATTAAAAAGAGGTACAACATTAGAAAGAAGCATGCTTGGGGAGAAATGGTTTGCATGGGGAAGGATTTGCTTCTAAGCCCATGTTCTTGTTGGCAGGCTTCAGTTCTTTGTGGGATGTCAGCTGAATGCTTCAGCTCCTTGCTGATTGCCAGCAGGTGGCTATCCTCAGTTTCTTGCCTTGTGGGCCTCTCCACATGGTTAAGTGCTTTATCAAAGGCAACAAGAGAGAAATACAATAGAGATTAATTTGCTGGCAAGATGGAAGTTTCAGTCTTATGTAACATAATCACAAAAGTGACATCCCATCATCTTTGCCGTATTTTATGTTAGAAGGAAATCATAGATACTGATCACATCCAAAGGGAGGGTACTAGACAAGGTTATGCATTCCAGGGAACAAGGATAATTGGGGGCAATCTTATAATCTTTTTGCTATATATATATATATATATATATATATATAGAGAGAGAGAGAGAGAGAGAGAGAGAGTTAATTCTGGGGCTTTCCAGGTGGCACTAGCAGTAAAGAATTTGCCTGCCAATGCAGGAGACATAAGAAAAGAGGGTTCGATCCCTGGGTCTGGAAGATCCCCTGGAGGAGGGCATGGCAACCCATTCCAGTATTCTTGCTGGGAGAAACCCATGGACAGAGGAGCCTGGTGGACCACAGTCCACAGGGCCACAAAGAGCCCATCATGACTGAAGTGATTGCGCAAGGACACATGTGCATATTAATTCTGATGTGCCTGTAAGATATACAAGTGACTCTACTGAGTAGCCAGACACACTACTCTAGAATTCAAGGGGTATTTCAAGGTTGGATATAGAACTTTCAGAGTCATAAGTAGATGGTATTTATACAAATATGACTGTAGGAGATGCCAAAATGACTGCAGATAGAAAGGGCAAAGGAGTGAACCAAGATCATTATAATATTAGAGACTTAGAAGAATTAGAGATTAAGCGAAAGCCATTTTTAAAAAGCATCTTGTGAGACAGGAGGAGAAACAGAAAGACTGTGTCTTGACTACTAAGCATAACATTTACAAGAAAAAAAAAAGAGTGCCGAATTCTGCTGAGAGAGCAAGCAATAGAAGAGCTATATATCTATTGGACATGGACAGTACTGGCAAGATGGGTACTGATAGACATAAACACTTACTTGCAATAGATATGAGATAGAAAGGCAGGCTGAAGCAGTAGAAACCCCAAGCACAAGCCCATTTTGAAGAATTTTCTCATAAAGAAGAACTTAGGAATCTGATCCTTGGGGAACAATCTGAACACCAAAAGGACTGTGGGCCGCCAGAGTCCTCTGTCCGTGGAATTCTCCAGGTGAGAATACTGGAGCGGGCAGTCATTTCCTTCTCCAGGTTTCTTCCCCACCCAGAGATTGAACCTGGGTCCCCTGCATTGTAGACAGATTCTTTACCATCTGAGTCACCAGGGAAGCCCAAAGACTAGAATAGGCTTATTTTGATGTAAAAGGTATCACTGCAGGAGTGTGTAACTAAATTTTAATTAGAACTTTCTCCTTTTTCTTGGAATTTTGGCTGACCTGCAGAAGTTGAAAACAATAGATAATAATACCCACATGTTCTAAAGAAAAGAGATAAACATTCTGAAATGTTAAAATTGTTCCATCATGTTTCCATAATTTTCTCATAATATTCAGATGTGAGCATGGCAACTCTAATTCTAACCTTTAATCTTCTTAAATAAATTATTTAAAAACAATTTTTTTTTCCTGGTTGAGACCTATTCCAACATTCATGTCTAGAAGATAAAAAGGACAGGGATAAAAATGATTAGTTCCTATCCAAATGTCCTCTTTATTTTGTTCTGCTGAGTCTCTAAAGTTGTCCAGGACAATGAACGGTTATGGGATAACTAAAGAAAATAGCAATAAAAGATTTTTACTTAATTATATGTAATTCTTCCTTAGCATTCAAAGAACCTCTGCAATGACTGACTTACTCATTTAAAATTTCATACTGTTCAATGGCATACATTTTAACTCTCAGGATTTTACACTTTCCATATTTCCCACTCTTGGTATGACCATACTGGACTATTTCCTGATTAATGAAGGGCTCTACAGAGAAATTTTCCCCATTACAAACACAGAAGGACTGTGCTCTGACAGCCAGCTTGACCAAGTACAGTCTTTTAAAGGTTTTTTTAATTTTTATTTTTCCAAGTCTATTTTGCTGACGAGAAAATTCACACATTCTAGCTGCATTAAGAAAGATGTGTAGTCCTGTTCCATTTGATCCTCTCTCCTTTTCCAGAAACCAGAGGCAGTTCAGGCCCACCTCCTGTTTTCACACTTCTCTGGGCAAGAATCAGACACTAAATTCTCAAAGCCTGCAGAGAATTTGGAGGCATGTCAATGTTTACCAAGAAATGATCCGCACTCTTGTTAGAACGAAGTGCTCTCTATCAGCTGTTCAAGGCTCAGCACTCACTACCCGCCAGCGAGGAAGATGGCCATTCTCATACCACCAGGGGGCGCTATTGACTCCTCTGACAGGATTTTGGGAAAAAGCACTTTTCAACCTCCGCTTTCATAAATTACTTTTAAAAATCTTTTGCTACGTGCCTCCTAACACAAATTTACCAAATGTGTGGCATCACACAACACACAGCAGAAAGTACTTTGATTTGTCCTGTCATCCCTTTAAACAACCAGACAGAGCCTGAGCTTGCCAGATAATAGTCAACTCCCTGGGAGAAACGTCAACGTTTTTGCCACAGCATTATATAGATATTAACATTTTCTATGTACACCATGTCAGAAAAAGCATAGAAATCCAATTTCAAACTTCTCTTCAGCCATAAAACCAAGGAAATTTGTATCCAAGCTGTATCAAGGAGAATAAAAGGGAAATTTGTCTGTGCATGGCTTTCCAGGTAGCCCAGTGATAAAGAATCACCTGCCAATGCAGGGGATGCAAGAAATGCGGGTTTGATTCCTGGGTTGAGAAATGGCAACCCACTCCAGTATTCTTGCCTGGAAACTTCTATGGACAGAGGAGCCTGGCAAGTTATAGTCCATGAGATTGCAAAGAGTTGGACATGACTGAGCAACTGAGTACACACTCACACACGTACGTGCATATTGGAAAGCAGTTGAAGAACAGAGAAGTTCTAAGTTGAGCCCATTTAATTAACTGGCTGTAGTGATGGGCACATCCATGTACAGCGGGAGGATCTGTGATACTGAGTGGATCCAAATGCAATAAGTAAAGCCATAAGTATTTAGAAAGGAGCCCAGTAACAAAATGGCAAGACTTGTCTTAGGAAAACCAAGGGTTAATTTTTACAATAGAAAAGAAGGATAAAAATGCAGAGAGTTACTCAGATTATTGGTGGAAGATTAAGTTCTCCTGTAATTATATTCATCTACTCAGTAAAGTAGACAACCAGTTATGCTTAAGAAAATGTTAGAAGGAGATGTTGTGGAAATATGAAGATAGAAAAATCAGGGGAAATTGTGTTTTTGAAGGTGGGAGAGGAATTGATTAGGAAAATGTTGTAGAACTGCTTGCAGCTTAAAGATCCATCTGAAGTTAGTTGCACATTTAAGTAGAGTTAGATGGTTTGTGTGTGCATGTATATGTGTATATCTTGTTCAGCTTCATTCAGCTTTTTAATTGCAATTGCAGAGCAAGTTTAATAGTTCTTTCACTGCATAACAGATCACCACCAACTTAATGGCTTATAAATGAAACTATGACCTTAAAACGAAACCACAGTTTCATTAGGTCAGAAGTAAGGGCACAGCATAAGTACATTCTTTGTTCAAAGACTACAGTCCTGAAATTAGGATACTGCTTGGGTTCAGTTCTTATCTGGTCTTCCCAGCTCATTCTAGTTGGTTATATTTGTTCAATTGATAAGTCATGTCCGACTGTCGGTGACCTCATGGACTACAGAAGGCCAAGCCTCCCTGTCCCTCACTATCTCCCAGAGTTTGCCCAAGTTCATGTCCACTGCATTGACAATGCTACCATTCTAGTTGGTAGCACATCAGTTTCTTGTAGCTGTATGTATGAGTCCCATATTTGCTAGGTGTCAGCTGAGTATTGTTTTCAGTCCCAAGAGACAATGTTCATGTCCTTGCCACATGTTGCCTTTCTCTCACACCATGGTTGATTGTACCTTTAAGGTAAGCAGGAGAGAGTCTAGTGCTGTTTTTTATCCCTTGATGGCTTTCATGATTAGTTTTGGCCCATCCAAAACATTCTCCTTTCTGATTAACTCAAAGTCACTGGATTAGACACAGTAATTAAATCTGCAAAAATGCCTTTTGTCATGTAACATAATAAACACAGGAGTGATATGCCATAATATTCACATATTCTGCTCCTGTTCACAGGCAGGAAATTATACAAGACTATAAGACATTTAGGGTCATTTCAATTCTGCCTATTACAAGAATAAAAAAAATAAGTTTAAAGGAGATATTTTTCTGGGTTTATTCTAATGAATTAAAAATGTAATAGGATCTAAAAGAGAGGAGAAGAAGATCAATATAATGTTGAGTCATTAGACTTTCATTGGATAAGAATAAAAACAAAAACATGAGATAACGTTAGATGGTGAAAAAACAGTTTTGATGGATTTATGTTCTTGGTGAAGTCGAATTAGTTTTCAAAAGTGGTACTAAAGAAAAAGAGCTCAAAAATTTGGATTCATTGGGTTATAGAGTGTGTGCAGTGTTGAAAGAGTTTAGACACTGCACTAATTGGTAATAATGAATTTCTAGGTTGTATCCATGGGGATGAGGACTAGAAGTCAAGATGAAAGTGAAAGTCAGTCAGTTGTGTCCTACACTTTGCAACCCCATGATACAGTCCATGGAATTCTCCAGGCCAGAATACTGGAGTATTCTTCTCCAGGGGAACTTCCCACCCCAAGTATAGAACCAGGTCTCCCATATTGCGGGTGGATTCTTTACCAGATGAGCCACAAGGGAAGCTCAAGAATACTGGAGTGGGTAGCCTATCCTTTATCCAGCAGATCTTTCCGACCCAGGAATCAAACTGGGGTCTCCTGCATTCAGGCTAATTCTTTACCAACTGAGCTATCAGGGAAGCCCTTAGAGGTCAAGATGGATGTCTGTTAATAAGTGTAAATGACTAGAATAGTACCAAGAGCCAAAATACCATGAAGTCAAGATAACACACAGATACCAACAATGTGCCCCACATAATATTTTCCTATCTCACTGCATTTTAGAAATAGACACCACCAAATAGAGCACTTGCATTGAATAATAAATACTTGCAAATACACTTGCTTTTAATAAAACAGCCTTCTTTTGTCTTTTGTAATTTCCATACTTACCAGCTCTCTGCTATCACATTCTCTGATTCAACTGGAAGACAGTCTCCCTTTTAAATATGCATACTGTGATCAGTGTTTGTGATAATCACAGATATATGCACTGATCTGGATTTTAGCAGGAGAGAATTCAGAGTCCTATCAAAGTTATTTAATCAGTAGTGTGGGATCTTGTTGGATCAGTCATCATCACATTTTTTCCAGTAGACTATGCTTTTAGCTATTCCTGTTGACTAAGTTCATACTCTACAATCAATTTTTACTTCATAGACCTCTATACATGTCTTTTTTACTTTTACAGAAAATGTGAAACTATGTATTTCGTCCCATGTCTGGCTCATGCCTCCTTCCTTATTGATGGTTCAACTTGTGTTTTCATGCATCACTTTTTTGAGGTGCTAAGGTTAAAAAGAAATGTCATAGAATTCTTCCCTCTCAGAGTCAGGTCAGTTCAGTTCAGTCACTCAGTCATGTCCAACTCTTTGCAACCCCATGAACAACAGCATGCCAGGCCTCCCTGTCCATTACCAACTCCCGGAGTTCACTCAAACTCATGTCCATCGAGTCGGTGATGCCATCCAGTCATCTCATCCTCTGTTGTCCCCTTCTCCTCCTGCCCTCAACCTTTCCCAGCATCAGGGTCTTTTCAGATGAGTCAGCTCTTTGCATCAGGTGGCCAAAGTATTGGAATTTCAGCTTCAAAATCAGTCCTACCAATGAACACCCAGAACTGATCTCCTTTAGGATGGACTCAGAGTCAAAGCAGTGATTTAAAAAATTAAAAAAAAAATTATCAATAAGTGCTTAGAGTAAACAAAGCACTCTGGAAATACCTTCTAAGGTGTAATTAATTTTGGCTGAGTTAATGGTGAGTGGGTAAAATTCAAGAACTTGGCTTTGAAAAGTAAATAAGTTAAAGAAAATAAACAGATATTATAGATACAAGGAACCGCATTAGCTAAAGGACATGTCAGAGTGTGTTGTATCCCTTGAGAATTAAATATGCATTTAAAGATGAGATGACAGAGAAGTTTGTGATAAAAGGAGAGATTGGAACGATTAAGTCTTAGCCATTATGTCAAGTAGGCTCAATGTAACCTTGAAAGTAAACACTGATGTAAGATCTGTCCTGACTCTTCTACTTTAAAAGCATCACCTGGATGACCATCCTCTTATTCAAGTCAATAAGAATCAATATCATGCTTTGTTTTGCTTTCTAAAATTCTAATAGTTTCCCTTCACATCTTGGGAATGATGATTTATGCTTATCCTCACAGGAATATCAACTGCTATTTACACATGTTGGGCCATTTAAACAACAAGTTTACAGCAAAAACAGTATGAATGTGTGAGTGAATATGTGTGTCTGTGTGTGTGTTTGAGACTATGCCTGCCTGAAAATATGTATTATTTGTTTCCCAGTTCCACATTCAAAACCACTTTAATGCAGAAGATACCATTATGTATTTTGACTATATGAACTACCAGAAATTATTGATTTTATTTTCAGAAAACAAGATTCTTCAACAATCTAAACAGCCTCTCAAAGAGAATCCTCTTGATGCTCACAAGTATCAAGGAGATATTATACGGGAAAAAGCTTTGTGTATGTTCTCTTCAAAATGTCAAAGAGAGAGGAAGAGGAAAAAAATGCCATGTGTTATTGTTGGAAAGATTAACTCAAGTTTTCTTTCCTTAATGTGTGAGATATTTTCATTTTACCTTTAGTAATTACTGTTAATTCTAAAAGAAATCTGTATATCTTAATTTTATGAAGTTTATTTATGTCTATATTATCATTCCTCAATATTAATGATACAGTAGAAATCATGCTGCATGCTTATTGCACTTTGAATAGGCTATTGAAAAATACTGCTTCTCAAAGCCTGAGATTTCCAGAAGAAAGGTATCAGTATTACAGTACCTCATGAATAATTAAATAATAATAATGATGATAATAATATATAATGTATTAATATAATATATTAATAATATATAATAATACTTAATAATATAATAATATATATAATAATATAATAATAATGATAAACAAGAAGGTGGTGAACAAATATGAATTATTTCAAACAAGTCTGTTGCCAGTGTGAATGGCAAACACTTTCAATATCAATCGCAAGAAAACTCAAAATGGTGAGTTGAAAGGATTAAATGCTATTTCAACCTTCCACCTCAAATGAGGTATGACTCTGCGACCCCATGCGACCCCAGGCTGCGACCACAGCATGCCAGGCTCCTCTGTCCTCCACTATCTCCAGTAGTTTGCTCAAATTCATGTCTGTTGAGTGGTGATGTTATTTAACCATCTCATCCTCTGTCATTCCCTTCTCCTCCTGCCTTCAATCTTTCCCAGGATCAGGGTCTTTTCCAATGAGTCAGCTCTTTGCATCAGGTGGCCAAAGTATTGGAATTTCAGCTTCAGCATCAGTCCTTCCAATGAATATTCCAGACTGATTTCCTTCAGGATTGACTGGTTTGATCTCCTTGCAGTCCACGGGACTCTCAAGAGTCTTCTCCAGCACCACAATTCGAAAGCTAAGTATGTCAATTAAAATTAATTTCCCTGATTATCTTAGCACTTTTATAATTATTTATTATATGTTAAGATGTTATATGTAAACAATGGGAAAGGAAAAATGTGCAATGGCAATTTTAAGGTAAAGGTAAAAAACTCTAGATGTCAAAATTTTTTTCTCATCAAATAATAAGAATAATAAGTTCAAAAAAGAATATTTTGTTTCTACCATGTCTTCTATACCTTAGCATTACTCAGTTCTCTCAAAAATTATCAATTGTGTGTATCACTGGAGTGACCCACACCCTCAGTATAATATCTGTACCTTAAATTTCTGTAGTCTCCTTCTCCATTCTTTCAGCATAATATTCTTTCACCATAACAATGACAAAATAGTGCAGAATAATAAATGTCTGGCATAATGCCATTGATAGTAATCTTAGAAAAGAATGATAATATTTAGGAATTTAGTTTAATGTGATATAATCACAAATATTAATTATAATAAGAAATGTATCATAATATACCATATTACCATCCAGAGTGATTATTATTGCCAATTTATATTTTAAATGCAAATGGATGTCAGATTAATCGTGTTAGACAAGATCATGCAAAATAACTCAAAAAGGTTTTCATTATTTGGATACATTAATTGTTTGGCAAGGAAAAAGCAACTTGCCATTCATGTTGATGCCATGGCTGAAAATGTGTGAATCATGGATAGTGAACTGTGTGAAAACGAAGGATGAATCAGAGCAGTCAGGCCAAATTTGAATTTATTTCTGATTCTATTTAATACTGAAGAGAAGTATTTAATCGCAAAGTTCTCTGTTAAAAACATTCATGGAAACATAATCTCTGGGAATAAAGGGCCTCAATGAAGTTTTTCTGTCTAATTTCAGCTTCACTTATTTGACTCCTCTGAGCTGAAGTACTGTTGAGACTGTGAGTTACTGAGCTCATGTGAGAATGCGAGACTCTGTGGGAGTCAGGATCAGAATTGCCATGGAGCTTCATCCCCTGTAGGAGTTCCAAGAAAGACACTTGAAAATACTGGGTACTGAGTTTAGCTTGCCGAGCAGTGATGTGTGAGGTAATTGAGGGAAAGATCAAAATCAGCCTCACATTGCTGGGTCAGGTTTCTATTGATCCAAGAATTCAACAAAGACATAAACGCAGAAAAATACACATACAGAAATCGTAAACACTAGCAGTAACAGAGTTCTTTAGCAAGTGAGCAACAGACATTTCTGAATAAGATAGGGGATGCATGATGTAGTCCATCACTCAGCTTTGCCTAACTCTTTGTGACCTCATGACCTGTTGCCCATAAGGCTCCTCTGTACATGGTATTTTCCAGGCAAGAATACTGGAGTAGATTGCCATTTCCTTCTCCACGGGATCTTTCTGGCCCAGGGGTCGAACCTGGAACTCTCAGGGCTCCTCCATTGGCTGATGGATTCTTTACCACTGAGCCACCTGGTATGCCCAAGATAAGGAATAGGAGAAGGCAAAGCAGTATGTTTGTTTGTTTGTTTGTTTGTTTTAAGTAACTCTATGACTAAAAATCTATTTCACAGCTGTTGAAACAACTTATCAAATTCAATGTTAGATGGAAACTAAATGAACCAGAAAGAAAAATCTTACAAACTAACATCACAAAGATAAATTTTCTTAGAAAGGAAAAAAAAAATCTATTAGGCATTAGACTTCCTACTTTCTTATTGAAAGGTTAGAAACAGTGATATGAAATGTAGATAACTTAGGAAATGCCATCTCTACTTATTCACTCATTAATTCATCCATCCAAAAATATCCATTGAACACCTACTATTTGCCAAGAACCCTAGGCATTGCAACACACATAAATAAGCAAACAAATAAATATTCCTTGTTCTTATGAAACTTACATTCTATTTGAGAGTCAGAAAATAAACCCCAAAATTGCACATATCACAGAGAAAAATAACATATAATATTTATTGTAAAAATTATAGCAGGAAAGGCTAGGAAAATCTGAAGGAAATTATTTTCAATAAAAGGATAGGGCCACTGCCCACAGCCATGACTTTCCAAAATTTAACTTCCAAAAGCCAAAAAACAATGCACTTCCCCAGGAAGAGTAGTACAAAGACCACTGGGTGGGAGTGCGGCTTGCTTTTTCAAGGAATGTCAGAGAGGGCTGTAGGAATGCTGAGAGCAAGAGGGAATGTAGTAGAGATGAGGCCAAAAGCTATGAACCATTAAACTATGGTAAAGACTTTGACTCTTACTCTGAGAAGTTTGGGGACCCACTGCAGGATTTTGAGCAGTTGCGTCAAATAATCTAACTAATATTTTAATAGAATCATCTTCCTCAACTTACAATGGAGTTAAATTCTGATAAACCCATCATAAGTTAAAAGTATCTTAAGTCCCAAATCCACTTATTTCACCTAACTTACAGAATGTCATAACTTAGGCTAGTTTATCTTGCTGTGCTTAGTTGCTCAGTTGTGTCCGACCTATTGCGACCCCATGGACTGTAGCCCACCAGACTTCTCCAGGCAAGAATACTGGAATGGGTTGACAAGCCCTCCTCCAGGGGATCTTCCCAACCCAGGGATCAAACCCACGTCTCCCTCATTGCAGAAAGATTCTTTACCATCTGAGTCACCAGGGAAGCCCTAGTTTACCTTAAATGTGTGCAAAATACATAAATTAGCCTACAGTTGAGCAATATCATTTAATTCAAGGCCTATTTTATTGTAAAGTGTTGAATATCTTATGGAAGTTGTTGAATACTGTACTAAAAGTAAAAAAGAGGATGGTTTAAAGTGTATCAGTTGTTTACCCTTGTGATCATGGGACTGACTTGGAACTGTGGCTCTCTGCTGCACAGAATCAAGAGAGAATATCTATGACATATTAGCAGCTGAGGAAAAAAATCCAAACTCAAAATCTGATGTATGGTTTCTACTATGTACATATCACTTTTGCCTCATTGTGTAGTCCAAAAATCATTAAGTCAGGGGTCATCTGTAATTCAAACATATGTTTGAGAACTATTAGACTCATATGACAAGAAAAATTGTCAAGGAGCATTAACTTTCCTGTATTAATCAAAGCTTCCTTTTATAAAAATGCTTACAACACACACAATTTTCAAAAAGCTCTTATGCTTTTCACATAATTCATATCTAAAAGAATTTTGACTTAGTGCCTAGAAAGCAATTTAGCAAGCTATTTCATTTTTGAAGGAAATACTAAAACTCTCCCTTGGATTAGTTGTTGAGAAAGAAAAAAAACCTCAAAGAAATAGATGATGTCAAATTTACTTTGTTTTATTTTAGTGAGAAATACTTTCCAAGACATTGAACTTTGAAAAGATAATTTACAATGATCTTTATGTGATAGAGGAAAATGCTCCCATTATTGTATACTTAATATACAGAACCAAGGGGGGAAATACCATGCTCTATTCCTTATTATAAAAGTGATGGCTTTTATCCAAGTAAAGTTCATAAAAGCCAGAATGTAATGGTTAAAAGAATATTTCACGCACTTGTCCCTTAAACAAATATTTTTTATTAGGCTTAATTTTTTTTGTAAGTATAGTTTAAACAGATCACTGGGCTGTGCTGTGCTTAGTTGCCCAGCCATGTCCAACTCTTTGCAACCCCACAGACTGTAGCCTGTAAGGCGCCTCTGTCCATGGGATTTTCCAAGCAAGGGTACTGAAGTGGTTTGCCATGCCCTCCTCCAGGGGATCTTCCTAACTCAGGGATGGAACAGGGTCTCCAGCGTTGCAAGTGGATTCTCTACTGTCTGATCCACCAGAAAAGCTCATGAGTACTGAAGTGGTTAGCCTATCCCTCCCCCAGGGGATCTTCTCCACCCAGGAATCGAACTGGGATTTCCTGCATTGCAGGCAGATACTTTATCAGCTGAGCTACCAGAGAAGCCCAAACAGATCACTACTTTCCTTAATATTCTAAGTGTACAAATTTCATCTTACAACAAACATTACTGCCTAAGAAAATTACTTTGATTTACTTTATAGGGTATATGAGATACTTTTCTTATATTTTCTAAGTAATTTTCTTCATTTATTTCTGTTTTTTTTTTAAGCAAAGGTATAGATTTTAAAATACAGTTTGCCATGGTAATTGATATAATACATGTATTGTTTCATTAAATAGGAAATACTTCTATTTCCATTTACAGATAAATATATTAGAATCCAAAATGGTGAGTTGATTGTCTTAGTTCATGGGCCAAGCAACAATTAAAAAAAAAAAAATCAAGGAAGGTATAAAAGCTCATATTCATGACACACATGAGGCTACCACATTTTCTATATAAGAATTTCACATACAATATTTCGTTTCACCAACTCAGTAAGTTTTTTGAATAATGCCTTACTATATGCCTATAGAAAATGACAATGTTTGTAAAAGTTATGATTGCTCCAAGTTCCTTAAAGGCAGATAGTCAAGTGATGTATTTGAGGACAGAAGAGAAAAGATGCTAACCTAATGCATTTTAAAATAAAACTGTAACACAAGCCACTACCACTAACTTTTCCCTAACATTTCTTATTACGAACACTATGCTATGTACTTTATATTTTAATTGTACTGTAGTATTACCCGCTTTGGGAGATAAGCAAACTGTGACACTGGTTGGCAAGTAATTTTCAAAAGTCACACAAGTGCAAGACCCAGACCTTGATTCTAAGTTAGACTGATGCCATAAAATAGTCTACTGTCCAGCAATTAGACTATTAGAATTCATGTTATCAGTGACTGCTTTACTGTAAGCAAACTGTAGTATCAGAATTGTAGAACACATAAACCAATTTAATTGCAATAGTGAGTTTTAGGAGGATACAATTAAAAGGAGAATCTAAGTGAGATAAGAGGATACAATTAAAGGGAGATTCATGTTTCAGTAGTCTAGTTAACATTATGCTGAGACATCTGGTTTGGGTCATCGGGTGGGTAATATTTTCATTCATAAATTAAAAACTCAGCAGGAGGAAAAATTTCAGTGAAATGATAATTTAGAACAATCTGATTATGATGTCCTGATCTAGAGATCTTCTTTACGGAGATGCCTTTTGGCATTCTTCTTCATTGAGCCTCAGCAAATTTGGGAATCAGCATTAAAAAAAAAAGATTACTGAGGATTAGAGTGGTAAATATACCCGTGGAAAGTATTTCACAATGTAAAAATATCTATTTATATATTTTATTGTGGGCTTTCCAGGTGGCACTAGTGGTAAAGAACCTGCTTGCCAATGAAAGAGACATAAAGAGATGTGGGTTCTATCCCTGGATGGGGAAGATCCCTGGAGGAGGGCATGGCATCCCACTCCAATATTCTTTCCTGGAGAATCCCTTGGACAGAGAAGCCTGGTGGGCTACAGTCCATAGGGTCACAAAGAGTCGAACATGACTGAAGTGACTTGGCACATATATATTATTAAACATACAATATTACTTGCAATCCGTGATAAATAACTGTAGTTATTATTACTAACAGTGACAGAAAACATAATTTGAAAACTTATAAGTAATAGTAGCCTTAAAAAGTAAAATGCTAAGGTCATCTATGATAATTCCTTTCTCTG
Source organism: Bos javanicus (assembly GCF_032452875.1). Lineage (NCBI taxonomy): Eukaryota > Metazoa > Chordata > Mammalia > Artiodactyla > Bovidae > Bos > Bos javanicus. The sequence goes on along the minus strand of NC_083879.1, from coordinate 63,577,542 downwards.
TCAAGTGGTTTAGTTCAATTTATTTTAATAGATACTTACTGAACAGCTCTTGAAACTTATGTTACTGTCATTAAGTGATGGTATTCCAGGAAAAACTATCTCTCAGATATTTCAGTAACCCAGAAGAACTGAACTTAAAACAAAATGTTTTATCATAGGCAAGGAAATTATAATATCAGCTTTGTAGAATATAAATACAAATTTAATTGTAATGTAAATAATGAGTTTCAGCAGGATAAGAGTACAGGGAGAAGATCTCCTTAGAAGGTTATTTTGAATGATCTTAACAGGGGCGCTGATATGCTCAGATTTACATTTTATAAGGTTCTGTGATGTAAGGTAAATGAAGTCAGGAGTGGTTAGTCTGGACGTGGAAAAAATAATTAGTGGATTATTAATACTGCAGCAATTAAGGTCACAAAAAAATGTATTAAAAGTAAAATCCAGTCTTAGTAAATCCAGTGAATTTATTAAAATTCATAGGTATAAGACAAAAGTATCTAACAGGATCACAACTAGTTTCTTGCTGGGGTATCTGAAGAGCAGTAGAGTATTCAGTGAAAGAAGAAATAAAAGTACAACCCACATTAAAAAGCACTTCTGTGCTTCAGATTCTGTAGTCTGTTTTAGGATTTGTTCCATGAAAATCTATCTGAGGAAGACAAGAGTGCTTCTTAATTCCTTTCTTTACTCTCTGAACAAATATTTCCCAATTGAAATGGATTAAATTCTCTTGATTACTCATATAATTGTGTTCATTGAAAAACATATAAAAAACATCACCTTCATCAATGAAACATTAGAAATAGAATTTGTTTTCCTCACTTATGCATGAGATAATTATGAAATTAGGAAAGAACTATCAAATACTCTCAATGAAAATAGAATTAATTAAAATGAGAGGAAGGTCAAAATGAAATTTAACAAATATCTACATTTATATACAAAATTTGAAATGTAAAACTTCAGTAATCCTATAGTATTTTATTAGATATTCTAAAAAATTTCAACATGATTACATAATAAATTAACAAATATCTGTAAATAGTCAACAAATATTTTTAGGTTATAAATGAAATGCTAATATCATGTTTTAAGATAGGCTAGACAAGACATAGAAAATAAATTATAATAAAAGCAACATTTTATGTATCTTATATTTAAAGTAATAAAATTCATTTATACTAGTTGCCAAGTAAAAATATATCTGAAATTTCAAACTCAACTGCCAGCTATAAATATACATGTTCAAATAATGATACTAAAAATAGGCTCAATGAATCTTTAATCCTCTTATTCACTTTAAGAATAAAAAATGATTAAAACAAATGCCAGGGAGAATATTCTTTAAAGAAATGTATTTCTGTGCTATGAACTTCAATCCTTTCTCTCTCTCCATATTAAGGAAGAAAGACTTAACTTCATCTCAAGCTGAATGATGGATTATTCCATGGGACCAGCTGGGAAGCATTAAATGAGTTTTCTGCCAATGGGAAAACAGAATAATAGTGTCTGACTCTTAACCCAAGAAGCAAAAGAGGCCCTTTGAAGCAAGATAAAACTGCACTGGGAATAATCTGGACTAATGAATAGTTTCCATGGAAGTCTGGGTAAAGAGCTTCCTAGAGAGAGAACTGGAGAAGGCAATGGCCACCCACTCCAGTACTCTTGCCTGGAAAATCCCACGGATGGAGGATCCTGGTAGGCTGAAGTCCATGGGGTCACAGAGTTGGAAACGACTGAGCGACTTCACTTTCACTTTTCACTTTCATGCATTGGAGAAGCAAATGGCAACCCACTCCAGGTTTTTTGCCTGGAGAATCCCAGGGATGGCGGAGCCTGGTTGGGCTGCCGTCTATGGGGTCACACAGAGTCGGACATGACTGAAGTGACTTAGCAGCAGCAGCAGAGAGAGAACAGGTCTAGAAACATAAGTTCTTATAATAAGAAGTTTTGCCAATGAGCAGGAAGACAGAGAAAAGTCAAAGGGTGGTGAATTGGGAATGATCAGTGGACAAAAATGATTCTTACATTTGTTATGAGAGAATGAGTTAGAGAAGGCTAGCAGGAAAAATCTAAAGAAATGAAGAAGATGTCCAACTTTCTGGGCTTCCCTGATCACTCAGTTGGTAAAGAATCTGCTGGCAATGCAGGAGACACTGGTTCGGGAATATACCTGGAGAAGGGATAGGCTACCCACTCCAGTACTCTTGGGTTTCCCTTGTGGCTCAGCTGGTAAAGAAGCTGATTGAAGTTCACAAGACCTGGTTTTGATCCCTTAGTTGATTGGGCTAATAGTTTTAGCCAGATATTATAATTTCTGGTTTTAGGAGAGTCTGAAAAATATTTAAGGTAACCATAGGATCAGCAGTGGCCAGAGGACTGGAAAAGGTCAGTTTTCATTCCAATCCCAAAGAAAGGCAATGCCAAAGAATGTTCAAACCACTGCACAGTTGCACTGATCTCATATGCTAGTAAAGTAATGCTCAAAATTCTTCAAGCTACGCTTCAACAGTATGTGAATCATGAACTTCCAGATGTTCAAGTTGGATTTAGAAAAGGCAGAGGAACCAGAGATCAAATTGCCAACATCCACTGGATCATGGAAAAAGCAAGAGAGTTGCAGAAAAACATCTATTTCTGCTTTATTGGCTATGCCAAATCCTTTGACTGTGTGGACCACAATAAACTGTGGAAAATTCTTCAAGAGATGGGAATACCAGACCACCTGACTGGCCTCTTGAGAAATCTGTATGTAGGTCAGGAAGCAGAGGTTAGAACTGGTTATGGAACAACAGACTGGTTCCAAATAGGTAAAGGAGTACATCAAGGCTGTATATTGTCACCCAGCTTATTTAACTTTTATGCAGAGTACATCATGAGAAATGCTGGGCTGAATGAAGCACAAGCTGGAATCAAGTTTGCCAGGAGAAAAAGCAGTAACCTCAGATATGCAGATGACACCAACCTTAGGGCAGAAAGTGAAAAAGAACTAAAGAGCCTCTTGATGAAAGGGAAAGAGGAGAGTGAATAATTTGGCTTAAAACTCAACATTCAGAAAACTAAGATCATGGCATCTGGTTCCATCACTTCATGGGAAATACATGGGGAAACAATGGAAACAGTGACAGACTTCATTTTGGGGGCTCCAAAATCACTGCAGATGGTGGACTGCAGCCATGAAATTAAAAGATGCTTACTCCTTGGAAGAAAAGTTATGAACAACCTAGACTGTATATTAAAAAGCAGAGACATTACTTTGCTAACAAAGGTCTGTCTAGTCAAAGCTGTGGTTTCTCCAGTAATCATGGATGGATATGAGAGTTGGACCATAAAGAAAGCTGAGTCCTGAAGAACTGATGCTTTTGAATTGTGGTGTTGCAGGAGACTCTTGAGAGTCCCTTGGACTACAAGGAGATTCAACAAGTCTATTCTCAGGGAAATCAGTCCTGAATATCCACTGGAAGGACTGATGCTGAAGCTGAAACTCCAATACTTTGGCCACCTGATTTGAAAAGACCCTGATGCTGGGAATGATTGAAAACAGGATGAGAAGCAGTTGACAGAGGGTAGGATGGTTGGATGGTATCACCAACTCAATGGACATGAGTTTGAGTAAACTCTGGGAGTTGGTGATGGACATGGATGCCTTGTGTGCTGCAGTCCATTGAGTCGCAAAGAGTCAGATACAACTGAGCAACTGAACTGAACTGAACTGAGGATCCTCTAAGTTTCAAGAATGAGCTGAAAATCTACACACATTCCTTAGTGTGCATTTAGAAACAGAGTGCAGCTATAAACGCATTGACTTTTTCTAAAAGGACATAATGCTAAAAATTTGTATTTTATTGATTTCATTTTACATGGAAAGGAAAACCAAGTGACTATAGATTATTTCAGTTTGTAGTATTTTTTCAGTAGACTTTTGTAAGAAGTAAACAGCATGAAATAATTAAATAATCCATCTCTATATTTTCTACAATGTTTCATTTTCATATGATCTCTGAATAAGCTGCAGAATGAAATCTATGTCTAATTTAATAATTAGCTATAGACTGATGCATAAAGGACCACAATAATATAAATTAGCATAATATGTAACATGTTGTAGAAAATCAGCAGACAGTTGCTTAAAAGCACATAAGGGACTACCAGTCTACTACAAGAAATGGTGTGTTCAAATTAGTGTAAGCTATATTATGTATTTTAAAGATTTTGGACAATTATTGAATGTTTTCCTCTGCCAAAGGTACTACACTAAACTTTGGATTCATAACCCCAAAACCTCAAATTTATAAAGTAAATCCAACTACTGATGTCTATATTTTTAAAAATCACAGTTATTCTGGCAAGTTACTTAAAAAGCACTGAATGTTGGTTACTGATAAGCATGCTGACCAAGACAAAATATTGGTGAAAAATTTTTTTAAATATTTAGATTAATAAACATAGAGAATAGTGAAGAACAGACTTTGTAAAAAAGCAGAAGTTCTAACTTGCTTATGCCTATATAATTTAGAATTTGTTCCTTTTATTTTCAATGATTTATTGCTATGATGTCCAGTACTATAATTTAGGTTAGAAAACAAAAACTGTAAAATCTAAATGCTCGGGCAAATTTTTGTGTGGTAATTAAACACCTACTATGGGGAAAAGTATTTAATCACACTGTTGATGATTCTGAAAAAGTTGATTCAAATTCTCTATGATTCTTCTAAATACTTTTCAATTAGTGGTTTTATATTTCCATATGTTTTATTCAAGTCATCCTTATCAACAAGCCTATGTTTGAATTTTCCTCTGTTTATGGTGGAATTATTCTAAAGGAAATAGATTTCTACTAAATTTGGAAAGAATCAAAGTATAATGTGCAAGGAAAAATATATAACCAGTACATTGAAAAGATGTAATTTTTAGTATCTATAAGGTCATTTTTTTCCTCTTGCCTATTTTCTCCTCCCTCCTTCCCTACCCCTGCTTTCTCTCAATAGTGTCCTTTTTAACATTCTTACTAGGCATATTTTTCCTCTGTTTCCAAATGTGCACTTAGGAATGTCTGTGGCTATTCACTCAGTCTTGACACTTAGAGGATTCTTAACAATTTTCCAGACTCTTCTAAGACAAAAAAATCACAATGTCTGGCTAAACTATTATGTTTAATGGCTCTAAACTTGGGCATCTTCTTGGTTTCCTTACAGCTTTTCTGCTAGGCTTCTCTGACTCAGTCTATCACAACAAATGTAACAACCATTTTTGTCTACTGATGATTCCCAATTCACCATCCACTGATTTTTTCTGAGTCTTCTCGCTCATTGGCAAAACTTCTCATGACAAGAACTTACATGTCTCTAGGCCTCTCTTTCTCTAGGGAGTACTCTACCCACACTTCCATGGGAACCATTCATTTATTTCTTCTCCTATACAATCTCTGGGAATCCAAATTAATCCCAATGTAGATTTTATCTTGCTTCCAAAGGCCTCTTTATCCTCTTAGGTTAAGATTCAGACACTGTAATTTTGTTTTTCATTTTTTTCACTTTTGCTCTCTATAAAAGTTAATCAGATGAGCCATGAATTATGTCTTTTGTATATATGAAGCACAAAATGTATCTGAAGTAATTTATTATTTTTTCAATATCAATGCCAAATTCCTTTCTTTGTATATTTCTAAGCAGCATGTGAAATGCGTTTCCTGGATAGAATGCTTAGAAATAATTTTTAAGTATTATTCAATAATGTATTCTACCATCATAGAGGACACTTATCTTAAAAACAGATGAGTACAGAGAACTAATAAATTAGGCCTTAATCATTATGTTAGTCAGAGTTCATTCAGGGAAGGAATGACACTAAATATTATAGGAAAAGGAATATATTAGAGGGATTAAATCTGACATAAATGTGGGAGCTCAGGAAGTAAACTCAATCCTTTTGAAGCACTGAAATGAGCTTGTATGAGAATAGAACACAACTATCTGCTACAACTGGACCGTCTTCTCCAGTGGGCAGATCATTTTCCTAGAAGAAAACATGGGCAGAGGTGCACATCTGTAATGTTTGGTGGGCTGTGGCTAAGGTGCTCACGTTTCACAACTGGGAAAGCCGTGACAAATATTTTCACAGATAATTGAAAAGACCTTCTTTAACTGGCAGAAATGATGAAGACATGTATGCCAAGTCTTAATACATACTAAAGAGGAATTTTCCTGAAGAGCATTTATTTTAACAAATGTGTTTATCTGTTAAAATAAATGCTCTCTTTGGAGGTAAGTCCAAAGAGATATTATTTGCTAATAATATCTATGTCCTTGAGAAATATATATTATTTAAATTTGTAAACTAAAATTCAATTTGGAAAATTATTCAATGATGTCAATAGGAGCAAAGATCCACTCAGTAGAAATAAGGGTGACAAATAGTTTCTATATACATCCAAAATGTATGATATTTAACTCAACAGTCTATAAAGTCTTAGGGAGAAAACCAAACCAGTGAACACTTTAAAAAAAATTGTATAAGTGATTTATTTGATTATTTACATACTGTGACTTCTCAGAATTCTATATTCTCATAAATAATCTTCAGGAATTGACAGAAGAATCACATCAAATATATTTGGTTGCCCAAAAAGTTCATTTGGGTATGGAAAAAGCTGAAGTTTTTGGCCAACCTTATAGTAAAGATGTTCCTACATTTGACAAAGTTTCAACGTAATAGTGGTTTTCTAAGTTTTTTTTTAGTCCTATTTTAATCTGAAGTGTGTCTATATAATTTATAATCAAGAATAAAAATAAATGTGACATATACACATTGGAGTCAATTTCAGAAAAAATGCTAAAATAATATTTAATAGAAGTTTTCCTGCTTACACTGAAACACTGAAGGGAAAAGACATACCACTTAAAGCAATTATTTTTATTAGCAACAAAATTAGCTGATGTTTATTTACATATTAACTCTTATTTTAGTTTTATCCCTATGTTATTTTTAAATTGTATTTCATTGCCTTTTAAAGAAATCACTGACTTCAGACTAAGATTTTAAAAAGTTCAATCAACTCTTCATAATTTTTTCCCTCCATGCTACAAGATAGTTTTATTCTTACTTCAAGTGGGTAGATGTGGAACATTATTCTAATAAGGTGAAGACTAGTATTATCAATTTAAAAAAAAAACAACACATCTTAACATCCTAGAGAAACATATTTGAAAAATCTTTTAAATCTTTTAAAAAATTTTTAAATCTTTTAAAAAATTATTAAAGAATAATTTAGAAAAAAATCAAATCACAATAATTTATTTAAACACAAATAATACTTTAATTATGTCTCAAGTATCAAAATTTGTGTTTTATTCTATCCTTTTTGTTTATTGCCTCAAAACATGATTGATTTTTCCCTTCAGGATTCAAAGTGACCTTGATTAATTGTATAAAATATTACTGTCTTTGGAAATGATGAAATAGTGAGTATAGTATTTTAGTCACCAAATGAGAAACAATTTTGATTCGACATTACAAATTGGGCAGTTGAAATGAAATAAAAAAAATAAATGAAGATCCAATTTTGTGGGTTTTTTGGGAGGGGTTGCAAAAGAGTTGGACACGACAGAGCAACTAAACAATGACAAAAAAATATTACAATACATAAAAGATCCAATTCAGTCAGTTCAGTTCAGTCACTCAGTTGTGTCTGACTCTTTGCTACCCCATGAATCACAGCACACCAGGCATCCCTGTCCATCACCAACTCCCGGAGTTCACTCAGACTCACATCCATTGAGTCAGTGATGCCATCCAGCCATTTCATCCTCTGTCGTCCCCTTTTCCTCCTGCCCCCAATCCCTCCCAGCATCAGAGTCTTTTCCAATGAGTCAACTCTTCGCGTGAGGTGGCCAAAGTACTGGAGTTTCCGCTTTAGCATCATTCCTTCCAAAGAAATCCCAGGGCTGATCTCCTTCAGAATGGACTGGTTGGATCTCCTTGCAGTCCAAGGGACTCTCAAGAGTCTTCTCCAACACCACAGTTCAAAAGCATCAATTCTTCGGTGCTCAGCCTTCTCCACAGTTCAACCTCACATCCATACATGACCACTGGAAAAACCATAGTCTTGACTAGACGGACCTCAGGACTTATTAAAAGGGAGAAATTTCTACTTCAAACTCCTTCCATGGACACAACAAATATACACGTACATATGAATCAGTTGCCTCTGAAAAGAACCTGAGAACTAGTTGAACACATGACAGGATGAAAAAAGACTCCACCGAGATGGACAGGAGGCAGAGAAAGCTCTTACCCAAATACACCCTGTATTGCAAGACATAAGAGAGGGATCTGATCAAACCGACACTGCTCCCAGAAGACTGAGGGGTTGTCAACTCACGAGGGGCATCTCAACTCTCGGAATCTAGACTGGAGAGACAAGCCCCGCAAATGCCTGGCTTACAAAGCCAATAGGGCTGATGTCCTGGGGTCCCGAAGTGCTAAAGGTAACTGAGAGCCCCCTTCAAAGAGCTTGAGTGCAGTTCTTTCCCCCTGAGACCCATAGAAATAACAGCAGTTTGAAAAGTGCTGAGACTGTATGTGAAGAAGTGTGTGTGTGTTCAGTTGCTAAATTATGTCTGACTCTTTTGGGATTCCAAGGACGGTAGACCACCTGGCTCCTCTGGCTGTGGAATTCTCCAGGCAAGAATACTGGAATGGGTTGCCATTTTCTCCTCCAGGAGATCTTCCCTACCCAGGGATCGACCTGGAGTCTCCTGCACTGACAGGTGGATTATTTACCACTGAGACACCTGGGAAGCCCCATATGTGAAGAGTGATTTGCAAATCTAAAAACACGGCTCAAGGGGCAAGAGGATGATGGAAATCTTCCCTGCATCCAATGGCAGAGGCACTGACAGACACCATTGTTGCACTCCTCACCTAACCTTGCAAAGACAGTGGGTGAGCCCGGATCTGGGATGAGTAGTTGCAGTACTACTCCTCTGCATTGCTGAAGCCAGGGAACAGCAGAAGCTGCAATATGCCCTTTCTGCCCAGCTGGCAGGGAGTGGGGGTGGGATAGAGTGGATAGTCATGTCATTCTCCCTAGCTAAAGTCTGTGTGGGGTTGGCTGTAACAGTGCTCTGAACCCCAGGTGGAGCTGGTGAGTGGGAGCTGTGACAGCATGTCTTATCCTTCTCTCAGTCTAAGGTCAATTGATATTCCCTGGCTTCCTGGCTGGAGCTAGTTAGTGTGAGCTGTGGTGGGGTCCTCCAGCCCAGGTCAAGGCACGCCTAGGCTCCACTGCAGAAGCCCATGGGCACAGGCAATAGTCATGTTCCTAATGCTTTCCTAAAACCAGAAACAAGCTCTTCCCTTTTACTTTCCAGCTACCCAGGTACCCAGCTAAAGCATGATCCCCACAGGTATGCACACTCCTTGACCACTTGACTTTGGTGGGCAATCAGGCTTGAGTTCCTGAGTACCAAAAGACCATAACAATTGGAAAAGATAGTTCTTGACAGGCTACCACGCCTGGGGCACTGCACACAGAGCAGACTGAAACACAGTCCCAGTTCTCCTATGAAAAAAGGCCTATTTACTTCAATCAGAGCGTTACCCTTAGGGACAGGCTTCAGGTTGCTCACACACCAAGAGGCTAAGGAGGCACTCCAAGAGACAACCTCTAAGCTTCACTAAGGCTCAGTGAAGCTACCCTGAAGGAGCTTATACACACACACATTAAGAGCTCCATTTTTTTGCAACTGTCACCCAGGGGACACCTCTAGATCACCGGGTCTAGAATTAAGCAGGGCTGTATATCTCTATGAACTTTCCAGGTGGCCCTAGTGGGAAGTTCATAGAACTTCACTGGTGGTGTAGGAGATATAAGAGACGTGGGTTTGATCCCTGAGTAAGAAAGATCCCTTGGAGGAGGGCACGACAAATCACTCTAGTATTCTTGCCTGGAGAATCCCATGAACAGAGTAGCCTGGAAGGTGTACAGTCCATGGGGTCACAAAGACTCAGACACAACTAAAGTGACTTAGCACACACATATGTATATTTCTGCATACTATAAAGGCTGCTGCCTAAAGGTCTGGCATCCTTTACCTGTTGCATAAAGGTGAGGCTGAAAAAAGGCGGAAAATGAGATTCTTCCTTGTGGAACACAGAGCCCTCAGCACACCCTCAACAAGGACATTTCAAATAAATCAAGTGGACCCTTGTGCAACAGGACAGGAAACAGGCACATGAAAAGATACTCAGCTTCATTAATCATCAGTTCAGCTCAGTCGCTCAGTCATGTCCGACTATTTGCGACCCCATGGACTACAGCACGGCAGGCCTCCCTGTCCATCACCAACTCCCAGGGTTTGCTCAAACTCATGCCCATTTAGTTGGTGATGCCATCCAACTGTCTCATCCTCTGTCATCCCTTTCTCCTCCCACCTTCAGTCTTTCCCAACATCAGGGTCTTTTCAAGTGAGTCAGCTCTTCGCATCAGGTGGCCAAAGTATTGGAGTTTAAGCTTCAACATCAGTCCTTCCAATGAATATTTAGGACTGATTTCCTTTAGGATGGACTGATTGGATCTCCTTGCAGTCCAAGGGACTAATCATTAGCGAACTGCAAATCAAAACCACGAGATATCACCTCACACCTGTCAAAATGGCTGTTATCAGAGACTGGAAATAACATGTGTTGTGAAGAATGTGAATAAAAAGGAGCGCAGGCGGCTGCGATGGGTGCGCTAAAGTGCGGCCGAGAGGAGCTACCCCACCTCTAAGGTCAGGGGCAGAAGTCAGGAGGACCCCATGCCCAAAGGGCGGCGACCAAGAGGAGTTACCCCATGTCCGAGGTCAGGGGCAGCGGACGAGAGTGCCAGGCTGCGACGGTGCAGGAATGGCCGAGAGGAGCTACCCAATGTCCGAGGTCAGGGGGAGTGGCTGAGAGGAGATACCCCACACCCTTAAGCCTGAGGCCAGGGGCGGCGGGCGGAAGGAGCTACTCCACAACCCCACGCCCGAGGCCAGGGGTGGCGGCAGGGAGGAGCAACCCCACGCCAGAGGCCAGGGTCGGTGGCCAGGAGAACCAACCCCATTCCATGGCTGCATGGGCACAGAAGGGCCTAGAGGAGCTATCCAACGTTGAAGGTCAGGAAGGGTGGCGGTGAGGAGACAACCCTCGTCCAAGGTAAGGAGCATTGGCTGCGCTTTGCTGGAGCAGCGTGGAGAGATAGATACCCCACGCCCAAGGTAAGAGAAACCCAAGTAAGATGGTAGGTGTTGCAAGAGGGTATAAGAGGGCAAACACACTGAAACCATACTCACAGAAAACTAGTCAATGTAATCACACTAGGACCACAGCCTTGTCTAACTCAATGAAACTAAGCCATGTCTGTGGGGCAACCCAAGATGGGCGTGTCATGGTGGAGAGATCTCACAGAATGTGGTCCACTGGAGAAAGGAATGGCAAACCACTTCAGTATTCTTGCCTTGAGAACCCCATGAACAGTATGAAAAGACAAAATGATAGGATACTGAAAGAGAAACTCCCCAGGTTAGTAGGTGCCCAATATGCTACTGGAGATCAGTAGAGAAATAACTGCAGAAAGAATGAAGGGATGGAGCCAAAGCAAAAAGAATACCCAGCTGTGGATGTGACTGGTGATAGAAGCAAGGTCTGATGCTGTAAAGACCAATATTGTATAGGAACCTGGAATGTCAGGTCCATGAATCAAGGCAAATTGGAAGTGGTCAAACAAGAGATGGCAAGAGTGAATGTCAACATTCTAGGAATCAGTGAACTGAAATGGACTGGAATGGGTGAATTTAACTCAGATGACCATTATATCTACTACTGCGGGCAGGAATCCCTAAGAAATGGAGTGGCCATCATGGTCAACAAAAGAGTTCGAAATGCAGTACTTGGATGCAATCTCAAAAACGACAGAATGATCTCTGTTCCTTTCCAAGGCAAACCATTCAATGTCACCAGTAACACTGGTGAACGCTGGAAACGTTAACCAGTAAAGCTGAAGAAGCTGAAGTTAAACGGTTCTATGAAGACCTACAAGACCTTTTAGAACTAACACCCAAAAAAGATGTCCTTTTCATTAGAGGGGACTGGAATGCAAAAGTAAGAAGTCAAGAAACACCTGGAGTAACAGGCAAATTTGGCCTTGGAATACAGAATGAAACAGGGCAAAGACTAATAGAGTTTTGCCAAGAAAATGCACTGGTCATAACAAACACCCTCTTCCAACAACACAAGAGAAGACTCTATACATGGACATCACCAGATGGTCAACACCGAAATCAGATTTGATTATATTCTTTGCAGCCAAAGATGGAGAAGCTCTATACAGTCAGCAAAAACAAGACCAGGAGCTGACTGTGGCTCAGACCATGAACTCCTTATTGCCAGATTCAGACTTAAATTGAAGTAAGTGGGTAAAACCGCTAGACCATTGAGGTATGACCTAAATCAAATCCCTTATGATTATACAGTGGAAGTGAGAAATAGATTTAAGGGCCTAGATCTGATAGATAGAGTGCCTGATGAACTATGGAATGAGGTTCATGACATTGTATAGGAGACAGGGATCAAGACCATCCCCGTGGAAAAGAAATGCAAAAAAGCAAAATGGCTGTCTGGGGAGGCCTTACAAATAGCTGTGAAAAGAAGAGAAGTGAAAAGCAAAGGAGAAAAGGAAAGATAAAAACATCTGAATGCAGAGTTCCAAAGAATAGCAAGAAGAGATAAGAAAGCCTTCTTCAGCAATCAATGCAAAGAAACAGAGGAAAACAACAGAATGGGAAAGACTAGGTATCTCTTCAAGAAAATCAGAGATACCAAAGGAACATTTCATGCAAAGATGGGCTCGATAAAGGACAGAAATGGTATGGACCTAACAGAAGCAGAAAATATTAAGAAGAGATGGCCAGAATACACAGAAGAACTGTACAAAAAAGATCTTCATGACCAAGATAATCACGATGGTGTGATCACTGACCTAGAGCCAAACATCCTGGAATGTGAAGTCAAGTGGGCCTTAGAAAGCATCACTACAAACAAAGCTAGTGGAGGTGATAGAATTCCAGTTGAGATATTCCACATCCTGAAAGATGATGCTGTGAAAGTGCTACACTCAATATGCCAGCAAATTTGGAAAACTCAGCAGTGGCCCCAGGATTGGAAAAGGTCAGATTTCATTCCAATCCCAAAGAAAGGCAATGCCAAAGAATGCTCAAACTACCACACAATTGCACTCATCTCACACGCTAGTAAAGTAATGCTTAAAATTCTACAAGCCAGGCTTCACCAATATGTGAACCGTGAACTTCCTGATGTTCAAGCTGGTTTCAGAAAAGGCAGAGGAACCAGAGATCAAATTGCCAACATCTGCTGGATCATGGAAAAAGCAAGAGAGTTCCAGAAAAACATATATTTCTGCTTTATTGACTATGCCAAAGCCTTTGACTGTGTGGATCACAATAAACTGTGGAAAATTCTGAAAGAGATGGGAATACCAGACCACCTGATCTGCCTCTTGAGAAACCTGTATGCAGGTCACGAAGCAACAGTTAGAACTGGACATGGAACAACAGACTGGTTCCAAATAGGAAAAGGAGTACATCAAGGCTGTATATTGTCACCCTGCTTATTTAACTTTTATGCAGAGTACATCATGAGAAACGCTGGACTGGAAGAAACACAAGCTGGAATCAAGATTGCCGGGAGAAATATCAATAACCTCAGATATGCAGATGACACCACCCTTATGGCAGAAAGTGAAGAGGAACTCAAAAGCCTCTTGATGAAAGTAAAAGTGGAGAGTGAAAAAGTTGGCTTAAAGCTCAACATTCAGAAACCGAAGATCAATGCATCCTGTCCCATCACTTTATGGGAAATAGATGGGGAAACAGTGAAAACAGTGTCAGACTTTATTTTTCTGGGCTCCAAAATCACTGCAGATGGTGACTGCAGCCATGAAATTAAAAGATGCTTACTCCTTGAAAGGAAAGTTATGACCAACCTAGATAGCATATTCAAAAGCAGAGACATTACTTTGCCAACAAAGGTCCGTCTAGTCAAGGCTATGGTTTTTCCAGTGGTCATGTATGGATGTGAGAGTTGGACTGTGAAGAAGGCTGAGCACGGAAGAATTGATGCCTTTGAACTGTGGTGTTGGAGAAGACTCTTGAGAGTCCCTTGGACTGCAAGCAGATCCAACCAGTCCATTCTGAAGGAGATCAGCCCTGGGTGTTCTTTGGAAGGAATGATGCTAAAGCTGAAACTCCAGTACTTTGGCCACCTCATGCGAAGAGTTTACTCACTGGAAAAGACTCTGATGCTGGGAGGGATTGGTGGCAGGAGGAGAAGGGGACGACAGAGGATGTGATGGCTGGATGGCATCACTGACTTGATGGACCTGAGTCTGAGTAAACTCCGGGAGTTGGTGATGGACAAGGAGGCCTGGCGTGCTGCGTTTCATGGGGTCGCAAAGAGTGGGACACGAATGAGTGACTGATCTGATCTGATCTGTACATTTTTCTGGGCTTCACTGATAACTCAGTTGGTAAAGAATCTGCCTGCAATGCAGGAGATCCTGGTTCTATTCCTGGGTTGGGAAGATCCACTGGAGAAAGAATAGGCTACCCACTCCAGTGTTCTTGGGCTTTCCTTGTGGCTTAGCTGGTAAAGAATCTGTCTACAATGTGGGAGACCTGGGTTTGATGCCCAGGTTGGGCAGATTCCATGGAGAAGGGAAAGGCTACCCACTCCAGTGTTTTTGCCTGGAGAATTCCATGGACTGTATAGTCCATGAGTCACAAAGAGTCTGACACAGCTGAGCTACTTTCACTTGTACATTTTAGTGAATGCAAGTTGGAATGGCCATAATGAAGGGTCCTCAAAACACTAAAAATAGAACTAAGATATGAGTCAACAATTACATGTCTGGGGTTTTATTCAAAGAAAGTGAAAACACTAATTGTGAAAGATATATGTTCCTCATGGTGCTTTGTATTAGCCAAGGTATGAAAGTGAAAGTGTTAGTTGCTTAGCTGTGTCCGATTCTTTGCAACCCCAGGAACTGTAGCCTGCCAGGCTCCTCTATCCATGGAATTCTCCAGGCAAGAACACTGGAGTGGGTTGCCATTCCCTTCTCCAGGTGATCTTTCGGACCCAAGGATGGAACCCGGCTCTCAAGCCACCAGAGAAACCCTAACCAAGATATGGAAGTAACCTAAATGTCCATTGATAGATTAATGGATAAAGAATATCACACATACATATGAATATTACTTAGCTATAAAAGAAAGACATCTTGCTGTTCATGACAACACAGATGGGTGTAGATGATATTATGCTAAGAGAAATAAGTCAGAGAGAGAAAAACAAGTATTGTGACTTTACTGATAATATGGAATCTAAAAGTAAAATATGAACAGGCAAAGAAAACATAAAAAGGAAGAGAGTCACAGATACAGAGAACCAAATGATGGTGGCCAGAAGGCAGGGGTTTGAGGGGGTGAGGAAGATGGTTGAAGGGGTTAAGGGCTGAAAACTATAAATGAGAGAGATATAATGTAATTTCAATAACATTATAATAATACAAAAGTCTCTACAAAAATAGGGTATGCATCTAAAATATTATCATTGCTTATTTTTGGATAGTTAGTACCTGACACTTTTTATGCAATTCTTCCAAAATCATTTCATATCATATTTCCAAATAATTTCTCTAATAATTACAAAAGAGTGTACATAGTGTTAAGAAGACTTGCTGTGTTTAAAAACACAACCTTTGTGATCTTCATAAATGACAGTTTCTCCCATTCTGTCAGGTCAACTTTAATACTCACATGAAATCTTATAAATTTAAAATCCGAAGTGCCACTCTGCTCTTGGTGGATGTAAAGAAATCCCTTAATGATGCAAAGATTCCAGGCTGAATGGGGATCCTTTCAGTTTCCTTTGTTCAGTTCAGTTCAGTTCAGTCTCTCAGTCATGTCCAACTCTTTGTGACCCCATGAATCGCAGCACGCCAGGCCTCCCTGTCCATCACCAACTCCTGGAGTTCACTCAAATGCACGTCCATTAAGTTGGTGATGCCATCCAGCCATCTCATCCTCTGCGTCCCCTTCTCCTCCTGCCCCCAATCCCTCTCAGCATCAGAGTCTTTTCCAATGAGTCAACTCTTCGCATGAGGTGGCCAAAGTACTGGAGTTTCAGCTTTAGCACCAGTCCTTCCAAAGAACACCCAGGGCTAATCTCCTTTAGAATGGACTGGTTGGATCTCCTTCCAGTCCAAGGGACTTTCAAGAGTCTTCTCCAACACCACAGTTCAAAAGCATTAATTCTTTGGTACTCAGGTTTCTTTATAGTCCAACTCTCACATCCATATAGGACCACTGGAAAAACCATAGCCATGACTAGATGGACCTTTGTTGGCAAAGTAATGTCTCTGCTTTTCAGTATGCTATCTAGGTTGGTCATAACTTTCCTTCCAAGGAGTAAGTGTCTTTCAATTTCATGGCTGCAGTCACCATCTTCAGTGATTTTGGAGCTCCAAAAATAAAGTCTGACACTGTTTCCACTGTTTCCCCATCTATTTGCCATGAAGTGATGGGACCGGACGCCATGATCTTCGTTTTCTGAATGTTGAGCTTTAAGCCAACTTTTTCACTCTCCTCTTTCACTTTCATCAAGAGGCATTTATTATCTCCTGCTGAATCTGTGGCATAATTCTCATATTTCTTTCAGGCTTTCATTTAAAAATAAATCAAATGGGGGAAATTAGGCTTTGCAGTGACTAAAGTAAAAATGGAAGAAAGTGAAGCCGCTCAGTCGTGTCCGACTCTTTGCGACCCCGTGGACTCTAGCCCACCAGGCTCCTCCATCCATGGGATTCTCCAGGCAAGAATACTGGAGTGTGTTGCCATTTCCTTCTCCAGGGAAACTTCCTGACCCAGGGATCGAACCCAGGTCTCCCACAATGCAGGCAGACATTTTAACCTCTGAGCCACCAGGGTAGCAGTGACTAATGAACCTCGCAAATATATCAAGAAGACTATGAGTTCCCCAAACATGTGCTGTGCTCTTATTTCTGAAGTATACCCAAGCATTAGCATTTCCTTGTTCAGAAGAGCTAGTACAATATAAACAATCATGCTCCTAGGTATAGCATTCCATTGAACACAAACTGATTATATGGCAAGTCATATTTATATTTACCTTTTAGATCTGATCAAATTTATACCAGGATAAATAATTTAGGTTTTATGTAAGAATACTGTTTAAACTTTTTTAGCTTTTATTTGTTTTGATTTGCACATAAAAACCTTCACAAATATCAATATAGCTTTATGAACTCATGGTATAATTTTTTTTTTTTTTGCACCAACAGTAGTGCAAAGTAAAAGGCACTGCTAGAAGTTAAATTATTTTATTTAATTGTGCATTTGAATTAGAAAAGATTCATGTAAGCTCTGTGGATTGAAATCTAAAGAACAAAGGAAACATTTCACTAATAAATGCAGAGAAATACAGCCAAAGAGACCTCTGTTACTAACTCCCATTAGCAATATTGAAATTTACACATGAAATTAACCATGCATTTATTCATTTGCTGAAAAATGAGAACAGAACTCTATAGAGATAGCACTAGGTCCACAATAGGGACATTGAAAATTTATTCAAACTAATAAGTGAAAACAATGAGCCAAAGTAATGATCTTTATTCAAGCAAACTGTCTGACATGAGCTACACAATAGATTTACTACATATGAACCATTTGATTTCAAAACCTCAAATATTGTGGAAAACAGGTAACTTATTTATTGATAGATTAACGTATTCTAATCACATTGGAAGTAACATTAAACTTTAGCCAAAAGCAAGGTAGTATATTTGGTACTAGTTTTTCTAAGCAATTTTAATTGAAGGATTTAAAATTTCCATTAAATTCACTTTTTTAGTTGCCTATTAGGATATTGGAGCCTTAAATGCAACCCACAAAAACTGAAACTGCTCACATAGAGGTAGTTTCATAGAGGGAAGTATTCTAGAGAGAAATTTGTTATATTAGAAATGCCATCCTTAGGATTCCCTTTTTATCATTTGTGAAAATATAACACTTGGGATGATATATAATTTTTAAGAATAAGCTTCTATTTCCAAATTTATAATTTAACATGTATGAAACTAAATATTAGGAAAAACATAGGTTAAGTTTTCCAAAACTTTATATTTCATAGTAAAGCTTTTTTGTTTTCTACCGTTTAATTATAAAAATGTAGATGTTGTGAAGCATTTAATCATGTATAATTTCCCACTAGTATCTGAACTTCCCTGGTGACGCAGAAGGTAAAGCGTCTGCCTACAATGCAGGAGATCTGGGTTTGATCCCTGGGTCAGGAAGATCCCCTAGAGAAAGAAATGGCAACTCACTCCCAAACTCTTGCCTGGAAAATCCCACGGACGGAGGAGCCTGGTAGGCTACAGTCCATGGGGTCACAAAGAGTCGAACACAACTGATTTCAAATCAGGAAAGGAGTACATCAAGGCTGTATATTGTCACCCTGCTTATTTAACTTATATGCAGAGTGCATCATGCAGAATGCCAGGCTGGATGAAGACATGCTGGATTCAAGATTGCTTGGAGAAATATCAATAACTTCAGATATGCAGATGACACTACCTGTATGACAGAAAGCAAAGAAGAACTGAAGAGCCTCTTGATGAAAGTGAAAGAGGAGAGTGAAAAAGTTGGCTTAAAACTAGACATTCAGAGAACTAAGATCATGGCATCTGGTCCCACCATTTCATGGCAAATAAATGAAGAAACAGTGGAAATTGTGAGAGACTTTATTTTGGGGGGTTTCAAAATTACTGCAGATGGTGACTGCAGCCATGAAATTAAAAGACATTTGCTCCTTGGAAGAAAAGTTATGACCAACCTATACAGAATATTAAAAAGCAGAGACATTATTTTGCTAACAAAGGTCCATCTAGTCAAAGCTATGGTTTTTCCAGTAGTCATGTATGGATGTGAGAGTTGAACTATAAAGAAAGCTGAGCGCTGAAGAATTGATGCTTTTGAACTGTGGTGCTGGGGAAGACTCTTGAGAATCTCTTGGACTGCAAGGAGATCCAAGCAGCCCATTCTAAAGGTGATCAGTCCTGAATATCCATTGGAAGGACTGATGCTGAAGCTGAAACTTTAATACTTTGGCCACCTGATGTAAAGAACTGACTCATTTGAAAAGACCCTGATGCTGGGAAAGATTGAAAGCAGGAGGAGAAGGGGATGACAGAGGATGAGACAGTTGGATGGCATCACCGACTTGATGGATATGAGTTTAACTAAATTTCGGGAGTTGGTGATGGACAGGGAAGCCTGGTGTGCTGCAGTCCATGGGGTCACAAAGAGTCGGACACGACTGCGCAACTGAACTGAACTGAACTGAACTGATCTGGAGTAAAAACAGGGCTGTGCAGTGCCTTACATAGCACAATCTGTATGACCCGCAGACCCTGAAATAAGGTACTGCACAGTCAGCTTGGCTATATGCTGTGGTCTTGGATCATGAAATGAAATATGACAAACTCATACTTTGTGCCATGAGTTATTAGAAAGTTTTATAAAATAACCTGCAATGATATAGAATGCTATGTTTCCAAATGAATGATATGGTCAGTAATACTGTATTTCTTAAAATAATCTATGTAGCATATGTATCTTCAAGATAAAATAATATGATAAATAATAGATTTATTCTTTTCCCCACACTATTGCTTTATGTAGATGTGAGTTGCTGACCTCTATCACTATCCTTCTTATGGAAGGACTACTTCTAACGTTTCTTACAGGACAAATCCATTGACCATTAATTCCCTCAGTAATATTCTGAGAAAATTTATTTCTTCTTCACTTTGGAAGGATAATTTCATTGGTTATGTATTTGGAATCTGGTATTTTGTTTTGTTTTTTTCTTTAAACATGTTGTTATTTCATCTACTGTTCTTTCTTGCATGATCTGATGAGAAGTTCACTGTAATTCTTACCTCTGTTCTTCTATAGGGAAGATTTTTGTTTGTTGGTCTGTTTATTTGTATCTGACCACTTTCAAAGTTTTCTCTTTGCTTTTCTACCTTTGTTTATCTATACCTTTTGGTGTTCTCTGGACTTACTTGGTTCATCGTTCAGGTCTGCAGTTAATTTTGGAAAGTTCTCAGCTAGTATTAAGTCAAATATTTCTTGTTCACCTTTTTTTCTTTGCTTCTGGTATTCCAATTATGCATATGATACATTTTTTGATATTATTCCACAGTACACAGATGGTCAACTCTATTTTTATTTTTTTCTCTTTAGGTAGTAACATTTCGTTTTACATATTTTCAAACTCATGGATTCATTCCTCAGTGGTGTCAAGTCTCCTGATGCTCTCAGCAAAGGTATGATTGATTTATATTCCAGTGTTTTTATATTTCTGGCATTCATTTTTTTTCTTAATGTTTTCATATCTATGTTTATATTATCATACTCTCTCTCTCTTCGAATGTTGTCTACCTTGTTCACCTGAGCCCTTAATATATGAACTAGTGTTATTTAAAATTTTCTATCTGGTAATTTCAAAACTGTGTCATATCTGAGTTCTAGTTTCTTAGGTTTGTCTAGTTTCTTCAATTAAAAAAAATTCTTTTGGTTATATTGTTAAAAGCTGAACATGGTGTATCAGGTAATGGGAAGCGAATAAAAAGGCCTTTGTGAGGTATGTTAATCTGGCTAAGAGTCGGGCTGCTTTTAATCTTTAGTGTAGTTGTAGTTACTAAAGGCTTCAACTTTCTCTGTGTCTTTGTGTTTTTCTTCTCCCTAAATACAGTATGTGTCTTGCCCATCTGTCAGCTATAATCTGCTATAGTTATCCAGCAGCCATACTGATGTGGTAATGTAAGTCCTGGGGGATGATTCCATCTATGTCTTGCTTTTATTACTTAAGAGAATGATTTTTACTACTTCAAACTTGATTTTCCTAATATGTAGATTCATTTCTTTAATTTTTCCTAAAACACCATTTAAAAAAGCAAATAGTCATATGAATACCAAGAACTTAGCAATAAAAAAATATGGAAATATTGATGGGATTCAGTCAGCTGGAAACTTCTTACTTATTATATCATTGTATATAATAATCATTATATGTAGTAGGAATTCTAGAATCAGGAAATCTTGGAGCCAAGATAGTGGAGATTTTAGTATTGAAGATACATTTCTAAATGTTTTTTTTCTAATTCTTTTAAAAATGAAAAATGGAGTCTATGATAATGCAAAAATAATTATCTTTTTATATAGTTCTCTTTTTAGAGGTAAGCATATGATCTATTAAAGTATTATTACATTGTCATTACAATAATTCACAACTAATAAAATACTTCTTGATTTCCTTGTCTCAGCTATAGACACCAGTTGTTCTAATCTGACACCTGAGAATCAGATTTCATTGTGTTATTTTCTGTACCACTCAGTTCCCATTTCGTAATCACCACAACACCATTCTCAGTATCTTTTTAATCTATTTCTTTTACCATCCTCTGTCATCATCAGAGTCCTCAGCAATGTCATGTCAAAATAAATCTTAACCAACTGTCTGACTGGCCTTCTAGACTTCATTTTTACTCTCATCACACCATGTTTTACAAAAACATTTGAGCAGATTTAATTATCTAACTTTTCTATAAGCTTTCCTTGGGGAAATTCAGTATTTGCTTTATAATCACTTTCATGTCCAAGACATGGTAAAACTCATTTCTATTTCTTTAATCTTCACCCTCTTCCTCTACCACTCAAAACTTCTTTTATATCTCTAAATGTGCCATGCAATCTGTCTTTCTCTGCATTTGCATATGTTGAATCTCCTTGCTAATTTTATGTATTGTTCAGTTATCAGCTCACATGTCATTACCAGTATCTTTTATGTTCTGACTTTAATATATGTTTTTTAGGTACATTCCTTTAACAATTCTCTTTCCTCCTGCCAAAGTCTTATCACATTTTTAAAAAGGAATTTCTTGTGTGTCTTCTTGGTACACTTAGACTCTCTAAACATCAAGTATTTTTTGATTAGCTGTTCTTCTCTCATGAATAACCAGTATCTGACATATAATAAATTTCAATACAAACTTATTTGTCATTGATTTAATGTTCAAAATATTTTTAGATGATCTAATGGTCTTTTAAATTGATATGCTTTTGTCTTTTGTCATCTAAATAGAGCTTGTAGCTACTTTAAAAATATATTTACTCTGGATTAATACTAGAATGCCTATATTATACAACATTATTGTGACTTATCCAAATATATCACCTTTAATTGTACAACTTGTTAATACATATGCATTTTATATTTATAATTTCAATATACACTTTGTTTTATTATCCAAATCATTTTCCTGTAAGAATCACCTCTGTTTCCAAGAAGAACAAAATAATTCAGTATTTTCAGTGCTTGGTAACCTGTCTAACAATAAGGAGTCTCACATACCATAAGCAGAAGAAACATTAAAAAATTAATTTTATGATTTTTCATAAACAGTAATTACTATCAATGGCAGATCCTAAGGTGGAGACACTGGGGAAAAGAACATTTTTTTTGTTTTCGTAGTCAGCTTTTTCACTTTGGGTTATTTTATAGGTTTTAAAGATTTCATTAAGAGTGACTATTGAACATTTTTCAGAACAAATTTTTGGCCAAAAAAAGAGAATATTTAAATCTTCATCCCTTTTGGGAGTTAAAATTAAAATTGAATTTATATAAATGAGAATAGGAATTTCAGTCAAAGCCTGGATATGTCATTTGTTTTTATCACATTTTAATGAAATTTACAAAAAAAAATACTGAAATCAAACCTTTGGTTATATACTGGATATAGGTTAGCTCCTGCATATGCTGTTCACTGTCACTTGCATTTTAGTAACTCCTTATGCAAATGAACAAACTTTTAACACCTCAATTTAAATGATGAGAGATATGTTGAACATCAATAAGGATTTCCAATGAAGACAGTTTCATAAAAGCAAATGGAATATTCACCAGAAAAGTAGTTCATTGCTTGTGCTCAAATAAACAGTAAGTCTCAGTAGATTTTAGCTAACGCTTAACTTTTGGTTCTCTAGAACATCACTGTAGATACAGTCCTGTCTCTTTCTCCTCATGCCCTGATGCACATGTGTCATACATCACTACTGAAGGCAATCATTTTGAAAGTTCGCTTCCAAGAGGCTGGTTTAGAACTCCAGTTAAATATAAACATTACCCTTTCTCAGAAGTAACTGTTCAAAAAATATAAAGCTTTCTGTTCACTTTCCAATCTAAGTGTACTCCTTGCTATTGCTCCAAAAACTAAATTTTCTGCCTGGAAGCTCTTTCTTAAAATATCCATATGACCATCCTGTCCACATCTTTCAAAATAGAATAACAGATCAGACTTATTCTTCCATATGAAATAACCCTCTAAAAGTAGACATAGCATATGAAATGGTGGTTTTCAAACACAATATATTACAAAATGATGGATAATAGTCCCCAAGAGAGAGTAAACAAATTGAGATAAGCCTTCAACTGTCCTAATTTAATGCTTCAAGACAACATTCTAACTGAAGGGAGAATCAAGAAGGGGAACTCCAAATTTCTTGATTTGTTGAGACAGAGTTAAGAATCTAAATGGACAAGTGAAAGTGAAAGTGTTAGTCTCTCAGTTGTGTCTGACTCTTTGTGACCCATGGACTGAAGCCTGTCAGTCTTTTCATTTCTCAGGCAAGAATACTGGAGGGGGGTGCCGTTCTCTTCTCCAAGGAATCTTCCAAACCCAAGGGTTGAATCTAGGTCTCCTGCATTGCAGACAAATTCTTTACCATCTGAGGTACCAGGGTTTAGGCATATTTAAAGAGCTGAACACAGGGACAAGTCCAGAAATATTCAGAGACGTCCACTAGAATATTCATCAGAATATTGACTGGTACATGTACGTGAAGAAAATATCCAAGGGGAAAGAAGGAATAATCTTTAGTGTTCTACACAGGTCTAGAAATCATGCCTCACTACCACCAGGTAGGAAATCATACCTAATTTCCACCAGGTGGAAAAGTTTGTAATTCATTGAGAATTTGGTAGATTACTCAGGAGGGTCTTGCCTTAATCTTAAAGCAATTTAAATATATACTAATATTGTGCTCTTCTTACCTAATAGTCTTTAATGCCTAACCTGAAGACATAAAACAGATTCAGGTAGTTTACACTGTAGAACAGAGTTATGGAATATTTATGAACTACAAATATATCTAGCACCAGGTGAAATTCACAAGGTCATCTACAACAAAGAAACAAAAATTGTCAATCTAGAAATCAATACCCAGTGAAATGTCATGCAAAAATAAAGAAAAAAAAATTGAAAAGGTATCAGTATACACATATCATTAAGAACACTTAGTTTTAAACTGCCTATGCATTTGTATTTAAAATTGGCATCTTGTACAGAGCATACGTTTGGGTCTTCCATTTTTATCAAGTTTGATAATATTCACCTTTTGGTTGAGCTATTTCAAAAGCTTATGCTAATACAATTGTATTCATGATTCTATTGAAAGTTGATTTTTTTGTTGTATATTTCCCTTTTATAACTCAACATTCAGAAAACTAAGATCATGGTATCCAGTCCCATCACTTCATGGCAAATAGATGGGGAAACAAAACAATGGAAACAGTGAGATACTTTATTTTGGGGGGCTCCAAAATTACTGCTAATGGTGACTGCAGCCATGAAATTTCTTGTCTCTTGGACTAAAAGCTATGACCAACTTAGACAGCATATTAAAAAGCAGAGACATTACTTTGCTGACAAAGGTCTGTCTAGTCAATGCTATGGTTTTCCAATAGTCATGGATAGATGTGAGAGTTGGACTATAAAGAAAACTGAGTGCTGAAGAACTGATGCTTTTGAACTGTGGTGTTGGAGAAGACTCCTGAGAGTCCGTTGGACTAGAAGGAAATTCAACCAGTCCTTCATCAAGGAAATCAGTCCTGACTATCCATTTGAAGGACTGATGCTGAAGCTGAAACTCCAATACTTTGGCCACCTGATGTAAAGAATGGACTCATTGGAAAAGACCCTCATGCTGGGAAAGATTGAAGACATGAGGAGAAGGGGATGACAGAGGATGAGATGGTTGGATGTCATTACCAACTCGACAGACATGAGTTTGAGTAAACTCTGGGAGTTGGTGATGATGAGGGAAGCCTGGTGTGCTGCAGTCCATAGGGTCGCAAAGAGTCGGACACAACTGAGCAACTGAACTGAACTCCCTTTTTTTAATTTTCTTGCCCTCTTTCAGATGTATGAGTATATTTATGATTCTAAGCACTACGGACTTTTTTGTTACATCTCTATAATTATTATTTTTTTTTTTAGGTAGGATTCACAATGTACATGTTTTTCTGTTAAAACAGCTTATCTAATTTTTTCCTAAGTATTACATGCATGCTATTTGAAAACTTTAGAGAAAGAAATTATTTAAAAAAGCAAGTTTGCCATGTCTCAAGAGTGCTATGCACCTGTTATACCATTTTAAAATTTTCTATTTTTTAGTTATAGGGCTTCCCTCATGGCTCAGAGGTAAAGAATCCACCTGCCAATGCAGGAAATACAGGTTTGATCCCTGGGTCAGGAAGATCCCCTGGAGAAGAAATTGGCAACCTGCTTCAATATTCTTGCCTGGGAAATCCCAGGGACAGAGAAGCCTGGCAGGTTACAGTCCATGGCGTTGCGTAGAATTGGACATGACTTAGCAACTAAACAACATTTTTAGTTATGCTGTAGATGACCTCATCATCTCTAAATGAATTTATACTGCTCTTTAGAAACAGGTTTATTCATTGTTTTTCTTAATATGTTTATCATTAACTGACTTATTTTTGAGATAGATGGGGATTTACCTTATAACATTCTCCAGTTCTTTCCCTGTCCAAAATGATGTTATGACCCGCTGTTTTTAGATTACTGACTGATAGGAACTGAGACAGTGAAAAGCAGTTACCAAAGCCTCCATTTCTTATTCAACAAACCATAGCATCTCCCTCTCTCTCTCTTTGTTTATCTCAGGTTTCTTTTTTTGTTTTCCTTTACTCATTTTATAGTGAAGTGTAATTTACTTATAGGAAAATTTATCTTTTTATGTATGCAGTTCTGTGAGATTTTACAAATGCATATTGTCAAACTGCCACAAGCAGGATGTAAATCTGTTTAATACCTGTTTTTAACTTATGTAAAGCAGAATATTATACCCCTGACATATATGATAAGAACATTCCAAAAGTATATTTCCAATTCTTATATATAACTTGAGATATTATGGTGATATATTTCATTATACATATATTATAAACTGCCTTATATGTTAATACTCCTTTTATTTTAAAAAATTTTATCGCAGTATAGTTGATTTGCAATGTTGTATTTCCTTTTATTTTAGAAACGCATTCATTTTAAATGCGTTTAAATGATTAAAAATTAGAAAAATATTTTTTATCTTTACCTATACTTTTCATTGTTTCTAAGGCTCTCCATTTCTTTGGGAAGATACAAATATTTTTCTGCCTGAAGAAATTTCTAACATTATAGCACAGGTTTGCTGGCAATACATTTTTATTTATTTATTTATTTTTTGCATGTGAAAAGTTTTCTATTTTGCTTCTAAGTTCAAAAGATATCGTAATGCATAAAAAATTCTGACTTGATAAATTTTCCTTTTGATAAATTTACAAAAGTTCACTCTTTATTTTCTGTAGGTATTAATTCTGCTGACTATTAGAGTCAATAGTTCTTATCTTTATCCTGTTTATGTGATGTGTCAGTTTTCCATAGGTGCCCTCAAAAATTGCTCTTCAATTTAGTTTCCATAAGTATGCACTTTTTGTTTCCATAAGTATGTTAATTTGGGGGTGTGTTGTATGCATGTGTGTGGGTACAGTATATCCTACTTGGAATTATAAGTATTTCTTATATATATAATCATATGTATATATAACATTACATACATATAATCATATGTATACATATAATTTGCTTGGAAAAATATCTGCTCTTACCTCTTCAATTATTCTACTGCATTCCCTTTCTCCTCTGGTGTGTACTATATATCCTGCTTGAAATTTTAAATGTGTGCTTTTTACAATTATATATATATATATATATACACACATATATACACACATACGATACATATAATATACATAATTTATAATATATAGAGATTGTACATAATTCTTATATATGTATTGCATATACTTTTTAAAAAGTATCTTTGCTCTTATATCTTCAACTATTTTTCTACTGCATTCTCCTTTTCTTCACTTTTCAGTTCAGTTCAGTTCAGTTCAGTAGCTCAGTCGTGTCAGACTCTTTGCAACCCCCATGAATCACAGCACTCCAGGCCTCCCTGTCCATCACCAACTCCCAGAGTTCACCCAAACTAATGTCCATCAAGTCAGTGATGCCATCCAGCCATCTCATCCTCTGTCGTCCCCTTCTCTTCCTGCCCCCAATCCCTCCCAGCATCAGAGTCTTTTTCAATGAGTCAACTCTTCGCATGAGGTGGCCAAAGTACTGGAGTTTCAGCCTCAGCATCAGTCCTTCCAAAGAACACCCAGGACTGGTCTCCTTTAGGATGGACTTGTTGGATCTCCTTGCAGTCCAAGGGACTCTCAAGAGTCTTCTCTAACACCACAGTTCAAAAGCATCAATTCTTCGGCACTCAGCTTTCTTCACAATCCAACTCTCACATCCATACATGGCCACTGGAAAAACCATAGCCTCGACTAGACAGACCTGTGTTGGCAAAGTAATGTCTCTGCTCTTCAGTATGCTATTTAGGTTGGTCATAACTTTCCTTCCAAGGAGTAAGCGTCTTTTAATTTCATGGCTGCAGTCACCATCTTCAGTGATTTTAGAGCCCCCAAAAATAAAATCTGACACTGTTTCCACTGTTTCCCCATCTATTTCCCATGAAGTGGTGGGACCAGATGCCATGATCTTTGTTTTCTGAATGTTGAGCTTTAAGCCAACTTTTTCACTCTCCTCTTTCACTTTTATCAAGAGGCTTTTTAGTTCCTCTTCACTTTCTGCCATAAGGGTGGTGACATCTTTATTTCTGAGGTTATTGATATTTCTCCTGGCAATCTTATTTCCAGCTTGTGCTTCTTCCAGTCCAGCGTTTCTCATGATGTACTCTGCATATAATTTAAAATAGCAGGGTGATAATATACAGCCTTGACATACTCCTTTTCCTATTTGGAACCAGTTTGTTGTTCCATGTCCAGTTCTAACTGTTGCTTCCTGACCTGCATACAAGTTTCTCAAGAGGCAGGTCAAGTGGTCTGGTATTCCCATCTCTTGAAGAATTTTCCAGTTTATTGTGATCCATACAGTCGAAGGCACTTTTAGGATTCTGATTTTATATATATATATATACTAGAGAGTTTCATATTGTCCCAGAACATTTTTGAACACTCTTTCACTCTTTTTAATTTTGGGTAATTTTTTTGGCCTAAATTCATTGTCACTACTTCTTTCCTCAACTGTATCACATCCAATGATGAGCTTGATAGCTTTTTCCTAGTATTTTCATTAAGTTATTTCTTCTAGTTCTCCTACTCAGTTAAAATTCTTTACCTGCTCATTTCAGTGGTCTACTTTTCTACTCTATTGTTTAACAGATTCATCAGAATCCTTTCCATGTCTATGTCTAACAGTTCTAAAATCTAAATAAACTCTGATTTTTGTTCTGCTAACCACTTTTTCTCATGACTATTGAGTTTTCTTGTATTTCTGTCTCATAAATTTTTACTGCATAACATATATCTCATGTAAAACAGGAGAAGCCAGGTAATAGTGCTTTACAGGGAATGGACATCTGTCATCTCAACATGGGAAATTGGGTTAATATTCAAAAATGAGCTAAATTTGAATTTAAGTTGCTCTTATTTTTGCAAAGGTTGCTTTCAGGTTTCAAATTCATCTGATGCTGCCATATATTTTTAATGATTCTGGACTTTTCTCAATGCCTGAACCCCATTCTAAGCTTTCTGTAATCTCACTGAAGTCATCTTCTCTGTAGAATACCAGATAAGAACTATACAAGAAAAGGAAAATTATAATTCAAACCAATACCTGAAAATAGGTGAAAAAAATCCTTAAGACAATATTTTCAAATTGAACACAACTATTAAAAATATAATATATGTTAACAAATTGATTTTATCCTGTGCATACAAGTTTGGTTTACTACCAGTAAATCTATTATGGAATTACAGTGTATTAAAAGATTAAACTGAAATACCATTTAATCTTTTCATTAAAAGCAGAAAGTACATTCTATAAAGTGCAATGCTGATTAATCATAAAAGCTCTTAATAAACCAAGAGTAGCAGAAAACTTCTCTACACTGAATAATGGATATCTACTTCAAAATCTAGTGTAATTATCATATTTAATGTTGAAATGTCAGAAGCAGTCTTTTTAAAATCAAGAGCACTAGAATATACCAACTCTCTCCCATTTAATTTTTTAGTGAATGGTTTCTCTAGACAATGCAGTAAGACAGTAAAATGGAGTAAAAATCTAAGTATTGAAAAGAAAGAATAAAAAATGTCATATTTCATATAATTATCTTTATAGAACACCTCAAATAATCCGGTGCTGAGACAATTAATTTTCTATTGTATTTTTTCTCCTATCACACAGAAAAAGAAATTTAGGTAAAGACTAAAAGCTTAAATAAAAAAAAAAAAGATTTAAAACATAAAGAAGTTTCACAGAATATATTTATTATTTTGGAATAGGGAGAGATATTTTAAACATTATTTGAAATTTATGCTTGATAAAAATGTATATAAATACTATTACAGTAAATATCATACTTCAAAATACTTGAAGCAAGCATGTTCAGTGAATTGAGCCAAAAGTAATATTGTAACAGATAACTGCTGGTAATTTAATAAAAAATCTAAGTAAGGGAATTTCAGGTATTTTGTTGGAGAAGAAACAAATGGACAGAAATTTTAGTCTACTTCATAAATAATAGAAAAAGTACAAGTTTAAAACCACAATGGCATGCCATTTTACGCTACCTGTTATGCTGTAAAATATTCATCTATTTGAGTCTTACATTTCTTAGTAATAAATTTTAGGGTATCTTTTTTTGGGGAAACAAACAAAAGTGAGTCTGGGTCTATTGTTTTGCATTGTAACAGATGGCACATGGTTTTTATTTGTCCTTTTTCTGTTGATTTTACTTTGATCACTTGATTAAGGTAGTGTTTGCTAGGTTTGACTCTGAATTTACTACTTTGCCCCACTGTTACTAATAATTAATTTTTGAGGATATATTTTAAGAGTATAAAAATATTCTATATCTTAAAATTTCATCCATTTGTTTTATCACCCATTGAGGGTTTTTTCATGAAATAATTATTACAAAGATGGCTTTCGAGTAATGACTTATCAACTCCTACATTCCTTTACAGGCATGTTTTTTTCCAATTCATTTTTTTTTTTTAATTTTTAAACTTTACATAATTGTATTAGTTTTGCCAAATATTTACAGGCATTTTAAAATTATATTGTATTAAAGAGCTTTTTCTTCTATCCTGTTTATTTATTTCTGGATTTATTTCTATCAGTGTGGACTCATAGATGATTTTATTCTAGGATTATGATCTTTTAATTGTCTTTATTTTAATTTAATGCCATTTTAATCTCTTTTGTCACAACAGTTTCTCATCTTTTTTTCAACATAGTCTTACTTTCTAATACAATAAGATATTTTGGGCTCATGTACTTTTCTTTCCAAACTTGGAATCAACATTTTTGAAAGAAACCTTGGTCTTTTATGGGAGAATGGTACATAGAATTTAGGATCTGGGTCTTAAGTATTTTTTATTGCTATTGGGTGGCATTGCCTCTGAGCCCTTCAAAGAACAAAGCTTGGAAATAGATACATGCTTACTTACATACCTGGACTTCCTTGGTCGCTCAAATGTTAACAAATCTGCCTGCAATGCAGGAGACCCAGGTTTGATCCCTGGGTGGAGAACATCCCCTGGAGAAGAGAATGATTACCCACTCCAGTATTCTTGCCTGGAGTATTCCATGGCTAGAGGAGCCTGGTGGCCTACAGCCCATGGGGTCAAAAAGGGTCACACATGACAGCAACTAACACTTTGACTTCTTTTACTTGCATAACTATACACTCATCCACCTACCCTCTCAACACTTGCCTGTTTTTCTGCTTGCCTATCTATCTATCTAGCTACCTGCCTACCTACCTGTCTATCCCTCTGTACAAGAACAATGAGTTGATACCAATCCAATTCAAATCCAGAGTCACATGTGTTCTTCTAGTCTTCTTCCTTTTCATATTTGTAACTTTCTTATACAAAAGTAAAAAACCTGGCTCTGATTATTCTTAATATATTTATTTTTTTGTTTTCTGTTTCAGTCTCTTTGTCTGAATTTTCCTACTTATTCCTCTGTTGGATGAAGATCTCCCTCTTGAGAAGTGCTTAAGAATAGTCTTCTTGGAGTCTTTTTATATTTAAAACTGCTTTGTATTCCCTAGATAACAGTGGACAATTTCAAGAGGATGCCTAATCCTTTGTTTACATTTGCTTTCCTTAGATGCCTTGAATATTCTGATCCATTGTCTTTTCACTTTGTATGTTGTGTTTGAGAAGGCTGCTTATACTGGCATAATTCTCTTTTCTATGTAAATTATTTAAACTTTTTTTGGAGTGGGAGGGATGGAGATGGAGGGCTGGAAACCTTGAGGGTTATTCATCATTAAAGTCACCCTATTTCTTGTTATTAAAATTGAATAGTTTTAATAGCAATTGTCTCAGCTCCTGTTGCAAGTAAATTGTCCTATATTTTTTTTCAGATTATGTGTGCATGCCCAACTATCTTGCGACCCCATGGACTGTAGCCCCTCCAGGTTCCTCTGTCCATAGTCTTCTTCAGGTAAGAATACTGTACTGGATTGCCATTTCCTCCTCTAAGGGATCTTTTCAACCCAGGGATTGAACCCACGTCTCCTGTGTCTCCTGTATTGCAGGCAGATTCTTTACCACTGTGTCACCACAGTAGCTTCAAGAAGTATTCCTTTATTTCCACATTTTTTTTTAGATTATAGATGTAAATATTATTTTTCATTATTTAATTTTTATTATCAGAATTTCATTTATAATTGTTTTTCTTTTTGCCTTTCATTTGACACTGTTTCCTCTTATACTTGCTTTCTTATTCTTTGTTCAATACACGTCCAATTTTCCTTGGAATTTATTCTTCACTAACCACCTTGTAATTTTCATTTCAGACTTTGCTAACTTTGGTATTTTTCTTCCTGATTTCAATAATCCATTTTCCTGCTTTTTGTGAATTTTTAAAATCATTTTGAATTTAGGATTCATGGTGATTTTTAAATACTTGTTCAAGGATGTTTACTTAATTTTGCAGTACTTACTTCATTTTTGAATATTTCCTTCTAATTACTATTATTTGGGGTGGAGGCTTCCTTGCCCTTTTTCTTTTCAGAGTGGAATAAGAGTCCTTTTTAAGATGAGAATAAGACTCAGCAAACAAGCAATCAACAGGCCAAATTAGGTTTGGCACCAGTATGGTTAATAAAGTTAACGGAATAAAGTTGCCTCTATTGCTTATGTTTTTTCTATGGCTGATTTCATTCTATAACAGCAGTATTGAGTAGGTGTGACATAAATTAAATGTGCCACTAAACTGAACATATTTATTATTAAAATTGAATAGTCATTAACAGAAAAATTTTCCCAACTTCTGGTATAGATGTAAATCCCTCCATTCACGAATTGTTACTTTGGGGTAATTTGGGACACCCTGGTAGCTCAGACAGCCAAGAAATTGCTTGCAATGCAGGAGATCCAGATTCAGTCCCTGGGTTGGGAAGATCCCCTGGAGAAGGAAATGGTTACCCACTCCAGTATTTTTGCTTAGAGAATTCCATGGGCAAAGGACCCTGGCAGGCTACCTTCTCGGGGTTGCAAAGAGTCCAACAGGGCTGAGAGACTAATACACTATTACTACTTAAGATTCTTAGCTCAAGAGTGCCCTCTTCTGTTAGTGTAAGTGCGTGCAGCTTTTTAATAGTTAGAAAGCTGCTATTGATATTACTTGTTTTTTGGATACATTTTTGTTGATTTCTAATAGCAATTCTCTAAATCAATAGAATAGAATGCCCTTATTTATCATTTATCAATAAATATATTGTATATTAACTCACACCCAAATGAGATTGATATACTAAGATATTCTTTCATGTCTCCATACCAACTGTGTATATTTTTATTTGTAAAAGTCAATAAACATCACACTAAAGCTTTTCCTATAATTTTCTTTCTTAGCATCAGTTTTACAATAGATTTATCCAAAGCTTGCCACTAGATATCTCACCTATTATTTCTGCATTTATTAGTTGCCTGGATTTTGTCACTAAGTTATATTTTTCCTCTCCAATGTAAGCTCATGTGTATTAGATTCCTTGAATTCTTGTATAATTAAGATTTTTCTCTCTTGCTTTTACTGTTTTAAGACTACTCGGCTGAGAATAGCCCTCTCAGATAGACTATTTTTCTCTCCATATATTATCCCATCTGGCTTTGAAAATTGCTATAAAGAGAATTCAGAATCCAGACTGAACTTCTCCTATTTTAAGTTGGCTTCTTTTCTTCATGCTTATCTATAGATTTTATTCTTTATCCTTGAAATTCAATGATTTAAGTCAGGTTAGGTTGTTTTTCTAAATAAGTGTGCACTTTTACTCTGAATGTATTCATTTCTTACTTCATCTTATGAAAACATTCCTTCGTATATTGGACTCTTTGCCTCTCCATGATTAGAGCTCTCTAATATTAGAGCTCTGAAAAACCTCAACTCTCCAAATGTTTTATATTCTATGTCTGTTCTTAGTATGAATGACATCATCTATTTAATAATTTTAATCTTTCTCCTTTTTCTTTTGGACTCACTAGAATTTTCTTAGCTTTTTTCTTAATCTCAATGACTTATCTCCACGTCTATTTTGTTTGTGATTCATATATTATGAATTAGCAGTTTAATCCTACTTCCTTGATCTTTACCTTTTTAGAACTCTTATAAGTTCCTTTTTGGGCTTCCCAGGTGGTGCTAGTGGTAAAGAATCTGCCTGCGAAAGCAGGGGACATAAGAAAAATGGGTTGGATCCCTAGTTCAGGAAGATCCCCTAGAGAGGGCACTCCAGCATTCTTGCCTGGAGAATCCTATGGACAGAGGAGTCTGGTGGGCTACATCCATAGCAATGCAAAGAGTCTGGCCACTACTGAAGCAACTTAGCATGCACAGAAATTCATTTTTTGCCTCATTAGACTTCTTTTTCACAGTGATCTCATCTCAGAATTTTATATTATAATGGAAAGCAAGAGATGAATTTTGGTGTATTTCCCTAGCTATTCTTTCTCTGAAAATTGATTCTCCACCAATCCTTCATATGCTACATACTCTACTTTTATTACTCCCCCACCCCATATTATTGGGCTTCCCTGGTAGCTCAGTTGGTAAAGAATCCACCTGCAATGCAGGGGACCCCAGTTGGATTCCTGGGTGGGGAAGATCACTGGAGAAGTGATAGGCTACCCACTCCAGTATTCTTGGGCTTCCCTTGTGGCTCAGCTGTAAAGAATCAGCCTGCAATGCAGGAGACCCGGGTTTGATCCCTAGGTTGGGAAGATGCCCTGGAGTAGGGAAAGGCTACCCACTCCAGTATTCTGGCCTGGAGAATTCCATAGACTGTATAGTCCATGGAGTACCAAAGGTTGGACACGACTGAGCAGCTTTCACTTTCATGTATTTTCATACTTTTTATCCTGTATTACATTAGCATGGGCTACTTCACGTTTAACTCCATCCTTCTCTATGGAGCTTTCTGTGACATTCCATCAGGCATGATACAGCAGATCTGAATTTTCTTGACTCTGTTATATACCTTATATGTGTTACATATGTGTGTGGGTATATTCAGAGAGGACTATTTAGAAATTTACTGCAACTTTAAAGATTAAGATTTAATTTAAAAGGAAAATTATTTATTTACTAAGCTTTTAAATTCAGGCTAAAATTTATAGTCAAGCAAGTATTAAGAATTACATGTAAGGGTACTTTAAGTAACACAAAGTCCATTTATAAACTTCATTAATTAAACTTTGAATATTTTAAAGTACATTTATAGTGTTAATATGCTAAATTCCTTTTTTCATTTCTTCACTGTATTTCAATTAACATAGAAATAAAACAGTCTCGAGTAGTCAAATAACGTTTATAAATCCAAAAAATTAAACACATATTATAGTTTTTTATATTTCCATATTTTGTAGAAATTAGATTTTAGCTATTATCATAAAGTTACTTTAACTGATTGTGTATATTTAAAATCAAAGTGACAGTTCTTACACACTATCCAAGTAAAATGATATTAAGTACTAAAAACATTTTTAGAATATCTAAATATATGCCTTAATATAAATTTTTAAAATTTAATCTCATATATATATATAGGAATTAATTTTGCTTGCAATGTTAAACTGCATATAGAATATGTAGTTATTATACTAATGGATTCTTCTTGATGATGCTCATTAACTTTGCCAAATTAACAAAAATAAGGTTTTCCAAATTTCCCTTAATGACAAAATCTTGCAGAATTATAGTAGAATAATACAACCAGGATATTATTAATGAGAAAGTCAAGATAGAAATTAATTTTTTTTAAAGTTAAGAGAAATTCAGGATACAGACTATTTCCATCAACACAGGATCATTCATGTTGTACAGCTCTAGCTACACTTATTTCCCCTCCACACCTACCTCTTCCTTAACTCCTAACAACTACTATTAAGAATTTGTTGTGCATTTCTTTGACACTTTAAGAATATTATATAAATGGAATAATACAGTATACAACTGGACAATTTTGAAGAAAGGCTTTTTATCACTCAGCATAATTCTCTAGAGAGTCACACAGATTTTTTTTTGTATGTGTACAGTGAGTGGTTAATTTCCTTTTATTGCTGACTAGTATTCCAAGATGTGACCTACTATAACTTGTTTTACAGCTCTGGTTTTTCCAGTTTGGGGCTACAGTTAATAAGCTACTATAAACATTCAATTACAAGCTTTTATTTCCTTTTAATAGTGCCCCAAAGTGTACTTGTTGGGTGATGTAATAGCTACATGTTTAGGTTTTAAGAAATACCTAGCCTGCTTTTCAGGATACCTACACCATTTTAGATTCCAGCCAAACATGTATGTGATACAATCTTTCTGCATCATAACCTGCATTTGCTTATGTCTTTATTTATATTTTGAGCATGCTGATAAGTGCACACTGATAACTCATTGTGGTTTTAACTTACATTTTCCTAATATAATGTTTAATACACTTTTCTTGTGCTTACTATCTGTATATCCTTTTTGGTAAAATGTTAAATAATGTCTTTTGCTCATTTTCTTTCTTTCTTCTTCTTCTTTTTTTTTTTTTTTTTTACTGTTAAGTTTAGAGTTCTCTATATATTCTAGGTACTAGTCTTTGTTGGATATGCCATCTACAAATGTTTTCTTCCAGTCAGCAATTGCTGAATCTGATGAGAAAGCCTTTTGCAAAACAAAAGACTTAAATTTTAATGAAGTCAGATTCATCAATTTTTCCATTTTATGGAACCAAGTTCTGTTGTAAAGTCTAAGAATCTTCCCTATTTCTAGACTAGATTGTAAAATTTTTCTCTGAATATTTTCTTTAATTATACATTTTTATATAACTTTAAGACCCAAAACATTTGAGTTAGTTGTTTTATACGAGTGGAAATTTAATTCAGGATTATTTTTCTCCCCACCGATGGATGTGCAATTGCTCCAGCACCATTTGTTAAAAATATTATCTTTTCTGCATTCAACTTATTTTGCATATTTGTCAAAAACTAGGGCAATGGCACCCCACTCCGGTACTCTTGCCTGGAAAATCTCATGGATGGAGGAGCCTGGTGGGCTGCGGTCCATGGGGTGGCTAAGAGTCGGACACAACTGGGCGACTTCACTATTGGGCATAATTATCTGGGTTTATTTTGAGTACTCTATTCCATTTCATTTATCTTTGTTTCCAGTTTATCTGTTTCCATTTATCTTTGTATCCTTGCTCAAAACAACCTGGACAACGTCTTAATTATTTTCATTCTATATTGAGCCTTGAAATCGGGTCCATTGATTTCTCTTAGCTTATACCTTTTTTGCCAAATTGTTTTAGCTATTCCTGTTCCTTTGTTATTCCGAATGCATTTTAAAGTAACTGTGTTTGTATCTTAAAAAAGCA
The DNA here is from genome assembly GCF_032452875.1 of Bos javanicus. Taxonomy (NCBI): domain Eukaryota; kingdom Metazoa; phylum Chordata; class Mammalia; order Artiodactyla; family Bovidae; genus Bos; species Bos javanicus. The sequence goes on along the minus strand of NC_083879.1, from coordinate 63,540,070 downwards.
TTTCACTGGGTTTTTTATAGGAATTGTGGCACAAATATCTATGTATTTATATATCTATAAACCTATCTTCCCTTGTAGCTCAGCTGGTAAAGAGTCTGCCTGCAATGCAGAAGACCTGGGTTTGATCCCTGGGTCGAGAAGATACCCTGAAGAAGGAATTGGCAACCCACTCCAGTATTGTTGCCTGGAGAATCCCGTGGACAGAGGAGCCTGGCAGGCTACAGGCCATGGGGTCAAGAGTCGGACACGACTTAGCGACTAAACCACCACCACCAAACCTATATATCTGTATAGCTCAAAATGGAAAGAAATTATAGCTATACTATATTGAGAATGTTCATTTAGTCCCTCTCTCCCAATTCCACAATTTCCCTTACTATTAACACTTTGCATTCGTGTGGTACATTTGTTACAATTGATAAATATCAATACATTATTTTCAATGAAAATCTATAATTTGCATTAGCTATCATTCTTTGTGTTGTATAGTTTCATGGATTTTGATTAAATGCATATCATGTGTTCTCCTTTACTGTATCAATTAGAGTAGTTTAGCCACTCTAAAATCCCTTGTGTCCCACCTATTCATTGCTACCAATAATGAACAAATTCCTGATTCTTGACATCCATCTCAGCATTTTATATTGTAAATGTTTAAGATCTTAGCCATGAAAATACATTGATTGTGCAAAACTTATTTTATCTCTGCTTTTCTCAGAAAATATTGTATAGATGTGAAAACTAAGTTTGTTCCTTAAAGTTATTAACTGCACTTATCACAGACCTGTTGTAGAATGTAAAATGCTGTTGTAGAACATAAAATGCACTATAGGATCAGAGCGTTGCGATGGACTATACAGTCCATGGAATTCTCCAGGCCAGAATACTGGAGTGGGTAGCCTTTCCCTTCTTCTTAACCCAGGGATCAAACCCAGGTCTCCCGCATTGCAGGCAGATTCTTTACCAGCTGAGACACAAGGGAAGCCCAAAATAACTGAGAAAGATGCTTTAACAAATCATTTTACTTTTACTAGTAAATCTATTGGTAGACTGGTTTTGGATACGATTATTGAGAATATTTCAAAATGTTTAGATGCAAAAGAAGTATATTTTAAATTTTTCAGAGAGGCAAAGATTGTCCTCCAGAGACTAGACATTAAAAGTAAAGAAATTTCTATCATCACAATCAGAATAATATTACCCAACAATGAAAGATTAACTGAGGAGTATGCTGGTATGAACCCACTCCAATATTCTTGCCTGGAGAATCCCAGGGATGGGGGAGCCTGGTGGGCTGCTGTCTATGGGGTCGCACACAGTCAGACACGACTGAAGTGACTTAGCAGCAGTATGCTGGTATGAATAGATAGGAACTGACGAAAATGAGAAAAACACAGGGCCACAACAGGAGACTCTAACTAAAGGAGACTCCAAATAGATTGGAAGCTCTAGACTTAAAAGCTAGACTTAGAATAGACTTAGAAGGTTACATATTTGACCCACATGTTTTCTTTATTAACTCTAAAACTTCATTGATAAAGATGAGATATACTGTTTCATAGATAAAGATGAGATAATGATAAATGAATGGTGTAACACTGTAAATTAACAGAGTCATCAAGTGGGGCAAAAAAAAAAAAAAAAACTAGACAAAGGAAGGATCAAGTGTCCAAGTAATTTTGAAGTTGAATTAATAAATAAGTAACAAATTAATAACAATTCTGTGACCAGGTTTTCTGATAACATAATCTTCTAGATTTCCAAGTAGGAGATTCTATTCTTGACAATAGTAGATCCCAAAAGTTAAATCAGTGATGCTAACTAGTCTGAGAAGACCAAAAGCTGGGAATTGGGTGCACTTGAAATAAGGATGAAGTGTCATTAGTTTCACCAGTTTTATGTCATGTTTCTATTTTTAATGAATATGATAATAAACATCTGCATGTGGAAATAAAATAAATGACTTTTATTGATTGTGAAGTCTAGGAGGGCACACATTTTTGTACTTGAACAATTACAATTTGAAATTTTATTTTACCTCTATATGAATTTCTAATAATTTGAGAAGTAGTAAACCTGGAAATCACATAGGACCAGGACTAGCTTGATTAAAGCTTTATTTTATACTATTTATAAAAAGCAAGATATGGACTACTAACATTTTTCCTTCAGTTTACTTATCTGAATATGTGGAGATTATACAAGATAACTGATTTTCTAAATGATTTCCATGGAATATTATATTCTTGCAAAAGTGCCTCAGGCTTTAGTGAAAGGTACTAGTCATAGACAGGAAGATTTGAGTCCAAATCCTTCTCCAAATGGAGATACTAAGTTTTAGTTTGCTTTATATATTAGCTTGACATATAACAGTGCATCTGAAGAAAGGTTAAGCCATTAATAATAGCGTAAACTCTTGGACCTCACTGGGTAAGACAGGCTAGCATCTTATGTGGATTAGAATGAAAGGAGGACTGAAGTCCTGGAGAGTCTGCTGATAAATGAGTATAACACACACAGAAAAGGGACAAAGTAGAGCACATCCCCCAAGGTAATGGGACTATGATGGTGGAAAAATGTTTGTAGGTATGAGTATCTCATATTATAATAAACTCTCCTGGCAGACATGTTTTTAATAAAGTTATCAATTTAAAGAGAGCCAGCTTTAGGATTTAATGCCCTTATGGCCTTAATGAGTTAAGGCTGTTTCCAATAGCAAAAGGAAATGCATTAGGAAAATCTGACTCTACGTTTGTAATATGAAAACCCATGTCTGTAAATGCTAGCTCTGCAGTGGGGACTCATTAGTATAATGATTCAGCATAGATAATGTGCAATTTGAAAACACAAGGTCTTTGATCCCTAACCTTTCAAATCTCTCTTGGAACTTCTACAGCTTTTTGAGTCTATTAGTGTCTCCTGTTTTTTACCCGGATTTATATATATATATATAATTTAGATTCAGACGGCACAGAAAACAGAAAACATAAATTCAGAGAGTCATGTTTTATGTTAATCAAAAAACTCTGTTTAGGAAAAAATACTTTGCCATTAATAGAACTAAGTTGGAATCTTGAGTTTACTATAAATAACCTTATGGATTTTGTCAGATCTCTTAAAATCATGAAGATTCACATAGGAGTTAGAAAGACAATAATGTCGTATTGTAGCTTTCTGTGACATTGGTATAAATAATGTATATTGATCTTAATATCTCCCTCAGCTTGACTGAACTTTGGACATGCTTCTTCCTGACTCTTAACCAATGACTTCCCTCTTCCTCTGTCTCTTGCAGAACTCGGATGTCTTAACCTTAGAGGTTTCTTCTCCCTTTTCTTAACATATTTACTTTTTTTTAAAATTTTATTTTATTTTTAAACTTTACATAATTGTATTAGTTTTGCCAAATATCAAAATGAATCCATCACAGGTATACATGTGTTCCCCATCCTGAACCCTCCTCCCTCCTCCCTCCCCATACTATCCCTCTGGATCGTCCCAGTGCACTAGCCCCAAGCATCCAGTATCGTGCATCGAACCTGGACTGGCATCTCGTTTCATACATGATATTTTACATGTTTCAATGCCATTCTCCCAAATCTTCCCACCCTCTCCCTCTCCCACAGAGTCCATAAGACTGTTCTATACATCAGTGTCTCTTTTGCTGTCTCGTATACAAGGTTATTGTTATCATCTTTCTAAATTCCATATATATGCGTTAGTATACTGTATTGGTGTTTTTCCTTCTGGCTTATTTCACTCTGTATAATAGGCTCCAGTTTCATCCACCTCATTAGAACTGATTCAAATGAATTCTTTTTAATGGCTGAGTAATACTCCATTGTGTATATGTACCATAGCTTTATTATCCATTCATCTGCTGATGGGCATCTAGGTTGCTTCCATGTCCTGGCTATTATAAACAGTGCTGCGATGAACATTGGGGTACACATGTCTCTTTCCCTTCTGGTTTCCTCAGTGTGTATGCCCAGCAGTGGGATTGCTGGATCATAAGGCAGTTCTATTTCCTGTTTTTTAAGGAATATATTTACTTTTAAAAATGTGTTACTGCAAATTATTTATCTAATTCTTTGTGATGTTAATGTTTTTAAAAACCTCCTGATAGTTTTACAACTGAGAACTCTCTTTCTCAAGGACCCAGAGTGATCCATTTGAAAGATTATCAGCAAGTTATTGAAAAGAGAGTGGAAGTATTACTCGCTTAGTCACGTCCAGCTTTTTGTGACCCCATGGACTGTAGCCCGCCAAGCTCTGCTGCCCATGGAATTCCCCAGGCATGAATACTGGAGTCGGTTGCCATCTCCTAATGCAGGGGATCTTCATGACTCGGGGATTGAACCCAGGCCTCCTGAATTGCAGGTAGAATCTTTACCTTCTGAGCCACCAGGAAAGCTCCAGCAAATTAGGACTGTTCGCCATCTATGGCAAAAACTTTATTCAAATCCTTTGCTCATTTTTGATTGGGTTATTTCTTTCGTCATTCAGTTTTAAGAATCCCCATATTTTGGATGCAAGACTGTCTTCATGATTTGAAAATATTTTATCCTATTCTGTGATGTTTTATTCTTTTCTAAGCCCAGTTTAATAGAAGAATTTCCTGCCAATTTGCTCTTGCTGATGTGACTGATAACATGCATTGCTCAGTCAGTGGTCAATACTCAGTTTGCCGGGAAATTTTGTCTGTTTTGTTTACTGATGAGCTCCAACTACTTAAAATTGTCTAATACAGAGTAGACATTCAACAACAAAATTTTTTGTTGAATGAATACTTAGGTTTAACTGGTTTATTTGTATATACACAATGGTACTTTATGGAGAAGGAAATGGCAGCCCACTCCAGTATTCTTGCCTGGAGAATTCAATGGATGGAGAGGCTGGTAGGCTATAGTCCAAGGGGTCACAAAGAATCAGACACAACTGAGTGACTGAGCATAAGGTGGTACTTTAAGCCATTTTTGCCCCTTGTTGTTCTGAGCACTATGTAAAAATTCTTCCATTTCAGATGAGAAGGACAGAGGGTACTCTGAAAAGATTTAAAAAGAGAAAACCTGACCAGATTTCAAACATAGTATCAAAACATAATCAAAGTAACCATAATTATTTGTTGTGGATGTGGAATAATACATTAAAATCAAGATTTAACTTGGAAGGAAATTAGAGAAGTATAAAATGACTTTTTACCTTCAAAGTTACAATCTTCATTCTTTTCAAATGCAGTTATATTCAGTACAAGTACAATACTTCTCAGTCAGTTAAGTTCAGTTCAGTTGCTTAGACATGTCCAACTCTTTGCAAAACATGGACTGTAGTACACCAGTCTTCCCTGTCCATCACCAGTTCCTGGAGTTTACTCAAACCCATGTCCATGGAGTTAGTGATGGCATCCAATCATCTCATCCTCTGTCGTCCCCTTCTCCTTCTGCCCTCAATCTTTCCCAGCATCAGGGTCTTTTCCAATGAGTCAGCTCTTCACATCAGGTGGCCAAAGTATTGGAGTTTCAGCTTCCACATCAGTCCTTTCAATGAACACCCAGGACTGATCTCCTTTAGGATGGACTGGTTGGATCTCCTTGCAGTCCACGGGACTCTAAAGAGTCGTCTCTAACACCACAGTTCAAAAGCATCAATTCTGTGCTCAGCTTTCTTTATAGTCCAACTCTCACATCCATACATGAACACTGGAAAAACCATAGCTTTGACTAGGTGGACCTTTGTCGGCAAAGTAATGTCTCTGCTTTTAATATACTGTCTAGGTTGGTCATAACTTTTTCTTCCAAAGAGTAAGCATATTTTAATTTCATGGCTGCAATAACCATCTGCAGTGATTTTGAAGCCCCAAAAATAAAGTCTATCATTGTTTCCACTGTTTCCCCATCTATTTTCCATGAAGTGATGGGACCAGATGCCATGATCTTAGTTTTCCGAATGTTGAGCTTTAAGCCAAATTTTTCACTCTCCTCTTTCACTTTTATCAAGAGGCTCTTTAGTTCTTCTTCACTTTCTGCCATAAGGGTGATGTCATCTGCATGTCTGAGGTTACTGATATTTCTCCCGGCAATCTTGATTCCAGCTTGTGCTTCTTCCAGCCCAGCGTTTCTCATGATGTACTCTGCATATAAGTTAAATAAGCAGGGTGACCATATACAGCCTTGACATACTCCTTTTCCTATTTGGAACCAGTCTATTGTTTCATGTCCAGTTCTAAGTGTTGCTTCCTGACCTGCATACAGATTTCTCAAGAGGCAGGTCAGGTTGTCTGATATTCCAATCTCTTTAAGCATTTTCCACATTTTGTTGTTATCTACACAGTCAAAGTCTTTAGCATAGTCAATAAAGCAGAAGTAGATGTTTTTTCTGGAACTCTCTTGCTTTTTTGATGATCCAACAGATGTTGGCAATTTGATCTCTGGTTCCTCTGCCTTTTCAAAATCCAACTTGAGCATCTGAAGTTCAAGGTTCACATACGGTTGAAACCTAGCTTGGAGAATTCTGAGCATGACTTTGCCAGCGTGTGAGATGAGTGCAATTGTGCAGTAGTTTGTGCATTCTTTGGCATTGCCTTTCTTTGGCATTGGAATTAAAACTGACCTTTTCCAGTCTTGTGGCCATTGCTGAGTTTTCCAAATTTGCTGACATATTGAGTGCAGCACTTTAACAGCATCATCTTTTAGGATTTGAAATAGCTCAGTCAGAATTCCATCACCTCCAACTAGCTTTGTTCTTTGTGATGCTTCTATAGTAATTTTTTTTTTAATTTCAAAATACAGCAACAAAACATGCAATTAAGCAAATTTAATCTGCACAAATATTTATATTCATTTTTCAAAATGTCAACAGAATATTCTTTTGTTTTACAAAGTCTGTGACATCTAGCCTCACCTGTGCTCCTACAATTACCACCACAGCAAGTAACAACAAAACAAACAGTATGAGACCCAAAGTATTGTATCCCATTTATTTTACATGACCTTCAGAACAAATTAGTGGTTTGTTAAAGTAAATGTTATTATTAATGTTACAGCTTAGAAAAAAGAAAGAGTACATGTTATTTAAAGGTCTGTGATGAGTTCATGTGGTTAGAATATGCTAAAACTAAGACACAAAACATTTGCCAAACCACACACTGGCTTGCACTACTCATTCATTTGCAAACATTTTTTACAGTTTAATTTTCTCTTTTATATAGGATTCAACAACATAGGTCTTCCTTTTTTTTCTAAAACATATTTTGAGCAAAACTTGAGTGTTAAAATGGAAGGCTAGTCTAACTGTTCTGTATTGATATCTACTTTGATGTTGATTTTAAAATTTTTGGTCCATTTAGTGCATCTTTAGTTCCTGGTTTTAGATTCTGAAAATAAACTGCATCTGTAAACTCTAGTACACAGCATATTTTATGTTTGTCAGCTCCCATCCATCTCTTCTTCCACAGGAATAGCACAAGTGACCAGTAACTCCTGCAAGGTCTCCTCCATGAGTCTCCTAACTGCCTTCGCTCTTTTCCACTGTAAAACCCTATTAAATGAAAAAAATGCAATTCTAAAAAAGAAAAGAAACAACTAAAAAATAAACGGGAAAATTAAGGCAAGAATTAAATTATATTTCTATTTCTAGTGATTAAAGACTTATCAGTATATTAGAATCAACATTGAGTCAATAACTTAAATAAGGATTTAACTGTTTTTAAAACTATCTGAATTCAGAATCACTTTGTGAAAAAAGAAGTTATTTTACCTATCATCTTAGGGTTTTATATGATCTTTCAGTGCCTTAAGTGGGCTTCTCTTATGGCTCAGTGGTAAAGAGCCTGCTTGCCAAGGCAGGGGATGTGGGTTTTATCCCTGGGTCAGAAAGATCCCCTGAAGGAGGAAATGTCAAACCACTCCAGTATTCTTGCCTGGGAAATCTCACGGACAGAGAGGAGGTTGGCAGGCTACAGTCCATGAGGTGGCAAAGAGTCAGACACAATTAGCAACTAAACAACAGCAATGCCTTAAGTAGCTCCAAGCAAACCTCCCTTGAATTTGCAGAAGGTGGAAAGAGAGAAGACTGAATCTGATCACTCCTCTTTGCATATAAAGAAACAGATTGCCTTTGACAAAATGGAGTAATTTATAGGACACTTAATACTCTTTAGGATTACGTTTAAAGAATATAACCTTAAAATTTCCATCTGTAAACTATGCAAACTTCCTTGTCATATTAAATAAAATTAAAAAGAAAGAATGCCCTATTCCCAAAGTATAAGATGTCAAGAAGTTTTGTAGCACGAACATTATGTACAAATGACATCTTCGCTTATAGTGAGTTAGAAGAAGGAAAATATTAGAGACAGACAGAAGTAAGAGGAAACAGGACCTTGTGATCAGTACAGGCACTTTAGACTTTTTTCCTGAATGCAGTAAGTCTATGAATGTGCAGTAAGACCCTCATGTTTTGACAAGATCATCAAACTGAAGAAAAGAATTAAATAATTAACTTTTAAACTACAGTCCAGTAATGCAATTTTAATTATTGGTAATATTTAAAACATAGAATGAATGACCTATTAAGTGCAAAGTCTGTACATTTTAGCAACTTTCTAAGTTCTTACAAACAATCTCCAACTAAATACTTCTGTTAGGAACAGTAACTACTCCAGAAGACATTATGAGAAACTGTCCTTGTTACTTGAGTAGCACCATAATGATTTTATTCTAATTCAATATTAACTTAATTTAATAAAGTCATTTGTAATCAACAATTTAGAATTTATTGACTGTATTTAATGGCATGAAAGGGAAGTCAAATCATTTGTATGTATCCAGTAGGAAAATTAAAATATATATCATTAAAATAACAACATTGTGGACTCTATTTAAGTATGTTTCAGACAGAAAGAGATAGAATATATAAATATGAGATATGTAAGCAAGAACTGCTTTCAAATATTTATAAACATAATTAAAAAATAAATGTAACATTTCAGGAGATAATGTCTGTGATATTTCAGACTCTGAATGTGGTTAAGATCCCCAAAAAATAAATAAATAACATGACAAATATTTATTCTTCCAACTAATGACTCTTTCTTTCTTTTTTTTCTTGGCGCCCCGGCCCCGGCCCCAGTGAGGGGCGTCTGGGGCACCCGCTCCCAACGCCAAGTTCAAGTTCTAATGACTCTTTCTTAAATGAAAGATATGAATAAAATGTAACACAACAGTTTATATATTCCAGAGATATTATTAGATTTTATCTTTTGAGATATTTTTCACTTTCCACTTTCTGAAGGCATGCCATAAATGGTACATCTTGAAGAGTCCAATTAGCAATCATATGAATTCTGGCTTCATAGTGGGTTTCCCTACTTCTATTCTTGCTCTCTTGAAAACCATTCCTCATAGGAAATCACAGAAAACTAGTTTCTAAAATTTAAACTGAGAGAGGTTGGGACCTGGGATTCACTGGTACTGTGCCTCAATGCTTGAACCTGGACACACCTCTCCTTGAGCAATAAAATACAATGAAACTATAAAGGACTAAAAATAATTGAATGCATGCTGCAGTTGGGGCAAATTCTGGGCAAAAGATACAAAGAGACCATAAAAACTCAACTATCACTTTTGAAGAGCCTGGAGCAAAAGTAAGGTACACTTGCCCCACTGCCACCTTATCATTTAATGGGTGGGCAAACCACCCAAGCCACTCCTCTGGCCATCCCCTGGACATAACCCCACCCTCAACCCATTTAAGGAACCAGCTCACCCCTCCACCTCTGCTCCTTTGTTCCCTTGCTTCCCAAGCAATAAAACTTTGGCTGAATTTCTTGTCTGGCCTGTTATCAATTTCCATTGATTAAAGAGGCCAACAACACTGGGTTGGTAACAAAATCATATTAAATTCTGCTTAAAATGTTCCAAAAGTGTACCAATATACTTAAAATAGAGACACTTCACCTGTTTGCAAAACCCCACATGATGTGGCTCCTGCCTAACTTACCAGTCTATTGTTTTACTACTGCTGCTGCTAAGTCGCTTCAGTTGTGTCCGACTCTGTGCGACCCCATACATGGCAGCCCACCAGGCTCCCCAGTCCCTGGAATTCTCCAGGCAAGAACACTGGAGTGGGTTGCCATTTTCTTCTCCAATGCATGAAAGTGAAAAGTAAAAGTGAAGTCGCTCAGTCATGTCTGACCCTTAGCGACCCCATGGACTGCAGCCCACCAGGCTCCTCCATCTATGAGATTCTCCAGGCAAGAGTACTGGAGTGGGGTGCCATTGTTTTACTAGTTGTCTTTAATTACTTTTCTCAAGATATATCGACTTTTTTTCTCCCCCTCAGAAGGACCACTCTCTATTCTTATGACACTAACTGTATTTCTTTGCCCAAATGCTCCTCTTAAAATCATTCAGGTCTCTTCTCAAAATGTCATATCCCAATATGGGCCTTATTTATCAGTTACCTACTGCAAGATGCTATATAATAAATCATCCAGTACTCAGAGGCTTAAAAACTATTGAGTTGGCCAAAGTTTTCCACAACATCTTACAGAAAAATGTGAATGAACTTTTGGTCAACAATGTATTTATTAACGCATGAATTTATAAATCACTTAATTATGTGAGACTCAGCTGAGTGCCTCTTCATTGCTTGTTTGAGCTCAGTCACATATTTATATTGATAACCTAACTTTCATCTAGCTCTATAAGGATGACTGGGTCGTGTGTCTTTCATCCTCCAGGCAGGTTAGTATACTCATACTTCCAGGCTGAAATACAGAAGTGAAAATTTTACATGTGTCACACATGCTGAGATCCCATTAGCCAAAAAAAGTCAATGGCCAAATTCAGAATCAAAGAGTGAAGGATTTAGACCCCACCATCCTAGTGAAATAGATTTAAGGGACTAGATGTGATAGATAGAGTGCCTCATGAACTATGGAAGGAGGTTCATGATATCGTACAGGAGACAGGGACCAAGACCATCCCCATGGAGAAGAAATGCAAAAAAGCAAACTGGCTGTCTGGGGAGGCCTTACAAATAGCTTAGAAAAGAAGAGGAGCAAAAAGCAAAGGAGAAAAGGAAAGATATAAGCATCTGAATGCAGAGTTCCAAAGAATAGCAAGGAGAGATAAGAAAGCCTTCCTCAGTGATCAATGCAAAGCAACAGAGGAAAACAACAGAATGGGAAAGACTAGAGATCTCTTCAAGAAAATTAGAGATAACAAGGGAATATTTCATGCAAAGATGGGCTCAATAAAGGACAGAAATGGTATGGACCTAACAGAAGGAGAAGATATTAAGAAGAGGTGGCAAGAATACACAGAACTGTACAAAAAGATCTTCATGACCCAGATAATCACGATGGTGTGATCACTCACCTAGAGCCAGACATCCTGGAATGTGAAGTCAAGTGGGCCTTAGAAAGCATCACTACAAACAAAGCTAGCAGAGGCGATGGAATTCCTGTGGAGCTATTTCAAGTCCTAAAAGATGCTGCTGTGAAAGTGCTGCACTCAATATGCCAGCAAATTTGGAAAACTCAGCAGTGGCCACAGGACTGAAAAAGGTGTTTTCATTCCAATCCCAAAGAAAGGCAATGCCAAAGAATGCTCAAACTACCACACAATTGCACTCATCTCACACACTAGTAAAGTAATGCTCAAAATTCTCCAAGCCAGGCTTCAGCAATACGTGAACCATGAACTTCCAGCTGTTCAAGTTGGTTTTAGAAAAGGGAGAGGAACAAGAGATCAAATTGTCAACAACTGCTGGATCATCGGAAAAGCAAGACAGTTCCAGAAAAACATCTATTTCTGCTTTATTGACTATGCCAAAGCCTTTGACTGTGTGGAGCACAATAAACTGGAAAATTCTGAAAGAGATGGGAATACCAGACCACCTGACCTGCTTATTGAGAAACCTATATGCAGGTCAGGAGGCAACAGTTAGAACTGGACATGGAACAACAGACTGGTTCCAAATAGGAAAAGGAGTCCGTCAAGGCTGTATATTGTCACCCTGCTTACTTAACTTATATGCAGAGTACATCATGAGAAATGCTGGGCTGGAAGAAGCACAAGCTGGAATCAAGATTGCCATGAGAAATATCAATAACCTCAGATACGCAGATGACACTACACTTACGGCAGAAAGTGAAGAGGAACTCAAAAGCCTCTTGATGAAAGTGAAAGTTTAGAGTGAAAAAGTTGGCTTAAAGCTCAACATTCAGAAAACGAAGATCATGGCATCCGGTCCCATCACTTCATGGGAAATAGATGGGGAAACAGTGGAAACAGTGTCAGACTTTATTTTTGGGGCTCCAAAATCACTGAAGATGGTGGACTGCAGCCATGAAATTAAAAGAGGCTTATTCCTTGGAAGGAAAGTTATGACCCACCTAGATAGCATATTCAAAAGCAGAGACATTACACTGCCAACAAAGGTCCGTCTAGTCAAGGCTATGTTTTTTCCTGTGGTCGTGTATGGGTGTGAGAGTTGGACTGTGAAGAAAGCTGAGCACTGAAGAATTGATGCTTTTGAACTGTGGTGTTGGAGAAGACTCTTGTGAGTCCCTTGGACTGCAAGGAGTTCCAACCAGTCCATTCTAAAGGAGATCAGTCCTGGGTGTTCATTGGAAGGAATGATACTAAAGCTGAAACTCCAATACTTTGGCCACCTCATGCGAAGAGTTGACTCATTGGAAAAGACTCTGATGCTGGGAGAGATTGGGGTCAGGAGGAGAAGGGGATGACAGAGGATGAGATGGCTGGATGATATCACTGACTCGATGGACATGAGTTTGAGTAAACTCTGGGAGTTGGTGATGGACAGGGAGGCCTGATGTGCTGCGATTCATGGGGTCGCAAAGAGTCGGACATGACTGAGCGACTGAACTGACTGATCCTAGTGAACTGCAATACAATTTATCAAAAGACAGAGATCCAAGAAGAAATGAAGACTGGATCCCCGCCCAACCCGCCCCCCCAGAGTGAAATGAATTTATCATATTCTGGCCTCTGGGCACAATTTTTCACATCCCATTTATATGCAAACCAAGCTTATTATTTACTAAGACCCACAAGATTCCATTTAATCAGCTCAGCATGAAGTCTAAATGAATCTTATCTTAATTTGGAGAAATATGAGCCCAAAAGACATCTCCCCTCAACAAATCCAAAGAATGTAATAGTGAATAAGCCCATCACTTCATGGCTCTTAGAGGCAGAATAAGCACAATGAACATTTGATTCTAAATAAGTATGAACAAAGATATAAAATTTGTCCATAGTAACTTTTAAATCGTGCTGTTTAGAGTTGTCTGAGTGTCTATTCTGGGAAAGGGAATTATCCCTTCTACAGACAGTGATTCTATTCCATGCGAGCTTCCAAGGTGGCACTAGTGGTAAAGAACCCTGATGCCAATGCAGTAGACTTAAGATATTTGAGTTCAATCCCTGGGTGAGGAAGATTCCCTGGAGTGGGGCACAGTAACCCACCCCAGTATTCTTGCCTGGAGAATCCCCATGAACAGAGGAGCCTGGAAGGCTACTGTCCACAGAGTCCCAAGAACTGGACATGACTGAAGCGATTTGCATGAAATGTTCCTTTGGTATCTCTGATTTTCTTGAAGAGATCCCTAGTCTTTCCCATTCTGTTGTTTCCCTCCATTTCTCTTTGCATTGATCGCTGAAGAAGGCTTTCTTATCTCTTCTTGCTATTCTTTGGATCTCTGCATTCAGATGTTTATATCTTTCCTTTTCTCCTTTGCTTTTCACTTCTCTTCTTTTCACAGCTATTTGTAAGGCTTCCCCAGACAGCCATTTTGCTTTTTCGCATTTCTTCTCTATAAGAATGGTCTTCATCCCTGTCTCCTGTACAATGTCACGAACCTCATTCCATAGTTCATCAGGCACTCTATCTATCAGATCTAGGCCCTTAAATCTATTTCTCACTTCCACTGTATAATCATAAGGGATTTGATTTAGGTCATACCTCAATGGTCTAGTGGTTTTCCCTACTTTCTTCAATTTAAGTCTGAATTTGGCAATAAGGAGTTCATGGTCTGAGCCACAGTCAGCTCCTGGTCTTGTTTTTGCTGACTGTATAGAGCTTCTCCATCTTTGGCTGCAAAGAATATAATCATTCTGATTTCAGTGTTGACCATCTGATGATGTCCATGTGTAGAGTCTTCTCTTGTGTTGTTGGAAGAGGGTGTTTGCTATGACCAGTGCATTTTCTTGGCAAAACTCTATTAGTCTTTGCCCTGCTTCATTCCGTATTCCAAGGCCAAATTTGCCTGTTACTCCAGGTGTTTCTTGACTTCCTAATTTTGCATTCCAGTCCCCTCTAATGAAAAGGACATCTTTTTTGGGTGTTAGTTCTAAAAGGTTTTGTAGGTCTTCATAGAACCGTTCAACTTCATCTTCCTCAGTGTTACTGGTTGGGGCATAGACTTGGATTACTGTGATATTGAATGGTTTGCCTTGGAAACAAACAGAGATCATTCTGTCATTTGTGAGATTGCATCCAAGTACTGAATTTTGGACTCTTTTGTTGACCATGATGGCCACTCCATTTCTTCTGAGGGATTCCTGCCTACAGTAGTAGATATAATGGTCATCTGAGTTAAATTCACCCATTCCAGACCATTTCAGTTCACTGATTCCTAGAATGTCGACATTCACTCTTGCCATCTCTTGTTTGACCACTTCCAATTTGCCTTGATTCATGGACCTGACATTCCAGGTTCCTGTGCAATATTGCTCTTTACAGCTTCAGATCTTGCTTCTATCACCAGTCACATCCACAGCTGGGTATTCTTTTTGCTTTGGCTCCATCCCTTCATTCTTTCTGGAGTTATTTCTCCACTGATCTCTGGTAGCATCTTGGGCACCTACTGACCTGGGGAGTTTCTCTTTCAGTATCCTATCATTTTGCCTTTTCATACTGTTCACGGGGTTCTGAAGGCAAGAATACTGAAGTGGTTTGCCATTCCCTTCTCCAGAAAGGACAGAAATGGTATGGACCTAACAGAAGCAGAAGATATTAAGAAAAGGTGGCAAGAATACACAGAAGAACTGTACAAAAAAAATCTTCATGACCCAGATAATCACGATGGTGTGATCACTCACCTAGAGCCAGACATCCTGGAATGTGAAGTCAAGTGGGCATTAGAAAGCATCACTACGAACAGAGCTAGTGGAGGTGATGGAATTCCAGTTGAGCTATTTCAAATCCTGAAAGATGATGCTGTGAAAGTGCTGCACTCAATATGCCAGCAAATTTGGAAAACTCAGCAGTGGCCACAGGACTGGAAAAGGTCAGTTTTCATTCCAATCCCAAAGAAAGGCAATGCCAAAGAATGCTCAAACTATCGCACAATTGCACTCATCTCACACGCTAGTAAAGTAATGCTCAAAATTCTCCAAGCCAGGCTTCAGCAATATGTGAACCGTGAACTTCCTGATGTTCAAGCTGGCTTTAGAAAAGGCAGAGGAACCAGAGATCAAATGGCCAACATCCGCTGGATCATCGAAAAAGCAAGAGAGTTCCAGAAAAGCATCTATTTCTGCTTTATTGACTATGCCAAAGCCTTTGACTGTGTGGAGCACAATAAACTGTGGAAAATTCTGAAAGAGATGGGAATACCAGACCACCTGACCTGCTTCTTGAGAAACCCATATGCAGGTCAGGAAGCAACAGTTGAAACTGGACATGGAACAACAGACTGGTTCCAAATAGGAAAAGGAATATGTCAAGGCTGTATATTGTCACCCTGTTTATTTAACTTATATGCAGAGTACTTCATGAGAAACGCTGGACTGGAAGAAACATAGGCTGGAATCAAAATTGCCAGGAGAAATATCAATAACCTCAGATATGCAGATGACACCACCCTTATGGCAGAAAATGAAGAGGAACTCAAAAGCCTCTTGATGAAAGTGAAAGTGGAGAGTGAAAAAGTTGGCTTAAAGCTCAACACTCAGAAAACGAAGATCATGGCATCTGGTCCCATCACTTCATGGCAAATAGATGGGGAAACAGTGGAAACAGTGTCAGACTTTATTTTTCTGGGCTCCAAAATCACTGCAGATGGTGACTGCAGCCATGAAATTAAAAGAGGCTTATTCCTTGGAAGGAAAGTTATGACTCACCTAGATAGCATATTCAAAAGCAGAGACATTACACTGCCAACAAAGGTCCGTCTAGTCAAGGCTATAGTTTTTCCTGTGGTCATGTATGGATGTGAGAGTTGGACTGTGAAGAAGGCTGAGCATGGAAGAATTGATGCTTTTGAACTGTGGTGTTGGAGAAGACTCTTGAGAGTCCCTTGGACTGCAAGGAGATCCCACCAGTCCATTCTGAAGGAGATCGGTTCTGGGTGTTCTTTGGAAGGAATGATGCTAAAGCTGAAACTCCAGTACTTTGGCCACCTCATGCGAAGAATTGACTCATTGGAAAAGACTCTGATGCTGCGAGGGATTGAGGGCAAGAGGAGAAGGGGACGACAGAGGATGAGATGGCTAGATGGCATCACTGACTCGATGGACGTGAGTCTCAGTGAACTCCGGGAGTTGGTGATGGACAGGGAGGCCTGGCGTGCTGCGATTCATGGGGTCGCAAAGATTCGGACACGACTGAATGACTGATCTGATCTGATCTGATCTGAAGCGATTTAGCATGCACCCACTATTCCATAGCAGTGGCTCCTCAGTCCTTTTTCCTACATTTATCTTGACTTTATCTCCTTAGATATTATTTGTTTTCTTCTATACTCTTTGGTCACATCTATAAAAGGCATTGGAAAATATTTCAAAATTTTCTTCTTATTTCCTAGTTAAAATTTGGAATCTCAAAGATTTGCTTTATAATAAGTTAAGCAGACTCAGTCTGTTTTAGCTCAGATTGTGAAAACTTTTTCACTATTATTTTCTGAAAAACTTTATGACCCACTGCTTATAGTCAGACTTGGACAGTGAGAACCATTCTCTTAGTTCCTTTTCTTGTCTGCCTCCTTCTCTGGATGTATCTTCTGCTATCTTGAGGTGAGACTTCTGTGTGCTATGAACTAAGGCTTCCTAGAAGTTCTTTTTAGAGGGCTGAAAGTGTCTACGACGCAGTGCCTGAAATTTTTAAAAGGTCATGACAAAGGATTTCACAGAGCAATGGTTGTGATTTCTATACACTGTGGCCTGTATTTTATTTAGCATCTTATACTGGCTCATGGTATCATTTTTCTAAGCTATCAAGTTCTGGCCCCTCTTGAAAAATGCACCCAATTTTTTTTCTTTTTGAGCACATCTCTTTCTTATACTGTCTTATACTATTTAGTTAAAAGAATCAGTTTCTATTAGTTGATCTGGAAATTATTTGTCCAAATTCAAAAGTTTATTTTATAAATTTTTCATCTGTTAAGTTACAGAAGGATATAATTTTAGGAAATAGTCCATCACTACATGGTATAGGTACTACTATCTGTATGTTTTCACAACTCCAAACTTCTGTTACCAAATATATGAGGTTTTTTTTCCCTCACATCAATCACTCAGCTCTCTAGAAAACAACTGCATGTCATACAAGTTAATTCAACTCTGACACCAACTATCTGGAGTTTGTGCACACCCCATAAGTTAAGGGTTCAGTCTGACACGTTAGCCCCCACTTCAAACAATACCTCAAGTCTGGACCACTCATACTTCTGACCGACTATAACACCTCATTAACATTTGCCTACTTTATTTCCTTAGTGCCCATTGCAATTCTGAATTTATCTGGCTTTGGTCCTTAGAGTTTTTCACTGGAATTGGCACTTCAGATTCAAGTGTTTCCTTATTTCTGGACTATCCTTGGAGTTTTGGTCTGTAACAAGACCTTGTAGAATTACTGGAATCTAATATGAGATCACAATGAGATCACAATGAGCAGCAACTTAGATTCCCACATGTGTCAAGCATTTGTCTCAGATCAAATGCTGCATAGACTATAGGGGCCAATGTGTGTGGTCAGAAAGAATGTCCCTCACAGAATAATTATAGAAAGAAGAATAGCAGTGATGCAGTATATGAGGAATAGGCTGGTGCTTGTTTCAAGGACAGTATACAACTATCACTTAAAGGCCATTTAATCAGCAAAGATGCATCTCAAGGTTGTTTAAGTACCTACTCAGTGATGCAAGATCCTTTAATTTATCACTGTCAAAGCATTGAGTACAGATATTACAGAATAAGTTGAAATACAAAAGGAATCAAGATAGTTGGCATTCCTCTCAGAGACTGCCAAATGAACCACAAACAAAAATACCCATAAGACTTTAATTTTAGAAAGGTGGAAGAGTAATTTAAACTCAGTGTAAAGCAGAATGGTTAAACTGTTTAGAATAATGATGGAGTGAGGTGGGCTAAAGCCCTCTAAGGTGATCAAGAGAGGTTTCTTGATAAAGCATTTGGGGGCAACAAGAAATCACAGTTTGGAAAAAAGGAATCATGGCAATAGATACTTTATGTAGTGGGTATTATACATTGTCCTATCTAAATAATTCAAGGGGAAAAAAAAGAACAGATGGGAGAAAATTAAGTGTCAGATCCTTGTTGAATAAGTTGATAAAAAGTTAGAAAATGTGAGAGTTGGGGGATTTATTGACTATTCAGTATTAGGAATGTAGCCTAATTTATATATGGAGATTAAAAAAATTCAAGGATGCTCAGAGTCTCTGGAGAGAAAGAGGAAAATGAATGAGAAGGCAAAACTCAGAGTTTTTAATTGATTTATATTCATCACAAGTGTAATGTTGAAAGAAAGAAGGTAGTCACTAAAAAGTACAAAATATATCATTCCATTTATATAAAGTTAAGATATACAAATAACACTGTTGTGTTAGAAGTTATGGATTGTTTTTATGCATGGTGTTACCAAGGTAAAACAGTATAGGAGAATTTTTGTTCTTGTTTGTTTTGGAAGTTTCTTATTGTTCCCTGTACTGACGTTGTTGGTTCCCTGGGTGTGTTCAGTTTGTTAGAATTAACTTGGATGTTTGCTGCTGACTTCTGTGCTTTTCCATAAGTATACAATGCTTCTGAAAAAATGTTAAAGACACAATCTTCCAGTAAGTTACTATTTTACATGTACCATTGGCAAAAATGAAAAATGTGATATAGAAGGTATCACCATCATGCCCAGGTTGAGACCTCCAGCCTCATCCTCCAGCAAAGACCAATAATCAGACAGCTATCCACAGACCAAAATAGCTCTGGGAGCCCACTTAAGAAACTTCAGCAACACAGTGGAATAAAACACCTGAGAACAACCACATGAAAAAGGAAGGAAGAACCACTGTGTCTTACCTGCATAGTCTCATCCCAGCAGTCGACACTGAACTGCACCAAGAAGGAATTTCCCAGCTCAGGAGAGTTCCTCTCTCAGGGGGAGAGGGGAAGGATGAGCAAATAGCTTCCATAAACCTTTGGGATAGTGTATGAAGGACCCACTTCAGTCTCACTCCATCCAGATACCTGCAATGCTAAGACATAGACATGGCTATAAGTGAGGTAGAAAGCACAGACTACCATTAGCAGCTACATGGTGGGTGTGGTGGCCATTCCCTGTGACATGCCCTGCACAGGACTCCAGCAGCTTTTCCCACCAAAGAAACAAAGAACCAGTGCAGCTGCTGTGAACCCCAAACAGATTCCACTGCTGCAGTTTTATCCCCAGAAATCTTCCTGTTTGTCTGAAGGAAGGAGCCACCTCACTCCCTCCCTGTTCCGTTTCTAATGTCCCTGTCCCCTTCCAGAGCTGAAATCCACACTGAAAACCAGCCCTAGCCTTTGTGACTGCATGAAGGCAAAATGCCAGTAGAGACCTCTGAAATTGACTCTCCTATTGTCATTTTGGGGGAGCCCCTCCAGCTATAGAAGAGGAAAATAAAACTGGGAGTTAATTTTTTGGAAAGATAAAATTGGAGAGCTTTTAGCTAGACTTACCACGAAAACAACAGAGAGGTATAGAGTATTATCCAAAGGAAATGAAATAACTATCTTGAAGAGTTATAAACAGGCCCATGTTCACTGCAGCAATATTCACAATAGCCAAGAAACAACCTAGGTGTCATCAGGAGATGAATGGATAAAGAAAATGTGATACATAGATATAGATACATAGGTATACACAGATGGACTATTATTCAGCCATAATAAAAGAGAAAGAAAATCCTTCCATTTGCCACAACGTGGATGTATCTTAACGGTATTATGCTAAGTGAGATAAGTTAGACAGTGCATGACAAATACTGTATGATCACTTACATTGAAAACATCTTAAAAAACTGCACTCATATTTATAAGCAAAGAATAGAATTGTTGCCAGGGGCCCTTAGATGGGCAAAAAAGTGGAGATGTTGGTCAAAGGGCATTGTATTACGTTACTTAACTGTTTTTGCTTTATCATAGTAACTACTAACAGCCTGACTTCTCACAGCCTATATTTTCAGTTTTCATTAACATATATTATTTTTTTTAATAAATTAACATCTATAAAAACAGAACAATCACTAAAGAAAAAAAAAAGATTGATCTGCTCAAGAATACATTGATGTATTTTTATTAAAACTTTTTAAAAAACTTTTTATTTTGTATTGGGGTATAGCCGATAAGCAATTTTGGGATAGTTTCAGGTGAATAGCAAAGGGGCTTAGCCATACATGTACATGAATCCATTCTTCCCCAGACTGCCTTCTCATCCAAGTTGCCACATTACATTGAGCAGTGTTCCATGTGGTATACAGTAGATCCTTGTTGGTTATCCATTTTAAATATGAGAAGGAAATGGCAACCCACTCCAGTATTCTTGCCTGGAAAATCCTGTGGATGGAGGAACCTGATAGGCTACAGTCCATGGGGTCGCAAAGAGTCGGACACGACTGAGCCACTTCATTTTCTTTCTTTCTTTCTTTCTTATAGTAGTGTGTACATGTCCATGTTAGGGAGTCTAGAGTGGACATGTACACACTGCTATATTTAACATATATTCTACTAATAAAAATAAGAAACATGTTGATTTTTTAATTTAACATGTGGTATGCTGCTGCTGCTGCTGCTAAGTCGCTTCAGTCATGTCTGACTCTGTGCGACCCCATAGACGGCAGCCCACCAGGCTCCCCCGTCCCTGGGATTCTCCAGGCAAGAACACTGGAGTGGGTTGCCATTTCCTTCTCCAATGCATGAAAGTGAAAAGTGAAAAGTGAAAGTGAAGACACTCAAGTCGTATCTGACTCTCAGCAACCCCATGGACTGCAGCCTATCAGGCTCCTCAGTCCATAGAGCTAAATACTTGAGACTTGTAATTAAATTTGTTGCTATTGATGATCATCTGAAGAGAGCATCTTTCTTCTTACAATTGAAAGAGTAAACAGAAGCTTTGTGAGTTTAGGCAAATTGCCTAGATTACACAGTTCATAATGAAAGTACAAAGATTTCAACTATGTTTAGTCTGAATCAAACACCCATGAACATTACAATTAAGTAGTTATTAAAACAAAGGGTACTTAGTAACCTTATCTAATTTTGCTTCGTGGCCTGTAGAAATTACACTATTTTACCAGTGAGGTCTCTGAGATAGGGAAAAATTAGCTAGGTCATGGTAGTTCCTGTTTCCATTTTTCATAGAAGACAAATACATTATTAAGTAAAGAAATTGAAGAATTTGAAAATGTGATTAATTGTAGTTCCACATTCGTTTATGTATTCTTTAGTCTTATTTATCTGGCTACCATCCTGTAGAACATAAGATAAAAAAACATTCCTAAGAGTTATCAAGATTACTTTCTAAACCAAACTTTTTTTATAAATAGAACTCATCATTTATATCTTTTAGAAAATACTTTCATGTTACTGGAATCCTTAAGTGAATAAAATAAATTACTCAAGGAACAAAATGTTGCACAGGAAATATGGAAGCTTAATAAAAATTTAATTAGCAAAAATTTTAAATGCTTTCCATAATAAATTCTAAGGCATAATGATCAAGTATCCTTCATATTGCCTTTACAAATGATGTAGAGCTTTTACAGTTATATAAACTATATTAGGGTGAAATTTGGTTACAATGTACATTAAAGAATTATCATGTATAGGATTATATTACCCTGATGTGGTATTTTGTGTATCTATTAAAAGTTTATATAGAAAATCTTTTAAAGTTGAAAAGGATATTTGTTGTAGTTTCATTTGTGATTTGAGAGACCAGAGGGTGGAGAGCATGGTAGAATTATGTCTGTCTCTTTCAATAAATAGTGCTTTTCTAATGCAGAGATATTAGCAGTTATGTTATGTTAGCAGTTTTTAAACACAGAACTTAAAATTTCTCACATTTGTGCTCCTTTAATATTTTCACAGAAAGCTTTAGAAATTCTTTCTGCTGCCATTAGACCTTCAAAGTACACATGTAGTTTTATACATACATTCTAAGATCCTGGTATGTGTCTAAGTAGCTTTATTGTTTTTGATTATAATACTTAATGTTCTCTTGCCAGAAATATTTATTCCATATAGTATTTTATAAGATTGCAAACAGAAAGCCCAATATTCACAAACACTAAATAATACAAAACAATATTTTAAAACTACAGACAAGAAATAACAAACTATTTGGGTATAAAAATTAGAACTATAACATCTCAGTTTTTCTTTTAGTATGAGTTATAAAAAAAATTTTATAGATAACAAAGAATTGCTTAGAATTAGGAAAGGATGGTGATATAGAGAGCTGAGTATAACAATTGGCTCTAAAGTCAACTGCTGCTGCTGCTGCTGCTAAGTCGCTTCAGTCGTGTCTGACTCTGTGCGGCCCCATAGGTGGCAGCCCACCAGGCTCCCCACCCTGGGATTCTCCAGTTAAGAACTCTGGAGTGGGTTGCCATTTCCTTCTCCAATGCATGAAAGTGAAAAGTGAAAGTGAAGTCGCTCAGTCGTGTCCGACTCCACGACCCCATGGCCTGCAGCCTACCAGGCTCCTCTGTCCATGGGATTTTCCAGTCAGGAGTACTGGAGTGGGTTGCCATTGCCTTCTCCGAAAGTCAACTAGCAGAAAGAATACAAATTTCTAAATAGGGATGTTATTTTTATCTTTTCTGGATGTTAATTCACTTCTGTTTTAAATGGGTCGGGACGAGAAAACCTCTGGAATGCCGTTTAACCTAAAATAACTTATCTTCTAAAAGTCTATTCCTTTGGACACAGAAATCTGTGAGCACTTTTTAGCAGTCTGTCCCCCATGGACAAGGCATTTTACTGTCCAAGGAACCTTGTTACATACTGCATGCATCACAAATTCAATGTGCATTTCTTATTCAAGATTACTTATAAAAATCCTAAATAAGACTTGCTTTATTTGTGTTAATAGAAAAGCATAATAAATAATCAGAAACATTAGTAATCCATAAATCATCTGTATGTGATTTTAGAATTTATTATGCAAATTGAAATGTACAGCAGAATTAACATTCTAATACAGTTTGCTTGGGATGGTATTTAAATTAGTTTAAATTCTCCTGTCATCCACAATTGAAGGTGAAATGAGTCTACATGTAGATGTGCTTAAGTGGGGAAAAATGTTGTTTGGAAATAAAGAGTGTGCTGTGAAAAATACAGAAAATAGAGCAATATTTGCTCTGAGAAATGTCCCATATCAATTATTGAATCAGTCATAAAAGTTTAAACTGAGGCATAAGAATAGTTTCTTTTTTTAATGAAAATTCTTGTCAACTTTATAACCTACACATATTTCTACTTCAACATATAACCAAATGAAACAATCTTTTTATACTATTCTTTACAATATATGTTCTATCCTAAACTCATTTTCTAACATTTTAGGTTTGTATACATTCACCCTAGAATCCTGGGGCTTACTAGATCTGCAGAAAATAAGAACATGTCTAGTCTTCAAATAGAAGACAGTGAAAGTTAAAAGTTGAGTCACACATTAATTAGAGAAAAATAAATATCATATGATACCATTTATACGTGGAATCTAAAAAAAAAAACTGATATAAATGAACTTTATTACAAAACAGAAAAAGACTCACAGACTTTGAAAACAAACTTCAAGCTACCAAAGGGGAAAGGTTGGTGGAAGGGATACACTAGGAGTTTGGGATTAACATATGCACACTGCTAACTGCTAAGTCACTTCAGTTGTGTCTGACTCTGTGCGACCCCATAGACGGCTGCCCACCAGGCTCCCCCATCCCTGGGATTCTCCAGGCAAGAACACTGCAGTGGGTTGCCATTTCCTTCTCCAATGCATGAAAGTGAAAAGTGAAAGTGAACTTGCTCAGTCGTATCCGACCCTCAGCGACCCCATGGACTGCAGCCTACCAGGCTCCTCCATCCATGGGATTTTCCAGGCAGGAGTACTGGAGTGGGGTGCCATTGCCTTCTCTGAACATATGAACACTACTATATATAAAACAATTGCCAAGGGTCTACTGTATAACACAGGGAACTCTACATAATAAATAATCCCTTTCCTAAATAAGGGCTTCCCTGGTGGTTCAGATGGTAAAGTGTCTGTCTGCAATGCAGGAGACCTGGGTTCAGTCCCTGGGTTGGGAAGATTCCCTGGAGAAGGAAATGGCAACCTACTCCAGTACTCTTGCCTGGAAAATTCCATGGATGGAGGAGCCTGTAGGCTCCAGTCCATGGAGTTGCAAAGAGTCAGACACAACTGAGCAATTTCACTTTTACTTTTCCTAAATAAATATTATTGTGATTGAATATAGATTTTAAAATACCACAAATATGCTAAATATTCAAAGTAAAAATCCATAAACAATAAATATGAAGTATCACTGAAGATATAAACTAAAGATTAACATCATGAAACATAAAAATTTACAAATTTAGAGACAAATTATTTTAAGATAATTTAGGCAATGATTGAAATCAAAACAATAAACTTATTTATTTGGTCTCTCTTTTTTCCATTTCACTTAGGTTGTCATGCAGACTTTGAGTCACAGTGGCTGACAAAGTTTTCCAAGTAATGACAAGAGATAGCCTGAAAAGAATCAAAGAACTGTAAAAGGTAAACAAAAAAGTGAGTATAGATAACTAAAATCTAGGAATTGTAGAAACTCTAGATCTAAAGTAATCCATTTTATTTTTAAGCACAGCTTTTAACTCTGGAAGAAGATGTCATACAAACAAATAAACAGTATCAGGAGAGTTTTATGACATAGATATTTAATATGAAAGGGGCATAACCTCAGATATGCAGATGACACCACACTTATGGCTGAAAGCAAATAAGAAGTGAAGAGCCTCTTGATGAAAGTGAAAGAGGAGAGTGAAAAAGTTGGCTTAAAACTCAGCATTCAGAAAACTAAGATCATGGCATCTGGTCCCATCACTTCATGGCAAATAGATGGGGAAACAGTGGAAACAGTGAGAGACTTTATTTTGGGAATGCCAAAATCACTGCAGATGGTGACTGCAGCCATGAAATTAAAAGACACTTGCTTGCTCCTTGGAAGAAAAGTTATGACCAACCTAGACAGCATATTAAAAAGCAGAGACATTACTTTGCTAAGAATGGTCCATCTAGTCAAAGGTATGGTTTTTCCAGTAGTCGTGTATGGATGTGAGAGTTGGACTATAAAGAAAGCTGAGCACCAAAGAATTGATGCTTTTAACTGTGATGTTGGAGAAGACTCTTGAGAGTCCCTGGACTGCAAGGAGATCCAACCAGTCCATCCTAAAGGAAATCAGTCCTGAATATTCATTGGAAGGACTGATGCTGAAGCTGGAATTCCAATACTTTGGCCACCCAGTGTGAAGAACTGACTCATTGGAAAAGACCCTGATTCTGGGAAAGATTGAAGGCGGAAGGAAAAGTCAATGACAGAAGATGAAATGGTTGGATGGCATTACCAACTCCATGTACATGAGTTTGAGTTGGTGATGGACAGGTAACTCTGGCATGCTGCAGTCCATGGTGTTGCTAAGAGTCTGACACGACTGAGTGACTCAACTGAATTCCCAGGTGGCAGCTAGTGGTAAATAACCCAGTGGCAATGCAGGAGATATTAAAAAATGCAGTTTCCACCCCTGGGTCAAGAAGATTCCCTGGTGGAGGAAACAGCAACCCACTCTAGTATTCTTGCCTGGAGAATCCCATGGACAGTCGAGCCTGGCGGGCTACAGTTCATGGGGTCACAGAGTCTGATACAACTGAAGCAACTTACCACACAGCAACATAAAAGGAGTGATTAAAAAGGAAATGGTGGTAGAGCTTCACGAAGTGCAACTATGCAAACTTCAGGCGGCAGACTGTAGTTCTTCTGAATAATTAAAACAGAAGTCCTGATTTTTCTTCACAGTGTGTCAGAAGCCATATATTTTTATTTTAATTACAGAGTTATTACTTTCAATCCAAATAAAATATCACACTTATTAGACAAATGAGGCATGGGATAGTCCTGTGATGAAAGTGTGCACAAAGGTATGGAGATCCCCTGGAGGAAGAAATGGCAACCCACTCCAGTATTTTTGCCTAGAGAATCCCATGGACAGAAGGGCCTGTCTGGGTTACAGTCATGGGATCACAGAGTCCAATACTACTGAGCGACTGAGCACAACTTGCACGCACGCACGCACATAGGCACGCACGTGGATGTTCTCTAAAGTGCTTACAATGTGAACGCTTTGAATTTAATAAGAAATCATCATGTACTTTAAATAACAGGGCTATTTAAGTAAACTGTTTTAAATTATTGTAAATGAACATTATCTATAAACTTAGATAGAAGATATGACAGACTTGACTATTATACTTTAACTATAATCTGCATCTTCATTGGTGAGGCAAAGAGAAAAAATAATCCTATTAATTTCATCTGCCTGGATTAAAATAAAAAAATCTGATATATTTGCATTTTGTACTGTATTTACTCACTATTGATTGTACTTAGAATACTTTAGTTGAATCTTCTCCACTGCCATAGTCTATAATGTGTGCATGTGTGCCAAGTCACTTCAGTCGTGTCTGACTCTCTGTCTGACTCTAGCCTGCCAGGCTCCTGTGTCCATGGGATTTTCCAGGCAAGTATACTAAGTGGATTGCCATGCACTCCCAGGGGATCTTCCTGACTCAGGGATCGAGCCTGCATGTCCTGGGACTCCTGCATTGCAGGTGAATTCTTTACCTCTGAGCCACCAGGGAAGCTCCTATAATGTGTAGGTGAGTGAATATTAATGATTCTTTAACGAGAACATAAGGAGAAATGAGAAAAAAAATTCATAAAATATATAACAAAGCTCCAAATTAATCCTGAAAAACCAAATGGAACATTAATATGAGTGTTTTTTAGTGAGTAAATTATTTCTCAGTAAAGCCATTTAAAAATAGAAACAATCTAGTTCAAATGCAGTATCAACCTATTCATGATTTATTTTGTCAGAAGAAAATTTCCTATTTAATGTAACGTGTGCTAAGTACTCAGTTGTGTTCAACTCTTTGTGACCTCATGGACTGTAGGATTTCCTAGGCAAGAATACTGGAGTAGGTTGCCATTTCCTCCTCAGGGGATCTTCCCAACCCAGGGACTGAACTCACATCTCCTATGTCTTCTGCATTGGCGGGCAGATCGTTTACCGCTGCGCCACTGGGGAAGCTCATTCAATGTAATACTTTTCCTGTACTAAGCAAATATGAAATTTACTTAACTTTTACACTTAATCTGTTTTGATTCAATTTTAATATACATTTACAAGAATAATTGTTTTTACTGTTTTCCTCTAAGGGTAAATAAAAATAAACAGAATTCCAAAGAAAGAGAATTTGTCCTCCAAGCAAATTAATCTATTTATGTAACAAAATTAATAATACATTACACAAATGGATTTATTTCCCAATTTCCCTTTTCTTAAATTATAAATGTTGTCTTCCACAAATATGAATGCTGTAGCTGAGTAGAAACCTCATCACAAGTCTGTAGAGATTTTTATGTTTTGTCATTTTCCATTTCTATCTGGATGCAAGTTGACAAATGCAATGTAAGTGCTCCTGTATAGATCATTGGATTAACATAAGTAGTATGTACATTGTCATCACTTGAATTCTAGCATGATATATGAAGATCAGTAGATAGACTGAAAGTTGACATAACTATTTTTACATTATTTAACCTTTTATGATGACTTTATTTGAACTCATAATTGCCACATATTCAAGCACACACACCACTGTTCTTAAGCACAATAATACTGGCCAACATTCTGAGATCACTGATAACAGATTAATAAGATAAAAACATTATGCTTTGTTATGATTTTTATTGAAGGTAGTTTGTTTTCTGTGGTAGGTATAATTCTAAAGTGGTTTCCATGATATTTGCCCCTTTGATATTATTATGCAAACTTTTATTGCAACAGAAATTTCACAGATGTAATTCAAGATAATATTCAATTGAGTTTAAGTCACAGAGATTATCTGGGTGGACCTAACTTAATCATATATGCTCTTTCAGAGCAGAGTTTTCTTTAACTGGTACAACAGAGAATGTCTGACATATTCAGATAAAGAGAAGGACTTAAGGTGATCAAGTTTCCATCTTGCCGAGATGGAGGAGGCCACAGGACAAGGACCTCAGAGTAGCCTCTAAATCCTGAGAGCTGTCCTCAGCTGATAGGCAGGAAGAAAACAAGAATATAGCCCTGAACTCCAAGAAAATGAATTTTTCCAATAACAGGAAGGTGATTGGAAAAGGATCCTGAACTTCAGGTGAACATGCAACCTTGTTTTAACCTGAGCAGAGAATCCAAATACAACTTTCCAGACTTCAGATCTATAGATTATGAGCTAATAAATGAATATTGTTTTAAGTCACTAAGATTATTGTGATTTGTTATACAGCAACATAAAGTCAATAAACTTTCAAAACTATCTCTTTTATTTTTATCAAAACTTATTGATAGAGCATTTGATATTTTACCGTGTTACCTGCCATATATTTTTATGATTTAATCTTGCAAATGTTTCTGATCTTCAGGACCCAAGGATCTAAAGAGCTTCTCTTAACGTCTCCTGCCTTGGCAGGTAGATTCTTTACTACAAGCACCACGTGGGAAGCAGTAACTAAATAGCCACCTGCTACTATGAGTGCGAGGTCAAGAATTTTTTCTTAATATCCCCATATTCAAGAAATTTTGAAGTTCCCCTGGTAAAGAACTAGTTTCTCTGAAGGAGCTAGTTCCTTTTCTTCTGTGCAATAGACCAAAACAATCTAGGAAATCAGATCAAGCGGTTAGCACTATTGCTGTCACAAAAGGACACAGTGGGGCCAAAGCCATGAAAGTAAATTCTCACACTGATTCGCACTGTTGTGATCTGTTTTTATTTTGGGTAATTTATATTAATTTTCTTATTCAGTATTACACACACACATACACAAGCACACAACACGATTTGCCAGCTGTCTGAGTCCATATGGGCTTACCAATTTCAACAGCGTATTTTGGAGGCATTAAGTATTTCCCCAAAACACAAAGGATATTTTATCAAGCATGCATTAAAAGGCCAGATATCCCTGGTGATGAGTTTCCCTTTGGAGTGTTGGCATCTTTCATTGCTGCTAAACTGAGATCAGAGCCTGCTTGAACCGATTTTCTTAATGTCAAAAAACAACGTGAAAAATGGGTAAGAATTTTAGCCCATCCTTTAGCAGAAGACTCAGGGTGTACTTGGGCATATTACTTCACCGGGCATACCTTACACCTGGATGAACAGATTTGCCTAAGCTAGCACATACAGTCTTTCTTTCCTTTTTTCCCTCCTTCTTTCCCCTCTTCTCTCCCCCTCCCTCCCTCTCTTTCTCTTTCTTTCTTTGACTGTGTCTGCCACTCTCAAAACCACCCCTTCATAACCACAGGTATCACATCCTCTCACCGTGGGGACACAGGATCACAGGTGTTGTTCATACCCTTTCCCTTAGGCAAGTATGAATATATGCTTTATATGTAAAAACTGAGTGAACTACTGAAAGTCATTTCAGAAAAAACGGACAATCCCCACCTAAGGTAATTTACATCAGTAACTATAAGCATAAGTACTGTAACAACGAAAGGAAAAAGAAAGACATCTTTGATTTCTAATGAGATTTACTTAATAATTTGTCCATGCATCAATTTGAAAAAAAAAATAGAAAGGATCTATATTACACGGTGCATTTTAAATAGAATCATGAGTAAAGCAGCTAACATGTCTATCTTTAAGGCCTGTGGTATAGTGCCTTGAAAAAGACCCTGATGCTGGGAAAAATGGAAGGCAAAAGGAGAAAGAGGTGGCA
This sequence comes from Bos javanicus, assembly GCF_032452875.1. Classification (NCBI taxonomy): domain Eukaryota; kingdom Metazoa; phylum Chordata; class Mammalia; order Artiodactyla; family Bovidae; genus Bos; species Bos javanicus. The sequence goes on along the minus strand of NC_083879.1, from coordinate 63,509,727 downwards.
GAGGATGAGATGGTTAAATAGCATCACTGACTCAATGGACACGAATTTGAGCAAACTCTGGGAGATAGTGGAGGACAGAGGAAGCTGGTGTGTTGAAGTCCATGGACAGTTGGATAGCATCACTGACTCCATGGACGTGAGTCTGAGCAAGCCCTGGGAGTTGGCGATGAACAGGGAAGCCTGGTGTGCTGCAGTGCATTGGGTTGCAAAGAGTTGGACACAACTTACAGACTGAACAACAACAAAAGATTTTTAAAAATTAATTACCTATTTTCTTTACTGTACTCATTTGGTTTTTATAAGTATCTTGTGTGATAGTTAGAATTCATATATTGGCTACTGTTCAAGTTATAACAGATAAACTATCTTTTTATGGCATTTAAATTTTTTTTTTTCAGTGCTGGAAATAAACAAGCATGTAATCTTGTTGAATAGTACTGTTTCTTTTCCCCCTAGTTTTCCCATCTTTTTTTCTGCACAAAGGTGACTTTATCCTTCCTTCTTTTCTTTCATGCTATACATTAATAAACATATTTTCTGTGGGACGTCAATCATCGGCATTGACACATTTTCATTTTTCTCTTTCTCTTCCTGGATTCACTTATTGTATTGTGATATTATGTATTCAGAAAACTAGATGAAAATTCTGAGTATCCCACTGCAGCATATACATTTTTTAATCACATTTGAGGGACTGCTAAGTTTGGTAGTCTTAAATGACACATATAATTAGGCTTAAATGTACTTTACCATATCCTGTTATCTGGATTGTGGATTATCTACCATATCTATCCAGTTCAGTTCAGTTCAGTTCATTTGCGTCCAACTCTTTGCAACCCAATGCACTGCAGCACACCAGGCTTCCCTGTTCATCACCAACTCCCAGGGCTTGCTCAGACTCACGTCCATGGAGTCAGTGATGCTATCCAACTGTCAAGGGAGCATGTAATTTCCTTGGTTCTGTCTCGTCACAACAAAAATTTGAAGCAATGGACCAGTGTTACAGTTCTTGGATGGATCAGTGTTACAACTCCATGTTACAGTTCAGTTTTATTTAGAAAATAAAGGAAAATACATCCTCAAGGCATGAGCGCATGCTGACCTAAAAGACACAAAGAGAGAGAGAGCATGAGAGAGCGAGAGAGAGTGAGAGAGTGAGAGAGTGAGAGAGCAAGAGAGCGGGAGAGGGGGAGAGAGACCCCCGGCCCTTTGGCTCCTCTTTTAATATATTTTTTCTCCTCCCCATGGGCCTGCCCTTTGTAAATTGGGCTAGCTGGGAGTGCTGTTTGTTCTACCTGAGGTCCTCTCTTCAGTCCTTGGACCTTCCTTTGTTCTATTTTCCTGGGCTTTTCCCTTCCTTGTCCTTTAGCCATGCAATTCTGGACTCCTTTTTCCTATTCTAACTATCTAACATTCCCCTGTCAAGAGATGGGAGGCCCAATTCTTTGGTAATAGGGGCATTGAGGCCTTTCTGGCTACTTCCTCCTGAACTGGGATGGTGAGGGGCATTGGGCCTCCCCTCTTGCTAGTCTCAGGCCTCAGAGTCCTTATAGTGGTGTCCATCTAAGGGTGAGTGATATTTTCCATGGTCAGCTGTAGTTTTATATATCCTTGTTGAACTGGCACTGCATGTTGTAGCTTGTTGACCTGGGCAGAGATAAAATGGGTTAGACAATTGATAATACATGGAACAATCATAAGCAGCATCAATATGGCATAACAAAGACTAGTAGGGGCATTAGCCAACTACAAATTCCCATTGCCAGGATGTCTCAAGTCCCTCCTTTTTCAGGGATCAGAAGATCTATCTCCTGTCGATTTTGGAGTACAACACCTGCCAAGCTGTGTTGGCTCTTTAGAGCTGTCCTAAGAAGTCTTATCCCCAGAAACTAGATTTTGAGGGTATTCATTAGAATGGCACTCATTTGTAGTTCTGAATATGTATCTGAGAACTCCCAGGGGCCCACAGGTATATGGAGTGTCCTCTTCTGTTTTCTTCCATGGCTTGACTCATGAGTAGTGAATCCAGGAGTCATATCCTGGTACCTTGATTGCTGTGGGGGTAGAAAGTATTACAGGGCAGGGGCTCTTCCACGTGGGCTGGAGTTTAGCCCTTGGGGACCCATCTTTCCGGACTTTTAATTAGAACATGAGTCCCTGGAGCATATAGTGGTGAAGCCTTAGAATCTTTCGGGTCCTTGTTGACAACCCCACAAGCATATAGCCTGTTGGAATTGCCTAATGGCCATGGTATAAGACCAGAGAGTCTGAGCCTCTGGATCTAGGAAGAGGTCATTGGCATAAACAAAAGGTTTCCCATATAGCACCTCATAAGGACTAAGACCAACCTGTTCCTTAGGGGCAATATGGGTGTGGAGGAGAGCTATTGGTAAAGCCTCCTTCCATCCCAGGGAGGTCTCCTGGGTTATCTTTTTTATCACTGATTTTAAGAATTGGTTGGCTTTTTCTACTTTTCCTGAAGACTGAGGCCTCTAGGCACAGTGGAGATAAGAAGTAATGCCCAATGCTTTAGAGACCCCTTTGGTGACCTTAGAAGTAAATGCTATCCCATTGTCACTTTGTAATGACCTGGGCAGACTAAATCTTGGAATGATTTCTTGGAGCAGTTTTTTAACCACGTCTTCAGCCTTCTCAGTCCAGGTGGGAAAGCCTTCAATCCATCCTGTGAATGTATTTATCATGACTAATAGGTATTTATACCCTTGAGAAACTGGCATCTGGGTGAAGTCCATCTGCCAGTCCTCTCCTGGGTAGGTCCCTCATTGTTGGACAGGCTGGGCCAGCTGGGGTCTTTGAGCTCCTTGGGGGTTGTTTAACTGGCAAGTGGAACAAGAGGAGATCACTTGCCCTGTAGTTGTTTGGAGGTCTGTTCCTCTAAAGGACCTTTCTAGTAATCTTTGGAGGGCTTTCTCCCCTAAATGAGTGGTGGCATGTAAGGAGTTAACCAACTTCCATTGGAGGTTTCCAGGCAGAAAAAGGAGTCCCTCCTTTTGGAACCACCCCAAATGATCTTCTTGAAAGCCTCATTCTTAGCTTTAAGAGTCTTGCCTTCAGTATATGAAGGAGTTTCTGGCAAATTAGTCTGTGGAACTAAGGTGGCAACTCCTAGTAGGTCATTGTTCTGTAATGCTGCTCTTTTAACTGCCTGATTGGCTGCTTGGTTCCCTCGTGCCACTTCTGTGCTCCCTTTTTGGTGTCCGTTACAGTGGGAGACTGAAACCTCAGTGGGCATATGGACTGCCTCCAAGAGTCTAAGGATTTGATCACCATTTTTGACTGGGGACCCTTGGTGGTCACGTGGCCTCTTTCCTTCCAAACAGCAGCATGTGCATGTAGCACCAGAAAGACATACTTGGGGTCAGTGTAAATAGCTACTCTTTTTCCTTTTCCTAGCTCTAAAGCTCGAGTTAGGGCTATGAACTCAGAGAATTGGGCTGAAGTACCTGATGTCTATATGCAGGTCAGGAAGCAACAGTTAGAACTAGACATGGAACAACAGACTGGTTCCAAATAGGAAAAGGAGTACGTCAAGGCTGTATATTGTCACCTGCTTATTTAACTTATATGCAGAGTACATCATGAGAAACTCTGGACTGGAAGAAGCACAAGCTGGAATCAAGATTGCTGGGAGAAATATCAATAACCTCAGATATGCAGATGACACCACTCTTATGGCAGAAAAGTAAAGAGGAACTCAAAAGCCTCTTGATGAAAGTGAAAGTGGAGAGTGAAAAAGTTAGCTTAAAGCTCAACATTCAGAAAATGAAGATCATGGCATCTGGTCCCATCACTTCATGGCAAATAGATGGGGAAACAGTGGAAACAGTATCAGACTTTATTTTTGGGGGCTCCAAAATCACTGCAGATGGTGATTGCAGCCATGAAATGAAAAGACGCTTACACCTTGGAAGAAAAGTTATGACCAACCTAAATAGCATATTCAAAAGCAGAGACATTACTTTGCCAACAAAGGTCTGTCTAGTCAAGGCTATGGTTTTTCCAGTGGTCATGTATGGATGTAAGAGTTGGACTGTGAAGAAGGCTGAGCACCGAAGAATTGATGCTTTTGAACTGTAGTGTTGGAGAAGACTCTTGAGAGTCCCTTGGACTACAAGGAGATCCAACCAGTCCATTCTGAAGGAGATCAGCCCTGGGATTTCTTTGGAAGGAATGATGCTGAAGCTGAAACTCCAGTACTTTGGCCACCTCACGCGAAGAGTTGACTCATTGGAAAAGACTCTGATGCTGGGAGGGATTGGGGACAGGAGGAGAAGTGGACGACAGAGGGTGAGATGGCTGGATGGCATCACTGACATGATGAATGTGAGTCTGAGTGAACTCCGGGTGCTGGTGATGGACAGGGAGGCCTGGCGTGCTGTGATTCATGGTGTCGCAAAGAGTCGGACACGACTGAGCGACTGAACTGAACTGAACCTGATGCAAAGGTTTAGCTTCTGTGGTCTCAAAATTGGAGACTACTGCATATCCAGCTCTTCTTTTTCCATCTAAGACAAAGCTGCTTCTATCAGTGTACCAGATTTCCTCAGGATTGGTCAGAGGATCTTCTGACAATCCCTCTCCAGGTTTTGTCCAGTGGTCCAAGGTTTCTAGGCAAGAATGAAAGGGAAGAGAACCCTCAGGGGTAGGCAAGAGGGTGGCTGGGTTAAGAAACTCACAAGGGGATATAGTGAGGTCTGGATTTTCCATCAGTACTACTTGATATCTGATGATTCTTTGACCAGACATCAATAAGTGGCCTCTCCCACTTAGGAGTTGTTTCACTTGGTGGCTGGTAAAAATAGTTTGCGCCCAAAATAAAGTTTTAAAGTATCTTCTATCGGGATTGCAATAGCTGCAAAGTTTTGAAGGCAGGGAAAGATTTCTTCCCAATAAGGGAGGAGGAGAGTCAGGGACCACTAGAAACTGGTGGGAAAATATTTGTCCATCCCAGCAACAAAGTGCTCAGGTGAATCTTTTTGTAATTGTTTTCCCTGTAGCACCCAAAATGGTTTGGGAGGAAAAGGCTCTGGAGTAGGAGGTCAGGGCAGAGTCGGTAGCCTCTGTGAAATTCTCCAACCAAGAAATTCTCAGACCTACCTGACACATCCAGGCCTGTGATTGTTATTTGTGATAGGTGGGCTGGCTGGAGTGGGCTGCTTCAGTCCTGTTGAACCATCATGAGGGAAGGCTAGGTGCTTGACCTTGAGGCTCTTGGGTCCCAAGGGCAGAGTGCTGCCCAATGTCCCAGTTGATGGTATTTGTAGCAAGCCATTTTAGGAGACTTGTCATGGTTTGGACACTCTTTGGCCCAATGCCCCGCCTGTCTACAGATTAGGCATTTGCCTCCTTCAAGGACTCAGAGTTTGCTATAGAGCTTCCCTGTTGGGTAGCCAGCATCTGGGCATGCCTTGTATCTTTCCTTTTCTCCCTCTCCTGTGCCTTGGCCTCCCTCTCCTCTTCTCTGTAATAAAAGTTATTGGTGGCTGTCTGGACCATCTCATCTAAAGAGGCAGCAGGGTCCTGCTGCTGTAGCTGCTGTAACTTTATCCTAATGTCTGATGCACACTGGGACAGGAATTTGTTCTTTAAAATCACGTGTTCCTTGTTAAAGTCTAAGTCCAGATCGGTAAACTTTTGGAGGGCCTCTTTTAGCCTTTCCAGAAAGGCAATGCAGTTCTCATTGGGCTCCTAAGTTATTGCTGAGTCCTGGGCATAGTCCCACAAGAAATAGGTCTCCTTCTATTTCCATGGTTGGACTTCCTTAGGGGTGAGTCTTTCTGAAACTTATCCTACCCAGTACTGTTGCAACCTGAGATCTAGGCATCCTCGGGTCAGGGTGAAGATCCCCAGGCAAGCTGAGGTGTGATAGCCTCCTGGAGATTGAAACCCCAGGCAGGTCGAGGCAGGATGGCCTCCTGAGAATTGGGTCCCTGGGCAGGTCGAGGCATGATGATCTCCTAGGACCCCTGAATTGGCAGATCCCTGAGCAGGTTGAGGCGTGACATCTTTTTGAGGACCAGATCTCTAGGCAGATCGAGGCAGGTCGACCAGCCTTGATTATGAATCCCTAGACTGGAGTTGGTCATCCCCAAGGTCTCCAGTGTGACCAGTGCTGGGTAGGATTCAGTCCAGTTCAATTGCTCAGTCGTGTCTGACACTTTGCGACCCCATGAACTGCAGCACACCAGGCCTTGCTATCCATCACCAACTCCCAGAGATCATCCAAACCCATGTTCATTGAGTTGGTGATGCCATCTAACCATCTCATCCTCTGTCTTCCCCTTCACCCCCTGCCTTCAATCTTTCCCAGCACCAGGGTCTTTTCCAATGAGTCAGCTCTTTGCATCAGGTAGCCAAAGTATTGGAGTTTCATCTTCAACATCAGTCCTTCCAATGAACACCCAGGACTGATCTCCTTTACGATGGGCTGGTTGGATCTCCTTGCAGCCCAAGGGATTCCCAAGAGTCTTCTCCAACACCACAGTCCAAAAGCATCAATTCTCCAGCACTCACCTTTCTTTGTAGTCCAACTCTCACATCCATACATGACCACTGGAAAAACCATAGCCTTGACTAGACAGATCTTTGTTGACAAAGTAATATATCTGGTTTTTAATATGCTGTCTAGGCTGAGCACTGAAGAACTGATGCTTTTGAACTGTGGTGTTGGAGAAGACTCTTGAGAGTCCCTTGGACTGCAAGGAGATCCAACCAGTCCATTCTGAAGGAGATCAGCCCTGGGATTTCTTTGGAAGGAATGGTGCTGAAGCTGGAACTCCAGTACTTTGCCCACCTCATGCGAAGAACTGACTCATTTGAAAACACTCTGATGCTGGGAGGGATTGGAGGCAGGAGGAGAAGGGGACGACAGAGGATGAGATGGCTGGATGGCATCACTGACTTGATGAACGTGAGTCTTAGTGAACTCTGGGAGCTGGTGATGGACAGGGAGGCCTGGCGTGGTGCAATTCATGGGGTCACAAAGAGTCGGACAGGACTAAGTGACTGAACTGAACTGAGGTTGGTCATAACTTTCATTCCAAGGAGTAAGCGTCTTTTAATTTCATGGCTGAAATCATCATCTGCAGTGATTTTGGAGCCCCCCAAAATAAATAAAGTCAGCCACTGGTTCCCCATCTATTTGCCATGAAGTGATGGGACTGGATGCAATGATCTTAGTTTTCTGAATGTTGAGCTTTAAGTCAACTTTTTCACTCTCCTCTTTCACTTTCATCAAGAGGCTTTTTAGTTATTCTTCACTTTCTGCCATACAGGTGGTGTCACCTGCATATCTGAGGTTATTTTCTCCTGGTATGGTTAAGGGGCTGTAATTTTAACTCATTGGCAGTTTGTTCACTGCAGATGGAAATAGATATCGTGATATAAAGCAATCCAAGCCTGGGCCCTGAGACTGGGAACCTGGTGAAACAGTCATAAGCCTTATCCTCTTACTGCTCTAAGGGAATGAAAGTCATTGATTTCCTCCCCTATTCCTCCATAAGAGCAACTTAGGGTGTTTCCAATGGTAAACATTTCATTGTCATAGACCCACTTTAGGTAATAACAGAAATTAATGACAGAGGAGTAGGTTATCTGGCCCTCTTAGGGGCATTAAGAGTATTTTAATAATAGGCTGGGTGGAGCAATGTTGCCTACAGGGGGGCAGGGTCCTGGTTGTAGGAGTTTGTAATTGGTTTAAGAACAAATTGATAAGAGGCAACAGACCAGATGTTCCATAAAAGTGGAATGGAGATTTGATCTGAGGGTTTGTTTGTAACTTTAGGAGAAGTGTCATAAGGGTTTGGGACCAAACTGCATGCAGGGCTAACTCCTAGGGTGGCAAACATTATCCCTGGAAGCCCAGGTGCCCTTGAAGGGATGCCAACAGATGGACTTCTAGCAGGCATTGTGTGCCTGTCTCCCACCCTAGCGGGCTCACTGAGAGATGCTGATGTTGCACATTTTGTAGAAAACATGGAAGATGAAGGACTGACTATCTAGAGGGTTTGGATATTATACAGTATTTCCCTCCCAAGGAGCAGCTATTTTCTGGTTGTCCCTCCAGAAGATTGTAGATGCAACATTGTGGGCCTGGACAGGGCTCAGAAAAGAGCATGAAACAGGAGGGAAGAGGGCAGAGCACAACTTTTGAAAGAATGACATAGCACAAGGGCTTGACATAAACAGATTAAAATCAATTGGGTCCAAGATGACAAGTCAAATTCAAGTAAACCTTAATCCCCAATTTGTAAGTTAAATGACAAACCCAGAGGTGGCAGGACAGCTCCAAGGCACTGTCAAAAGAGGAGTGGGTGGTTCCCCAAGGGTTGGGATGATTCTCCCACTCAGTAGCATATGAGTTCACCCAGCTTGCAAAACCTAGCCACACCACATTCCATGGCTTAAGCCCTTGCCCTCTGCAATGGCCCACACCCTGCAGAGTGTGCTTCTCTCTGAATCCTAACAAATCCACCTCTTACCTATTGCTGTGATTCTAACTGAATTTTTTCAATGAGACATCAGAGCCTGAGCTTCATTAGGTCTGGAAGCCAGGCATCACAAGTTTTGGCTGGGCTTAAGTCCCAGGAGAGAGGATCTGAAGGACGGGAGGAAAAAGCAGTGGGAAAAATATGCCAAAGAATCCCCTTCATAACCTGCCAGAAAATCTGCTAAATACCTGACCTGTGCTCACAGTTTTCATTGACCTGATCCTTGGCACAAAGAAGATTAAGGACAGAAGAACCCCCACCAACCTGGGCAACAGGTACTGGGGCTCAGCAGATAGTGGAGCCTTTGGGACATACTGAGGAGTAGGCCCTGCCAGAGTCCCTCAGTTGCACCCACTGCCACTCACCTGTTCTCCGGGGATTCAAGGAAACAAGAAATAGAAATTGTAAAGGAATTAAGATTTTGCTAGGCATATGTCCTTTCAGCGGGGCGAGGACCTCCTACATTAACTGGAGGTCTTCTGGAATCTGAGACTGAGCCGCGTGAGCTTTCTGCTGAGTTCGTTCTTCGCTGTCCAGGTTTCCAGCATGCTGGGCTTCTTGTCACTTTCCCTGCATTGGATTTTCTTCTTGGTCAGCTCCCACCATGGGAGCTTTCACTGAATTGGGCTCCTGCTGTGCTTGGCCTCCACCTTGGGGGGCAGCACCTAGGTTGTTTAAGCCAGGGTAAATCAGAGTCACAGCACAACAGATGTCGGGGGAGTGTGTAATTTCCTCGGTTCTGTTTCATCACAAAAATCTTGAAGTGACAGACCAGCGTTACAGCTCTTGGATGAATCAGTGTTACAGATCTGTGTTATAGTTCAGTTTTATTAGAAAATAAAGGAAAATATATCCTCGAGGTGTGAGGCCACGCCGACCTAAAATATGTGAAGAAAACACAGAGAAAGAGAGAGCAGGAGAGAGGGAGAGACTCTCAACCCTTTGGTTCAAGATTTTATATGTTTTTTCTCCTCCCCCTGGGCCTGCCCTATGTAAATTGTGCTAGCCAGGAGTACTATTTGTTCTACCTGAAGTCCTCACCCAGGTCCTTAGATTTTCCTTTGTTCTCTTTTCCCAGGCTTTTCCCATCCTTGTCTTTTAGCCATCACCAGTCTGGACTCCTTTTTCCTATTTTAACTACCTAATGTATCCATCTAATCCTCTGTCATCTACCTTTTCTCCTGCCTTTAATCTTTCCCAGCATCAGGTCTTTTCAAGTGAGTGAGTTCTTCACATCAGGTGGCCAAAGAATTGGCTTCAGCATCAGTCCTTCCAGTGAATATTTAGGACTGATTTCGTTTAGGTTGGGCTGGTTGGATCTTCTTGCTGTCCAAGGGATTCTCAAGAGTCTTTTTCAACATCACATTTCTAAAGCATCAATTCTTTGGCGCTCAGCTTTCTTTATGGTCCAACTCCTACATTCATACATGACTACTGAAAAACCATAGCTTTGGCTAGACAGATTTTGTCAGCAGAATAATGTCTCTGCTTTTTAATATGCTGTCTAGGTTGGTCATAGCTGTTCTTCCAAGGAGCAAGCGTCTTTGAATTTCATGGCTACAGTCACCATCTGCAGTGATTTTGGAGCCCAAGAAAATAAAGTCTCTCACTGTTTCCCCATAAATTTGCCATGAAGTGATGTGACTCGATGGACATGAGTCTCAGTGAACTCCGGGAGTTGGTAATGGACAGGGAGGCCTGGTGTGCTGCGATGCATGAGGTCGCAAAGAGTCGGACATGACTGAGCGACTGATCTGATCTGATCTAATCTGATGAGACCTAAAAGATGATGCTGTAAAAGTACTGTACTCAATATGCCAGCAAATTTGGAAAACTCAGCAGTGGCTAAAGAACTGGAAAAGGTCAGTTTTCATTCCAATCTCACAGAAAGGTAATGCCAAAGAATGCTCCAACTACCACATAATTGCACTCATCTCACATGCTAGTAAAGTAATGCTCAAAATTCTCCAAGCCAGGCTTCAGCAAAAAAGCTGAAGTTCATGTTCATGGTTCACGTGAACCATGAACTTTCAGATGTTCAAGCTGGATTTAGAAAAGTCAGAGGAATCAGAGATCAAATTGCCAACATCCGTTGAATCATCGAAATAGCAAGAGTGTTCCAGAAAAATGTCTATTTCTGCTTTATTGACTATGCCAAAGTCTTTGATTGTGTGGACGACAACAAACTCTGGAAAATTCTGAAAGAGATGGGAATACCAGACCACCTGACCTGCCTCTTGAGAATTCTGTATGCAGTTAGAACTGGACATGGAACAACAGACTGGTTCCAAATAGGGAAAGGAACACATCAAGGCTGTATACTATCACCCTGCTTATTTAACATATATGCAGTGTACAACATGAGAAATGCTGGGCTGGATGAAGCAAAAGCTTGAATCAAGATTGTCAGGAGAAATATCAATAACCTCAGATATGCAGTCGACACCACCCTTATGGCAGAAAGTGAAGACGAACTAAAGAACCTCTTGATGAAAGTGGAAGAGGAGAGTGAAAAAGTTGGCTTAAAACTCAATATCAGAAAACTAAGATCATGGCATCTGGTCCCATCACTTCATAGCAAGTAGATGGGGAAACAATGGAAACAGTGACAGACTTTATTATTTGGGGCTCCAAAATCACTGCAGATGGTGATTGCAGCCATGAAATTAAAAGATGCTTGCTCATTGGAATAAAAGTTATATTAAAAAGCAGAGACATTACTTTGCCAACAAATGTCTGTCTAGTCAAAGCTATGGTTTTTCCAGTAGTCATGTATGGATGTAAGAGTTGGACTATAAAGAAAGCTGAGTGCTGAGGATTTGATGCTTTTGAACTGTATTGTTGGAGAAGACTCCTGAGAGTCCCTTGGACTGCAAGGAGATCCAACCAGTCCATCCTAAAGTCCTGAGTGTTCATTGGAAGGACTGATGTTGAAGCTGAAAGTCCAAAACTTTGGCCACCTGGTGCAAAGAGCTGACTCATTGGAAAATGGCCTGATGCTGGGAAAGATTGAAGGCAGGAGGAGAAGGGGATGAAAGAAGATGAGATGGTGAGATGGCATCACTGACTCAATGGAGATGAGTTTGAGTAAACTCAAAAGTTGACAATGGACAAGGAAGTCTGACCTGCTGCAATCCGTGGGGTCTCAAAGTATTGGACATGACTGAGTGACTGAACTGAGCTGATGGGACCAGATGCCATCATCTTAGTTTTTGAATGTTGAGTTTTTAGACAACTTTTTCACTCTCTGCTTTCACTTTCATCAAGAGGCTTTATAGTTCTTCTTCACTTTCTGCCATAAAGCTGATGTCATCTGTGTATCTGAGGTTATTTGTATTTCTCCTGATGATCTTGGTTTTGGTTTGTGATTCATCCAGCCTGACATTCACATCATGTATTCTGCATAGAAGTTAAATATGCAGGGGACAATATACAACCTTAACATACTCATTTCCTGGTTTGGAACCAGTCTGTTGTTCCGTGTCCAATGCTAACTGTTGCCTCTTTACTTGCATACAGATTTCTCAGTAGGCAGGGAAGGTAGTCTGGCATTCCCATCTTTTTAGAATGTTCCACAGTTTGTTGTAATCCACACAGTCAAAGGTTTTGGCATAGTCAATAAAGCAGAAGTAGATGTTTTCCTGGAACTCTCTTGGTTTTTCGATACTGGCGATTTGATCTCTTGTTCCACTGCCTTTCTAAATCCAGCTTGAACATCTGGATGTTCATGTTTCATGTACTGTTGAAGCCTGCTTTGGAGAATTTTGGGCACTATTTTGCTAGCTTGTGAGATGAGTGCAATTGTGCAGTAGTTTGAACATTCTTTGGCATTGCCTTTCTTTGGGATTGGAATGAAAATTGACCTTTTCCTTTCCTGTGGCCACTGTTGAGTTTTCCAAATTTTCTGGCATATTGAGTGTAGCACTTTGACAGTATCATCTTTTAGAATTTGAAATCTATCAATAGTAGCCAGATAATGATGGTGCATATTATGAATAAGTATATCTGTTCAGTTCAGTTGCTCAGTCATGTCCAACTCTTTGTGACCCCATGACCTCCAGCACATCAGTCTTCCCTGTCCATCGCCAACTGCCATAGCTTACTTGAACTCTTGTCCATCGAGTCAGGTGATGCCATCCAACTATCTCATCCTCTGTTGTCTCCTTCTCCTCCTGCCTTCAATCTTCTCCAACCTTCATTAGTAGAATATGATCTACTAATGTAACCAAAACATAATATCTTGTTATTTTGTTCATTATTAAAATATATTAATAATTTTAATATTTAATAAGAGTAAATGAGAAAGATTTCTGTTTTATAGTAATTTAGAAAGCATTTTATATACATTTAACCTAAAAATGCCTACAAAGAAAATGAATTCAGGAAAAAAAATTTTACATAAACTTAGTATGTCTTTTTGGCACATCTCTTAAATTTACTTTGTACCAAACTATGCCAAAGGAATGGAGGGTTTTGTTTGTTTAGAGCAGAGTGCTTAGCTATTTATTAGGGTATGAATGCCAAATTCTATTTTTTGATGTAATAGTGATATCAATGATTATATCAGTTTTCAATTTCTGCATAATAAATCACCACACATTTAGTAACTTATAATAACATATATTTATGATCTTACCATCTGTGGGCCTGGCATCTGGCATGACTAAACTGAGCCCTTTGTTCAAGATTTCTCAAAGCTGTTTCTAGGATTGTGGCTTCATATAGAATCCAGGATCCTCTTCAGGTTCATGTCTTTGTTGCTTAGAATTTTCTTGTAACCATAGAACTCATGGTGATATGATTTCTCAGCACCAGAGACTGAGTCAGTTGTCGAGTCTCCTTAAGTCTTATTTCAAAGACATTATCTAATATGTCAGGCCCATCCAGAATAAACTCTCTATTGATTAAGCCAAATTCAGCAGATTAGAGATATTAATTTTATCTGCACAATCCTACCTGCATAGCCCATTCCTTTTGTCATATGCTGTAGCCATATTCCATTAGAAGGAATTTATAAGTCTCACTCACAGTCCAGGGGAGGGTATCATACAATGGCAAGGCCATTGAGGATCATCACTGACTACCACAATGAAGAAGATAGCAATAAATTTGGTTTGTGTGATTTTTTTGTTGTCAGTGATTTTTAATTCACTCATCCATATAGTCAACTAAACTTTACAGAGCAATCACTAGGCAGGCTTCTAATTATTGGAGACACTGCAGTGAACACAATGGATCAACTTCCTGCACTCAGAGTTTACATTCTATTTGATAAGGTGCGATAAATGCATAGATGCTTGACATAAAATCAGATAATAAAGAAAGCTGTGAAGAAAACGAAAACAGTGTATGTGATTAGAGAGTTATAGGGGTGATGTTATTTCAGATAAGACAGACTGGAAATGCCACTATGGAGAGCAGTATTTCAGCACTGACTTGAAAGAAATAAGAGTGTGTGGGCGTATAGCCAAACACATTCCTGGTAGAGGAGACAGCAAGAAAGGCTGCAAAGGCAGAAGTGTTGTTGGGAATAGTAGGGAGGCCAGGAAACGGCCAAAATGAGGAGAAAAATGTAGGAGATGATGCCAAGAATTTCTTCAGGGATATGATAATGAAAAACCAAAGGAGGCCTGTTATTTATTTTACCCATTATAGAAATGCATGTGTGTATGTGTGTGTGTGTGTGTGTGTGTGTGTGTAGAGGGTGTTGAATCAAGGAGTAAAGGGAGAGACATTTTATTTCTGGTCTTTGAATTGGAATCTTGTTGTCATGTAAGAATACATTTTAAGGAGCAAGAAAGAAACTATAAAGTATTTTTTTATCAATTGCAATATTTGAAGCAAGAGATCAGGGTATTTGTTGTCACAAAGACAGTGAATAAAGACAGTTATAATTTCTTTAAAATCATTCACAAAAGAATGGTTTTAATAGTCTGGAGTTCTCAAAACACTCAAACATTTCCTCTGGATTATGTTCCTCTGTCTTTCTATATCTTTGCATTCTAGAATATCATCAGCTTTGTACTATAATTGATCTTCATAAAGACACAATTCATTTTCCTTTATCTGTCATGGATCGATCTATAATCCATTCCAGGATGACTCATAACACAATTAGAAGTAGCATAAATTTAGATAAGAGAGAATATATTAATCAGGATTCAAGATGACAAGTTTTCACCATCATATCATTTATGAAGGAAGATGAGAATGGAACATATTTTTTATCTATAAAACTCTACTGTATGATATTCACTAATAGAAAATGTGCTTTGTAGTGTATACTTTGTTACTATTATTTTTATTTCAGATCAGGTTTTAAGCTCTTATCTTCTTAGGAAAGTTTATAAATATTTGATGTTTTTCTGCAGAGAACTATTTTTAGTTTTAATATTGTTTTTGCTTGCCAGCCAGCTAGTAAATCCAGCTTTTATCCTACAGTGAAACAATATAAATGACATGAAGCAAACAGTGGGATTTTGGCATAAGGACAATTTATCTAGTTTTCAATAGACTTTAAACAAGTATTGTTAAAATGCTAACTTTAGAATATAATAAGTATTTAGTGTGAAAATAGTTCACATATAAGTTTAGGATTCAGTGGAACAGAAAGCAGTATAAGCTGGTTCTAAGGAAGTTCCCAGCCAGTGCTCTGTCAATGAACCTGTAAAACCCAACAATATATTAACAAGAGAATATTCCTATTTAGGATGTTTCTGAAGGAAACGTCAACAATGCAATTTAGAGAGTGTCATAGCATAATTTGAACTCACAATGAATAAAACACTCATGCTATGTGCTAAGTTGCTTTAGTTGTGTCCGACTCTTTGGATTGTATGGACTGTAGCCCACCAGGCTCCTCTGTCCAAGGGATTCTCCAGGGAAGGATACTGGGAACAGGTTGCCATGCCCTCCTCCAAGGAATCTTCCCCACCCAGGGATTGAACCCACATCTCTCTTATCTCCTGTATTGGTAGGCAGGTTCTTTACCACTAGCGGCACCTGGGAAGCCCCTGTGATCACCTCTGTGTACCAATATGCCAAGCACTCCTGTTGAGCCACTCATTTTGAGGAGATGCTGCAGAGGCTTTTATTTTGAATTTGAAAGACAGAAACCCCATAGGTACTCCAGGCCCTGTGTTAGAGCATCTCCCCTACATTTTACATTGTATAATTCCTTGGAATTAAGCACTTTTGCCCTATACATGTAAGTTTGAATCTTCATATACAATGGTTGCTGTATTAGTTTGGTGGAGGAATATCTGAATTATGTAAAATACAAAGTCATATGAAAAAATGTATGAGATACATTTAAGCCACAAATTCCTTCATTGAATCCACCTGACTTCTCCCAAATAGCACATATGACCATCTTAATTTTGCATATTTTCTGAATATCTTGATGCTTATTACATTCATACATACATATATTAACACATATATACACACATGCAACATATATATATTTATTTGAAGTTTATAGTTAAAAACATAGATAAGATTAAGTGTCCTACTAATACTATTATATATTATTTTATGTGTTAATATTTCACAAGCCAGAAAAAGTAGTATTTGCATGAAAACATATGCTAGTACCAGAAAAATTCATTTTTCTACAATTCAAACTGAAGCTTGGAAGAAATTGTCTTATTACTTAATTTTATTTAAATCACCTTATACATTGAAACTGTAAGAATTTTTATTTCATAATTCAGAATCTAAATTCCTACTTAGGCTATAATTGTCTTATTTTTTCAATTATGGCAATATCTGTCTTATAATCAATATCTTTATGCCATATTCAATGTGAGTATTGGCATATTTAATTAAGATCTACCATCCAGCAATTTTTCTACTTGTCTCAATTTCTCTTTTTCCTTTTTTGTGCCTTCCCTTAGGCTAACTGACCATTTTTCTGGATTCTACTTTATTTCCTCCGTTAAGTTATATGTATATATCTTGTTGTTGTTAATTATTTTAATGGTGCCCTAAGGCTAATAATATACATGCTTAATTATTCATAGTTTGCCTTCAAAAAATGTTAATACCACTTCACATGTAGTGTAAGAATATTACAACTATATATTTCTAATTCCTTCCTCCTATTCTTTGTGCTGTTCTTGTAATATTCTCTTAAATATTGCATAAACACACAATACAGTAATGCCATTTTAAATGAGAAAAAAATAATGAATTTCATTGTACCATAATCTTTACATTTCTAGTGCTATTCATTTCATTTTATATGTGGAAATTCTGATATTGTATTCCTGCCTGTAGAAAATCCCTTTAGTATTTTTAACAAAATAGGTATGTTGGTAATTAATTCTCACAGTTTTGGTTTTGTCTGAGAAAATCATTAGTTTCATTCATTCACATCAAAAATGTTAGATAATAATTAAATTATTTTACATAGAATCTTAAATATTATTAAAGATAGACATAATACCGAGTATTTTTCTCTGTTGGATTTCAATAGTTGAGATTATAAAGGGTTATAACTTTCTGATAAGTGATAAATAGCTATATTAAACTATATTTTTCTTTTGAAAATTTATATTAAGAGGATTCTCTATCTTATATCCCAAGTGGTAATTTTACTGGTTATTTCTGAACTGCTATCCAAAAAGGCTTATGCTCACTTACCAATGTACTAATTCTATCTCATAGCTCCTGGCTTCCCTATTCTTCAATGCTTAGCATCAGCATTTAATTTGTAAATGATTTTTCTATGAAACACACACACACACACACACATATATATATACACATATTACTAAAAATAGACATAAGCAAAATCCACATATGTTTTATGTTTGGGCAAATCACTCCAGTACTCTTGCCTGGAAAATTCCATGGATGGGGGAGCCTGGTAGACTACAGTTCATGGGGTCACAAAGAGTTGGAAATGACTGAGCAACTTCACTTCACTTTATTTATATAAATATATATATATATATATATATATATACATACACACACATATATATATGCTCATGTCTATCTTTAATCATGTATAAGATTTTATGTAAAATATTATAATTATTATTTAACTTTTTTTGTAATCTTTTCAATATATGCCTTTGAAAGAAAAAAATGTCTAGATTTTATAGACTGTTGAAGAGTAAAATGCTGAAGTATGAGTTCCATTATTGTGCATAATATCCTGCTATCCATCGCTTCTAAATTTCTGAAGGATAAATCAAAGTAACTTTAGAACATACAGAGTTTTTAAGAAGGCAGTTTAAATTTGTACTTTATTAGCATTTCTATTTTGGGGCAATTTATAATTTTCAGTTCAAAGTGAAGTTTCTAGTGGTAAAAGATATTGAAATTACACTACTATTAAGTGTAATATATGTATATGGTATAAGATAAATGATTTTCCTAATCATTGATAAAAGTCTTACTTTTGATGAATATATTATTAGAGGGTATAAAGGGTAAAAACACATAATTTATCTTTCTGATTTTCAGTTCTTTTAAAAACACAGAATTTAGTATAACAATTTATCACTTATCAAGAAGCTATAAGCCTTTGTAATCTTAACTTTTGAACCAGCTGAAATACCAACACAGAAAAATACTCTCTATGTTTTCAGAATTAGGAATTCAGAAAGCATGAATAAAACATCCATTTTATGCACATTTCCATTCTTTTGAGACATTGTTTAGAATAAATATATTTGCAGTCAGTACAAAAACTAATTAGAAGACATTACATAAAATACTCAGGTGAGGTACAATATATAGTATTAAGAAAACAAAGGGTATTTGAACTTTTAAAACTAATCAATAGCTAATTTTTCTTGATGAAGGTAAAAGAGAGTGGAAAAGCTGGCTTAAAACTCAACATTCAAAAAATGAAGATGATGGCATCCAGTCCTATAACTTTATGGCATGTAAATGGGGAAAATGTGGAAATAGTGTCAGATTTCATTTTCTTGGATTCCAGAATCAATGCAGATGGTGACTGTAGCCAAGAAATTAAAAGACACTTGCTCTTTGGAAGAAGAGCTATGACAAACTTAGTGTATTGAAAAGTGGAGACATCACTTTGCAGACAAAGGTCCATATAGTCAAAGCTATGGTTTTTTCCAGTAGTCATGTATGGTTGTGAGAGTTGAACATTAAAGAAGGGAGAGGGCCGAAGAACTGATGCTTTTGAACTGTGGTACTAGAGAAAACTCTTAAGAGTCCCTTGGACTGCAAGGGGATCAAACCAGTCCATTCTAAAGAAAATCAGTCCTGAATATTCATTGGAAGGACTGATACTGAAGCTGGAATTCCAATACTTTGGCCACCTGACTCCTTGGGAAAGACTATGATGCTGGGAAAGATTGAAGGCGGAGGAGAAGGGGATGGCAGAGGGTGAGATGGGTTGGATGGCATCACTGACTCTATGGACATGAGTTTGAGCAAGCTCTGGGAGTTGGTGATGGACAGGGAAGCCTTGCGTGCTGCAGTCCATGGGGTGGCAAAGAGTCAGACACACTGAGTGACTGGACTGAACTGATGTAAATGATGTTAAACAGAATGAAAATTAGAGTGATTTTATTATTTGAGTTTACAATGAGTTGTAAAGCAGTGGAGACAACTCACAACATTAGCAAACAAATATACAGTGCAGTGGTGGCTCAAGAAGTTTTCAAAGAATATGAGAGCCTTGCAGATGAGGAGTGTAGTGCCCAGCCATTGGAAGCTGACAACAACTAAGAGCCATGATTGAAACTGATCCTCTTACAACTACATGAGAAGTTGCTCAAGAACTCAACATGGACCATTCTGTGGTCCATTTCCTTGTGCATTGGAAACAAATTGGAAAGGTGAAAAATCTCACTAAGTGGGTGCCTCATGAACTGACCAAAAATCCAAAGAAGTTGTCATTCTAAAGTGTCATCTTTTCTTATTCTATGCAGCAACAATGAGCTGTTTCTTGTCTGACTGTGACATGTGATGAAAAGTGGATTTTGTATGACAACCAGCAATGACCAGCTCGGTGGTTGGACCAAAAAAAGCTTCAAATCTTCCCAAAGTCAAATTTGTACCAAAAAAAAGGTCATAGTCACTGTTTGGTGGTCTACTACCCTCCTGATCCATACAGTTTTCTGAATCCTGGTGAAACCATTACATCTGAGAAGTATGCTCATAAAATTGATGGGATGCACTGAAAACTGCAATGCCTATTGCTGGCATTGGTCAACGGAAATGACCCAGTTCTCCACAATGCCCAACCACATGTGGCACAACCAAAGCTTCAGAAGTTGAATGAATTGGCCTAAGAGGTTTTATCTGCCATGTTCATCTGACCTCTCTTCAACTGACAACCACTTCTTCAAGCATCTCCACAATATTTTGCAGGGAAAATGCTTCCACAACTAGTAGGAGGCAGAAAATGTTTTTCAAGAGTTCGTCAAATCCCAAAACATGGATTTTTACGCTATAACAATAAACAAATTCATTTCTCTTTGGCAAAAATATGTTGATTGCAATGGTTCCTATTTTGATTAATAAAGATGTGTTTGAGCCTAGTTATAATGATTCAAAATTCATGATTGAAACCATAATTATGTTTGCACCAACCTAACATAAAGCACACATCTTTTCTTACCTTTACTCCAAAAGGTTTCACACAAGGAAATAAAGCAATCAGTACCATAATCAGGAAAATAAATCCTATTTTGTTATCCCTAGAGAACTGGCTCATAT
This sequence comes from Bos javanicus, assembly GCF_032452875.1. Classification (NCBI taxonomy): domain Eukaryota; kingdom Metazoa; phylum Chordata; class Mammalia; order Artiodactyla; family Bovidae; genus Bos; species Bos javanicus. The sequence goes on along the minus strand of NC_083879.1, from coordinate 63,489,508 downwards.
GCCAAGGAAAACCTGCAGATATTTAGGTTTTCACCTGTGAATATAAATATTTCATAAAGATAGAGAATTAAAAAAAAAAAGCTGACTCCTCTCTAGTCATTAAAATTCTGCAGAAATTCCCAAACCCATGTAACTGTAACTTAAATAAATCTTGCATTAAACTGTTTTAAAAATTGAAAAAATAAAAACTCCTGTCCTAAAAGATCAGCATTTTACATTGTGATACTGCTTGGGAAATTAAAAATTGCCACTAAAGTGAATTTTAATTATTACTAATATGTTCACTTTGTAGCAAATAACTGCATATTTAGCATGGCTGAATAGTTTACATAGTGGGATGGTATGAATGTCTACACAGTTTATGATCAACATGAAACAAAATGACTGAAACAGAGAACTACGTTCATCTCAGTTTCCTCTCTTTGGTGACCTGTTTCAAATGCTTAATATCTATACTTACTGCAACTACTATATTATACCCCAAATTATACTAAGGCATGTTAGAGCAATAAGGTGATTATATTTTTCACTATTATAAATAATACTGCAACATTTTAAAAGTACTAATACTTCAATTATTTTAACATAGTTCTCTATAATTGCAAAAATTAATTGCTGGGTTAAAGTACTTATAAAGTTCTTGATACATCCATATTCTCTTTGAAATGACTCCACTATGTTTAATATTCATCATAATATATATACCCCACCAATTAGTTTGTGATGTGATATATGATTTATGTTGCTCAGTCGTGTCTGACCCTTATGATCCCATGGACTGTAGCCCACCGGACTCCCTTACCCAGGGGATCTTCCTGACCCAGGGATCAAACTTGGGTCTTGTACATTGCAGGCAGAGCCATCAGAGAAATCCATTTTTAATATTCACTATAATATGTGTACCCCACAAATTAATTTAGATGGGTAAAATATTTTAAACTAATGAATATTGTAAATTAAAAGTCAACAGGTGGTTGGTTGCAGTGTACATGCACAGTTTCTGAGAAGGCAGATTAAACTGAAGAGTTGAAGCAATTTTTTTAGACAAATCAAAGAAAAAATGAGAATTCACTCATCACTTGTTAAATGTTACATGCTATGTTACAATAACATAGGTTTATTATTTTATTGATCAGATATGGTATAAGATTGTTCAGCTTTCTAATTCAACCTGCCTGTGTAAAATATCTTCACTGAAGAGAGAGGAATCATATCATTTTCCTTAATTTACCAAAATCTATGATCTGTTATTTTTTAATATCCAGAAATGTTTTAAAACTACATGATTCCATTAAAAAGTAAATAATAATCCTTAAAGTATACTTATGTGTCTATTATGTCTTTTATCATATTATTTAGCTATTTTTCTTATTATGGATTATTTAAAACATATATTTATTAGTTGCAAATTACTATTTCTAAGGTGAGACACTGACGTTCTGTGAACAGATATGTTTGTAATATACAAGACAAGCAAAAATGATGTCTTTTCTACCTTTTTGATAGAAGAGACTCAGTAATCAACAGGTGATTATAGAAAGAAATCTATATATATTTATTAGCTTATATTTTCAATCAATTTTTAAAAATTGAATCCAGACAAAATTTGTGCTTAACTCATTAGAAAAAATGTAGAGAAACTTCATTTACAAAACAATTCTTTATTTAAAGAAAATCTTTGTTAAAAAAAAGTTGGTTCTAATGCTGCAAGAAAACAACAAAAAGAAAGTTCCTCTAAAAGTTAGAAAAATATAAAGATATTCATCCTCATATAATTGTCATTTTATTACTACAAGAAGTATAGAAACAAAAGGTGAATACAGAAGTCACAGAAATTAAATACCTCACAGTGAATAATTGTATAAATAGTCTGAGAAATACCTACATCCTATACACACAGAAAGAATATTTATAATAAGTGAATTTTAGTTACAACTGTAGACACTTCCCCAAATTTAAAATGTAACTAATAGGATTAAACTCATTATATTTATTTGGTTACTTACTATTCACTACATTTAAATGAGTGATTTTTATGGAATTCTATCATTTTATGTATTATTTTCTATTTTCTTTGAGTAAGATTTACATTTTATTATTGGAAACTATGACTGCATTCTTATGAAATACCTGACACTGAAATAAATGCCTGAAGTTGATTGGAGTAACAGGTTTTTAAAATCATTTTTATTTGTGGTTCATGTATCTTCTTATTTTACTTATAAATAATCAGATCAGATCAGATCAAATCAGTCGCCCAGTCATGTCTGACTCTTTGCCACCCCATGAACTGCAGCACGCCAGGTCTCCCTGTCCATCACCAACTCCCAGAGTTCACTGAGACTCAAGTCCATCGAGTCAGTGATGCCATCCAGCGATCTCATCCTCTGTCGTCCCCTTCTCCTCTTGCCCCCAATCCCTCCCAGCATCAGAGTCTTTTCCAATGAGTCAACTCTTCACATGAGGTGGCCAAAGTACTGGAGTTTCAGCTTTAGCATCATTCCTTCCAAAGAAATCCCAGGGCTGATCTCCTTCAGAATAGACTGGTTGGATATCCTTGCAGTCCAAGGGACTCTCAAGAGTCTTCTCCAACGCCACAGTTCAAAAGCATCAATTCTTCAGCGCTCAGCCTTCTTCACAGTCCAACTCTCACATCCATACATGACCACTGGAAAAACCATAGCCTTGACTAGACGGACCTTTGTTGGCAACGTAATGTCTCTGCTTTTGAATATGCTGTCTATGTTGGTCATAACTTTCCTTCCAAGGAGTAAGCGTCTTTTAATTTCATGGCTGCAGTCACCATCTGCAGTGATTTTGGAGCCCAGAAAAACAAAGTCTGACACTGTTTCCACTGTTTCCCCATCTATTTCCCATGAAGTGATGGGACCGGATGCCATGATCTTCGTTTTCTGAATGTTGAGCTTTAAGCCAACTTTTCACTCTCCACTTTCACTTTCATCAAGAGGCTTTTGAGTTTCACTTCACTTTCTGCCATAAGGGTGGTGTCATCTGCATATCTGAGGTTATTGATATTTCTCCCGGCAATCTTGATTCCAGCTTGTGCTTCTTCCAGTCCAGCGTTTCTCATGATGTACTCTGCATATATGTTAAATAAACAGGGTGACAATATATAGCCTTGACGTACTCCTTTTCCTATTTGGAACCAGTCTGTTGTTCCATGTCCAGTTCTAATTGTTGCTTCCTGACCTGCATACAGGTTTCTCAAGAGGCAGGTCAGGTGGTCTGGTATTCCCATTTCTTTCAGAATTTTCCACAGTTTATTGTGCTCCACACAGTCAAAGGCTTTGGCATAGTCAATAAAGCAGAAATAGATGTTTTTCTGGAACTCTCTTGCTTTTTTCACCATCCAGCGATATTGGCAATTTGATCTCTGGTTCCTCTGCCTTTTCTAAAACCAATAATATATATAGACAATACAGAAATATTTAACTAATTTGTTCATTTTTGTTATTTTTTCACTGATAATTGATAAGCTTAAGCATGGTTAGTTTTGGGGGCATTTTTATAATTTCTTCTCTGAATCATTTGTTTACTTATCGACCAGCTTATTTGTATTTTGCTTTTTAATCCAGATTTTTTTTTTATAATTAATTTTATTTTATTTTTAAACCTTACATAATTGTATTAGTTTTGCCAAATATCAAAATGAATCCACCACAGGTATACATGTGTTCCCCATCCTGAACCCTCCTCCCTCCTCCCTCCCCATACCATCCCTCTGGGTCGTCCCAGTGCACCAGCCCCAAGCATCCAGCATTGTGCATTGAACCTGGACTGGCATCTCGTTTCATACATGACATTTCACATGTTTCAATGCCATTCTCCCAAATCTTCCCACCCTCTCCCTCTCCCACAGAGTCCATAAGACTGTTCTGTACATCAGTGTCTCTTTTGCTGTCTCGTATACAGGGTTATCGTTACCATCTTTCTAAATTCCATATATATGCGTTAGTATACTGTATTGGTGTTTTTCCTTCTGGCTTACTTCACTCTGAATAATAGGCTCCAGTTTCATCCACCTCATTAGAACTGATTCAAATGTATTCTTTTTAATGGCTGAGTAATACTCCATTGTGTATATGTACCACTGCTTTCTTATCCATTCATCTGCTGATGGACATCTAAGTTGCTTCCATGTCCTGGCTATTATAAACAGTGCTGCGATGAACATTGGGGTACACGTGTCTCTTTCCCTTCTGGTTTCCTCAGTGTGTATGCCCAGCAGTGGGATTGCCGGATCATAAGGCAGTTCTATTTCCAGTTTTTTAAGGAATCTCCACACTGTTCTCCATAGTGGCTGTACTAGTTTGCATTCCCACCAACAGTGTAAGAGGGTTCCCTTTTCTCCACACCCTCTCCAGCATTTATTATTTGTAGACTTTTGGATCGCAGCCATTCTGACTGGTGTGAAATGGTACCTCATAGTGGTTCAGATATTTAGTTTTTAAAACTCATTATTTGAAAATATTGGGGCTACTGATTTTTCCAGTTGCTTTTCTCTTACTTTCACTTATGATGTTCCACTTTAATATTTTGTATGTCTTCTGCCAATAAAGAGCAGTTTAACAGCATATAAGTAGCTCTATACATTCCACAGATTATTCTGATTTTCAAAATTATTTTCTAAAAACTAGGCTAATATTTATGTATATAATTATCACTTCAGTTCATATTTATTTCTCTATCAGTACAATTATGTCTCATAATAAACTGTACTTGACAAATGACATGTAAGTTATATATAACATTGATTTTTAACAGAGTAAAATTGCATTTGAGATATTTATCTTAAAAATATGTTCATGACATATTTTGCTAACACTTTAAGCATACATAACAATATTTAAAGACTACTTCACATTCATGATTTATTTACAAGATCTGATTCTGAAGACTTTCAGTAACATGTTAGATTAATTTGAATTCCCTCAAAGTAAATCAAAAGCCTAGTAAATATTTCCATATGTAAATTGACCCATAAAAAACTCTAAAATCCAAAATATTAATCATGCTCTTAAAAAAAGCTGAATGTACAAACAGAAAACCAAATTATAATATATATTTACATAGACAAGTTGATAGGGGTGGAATAAATGTTGACATTTCATTTAAGATAAATAGGTGAAACATTGCAAAACTACCCAGTAACAAAGATACAGAGGTTTTATGAAAATCTAATTTTGTTTTAGTTTTTTTTTTTTTTCAAAGAACTGAGTGACACTGGGAAGAAAGAAGTATCATAGAGAAAATTTTGCATGCTATTTTCATATTTCCTTGCTTCATGGTAGCAATGTTGGAGGTTACCTACTTCACCCACAAATATGCACTAATATTCCATAAATGTTGTTAGACAGGCAGTCATTTCTCAGAAACTTCCAGGAATGAGGATCACATACTACACTAAGATTGCTACTTCAGTACTGTCTTCTTAAGGATTTTAAAACTTTGGTTGCCAAAGATTTATTATACTTAACTCACTGCCCACAATTTTCTATAGAATTCTCCCCAGTGTGAAGTCTTCATGTGCTTTCCTTTGCAAAACGTAGGTGATGATAAACTTTACAAGATCAATGTGAATATTAAGACTTCATGGATGTGAAGTTCTTAGAAGATTGAGCAATGGAAAGTGTAGCAGGGACTGTGGTGACAAAATCTGATCTCTTTCTTGACGTTGGGTCTGGGTCTTCTCCCAGGGTTGAGTCTGTTGCAGGCAAATGGGTTAGAGCTTCAGCTCTCACTGGAATTTGCCCTAGATCATAAGAATCAACCTCACTAAGGGCTCATTGAGGGCTTTCCTGGTGGCTCAGATGGAAAAGGATCTGCCTGCCACGTTGGGAGACCAAGGTTCCATCGTAGGGTTGGGAAGATCCCCTGGAGAAGGAATGGCTACCTGCTCCATTATTCTTGCCCAAGAATCCCATGGAGAGAGGAGTCTGGCAGGTTACAGTCCATAGGGTCACAAAGAGTGGGACATAGCTGAGCAACTTTCACTTCACAACCTCACTGAAAGTTGTGCTGGAAGCAGCTTCTGCTGACTGCAAGACGTCATTTGTCAAATACTGAAGAACTTTGCTACCCTGCAGCTAAACTTAGGGTAGCATTAAATCAGTCCAAAACTTAGAGCTTTTTTGCTATTTTTTGGTCTTTTGAGGATCTGGTTTAACAGCACACCATGAGACATAAGCCTTACATAAGGAAGTGAAATATCATCTCATTCTGATACAACGCTGAACAGCCATCCTCGATCTACAGTCTCTGACTGGATTAGCCAAGGACTCATCTGCCACCAAGTTTCAGGCCAATTTCTCCCTCTTTGCAGGCTTGGTTGCTCACATCCTGACAGGGTTATCTTTTGAGGACATGCCCCGATATATTTTTTGCAAGCAATTCTCTATTAAGTGTGTGTTTTCCAAAAAATCAATATTTTGGGTACCAGAACCTAAAATGAAAATATGGAATGGCAGCTCTCAATGGTTCTCCAGACTTTACATGTAGAGAAGAACTGCCTGCGTGTGTGCTCAGACACTACAGTCCTGTCCAACTCTTTGTGACCCTATGGACTGTAGCCCACCAGGCTCCTCTATATAAGAGATTCTTTAGGCAAGAATACTGCAGTGGGTTGCCATTCCTTCCTCCAGGGATCTTCCCGACGCAGGGATCCAATTTGAGTCTCCTTCAGCTCCTGTATTGTAGGTGGATTCTTTACCACTTAGCCACAGGGGAAACCTGTCATGAAGACCTCCTTGTTGGTAATAAGAAGTTTAATGGCCCTTACCATGCTGGAACTGGAACTCTTTCAGCTTTAGTTTTATTTTCACATATTCTACAAGTGTTCTTTCTAATATATCCACAAAAATCCTCAGCCTTACATTCAGCTCAGTTCAGTTACTCAGTCGTCTCTGACTCTTTGTGATCTCATGGACTTCAGCACACCAGGCTTCCCTGTCCATCACCAGCTCTTGGAGCTTGCTCAAACTCATGTCCATTGAGCTGGTGATGCCATCCAACTATCTCATCTTCTGTCATCCCCTTCTCTACCTGCCTTCAATCTTTCCCAGCATCAGGGTCTTTTCCAATGAGTCAGTTCTTCCCATCAGATGGCGAAAATATTGGAACTTCATCTTCAGCATCAGTCCTTCCAATGAATGTTCAGGACTGATTTCCTTGAGGACTGACTGGTTGGATCTCCTTGGAGTCCAAGGGACTCTCCAGAGTCTTCACCAAAGCAAGGGTTCAAAAGCACCAATTCTTCAACTTTTAGCTTTCTTTGTGGTCCAACTCTCACATCTATACCTGACTACTGGAAAAACTATCGCTTTGACTTGGCAGACCTTTGTTGGTAAAGTGATGTTTCTGTTTTTAACATGCTGTCTAGGTTGGTCATAACTTTTCTTTCAAGGAGCAAGCATCTTTTAATTTTATGGCTGCAGTCACCATCTGCAGTGATTTTGGAGCCCAAGAAAATAAAATTTCTCACTGATTCCATTGTTTCCCCATCTATTTGCCATGAAGTGATGGGACCAGATGCCATGATCTTAGTTTTTTGAATGGTGAGTTTTAAGCCTACTTTTTCACTCTCCTCTTTCACTTTCATCAAGAGGCTCTTTAGTTCCTCTTAGCTTTCTGCCATAAGGATTGTGCCATATGTATATCTGAGGTTATTGATATTTCTACCTGCATTCTTGATTCCAGCTTCTGCTTCATCCAGTCTGGCATTTTGCATGATGTACTCTGCATATAAGTTAAATAAGCAGGGTGACAATATGCAGCTTTGATGTACTCCTTTCCCAGTTTGAAACCGGGTCTTTGTTCCATGTCCAGTTCTAACTGTTGCTTCTTGACCTGAAAATAGATTTCTAAGGAGGCAGGTAAGGTGGTCTGGTATTCCTATCTCTTTAACAATTTTCCAGTTTCTTGTGATCCACAACCTTACATAACTGATTGCAAATTACATTTTTAACCATTTTAATTCTCTTGCTCAACACTTCCATTTTAATTATAGTCATCATATTTTTTAAATTTCAAAGAGCTTCACTTTTATTAGATGTGCTTTTTTCTTAATGTTGTCAAATCTACTAGATATAATTTAAATGCTTTCTTCTAATTTCTGGATTATTACTACATCCACAGTGTTAAGTATTCACATTGGTTTCCCATTTATGCTGTTCATTTGTGCGGCAAATATTTATCTAAGTAATATTATATATGCTTTAAGTAGGAATAAATAAATAAACATTAATTATTGCCCTTTTAAGGTGGTACTTTGAAGTTTTATCTTTGGATTTTCACTTATTTAATCTGAACTAAAGATTAAATTAATTCATAAAATTAGCTTGATGTGTTTATTCTAATGTGCTGATCTCAGTGTCTTCCTTCTTGCAGAGGCTGAATGGTGGCTCTCCATCACTTGGGTAGCATGTTAGTGGAAGGGGTTCACAGAGCTGCCTGTGTTCAGGCTTTCTTCACAGCACTCCCACTGTTTTCTTCTATGAATTGCTTGGGCTCTATATTTGGCAAATACTGTTTAGAAAACCCTATCTTCTTTCAATACTTTCTCATTTACTAGTAATATGGCTTCAGGTTTAACAGCATTATTATTAATTTGGTCAAACACATTGTAATTAATGACTGGGCTTCCCTGATGACTCGGTAAAGAATTTACCTGCAATGCCAGAGACATGGGCTTGATCCCTGGGTTGGGAAGATCCCCTGGAGAAAAAATGGCAGCCCATTCCAGTATTCTTGCCTGGAAAATCCCATGGACAGAGGAGCCTGGTGGGCTACAGTCCATGGGGTAAAAAGAATCAGACACAACTTAGCAACTAAACCACCACCACGATTGTAATCAATAATATACACAATATCACCTTTGTGGTTGCTAAAGCCCTGACATTTATTAATATGTTTTTAGAAATTTGGAAGATGTGAGCATGATTTTTAGAAGCATGAAAATAATTTTCAATAATGCAGCTTATATAGAAAACTGTTATATTTTATATTATCCAGGATGCATTAATATATTGAGTAATGTTGCTTGGTGATATTGGATTATTGAAATGAGTATTTCAGAAACTTATATTGACTATCAAAACTATGTTATCTACCAATTTAGTATTTATTCAATTTACTACTAGTAGACCTGTACCTAGTAGATATGCCCTACTAGGCACAAAAATGACGTTGACCTATAGACTAAAGTGTTGTCATTTCAAAACAACTAGTGAAATAGTAGATTATTTAAATAGCAATAAGGTAGCAAATTTAAATTTTAGTTATGCAAAATTTGTTATTGTTTTTTTTTTTTTAATTTGTTATTGTTGTTGTTTAGTCACTAAGTTGTCTTGATTCTCTGTGATCCTATGGACTGTAGCTCACCAGGCTTCTCTATCCATGGGATTTCCCAGGCAAGAAAAATGGAGAGGATTGCCATTTCCTTCTCCAGGAGGTCTTTCTAACCCAGGGACTGAACCTGTGTCTCCTGTTTGGCAGGTGGATTCTTTAGCATTGAGCCACCTGTGAAGCCCTACTCAGAATTGAAAACTATTTAACAACTATGTAACTATAGATACAAATATATATATACATCAAGTTAAAATTTAAAAACACAGTACATATACATTATTCATTAAGTATGATTCTCAAATCTATAAATAATATGTATATTCTTTGAAAATATTATAAGTGAAACAGATAATTATATATTTTGTAGAATCAATATACATGGGGGTTGGGATTCCAATCCCTATATAGTTGTAAATCTACATATAAATTTTGATTCTTCCCAAACTTAAAACTAATAACCTACTGTTGACTGGAAGTCTTAGAGATACCATTAACTGTCAATTAACACTATTTTGTATGTTAACTGTACTACATACTGTCTTTGTACAATAAGTAAGCTATAGGAAATAAAATGTTATTAAATATCATAAGGAGAGAAAATGCATATATAGTAATGTACTGGTTTTATCAATTTGTTGTTTATATCATCTATTTACAAGATCAGTTGTCTGTCAGAACCTACATCAATATTGTCTTAATAAAACACTGTCATGTTATATGTATATCTAACACTATATATGAAAAATGAAAAGATAATGATAATGTGCAAAAGAAATTCATGCTTATAGGTATAAATGTATTCATACATTGATAAGGAAGGAGCAGCAATATGATTGGTTTGTGGTAGCCTAGTATAACCCATATGATTGCTTCACTGTAGGCTAGTCTATATATTAATGCACAGGTCATTATACATTTTTATGGCATACATTATTAACTCATATTCATAATACAGTATTAGAAATATTGTTACATTAAATAAAGCACTCATCTATGATGGTAGACTGATTCAGTTTTTCCACTGTGAGAGAGACTGGCATACTGTATGCTAACATAATTCTTTGAAAGCAAAATTTTGAAACAGTAAGAAAACTAACATGTTACTAATTTTAGTTATCACTACCCTTATGTCTATGTAAGGATAGATAAATAGCTTCATATATTCAGTGCATTCATCACAAACCTTTTTAAACATTTTTTCAATATTTCAAAAATATGTGGTTCATCTGTAAGTTTTTTTTTTAATTGTCTCAGTTCTCTGCCAAATTTTCCCATGTATTTGTTTTTTAAAAATTATAATATAAATAGACCTGTGCAGTTCAAATCTGTGTTGTTCAGAGTCAACTGTGAATCTGAATAATAATTTTCATACCTTGTTGAATATATTACTAAATTCCAGGAAAAATACAAATTCTATATACAATAATATAATTTAAAAGGGGTAGTTATAACAAAAGAAAAATTATATTGCTTTTTAAAAATGTGCTTACTACTAATAGTACTACTACTAAAGAGTTGTCATATCTGTCTCTACCCAAAATAGAAAACTATGCAGAAAATTTTCATATAGTTCAAAAAAGTCAAATTCAGAAAACAACTTCTGTCAGGCATGTGAGGAATAAATCTCAATCTGCACAGTCAGACCAATGATTCTGTCTCCAGAGTACTACTGGGGCACATTACAGCCTTAGTGTGGAACCTGTGTGTCCTCCAACATGTATCGCAGCTTTCCAAATTGCCTAATTCTCATCCAAGTCCAGCAATGGATAGAAAAAGATTGGCTGAATTTCTGTTTGTGAGTTTCTTCCAAAGAATATTTTTCAACTGAAAGCAACATTTTTTCAAGGAAGAAAATCAGGGAATTCATAGATCCTCTGTAAGGACTGGGGGGGGAAAATTCACATTTGATTCAAGTCCAGTGATATGACAATTACTGCCTACCTAAGAAGTATTGCTCATGCAGTGGTTTGGCTCAATAATTTCAAAAAATAATTAATTGAACTAAACAAAGACCTCTACAGTTAAAAAATGCGACTAAGTTGACCACTATTTATAGTCGTACATTACACCAAAGCAACAGAGTCCCCTAAATTATTTATGCTTGGTAAATAATGGCACATTGAATTAACTTTGTTAGCTGTATCAGTGTATATTTAAAATTCACTTAGATCATATAGTAGAACATTGCTCATCTTAAAATTCCAGGTGTATTTTATAAATATTAGTACTCTATAAATTTAGCTTTAATTTGTTAGCATTTATTTATTCTTCCCAGGTACTTTTTCTTTTTTAATATAAATTTATGACCTAAGGAATTCACTCACATGTCAGAATTGCTGCACATATGATGATATAGCTCGGGCCATAGTAGCAGGTCAGAGTGTGGTATCCATGGCAACATTTCTCATGACCTTGCATTTTGCTTTATGAGTGGTATTTTTAGGTCTGTAAGCAAATCTCAAAACCATTGTGCCTAGGCTCTCATGGCTTTGGTATTTAAACATTTCTTGATACAGCTATGAAGCTTTGCAGCATAATGAATTTTGGAGGCAAAACTGCTGCCCAGGATTCATTGCAACAGGAAACAGTGTCCGTAGCTATGTTAAATGCATATGTGAAGTGGGCCTTCCCCAGTGACTCAATGGTAAACAATCTACCTGCAGTGCAGGAGATCTGGGTTTGATCCCAGGGTCAGGAAGATCCTTTGGAAAAGGGAATGGCAACCCATTCCAGTATTCTTGCCTGGGCATAAAGAGTTGAACACAACTTAGTGACTACACAGGAACAATAGGTGAAGTATTTTTCAATACACTAGAGCATCATTTAAAAGTGGGCAACATATATTGCTTTATAAAAATGTGCTTACTACACTACTACACTTACATGTGTGTGAATGTACCCTAGGTGTCAATTCCTTCCTCTCTGTCTCTCACCTTGGGGCCCTTAGAAGAATCATGCAGCCTTATCAGGCAAGATTGTTATCTCCCATGCAACTGCTTACCTAATTGTTGGTTCTTCAAAAATTGTGTTGAATTCCTCTTTAATATGCCATATTTGTGTATGTATGTGCTAGGTTGTTTCAGTAATGTCCAAATCTTTGCAACTCAATGGACCACAGTCCACCAGTCTCCTCTCTGTCCATGGGATTTTCCAGGAAAGAATACTGGAGTGAGTTGCCTTTTGCTTCTTCAGGGGATTTTCAGGACCCAGGGCTCAAACTCATGCCTCTTATATCTCCCACATTAGCAGGTGGGTTCTTTACTACTAGTGCTACCTGGGAAGCCCTTGATTTATTCACACATAAATAGGGAGCACCCTGATTTATTTTTCTTAGGGAGGAAGGAATTGACACCTAGGGTACATTCTCACATATGTAAGAGTGCCAAGCTTAGGTACACAGTGCACTCTCTTCAGGTCCTGATTGGGAAGGAGGTGCCAGCCCTGAAGAATTGCACATAGTATCATATTGAATGGGCTTCCCTTGTGGCTCAGATGGTAAAGAATTCACCTGCAATACATACAGGAGACCTGGGTTTGATCCCTGGGTTGGGGAGATACCCTGGAGGAGAATACTCCCCTCTGGCCTTCGGAGGGGGAAGCTGAATCTGTGAGAGGCAATATGCAGGGCACATGTGACATACATTTGAGACTGAATCAAGAATATGAGTAGCTATATTTTCAAAAGTAGATAATGTCTGTTAATTATTAAAAGGTGACTGGCAAGTTAAAATGCCTACATGATCTTTTCTTTTCCAATTCTTTCATTATCAGGTAAATAAATTCTTCTATTTATATGAAAGTAAATATTGCTAAATTCGGAGAAGGCAATGGCACCCCACTCCAATACTCTTGCCTGGAAAACCCCATGGACGGAGGAGCCTGAAGGGCTGCAGTGCATGGGGTCGCTGAGGGTCAGACACGACTGAGCGACTTCATTTTCACTTTTCACTTTCCTGCATTGGAGAAGGAAATGACAACTCACTCCAGTGTTCTTGCCTGGAGAATCCCAGGGACGGGGGAGCCTGGTGGGCTGCCATCTATGGGGTCGCACAGAGTCGGACACGACTGAAGTGACTTAGTAGTAGTAGTATTGCTAAATTAGCCACAATAATACAATGTATTTAATTATTATAATTCTTGTTTCTTTAATTTGATTATATTCAAAGTTTTTGAAACTTCTGACTCCAGGCTTATCTTTAAGCCAACTAGGACAACTTTTCAAAACACAGTAGTTTTTATGCTTGTTATATAAGATTTTTTTAAAGTGTTTTCATCTTTCATATAACTTTTCCCTAGCAAAATATAACTTTAGGAACATATGCATATGCTATTGGTTTCCATTTTGAATAGCAATGATATATGATAAAATATGTCATAAAAACCCATTTGAAAAGTATAACTTTAAATGTTTCCTTGTATTTTAAAGAGACATAGAAATTTAAGAAAAATTGCTTGAAAAGCATTCAATTACTCTCCAGGAAATATGTGAAGTACCTCAAGAAGTATTCACATTTTAGAGTATGAAAGAGTCCTCTTGGAAACCTTTCTCAATAGTCTATCATTTGTTTGGTCTTTACCAAGAAGATTGAATCCAGGCAGGCACACATATATCTGACATCTACAGAAATAAATATTAGAAAATTGTTCTTTGTGCCATTACTGAGCACAGTACTAAATGTGTTCACCATTACTGTCAAAAATATTGCAATTACTAAGCATATTCCAAAAATATACTACCTTATTAAACAAGATTTACAAATTAAAAAATAAAAACTTTCTCAGTGAAAAGCAGAATATTGTATAATGCCAAAAACTCTCTTGAATTATGATAGATGGTCCTTGTTGCCTTTATTATGAACTTATAATTATAGTTAAAAATAATTAAGGAAAAACATTACTTTTTCAGATGTTTTTCTTCAGAGTGGAAAAAAAAAAAAAACAAGAGAATTCAAATAACTGAATGCTTGTAGTTGAACTTTTATAAAAAAATTGGCCTCTAAAAATAAACTCACTAATAAAGTTTTTAAAAGAAATTTTTATCTTTTATGTCTGCTACAAGCCATGATAGAGTAACAGGGAAAAGTTTAACCCTCCTGTCTTAGACAATTAGAAAATCAGATAAAATACGTTAAATTATGATGTTCAGACACTGGATAACACTGCAGCATGTGTTTGTCAACCCTGAAGGAAGCGGATCAAATGAAAAGAACCCAACAGTTGTTTTAGCTTAGCACCTATAGCTAAGTTGTAGCCAGTAGTAAGGAAAGGGGAAACAGGGTCAAGGCACATTTCTGAATTGAGGAAACACAAGTGAGAGTTCGCAGAGGCTTAGAAAGTTAGAATGGATGAGCATGAGACCAGAGAAGTGAGAATGATGTAGAAAGAGAGCAGTGGGTTCCCTAGATCTGTAGGAGAATATTGATCTTCACATGTGAAAATGGAAAGCTGAGCTCATATAAACAGTAGCATGGTGATTACAAGGGTCTAGGGGATGGGGGATATGGGGAGATTTTAGTCAAAGGGTACAAATTTCCAGATGAAAAAAGTTCTAGAAAGTTTAACATACAGCATGGTGATTACAGTTAATAAATACCATTTTATATTTGATGGCTGCTCAAAGAGTAGATCTTAAATGCATGTGTTCTCAGTTGCTAAGTCATGTTTGACTCTTTGGAATCTCATGGACTGTTGCCTGCCAGGCTCCTCTGTCCGTGAGATTCTCTAGGAAAGAGTATTGGAGTGGGTTGTCGTTTCCTCCTTGGAGCAGATCTTCCCAACCCAGGGATCGAACCCATGGCTCCTTCATTGGCATGGAGATTCTTTGTCATTGAGCCACCCGGGGAAGCCCAGATCTTAAATATTCTTGCCAGAAAAAGGTAACTATGTGATATAGAGGTGCAGCTTCCCTGCTGGCTCAGTGGTAAAGAATCTGCCTACAATGCAGGAGGCACAGGAGCCGCAGTTTCGATCCCTGTGTCAGGAAGGTCCCCTGGAAAAGAAAATGGCAATCCATCCCAGCATTCTTTCCTGGAGAGTCCCGTGGATAGAGGAGCCTGGAGGACTACATTCTATTGGGCCGCAAAGGGTCTAACATGACTGAAGTGACTTGGCATACATGTGACATGACAGAGGTGCTAACTAAACTTTGGTGGTAATCATTTCACAGTATTCAAGTGTGCCAGGTCAAAGTTCTCTATGTCTTAAATATACAAAATATCACATGGTGATTATCTCAGTCAAGTTAGAAAAACAAAAGAAATTATTCAATATCAGGGAAAGAGCCACTAGAAAGCGGTATCCTATCAGGGAACACTGGAAAGCAGCTTCTGTTAGGGAAAGAACCACTAGGAAGAACCCCTAGAAAGGACAAATGCCTCTGAAACTTAAAAAGGGTTGGAATTTATAAAAGTCTGCAAGTAGCCAGAGAGAGGAAGACCTCTTAATGACAACATAGCATACTGGACAGAATTTTCAGAAAAGGATCACCTAAATAGTGGGGCTAAAATAGTCTGGGGCTTCCCTGGTGGCTCCCTGGAAAAGATTCCGCCTGCCAAGCAGGAAACATGGGTTCAGTCTCTGGGCTGGGAAGATCCCCTGGAGAAGGAAATGGCAATCCACTCCAATATTATTGTAGGAAAATCCCATGGACAGAGGAACCTGGTGGGCGACAGTCCATAGTGTCACAAAGAGTTGAACATGACTTAGCAACTAAAACCAACCACCAGCAAAATAGTCTTTAGCCTAAACGTTATTCTGGACTTACCCTAATAAATTTAAAGCAAGCATCAAAATGAATACACTCACTGAATGCCAAAATAAGCCAACCACCATTTAATGGAATATATCAAGAACTAGCAAACAGAAAAGTAAAATTTAGAATCTTCCATACACAATTAAAATTTATCATGCAAGGGAAAATAAAACTCGTAACCAGGAGAAGACATCAATCAGCAGAAACAGCCCAAGCAATTACAGAGATGATAAAGTTAGCAGACAAGGATATTAAATAAAAAAAATAAAAATAAAAAAAGGATATTAAATAGCTATTACAAACAGACTCAATGCACTCAAGACAATAGAGTGAACTTTAATAGGACAAAAAGAGGAAAAAAGGAAACACAGAAGAAAATGCAAAAGCAACTGCTGTAGACAAGAAAATAAACAGTAAGAAATGCAATGAATACGGAAATAGAATGTTAGAAACTACTGAAAAAAAGAAGTGAGCCCTTTCAGACTGAATAGTGAAACTTTCTGAAATAAAGTAGAGAAAAAATAGAGATAATGAGAAAATAATAAGAGATAAAGAGAAAAAAAAATGAACAAAACAGGAACAACTTATGGTGAAATAGCAAGCAATTTAGAACATGTAAACTGAACTCCAAATAGGAGAAGAGATAAAGAGAGCATAAAAAATATATTGGAAGAAATAACCGCTGAAACGTTTAAAATTTTTATAGAAAAGGCTGGATGCTAATGAAGGAAAATTCCTCAAGGGAGACTGGAAATCCCCTTGGGAATTACAGGAAGCTTATGCTCTTCTGCACACAAGAACCCTTCCAACAGGTAAGATGGGAGAGGATGCTAGACTTGTCCTCATACTCTAGATGGTATAATAGGAACACAAATAGATATAAGGTTTAGGTTTGGCAATAGGAAGGAATCTGGGCAAAGTAAAACTGCTGCACATGAAAAGATAAAAAACATTAAAGTGATCTTTAGAGATTGTGGGCAGGAAGACAGATTTTGAAATTGTGATTTAATGAGGTACATTGTGACAGAGGTTCCCATGCTGGCTTCATGCAGTTTGATTCTGCTCTCCATATAATAAATGGCCTTAGAATATTTGAACTCTATATATCTCCCTCCAGATGTATATGTTTTTGTTGTATCTATAAATTTTAAATATGATTTACATATAATGTTTTACATTTTTTCTAGTCGTTATGATTATTGTTTTAAAATTTTAATGTAGTCTATCACTTTCTATTAATACCTTTTTTGTCTATTCAAGCAAGTAACTTAAGTATTACCTAAAACATAAATCTAAAACTAAATTTCTATACATCAGTGTCTCTTTTGCTGTCTTGTATACAGGGTTGTTGTTACCATCTTTCTAAATTCCATATATATGCGTTAGTATACTGTATTGGTGTTTTTCTTTCTGGCTTACTTCACTCTGATGTATAGAACAGTCTTTTGGACTCTGTGGGAGAGGGAGAGGGTGGGATGATTTGGGAGAATGGCATTGAAACATGTATAATATCATATATGAAACGAGTCCTTAGTCCAGGTTCGATGCAGGATACTGGATGCTTGGGGCTGGTGCACTGGGATGACCCAGAGGGATGGTATGGGGAGGGAGGAGGTAGGAGGGTTCAGGATGGGGAACACATGTATACCGGTGGTGGATTCATTTTGACATATGGCAAAACCAATACAATATTGTAAAGTTAAAAAAATAAAATAAAATTTAAAAAAATAAAACTAAATTTCTTAGAGTATATCAAGGTCAGTAGAATTTTCTTCAACACAGAGACTGTGTTAAGAGTCATGCTTTTTTTTTTTTTTTTTTGGATTCACTGGAAATGTTACTTTTCAAATTTATTTTTATTAAAGTTGTTGAGAATAGTATGAAAAATGCTCTTATACATTTTATCAAAATTAAATGTTTAACTTTGCCCAATTGACTTTGCTGCTGCTGCTGCTAAGTCGCTTCAGTCGTGTCTGACTCTATGCGACCCCATAGACGACAGCCCACCAGGCTCCCCTGTCCCTGGGGTTCTCCAGGCAAGAACACAGGAGTGGGTTGCCATTTCCTTCTCCAATGAGTGAAAGTGAAAGGTGAAAGTGAAGTCGCTCAGTCATGTCCAACTGTTAGCGACCCCATGGACTGCAGCCTATCAGGCTCCTCCATCCATGGGATTTTCCAGGCAAGAGCACTGGAGTGGGGTGCCAATTGACTTTATTTTTCTCTATTTCCGTGTGTGTGTGTGTGTGCGTATGTGTATGAGTGTATAAGACTGTTTCATAATTGGGAAAGGAGTACAATAAGGCTGTATATTGTAATCCTGCTTATTTAATTTATATGTAGAGTACACCATGTGAAATGCCAGGATTAATGAATCACATGCTGGAATCAAGATAACTGGGAGAAATATAACAACCTCAGATAAGTAGAGGATACCACTCTAATGGCAGAGTGCAAAGAGGAACTAAAGAGCCTCTTGATGAAGGTGAAAGAAGAGAATGAAAATCATGGCTTGAAACTCATCATTATAAAAAACAGGATCATGGCATCTTGTCCCATTGCTTCATGACAAATAGAAGGAAAAAATGTGGAAGCAGTGAAAGATGTTATTTTCTTGGGCTACAAAATCACTGTGGATGGTGAATGCAGCCATGAAATTAGAAAATGCTTGCTCCTTGGACAAGCATATTAAAAAGCAGAGATATCACTGACAGCATATTAAAAAGCAAAGATATCACTTTGCCAACAAAGGTCCATATAGCTAAACCTATAGTTTTACCAGTAGTCATGTACAGATGTGAAACTTGGATTCTGGAGAAGACTCTTGATCTCAGACTGCAAGATCAAACTAGTCAATCCTAGTGGAAATCAACCATGAATATTCATTGGAAAGACTACTGATGAAGCTGAAGCTCCAATACTTTGGTTACCTGATGCAGAGAGCTGACTCATTGGAACAGACTGATGCTGGGAAAGATTGAAGACAAAAGGAAAAGGGGACAATAGAGGGTGAGATGGTTAGATAGCACCACAGACTCAATGGATATGAATTTGAGCAAACTTCAGGAATTAGTGGAGGACAGAGGAGCCAGGCATGCTATGGTTCATGAGGTCAGAGAGTCAGACAGGATTTAGTAACTGAACAACAACAACAACAACAAAAGCCTCAGTTTTTTTCACTTAGTTCACTTAATCTGTCAAATTCTGTGCTGATGATTTCTACTATTCTTTCAGTTGTTTAATCCAATATATTTAACTCTTTAATTGTTTAATCCAGTATATTTAATTATTTTTAATTGGAGGGTTGGTTCAGATTATTTTGCTTACATTACTGAAAATATAATTTTATAAGAATATTTTTTATATTTCTTGGCATAATTAAGCCATTTACAAATGACTGTGCAATCAAGTAAATCTAAATAAAGCTACAACACAAATGACTGTATTGTAGTTCTGGCTAATAATAATAATTATGTCAGGTTCATAACACTGGGACAAGTAAAATCAGAAATAGAAATAAAAAAACAGAATACCTGATAAAGGTATTAAATGTTAAGACAATAGATTACCTTTTCATCAGTTCAGTTCAGTCGCTCAGTTGTGTCTGATCCTTTGCGACCCCATGAATCGCAGCACACCAGGCCTCCTGGAGTTTACTCAAACTCATGTCCATCGAGTCGGTGATGCCATCCATATTGGAGTTTCAGTTTTATCATCAGGCCTTCCAATGAACACCTGGGACTGATCTCCTTTAGGATGGATTGGATGGACCTCCGTGCAGTCCAAGGGACTCTCAAGAGTCTTCTCCAACACCACAGTTCAAAATCATCAATTCTTCGGTACTCAGCTTTCTTCACAGTCCAACTTTCACATGCATACATGACCACTGGAAAAACCATAGCCTTGACTAGATGGACCTTTGTTGGCAAAGTAATGTCTCTGCTTTTGAATATGCTATCTAGGTTGGTCATAACTTTCCTTCCAAGGAGTAAGCATCTTTTAATTTCATGGCTGCAATCACCATCTGCAGTGATTTTGGAGCCCCAAAAAATAAAGTCTGACACTGTTTCCCCATCTATTTCCCATGAAATGATGGGACCAGATGCCATGATCTTTGTTTTCTGAATGTTGAGCTTTAAGCCAACATTTTCACTCTCCTCTTTCACTTTCATCAAGAGGCTTTTTAGTTCCTCTTCACTTTCTGCCATAAGGGTGGTGTCATCTGCATATCTGAGGTTATTGATATTTCTTCTGGCAATTTTCTTTCCAGCTTGTTCTTCTTCCAGCCCGGCTTTTCTCATAATGTACTCTGGATATAAGTTAAATAAGCAGGGTGACAATATACAGCCTTGACGTATTCCTTTTCCTATTTGGAACCAGTCTGTTGTTCCATGTCCAGTTTTAACTGTTGCTTCCTGACCTGCATATAGGTTTCTCAAGAGGTGGGTCAGGTGGTCTGATATTCCCATCTCTTTCGAATTTTCCACAGTTTATTGTGATCCACACAGTCAACGGCCTTGGCCATAGTCAATAAAGCAGAAATAGATGTTTCTCTGGAACTCTCTTGCTTTTTCCATGATCCAGTGGATGTTGGCAATTTAATCTCTAGTTCCTCTGCCTTTTCTAAAACCAGCTTGAACATCTGGAAGTTCACGGTTCACATATTGCTGAAGCCTGGCTTGGAGAATCTTGAGCATTACTTTATTAGCGTGTGAGATGAGTGTAATTGTGCGGTAGTTTGAGCATTCTTTGGGATTGCTTTTCTTTGGGATTGGAATGAAAACTGCCTTTTCCAGTCCTGTGGCCACTGCTGAGTTTTCCATAGTTTTCTAAATTACCTAAAAAATAAAACAAAACAAAACAAATTCCAACTCTTCCTCTTGTAATCACATTACCCAGCAGATTTAATTATAGTGGATTAACTTTCTTTTCCTCACAATTAAAGCTCCTGTCCAAAAAGCTACTAGAAAATTAGTTATAAAATTTCACTTGTTTCAAAAATTTAAGTTTATTCTCAATATGATGCTTGATTATATAATGATCACTAATCTTCTTAATAGCTACAGCTGTATTAATTTCTCTTAAGATCAAAAGTAGGAAAGAAAAAAAGCTTTCCTGCCTCAAGACTCATTGTTCTAAGAAGAACATAGGCCCCTCGATTATATGGAAATTGTAGATTAACTGTTTTAATTTTCTATTAAAAAATATTTTCAAATATCAAAAAGGTATTTAAATATGCATTACTTGCATTTTCTTAAATGCCTCTTTGACCCTAGTATGTAAGATAATTATGTATTTTCATAACACAGAAACTAATAATCCTCACTTAACATGGTCAGATTCTGAAATCTAATAGAACCAGCAGTTTTTTGCTTACAGACTGAGTCAAGATGTGACACCTGTTTAATTTCTGAAGACCTCAGAAATTAGAAGCACTTTCTATATGAAAGGACAGTTTAGTTACATGCAGTTCATTAATGCCAGAAATGCAGTTACTTTTTCCAGCAAATATTGAATCTTACGTTAATTTTGTGTAGTTTAAATGTTCCCTATGTGAATTAACTTCATTAACCTCACATTTAGTTTTTCCATTGCAACAGATGCCATTTAATGGCTTTGTGCATGTAATTGGGGTAATCTAGAGCTAATTTGTTTTCTTTCTTATAATTTTTGAATGGGACCTTTGTTAATTGAATTCTAGTAACTTTTCCTTCTCATCATCCCTTTCCAGCCAGCTTATATTTCTACAAAGACAATGGTGCTAAAACTGGTCATACACTCAGATCTAGAATGAGGTGAAGCCAATTATTCCATATTCCCTTTTGCCACATCTTTTGGTTCATGGTGGGCATGTGACATGAAACAAAGAGCTACTCTGAATCTCAGGATTTGTTCTGCATATGCTAGGAGAAAGATACTCTCATTCTGTCACATATGAAAGATGAGCTGTTAACAGAAATTTGGAATCACAAATTTTTACTTCTCTAAATTTCAACTGCATAAATTTCAACTGTCAGCTATATTTTTATTAAGAAAATGCACACTTTTAAAAGTATGTTCAAATAAATGTATGCCACAATAAATAATAACCTATGGAAATACTATCTAGGCTGAGAAACAATGTGATCAGCACCCCAACATTCACTGATGCCCTCTGTCAATCTCTGACCTTTACTTACTACACACACAAGCAAACACTATATTGGATTTTCATGTGAGTGCTTGGTTTTGCCTATTTCTGAGTTGTAAACACCTAAACTTATATATTTTGCATTCATTTGTGTTTAGCTTCTTTCTCTTAAAATTATGCTTTTAAGAGTTATCCATATTTAGCACTAACTCATTCTTTTCCAGTGGTATAGAGTATTCCATTTGTGATTGTAATAAGTTTATGTATCTGTTCTATTGCTCATCTGATGATGGCCATTTGTGAGCTTTTGTGTCATATATATTATCTCCTCATGATTTTGTGTCTATATTTTCATTCTCTTAATTTTTATCATAAAAACAGTGTTCATAGTTTTAAGCAAGTCTAATTTATCATTTTTTTAGTGGTTAGTTTTTTTGGGTCTTGCTTAAGTAATCTTTTTATATACTAAACTCATGAAGATAATATCTAAAAATCATCTCCAAAAAGATTCACTGTTTCATTTTTTTTCTTATTTTGTTCTCATTCTCGATAAAATTAATTTTTTCATATGGTATAGTGTAGGAGTCATGTTTTTGCTGTTTTTTTCTTTTTTTTAATATTTTTAACTATATGTACATTAAACTGATTTAGCAACATTCAGCAACATTTAGAATCTTTAGAAAAAGTTTCTTTTTCCTCTACTGTCCACTTTGTTAATCTCCAATGTCTTCATAGGCACGGGACCATTTGTGCTCAACTATATTCTATCCTTTGTCTCTTTTGAGCCAATATAACACTGACTTTATTTAACAATCAGAACTTTACTATGTCTCAATATCCACTAGCATAAATTTCCAAATTTTTTTCAAATACCTTTACTATTAATAAACTCATAAATTTCAACAAAATATTGCTGGATTTTTTCACATTCAGCACTTTGTCAAGCAATTACCAGAATCATCCACAATTTGCCATGTAGGTAAAGTACTCTTGTATTCGACCTCAGCAGAAAGGCATCTCTTTGTAAGCACTTGTCATTTCTCATGAGTCTGTGACTGTCACCTTCTCTTCACCCAAAGTTCCTCATTATAGCTGTAGTAACCCAGAGATTATAATAAATAAAAAAATTTGTAATCCATTCACATTTGGTTTCTCAGAACTGATATTCTATTGAGCAACAGACCTTGCAGTCTCAGAATGTGGCAGAGCTGGCAAATAAGTGTCAAAATACAAAGTTAACACTTGTGAGAAAATGGCCAGGGAGGAAGATGTGACCAGCTTTAAAACAGGTGAAGAAATGCTTCTGTGTCCCCTAAAGATCAAAGTATAAAAGAAAGATGCCTCCTTTCCATGGGCTTTCTTTTCCTTTCCAGTGGCTGGTGTAGTGAAACACAGACCAAGAAAATTCTGGAGCTACTGTCTGGCAGGAGGCCTCCTACCACCCAGGACAACCTACCCTGAAGCAAATTCAGATAAGGAAATATTATTGTTCCAGTCACTGACTCCCTGAGATGGATGTTTTACTGACTAATTTCAGCCTTTCTTTTTCTTTTATTAACATAAGCATGTAAAGCAATAGATATTAGATTATTTTTCCCTTTTTCAAAAGTTACAATATGTACTATTTTCATTATTTTTTAATTTTAAACATTTCCTATTCCCATTTTGATTCTGTATTTGACTTGTGGGTTATGAAAATGGATAACCCATGCTGTGCACCATTTCCAGATATATTTCTGAAGATGCAATTTAATTGCATTACAGTGAGGGAGGATGTTTCATGAATTTTTAATTGTTGGTTTTAGAGTTTTGCATATATTTAAATTTAATTCCATTCTTCACATTTGCTTTATAATTCCATTGCTTTCTAATTACACTGATCTGATTAGTAAGAGATATAGTGAGATTTCTCATTGCGTCGATAGATTTGTCTGTGGTTTTGCATGTAAAATAAGACTATACTTTTATTTTTTTCAAGTGTACAATATATTATATGTTACCTGTAGTCACCATGCTGTACTTTAGATCTCCAGGACATATTTATCTATAAATGAAACTGTGTACCCTTTTACCAACATCCCCCATTCTCCCCATCTATGACCCCTGAAAACCACCACTGTAGTCTATATTTCTCTATGCTTGATTTTTTATAGTTTTAATATATAAATCATATCATGTCATATTTGTCTTTCTGTGTCTGGCTTAATTCATTAAGCGTAATGTCCTCCAAATTCATCCAAACTGTAGCAAATGCAAGATTTCCTTCTTACTTAAAGAATGATTTCTGGGGATCTAATCTACATTACGGTGAATACAGTCAATAAAATTGCAATGAATACTTGAAATTTGCTAAGAGAGTAAAGCATAAATGTTTTCACATACAAAAATACCTATGTGAGGTGACAGATGGTTAATTATCTTGACTGTGTTCATCAATTCCCATTGTACCTATATTAAATCATCACATTGAACACCTTAAAAAACCAAAATACTGTGATTTTGCTTACAGTTTTTTTCATTATGAATTGAATCATAATTAATTTAGCAGTTGTTCAGGTTAGTTATTTTATATCTTTATGTCATTTTTATTGATGACTGATTTGATAATTTCTTCCAAAAGTGATTTGTATTTTCTTCTTTGGAGAACTCACCAGTGTGTGGTCACATTAAAAAAAATTGGGTTATATTTTTTTGACCACATAAATCATAGGAATTTAACACCAGAACAAAGATTTGTGCTGAAAATTTCTGAGAGATTTTTTTTCCATTTCTTTTTTATTTCACAGTCAGTGCCAGAGACAGAATTCTAGTGATCCCCTGGTGGGTGGAAAAGCGGAGATGAGGGGTTTGCTTAAGGGTTAATTCAAATTTATTAAGGATGCATTCTTTGGATTCTTAGAGTTTCAGGGTTTTCTGATAGCTTTTCCATTTTGAGTGTGTCTTAAGCTTTGTCTTCCAGCCTGTAAGATTTGAGATATGGTGAAAAACTATTCACAAGTTCGCTGAATTTGACAAATGCCTTCAAGGTGAATGTCAGCTTCACGGCTTATTTTATATCTCTGAGTTATAGCTCTCATTTAGATCTTGGCCTTGGTATTTCTTACTTTTTCATCAGTTCACAGATGCATTTTAAAATGTCCTTTCTTAATATTTCATTTTGCATTTATATTTGCTTTCAACAGCAATTTGAAACACAGTGCTAGAAATAGGAATACCATGATATTCCTATTTCTGATACATCACACAGAGTTTTGTGCATATTATATCATATATTTTATCCCTTTCATCTACCACATCATCTAACTAATGACAAAAATGTAATTTTGCTGTTTTATTGATATTTAAAAAACCTTAATTTTACTGCATAATGACCATGTATATCATCAGCATGCTAGTCTCTGGAATTCAACAAAATTGCACTCATGGAAATATCAACCTGGGGGGAAAATCCCACCTTCTGTGCAGGCAAATATAATTAAGGAAATATTGGTTCATATCAACTTAGATAGTGATTTAACTGATGCATTAGCCATCGTAAAAATTCTGACTTCTTTTAGGAAACATTTTAATGTAACCTATATAATTATAAAGTACAATACTAAATACACAAAAATAAGCATAGTAGAAATTCTGGTCAAGTAAATCTCAAATCTTTACATTGGTCTATGTGACCTTATGTTCTCTGTCCTGTTCATCTTTCAACTGTATCCCCTTGAATGCTCTGCTGTCTTCCTCCCTACTCATCCTCCTGTAGATTGTGGCACCAGCTGTATTTTTTCCTAGCACAAAGACTTTGCTCACACTGTCTCCACTACCTGGGATCTTTCCTCCCAAGTCTTCACATTGGCTTATTGGTGGTGATGGTTTAGTTACAAGTGTGTTCAATTCTTATGACCCTGTGGATTATAGCCTACATGACACCTCTGTCCATTGGATTTCCCAGGCAAGAATACTGAAGTGGGTTGCCATTTCCTTCTCTAAGTGATCTTCCTGACACAGGAATTGAACCCAGGTGGGTTCAGGTGGACTTTTTGCCAACTGAACCACTAGGGAAGCCCCACACTGGCTCATTACACATTTTCCACTTAGACATCATCTCTCCAGAGATGTTAAAGCAGGTATTTTTGTCTGTTATCATTTTTCATCCTAGACTAAGTAGCAATTAAGAGTGCCTGTAATTATATCATGTTTAAGAGTACCTGTAATTATATCATATGACCTGTAATTATATCATGTTTTTTCAGTGCTTAGTCATTGTGTGTTTCTCTCAAAGAAATGTTTTAAGTTCTATCACTCTAATACCATACACTAGTGATGAGCACAAAGTTGCTCGATAAATACTTGTTGCAGATAAGTGCTGAATACATTTTACTCTGTTCACAAAATGACCTTCTTCTTAACACTAACATGAGGAACACAGAAGCACATATAAAAGAGAAATCTAGGGTAGGGATTCATATGGGGAGATGGGAAGGAGTCTCAAGGGGGAGGGTGTATATGTATACATATAGCTGATTCACTTCATTGTACAGCAGAAACTAACATAGCATTGTAAAACAATTATGCAACAATAAAAAAAAGGAAATGTCCATAAAAATAATGGTTATGAAAGAAATGTGTATCCTCAGAAAAGGGAAAAAGGTTTAAATAAATATTGTAAACACCCCAAATAACAGGGGATAATTTACACTTTCTACAGAAACATAAAAGGTCATACTAGGAGCTTTAAAAATCCTCCTTAGTTTGTAATAGGAGTGTAGTATTGCTAGGGCTGACTGTAGGGAATTTCAAAGGGCCTCACATCAATTGCCATGTTTAAAGGAAAAACTAAAGGACTTGATGGTCAAGGGACAGCAGACTTATGTATCTTGGAAGAGACACTGGTACTGCAGATGAAGAGGTAATACTGGCTCACACATTAACTCCTTGCCAGTCAGAAGCTTCTCTATTTTCTCTTTCTGATTCTATTTTCTAAACAGTGAAGTTGAAACACTGAGATAGTCATGATGGACTGAAAAAGAAAAAGTTGTGAAGAGAAAAGCATATTGCAAGCTGTTAAATGCACTATACTTGTTATTCATGCTTATTTGCCTCATTATGAAAGTGACTATCTCCCAAACTTGAGAGGCCCTTATCCTAGAGAGGACGGCATTTTAACCTAAGGGAGCTGGCATAAAATATAGGAGTTTAAAACAATCAGGATGAGAAAAGAAGGAAGGAAAGGTGGGAGAAAGAAAGAGAAAGGAAGAAAATGGGTTGAGTTCCTTTATCACATGTATGAAACAACTTCAAATACCAAGGGTTAAATCTATGTGAGACAAGGAGATGGGAAAAAAGATACACCTACATTATTGGAGGGGACATTAAATAGCATGTCTGAGGGAACACAATACTGTCATAACAATCAAAACAAAGATTTTACAAGAATTAATGTTATGTTATCCACAAAGATATATCAAGATATGATTTGGTAAATTTCAGGTACTAAACTAGATAGTATATGCTTATTTCCCCCTGTTCTTACCCCTCTTAAAACAACTAAATACCTTGAGAAGTATTAAACTGACAATGATAAAAGGATTCTGAAAGCTGGCAGACTGGCTGGGAACCCAGGACATGAGAAACTATAGCATGGTGACATGTCTCAATTTTCTTTTTATTTCTGATATGTCTCTGGAATGAGTGATAGAGAAGCCTGTGATACCAAACTACCAACAGCCATAGAAAAACAATAAAATAAGCAAACTAACAAGAACAAACTGTCATCCCTGGTTAGTGTCAGTCACTTGCCAGGTCCAACACTTTGCAATCCCATGGTTGTAGCCTGCCAGGCTCCTCTGTCCATGGAATTCTCCAGGCAAGAATACTGGAGGGGGTTGCCATTTCTTTCTCCAGGGGATCTTCCCAACCGAGGAATTGAACCCAGGTCTCCCGCATTGCAGGCAGTTTCTTTACTGTCCAAGCCACCAGGGTCCATATTTTAAGCAAACCAACAAGAACAGATGGTCTTCCCTGAGCCTAAGTTCAACAGAGAACTTTAGAGAGTCCAAAGTCTGACTCATTGCCTGCCTGCTGCTGACGGACTGATCCACTGGGATTAGTGGTAGCAGCAAAGCCCAAATCCATTCCAGTCCTTCTCAAAATTAAGGGCATCCCTGGACAATCTGACCTGTCTGCACCAGAGATCGCAATGAAGCCCTGGCTATCCCAGGCCAAGCTTCAAAACCAAGACCCAAGGGATGGGTCAATCCATTTGTAGCTCTGGCCACAAAGTCCTACTGGGCCATCCCAGACCTGGATCAACAACTGGATACCAGCAGGCAGACCAACATGTTGACAGCGGCAGCAGCCAAGTTCTATGCCTTCTTGCCCTCTACACAGTGGCATGCTGCTAAGTCACTTCAGTCGTGTCTGACTCTGTGCGACCACATAGACAGCAACCCACCAGGCTCCCCCGTCCCTGGGATTCTCCAGGCAAGAACACTGGAGTGGGTTGCCATTTCCTTCTCCAATGTAGGAAAGTGAAAAGTGAAAGTGAAGTCGCTCAGTCGTGTCCGACTCTTCTCAACCCCATGAACTGCAGCCCCCCAGGCTTCTCAGTCCGTGGGATTTTCCAGGCAAGAGTACTGGAATGGGTTGCCACTTCTTTGTCCAGAGGATCTTCCCGACCCAGGGATTGAACCTGGGTCTCCCGCATTATAGGTAGATACTTTACGGTCTGAGCCACTACTGCCTAAAACAGATGATTCAGATAGGATCAAGATCCCCCTAACATAATAACCAAACTGTCCAAGATACAATTGAAAACACTTGTCACATGAAGAGCCAGGAAAACTTCAGTTTGAATGAGAAAGATAAACTGACACTAATACCAAAAAGAATATGATGTGAGCATTATGTGGTAAGGATTTAAAATTAACCACTGCATACATTCTTCATCAATTAATGGCACATTTTCTTGAACCTAATGTAAAAATAAAATTGCATCAAACTGAAAGAATTTAGAAAACAGAAACAGAAGTGTTTCTACTTCCAGGTAAATGGAGTGTTTGAACTTTTTTTCTTCTTCTAGGGCAGGCCAGCTAGGGTTCATGTAACCTGAAAAAAAAAACATGGTATTACATTCTACGGCTTTCTTTCTGCCTCCTACATCCCAGAATGGATGCTGGAGGACCCAGCAATGTGGAAATGCTAAGAGGTGTAGGTAACAAAAGTCCCCCAAAATGGCTGTCCTCTACACCCAAAAAGTTAAGAAAGGGGCAGCCCAGAAGACAGAAAGCTTTCAGAAAACAGTTTTCAAGCATCACAGAATAAAACTGTAGCCTTGCCTCCATTCATGCCAGTGAAGTCTGAGCAGAGATTCTAAACATCCACTCTCACAATGAGGCTCCTGTGGCTAACCCACGGAACCAAGTCAAAATAAAGCAAGCTAAGACACAATTTTAACTCTCGTAGTCCATATGATACTCAAAAAGTCAGGTTTTAATTAAAAATCATTCAACCTTGCAAAAAACAGGAAGATGTCAAACTGACTGACAAAAAGTCAATCAAGAAATGCCAACAAAATGGTGACAGAAATGTTAGAATTATGACATATTTTAAAGCAGTCATCATAAACCTGCTTCAATGATCATGCTGAATGAGGAGATAAATAGTTCCAGCAAAGAAATAGAAAATATAGAGAAGAAACTAATGGAAACTTTAGCCTTGTAAAATACAATAACAAAATTTCTTTAAATTCTTAATTGATAGGCACAGAAGCAGAAAGGAAAGACTGAGTAATTAATGAAATTCAGTTCAGTTCAGTTCAGTCGCTCAGTCGTGTCCGACTCTTTGTGACCCCATGAATTGCAGCACGCCAGGCCTCACTGTCCATCACCAATTCCTGGAGTTCACTCAGACTCATGTCCATTGAGTCAGTGATGCCATCCAGCCATCTCATCCTCTGTCGTCCCCTTCTCCTCCTGCCCCCAATCCCTCCCAGCATCAGAGTCTTTTCCAATGAGTCAACTCTTCGCATGAGGTGGCCAAAGTACTGGAGTTTCAGCTATAACATCATTCTTTCCAAAGAAATCCCAGGGCTGATCTCCTTCAGAATGGACTGGTTGGATCTCCTTGCAGTCCAAGGGACTCTCAAGAGCCTTCTCCAGCACCACAGTTCAAAAGCATCAATTCTTTGGCGCTCAGCCTTCTTCACAGTCCAACTCTCACATCCATACATGACCACAGGAAAAATCATAGCCTTGACTAGATGAACCTTTGTTGGCAAAGTAATGTCTCTGCTTTTGAATATGCTATCCAGGTTGGTCATAACTTTCCTTCCAAGGAGTAAGCGTCTTTTAATTTCATGGCTGCAGTCACCATCTGCAGTGATTTTGGAGGCCAAAAAAATAAAGCCTGACACTGTTTCCACTGTTTCCCCATCTATTTCCCATGAAGTGATGGGACCGGATGCCATGATCTTCGTTTTCTGAATTTGAGCTTTAAGCCAACGTTTTCACTCTCCTCTTTCACTTTCGTCAAGAGGCTTTTTAGTTCCTCTTCATTTTCTGCCATAAGGGTGGTGTCATCTGCATATCTGAGGTTATTGATATTTCTCCCGGCAATCTTGATTCCAGCTTGTGCTTCTTCCAGTCCAGTGTTTCTTATGATGTACTCTGCATATAAGTAAAATAAGCAGGGTGACAATATACAGCCTTGACGTACTCCTTTTCCTACTTGGAACCAGTCTGTTGTTCCATGTCCAGTTCTAATTGTTGCTTCCTGACTTGTATACAGATTTCTCAAAAGGCAAGTCAGGTGGTCTGGTATTCCCATCTCTTTCAGAATTTTCCACAGTTGATTGTGATCCACACAGTCAAAGGCTTTGGCATAGTCAGTAATGCAGAAATAGATGTTTTTCTGGAGCTCTCTTGCTTTTTCCATGATCCAGCAGATGTTGCCAATTTGATCTCTGGTTCCTCTGCCTTTTCTAAAACCAGCTTGAACATCAGGAATTTCACAGTTCACGTATTGCTGAAGACTGGCTTGGAGAATTTTGAGCATTACCTTACTAGCATGTGAGATGAGTGCAATTGTGCAGTAGTTTGAGCATTCTTTGGCATTGCCTTTCTTTGGGATTGGAATGAAAACTGACCTTTTCCAGTCCTGTGGCCACTGCTGAGTTTTCCAAATTTGCTGGCATGTTGAGTGCAGCACTTTCATGGCATCATCTTTCAGGATTTGGAATAGTTCAACTGGAATTCCATCACCTCCACTAGCTTTGTTCGTAGTGATACTTTCTAAGGCCCACTTGACTTCACATTCCAGGATGTCTGACTCTAGGTCGGTGATCACATCATCGTAATTATCTGGGTCGTGAAGATCTTTTTTGTATATTAAACATAGACAAATAAAAATTAATCTGAACAACAAAGAGAAAATAGAATTTAATATTGAATAGAACATAAGGAATGACGAGACTTTAAAAATATTTAGTATCATGTCACTGGTGTTGAAGAGAAGTAAGGATGGTTTAAGGCACTTAACGACAAAGCAGGGTAACTCCTCAAATTTTTCCAAAACTCCATAAATCTATAGTCCAAGAATTTTATGAAACCCCAGTCAAATGCACCTACAGAAATACAAACCAAGGGAGACTATAGTCAAATTTTTGAAAACTAAAGACAAGGGGGATATCAGAAAACAGTGAGAGAGAAGAAAGTACTTACCTACAGAGAAACAAATTAAAATGACAGAAGATTTCTCATAAGAAAAATTTCTGGAGGTCAGAAGGAAATTTTTTCAAGTGCTGGGGAAAACAAAAAATAAACAATAAGAAAACCCTGTAAACCCAGAATTCGTACTGAGTGAAAATATCCTTATGGAATCAAGAAAAAAAATTAACACATTCACAGACTAAGGAAAACTAAGAAAATTTATTATCTGACTATTTTAAAATGATGGCTAAAGGAGGTTATCAATATAGAATGATTTGACCATTTCTCCAAATTAAATTACTGGCAAGGAAAAGAAAAACCAAAAGTACATTTACACATCTCAAACACAATCAAATAACCTATATTAAATGTAAACATGACATACATGCAAATATTTTTTTAGCCACAATACAGAAATGGTCCAGTCATGCTAAATCCAACTAACTGTTGATACTTATAAAATAGCAACTTTCAAATATTTTATTTTGATGTTATTATTTTATATATATAACAAAAACTATTTCAACATGCTGAAATAAATTATATTGCTCTCTGCTGATTTTATAAAGACTTTAATTCCACAAAAATCCTCAGACTTCCCAGGAGGGGTTATGCCTGACAATTTGTAATGATATAAACTCCATTTAACTTGACCTGAATCCTAAATTCAGAAAACAAAAGGAGCTAATCTAATGTTTCAAGAAAAGCAAGTGTCATGAAAGTGGATTAACTCTGATGACTAAAGTATTTCATTTATCAATGGCTGAGAGAATTGAACAGTCAATAGAATGCAGGCAATTTAAAGCTCAGTCAACCTAAACCTGAGGGACCATTTTAGGAATAACTGTGTTACTCGGTGTTAATGCTCATTCAGCCTTGATCTCTGCTGAGGATGTGAAGTAGTCACTGACCACTGTGATATGGTGGCTTATTATGTTTAGAACTACTCAATGACTTCCCATTGAATTGGTTTTAGTGACTTCTTTCTTAGAGTTTAATGAATTACTGGAAGATTAATATTTAAACCATGAGACTCAAATAAAAACCATTATATATAAAAGAGATTGGATTTACTTATGCTATCTAGTTTTGCATCCCCTATTTGTCCTATTCATAGCGCATTTTAATCTCTTGCAGTGGTTTTTTCTTATTGCAGGGAAAATTTCATAATTATTATTCTCTTCAAACTCTACAAATATAGACTGTTTTTATACTTCAGTGATAACCCTATAAATTCTAGCTTTCAATATGATACAAATCAGAGTCCAGATAAAGATGGCAGAGTTGGAAGATTCAGAGACCCCATGGACACACCAGAACTCCAGCGGCATGAAGAACCACTCTCTTGGAGAATGACCTGAGAACTAACAGAGCAGAGTTTCCACAGTTAAGGATATATAGAAAAGGCCACACTGAGATGGAGAGAAGCATAGATACAAGTAGTCAGAATCCACCACCCTGGCAAATGAATCCAAAGAGACCCATAACCAGACACATTATAATTAAAATGCTCAAAGTCAAAGACAAACAGAAAATCTTAAAAGCAGCAATAGAAAAGCAACTAGTTATGAACAAGGGTACTATCATAATATTATCAGCTAATTTTCAGCAGAAAACTTACAGGCTAGAAAGGATATATATTCAAAGCATAATATATACAGAAAGCATAATATATTCAAAGTGCTAAAACAAACAAAATAAACCTTCAGTCAAGATTATTCTACACAACAAGGTTATAATTCAGAATGAAGGGGTAATAAATAGTTTCCTAGACAAGCAAGTCTAAAGGAGTTCATGACCACTATACTAATCTTACAGGAAATGTTAAAGGGACTTTTCTTTAATGAAAGAGAATATGTCATAACTAGAAACAAACGAACAAAAAAAAAATCACAAAAGAATAAAATCTTTCTGGTAAAGGAAAACATATAGGAAAGGTAGTAGGTCACCACTCATAAAACTAGTATGAAAGTCAAAAGACAAAAGTAGTAAAACCATCTATATCTAAAATAATTAGATGAGTGATACACAAAATAAAAAGATGTAATAGATATGTCAAAGACATAAAATGTGAGAGGAAGAATAAACATGTAGTGATTTTAGAGGCATTCTATTATATGACTTCACATATAGGATAAGAACTTAAAATATTTCACTGTGATTTTTTTTTCCTCTTAATATTTGTACTAATGCTCTAATTTGTTTTAATTTTAAATAGAAAATTTCATTTAATGGGTTTTAAATTACAGGAAAAATGTACATATTTATTTATGTAGTTTCCACTTCCAGCACGCTCCATTTCTTTATGTGGATACATATTTCATTTAATAAAACCTTCCCTTCATTTGAAGGATTTTAGTAAACCCTTCTTTTAATATAGATCTCAGGTGATCAATTCTTTCAGTTTTTATATATCAGAAAACATCTCATGGATCCACATGTGCGTGCTAAGTTACCTCAGTCATGTCCGACTCTTTGCTACCCCATGGACTGTAGCCCTCCAGGCTCCTCAGTCCATGGGAGTCTCCAGGGAAGAATACTGGAGTGGGTTGCAATGCTCTCCTACAGGAGATCTTCCCCACCCAGGGATCGAGCCTGCATCTCTTTCATCTCCTGCATTGGCAGTGGGTTCTGTATCACTAGCACCACCCGGGGAAGCCTGATGGATTGATGTAAATATATGTTTATTACTAAGCACTCACATAGGATTTCCCAGGTGGCTCAGTGGTAAAGAATCCACTTGCCAAGCAGGACACACGGGTTCAATTGCTCAGATGGGAAGATCCCCTGGAGAAGGGCATGGCAACCCACTCCAGTATTCTTGCCTGGGAAATTCCATGGACAGAGGCACCTGGCCAGCAACAGTCTATAGGGTCGCAGAGGGACATGAATGAAGCAACTAAGCACACACACAAGCACTCACATGAATAGTTTCCTATAAATGAAGACATAAGGAAATATAATTGCCACAATTGATGACTGCATGTACTAATAGCTGAGGACTTGACTACCCCTTCTTGGTAGAGTCATGTTAATGTATGTGAGTCTATAAAAGAATGAAGTGTGAAAAGAGAAAACATATGAATTATAGGAAATCTAATCACCTAAGAAATTTGATTATAGAAATCAAGTTTCATTTATATATATATATATATACACACACACACACACATATGAATGCGATGGTTTGAATAAAACTGTCACAGAACAATTTATCTACATACTTTAATTATATTTAATGTATTAGCAAATATGAGGCAAAATGAAATTAAGATGAGGAAGCATAATGTTGTGAAGCATGTATAAATTGGAAGGCATGTATACTACATAGAAATATTAAATTTGTAGAGATTTTATTCCATGCAGAAGAATTTTTAGCATATCATTTTATGTTTTGATATGTGACATGATTCCTTTTAACAATTTCTGAGGGGCAGTTATATAATAATCAACAAGAAACAGAACTGAATAAGACTTTTCTCATTACATATAATGCAGTAGGTATAATTTATGTTACCTATACAAGAAATTACACAGATTAATAAAGGGTGTATACTGATTTGCACTGTGAAAAGGGAAGTAGACAGGAAAGATATGCAAAAGAAATAAGTTAAATTGAGATCCCATGGATCACTGGGGAAGGAAGAACAGGGTAATGACATATGTTTCTGTTAATTGGAGCAGCTTAAGATATAGTTTTAATTGAGAGAGGGCAAGCCATATTTGAGGAATTAAAATAAATTTTCTTAGACTAAAAAAAAGAACTACAATTTTCAGAAGTTTTGTATGTATAGCACAACACTATTATTTATTTGGAAAAATTAAAATATTAAGTCAAATATACCTCTACCATACCAGTCTACTTTGCTGTTGTTGCTCAGTCGCCAAGTCATGTTCCACTCTTCCAGACCCCACAGGACTGCAAAACACCAGGCTTCCCTGTCTCTCACCATCTCACAGAGTTTGCCCAACTTCATGTCCATTGCACTGATATGCCATCCAGCCATCTCATCTTCTGTTGCCCACTTCTTCTGCCTTCAACCTTTCCCAGCACCAGGGTTTTTCCAATGATTCAGTTCTTCGCATCAGTTCACTTCAGTCACTCAGTCCAACTCTTTGTAACCCCTTGAACTACAGCATGCCAGGCCTCCCTGTCCATCACCAGCTCCTGGAGTCCACCCAAACCCATGTCCATTGAGTCAGTGATGCCATCCAACCATCTCATCCTCTGTTGTCTCCTTCTCCTCCTGCCCTCAATCTTTCCCAGCATCAGGGTCTTTTCCAATGAGTCAGCTCTCTACATCAGGTAGCCAAAGTACTGGAGTTTCAGCTTCAACATCAGTCCTTCCAATGAACACCCAGGACTGATTTCCTTTAGGATGGACTGGTTGGATCTCCTTGCAGTCCAAGGGACTCTCAACAGTCTCCTCCAGCACCACAGTTCAAAAGCATCAATTCTTCTGTGCTCAGCTTTCTCTATAGTCCAACTCACATCCATACATGACCACTGGAAAAACCACAGCCTTGACTAGATGGACCTTTGTTGGCAAAGTATTGTCTCTGCTTTTTAATATGCTGTCTAGGTTGGTCACAACTTTCCTTCCAGGGAGCAAGTGTCTTTTAATTTCATGGCTACAATCACCATCTGCACTGATTTTGGAGCCCCCCCCCCCAAATAAAATCAGCCACTGTTTCCCCATCTATTTGCCATGAAGTGATGGGGCTGGATGCCATGATCTTTGTTTTCTGAATGTTGAGCTTTAAGCCAAAATCTTCACTCTCCTCTTTCACTTTCATCAAGAGGCTCTTTAGTTCTTCTTCACTTTCTGCCATAAGGGTAGTGTCATCTGCATATCTGAGGTTATTAATATTTCTCCCGGCAATCTTGATTCCGGCTTGTGCTTCTTCCAGCCCAGCATTTCTCATGATGTACTCTGCATATAAGTTAAGTAAGCAGGGTGACAATATACAGCCTTGATGTATTCCTTTCCTATTTGGAACCAGTCTGTTGTTCCGTGTCCAGTTCTAACTGTTGCTTCCTGACCTGTATACAGATTTCTCAAGAGGCAGGTCAGGTGGTCTGGTATTCCCATCTCTCAGAATTTTCCACAGTTTATTGTGATCCACACAGTCAAAGTCTTTGGCTTAGTCAATAAAATAGAAATAGATGTTTTTCTGGAACTCTCTTGCTTTTTTGATGATCCAGCACATGTTGGAATCAGGAAGCCAAGGAACTGGAGCTTCGACTTCAGCATCAGTCCTTCCAATGAGTATTCAGTGTTGATTTCTTTTAGAATGAACTTTTATGATCGACATGCTGTTGAAGGGACTAACAAGAGTCTTCTCCAGCACCACAGTTCTAAACCATCAATTCTTTGGTGTACTGCCAAAGTTTATTGGTTGACTTTCAATGCTGTTTCATATGCTCTAATCATGACATCTTACATACTGAACAAAAAATGTTTTAGGTTTCTATAAATGCAACATTTCTTTTTGTTGGATGGGACACTGGCTGCTAACTGTAAGCTATACTTTGCCTGTTCTTTATACAGAAGGAAAAAACAAAACCTTTCCTTCCTCAGTCACACCCATGACAGTATATATCTTTAATGAAACAAACATAAGCTGTACATGTTGGTTTACAATTGGTGGCAAATTATCCAACTTTTGTTTAAATAGTGTTTAAAAACACCAGCGTAGATTGGGGGACAGAACACAGAATGGAGTGGCTATGTAGCACGTTGAGTTTGGAATATGGAATAAATTTTAGAAACTTGTTTTTTGGCATATGGGCAATAAGAAGCCATAGAGTGCTTTCATGAAAAGGAAGCCTACA
The DNA here is from genome assembly GCF_032452875.1 of Bos javanicus. NCBI lineage: Eukaryota > Metazoa > Chordata > Mammalia > Artiodactyla > Bovidae > Bos > Bos javanicus. The sequence goes on along the minus strand of NC_083879.1, from coordinate 63,451,730 downwards.
TGCATTCTGTTTATTCAAAGGTATTTTAAGATATTATTTTGAGGCTTTTATCTTAAATATTTTGCTTTCAAGTTCCAGATGTGCTTTACACATTTATTACAAAAAAGTAGCTACCTCAAAGGAGCATTTTCCAATGTCTTTTTTAGTTAGCTGATAATAAATTAGAAGGCTAAATAACTCTGCTTTAAAAAAATACTTTTCTTATGTTGTTGAACCGGTTATTCTTTGACATTTGCTGGAAAAACATAGTGGAGTTGAAAAAAGTCTCAGAACAAAGTATGTCCTGAGGGGCTCTCTTTTTCACGCTCTAAGGAAATACAGATGCATTCTTAATCACACATACCAGCACATATCACTATTGATTGATATAATATTAACAACAACTACTATAGCAACAAGAGGGCTTCCCAGGTGATACACTGGTAAAGAATCCACCTGCCAATTCAAACGGAGCAAGGGACACAAGCTCAATCCCTGAGTTGGGAAGATATTCTGGAGTAGGAAATGGCAAACTGCTCCAGTATTCTTGCCTGGAAAATTCTATATACAGAGGACTCTAGTGGGCTGTAGTCCATGGGGTCGCAAAGAGATGGACATGACTGAGCAACTCAACACGAATATTTATAGCAACCACAGAAATAATAATAATTACATAGCACTCCCTACATGTAAGGCATGGTTCCCAAGTGCTACATATATTTTTAATTTCTCCTCTTGGAAATGCTCCCAGGGTGGGATTATTAGTATCTCCACTCTGCATCCAGAGAAATGGAGAAACAAAGAGGTTAAGTGGTGACCTAAGACAAGAGAGGTTATAAGTGGTGAAGATAGGATTCCAGGCCCATTAGTTTAGCTTCAGAATCTATTTTATTACCTGTCATAAAAAGCACTTTTAATAGATTTTACACCCTATGATCAGATGGACATCCATATTTACTTTTTCTCCAAAAGAGAACAGAAATAATGTTGAGAGAAAGGAAACTCAAGAGATGATGTTGAATAAAATGAATGTGAGCAAAGAAAAAAGCGAATACTTCACAACCACAAATTACCAGGTAAGTAAAGATGAACAAATTACTTAATGTCTGAGCTTTTTTCTTTTCTTAATGATAAACAACAAAGAGACAGTTTGTATATATAGAAGATAGAAAACTGTCTCTATGAGATTGTCTTTGCAAATAAAAGAAAAAGGGCACATTACAAAATCCCCCTCTCCCATTTTTGACATGGAAAACCAATGTATGTGGAATTTTTGTTTATGTTGTTGTTTCAGTTTTTTGTGTCAATGCAAGTTAGTGGACTGGGATGTAGTGTCCTGTGGGCTGCTTGCTTACCCAGGGTGATTGCCGGCCCATTATGTTGTAAATTTTACATAAACTCTGCTGATCATTCAACTTCGGCACGTTGTGTTCCTCTAAGGGCTAATAGGTGTAGTATGCATTTCCAGAGAGAAAATAAAATTTGAGCTATGTCTTGATACCAACCCAATACAGCATTCAATAGTATTAGTCATTACCTTCACAGTCTACTCTATTAATATCTATTTTTTGGTGTAAAATAGACTAGTTTATGGAGAAGGCATCTTGCCTGGAAAATCCCATGGGTGGAGGAGCTTGGTAGGCTGTAGTCCATGGGGTCGTGAAAAGTCGAACACGACTGAGCAACTTCACTTTCACTTTTCGCTTTCATGCATTGGAGAAGGAAATGGCAACCCACTCCAGTGTTCTTGCCCGGAGAATCCCAGGGATCGGGGAACCTGGTGGGCTGCCATCTATGGGGTCGCACTGAGTCAGACATGACTGAAGTGACTTAGCAGCAGCAGCAGCAGACTAGTTTAATGATGCTAATTCATTCCAGGAATGGTTTCTTATTTCCTTCTATTAAAGGCCCATGTGGATTAAGAAAGCATTAAAGTGAAAGTGAAAGTTTTAGTCCTTCAGCCCTGTCTAACTCTTTGAGATTCCATGGACTGTAGCCCACCTGGCTCCTCAGTCCATGGATTCTCCAGACAAGAATACTAGTGTGGGTTGTTCTTTCATTCTCCAGGGGTTCTTCCCAACCCAGGGATGGAACCTGTCTCTCCTGCATTGCAGGCAGATTCTTTAGTATCTGAGCCATGAGTGAAGTGTTACAGACTCAATAAGGATACCTTGTTTATTTGTCCAATATTATGGGATGTATGTCATATATCTGGAGAAGGATCATTCTTCTATGCTTATCATTAATTGGCTTACAATGTTAAGGTTTCTTTCTTCTAGATATCTTCCTATACTCTCAGTGGTGAGAACAAGATATCAAACAAAATATCATTAAAAATGTTTTTATTCCATCTTACACAAATTTAGCCTGCTCGAGGGGAAGATTAGAGAAAACTCAAGAAGAAAGGTCAATTGCTTTCTCATTTGCCCATCACAACATTTAGAATTTAACAACTACAGTGAAAAGTGTTAGTTACTCAGTCCTATCTGACTCTTTGTGACCCCATGATCTGTAGCCCACCAGGCACCTCTGTCCACAGGATTCTTCAAGCAAGAATGCTAGAGTTGATTGCCATTTTCTTCTCCAGGGGATCTTCCTAACCTAGGAATTGAACCTGGGTCTCCTGCATTGCAGGCACATTCTTTTCCATCTGAGCCCACCAGGGAAGCCTTCAAATACTACAGTAGTACAAATCTAAATGCAATTAACATATTATAAAAGGTATTAGATTCACCTTATTAGTTGCATTCATTCCTTCATAATTAGATATTGTTCTGCTGGATCCTAGATCAACAGTCTGCTTCATGAAGTCAACTTCTCGACCAAAATTACTCTCCAGATTCTGATTCATTGCCCCAGAACCAACTGCAGGTTTAAGTTCATGTGACAATGTTAATTTACAAGGAAAGTCTGTACTTCGACTTGTCAGTGGTAAAGAGTTCTTAGTAAAGTTCTGTATATGATACATCAGAAACTGCCTTTATTTTTCTTTTACAGAACTCTATATCTGGCTTTTAGTTTATAATGAGAGTGTACTAGAAACTACAAGAACAGAAACCATCTGTTTGTAATAAGGTCAAATGATTCAATTAGTTTATTACAATAACCAGGAACTTTAAAATCAACAGGGAATCATACACATAATATTACATAAAAATTTTGTCAATTATTATCTTAAGTATCAGAACATAGCATATTCAAAAGCAGAGACATTACTTTGCCAACAAAGGTCTGTCTAGTCAAGGCTATGGTTTTTCCTGTGGTCATGTATGGATGTGAGAGTTGGACTGTGAAGAAGGCTGAGCGCCGAAGAATTGAGGCTTTGGAACTGTGGTGTTGGAGAAGACTCTTGAGAGTCCCTTGGACTGCAAGGAGATCCAACCAGTCCATTCTGAAGGAGATCAGCCCTGGGATTTCTTTGGAAGGAATGATGCTAAAGCTGAAACTCCAGTACTTTGGTCACCTCATGCGAAGAGTTGACTCATTGGAAAAGACTCTGATGCTGGGAGGGATTGGGTGCAGGAGGAGAAGGGGACGACAGAGGATGAGATGGCTGGATGGCATCACCGACTCAATGGACGTGAGTCTGGGTGAACTCCAGGAGTTGGTGATGGACAGGGAGGCCTGGTGTGCTGTGATTCATGGGGTCGCAAGAGTTGGACACGACTGAGCGACTGAACTGAACTGATAAAGGCATTTACAATTCTATGGAGGCATTTTGTGAAATGTATGTTAAAACTGTCGCCTTTATAAAGTTATTTTAATTCCTCAAGTACAATTTTTTAGAACTTAAATTTATTGAATGTTATTGCATTATCTTTTTACTTGAACAGGAATATGTGGCTGTTCATCTTGAAAAATGTATACTAAGCTACATTCATTCAATACAGTTTGCCTGATTATATTTAAACCTTTCAATATGATTTTTATTTTACATATTACAGGCTTGGTAGTATGCACACCTCTCAAAGTAATCTTGGTTTATTTAAAATAATGGAGCACATTATACATAATCTAACTATATATATGCATATATATATATATATATATATATAGCTATATTTCCATCAGAGAAGGAAATGGCACCCCACTCCAGTACTCCTGCTTGGAAAACTCCATGGATGGAGGAGCCTGGTAGGCTGCAGTCCATGGGGTCGCTGAGGGTCGGACATGACTGAGCAACTTCACTTTCACTTTTCACTTTCATGCATTGGAGAAGGAAATAGCAACCCACTCCAGTGTTCTTGCCTGGAGAATCCCAGGGACGGGGGAGCCTGGTGGGCTGCTGTCCTAAGGGTCACACAGAGTCGGACACAACTGAAGCTACTTAGCAGCAGCAGCATATTTCCATACCTCATTACTACTGAATATTGTGTCAAAGTGGGTTAAAGTGTGAATGAGTAAATATCTGTTGTTATTCAATAATGTAGAGGAACTACAACAATTATTTGAGTATAAAAGACAGCTTGATACTTACATAATATAGAATTCAATGTTCATATTAGAACCCCATTTAGAAAAGAAACTAAGTGTCTTGAAGAAAACTGGTTTTTATATCAATTTTAACAATAAATAATTGATGTGGAGAGATGATGTGCATAGGATTGCAATGGTAACTATAGTGATGAAACTTAAACTGAAACAGCATCTAAAAGAAATTCTTGTATTTTTAAAAGTAAGAAATGTCTAGCAAATTATTTGAGAGTATAGCAGAATCTGCACAAAAGCACAAATAGTTAACAATCTCTCAGTAAATGATAATAACCTTGTCAGGTAGAATATATATTTTATATATATATATATATAATTCACATTTATGTATGTGTGTATGGGCTTTTCAGATGGTGATAGAGGTAAAGAACCAGCTGCCAATGCAGGAAACACGAGAGACATGGTTTCAATCCCTGGTTATCCTCCAGGTTATCTTTCAACCTGGAGAAGGGCTCGGCAACCCACTGTTATTCTTGCCTGGAGAATCTCATGGATAGAGGAGCTTTGCAGGCCGTAATGTCCACAACATTGCAAAGAGCTGGACACAACTGAAGCCACTTCGCACACACACAAGTGTGTGTATGTGTGTGAATTATTCTTTCACATATATTTTTAAGAGCAGATTATACTTATTGATATATACATACATGTTTTCTATAAGACATATTTCATATTCTAAGGGTGTTTTGTTATTTTTATTAACTATAAGCTTTACTTTATATTGATGTATGCCTTTTTGTGTATATAACTAATCGATTCAAACTCTTAATGCGTCTATAGAACATATGTAGAAAATTTGTTATTGCACAGGCATTTTACATCACACCAAATTAACCTTCTTAACTGACACCTTACAAAAAGCCATCACATTTGTTATAGACAAGGGTATAAAAGTACAGTCTGCACAGAAAACACATTAATTTCCTTAGGATGCCTGTACAGATTATTCATTTTTTAACTCAATTTACTAACAGTCTAAATTTTAAAGTAAAAAACGATCTTGGAAATTATATTTAAGGTGCAATTTATCATCTCACTCATTAGTGATACAAAGAATACATCAGATGACGTTTTAAAATTTATCCAATTAGTGTTAAGTGAAATGACTAATCTCAAAAGATTTCTAGCATTTCCCCAAATTCATTATATTCTTTTAAATTAATATCAGTAATTATAACATAATGTAATAAACATGTATGTATATATTTTCATTATTGTAAATACTTTGTGAAAACAATGATAAATTGGCACAGTCATTTCCTAATTTAACAGCTTTAAATAAATATGTTTTATAAGAATATAACTCTAAGTCTTGTATAAGTTAAAATGTTACATTTCCATGATAGTTCTTATTATTAGAATGAAGGCATAAAAGTTTTGACTCAAATTAATAAACTTATGATTTCCTACCTTTATATTCACTGTGACGAACACTAATATGCAAAACTTGCATGTTTAAAATAGTCTCATTTTCTACCAACTATCAAATGTCAAAATGTCAGTTAGTATGTGTTAAGAATAGTATATAAATATGCATTGTAATGTAAATAAAAGTTATGATGATGAATAAATATATATTATTTGCTAGCCTTACATTTATTTTGTATTTTTTCTTCTCATTTTCTAGGTATTTATTCGAATAGCTATGTTCTTTTTTATTTTCTTTCTCTTTCTTTTTTTTTTCTTTTGAGCTGGCGTTTTTATGAAATAAATTAATTTTAAAGAGCAGTTCACTTACCAATATAGAGATTTAATTTCCCTAGGAATTTTGATTTTTTCATCAATGCTTATTAAACAACTCCACAAGCAATCAAAGCAGGGCTTTTTAAAATATAAGAGTTAATTATCTATCTTATTAATTTCTTCTAGATGAAGACAAAGAAATAGCAATCAATTGTTTCAACATTTTGTCATATTCAATAGGTAAATGAATGAATTTCAGGGTAAGGAGTTTATCGGATGGTGTTTATTACATACATGGCAGAATTTTATCACTTGAATAGTCAAAATATGACTTGAACCAGAGCCCCAGCCAATACATATACATAGATAGTAAGCACTTCAGGTTTTTCTGCTCATCTGGACTTCACTGGTCATGGGTGCATTTCCATGGAATTCTGTACATATATTATGTGACAAAAGAAAATGAAAAGTAAAAAGAATTGCACTTAAAAGGTTTTAGATTTATAGATACTAAGATAAAGGTCATCTGGAAAAAGGAGTAGATAAAATCAAGCCAGAATCGATTTCCACTCCATTCATATTTCATTCTCATTCATAAAGGTATCATATACTCATGGCTCCTTAGAATGTAGGTATGTTCGAATATCAAACCATGTGACTGTTCAAATTTGCATATATTTATTCTTTTAAAAATATTTGCATATATTTATTTTTCTTTGATAGTCATTTCTGGAGCTTGAATCACATCTCTCTATACTGCACATGCTATATATTTTTAATATTTAATTTCCTCTGACTGCCTTATAAAAACTGGAGCAGTGAAACAAAGATGGCATACAGATGTACATGCCATGCTAAGTCACTTCAGTTCTGTTCTACTCTGTGTGACCCACTGGACTGTAGCCCACCAGGCTTCTCTGTCGGTGGGATTCTCCAGGTAAGAATCCTGGAGTGGGTTACCATGCCCTCCTCCAGAGGATCTTCCTGACTCAGGGATCGAACCCACATCTCTTAAGTCTCCTGCCTTGGCAGGTGGGTTCTTTACCATCAGTGCCACCATTTCTAAACAAACTCTAAATTAATGATGAGAAAGGTTATCTTATTTAGAGAAAGATAGATAGAGTTATGCAGATTTACTGTTACTTTGTAAATAAAATTAAGCACAATTTTTTAAGTGAACACATAATGACATTAAATTACATTTCTAGTGTATCAAATGTTAACATTTTTGAAATTACTCTGATCAGAAGAATCAATATACTGAAAATGAGTATACTACCCAAAGCAATCTATAGATTCAATGCAATCCCTATCAAGCTATCAACAGTATTTTTCATAGAACTAGAACAAAGAATTTCACAGTTTGTATGGAAATACAAAAATCCTCGAATAGCCAAAGCAATCTTGAGAAAGAAGAATGGAACTGGAGGAATCAACTTGCCTGACTTCAGGCTCACTACAAAGCCACAGTCATCAAGACAGAATGGTACTGGCACAAAGACAGAAATATAGATCATGGAACAAAATAGAAAGCCCAGAGATAAATCCACACACTTATGGACACCTTATCTTTGACAAAGGAGGAAAGAATATACAATGGAGAAAAGACAATCTCTTTAAAAAGTGGTGCTGAGAAAAGTGGTCAACCTCTTGTAAAAGAATGAAACTAGAACACTTTCTAACACCATACACAAAAATAAACTCATAATGGTTTAAAGATCTAAATGTTAGACCAGAAACTATAAAAGCCCTAGAGGAAAACATAGGCAAAACACTCTCTGAGATAAATCATAGCAGGATCCTCTATGACCCACCTCCTAGAGTAAAGGAAATAAAAGCAAAAATAAACAAATGGGACCTAATTAAACTTAAAAGCTTTTGTACAATGAAGGAAACTATAAGCAAGGTGAAAAGACAGCCTTCAGATTGGGAGTAAGTAATAGCAAATGAAGCAACTGACAAAGAATTAATCTCAAAAATATACAAGCATGTCCTGCAGCTCGATTCCAGAAAAATAAGCGACCCAATCAAAAAATGGGCCAAAGAACTAAACAGACATTTCTCCAAAGACATACAGATGGCTAGCAAACACATGAAAAGATGCTCAACATCACTCATGATCAGAGAAATGCAAATCAAAACCACAATGAGGTACCATTTCACGCCAGTTAGAATGGCTGCCATCAAAAAGTCTACAAACAATAAATGCTGGAGAGGGTGTGGAGAAAAGGGAATCCTTTTACACTGTTGGCAGGAATGCAAACTAGTACAGCCACTATGGAGAATATTGTAGAGATTTCTTAAAAAACTGGAAATAGAATTGCCATACGATCCAGCAATCCCACTGCTGGGCATACACAAAGAAGAAACCAGAAATGAAAGAGACACGTGTACCACAATGTTCATTGCAGCACTGTTTACAATAGCTAGGACATGGAAGCAACCTAGATGTCCATCGACAGATGAATGGATAAGAAAGCTGTGGTACATATACACGATGGAATACTACTCAGCTATTAAAAAGAATACATTTGAATCAGTTCTAATGAGGTGGATGAAACTGGAGCCTATTATACAGAGTGAAGTAAGTCATAAATAAAAATACCAATATAGTATATTAATGCATATTTATGGAATTTAGAAAGATAGTAATGATAACTCTATAAGCGAGACAGCAAAAGAGACACAGATGTAAAGAATAGACTTTTGGACTCTGTGGGAAAAGTTGAGGGTGGGATGATTTGAGATAATAGCATTGAAACATGTATATTATCATATGTGAAATCGATTACCAGTCCAGGATCAATATGAGACAGGATGCTCAGGGCTGGTGCACTGGGATGACCCCAAGGGATGGGATAAGAAGGGAGGTGGGAGGGGGGTTATGGATGGGGAACACATGTACACCCATGGCTAATTAATGTGAATGTGTGTCAAAAACCACCACCAAAAAAAAAAAAAAAATCTAGACCTCTGTTTGGCCAGTTCTCACATGCAATTTTTGTCTGACCTGGGGGTTTGTACCATAGTTCAAAATACTAAACTTTTTCTTCCTCCCTCAGTTTTTTATTATCAAATCTACACATTATGAACAAAAAATAAATACAACATTCATCTAATAAAAAATTAACACCCAGTCTTGTAGCCTGCTTTATTATTACTATCATTTTATTTCCATATCTAGCTAACTGCCTGGGTGCCACAATGAAATACAAAAATCTTACAATGATTTTTCTTGCAAAGAAAATGTAGCCTCTAAACACCTAGGAAGTATCTTGACTTTCAAAAAAAACAGAAAAGTATCTCTCTTTTTTAAATAAATTGTCACTATAAATACTATTTCAACCATGAAAAAATAGAGAAGTGTTTTAAAATAGTCAATAGGGATGATATTTTATATGCTAATTTCACTGGAATTTTTCTCCTATGAAATATACTTAAAATTTTAAAACAATCACTTTCACATGAGTACAAGTGCTTGGTGATGAGAAAACAATGTATAAAAATTGCAGTAGGGGATGAATTCAAGTTTTACAAAGTTGTCCATATATTATCAGCATGTTAATGGCAAAAAGTATTTTAAAAGTCAAACCATAAGCTTCTGGAACAAAGAGAATGCTTATTAGTGTTACTTTTAAGAGATCAAGTTATTGTTCTCCATCCAGTAGAGATACATTTTCATTTTTAAAGATAATCAGTAATTCTCTGCATTTTTCCAAAATAACAAAGTGTAACATATTATTCGAAACTCAGATCACAAAGAAAAGAATGAGGAGTAGAAAGAAGAGTTGGCAAGGAGGAGGAGAAATAGAAATGAAGAGGACATTTACAAAGTAAGAGTTGATAGCAGACGTTGATTATCAGAAGCATGAGTTTTTTAATGAGCATAGTTCTTTATATCATTATAAGCTTTGTACCTAAAACACATTTCATTTACTGTTTAAGCATTAACAATGCATTTCCTACACTTATTAATAAGAACTCTGATAAATTTACAGTATCCCATTATGTTATGATTTATGCAAGAACAAGTTAAGTTGCTCATTACAGAATGAAGACAATTTGTACAATGGAATTTAGTATACATTACTATAACATTAAGACTAAATAACTATGTAGAGAGCTATAGCTATTATTCTACCACAAGGCTCTAGCAATTCTCAATTAAGTAGTGAAAACAAAAATTTTTTAAGAATTTCTTTTAATTAATAGGTACATGGTGGTTTCTCTAGTGGCTCAGTGGTAAAGAATCCTCCTGCCAATGCAGATGTGTTTGATCTCTGATCTGGGAAGATCTCACATGTCATGGACCAACTAAATTCATGCTACAACTCCTGAGCCATGCTTTAGAGCCTGGGAGCTGCAACTGCTGAGCCCACACACTACAAGTACTGAAGCCCGTGCACTCTATAGAGATAGAGTTCTGCAATGTCACCGCAATGAGAAGCCCAGGCACTGCAGCTAGAGAGTATCCCCCACTTGCCACAACTAGAGAAAAGCCTGCACAGCAATGAAGACTCAACACAGTCAAAAATAAATAAATAAATAAATAAATAATTATTTTAAAAATAAATACATGGAGAGGAGTGTTTGGGTTTGACACAACACAGATATTCAGAAATTTTATCTCAGACAAGTCATATTATTTATGTTTCACCATGCAATTTAAACCACTCTGGAAAGTAACCGAAGCACAAAAATGGTCAGTAAAGAATAGACTTTAAGAAACAGTTAAAGAAGTTTGTAAAAAACACAGTAACTAAAATATTTAAACCTCACTGTACAGATCCAAAAGTATGCTGTAAACAATACAGGAAAGAATCAGCAAACCCAAAACAGATCAAACATATTATCCAATCTGAGTAAAAAGAGAAAATGGAGAAGAAAAAAATATAGTCTAGGGAGTGAATAAGGTAATGTAAATTGCCTAACATTTATACTGTTTGAGTTCTAGGAAGAGAGAAAAAGTGTGGAGCTTAGAGAGAATAGTTAAATAATGGTTAACACCTTCACAAATTTTATAAAGTCATAAGCCAACATGACAAATAGGACAGATTCCATATAGGAAAATATCCAAAGAAATCCACCTGATGAAAGAAAATAAAAAAAAGAAAAGTAACAACAACAAAACAAAAAACAGAGAAAACTCCAAATATTTAGAAATGAATTGGTCACATATATGGGAAATCACGTTAAGATGTTTGCTAATAAGTTCAAGAACAGCAAGTCACTGACTATACACTAGTAACATAAGAAAAAAAGGGGAGGAGGAAAGAAAAATGAAAGCAAAAGAATATTCTAAGATAGCAAGTTGCTTTGCATTTGCAATAACAATAAAAGATTCCTTACCCAATTCAATTTAAAGATATGCCAAAGAAATATACCTAGGCGACCAAGATAATCATGATGGTGTAAGCACTCACCTAGAGCCAGACATCCTGGAATGTGAAATCAAGTGGGCTTTAGAAAGCAGCACTTCAAACAAAGCTAGTGGAGATGATGGAATTCCAGTTGAGCTATTTCAAATCCTGAAAGATGATGCTGTGAAAGTGCTGCACTCATTATGCCAGCAAATTTGGAAAACTCAGCAGTGGCCACAGGACTGGAAAAGGTCAGTTTTCATTCCAATCCCAAAGAAAAGCAATGCCAAAGAATGCTCAAACTACTGCACAATTGCACTCATCTCACACGCTAGGAAAGTAATGCTCAAAATTCTCCAAGCCAGGCTTCAGCAATACGTGGACCGTGAACTTCCAGATGTTCAAGCTGGTTTTAGAAAAGGTAGAGGAACCAGAGATCAAATTGCCAACATCTGCTGGATCATCGAAAAAGCAAGAGAGTTCCAGAGAAACGTCTATTTCTGCTTTATTAACTATGCCAAAGCCTTTGACTGTGTGAATCACAATAAAGTGTGGAAAATTCTGAAAGAGATGGGAATACCAGACCACCTGACCTGTCTCTTGAGAAACCTATATGCAGGTCAGGAAGCAACAGTTAGAACTGGACATGGCACAACAGACTGGTTCCAAATAGGAATATGAATACATCAAGGCTGTATATTGTCACCCTGCTTATTTTACTTATATGCAGAGTACATCATGAGAAACGCTGGGCTGGATGAAGCACACGCTGGAATCAAGAATGCCGGGAGAAATATCAGTAACCTCAGATATGCAGATGATTACCACCCTTATGGCAGAAAGAGAAGAAGAATTAAAAAGCCTCTTGATGAAAGTGAAAGTGGAGAGTGAAAAAGTTGGCTTAAAGCTCAACATTCAGAAGACGAAGATCATGGCATCTGGTCCCATCACTTCATGGGAAATAGATGGGGAAACAGTGGAAACAGTGTCAGACGTTATTTTTTGGGGCTCCAAAATCACTGCAGATGGTGACTGCAGCCATGAAATTAAAAGACACTTACTCTTTGGAAGAAAAGTTATGAGCAACCTAGATAACATACTGCAAAGCCGAGATATTACTTTGCCAACAAAGGTCTGTCTAGTCAAGGCTATGGTTTTTCCAGTGGTCATGTATGGATGTGAGAGTTGGACTGTGAAGAAAGCTGAGCGCTGAAGAATTGATGCTTTTGAACTGTGGTGTTGGAGAAGACTCTTGAGAGTCTCTTGGACTGCAAGGAGATTCAACCAGTCCATTTTAAAGGAGATCAGCCCTAAGATTTCTTTGGAAGGAATAATGCTAAAGCTGAAGCTCCAGTACTTTGGCCACCTCGTGCAAAGTGTTGACTCATTGGAAAAGACTCTGATCCTGGGAAGGATTGTGGGCAGGAGGAGAAGGGGACGACAGAGGATGAGATGGCTGGATGGCATCTCTGACTCAATGGACATGAGTTTGAGTGAACTCCGGGATTTGGTGATGGACAGGGAGGCCTGGCGTGCTGCGATTCATGGGGTCTCAAAGAGTCAGACAGGACTGAGCAACTGAACTGAACTGAACTGAAGAGGTGATTTTATTGGATTAGCATGTTTTTAAGATCTTTAGACAATTCTTTTGTTCTTGAACATATACTGGTGTAATTCAATTTATGGTATTTCTGAATATATATCTGTCTATACTTCAAGACCTGGGAATAGTGTTGGTAATTATCGCAATAAAAGCAATATCCATGTTGGGATAAAAATTTTGAGATGTAAATTCCTTTAACACAGACGGGGATCTGATGGAAGAGGACTTTATGTTATTTCCCTTTCAGTTATATATATCAAGTAGAGTAACAGAATCTGAGTTAAAATATGGGAAACTGTTCAACTTCAAATATCTTGCTGCTTAAGTTAATATCTCTGTTATAAGGTCAAATAGCTTGATAAATCACTTTTTAAAATAAAATAATTTTTCATCATTTTCATAGGCTTTTTAGTTTTATATTTATTATTAAGAAGACCTTGATCATCCCTGATTGAAAAGCTTATAATTCATTGAATTAATTTCAAAAAGAAAAAAAATCCTTCATGAAACACAATAGCTGATATTAGACAATTCTTGTGTTGTCTAATGATACTTCCTTATATTTTTCTATAAATGTCTCAAGAAAAGGAATATATAGCACTTTCTCAGTCCTCAGTTACGACATTATGTTCTACTTTAATTTTTTTTGTTTCTTTACTCCTTTGTAAATTTCTTCAATGAGATTCTCAATATTGAAGAGAAAACCAAGATTTAAAAGCTATCAGCTTCATTGATCTTATATAATTAACATTTATCATCATTGGAAGGTACAATAGTATGCTGAAGAATATTTGAAAATATTTATTTCCCTATTGTCTTCTAAAAGTAATTTGTTATACTCAATTTTAAGTGATTAATGAATCAACTATAATTCATATTTACAATAAAATTTGATTTAAATACTTATGAAATTGCAATCTTTGAATATATTTAATATGTTTTTGATGCTAAGCATTAAAATTATTTATCATATGTGGATGCAAATATCAGCTATACATTATTTCTAAGTACACATTTCTTAATCATTTTCTAGAAAAGTTTCTAGTCAGATTTCAGAGATTACACATTGCCACTTCAGAGATTACACACTTACATGAGGAAAGAGGCAGTTTTACACTATCAATGCCTATAAAATAGCCTGTTATATTTACAGGCAATACTCCTGTTTAATGAAATATGTCAAGAGATACTTTCAATTTGTTAAATAAACCCACTTTTTTTCCCCTTACAGTATCAACAGTTGGATTGCCTACTAAATTTTCTCAATGACCTAATATTATTTATCCTGGAAAACTGGAGAATAAATACTCTCACTTTTCCTTAAATAAAAATTTATACTTAGCTTTCACTTACTCGGTTTCATAACTTAGGTTAGGTTTAATAAACAGGGGAAGACAGAGTGGATGATATGTTGCACTATAGGGATATGGTAATCAGTAAAATAAACATATCCCATGACTTGTGCATGTGTGCTAAGTCACTTCAGTCATGTTTGACTCTTTGTGACCCCATGAATTGTAGCCTGCCAGGCTCCTCTGTCCATGGGATTCTCCAGGCAAGAAGACTGGAGTGGGTTGCCATGCCTTTCTCCAGGGGGCCTTCCCGAACCAGGGATCAAACCTACGTCTCCTACGTTTCCTACATTGGCACATGGGTTCTTTCCCAGATAGTTAAAATGGTAAAGAATTGCCATATCCATGTAGGAGACCTGGGTTTGATCTGTAGGTCCAGATCTCCTGGAGACAGGCATGGCAACCCACTCCAGTATTCTTGCTTGGAGAATTGCATGGACAGAGAAGCCTGATGGGCTACAGTCCATGGACTAGAAAGAGTTGGACATGACTGAGTGACTAGCACACACATACATGGTGCCACCTGGGAAGCCCCTCTCTTGCTGTATACCATGTGATAAAGTATAGAATGAAATTCCCTGTCTATAGTTTAACACAGTGCTTAAAAGACTAGCTTCTGGTGGGGGAGGGATAAATTGGGACACTGGGATTGACATACACACACTAATATATATATATATAAAGTAGATAACTAATAAAAACCAACTGTTTTTATTAGCATAGGGAACACTACTCAATACTCTATAAAGACTTATACAGGAAAGAATCTCAAAAAGAATAGGTATATGTATAACTGATTCACTCTACTCTTCAGGAGAAATTTTTATGCTTTGGGAACCATACTCTCACCCCTACTCTTGCTGTTTTGGATTATAAAAATGGAAATCTCATGGCTTCAACCCATCTCACTGTTAAGTGTTTCTGTTCCGTTTCTGGTTCACAGAGGCATTCTTCTTTAATTTATTACTAACTACGCCTATTGTTTTTCAGTTTTCATAAAATCTGTCCTTTACTCCTTTGTGTTTAAAAATACATAAATTTTTAAAAACAGAGCTACCATATCACCTTTCAATCCCACTCTTGGGCATAAACCCAGAGAAAAACATGGTCCAAAAGGATTCATGCACCCCAGTATTCATCGTAGCATTGTTTACATACCAAAAGATGGAAGATGCCTAAAAGTCCATCAACAGAGAAATGGATAAAGAACATGTGGTACATATATACAATGGAATATTACTCAGCCATCAAAACTAACTAAATAATGTCATGTACAGCAACAGATGGACCTAGAGATTGTCATGCTGAGTGAAGATAGAGGAGAAATATTGTATGACATTCTTTATATGCAGAATCTGAAAGGAAATTATACAAATGAACTATTTACAAAACAGAAGCAGGCTCACAGATTTAGAGAATGAAGTTGTGGTTTCCAGGGGTGAAGGATGGGGGTGGAAAGGACAGGAAATTGGGTACCAATGTACATACTGCTCTATTTAAAATGAATAACCAACAAGGGTCTAACCCACTCCAGTGTTCTTGCCTGGAGAATCCCAGGGACAGGGGAGCCTGGTCGGCTGCCGTCTGTGGGGTCACTCAGAGTCGGACATGACGGAAGTGAGTTAGCAGCAGCAGCAACAAGGGTCTACTGCATAGCAGAGGGAACTCTGCTCAACATTATGTGGTGGTCTGGATGCGAAGGGAATTGGGGAAGAATGGATATATGCATATATATGGCCAAATTTCTTTACAGTCCACCTGAAACTATGACAACATTATTAACCAGCTATACTCCAAAATAAAATAAAAAAGTTTTTAAAAAACTATAGCACTTTATAATGCAGGAGTATCACAATAGTATACTTTTAATTTAACTATTTCTATATACCTTATATGTATAATACATTTTAAGTTGTGTGTGTTATCTCCATTATAATTTAATTATATTTATTACATAGACACTTATGTTTGGATACATTCTTAAGATCAAAAACCAGGTAAGTTTTCAAGAATGAACTAATACACTATCTTGATAGATTAATCCATATTAGGTTTCAATAATTATTTTCTATTTCTTATGTTTTCTATAGTGAGAAACCTTTGTGGAGAGCTATTGTTTTCCTTCCTCTGTTCTGTCTGCTTGGGAGGGGCTCTTCTGGCACCAAGACTCAGTCATTCAGTCATGTCTGACTCTTGCGATCCCATAGACTGTAGCCCGCCAGGCTCCTCTGTGCATGGGATTTCTCAGGCAAGAATATTGGAGCAGGTTGCCATTTTCTTCTCCAGGGGATCTTCCTGAACCAGGGATTGAATCCACGTCAAAGGCCTGGATAGATTTTATTATTTTTAACACATGAAATGTCCCTTCCTATTAAGCCGTTCCCGTCCCTTATTCCTTCGATGTTATCCTTGGTCGTACAACATTTTAACTGGGTGTTATATGCTTCCCTCTTCCTCAACACCATCAGGTTCCAGAGAGCAGCTGTTCTACCAGCCTGGGTCTGTGAGTTAAGAGCCAAAGGATTCTACTGTGGCCACATTCCATGAGCAAGGAATAGCAGGTCAGTGTAGCTGGAGTGAAGGGAATGCAAGTGCAAGGAGAAGGAGGTGGTGTCAGGAAAGTAAAAAAAAACTGATTCCTGCAGAGCCTTGTAGATGATAAATAATTTGCGTTTTACTTTGACTAAAATGGGAAGTGATTGTGAAGCCCTCAGGAGAGGAGTAACATAGTCTGACCGCTATTTTAAAGGATTACTCACATCACTGTTTTGTGGACTTATTCAAAGAGAAGACTGAAAGAACAGAGCTGTCCAGGTGCTAGGTAGTTAGAATTGGAAAAGGAGTCCAAAATGGCAGTGGCTAAAAGGCAAAGGAAGGGAAAAGCCTATGAAGATGAAACAAAAGAAAATCCGAGGACCGAAGTGAGAACCTCAGGTGAAACCAACAGCCCTTCTGCCTAGTCCAATTTACACAGGGCAGGCTCAGGGGGAGGAGACAGATCATATAAAAAGTGGAGCCAAGATTGGGCTTCTCCTTTGTGGTCAGCCCGCCCTCATGCCTAAAAAGGTTTACTTTCCTTTGCCGAATAAAATTCTGAGCTGTAACCGAAGTGTAATACTGGTCTACCATTTCAAATCTTTGCTGTGGCAAGACAGAACCGAGGAAATTACACACTCCTCTGACACAGGCAAGAGATGATGAGGCATCAACTAGGGCAGCAGCAGTAGAGAAATGAGACAGACTGATATTTTACATGAATTTCAGAGTAAAGTTAATAGAATTTTTTTTGCTGAATTATATGTGAGTTATAAGGAAAAACTAACTTGATTCCTACCTCTAACATAAATGCTTTTCTCATGTCACCAATGACCTCCATCCAGGTGACTAAATTGCTTTCTTATTTTATATTTCCTTCTGTCAGCTTGCATCACTGGGACTGTCTCTTTTCCTGAAACACTTTCTTACTTTGGTTTCAGCTGACCCTGGAACCCGAAGTTTTCTTCCTTTCTCCCTGGATATCCTTCATCTTTTTCTCAGGCTCATTCTCCTTTTCTCCTCTATGATTGCCATCAGGTCTACATTATACCCACTTATCACTTGACACTGAGTGTTTTTCCTAAGGAATATTATCCATAGACATGTGATTGAATATTATTTGTTTACAGAGAATCCTGATTTTATCTCTGCTGCTCAGATTTCCACTCTATTCTTCAGGCTCACACAATAAAAATCAGTTTGGAAACCTTTCTCTCTACAGTGAAAGTGCCTTAAAATAAATATATCAAGAACAAAATTATGATCTTCCATTTCCCCCTATTTTATCAAATTGGAAACTTTCCAAATCAATGCAAACCCATTCATGCAAGTGAGAAAACCAGAGAATAAACAGCCATCCTGTTACCTTCTTTTTCCTTACCACCTGCTATTCAATTTCAGTTTAATCAGGAAACCACAGCTTTAACTACTATTAAAGTGTTCTCAGAATCCAAATGAACTAACCTGAACGTGTTCTTAGAATCTAAAAGGGGTGTGGAGAATCCCTTATCAGAACACAGTACCTTTTGAATGACAACTTAAAAGCCTTGTGCTGCTCTAGGTCATGAGTCCAAAGGAGTAATTCATGGATGCTGAGAGCTAATAACCTGGATCACTGTGGCAGAGTTTCATCTTGGTGCATACGCATATGCCAAACAGACTATATAGAGCAAAAACTCTGAGAGGGCTCCAGGGACTCACTGTAGCCAAAAATAAGCCTTAAGAATATGATTGAACAATGAACTAGAATTCAAAAAGTGACAGCTTCCACATGCCAGTGAGTGTTATTCACAAACAGATCTGTAGCTTCAAGGGTGGCTACTTGGCTGGAGAGTGAATACTGCATAAGGAGGGTGGACTGGTGTGTCCCCAAAATCCAATATTGTCCTGTTGCAATTGCTCATTAGGATTTACCACCTTGGCTAGTAATGTCACCTCTGTACTGTACAAACATCACAGGTGCTTCCTGATATCTCCCACTATTGCCTCATGGCCACTCTCCCACAGGAAATAACTTCCAGATAAAGACAGAATGTTTTAAGAACCAGCATCATTTTTTTTTCTAGCTTTACATAAAAATGCATGGCTGAAAGTAGATCCTCTTAGTATTTGCTGGAAAGAAGCAAATACAAATATTTTCTTAGCTTAGTGTCATGATTTTCGTATGACGATGTAGCATAGGGCTGCATTGTGAACTGGGTAAATATATATCAGACCCAGACAAGTGGTCATAGCTAAAGAAATACAGAACAGTGTTATTCAAACTCTCTGTGTTAAAGTAGCACCATTTCCTTGTTTTCCAAATTTGCTATACACACATATATTATTAAATAATATAAATACAAATTATTAAAAAATAAATAATAATATTTGGTAGACATAAGATTTGGTCAAATTATTATGAATGCTCTGGTGTGTGTGTGTGCTCAGTTGCTTCAGTCGTGTCTGACTCTTTGCAATGCTATGGACTGTAACCTGCCAGGCTCCTCTGTCCATGGAATTTTCCGGGTAAGAATACTGGAGTGGGTTGCCATTTCTTACTCCAGGGGTTCTGCCCAACCCAGGGACTGAACTCGTGTCTCTTGCATCTCCTGCATTGTCAGGCAGATTCTTTTCACTGCACCCCTAAGGCATATTATATTTAAAGGAAAATGTAAAATCAAAGTTTGTATCATTTGATTCAAAAGTAATTAGACTCACACAGTATTCAAAACAAGATAGAAATGTGGTGTATATGTGTATATGTGCATGCACATGAGTAGACATAATTACTGGAATTTAATTTTCAAATAACATTTTCTTAATTTTTCTGAGAATAAAGATAACTGAAAAGTAAAATTACAGGTTATTATGAATAAATAAATGTTAGAAAATTAAATTGAAAGACATTCATCAAAGTGGTAATGGTATAATTTCTATCTGTGTGCATATAACAAGAAGACTTGACTTAAAAGGGCATATTTCAGTGTATCTCCTTAAAAAACACAGATATGACTAATAACAATAGCAATGAGGTAAAACCACAGTATAAAGAAAAGCAAACAGTGAAAGTACTGGGTTGACCAAAAAGTTCAGTTTTTCCATAAAGAAAATGTTAGAATCTTTGAAAAATGTGACAACAAAGACTAAGATTCATGAGAAATGAATAGAGCAAACTCTAGGACAGTTTTTTTTTAAATTTTAAATACAAAAGTAATTAATAAAAGTGTCAAGAGAAATTTTAAAAAGTATTTTGAAATAAATAAAAATTAAATTACAACTTATAAAATTGTGGGATACAGTCCAGGCAGCATTTAAAGGGAAAGTTATAGTACTAAATAAATAGATTAGAAAAAAAGACAAATCTAAGATCAATAATCCTAGCTTTTACCTGAGGAAATCAGAAAAAGAATAAAAATTTAAATCCAAGTAAGACTGGAACTAGAACTGCCTTATGATCCAGCAATCCCACTGCTGGGCATACACACTGAGGAAACCAGAAGGGAAAGAGACACGTGTACCCCAATGTTCATTGCAGCACTGTTTATAATAGCCAGGACATGGAAGCAACCTAGATGTCCATCAGCAGATGAATGGATAAGAAAGCAGTGGTACATATACACAATGGAGTATTACTCAGCCATTAAAAAGAATACATTTGAATCAGTTCTAATGAGGTGGATGAAACTGGAGCCTATTATACAGAGTGAAGTAAGCCAGAAGGAAAAACACCAGTACAGTATACTAACACATATATATGGAATTTAGAAAGATGGTAACGATAACCCTGTATACGAGACAGCAAAAGAGACACTGATGTATGGAACAGTCTTATGGACTCTGTG
Organism: Bos javanicus; assembly: GCF_032452875.1. NCBI lineage: Eukaryota > Metazoa > Chordata > Mammalia > Artiodactyla > Bovidae > Bos > Bos javanicus. The sequence continues at coordinate 63,430,903 of NC_083879.1, read as the reverse complement.
GGAGAGGGAGAGGGTGGGAAGAAAAAAAAAAAAATTAACAAGATGTGAGCAGAAGCCAGGTGAAGAAAAGTTAATACTTGGGAGATTTAACTGAAAAAGACCAGAAGAAATACTCTGACTTTTTGAGTTGGGTGTGATATCAAAGGCATGTTCAAAATCAGTTAAGATGATTATTTAACTGTCTTCTGAGGAAGGCAAGTTTTGGTAACTGGAGGGCCATTTGTTTGCCTGAATATCAGAACAAGTTTGAAGAAGCAAGTGGAGGAGAAAAACCGGATTGTTTGTAAGCCACTCCCTATTTCAGCCCCAGATGAAGTTAATAATAAGAACAGACCTGTCTACTAAGGATTTTTCAGTAGGGTGTGTTTTGCAAAACCTGTTCTCCATCTTTCCCATGAAAACTCCACTTATGTTTTCCTGTTCACTAAGGTTTTTTTGCATGAGAAGATTCCCTAAGAGCATCAGAGACATGCTGAGCTCATGTATTCTGGTAGTAGGAAGCATGGGACAAGTATGAAGGCAATCATATGGACACTGTGCTATCTCCCCCTCGCCCACCACCAACTTCTAAAATTAGAGGACATGTGGGGCTTCCCTGGTGGTCTAGTGGTTAGGGCTCTGAGAGGGCACAGGTTTGATCACTGACTCAGGAGGATCTTGCAAGGACTGTGGTATGGCTATAACCAACCTAGATAGCATATTCAAAAGCAGAGACATTACTTGTGCCAACAAAGGTTCTTCTAGTCAAGGCTATGGTTTTTCCTGTGATCATGTATGGATGTGAGAGTTGGACTGTGAAGAAGGCTGAGCACAGAAGAATTGATGCTTTTGAACTGTGGTGTTGGAGAAGACTCTTGAGAGTCCCTTGGACTGCAAAGAGATCCAACCAGTCCATTCTGAAGGAGATCAGCCCTGGGATTTCTTTGGAAGGAATGATGCTAAAGCTGAAACTCCAATACTTTGGCCACCTGATGCGAGGAATTGACTCATTGGAAAAGACTCTGATGCTGGGAGGGATTGAGGGCAGGAGGAGAGGGGGACGACAGAGGATGAGATGGCTGGATTGCATCACTAACTCGATGGTCGTGAGTCTGAGTGAACTCCGGGAGTTGGTGATGGACAGGGAGGCCTGGCGTGCTGCGATTCACGGGGTTGCAAAGAGTTGGACACGACTGAGCGACTGATCTGATCTGATGGCAAAATAAATAAAATTAGGGGACATCTGAAATCTAATTTATCTTGAAAAAATGTTTGTAATATTTTTGACAAATTCCAATAATGTATGTAATATGAATTTAGTTAGGAAGAGACAAATCAAAAAATAAAAGGGCAGGGACTTCCCTGGTGGTCCAATGGCTAAGACTCAGAGCTCCTAATGCAGGGGGTCTGGATTTGGTCCCTGGTCAGGGAATCAGAGTGGCTCAGATGGGAAGGAATCTGCCTGCCATGCTGGAGACCCAGGTTCAATCCCTGGGTCCGGAAGATCCCCTGGAGAAGGGAAGGCAACCCATTCCAGTATTCTCGCCTGGAGAATTCCATGGACAGAGGAGCCTGGTAGGTTATAGTCTGTGGGGTCACAAAAAGTCAGACACAACTGAGCAACTAACACGCACACACACACACACACACACACGCGTGCACGCAAGCAGGGAACTAGATCCCATATGCCACAACTAAGAGTTCACATGCCTCAACTAAGATCTGGTGCAGCCAAACAAATCAATAGATGTTAAAAATAAAAATAAAAGGGCAAAGGCAATTCAAAAATTACAAGATACAAACGGTCAGTAAGTATAAGAATCATACGTTACTAATACCAAAATGAAGCCCATCCTGAGTAACACAGATATAAATTACCTATCAGACTGAAAATACCTATTTTTCACCCACTTGAAAATGACCTTCAAATGATAACAATTGTGAGAAAAAGAGATATTATATTTTGATGTTGGGATATGAATTGGTACTATTTTTCTATAGAGTAATTTATAATTTTATTTTAAAACCAACATAATAAAGTATTATCTTTGATCCACCAATCACAATTCTAAGAATTTACACTAAAATGTAATTAGACACATGCACAAAATTGTAGGGACGATCCCCTGGAGGAGGTCATGGCAGCCCATTCCAATATACTTGCCTGGAGAATCCCAGGGACAGAGGAGCCTGGTAGGCTATAGTCCATGGGGTCACGAAGAGTCAGACACAATTGAGGTGAGTTAGCATGCATGCACACACAAAAATGTACGCAAAAGGACATTCATTGTCAAACTGTTTAAAAAGCTGTAAAGAATTCAAACAATCAACCATAGAGTATTTGGTAAATGACTTATGCTATTATATTATGTTGTTCAGTCCCTAAGTCCCATCTGACTCTGTGGGACCCCATGGACTATATGTAACATGCCAGGTTCCTCTGTTCTTCACTATCTCCCAGAGTTTGCTTGAATTCATGTCTATTGAGTTGGTGGTGCTAACCATCTCATCCTCCACCACTCTTTTCTCCTTTTGTCTTCAATCTTTACCAGCATCGGAATCTATTCCAATGAGTTGGCTCCTCACATCAGGTAGTCAAAGTATTTCACACCATGAAAAGAATATTATGTACCCATCAACAATGATGTGGTAGATGTTTATTTACTGACTTGGTGAGATTTTCTATGAGCTGTTGCTAAGTAAAAAAGGCAATTTATATAACAAAATGTGATTTATGATATCATTTCACTAAGCAAGATTTCTCCATGTGTCTATAACAAAATTCATATATGTGTGTGTCTACAAGCACTCAGACATATTCTACATGTTTAGATCTAGAAGGTGGAATTTTTGTTTTCTAAGCTTCTTTGTTTTCTGTTTTTTAATGAAGTAAATGTTATTAACTTCTATGATGATAAAGATTTCTATCCCCATCAAAAATAAATAAATAAATAAATAAATCCAAGTAAGCTAAAGAAAAAAAGTAATAAAAATTGAAGCGTAATTCAATGAAAGTGAAAAGAAGAAAATGAGTACATCCAAAAACTAATTTTTTAAAAGATCAGTATAACTGATAAACTGCTGGGCAAGTTAACCAAGATAAGAGAGATGATACTAATCCCTAGTATTAGAAATGAATGATGGAATATCACTACTGATCATTAAAAAGACAATAAAAAGATATTAAAAAGACAATAAATATAAAAAGCTCTGTCCCAACAAATTTGATAACCTGGATGAAATGTGTCAATTTCTTGAAAAACACATTCTCCCAAGTTCACACAAGGGTAAATAGACTATGTAAATAGGCCTACACCTACTAAAGAACCTTAGCAATTAATAATCTTCCTAAACAGAAATTATTAGGCATAGCTAATTTCACTGGTAATTCTATGAAACATTTGATGAAGATTAACTGTTTCTCTGGGCTTCCTAGGTGGTTCACTGGTAAACAGTCTGCCTGCCAATGCAGGAGACAGGGCTTCTATCCCTGAGTCAGGAAGATCCCTTGGAGAAGGAAATGGCAACCCATTCCAGTATTCTTGCCTGAGAAATCCCATGGGCATAGGAGCCTGGTGGGCTACAGTCCATGGGGTGTCAAAGAGTCGGACATGACAGTGACTCAACAACAACAACAACTACTTCTCTACAATATTGTTCAGAACATAGAAGCAGAAGGAACACTTCTTAACTCATACTACGAGATCAGCAATATTCTAATATCAGAATCACAAGAAATAAATATACAGAGCAGTATGGCTCATGAATATGCATATAACAATCCTCAACAAAATATTTATAAGTCAAATCCAACAACATACAAAAAGAATTATATACCACAACCATGGAGGATTTATTCAAGGTATGTAAGTATGGGATAGATGGGGAAACAGTGGAAACAGTGTCAGACTTTATTTTTGGGGGCTCCAAAATCACTGAAGATGGTGATTGCAGCCATGAAATTAAAAGACGTTTACTCCTTGGAAGGAAAGTTATGACCAACCTAGTTAGTATATTGAAAAGCAGAGACATTACTTTGCCAACAAAGGTCCGTCTAGTCAAGGCTATGGTTTTTCTAGTGGTCATGTATGGATGTGAGAGTTGGATGGTGAAGAAAGCTGAGCACTGAAGAATTGATGGTTTTGAACTGTAGTGTTGGAGAAGACTCTTGAGAGTCCCTTGGACTGTAAGGAGATCTAACCAGTCCATCCTAAAGGAGATCAGTCCTGGGTGTTCATTAGAAGGACTGCTGCTGAAGCTGAAACTCCAATACTTTGGCCACCTCATGCAAAGAGTTGACTTATTGGAAAAGACTCTGATGCTGGGAGGGATTGGGTGCAGGAGGAGAAGGGGACGACAGAGGATAAGATGGCTGGATGGCATCACCGACTTGATGGACATGAGTTTGAGTGAACTCCGGGAGTTGGTGACAGACAGGGAGACCTGGCGTGTTGTGATTCACGGGGTTGCAAAGAGTCGGACAGGACTGAGCGACTGAACTGAACTGAAGTTCACCCAACATTCAAAATCAATTAATGTAATTCTTCCCATCCACTGGATAAAGAAGAAAAGTCTTATGATCATGTCAATAGATGTGAGAAAAAATTTTACAAAACTCAACATGCAATTACGATAAAAACTCTTGGCAAATTAGGAATACAGGGGAATTCCACCAACCTGATAAATAACATCTACAAAAATCCTACAATTCATATTATACTTAATGGTGAGACATTAGAAACTTTTCCTCTAAGATAAGTAACAAAACAAAGACTTCCCTTTTCAGCACCCTAATGCAATATCATACTGGAAGTCCTAGCCATTGCCATAGATTTTTAAAAAATAAATTAAAAGTATACAGATTTGAAAGAAAGAAATAAAATATCTTTTTTGTATATGACATGATTGCGTGTATAGGAAATCTCAAAAAATCAACAACAAAAATTCTTAAAAGTAATGATTGTAACAAGACTGCAGGATGAAAGTTTAATATAGTGAAGCCAATTGATTTCCTTAGTAACAATGAACAACTGGAGTTTGATATTAAAAACATAAAAGCATTCATAGCAGCACTAAAAACCTCCCAAAAGACATTGGTATAAATCCCATAAAAAAGTCACAACCTCTGTATGACAAAAACTATAAAATTCTGATAAGAGATATCAAAGAAGACCTGAATAAATGCAGAAATATTCCATTTGTGGTTAATAAGAGTCAATACTGTCAAGTGGCCAGTTATTCCCAACTTGATCAATAGATTCAAAGCAATCCCCTATGGCAATTTTTATAGAATGCCAGCAAGTTACTATGTGGATATTGATAAAATAATTCTAAAGTTTATATGGAAAGTCAAAAGACCCAGAATAGCACACAATAGTGAAAAACATGTCAGGATCGACACTACTCTATCTCAAGAATTACTATAAACAGTAGTCATCAAAACAGTGTTGCACTGGGAATAAAACAGACAAAAAGATCAATGGAAAATAATGAAATGTCCTGAAAGAGACCCACACAAAGGACAAAAGCAACTGAATGGAGACTAGAATGGTCTTTTCAACAAGTGGTATCAGAATTGGAAAAGAAAGAAAGTGAAGTCACTCAGTCGTGTCCGACTCTTTGCCACCCGTGGACTGTAGACTACCAGGCTCCTCTGTCCATGGGATTTTCCAGGCAATAGTCCTGGAGTGGATTGCCATTTCCTTCTCCAGGGGATCTTCCCAACCCAGGGCTCAAACCCAGGTCTCCCACACTGTAGACAGACACTTTACCATCTGAGCCACCAGACACAAATGCAAAAAAAATGAATATAATCATGCAATTTCAATAAATCATCAATGGGTGTTTACTGAATATTAAAAATGTATTTAGATATTTACCTTACACCTTCATAAAATTAATGGAAAATGTATCATAGAGCCATATGTAAAATAAAATCTATAAAAGTTCTCTAAGATAACATAAAAGAATATCTAGGTGACTTTTGGTTTAGAGTTGAATTTTAGATACAAAATTGAAATCCATGAATGATAAGTTTGATAAGATAGAGCTCATTAAAACTAGAACATAGTTAGAAAGTGATTTTAATTAGTGTCTTGCTAATAACAATAAATACCAGTTGATGAAAAACAAAACAAAACTAAAACTTGCTATGCGAAATACTCTTAAGAGGGGAAAAAAGACAAATAGTAGACTGGGAGAAATATTTGCAAACCACATACCTGACAAAGGACTTGTATTCTTTACAAGGGCATTGTTTTTTAAAATAAATCCTTAAAACTCAAAAATAAGTAAAACAAACTCAAACAAAAGATTGAACAGAAGTCTCATCAGAAAAGATGATGGGAAATAGGACACGAGGTGCTCAAATACATGTGTCTTTAGGAAATGGCAAAACGAGACAGCACTACACACCTATTAGACTGGCTAAAATCCAAATCAAGCAATACCAAATGAAAAGGAGAATGTGGACCGACATTGATTTTGGGAATATTAAATGGTACATAAAACTACTTTGGTAGATAAATATAGCAGTTTCTTACAAAGTTAAAGCTAAATACTGTCATACAACAGGATTCAGCACTCATATTCAGATACTCATCTGAGGCTCTGACAGTGGCTCAGGTAAAGAATCTGCCTGCAATGCAGAGGTTTAATTCCTGTGTCGGGAAGCTCCCTGGAGAAGAGAATGGCCACCCACTCCAGTAGTCTTGCCTGGAGAATCCCAGAGACAGAAGAGCCTGGTGGGCTGCTGTCCATGGAGTCACAAACAGGCAGACGTGACGGCAAGACTAACACAACATACACTTATCCAAATGATTGAAAACTTATACCCACCCAAACATCTGCACAGGAATGATTATAACAACTTTATTCATAATGGACAAAAATAGAAAGCAGCCAAGATGTCCTTCAATGGTGAATGGTTAAATTTTGTACATCCACATAACAAAATATCATTAAACCGTGAAATGAAATAAGCTATTGAGTCAGGTAAAGACATAAAGGAACTATAAGTGAATAAATTCTAAGCTAAAGAACCTAGTATGAAAAGTGTACATATCGTATGATTCTAATTATAGACTATCCAGAAAAGCAAAATTGTACAGATAGTGAAAACATCAGTGGTCGCCATGGGTTTAGTGGGAGGGAGGGAGGTAAGAATGATTAGACAGAACACAGGGCAGTTTTAAGACAATGGAAGTACTCTGATTCTGCAAAGACGAACACATGATATCCAAAAACTGACATCACACTAATAATGCAGGCTGGTAGTGAGAGAGCTATTTGTGGAGGTGGGGGAAGGGTGCTCAAGGAAGAGGAGCTATAAGGAAACTCTCTGTTATTTCTGCTCAAATTTTCTGTAAACTTGAAACTGCTCTTTAAAAAAATGGCCTATTAATAATAATAATAAAAAATCCTATCAAAACCTAGACAATCACAGGCTGACCATCTGAATCAGGATATTACAAATTAGTATGATATTCACCTATAGAGGTTGATTTAAATTTATGATATAAATGTTAATATCACTCAATATGCCTTTTCTTCAAGAAAATACCAGCTTCAAAAAAATCACATAATAAATGCACATGTAAATGGCTAATTTAGATAGCAGAGGAAAAACTTATTAATAGAAAACTACATTCCTTGACTTCATTAAAAAAAAATCATTGAGGATTATGGTTTAATCTTTTGCCATCTTTTAGTTTTTCCAGGAGTCCACATGCCTAGATCTAATTCACTCTGTAGTTGGATGTGGAAATTCTTCTGAAATTCAGAGAGATGCAAATTCTGCCCGGTTTTTCATTTTTCAGAACAGAGAATAGCTTGAACAGTGTGACGACGCAGTCTTCCTTCCATATGTTCCGTTTAAATCTTACCAATTTCAATGCTGTAAAAGGTGCAAACAAACTGCCTATTTTTCATTCTGCAGGATTCTGGAGTAAAGGGAAATCACATTTGGTGATCAATAAAAAGTGTAATAAAAAGTTTAATTTAAAATGAGTCTTAAATAAGATTATTTGTAAAATAGTTGGAAAGGCAGCAGAGAAGTCATAACAGACACGAGGAGTTTGGTGGAGGCAAACCTAAAGGCAATAGTTGGAAAATGATGCTGTGGAAGTTTATAAAGATTGATCACTCTGCAGAATGGTGAATTACTTAGATTGGGGGAAAGCTATATATAAGGAAACTGTTTAGAGTTTCCTTATACTCTAAACAGAGTATACCTTAAACTCTAAATGAGAAAGTCAAAGTAGGTAACATTGTTATCTTCTACATGTGTGTGTGCTCAGTCATTTCAGTCGCTTTTGCTCAGTCACTTCAATCGTGTCTGACTCTTTGCAGCCCTCACTGTAGCCTCACTTCTCTGTCCAAGGGATTCTCCAGGCAAGAATACTGAAATGGGTTGCCATGCCCTCCTCCAGAGGATCTTCCAGTCACAGGGATCAAACCTGGGTATACTGTATTGCAGGCAGATTCTTCTCTGTTGAGCCACTAGAGGAAGCACTTAATCTTCTACATAGTGAAGCAAAAATAAGGAATTGGTAAAGGTACTCTCGCCTGGAAAATCCCATGGATAGAGGAGCCTGGTGGGCTACAGTCCATGGGGTCATTAAGAGTCGGACAGGACTGAACGACTTCACTTTCATTTTTCACTCTCATGCATTGGAGAAGGAAATGGCAACCCACTCCAGTGTTCTTGCTTTGAGAATCCCAGGGACGGGGGACCTGGTGGGCTGCCGTCTATGGGGTCACACAGAGTTGGACACGACTGAAGCGACTTAGTGGCAGCAGCAGCAAAGGCTCTGATGCTGGGAGGGATTGGGGGCAGGAGGAGAAGGGGACAACAGAGGATGAGATGGTTGGATGGCATCATCGACTCAGTGGAAGTGAGTTAGAGTGAACTCCGGGAGTTGGTGATGGACAGGGAGCCCTGGCGTGCTGCAATTCATGGTGTCACAAAAAGTTGGACACGACTGAGCAACTGAACTGAACTGATAGACAATAAGGCTTGGGTGGCGATTAAAATAATTGAGACATAATTTGAAGGGTCAGAAGTTTAGGTCTTAAAGATATATATTCATATGCTTTTGTTTTTAAACAAATTCCATTTGAGAAGATTGCAGGGGGAAATCTAGAAATGTCCAGCAGTTGGTGTATTCTAGGAATCAAAAGAAATCTCAGATTGCTGGTAGAATTTGGGAAATACACAAAGATATGTTATATTTGAATTAATGAGATCACCAGAGTTTGTACTGAATCAAACAGCTAAATACTGATAGACTGGGAATGAAAATGTAAATTTTTCTCTTGCTTGGTGAAATACAACACTGACAGCTTGATGCAGCATACCTGAAGCCCTAAACCAAACCAAACTGAATTGTTCTGAAAAATTTAGTTAGGTTATGGGCTTATTAACAAATGTATGCTTAGTTCTTTCTTGTTTTTATTTTTGAATCATACCTTGTTACTTGATATATTTTGATTTATCCTTTAGTATATAGGGTTTCATTTATGAGTGTGTTATATAGATGAAGCACGAGCAACATTACAATCAGAATTACATTTGAAAATTAATTTATCTATATCTCTGATTAAGCCTGTAATAACTGCTTTAAGTTATTACTAGTCTTAACATTTTTTCTATTAAAAAGTCTATTTTTTTGAAATTTGCTTACAATATTTTGAAATCCTCTATAACGTCTGTTATTCCAAACTTGGCATAAAATATCATCTCTATTGGTTAGTCTTTTCAGTATATTACCCCTATAAAAATTGAATACTCCAATGATTTTGTAAAATTATTTATTTATTTAAACAAGGAGACTGTATCATGAAGTGTTTTATTTAATTCTTTAGGCACTTAATTTTCAAAAATGAAAAACTTTTGATCTGGTTCAAATCACTTAATGTATCAATTACTACACAGATCTAGGAGTCACAAGGCTTTGTCTTCTTTGTATGCTTTGACTTCCATTTCAGTTCAGTTCAGTGGCTCAGTCATGTCCGACTCTTTCCGACTCTATGGACTGCAGCACGCCAGGCCTCCCTGTCCATCACCAACTCCCAGAGTTTACTCAAAAGCATGTCCATTGAGTTGGTGATGCCATCCAATCACCTCATCCTCTGTCGTCCCCTTCTCCTCCCACCTTCAATCTCTCCTTCAAGCATCAGGGTCTTTTCAAATGAGTTAGCTCTTCACATCAGGTGGCCAAAGTATTGGAGTTTCAGCTTCAGCATCAGTCCTTCCAATGAGTATTCAGGACTGATTTCCTTTAGGGTGGACTGACTGGATGGACCCCCTTGCAGTCCAAGGGACTCTCAAGAGACTTCTCCAACATCACAGTTCACTTGCAATTTGTACACCATAAAATCTGTGATGAATATTCAACACCAGTTCAAATAAGGTAAATTCAAATTGCCCTTGCATAGTTATGGTCACACCGTTAGTAATTTGCTAACGTTTCCCCCATAAAATGCTATCTGTAGCCTATCCAAAAATTTACATATATATAGTACATATATCGGAGAAGGCAATGGCACCCCACTCCAGTACTCTTGCCTGGAAAATCCCATGGATGGAGGAGCCTGGTAGGCTGCAGTCCATGGGGTCACACACAGTCGGACATGGCTGAGCGACTTCACTTTCACTTTTCACTTTCATGCATTGGAGAAGGAAATGGCAACCCACCCCAGTGTTCTTGCCTGGAGAATCCCAGGGACAGGGGAGCATGGTGGGCTGCCGTCTATGGGGTCGCACAGAGTCAGACATGACTGAAGTGACTTAGCAGCAGCAGCAGTACATATATAGATATATACATGTGTATATATAACAACTATATATTGTATATCTGTGAAAGACAAGTTAACATTTCTATATTGAGAAAAATACTTTTACAACTCCAAGGTTTAACTTACACATTTGGTGATGAGATGTTTGTACAAAGCAGTGTCAACTTATATCCTAAATTCCACTGAAAAGTTTTCTACATTTCATGATTTATCACTTAACACAAACATCTTTGCTCAGATGTCATCTACTCAATGAAATTTGCCTATTTAAAATGACCTCCCATACCCTCATATAATGGCCTATTTTTTTTTTACATAGGTCTTATTATCTTCAATTATCTATCATATATAATTTATTTATCGTAATTTTTATTCAGTGTCAGAAGAGCACATTTTTTGGCCTATTTTACTCAAGTCCAAGAGCCTAGAACAGTGACTAGCACATAACAGATACATGAAAATAGTTTTGAATAAATGGATGAATGAATAGATGAATGGCTAAACAAAAGTTGCTCACATCTTCTCAAAGATTTTGATGTGTATATCAATTCTTAAAGACAAACTGAATTTCAATTCACTTGAAAGTGAAAATGTTAAGTATTCAGTCATGTCCAACTCTTTGGATACCCAGCTCCTCTGTCCATGGAATTCTCCAGGCAAGAATACTGGGGTGGGTTGTCATTCCCTTCTCCAGGTGATCTTCCTGACTCAGGGATTGAACCCTTATCTCCAACACTGCAGGCAGATTCCTTACCATTTGAACTATCAGGGATCACCTAAAAGCATATATCTCTTCAAAGAGATAAACTAAATCAATGCATTATTACCAATCTCGTTATTGTGAGAATAATTATATTTGGTAATATAATTTTGGCAAAATTAATTAATGTTTTTCAAAATGAATGAGCATGCAGATTAGTGGTAGATATCAAGGGAGATGATGAGTCCTGGTATTGCAGCCACCATGTTTAGAAGAAGCAGAAAACAACCACTCAGCTGAAGGCCTGTAGTTCTGCCCTGTAACTGAAGTTTAGTCCACCCACTTGGCCTTGATTTATGAGGTTCATGGTGGGGTCACAGTTTTTTCTTTTATGATGTTTGGTTGGAAGAGAACACTTGTTGTCTAAAGCATTCTATCATACTAGGTTACCCTTTTATTTTCCTTTGACGAGGCTGGGCTACTTTTGCCTGCATGTATTGACATTTCCCTGGTGTTGGCTTCTTCAATTTCAAATCGATCAAAGATGAGACAGTAAGAAAACCCAGACAACACACCACCAGTCGTTCCTTGGATCATGAGGGCCCTTGCCAGTAGTACACAGTAAGTCTGTTGCTCTCCAACTTTCAGAGATTTTTTCTGTGTTTATTTTATATATAATGTTCAAAGTCTCACTTAGAGGGTGGAATAGAAAAATGTGTGTTTGTCCTATATTCCTGAAAATTGAGCTAATTTAAATTTTAATGACTTTTTTTCCCTTAAAAAAGCCTTTAGTTTCTATTTTAAAAAAATGATATTCCAAATTATATGGGAAAGCTCCACAACTGAAAATTTTATTTATTATATTTTATACTGCCATGCTTAAGCAAATTTTCCCTTTCCAAAATCAGTAAATATAATTTTGGTATAATATAAATTCTCTTTTTTAAAAACTGAGACCAGAGTACAAATAATATATAAAGGATGAATAAATCAGGCTATGATGTTGCTTTCTATCAAAATAAATACTTAAATATATTGAAATAAATCTTGCCAAAATACATTTCTCAGTTATGTCTCTCTACCCTAGATAATTTTAATATATAAAATAGTAGGAGGAGGAGGAAATTGCAGCCCACTCCACTATTCTTGCCTGAGGAATTCCATGGACAGAGGAGCCTGATGGGCTACAGTCCATGGTGTTGCAAAGAGTCTGACTTGACTTAGCTACTAAAACAACAAACACAATTAGAAGTGTTTAAACTTAATCTCATGAATTTATTCTTAATCGCTATGCCATACCCAAATTTCCAGTTCTTATAAACGTCAAAGTTTTCCCCACTGTGTTTGTTTGAGGATCTAAATAAAATCCACAAGTTGCTTAAAAAAAAAAAAAAGCTATAGTAATAATTGTAGCAGATTTTTTCCTATTAAGGAAGTTTAAAGTCTTTAAAACAATATATTTGTACAACAAGCACAATAGACATATTGAATATTTGATTATTTTATGAATACTCACATATTTTCCTCTCTTAGACCTATTATAATTAAAGTGAACACCATTAAACCTCTGTATGACTTCTCCACCCTCCATTTCTGACTCCTTCTCCTTTCTCCATCTCTAAATTTTCCCCTCTCCTCTAAAACTGGAGGTAGCACTCAGGCACCCCCAGTACTCATCACATTTCAGTTCAGTTGCTCAGTCGTGTCCAGCTCTTTGCGACACCATGGACTGCAGCACGCTAGGCTTCCCTGTCCATCACCAGCTCCTGGAGCTTACTCAAACTCATGTCCATTGAGTTGGTGGTGTCATCCAACCATCTCATCCTCTGTCATCCACTTCTCATCCTGCCTTCAATCTTTCCCAGCATCGGGGTCTTTTCCAATGAGTCAGTTCTTCACATCAGGTGGCCAAAGTTTGGAGTTTCATACCTAGTACTCATATCGTTCTATTTTTCTCCATTTTTTTCCCAGATCCTTTCCTCTTCATATTGCATCACACAAGCTTGGAAATATGCATTCACACAAGCATATTCTAATTATCCACTATATTCATCCATAGCCCTCCTTTACCTGCCCTCCCTTTTCATACACACACACAGAGGAAGGAGGATATTTGCAACAAAAAGGAAAGTAAAAATATCAAGAAACAGGCTTCAAGGTGTAAATGTAGAGGGTAGTAAGTTCACTCATACAAAAGAGCAATGATTTATGCCCAAGAATTAAAATATATATATATATATATATATATATATATATATATGAGAAAACAGAAGGCATTTAATCTATTATGTGTAAGTTGTGGACTCTAAATATTTATGAGGTTTCTTTTTAATACATGTGCATGCTAAGTCACTTCAGTCATATTTAACTCTTTGTGACCCTATGGACTGTAGCCTGCCAGGCTCCCCTGTCCATGGAGATTCTCCAGGCAAGAACACTGGAGTAGGTTGTCATGACCTCCTCCAGGGGATCTTCCTGACCTATGGATGGAACCCCCGTCTCCTGTGTCTCTTGAATTGGCAGTTGGGTTCTTTACCACTAGTGCCACCTGATATTTATGGAAGTTCTTTTCAATACATGAAAGCAATCCCAAATTATCTATTTAATAAAAGCAGTAACAGCAAGAAAACATCCCTTCAACCTGAGTCCCAATCTCTGTCATTATACTCAAGATCCTTAAAAATAGTAGTTGCAAAATCTATCTGCACATCCTTAATGTTTCTTAACCTCTCCTGAACTTACTTCATTCTGATTTCTGTCCTCTGCTCCACCAAAACTGCTCTGGCAAGAGTCACCGATAATCTTATTGGTGAACTGCAGTGGATTATTTGAGTATCATCTTACCCCACCTAATTTTGTTTTCTGGTGTGCTTGGCTAAGGGCTTCCCTGATGGCTCAGACAGTAAAGAATCTGCCTGAAATGTGGGAGACCTGGGTTCAATCCCTGGGTTATGAAGATACCCTGGGAAAGGGAATGGGCATACATTCCAGTATTCCTGTAGAATCCCTTGGACAGAGGAGCCTGGTGGGCTCCAAGGGGTCACAAAAAGTCAGACACGAATGAACGACTAACACTTTCACATGCTTGGCCAATTCCTTATTCCTTATTTAGTTACCTGCTGAGATGCTGGATGTGATTCTTTTTTGTCATTGACTATCTCCTCTTTCACTTCTACTATTTATGGCCTAAAAATTCACTCTACCTGAGCCCCTTTGCTTCTCAGATCATCCACTGTCAATGTGCCCTTTAATCTATATGGAGTGTATTAGTCTCTCTATAAAGGCATCTTCCAAATCTATATTTCCAAACTAGCTGGCTATTTTGAGCTGAGAACTTCTATGTTTATGAATCCACACAGTCTGAAAGCACAACAATTCAACATTGAATCCTCTTCTCCCAAATCTGCCACGTCTCTGGAAGTTATGGCAGTAGTTGTAACTCTACCAACCTCCCAGTCTCTATAGCCAGACACTAGTTTTCCCTCATTCTGAAAGGAAGTCCAACTTACTTTAATTTCTCTTCTGCTGACCACATCCATCTCCTTTCCTCTGGCTGCACAGCACCAGACTCAGTACTGCTGCCTTCAATGACTGTGATAACATCAAATACTGCTTTGGACTCAAACTCTTTCAAATTGTTCTCTCTTTTTTCCCTTAAAATACAATTATGTGTTCCTTTAAAAATTATTTGGTCAGAAAACTTGAATATAAAGTAATGTCCAATCTTCTCTGTGGCACAAAATTCATGTCATGATTTTGCTTTTATATACTTCTCTTGCTTGGCTTCTCACCATGTCAATGTTTTTTTTTCTTATTCTAGGCATATACAATTACTCAAAATTTTTCAATACTGTGTATTGTGTCTTAACTCTGTTCAGCTACATCTTCCCTTGGCATACATGACCACCTCATCTCATAGTTGTTAAATTCCTCTTTGTTACGTTGCAAGTTTTATAATATGACTTGAAAGAGCCAGGCATTGTGCTTGTTTTATTCCCCATCCTTAGTGCCAGCCCGGTGCCAAATTCATAAGTAATTATGGGATTAATAAATACATGAATCAAATGTACTGTTTAAGCCCTAGCACTATAGCTTAGTCTGCCCCTGGGGAAATTATTTAAATTTAACTCTGACAGCTATACCTATACCTTCTTTGTTTCTATCTCCCTATGTAGCTATGTATATATGAATATTTAAAAAGATTTCTGGCATTTTCATTAGCAGCTAACTTTAGGAAAGCTGGCCTAAATCATCATAAATGTACGTTGATTACTAGGAATGCACAGCAATTTATATCATCTATGTATCAATATAAACGTGAAACACATAATTGCAAACAGGGAGTAGATCAAATGTTTGTAGGGCTAATGGAAACACACAAATACTAAACAAAGAACATCTTGCTAGAATATGGAGGCCTATAGTTATTCTTAATCCACTGGGCTATTCAGTCATTTCTTCACTCTTATTGATTAATAACACCATAGCTAGAGATAAAGCAGCATTTAGAAGTCATATTTTAGGGAGAAAATTTCATAATTGTATATGTATAAACAAGTGAGTACCTAAAAATGAAACAGAACTAAAAGTAACCCTCTTTGGCAACCTGATGTAGAAGCACAATTGGCCATCTGATGTGAAAAAAGCAGATATTAAACTGGAATGTGGAATGAAGAAACAGCCGTATTTTGGGCTCTGTAGTGTTTCTTTGTTTTTATTTTTATTTTTCATCAGTCAAAAGGGGTGGGGGACACATGTACACCTGTAGCTGATTCATGTCAATGTATGGCAAAAGCCACCACAATATTGTAAAGTAATTAGCCTCCAATTAAAATAAATAAATTTTTTAAAGTAAAAAAAAAGATTGAAATAATTTAAGATAATTTATAAAAGTGAAAGAGGAGAATGAAAAATTTGGCTTAAAGATCAACATTCAGAAAACGAAGATCATAGTATCTGGTCCCATCACTTGATGGGAAATAGATGGGGAAACAGTGGAAACAGTGTCAGACGTTATTTTTGGGGGCTCCAAAATCACTGCAGATGGTAATTGCAGCCATGAAATTAAAAGATGCTTACTCCTTGGAAGGAAAGTTATGACCACGTAGACAGCATATTGAAAAGCTGAGATATTACTTTGCCAACAAACATCCGTCTAGTAAAAGCTATGGTTTTTCCAGTGGTCATGTATGGATGTGAGAGTTGGACTGTGAAGAAAGCTGAGCACCAAAGAATTGATGCTTTTTAACTGTGGTGTTGCAGAAGACTGTTGAGAGTCCTTTGGACTGGAAGGAGATCCAACCAGTCTATCCTAAAGGAGATCAGTCCCAGGTGTTCATTGGAAGGACTGATGCTAAAGCTGAAACCCCAGTACTTTGGCCATCTCATGCAAAGAGTTGACTCATTGGAAAAGACCCTGATGCTGGGAGGGATTGGGTGCAGGAGGAAAAGGGGACGACAGAGGATGAGATGGCTGGATGGCATCACCTACTCGATGGACATGAGTTTGAGTGAACTGCGGGAGTTGGTGATGGACAGGGAGGCCTGGCGTGCTGTGATTCATGGGGTCACAAAGAGTCAGACACGATTGAGCGACTGAACTAAACTGATGTAAGTTATAGTGTATATAACATAAAAACAAATAATTACCAAGGAAAGCTATGGTTTTTCCAGTAGTCATATGGATGTGAGTGCCGAAAAACTGATGCTTTTGAATTGTAGTGCTGGAGAAGACTTTTGCGAGTCCCTTGGAATGCAAGGAGATCAAACCAGTCAGTCCTAAAGGAAATCAGTCCTGAATATTCATTGGAAGGACTGATAATGAAGCTGAAGCTTCAAATCTTTGGTTTTCTGATGAGAAGAGCAGACTCATCTGAAAAGACCATGATATTTGGAAAGATTGAAGGCAGGAGGAGCAAGGGATGACAGAGGATGATCTAGTTGGATAGCATCATTGACTCAATGGACATGAGTTTGAGCAAACTCCAGGAGATAGTGATGGACAGTGAAACCTGGCATGCTGCAGTTCATGGGGTCACAAAGGGTCAGATAGGACTTAGTGACTGAACAACAACAACTAAAGCCCTTGATTTCTTCTACTGAGACATGAGCTGTTTTCTTTCTGAACATTTTTTCTTGCATTAAAAATGAGAGTGTTATAGGCTGTTAATTATGATTAACAGCTGAGAGTCCCCTGAGAGCCAAAGTCATGAGGTCTGTTTGTAACAAGGAAAATGTTTTTAGGACAAGTCTGTGTGCAGCTATAAACAATAAGGTTGGATTCCTTTTTTTTTTTTTTTTCACTTTTACCAAAATAAGAAATGTCATGTGAGTGAATTATTTAAACATGTCAAAGGTTATACATTGCTAGGAGAAAACTGTCCTTTATAAATGATGCAATCATTCTTTTACACAGTACACAAATTTGAAATGATATAATTTAAAAATATAATAAAAATAAAATACCATAGATATACAAAACCTGAACTATAGATGCAAAAAAATACATTTGTAACAAAAGCATAGTATCATATTGCATAAAAGCCATATAATTAATATTTATAAGTCAGCAAATAATAATCAATTGAATACCAAATACAATATGAAAAAAAGAGGCTTATAAGACAAGCAAAATGCTCAATTCATAAATAGGCAAATAAGCAAAATCATCAATGTAATGTTTATCATAATACCACTTTTCATTACTTTTGAGAAAATAAATCTGAGCAATATTTTAGAGGGAGTTTTTTGTATTGAATGAAATATGAACATAGAGTTAGAATAAAAAAATCCAAACTCATAGAAATTAAACCAGATAAAACACATGCTTTTATTTTCTGTTTTATTTGGTATTTCTGTTTGCTTTGCCTACCATATTATTTTCATTTTGAAATGTCTTATTTTTGCTTTGACCTCTAGTAGTAATCTGAAGTTATCTAGGCAGGATTATGGACTGTGTGGCAGGAGGGGTTGATGGACTGCTAAAGTAGTGATTCTCTTGATTTTGTTGGACTCAATTTCTACTGTTTGCTTGGTTAATCCTCTTCACCACCACACTTGCAGAGAATGCTGATTCCAGGTTAACTCTTTCTTCTAGAAATGCGGTGCCTTTCCAAGACGACTACCACTTGTCCTGTGAAATTTTGGAGCTGCTATATTTTGTTTATCTAGTAACCAGGGCTTATTTACCTTGTCTCAGATCTACTTTCAGTATTTCCCCACACGAAGCAAACTCTCTTTCTGCAGGCTATCTTAATCACTAGTTTTCGACTATAAATTATAACAATATCTCTGCTCTTCCAAAGAAACTAGAAAACTGAAAGTCATGCCTCATTGTAGGGGTAAAAAAGGCAACCCAATGCTTCAAAGAAAAAATAACCCCAAATAGATAATAAGTGGAATGCGTGTGTGCATGCTCAGTCACTAAGTTGCGTCCGACTCTGTGCGAGCAGTGGACTGTAGCCAGCTGGGTTCATCTGTCCGTGGGATCCTCCAGGCAAGAATACTGGAGTGGGTCGCCATTTCCGTCTGCAGGGGATCTTCCTGACCATGGATTGAATCCTTGTCTCCTGTATTGGCAAGTGGATTCTTTACCCCTGAGCCACCAAGGAAGCCCAAAACAAGATAAATAAGCATGGGTAAATAAGCATTCCTGGTTGGAGGGTGAATAGCACAGCTTCTTTGGAAAACAGTCTTTAGTTTTCTTATAAAGTTTAGCTAACATATATTTTGTGACCTACTAATTCTATTCCTAGCTATTTACCCAAGACAAATAGGGTAATATTTGCACAAAGTCTTATACCTGAACATCCATACAGTCTTATCCATCATAAACAAGCCAAATATCCATAAACAGAGTAATTAATTTTTAAGTTGTTATTTTCAATATGACTCAATAATAAAAGGGAAGAGTTGGTGACTCAAACGTCAAGTGCTATTCCAAAGAAAATAAACAGAGTGCTAAGCACTTAGTATCTTGCTTCTGCTTTTGAGAATGGTCTTCTATCCATTTTTATTAATAAAGACAGAGAAGCAGCTTGCCTTTACCTGGCAGGGACAGAGTCAAAACTTCAACATCTTATCCCAGGGCTTTACCAACTCTTTAGCTCGCTGTCAATTCTATATAAGGAGTCTGGATTATCTACTGTATTGACAAAATCATTCTGATAGGGCTTAGTTGGTGTCAGCAAACGTAAAAGATCCATTGGAAGACTTGGAAAAAATAGGTGCCAGAAACTCAGAAACATTTCATACGATTATCAAGGAACATTTGAAGACTATTGGTTTGGTAGTATGAGGCATGTTAAGATGAATACCTTATGTACATATTCACAGAAAAGAGACATGTCTAGTAGCCTCTAACTTTCAGCAGCAAAACAGCACTTTATTTGGACTTACTACTTTGATTCATTTTCAATAAACTAAGTCTGCAGCAGGTCTAAGTTTCCGTGTTAGTTAATCCGCCCATGCTCTGTATGACCAGCAGATCCAACTGTGCAGAAGTGTTTGTGGCAAACAGTATTTTGGAGCAAAGCCATATTCTCTTCTGCAGATGGCTACCTACCTACTGCCTACAGCAAAAGCCTGGTGCTGGGCCCTTGCAGAGACTTGTCCACAGCCACTAAGGCATCATGTCACTTGGACATGCTCATCCTGAACTGATGTTATCTGACACACCAAGCCATGAATCTGGGAATGTGCAGCCATATTCCGCCATCAAGTTCAAATGGCTTGTATGAGAGGGACTTGAGTAGATGCAGGATTCACAGAAAATTCTCATTGAGTGCTTGGTTACTACATATTTCACAGAAGCACAGTGTGAACTTTTTCAGAGATTCTGGAGAATTGTAGCAGTTTCTGGATGTGATTTTTGGGAAGCCACTTCCATTTTAGTGAGTTATTCAGGATAGCTCAGCAGGTAAAGGATCCACCTGCAATGTAGGAGACCTGGGTTCAATCCATGGGTTGGGAAGATCCCTTGAAGATGGGGACACCTACCCACTCCAGTATTCTGGACTGGAAATTCCATGGACAGAGGATCCTGGCAGGCTACAGTCCATGGGGTCACAAAGAGTCTGGACACATTGAGCGACTTTCACTTTCAATCAGTATCTACTTCTTTATCTTCCCAACTATAGCTCCCTGAACATTGCAGCGCTCTGTCTCTCTCTCTCTCTTTTCTCCTCCTGAGCATTCTGATATTATGTAAACCATAATTCCTATGGTAAGATTTTGTTATTTTCTTCCCAAAATTCTTTTATTCATTCTAGTTTTGTGACAGAACCCAGACTGCTGAAAACAGACCACTGCATCACAGAATCACTATGAGATGATACTTCAAGGATCTTATCTAGTATAAAGCATTCAGTGAAGCTGCACAAATCACTCCTGGTTTCCTTTACTACTTTATTACACTCTTACACTGTTGTCTATGGAAAATTGTAAATGGCATCTTGAAATTAATGGACAGCATGGCATGATCTTGAAATATGAAAAAAATAAGCTAGACTCAGCTTTTTTGTTTTGTTTTGTTGATAGGAAATATATGTCCGATAACATTTTGGACATATTTTTACAGACTGAAAGTGGATGGATCAGTTCAGTTCAGTTGCTCAGTCCTGTCTGACTCTTTGCGACCCCATGAATCACAGCACGCCAGGCCTCCCTGTCCATCACCAACTCCCAGAGTTTACGCAAAGTCATGTCCATTGAGTCGGTGATGCCATCCATCTATCTCATCCTCTCTCGTCCCCTTTTCCTCCTGCACCCAATCCCTCCCAGAATCAGGGTCTTTTCCAATGAGTCAACTCTTCGCATGAGGTGGCCAAAGTACTGGAGTTTCAGCTTTAGTATCTGTCTTTCCAATGAATGCCCAGGACCGATCTCCTTTAGGATGGACTGGTTGGATCTCCTTGCAGTCCAAGGGACTCTCAAGAATCTTCTCCAACACCACAGTTCAAAAGCATCAATTCTTTGGCGCTCAGCTTTCTTCACAGTCCAACTCTCACATCCATACATGACCACTGGAAAAATCATAGCCTTGACTAGACAGACCTTTGTTGGCAAAGCAATGTCTCTACTTTTTAATATGCTATCTAGGTTGGTCATAACTTTCCTTCCAAGGAGTAAGCATCTTTTAATTTCATGGCTGCATATATAGCCATGCTTATAGTTAGGAAAACTCAAATTTGGATAAGTTTCTTCTCTTGGTTATGTCAAAGATTTATTCATAAATACATTTATCATATGATTGGGCTTCCCAGGTGGCTCAGTGGTAAAGAATCTGTCTGCAGATTTGGGAAACCTGGGTTCTATCCCTGGATCATAAAAATACCATGGAGAGGAAAATGACATGCTTTCCAGTATCCTTGCCTGGAAAATTCCATGAATAAAAGAGCCTGGTGGGCTACAGTCCATGGGGTTGCAAAGAATAGGATATGACTGAGCACACACACTCATCGTATGATTAAAATGCTAATAATGTCAAAGAGTCTAACAAAAGATGCTACTTTTAATGAATAGCAAAAGTTAAGTTGATTTTAATTTTTTTTCCTTTTCCTCTTATATTGCACAAGAGTTCTATTGGTTTTCTGAGTGACATTTTATTTTATAAAACCTACTTACTTTTGAGTATTAATGTTTCTAATTTACTGAATTTTTCTTGATAATTTGCAATCTCTTCTCTTTAGTTTTTCACAAGTATGATATTACTAAATCTTAAATATTTACTTTAGTCCTAGGATTCTTTAACATTGGTTGGAGCTTTGTGGATACAAAGAGAACAAAGAGAATGTAATTAAGATTATAAACACAATACTCAGAATATTTTCTTCAAAGTGTTACGTACAAGTTAAGCATGATGCTAACTAAAAGATGATCTAAAATATGGCACTGCTAAAGTGCCACACTCAATATGCCAGCAAATTTGGAAAACTCAGCAGTGGCCAGAGGACTGGAAAAGGTCAGTTTTCATTCCAATTCCAAAAAAGGACAATGCCAAACAATGTTCAAACTATCGTACAATTGCACTCATCTCACATGCTGGCAAAGTAATGCTGAAACTTCTCCAAGCTAAGCTTCAACAGTACATGAACTGAGAACTTTCAGATGTTCAAGCTGGATTTAGAAAAGGCAGAGGAACCAGAGGTCAAATTGCCATATCCGTTGGATTATAGAAAAAGCAAGAGAATTCTAGAAAAAATATCTACTTCTGCTTCATTGACTATGCCAAAGCCTTTGACTGTGTGGATCACAAAAATTGGAAAATCCTTCAAGAGACAGGGATACCAGATCACTTTTCCTGCCTTCTGAGAAATCTATATGCAGGTCAAGAAGCAACAGTTAGAACCAGACATAGAAAAACAGACTGGATCCAAATTGAGAAAGGACTTTGACAAGGCTGTATATGGTCACCCTGCTTAGTTAACTTATATGCCGAGTGCATCAAACGAAATGCTGCCGGGCTGGACAAAGTACAAGCTGGAATCAAGATTGCTGGGAGAACCATCAGTAACCTCAGATATGCAGATGACACCACCCTTATGGCTGAAAGTGAAGAGGAGCTAAAGAATCTCTTGATGAAAGTGAAAGAGGAGAGTGAAAAAGCTGGCTTAAAACTCAATATTCATAAAACTAAGATCACAGCATCCAGTTCCATCACTTCGTGGCAAATAGACAGGGAAACAATGGGAACAGTGACAGACTTTCTTTTCTTGGGCTACAAAATCACTTCAGATGGTGACTGCAGCCATGAAAGTAAAAGATGTGTGCTTGAAAGAAAAGCTATGACAAATATAGACATCATATTAAAAAGCAGAGACATTACTTTGCCAACAAAGGTCTATCTAGTCAAAGTTTTGGTTTTTCCAGTAGTCATAAATAGATGTGAGAGTTGGATCATAAAGAAAGATGAGTGCCAAAGAATTGATGCTTTTGAATTGTGGTGTTGGATCAGACTCTTGAGAGTCTCTTGGACTGCAAGGAGATCAAACCAGTGAGTCCTAAAAGAAGTCCTTGACATTCATTGGAAGGTCTGATGCTGAGGCTGAAGCTCCAATACTTTGGCCACGTGATGTGAAGAACTGACTCATTGGAAAGCATCCTGATGCTGGGAAAGATTAAATGCAGGAAGAGAAGGGGACAACAGAGGTTGAGATGCTTGGATGGCATCACTGACTCAATGGACACGAGTTTGACTGAGCTCTGAGAGTTGGGGGTAAACAGGGAAGCCTGGCATGCTGCAGTCCATAGGGTTGCATAGAGTTGAATGCAACTGAGCTACTGAACTGACTGAGGCATGAGCAACAAGGGGTGGCCTCGCTGAAAAGTATGCAACCTGATCTGTTTCCCACCCAGACAGGATCCAGTGTAGCTCAGGAGATCTCATAGATATGCTACAAAATAACCACAGAGACTTTTCCAACTCCAGCATACGTACCTTGTTCCACAGCTATGTCCTTAAATGACCTGAGGCAGCCTAGAGCTCATTAAGGGCTCATATTCTATGCATATATACATACAATGATTATTACAGACTGAATTATGGGAAAGACATAGGCAACGGAGCCTGTTGTTATGTAACTTGCACCTGTCAGTCCATGCCTGCCTAAATGAATATGTAAAAGCCTTGTCTCTAAAGCCCCCTCATCATTCCTGTGCCACTGCCTCCCTTGGCTTGACTCACCTCTCCCTAGAAATGTTTTTTCTGGTCTTCCTTCAATGAACTTGTTTTTGCCACAGGTAAGCCCTCAGATTCTTCTCTGTGTCCTTACCAAAAACTGAGGCCCACAAGGGAGGTCCTCTTTAACTCTCACTTTCCAAACCTGATAACACAACCAAGCTTTTGCATAACATTTCAGACATTTTTCAAACTTTATGAATTTTTTTTGCATGAAGTATTGATGTGTTTGGGTACACTACATTATGAAACTCTATGATATACTTGTATTAAAAAAATTAGGTTTCAGCCTTGGTGTCTGTGATAAAAGATAACTAACTGCAATGAATGTTCATAATTCTGTGTACATGAAGTGCACAACTCTCTATATCTCCATGCTTAATAATATATATCCAGTATTTCAGTTCTGGAAATTAAGTACTTAAAGTCAATTCTGATTACCAGTAGAGAATATCCTATCCCTCTCTTTTGACTTGGAACAATATACTTTATCTGAAAAGTCCTTAATGCCACTGATCAGCTCCAACTGAGTTGTTACTGGATATCTTATTTAAATATAGATTTAAGATGAATCAGACTTCCCCATGAATTTGTCTCAAGGATACAGCTAATTGTATTTAAGGTAATTTCTAAGTTGAGCAAGGTTTTAGAAAAGATCAGCATGAGTGGATCTTCGCGTACATGTAGTGCAATTCTACTATACTTGGAGATGTAAGAAATATTAGTACTGAGCAGAAGTTCTCTAAATAAATACTAAATCCTCTTCAAATGCTTCTCACAAGTCATGCTTGGAGGCTCCACAGGGATTCAAGGAAATCTAGGCATTTTTACAAGGATAAATTTTATAATCGTATTAACAGTGAGGAGCTGTTAATGTCTTTATTTATCAGAATGAATAACTGTTGCACCTTTCTGTCTGGAGCTGTGACAGATAAGGGATCTTGCTGGAACATTTTCTCTCCCACAGCTCCAACATGAGAATCCTGAAAATGTGGCTTATCCACTGTTACCAGTAGCTTCTATCACAGTAGCAGTAGCAACAAAGGTAGAAAAAAATTCCTTTTTCTGAAATTGTTCCAACTTGTACAGGTTAAAAGGCTCTTTGAATCATCCTTACAAGACAGAGAAGATGAAACATATACAGAAATCTAAAAAACTTTTGGCTACTCTAGGTTAACAGTAGCTCTGTTGGAAAATGTATAAACAGTGTTTAAGGTGTTTTATAGTAATTGATACCAAAATCATATAAACT
Source organism: Bos javanicus (assembly GCF_032452875.1). Classification (NCBI taxonomy): domain Eukaryota; kingdom Metazoa; phylum Chordata; class Mammalia; order Artiodactyla; family Bovidae; genus Bos; species Bos javanicus. The sequence goes on along the minus strand of NC_083879.1, from coordinate 63,405,499 downwards.
ATGATGGCTGGTAAATTATCTCCCTATATATTCCAATAAAAGAGTGGAACTACTTCCTATAGTTATTTCATATCATAAAAAGTGGTACAGAAACAACATCCCTGTTGCTTGAAGACTTTGACCAAGTTATTCTCATAAAAGGAATATAAATTGATTGTGCGAGAGTAACCTAGGACTACTGTGATTCATTTAGTACTAGGGAATAAGTAGCATTGTATATTATATGAATCTACAAATGCATCTTGAGATAATATCCATGTTAACTAATTAAGAATGTTCTTTGAGAGATTTTATGTGCCTAAGTGATTCTGTTACTTGAATGTGCAAGCAATTCTATAAACTGTCCTCCATATCCATCATTTTCATTTTTAATTAAATTTTATTTTAGAAATTCATATAGTATAAATATATATCATTAAGCAAACTACATGTATATGTGTATATATATATATATGTATATATATCTTTATATTAGTAATAGTAGTAAATGTTAATTCAACTAACTGATGTTTCCTTGGCACCAGGCATTGTGTTCAGCACTGAGAATATGGACACAAATAATATAAGCATAATCCCTGCCCTCATGGAGCTTTCATTAAAATGGAAAAGAGAAATGATACATCCTTAATACAGGTATGTGAACTACTGCAGATGATGACAAATCCTACGAAGGAAATGATCAGAGAGAATAATGGAGAGCATTTTTTAAATGGGTCAGAGAAGTGCTTTCTGAGGAACTGAGGTCTCTATTAAGATCTGAAGAGTAGGCAATGCCATGGACTGAAGTGTGGTGTCTCCCACAAAACTCATATGTTGAAACAAAATCTCCAATGTGATGGTATCAGGAGGAAGGGGATTTGAAAGGTAATTAGGTGATGAAGGTGGAGCACTGAATAAGATTAGTGCCTTTTTAAGGGGACCCCAGAGAGCCCTCTAACCCTTTTTGGCCATATGAGATCAGTCCACAAGAAGAACAACAATTCTAAATGCATGTGTACCAAAGAAACAGAACTGTGAAATCTGTGAATGAAAAACCACAGAGAAAAAGAGAAATAGACTAAACCACAATTATGGTTGAAAATGTCAACTCATCTCTTCAAAAACTGAGAGAACAACTACCAAGAACATCAGAACCATAGAGGAAAAAAATCTGTAATATCAGCCAACATGGTCTAATTGACATTTATAGAATATTCTAACTCAATCTTAGCAATATATACTTTTGCAAATTAAAGTACTGTTCACCAAAATAGGCCAAATAATGAGCAATATCGAATTCCTTGTAATTCAGATGGTAAAGAATCTGTCTGCTGTTCAGGAAACCTAGGTTCAGTCTCTGGATTGGGAAGATCCTTTGGAGAAGGGAATGGCAATCTACTCCAGTATTCTTGCCTGGAGAATCCCATGAACAGAGGACCCTGGCAGGCTATAGTCTGTGAGGTCACAAACAACTGGACACGGCTAAGTGACTGACTTTTATGAGCCATAAATAAAATCTTCACAAATTTATAAAATTTGAAATCATACAGAATGTGTTCTCCAGCCACAATGGAATCAAACTAGAAATAAACAACAGGAACATAATAGGAAGATCTCCAAACACTTGGACACATAACATCTTTAATCCAGGAAAAAAATAAAGTTTTAAGAGGTTTTAAAACTGTACTGACTGAATGAAAATAACATACATACTCCAAAATTTGTGGGACATAGCTAATGCAGTGCTGAGACAAAAAATTTACAACACTAATACACCCACAAGGAAAAGTCTCAAATTAATAACCTAAACTTCCATCTCAAGAAACCAGGGAAGATTTGGGAGAATGGCATTGAAACATGTGAAATGTCATGTATGAAACGAGATGCCAGTCCAGGTTCAGTGCACGATGCTGGATGCTTGGGGCTGGTGCGCTGGGACGGCCCAGGGGGATGGTATGGGGAGGGGGAGGGAGGAGGGTTCAGGATGGGGAGCACGTGTATACCTGAAATTTTTTTAATAAAAAAAAAAAGTTACACTTTAAAAAAAAAAAAGAAAGAAACCAGGAAAATAAAAACAAAATTTAAAAAAGCATTGCAGATTCAAGACTTTTGTCATACATGTTATCTTCAAATGTATTCCCCCAGTTTAACCAATGCAGTTTTTTAAAAGTATTTTTAATTTTCATAAACTCCATTTAACAGTGAACATAAAATTGCCAAATCCTGGCAGTAATTCTGTTTATCAAAAAAAAAAAAAAAAAGTCCTGGGATTTTGCATTAGGTGGAATTTATAGGGGCAGATAATGATCCAAGAAGAAAAATATCAATTCATTTCAGTGCTACCAGTGCACATTGAAGAGATGAGGGGGAAAGAAGGAAAATGAAAGCTGTCAAGTAGTCTTCTGATGATTAAGACTGAACTGAAAAGGCCAGCTTATAAGTGAGCTTTTCATGACATACATACTGACATCTAACAGAATGTCATCTCAGCACATTGCCATCTAGAATCCAAGACAGTTTGGGACTTGGGTAGGAAAATGGAAATAAATAAATGTATTCCTAAAAATTAATCAGATTGTTATGTAAAAAGGTCACGGATACACAACTTTATACGTTTAAACTTAGTGTTGTTTTTGCTATCTGTACCTTTATTGCACAAGAGGCTTCAAATTCCTCTAGCATAACTTTGCATTCAGGGTAGAGATAACTTGCAAAAATTTTTCTAGTTCTGACTTTAACTTTGCTGTTGTTAGGTCGTTCAGTCATGTCCAACTCTTTGCAGCCCCATGGACTGCAGCACACCAGGTCTCCCTGTCCCTCACCATTTCCCTGAGTTTGCTCAAACTCATGTCCATTGAGTCCGTAATGCCGTCCAACCATCTGGTCCTCTGTCATCCAACCATCTTATCCTCTGTCGTCCCCTTCCCCTCCTGCCTTCCATCATTCCCAGCATCAATGAAGACCTTTATCTTTAGGTCTTCTCTTTGTATGTCAGTGGGCATTTCTCCCACACTTTGGTACCACTCAAGCTGCTTCCACTTGGACGGGGGTTAGTTAATTCTCTAACTGAGACTCAGTCTTAGGCTTATACTTTCCCCTGGAATTTGTGGTGTGACCTTTCAGTGCTCTTAAGGATCCTGCCCTGTAATTCTGGGCTCAGATGTTGGCTTGCCCCTTCCTCTTGAAAAGAGGATTTTTCTTCCCCTATGTCCTTTTCCCAGGTATGATGTGTTTGCACAAATGTGAAAAATCTCATCCTCTTAGTGTCCAAAGTAATTAAATATTTTAAACACTATTCTTTATCTCATATGTCCATTAACAGCTGACATTTTATTGTAACACTCCTTCTCTGTAAATTTAGTCCTAAAATTGTACCTTATCACACTATTAAGTTTAAAAAAAAAAACATTTTTTACACCTAGTTTATATTTTCAGGTTTTGTTGTAGTTAATATTTTAGAGGATTTTTTGTTTGTTTGTTTTAAACAATTGGCAGTAGTATAATAGTCATGAGATTATTGTTAAAATAAAAATCTTAAAATTGTTCTACATAATAACTACTAATGTTACATTCTTGAAAAACAATCTATTCTAAAATTTAATGAATCTGACATTTTTTGTGTGTGTTGGACAGAGTTCAATGAGATCCTTAAATAGAAAAAGATACAAAATTGAAGGGAAAACACTTAACTTACATACAAATTGTAGAAATAAATAATTGCCTAAGAGAAATATTCACAATGGGAAAAGCTGTAGTATATATTTGCATATATATAGACAATTTTTCTCGTTTAAAAATTCCTTGGAAAAAATTAACTCTCCCTAGACTGAATAAAATCAATTTATTATTAAGAATTTATACTTTAGAATGAAATATTGCCATCTGAAAAAAAATATAGATGAACCTATAGATTATCACCCTAAGTGAAGTAAATCAGAGAAAGACAAATATTATATGATACCACATGTAAATATGGAATCTAAAAAAAACACAAATGAACTTATTCACAAGCAGAAACAGACTCACAGATAAAGAAAACAAACATGGTTACCAAAGGAGAAGGGATTGAGGGTTAAATTAGATGAATGGGATTAACAGATATGTTACTACATATAAAATAAATAAGAAACATAATTTACTGTATAGCATAGGGAACTATAATCAGTATCTTCTTATAACCTATAAAGGAAAGGAAACTAAAAAATTATATATACATATATGTATATGAAGAGAAGGAAATGGCAGCCTACTCCAGTGTTCTTGCCTGGAGAATCCCAGGGACGGCAGAGCCTGGTGGGCTGCCGTCTCTGGGGTCGCACAGAGTCGGACATGACTGAAGCGACTTAGCAGCAGCAGCAGCAGCATACATATATGAATAACTGAATCGTTTTGCTATACACCTGAAACACAATATTGTAAATATGCTATACTTCAATTTTAAAAAGAAATAAAAGGAGAAACAATATTTATCTGTAACCTGAGAGTCTAACATAGCACATGGAAAGATCTCAATGAAAGTTGTGAAATTGAAAAAAATAATTGCAGTTTTTTGTAATGTATCACTTAAAATCCTAAATGGAAATAAAGAAAAGAAATACATTTTTCCTGGGGCTTGAATATATTTGTCATCATTATAATATTATAGTAAATGAAATTGCTAATGGATAACATTTCAATTTCCCACAACTGTGTTGGTGACAAGTGACCTTTTCAGGTCCAGAGTACATATAAGCACACACAAACAAACACACACAGATATATATATAGAGAGATATAGAAAGAGAAGAAAATAATTTAATAGCTGAGTAATTGAGTAAATAGCTTATTTTTAAGATCTCTTATAGTTTTGGAACTATACTTCATGATTTCAAGCTTCTGCTTTAAGCCAAGCACACCATTCTTAAGGGGAAAATTAGGAAGAACTATTGTGTGGGTAATTATAACATCATTAATAGCCATCAATATCACATGATATAAGAATTATTATAGGGGACTGGAATGCAAAAGTAGGAAGTCAAGAAACTCCTGGAGTAACTGGCAAATTTGGCCTAGGAGTACAGAATGAAGCAGGACAAAGGCTAATAGAGTTTTGCCAAGAGAATGCACTGGTCATAGCAAACAGCCTCTTCCAACAACACAAGAGAAGACTCTACACATGGACATCACCAGATGGTCAACACTGAAATCAGATTGATTATATTCTTTGCAGCCAAAGATGGAGAAGCTCTATACAGTCAGCAAAAACAATACTGGGACCTGACTGTGGCTCAGATCATGAACTCCTTATTGCCAAATTCAACTTAAATTGAAGAAAGTATGGAAAACCACTAGACCATTCAGGTATGGCCTAAATCAAATCTCTTAGATTATACAGTGGAAGTGACAAATAGATTCAAGGGATTAGATCTGATAGAGTGCCTTAAGAACTATGGATGGAGGTTCATGACATTGTACAGGAGACAGGGATCAATAACATCTCCAAGAAAAAGAAATGCAGAAAAGCAAAATGGTTGTCTGAGGAGGCCTTACAAATAGCTTTGAAAAGAAGAGAAGCAAAAAGCAAAGGAGAAAGGAAAGATATAACCATTTGAACACAAATTTCCAAAGAATAGCAAGGAGAGATAAGAAAGCCTTCCTCAGTGATCAGTGCAAAGAAATAGAGGAAAAAAATAGAATGGGAAAACTAGAGATCTCTTCAAGAAAATTAGAGATACAAAGGGAAAATTTTATGCAAAGATGGGCAAAATAAAGGACAGAAATGGTATGGACCTAACAGAAGCAGAAGATATTAAGAAGAGGTGGCAAAAATACACAGAACTATACAAAAAAGATCTTCATGACCCAGATAATCATGATCCTGTGATCACTCACCTAGAGCCAGACATCCTAGAATGCAAAGTCAAGTGGATCTTAGGAAGCATCATTCGAACAAAGCTAATGGAGGTGATGGAATTCCAGTTGAGCTATTTCAAATCCTAAAAGATGATGCTGTGAAAGTGCTGCACTCAATATGCCAGCAAATTTGGAAAGCTCAGCAGTGGCCACAGGACTGGAAAAGGTCAGTTTTCATTCCAATCCCAAAGAAAGGCAGTGCCAAAGAAGGCTCAAACTACCACACAATTGCACTCATCTCACACAACAACAAAGTAATGCTCAAAGTTCTCCAAGCCAGACTTGAACAGTACATGAACTGTGAACATCCAGATATTCAAGATGGATTTAGAAAAGGCAGAGGAACCAACAGTCAAATTGCCAACCTTCCTTGGATCATCAAAAAAGCAAGAGAATTCCAGAAAAACATCTACTTCTGCTTTATTGACTACGCCAAAGCCTTTGACTGTGTGGATCACAACAAACTGTGGAAAATCCTGAAAAAGATGGGAATACCAGACCACCTGACCTGCCTCTTGAGAAATCTATATGCAGATCAAGAAGCAACAGTTAGAACTGGACATGGAACAACAGACTGCTTCCAAATAGGAAAAGGAGTACATCAATGCTTTATATTGTCACCCTGCTTATTTAACTTATATGCAGAGTACATCATGAGAAACGGTGGGCTGGAAGAAGCACTAGCTGGAATCAAGATTTCTGGGAGAAATATCAGTAATCTCAGATATGCAGATGATGCCACCCATTTGGCAGAAAGCAAAGAACTAAAGAGCCTCTTGATGAAAGTGAAAGAGGAGAGTGAAAACATTGGCTTAAAACTCAACATTCAGAAAACAAAGATTATGGCATCTGGTCCCATCACTTCATGGGTAATAGATGGGGAAACACTGGAAACAGTGACAGACTTTATTTTGGGGGGCCCCCCAAAATAGTCCAACTCTCTTTATAATCCAACTCTCACATCCATACATGACTATTAGAAAAACCATAGCTTTGACTAGATGGACCTTTGTTGGTTAAGTAATGGTCAGCAAACAATTTCAGTTTTGTCTTTTTTTCTAATCCATTTCATGTAAGTGTGGATCTATTTCTCAATTTTCCACTTTTTTCTTATCCATATCTATCCTTATGCCATTGCCACATTGCCCTATTAATTGTTAAAGTATATGTCAAAATCAGTTAGTGTAATTCCTCCAGATATGCATTTTATTTGTATAATTGCTTTGACTACTCTGGTTCCTTTATATTTCCATTTAAATTGTAAAAAATACTTGTCAGTTCTAGGGGAAAAAGCTTCTTGTGATTATAATTCATATTATATTGAATTAATAAATTACAGTGCACCCTTGAACAACATGGGTTTGAACTGTGTAAACCCACTTATACACAGATTTTTTTTTTTTCCAATAAGCTTGTACTATACAGTCTAAGGTTTGCTGAATCTGTGGATATGGAACTATGGATCCTGCAAAATTTTACACAGATTTTTGACTGTGTGGGGGGGTTGGAGCCTAAACCTCCATGTTGTTCAAGAGTCAACTATAGGGGCTCCCCTGATATCTCAGTGCTAAAGAATCCACTTGCCAATGCAGGAGATGCTGGTACCATCCCTAGGCTAGAAAGATCCCACGTTCCATGAAACAGCTAAGCCCCTGCACCATAATGATTGAGCTTGTGCCCTAGAGCCCAGGATCCCCAACGACTGAGCCCACGTGTCACAACTACTGAAGCCTGTGCAGCCTGCAACCTGTGCTCCACAAGAGAAGTCACTGCAATGAGAAGCCAGCACATCCCAACTGGAAAGTAGCCCTCTGCTTGCTACAACTAGAGAAAAGCCCACACAGTAACAAAGACCCAGGACAGCCAAAAACAAAATTAATTAATTTTAATGGAGATTCAACTATAACTTATGAAAGGTAATACTTGAAAATGATTAAGTCTTCTTACCCATGAGCATAGTATGCGTGTGTGCATGCTAAGTTATTTAGTAGTGTCCCACTCTGCAACCCCATGGACTATAACCTGTCAGGCTCCTCTGTCCATGAGATTGTCCAGGCAAGAACACTGATGTGTGTTGCCATGCCCTTCTCCAGGGGATCATCCCAACCCAGGGATCGAACCCACATCTTTTACATCTCTTGCATTGGCAGATGGGTTCTTTACCATTAGCTCCACCTGGGAAGCCCTGGGCTTCTGTATACTGGAGTATATCTATAACAAATGGAGTATATCTCTCCATTTATTTAAATATTGCTTAATTTGGTTCAGGATCGAGATGGTGGAGTAGGAAGATTCTGAGTTCACTTTCCATAGACACACCAAAACTACAACTACACAGAGGAAAACAGATGTTCTACAAATGAGGAATAAAGAAAGGCCACATTCAGATGGGTAGGAGGGACAAAGATGTGGTCTAGTCAGACCCCACACCCCTGGTGCGACAAGCAACAAGCAGGAGAGAAACCCCAACCAACCCTTGGGCTTATACCCAGGAGAGCCAAAGGCTGTGGGAAACCAAGATTCCGCTCTTAAAGGGTTCCTGCGCAAACTCACTCATGAGCTACCATGTAACCTGGCTTCCCAGGAGGCACAAGTGGTAAAGAATATGCCTGCCAATGCAGAGACATAGGAGACTTGGTTTCAGTCCCTGGGTCAGGAAGATTCCATGGAGTAGTATATAGTAGGAAACCAACTAACTACATTATATTTCTTGCTGGGGAAATCCCATGGACAGAGGAGCCTGGCAGGCTACAGTTCATGGGGTCCCAAAGAGTCAGACACAACTGAACACATACATGAATGGTTGTGTTCATACATAACAAGGTCTCCACAAAATAGGGAAGCAAAGTGGTGAGGTCTAATATGGACACTAGGCAGAAATACAGGCAATTAAGGATGGATCTTGGAATATGACAGCACTGGGCCACTGTAAAGCAGGTCTAAAAGGATTTAATGTTTAGATTGATTTAGTAGTTCTATGCAAGAGGAAGCACAGTATATTAACACATTCTTTCTGTTGTTGTTTTTTTTTTTTTAAGAATTGACATCCTGAAGCAGTGTAAGGGATGTGCAGAAAGGGAGTTAAGCAATTACATGAGATTGATTAAAAAAATAGAGATATTCTCAGTTAATCTAATATAACTAACTCCCATTTCTTTTACAGTAATACTCTTTCCAATTTTTCATCAACTACCTAAAATGCAAATATATTTGCCACCATTACCAAGTTAACTTGAGCCTTTTATACCTGTTTTATCACTGTTTATACCTGTTTTATCACTACAAAGATATTTCAGGACCTTAGCTTTACTTAGCTTTCAGAACATAACTCTTCCCAGTCCTCTAGAGATAGCACAGCCTGTAAGTGGACAATTTATTTCCTTCTCCTAAGGCAGCATATGCTTCTTCAGTGTTCTCTCACTTATTATATTTTCAGTGAAGTCTGGTTTCTTTGCTCCTTCATTCTGTATTTTATCATAGCACCTTAAAATGTAATCACTCAGAATGTAATGGAGAACATTTTTCTAACTGCCACTCAGTTTGGGTCCTTGAAATCATGGACTCTTCTTTATTTTCATGTGTAGCAGAATGCAATTTTCCACAATCATCCATGCATACACACGTATACACATACAAAAGAACATGGATGAATACATGAGTCCAGGATGGCATATTTTTATTTTTTAAGGTTCTCAATATTTTTGGAAAACCCTGATGTTACTATTAAGAATGCACTCTCCCAAAAGTGAATTCACTCAAAGGTTTATTTTTAAAATACAAATTTTAAAATTTGTATTGAATTACTAAGATTGTAGTTGCGAGGAACGTAATTAATCAAGCTCAAAACTTATTCATATGATGTGTCTTCAAAAAGGTATGCTTCATTAGACCAAATGCCATATTGAATTCACTTCTTTATTTTTTCACCGATGAAAAATTAAAAGTAATTGAGATAGCAATTCAAGCTACAAAGAGAAATATCTTGAAACAAAGTGGTGAAAAATTACAATTGACCTCATTTAATTACTTCAATTTTAACTTATAATTATAATTTAATTATTGTTTAATGATAGAAGACTAATGCTTTCCACTTAAATGGAAAAAATGCTAATTTTTTTCATGTTCTTGTTGATTGGAATTCATCAACTTTACAACTATACAACAAATTTTTTTAAATTGTCTCAGCTTTGAAGCTTATTATTTGTCTGTAAATCATGAGAACTTATGCATTTACATAGATACATATGTGCGCTGTGCTTAGTCGCTCAGTCGTGTCTGACTTTTTGCAACGCCATGGACTGTAGCCTGTCAGGCTCCTCTGTCCATGGGGATTCTCCATGCAAGAATACTGGAGTGGGTTGCCATGTCCTCCTCCAGACATAGCTACATATACTAGTTATATAAATAAAATACACATATATACATAAGCATGCTATTTCATAACTATAATATATATAATTTGTGTATGACCTATTAATATAATAACCTATTTACTTAAAAATGAGTAATTATATTTATTTAACATATTTCTGTGGTAGATAAAATATTAGATTGATGTTTTAATATCTTCAATAATGTAAGTTGTTGAAAATTTTAAAAAGACTTAAAATATTATTTAATAATTAAGTGCAACTTAATCAGCATAAAGATACAACTAGGAAAAGCACAGCTATATTCATTTTTAGTTAGAGGACCCATTGAAAGCAAAGTCGGTTTTTTCTCCCTGCATTGTTTAGAACCATTCAGAATACCTAAGAGGATAATCAGCCCTTTAATTACGTTTCAAAGTTTCCTGATGTGCAGAAGGAGTTCTTTAAAACCAATTTGTTCATGTGAAAATATCCACGCTTTATCACAATTTTCTGTCATTTTCTGCCTTGATCAGGATCTAAATACTGAGTTGAATAAATTATTGATATGAAAAATGTATATGGCCTTTTAAGAAAAAATATAGATGCTTTCAGACCTATTTCTTTTAATTGACTTAAATGTTCTACTAAAGGTGTTATTAGCAAAACTGTCAATGATAATGAATCTTAAACAGAAATATTTTCAACAGTTTATTTAACTGTTAGGTTTCTTTTTAAAATAGTACAGCTAGCTTGCCCAGAAAACATTAAAAAAAAATATTTGTATGATTGGTTTATTTCACTGAACACTAAGATTTTTCTCCAACTGATTTCACACCTGGTTTAGACTAGGTGTCCTAACAGTATCAAATTGGTGCTCATAATGAATGGGTCAAGAAGAAAAACTGTGCCATATGAAAGATCTTACTATCCAAACCAGTAAAAAATGTGAATCTAATTTCATGTATCTTGGCTTTCCGTAATTGGTAAAAAGTGAAGTGGTTTGATTTTGCTTAATTTTTCTCAGCTTCCAGATAAGATACAGCAATTAGAAATCAAAGTAAAAACAACTACAACAAGTAGACTTGCATCTCTCAAATGTGATGTCCGGTACATTAGAAGATGATACTTTCTGTAACAAAAAATAAGGTAGGGGAAAGGATAGGAAGTATTGAAGTATCACTAGGATATTATTTAGAGTACAGAAACTATCACTGAGAAGCTGACATTGCAACAAAAATTGAAACTATAAGAGGGAGTGAACCAGGAAGAAATTAGGGAGGAAAAGAAGAGTATTCTAGGCAGAGGGAAGAAACAGTACAAACGCCCTGAGTGGGAAGTTTACTAGGAATTTAAAATAAGAAATTGCAAGGAATAAAGGATGGCTAGAACTAAATAGCTGATAGATTCAAGGAGTTGTGGGAAGCCAAATAGTGTGACACTTTTTTTTTTTTTTTCAATTTATTTAGCTGTGCCAGGTTTTAGATGCAGCACTCAAGATCTTTGATATCCATTGTGGCATTCAGGATTTAGTTCCCAGACCAGGGATCAAACCTGGGCCCCCTCCATTGGGACTGTGAGGTCTTAGCCACTGGACCACATGAGACATCCCCATGTAACTCTTACAGATCTTTACAAGAAAAATGAGATGGGAGGTGATGGTAGGATTTGACGAGAAGGAGTAACATAACCTGGATTAAAGTCTTACTATAAGAACACTCAGGATAATGAATTAAAAAGAGACAGAAATAAGACTATATAGTAGAGGCAAGGAGATCAACAATAACAGTTTATATTTACCTGTTTTCCTTCAATTTAGATGGAATATTGGAAAGTATGATGACACTTGATCTTTAAGCTAATTTTACCTGTTAATTTTCACTTAGTTAGTAATGTGCATCAGACTTCTGTTTATAATGGTTGTATGCAACATATTTTTTGCTTTCGTAGTCCTAAAATTTAAATTCACACAACTATTAAAAGGAGGTGAGAACATATAAAATTGATTCAAAATTAGATAAAACTTCATCAAAGGATGGCAGAAGAAGCCTGTCGACTTTCAAACTATGCTTAATAATGTCTGTACATATGGATGTACCAAAAAGAAATAACAAGAAGAAAATTACAAGCTTGTGCATCTAAACTTGATACCAGTGTATGTTAAAGGCTCAAACTCTTTTCAAATTTAGTAGCATTTCACAAAGTAACTGCTAAATGTTAATTTGCACTGGAATTGTAGAGCTGAAAAGGCCTTAAAACATAAAGGTCAAAGTATGATAATTGGAGTGGGAAATGACAACCTATTCCAGTATTCTTATCTGGAAAATCCCATGGACAGAGGAGTCTGGCAGGCTACAGTCCACGGGATTGCAAAGAGTTGGACACTACTACACATAAACATGCACACACAACATAATAATAATAATTTTAGCTTGGGACAAGTTCAGTGAGTGTCATCATTTAACTAAAAAGAGAGGAGCAAATAAATATTGGTTAACTGAATGGTTATCTAATATTAGAAGATTTGGCAAAACTAATACAATATTATAAAGTTTAAAAATAAAATTAAAAATAAAAATAAAAAAAGAAGACAGCTAATTCCTACCATTAACCTAGTGTCATGTAACAACTGATAAATGGATCTCTTCCCTAAAATCAAACATGACATTACAGATGCTAATTGAGAATACAGTGAAACCACAAAGGCTTACTAAGGCCTCTTTGGGACTTCCCTAGAGTCCAATGATTAAGACTCTGTGCTCTCAATAGAGGGGGCATGGGTTCAATCCCTGGTTGGGAATGTAAGATTTTGCATGCCACATGTCATGGTCAAAAGAAAAAAAAAAGCCTCTGTCAGTGATATCTATCTACTTGTAATGAATTATGAAACCATGATATGTCTGTAGAAGGATGTCCATGGTATGTGTAAGTGATTAATAAACTGGGATATTTAATAAATAAAATAATTATTCCCCCAAATTTGTGGAATTGATAATCATACATTTTATTTAATGCTTAAAATCTCATCCCTAAATTGCATATGTAAAGGAAGTAAGACTCAAAATGCTAAATAACTTATCAAAGGCTAAATGATTAATAGCAAATAGGATTTAGCATCTTAGTAAATATTAATAAATATTATATGCACTCCAGTTCACTAGGTTGTTGCTCCTGTATAGGGATGATTCAGGGTAAATTTAATTAAATAGTTGTTTGCAGTAAGCTGAATAAAAATGCATAATTGATATAAAGACTAAGAAATCAATATTTTTCAATTATGTAAGAATGAAGACAGGGCTCAAAAGTTGATATTTATTTGAAGACAAAAACGATACCTTTGTTTTGGATTAAGTCAATCATTGCACTATAGGAAACTCAAGTTTTTAATATGCACGTTCAGAAAATACATAAATTATTTTTGAAAACCTACATATGAAGTAATATCAAAGACAGCATCTTTTTCAGCATCAACTTTATTCAAAACTGCACCTTAATTCCTAAGCTGTTCAAGATAGTAAAGATTTTCTGGCTGAGCATTAATTATTATCTCATTTCTAATATTGCCATCCTTCTTTGGAAATCTCATCATTTTCTGTGTTCCCTTATCTATTGAAAAAATTAATTTACCTGATGAAGCATCTATTCATTTCAGATAAGTAAAATTATAGTTCATCACACAAACAAAAACAAAAAAAGATAATTATTTGCATTGGTTTTTTAAGAAAAATTCATTTGATTATAAACAGGTTCTTACTGAAAGAATAATATCAAACTTTCAGAACAAAAGTACAACCAGGAGAAAGGTCAGAACAACTTTTCTTATTAATACCTCATTATGCTGACTTTGGCCAAGGTCCCATAGACCTAGTTTAATGAAGGGATAATGATAGCTCATCCTTTCCCATTTTTTGCCCAGTCAACTCAGTATTGTTCAAAAATGTCTCTAGCTCTCTTTTGGAAATTCACATTGTAAAGAGTTCCTTTTTTATGCAGAGCACACAATTGACTGAGATTTTGTTACCTACATGACTTCAGCATATTACATAACACCCTTGGTATGATAAGATTGATAACAGTACCTACCTAATAAAGTTGCTATAAATTTTAAACTAATTAAAGCATGCAGAACATGTGTCTGGCACATTGTAGAGCTCAATAAATCTCATTTATTTGCTTTATTAATGCTAATAATGACAGTTCTCTGAATACTGGTTTAAATGATTTACAGGTTAATGTGTTAAAAATCAGAGTAGATAAGGAGGTGAATTAGAAATAGGTTTGTACATGAAAGAAGTTTATATTCTAGGAGTAAATATTCTCATACAAATAACTTAAACACTGAAAAATAAATTCCAGTTATTTTGTAGTATATTTTGGTCCATTTAGTAAAATGTGTGAATATTTCAATTAGTTTATTCAGAGTCCTCTGAAAATATTGATTCAGCTTCCCTAAGAATATTCTGTGAGACAGCTCTATTTAATGCTTTTTGTGTGGATGCATTACATAAAAATAATAGCCTCTGTTGTCAAGGAAAATACCCCATTTTTTTTTTTACATATTCATGTTTCTATTGTTACTTTTCTTACCTGTGCCCTTCATTCATGAGGCTGTTTGAAAATGTGAAACCCAATAAATGCCAAGCTAAATACAAATAAGGTTTTTAGTGAATTTCCAATAATATATAAAATACAATGAAATAATTAAAGATACAGGAATAAAAGTCAAGTGATAAATTATGGATGATGGAAATAGATGAATGAGGTAGGAATGATATTTTATAATTATGCAGAGTCAGTTAAAAATAGAAACAGAAGTATAGATTACTGTGATTGGGCAGAGTTGGTCTGCAAATGCCAAATGAGGCCAGGCCAGGCCAGAAATATTCAGACTTCCTGCTAAAAGTGTTGATACCAGTTTCAAATTCAAACCTCAGAATCTATCACCATTACCTATAGAAATCATATCCCTATGAAAAGGCCAGAGGAAATCTGGTATTATTAAACATAAAAACAAAACATATACAAACACAGTCAATGAAGAATGACTTTTAAAAATTATTTGTTTTTCAGTCAAACAGCATTTCAATGTGTTTGTCAGGATGAAAAATCATCAAATGTTACCTTGCATCATGAAAAGAATTAATCTGATGGATAGGCTGGTTGAGTATTATCCATCTGGATGCAAAAGACTCTGCCAATATCAACAGTTCTGATTTTAACATAGCTGTTATTGAGCTGTTCATTCTGACAGTAATTGGCCAACATGCTCCATTGTTTTGAAAAACCACCTTTTGTCATGAGAGAAAGAGCACATCATTGTGACTAAGAACTTGCTAATTCTCATGGAAACAGCATATACTTCAATTAAAAAATACCTATATATAGCTAGAAATGAAAAGTGTTTAGGGAATACTCTTGTTTTTTTCCATCCATTGGTCTGTCAAATTATCAGTTTCCAAACTACATTTTGTTGTTTATATTGTATCCAATTCCTCTGTTTATAAACAATGCTCATAACCCATACAGGTATGGACTGTCTGAGTTCTCCCTTCCCAACTCTTTCTGTTCATTCTTCTTTCCCTCTTCTCCTGTCCTCTTCTTCTTTTCATTGTCTCCTCTGTACTTTTCTCTTCTGTACTTTCTCTCCTTGTCTCTCTTCTCTCTCTTCCCCCCTCTTTCTGGAGCAAGAAATCATGTGTGGTATTTTTAGGTGATAGTAAGAAGTTTAAAAATTATTTTTGCAATATGTAACACATTAGTATATTGTTGGGCTGTTGTTGTTTAGTCAGTAAGTCATGTCCAACTCTTTTGTGGCCCCATGGACTGTAGTCCACCAGACTCCTCTGTTCATGGGATTTCCCAGGCAAGAATACTGGAGTGAGTTGCCATTTCCTTCACCAGAGGATCTTCCTGATCCAGGAATCAAACCCGCATCTCCTGCATTGGCAGGTGGATTCTTTACCACTGAGGCTCCAAGGAAGCCCATTAGTTTATTAGCAGTGCTTACAGGACCTGATGTATTGTTTCAAAGATAGTTCAAACCGATGAGTAAAGATAGAACTATGAAAAATGCAAGAAAAAGAAGACCAATTTAAAGCCTTTGCAAGCAGTCCAGAAACAATGGGCTGTATAAATGAGTTTGCAAATTCTATTTTTTAAGAAAAGTAACAGTGTCAGGTTGTTGTAAGATGCTCCAAGAAAACAAAGACAACTGACATAGAACATCATGACTTCTAAGAAGGAAAATTTTGATTCCTTTTTTTTTTAATTTAATTTTATTTTTTAACTTTACAATATTGTATTGGTTTTGGCATACATCAAAATGAATCCACCACAGGTATACATGTGTTCCCCATCCTGAACCCTCCTCCCTCCCCATACCATCCCCCCGATTTCTGCCAAATGTCATCCAGTGACTATATCATCTTCTATTTGGCAATGATGTTCCCACATTCTTCACCTGTTAATCTAATCTTCAAATGATACTTCAGTCATATTTAAAAGACATAAAACAAGAAGACCTTATCAAAAATAGTACCTCTTGGAACTTCCCTGGTTGCCTAGTGGTTAGGATTTCTGGTTTTCACTGCCCTGGCCTGATTCAATCCCTGGTCAGGAAACAGAATCTGCATGACATGCAGTGTGGCCAACAATAACAAAATAGAACCTCTTTAAAAACTCCCAGGGTAGGTCTTCCCCGGTGGCTCAATGGTAAAGAATCTGCCTGCCAATGCAGGAGACATGGGTTTCATCCCTGGTCCTGGAAGATTCCACATGCCGTGGAGACACTAAACCCATGCATCACACTACTGAGCCTGTGTTCTAGAGCCCAGGAGCCACAACTGTTGAACTCGCCTGCCACAAGTACTGAAGTCTGCACACCCTAGAGCCTGTGTTCTGCAATAAGAACAGCCACCACAATCAGAAGCCTGAACACTGCAACTAGAAAGTACCCCTGCTTGCTGCAGCTAGGGAAAAGCCTGAGGAGCAATGAACACCAAGCACAGCCAAAACTAAAATAAACAAATACTTGATTTAAAAAAAAATCTCCCAGTGTAGCCTTTTGCCATCAAGACACACAATTGCCCCACCCCCACCCCCAATTTACTACCATCCTGAAATTAGGGATAATTGTATCTTTTTCTTTTTTTTTTAGAGCTTGACATCACATCCATTATGTACATGCCTAATCAGTTTAT
The DNA here is from genome assembly GCF_032452875.1 of Bos javanicus. NCBI lineage: Eukaryota > Metazoa > Chordata > Mammalia > Artiodactyla > Bovidae > Bos > Bos javanicus. The sequence goes on along the minus strand of NC_083879.1, from coordinate 63,388,080 downwards.
CAGTATAGGTTCACTTTGACCAGTTTTTAAAATTTCATTCAGTTCAGTTCAGTTCAGTTGCTCAGTCATATCCGACTCTTTGTGACCCCATGAACCGCAGCACGCCAGGCCTCTCTGTCCATCACCAACTCCTGGAGTTTACCCAAACTCATGTCCATTGAGTTGGTGATGCCATGCAACCATCTCATCCTCTGTCATCCCCTTCTCCTCCTGCCCTCAATCTTTCTCAGCATCAGGGATTTTTCAAATGAGTTAGCTCTTTGCATCAGGTGGCCAAAGTAATAGAGTTTCAGCTTCAACATCAGTCCTTCCAATGAACACCCAGGACTGATTTCCTTTAGAATGGACTGGTTGGATCTCCTTGCAGTCCAAGGGACTCTCAAGAGTCCTCTCCAACACCACAGTTCAAAAGCATCAATTCTTTGGTGCTCAGCTTTCTTTATAGTCCAACTCTCACATCCATACATGACTACTGGAAAAACCATAGCCTTGACTAAACAGACCTTTGTTGGCAAAGTAATGTCTCTGCTTTTGAATACGTTATCTAGGTTGGTCATAACTTTCCTTCTAAGGAGTAAGCGTCTTTTAATTTCATGGCTACAGTCACCATCTACAGTGATTTTAGAGCCCAGAAAAATAAAGTCAACCACTGTTTCCACTGTTTCCCCATATATTTGCCATGAAGTGATGGGACCAGATGCCATGATCTTAGTTTTCTGAATGTTGAGCTTTCACTCTCCTCTTTCATGTTCATCAAGAGGCTCTTTAGTTCTGCTCTTTCTGCCATAAGGGTGGTGTCATCTGCGTATCTGCCACTCCTGTGCCATGCAGCCCTAAAATTTCATACATAGAAACATACTGTGTCTTGGATATTTAACTCAAGACTTTATTTCTAAGAATAATGCATCTGATTGTGTATGGTTGTACTTCATCTATTTCCATTACTTTGTATTAATTCATGCCATGTTGCTACCACAATTCAGTTGTATATTTGTTGCTTAGTCTTTTATGAATAATGCTGCTTTAAACATTTTTGAATACATCTGGTGCATAATTTAAGATACATTCCACAGAATAGAATTGCTAGGCTTAGCATCTTGAAATTAATTATAAGATGAGAAACTGTTAGCCAAAATGTTTATATCCTTAAGAATTTCATAGAGGAAGAATCCTATTGCATTGTATGTGTGCCATAATGTGGTCATGTTAGATTTGATAATTTTTTGCAGATCTGGAGAGAATAAAATTATAACTTGTCTTCTACTTTAATATCTGCCATTATTTAATAAAGATTAAAATATGGATAAATATTGGAAAAATTCCTCTTCAAAAAGGCTGCCAATTCATATACAACCTGAGAACATATGTTGTTGTTCAGTTGCTAAGTCATGTCTGACTGTTTGTGCGCATTGCTGTGCATCAGGCTTTCCTGTCCTTCACTGTCTCCTGAAGTTTGCTTAAACTGATGTCCACTGAGTAGGTGATGCCATCCAAGCATCTTATTCTCTGTCACCTCTTTCTCCTCCTGCCTTCAATTTTTCCAAGCATCAGAATTTCCTCTAATGAGCTAGCTGTTAATCAGGTAACAAAAGTATTGGAGCTTCATCTTCAGCATCAATCTTTCCAGTGAATATTCAGAGTTGATTTCCTTTAGGAATGACTGGTTTGATCTCCTTACTAGCCAAGGGACTCAAGAGTCTTCTCTAGCACCACAATTCCAAAGCATCAATTCTTTGGCACTCAGCCTTCTCTATGTTCCAAATCTCACATCTGTACATGACTACTGGAAAAATCATAGCTTTACCTAGACAGACTTCTGATGGCAAAGTGATGTCTCTGCTTTTTAATATGCAGTCTAGGTTTGTCATAAGTTTTCTTCCAAAGAGCAAGCAACTTTTAATTTCATGGTTGCAGTCACAGTCTGTAGTAATTTTGGAGCCCAAAGGTACAAAATTTGTCACTACTTCCGATTTTTCCACTTCTATTTGCCATTAAATGATGGGACTGGATGCATGATCTTAGTTTTTTGAATGTTGAATTTTAAGTCAACTTTTTCACTCTCCAGTTTCACTCTCATCAAGAGGTTCTTTAGTTCCTATTTGCTTTCTGCCATTAGAGTGCTACCATTTGCATATCTGAGATTATTGATATTTCTCTTGGCAACTTTGATTCCAGTTGTGATTCATCCAGAGTACATATGACAGTACTCATTTGTGTTGCATCAGCCTTCAAATAAAAACACATTGACTGTATATTTTGCCAATATGATAGGATAAAAATTATATCTGATTCTTGCTTCACTATGCATTAACATGACATTAAAGGTAACAGGTTTTTATGTTTAATGAACATTAATGTATATTATATAAAGTGTAGCCACAATAAGTTTAGTGACAAACCATCATTTCATATAGATATAAAATAAAAAGAAAAAATGTTTTTTCACTGTGATAAGAACTCTAAGATTTACTACCTTAACAGCTTTCATATATAAAATACAACCGGGTCTCCAGCATGGCAGGCAGATTCTTTACCGTCTGAGTCACCAGGGAAGCAAATTATTAGTTCTCTCTTTTATTTGAGTAAACATAATAGTCTTATAAGAACTGAATACATGAAGGTTATGTTTCTTGAAAATTTTAAATTATGGCAAAATTCTTCTAACACTTATCCACACTGGCTTCCCCAGTGGCTCAGCGGTAAAGAATCTCCCTGCAACATAGGGGACGCAGCAAGATAAGGATTCTATCCCTCCGTCTGGAAAAATCCGCTGGAGAAGAAAATGGCGACCCACTTCAGTATTCTCTATAGGAAAACCCCACGGAGAGAAGAGCCTGCTGGGCTACAGTCCATGGGGCTGTAAAGAGTCAGGCACGACTGACTAAGCTTGCAGGCTACCTATATCCACAACTATCTTTTCTTCATTGTGCTTTTCCTTCTTGTTATTTTTTGACACATCATGATTCTTGCAATGTCCTTTTCTGATTTATCATTCATTTTAGATCGGTACTAATCAGTGTTTTCCTGTGGAGTAGAATGTTGGCTGTGACAGCAGAAGGAAGTTAGCTGAGGAAGATAAGGTCTCTAGTCTGGGCTGTTTACTTCTTAGATCTCTTCACCTTACAACCCATGTTGAACAAGAAGACCTAACTGATCATTTACTGACAAGCTAGTTGTCCCAACTATGGAGTCAATCATCTAACTGCAAAGGAGATGCAGTCATAGTTTTTCTATATACTCCATTGCTTGCTGCTGCAACATACTGACTTGGTTCCAAGAATGTGTTGTGTTTGCATGCTCAGTCGCTCAGTCCTGTTGGACTTTTTGCTACGCTATGGACTATAGCCTGCCAGGCTCCTCCTTTCCATGGGATTCTCCAGGCAAGAATACTGGAGTGGGTTGCAGTTTCTTCCTCCAGAGAAATCTTCCAGATCCAGGGATCCAACCCAATTCTTCTGGTTCTCCTACATTGTTAGCTGGATTCTTTACCACTGAGCCAATTGGGAAGCTTAAGAATTTGTTGATCAACTGCTTAATGATCCCAGTCTCCCCATTAGGATCCTTAGAACAATGTCATTAATTGTGTCTTAAAAAAATTAGCTCTTCTGTAGCTTTGGTATTCAGAGAAGGTAATGGCAACCCACTCTAGTACTCTTGCCTGGAAAATCCCATGGACAGAGGAGCCTGGTAGGCTATAGTTCATGGGGCCACTATGAGTTGGACATGACTGAGTGACTTCATTTTCCCTTTTCACTTTCATGCATTGGAGAAGGAAATGGCAACCCACTCCAGTGTTCTTGCCTGGAGAATCCCAGGGACGGGGGAGCCTGGTGGGCTGCCCTCTATGGGGTCGCACAGAGTCGGACAGGACTGAAGTGACTTAGCAGCAAAAATAGAAAAGCATATGAGTACAAGTTATTTTACCAAATTCAATCGGAATGCTTCTGATATACAATTTTTCAATAGATAATTGGAAATTTTTTCAGGTTTATCATATATTATCATATCGTACTTTTGATCCAGCAAAATGTAAAATTATTTGATTTTTTATTTTTTGCTTTTTTATTTGTTTGTTTTTGTTTTTCAATGTCTGACATTTACTTGTTGGAACAATTTGTCCTAAACAATCAGAGAGAACCACAAAGCCCATTTGTTCTCTCCCAAGAAGCTTTACTAATTGAATTTCTCACAGAATAATGGGCATCAAATTAGACAGTCCATGTCTAGTTGCCATAAAGGCCAATTAGGTGTGTACAAAAGTGGATCTGTATCTTGTGTGAGGCAGGAAGGTTCACAGTATTACCACTAAGTTCTCCTTGCGCTTGATTCTGAAATTTGAAAAGTGAAAAAGAATGTTAGCACTTTGAAAGTAATCAAGTGATGCTAGGTTGAGTTGGAATAGTTTCCACTTATCCCAGAACTTTTTATCCTATTCTTCTCCACTCTATATTATGCTTCAAAACCTTATGGAATTATGTAAACAGTCCTCCTTACTCTCTGACTTTTAATTAAGATTCAGCCATAAAGCCAAAATTGGGTATTTACCAATGGAAGCTGCTAACGTGTCTTTCATCAGTAGCATATCCAATGTCACGCACAGCCCTCAGCTTTCTCTATTCTGAGCTATGTGGTACTAGTGATTCTATCCCTCTGACAGCAAATGCAGCATAGGAGGCAGATTAATTTCTATCCTCTTCAGGTTTAGGGATAGTAATAACTTTCCACTGGAAAACTCATCTTGGTATACGCTTTGTTGGTTTATCTTAAGCCATTGGCTTTCATGGTGGCTCAGTGGTAAAGAATTTAGCAATGGATTCTTCCACTGCAGAGGATTCGGGTTCAATCCCTGGGTTGGGAAAATACCGTGGAGAAGGAAATGGCAACCCATTCCAGTATTCTTGCTTGGGAAACCCCATGGACAGAGAAGCTTGGAGGGCTACAGTCCATGGGCTCGCAAAGAATCAGACATGACTTAGTTACTGAACAACAACAGCATTGTGTTACAACATCAAATAGTATTACACTATTATGTAATACCCTTTTCATTACATTCTCCTCACTAATTCTGCTTGAGTATGCCATTTATTTCCTGCCAGGATCATGTCCCCACAAATTACCCTCAAAGTATATTTTGTTTATATCATGGAAAGAGTAAGTTTTAGTGTTATTGTTGGTCTATAATCAATTATTTTCCTTCAAATATTAGTATTTGTTAGAAAATAATCAGATGGTTTCTTAATCATACTATATCAAATTAAAATATTATTTAGTTATAAAGTTAGACTTTCTATAGTTTGATAAAAATTGGCCACTTCAGAAGGCAAATAAATACATTATTTTTTATTCTGCATAAAATTTATGCAGTCCTTGTAAAGCTATTATAATGTATATAAAATATATTGGTATAAATAATAGATAATATATATAATATATGATTATGTTTTCATTATGGTAAAACGTGGTTCATATAATCTAGCTTCAACTTACTGAAGCTTCATATACTATAATTTTAAAGGGGCTTATATTCCTGATTCATTAAAAGTCTATTCTCATCCTTATCAACCTGGGAATCTTAACACTAACAATGCTCTTGAATTAATTACAGAAATATAAAAACATCCATCAGCATAACAAACCAAAACTTTAAAATGACACTGTTGCCAAAAAAAGGAACATTTACTTTTGAAGCACTTTACCTTTTTCAACTATTCTTTGTTATAATTTGGATATGTATGGACTCTGAACATTCTCTTAAAGATATAAGGTATAAAACATGTATCTATCCATAAATGTAGGTTTGAAGTTTGGGGTAGGGTCAGTAATGGACTAGTCACATTGCTTTGCTGGAGCATTTTTGAGGGGTTGGGAAGAAAAGTGTAATTAAATTCCCTGAGCTTCATAAATAGTGTTTTTCATTCAAATATAATCATAATGATTTAGCTCTAAATTTGCATCTACTCTAAGATCACATTCAAATTACTTAATAAAACCAACAAAATGTAGCATAAGGCAAAATGCCTTTTATTTTCCTTTCATGGAATTATTATACAAGCTGAAAAAAGTAGCAGATGATGGACAGATTTTATATATACAGTATATATTATATATGAACATAATCCTGGTGAAGCATTTATGATGTTTACTTAATTTAAAATATGTCAGTGAGATTGGTTCTGAGTGCCAGGTATTTCTTTATAGTCTTGAATAAGTTTTAAAAAATAGTTGGCTGATTAAGACTAGGTATTACCTATGAACATGTAAAGTTTATCTTCTACTAACTATAACCATCACATCTTACAAAAAACAGGATAGAATTTCTGGCTGAAATCTGATGCATACTTGATCTGATGGGATTTTAAATTATTTTCTTTCCCACTGGATGTTTAATTATGGTATATATAAATGAGGTTTCTACTTAATAAATAATACTTAAAATATAATTTTTGAATTTTCTTTTTTTAATTTTAAGCAAGATTTAATGTGATGTACTAGAATTTATTTATTTAGCAGATTTATGTAACTTAATGCAAACATATTTTATAGTCCACATTATTTCAGCATATTTACATATGCTAAATTTTGCAAATACTAGAAAATTGAGAGTTAATGAGAATATATTTTATTCATTACAGAAGAAGAAAGTTGAGTTATTAAGGAAATGCTCTCATATTTTGTAAACTGGGAAATGTGCATTTTAATTTTTTTCAGAATGTTTTAAAAAGATGTTGAATTTTTAAACTGAGCCTTTCAAGTTCTCAAAATTATAGAGCTCATGACATATCCTTTCAGGTCAAATTCAAAGAAGTTAATTCTATTTAGCCCTCTGGAAGAATACTACGCTAATTAGCAGTGTCCTAATTAAGGCTGCTGCTATGAAGGGCAAGATAATTAAGTTTTAGCAGCTGCTCTCTTTTTACTATAATCGAAGATATATCATTTAGGCCTGCCCTGGTTTAGATGTGAAATAAAAAGGTGGTAATATTTCATACATTCTTTAAACTAATTTTACTTTGACTTTAGCTTTCCTGGTTAACTAGATATGGAAAAAAAATGTGAATGATCAAAAACAATAAAAGAACAAAACATGAGGTTTACCATCTAATGAATTCAGTAGAACTCAAAATTGAACAATTTTCAATTTTTTCCTGATTTAAAATATATAATTATTTATACATGTACTTGGTGAATCTGCAATGTAAACATTAAGATTATATTTATAAATTAACTGATTTAAGATGAACAACTTTCGTATCATTTCAGAAAACTTTGTTTCTTCCTCAGAACGTTCTATTTGGTAAACTCTTTTTTTAAACATGTTAAAGTTTACCTTAAGTTGTATGCAATAAATCCCCAAGACTTGTAAATTATTTTCCTTTTTTTGCAATACCACCATTTGTTTTCATGCAAATCACTTGTTAACATATATTTACCTCCAGTCCCTGCCAATAAGTGTTCAAATGGTGGTGGTGGTTTAGTCACAAGTCCTGCCTGCCAGGCTCCTCTGTCCATGGGATTCTCCAGGCAAGAATACTGGAGTGAGTTGCCATTTCCTTCTCCAGTGGTTTTCTTATGGTTCCAGCACAATTCTTCCTGTTTATCATAAAATTTCCAAATGGGTATTTTGGGGATAATGGGAACTTTTTTTGTAAATCTGGAATTCTGCAAACTAAGATAACATTTATAAACAAAGAAACAAACACAAAAATGAATTCTGTGACAGTCTGGATAGGAGGGGATGTTGGGGGAGAATGGATATATGAATATGTATGGTTGAGTCCTTTTGCTTTCACCTGAAATTGTCATAACATTGTTAATCAGCAATACTTCATCCACAAGGCATACATGCATGCTAAGTCACTTCAGTCATGTCTGACTCTTTGCAACCCTATGGACTGTAGCCCACCAGGCTCCTCTGATTTTCCAAGTAAAAATACTGGAGTGGGTTGCCATGTCCTCCTTCAGGGGATCTTCCCAACCCAGGGATGGAACCTGCATCTCTTATGTCTCCTGCATTGGCAGGCAGGTTCTTTATCATCAGTGTCACCTGAGAAGCCCTAATACACAGTACAAAGCTAAAAAAAAAAAAAAAAAGCAAAGGAGAAACATTTAAAGCTAGACAGGCAGATCATAGTTTAGCTCTTCCAGGTTAGCTGAAAGAATAATTTCTCTCTTCTTGGTAATTGAACATGGTTATTACTTTGGGACAGATAAATCAGAATTTTTCCTTTAAAAGAATTTTAGATATGCTTTAGTATTCAAGTAGATTATTGCAGTACAAGTATCAGCTTGATATCTATGTATTTGAAAAAGTTAGATAAACTTAAGTAATATAAACCATGTTAAAGTAAGATTAAAAGCTACATATATTCATAAAGTACTTGCCAAAGTGAATTAGCCAGAAATACAGCAATCATAAATTATACATGTGTTCTCCATTTCTTGAAATATGACATGCAAGCTGTCAGGACAGATATAAAATTCTAGGAAAAGATGATAAAACATATTTCTAAAAGCCTGAAAATTTTTATGAATAAATTCTAAATGAAGATGCAGACTCAGGTTAGTAAAATAAGTAATAGAGCTGCTTTTACTTGAGAATGTTTGGTTATCTTGGTAATGTTGTGTGTGATAAAATGAAATTATTATAAATTATTTCAAACTTAAGTGGAATTATACAGAGCCACATTTTCATAAAATATGAATGAAGTATTGATAAAAAGGGGAACCAAAGGCCTAATGCAGTTTTAATCAATAATTCAGATGGAGGGGGAAAAGAGAAAGAGAAATTTAAAGAAAAATAGCTAATAATTTTTACAAAAGATAAAATGCACTAAATATGAGGGATGTCAGAAATCAAAGTTTAAATGATATAGCTAAACATTTTAAAATTGAATACAGTACAAAAAGAAAATATTAGCAGGAGTCAGGGTGAAAAAAAATTTAAGTATCACAAGAACATATCAGATGTAACAAAGGAAGACTTATTTTTAATACAGTGAGAATAAAACTCACTGCTATTATATAACAAGTTAATATTATCTGGTCTTCTTATGTGATGGTGGGTATACAGATTGATATGACCTTGAGGAAAGAGTGCATATACCTTTTATTACATCAAACAAATTGGATGTAAAATCTGAAAGCCATTATAAGAATATCCAAATATATAGAAGATACCATGTTATTAGACTGGAATGTAAAAGTCTATTTTCGATTCCATTCAGTTCAGTTCAGTTCAGTCGCTCAGTCCTGTCCAACTCTTTGTGACCCAATGGACGGCAGCATGCCAGGCTTCCCTGTCCACCACCAAGTCCCAGAGCTTGCTCAACCTCATGCCCATCGAGTCAGTGATACCATCCAATCATCTCATCCTCTGTCATCCCCGTTTCCTTCTGCCTTCAGTCTTTTCCTGCATCAGGGTCTTTTCCAATGAGTCAGTTCTTCACATCATGTGGCCAAAGTATTGGAGCTTCAGCTTCAGTATCAGTCCTTCCAATGAATATTCAGGACTGATTTCCTTTAGGATTGACTGGTTGGATCTCCTTGCAGTCCAAGAGACTGTCAAGAGTTCTCCAACGCCACAGTTCAAAAGCATCAATTCTTTGGTGCTCAGGTTTCTTTATAGTCCAACTCTCACATCCATACACGACTACTGGAAAAACCAGAGCTTTGACTAGATGGACCTTTGTTGGCAAAGTAATGTTTCTGCTTTATAATATGCTGTCTAGGTTGGTTATAGCTTTTCTTCCAAGAAGCAAGCATCTTTTAATTTCATGGTACAATCAACATCTGCAATGATTTTGGAGCCCAAGAAGATAAAATCTGTCACTGTTTCCAGTGTTTCTCCATGTATTTGCCATGAAGTGTTGCGACCAGATGCCATGATCTTTGTTTTTTGAAGGTTGTATTTTAAACCAACTATTTCACTCTCCTCTTTCACTTTCATCAAGAGGCTCTTTAGGTCCTCTTCGCTTTTTGTCGTCTGCCTCTCTGAGATTATTGATATTTCTCCTGGAAATCTTGATTCCAGGAGAAATCTGTACTTCATCCAGCCTGGCATTTTGCATGATATATTCTGCACATAATTTAAATAAGTAGGGTGACAATATACAGCCTTGATGTACTCCTTTCCCAATGCTATGCTATGCTATGCTAAGTCACTTCAGTCGTGTCCGACTGTCTGACCCCATAGATGGCAGCCACCGGGCTCCCCCATCCCTGGGATTCTCCAGGCAAGAACACTGGAGTGGGTTGCCATTTCCTTCTCCAATGCATGAAAGTGAAAAGTGAAAGCAAAGTTGCTCAGTTGTGTCCGACTCTTAGCAACCCCATGGACTGCAGCCTACCAGCCTCCTCCGTCCAAGGGATTTTCCAAGCAAAAGTACTGGAGTGGGGTGCCATTACCTTCTCTGTTTCCTTTCCCAATAGATTCCATTAACAGCAGCTAAAACCCCAATTCTTTCTCGCGTGTTGTTAAACATGACAAGTTCTGTTTCTTAGGATATACAACAAAACTGTAATCTGTTGATTGTGATATTTTAATAAAGTAAACACACACACACATACATATGACTTAACGTAATCATTCTGCTGCCCCATTTGCAATAGAACATTTGCCTAATCCTAAATCACAAAATTTTACCCCACATTTTCTTGCAGAATTTTGTTTCACATTTATGTCCATGGTTTATTTTGAGTTAATTTTGGTATAGCTCATAGTTTGAATCAAAAGCACTTCTTTGTATATAGATATTCAATAATTCCAGAGTTGTGCTGAAGTTTCATCTTTTGCCACTAAACTTCTTTCACCTATTGAAAATCAATTAACTCTATCTGCACCAATCTATTGATTGGCCTTTTCTTCTGTACCACTGATTAATTTATCACCATTTATGCCAGTGCTATCACTCCCTTAATTACTGCAACTTCATAAAATATCTCGCTTTGTTTTTCTGTTAGTGCTGTTTTGGCTGTTTTTGTTTCTTTGAATTGTCCCCCCAAGTTTTGGCATCACCTTGTCAATTTCTACCAAAAAATCCTGTGAAAATTCTGCTAGTTATTTCTTTGACTCTTAAAAAGAGATTGAGAATAATTGTTTTTTAACAGTATGGAGTCTTATATGCATGAAGAGAATTTTTTTTTTTGTCCTTAAAAATTTGAACCACAATGCTTTATATGGTTTCAATCTATTTGCATATATTTTGTCATATCTATCTCTAAATGTTTTATACTTAGATCCTATTTAAAATGGTATTTTTAAAATTTCATTTTACAGTACAGCTTTTTTTCAGTATATACCAATATATTTGATATTTACATATTGATCAAAAGATAGAAGAACTGGACTTTCATTAAATTTTAAACTAGTCCTTCAAATACACTGTCAAGAAACTGAAATGACAACTTTAAAGAATGGCATAAAATATTCACAAATCATATATCTGACAAAGGAATTGTATGTGTACTGTATAAAGATGTCCTACAACTGAATTGTATGAAGACAAACAATTAAAAATAGCAGTGTGCTAATAGACTTTTCTCCAAAGAAGATACACAAATTGTCAACAAGTTCATGAAAAGAAATTCAACACCATTAGTCATCAGGGTAACACAATTCAAAACTACAATGAGGTATGACTTCACATCCACTAGGATGATCATCATAGAAGAGTATCAGCGAGACTGTTGTGGAATCAGAATCTTCATACTGGGATGGTGGGAATAGAATATGCAAAACAACTTTTGGAATGTCGTCTGGCGGTTCCTCAAAATGTCAAACATGTTAACTTTTGACCCAGCAATTCCTCTCCAGGGAATATGCTCAAGAGAAATAAAAACATGTTTCCATGCAAAAACTTGTACACAGGTTATGATAGCTGCATTGTTTATAATACCTCAAAGCTGAAAACAACCAAAATGCCCATTAACTGATGAATAATTGGACAAAGTTTAGTATATTTATACAGTAGAATATTATTCATTCATAAAAACAAAGGAAGTACTGATACATACAGGGCTTCCCTGGTGGTAAAGAATGGTAAAGAATCTTTACCATAAAGAATCAGATGGTAAAAAATCTCCCTGCAGTGCAGGAGACCCAGGTTTGATCCCTGGGTTGGGAAGATCCACTGGAGTAGGGAATGACTACGCATTCCAGTATTCTTGCCCGGAGAATTCCATGGACAGATGAGCCTGGTGGGCTACTGTCCATGGGGTGGCAAAAGAGTCGGACATGACTGAGCGACTAACACTTTCACTGATACATACTGAGACATGGATGAATCTTCATAACATTATGCTAAGAAAGTGGTCACAAAAATCAGATATTGTATAATTCCACTCAAATGAAATGTGCAGAACCGGAAAATCGTTAAGAGACAGAAAGCAATTCTGGTGATTACTTGGATGAAACTGGAGCCTATTATACAGAGTGGAGTAAGCCAGAAAGAAAAAAGCCAATACAGTATACTAACGCATATATATGGAATTTAGAAAGATGGTAATGACAGCCCTGTATGCGAGACAGCAAAAGGGACACAGATGTATAGAACAGCCTTTTGGACCCTGTGGGAGAGGGAGGGTGGATGATTTGAAAGAATGGCATTAAAACATGTATAATATCATATAAGAAAAAAAAATAAATAAAAGTTTTGCAAAATAATTTTCTCCCGAATTCTGAGAGCAAGGCATAAAAATCACTTATTCTTTCAAATTTCCCTTGATACATCAGTGTCTCTTTTGCTGTCTCGTACACAGGGTTATTGTTACCATCTTTCTAAATTCCATATATATGCGTTAGTACACTGTCTTGGTGTTTTTCTTTCTGGCTTACTTCAAAGTTTAAAAATAAAATAAAATTAAAAAAAAATTTCCCTTGATATAGAGAGGTTTTTTAGGTTAAATATCACACATAATGTTTAAACAAGATATTTCAAACTTCTTTTTGTGGTAGGAAGTTCTTAAACACTGTATATACTATTGGCAATAAAAATACATATACAAAATATTTTTTTTCTTACCATACAAAGAAAGAAGACAACTATTGTTTTAAGTAAAGTAAATTCTAACCAGTAAATTTTTAAAGTTTGATTAAAATAAATCAAAGATATTTAAATTGTAGACATGTTCACCAATGAAAACTAATTTTTGTAAATATTAAAATGTGCTATAAATCAATGTTGATTGATTTAATGTTTCCAGGATTTGAATCAGTCAAATGTGGATTTGTACTGTGGTACTGCCAGGTACCAGCAATGTGATTTTATCATTTAGATATTCCATGTTCTAGTTTCCTCAGGGAAAATGAGCTAACCATATCTCCTCATTATAGAAACATATTTAAACTAATTCATGTTACATATTGAATCCTCAACTATATTTCCCATTATTATTATTATAAGTATGCTTCAAAATATAGAGTGTCATTACCCCTAAATCTGTACATTTAAATAAAAAAATAGCCTTCCTGAGTGATAATGCCACTTTTTATAATCAAACAATTAAAAATAAATCATTAATGTTACTGTTTCCTATACAGATTTCTTCTCAAAAGACTTAATCTCAACTAAGCTAGACTTAAACTGGGTAATTATTAATTTGAATAATAACATATGAAACAGTGGTTGCTTAGAAATAAAATTTAAGAAAGATATTTTATATTTCCACTTGGTGCTTTAAATGATAACTGACTTTCACAATTTACAACTGTTACAAAACAGTTGACATATTTGGTTCCTTATTAAGTTAAATTGTGTTCTAGGGCCAGCCAACATCAAGACAGAATTGACAGTTAATGTACCACAGGACTTCTCTCTTTAGATGTTCATTGGGAAAACACTTTGGTATGCATACACTGAAGAAAAACAATTATTCACATACTCTGCTTCATCATTTTTCTTCCTGGAGGCTAAAAGCTCTGTATTTGTGTCTGTTTTGGTGGTACAATCATTTATTTGTTATTTAAACACTTCATCCTCATTAGTATTTTCACCTTGAAGAAGAAAATTACTGCTCAAACCAGGTAATTTTGCTTTAAAGTTGAATAGAGCTGTGATGGAGGGAGAGTTCCAACTATTTCCTAAAATTAGATTTGGAATCATACATGTGTTTCATTTTTGCAATGTTTTCCTTTAGCCTCAGTGGAACGAATAAGCTTGGCTGGACAGATATTACAAGTAACAAGAAGTCAGTTCACTGATTTTAAGGATGATGCTCCCCAGTGTCTTATGCTGCACAACACCCTTTGCACCAGCACAAGGTACAGTCAAGTTTATAACTGAACCGAAACCTAAGTGTACAGGCAGGATTTTACAGTGTCAAACTCAGTATCAGATTCCATTGGGGCTGGTTAAAAAGACAGACAAGCTAAAATCTCAGTGAAAAGTCTGTATGTTTATAAAGTGGAACACTAGGTAGATAGATGAGAAATAGATAGATGCTAATTAATAAGCTGTCTTATACATATTCACCTTCAAGAACATCACAAGCAGAGGAATTTAACTAAGGAAGGAAATCAATTATCTGACTGGAAATTTGTCTAAATGGGAATATCCAAGGGTGACAAGAATGACCACACTATTTGTGATATTACTATATAGGACAAGTAACAATTAAACTATTTAAGAACAAAATATGATTATCAACTCTTCCCTATATTAATATATTTAATCCCTGAGAGATCATAGAAGTAAATCATATTAAAAAAATAAATCTACACAATATATATATCACTATCCCCAGAGGAGTTTGTGATGGGACCCCTCTCCCTCACAGATATCAAAATCCACAGATGTTCCAAATTCCCTTATATAAAATGGCATACTATTTGCATATAGCCTACATACATTCTCCTATACACTTTAAAGCACCTCTAGATTACTTTTGGGGAGAAGGCAATGGCAACCCACTCCAGTACTCTCGTCTGGAAAATCCCATGGACGGAGGAGCCTAGAGGGCTGCAGTCCATGGGGTCACTAAGAGTCGGGCACTACTGAGCGACTTCACTTTCACTTTTCACTTTCATGCATTGGAAAAGGAAATGGCAACCCGCTCCAGTGTTCTTGCCTGGAGAATCCCAGGGATGGCGGAGCCTGGTGGGCTGCCGTCTATGGGGTCACACAGAGTTGGACATGACTGAAGTGACTTAGCAGCAGATTACTTATGACACTTCGTAAAATGGCAATATATAAACAATTGTAAATAAATGAAAATGCTATATAAATAGTTGCTAGAGTGTGGTAAATTCAAGTTTCACATTGAAACTTTCTGGATTAAAAAAAAAAAAAACACTTTATTTTTCATTGGAGGTTGCTTGAATCCAAGGATGCAACACCTGTCCATAGAGAGTTAACTGTAGATGTATTTACTAATTACAGAAAGGAACAAAATAACTGCTTTTGAGTAAGAGAAAGATACAGTACTAATTTTACTAAAGAAACAAAGGAGAGTGTGGGCATATTAAGTGATGTATACTTTATTGTTAATAAGCCCCAAAATATAAATGCACAGTCGAAGTCTTGCCAGACTTTGTGAAGGAAACATACGGGTATTGGTATGAGTGTAAAGTTTTTGGCCAAAGAATGGTTCAGTTCAGTTCAGTCGCTCAGTCATGTTCGACTCTTTGTGACCCCATGAATTGCAGCACGCCAGGCCTCCCTGTCCAACACCAACTCCCGGAGTTCACTCAAACTCAGGATCATCGAGTCAGTGATGGCATCCAGCCATCTCATCCTCTGTTGTCCCCTTCTCCTGCCCCCAATCCCTCGCAGCATCAGGGTCTTTTCCAATGAGTCAACTCTTTGCCTGAGGTGGTCAAAGTACTGGAGTTTCAGCTTTAGCATCATTTCTTCCAAAGAACACCCAGGACTGACCTCCTTTAGAATGGACTGGTTGGATCCCTTTGCAGTCCAAGGGACTCTCAAGAATCTTCTCCAACACCACAGTTCAAAAGCATTAATTCCTCGGTGCTCAGCTTTCTTCACAGTCCAACTCTCACATCCATACATGAGTACTGGAAAAACCATAGCCTTGACTAGATGGACCTTTGTTGACAAAGTAATGTCTCTGCTTTTCAATATGCTATCTAGGTTGGTCATAAGAACTGACAAATGTACAGACAGCCCAATAGAGGTGAATTTACAATAAGTTCAGTTCAGTCGCTCAGTCCTGTCTGTTTCCCTGTCCATCACCAACTCCTGGAGTTCACTCAGACTCACGTCCACTGAGTCAGTGATTCCATCCAGCCATCTCATCCTCTGTCGTCCCCTTCTCCTCTTGCCCCCAGTCCCTCCCAGCATCAGGGTCTTTTCCAATGAGTCAACTCTTTGCATGAGGTGGCCAAAGTACTGGAGTTTCAGCTTTAGCATCATTCCTTCCAAAGAAATCCCAGGGCTGATCTCCTTCAGAATGGACTGGTTGGATCTCCTTGCAGTCCCAGGGACTCTCAAGAATCTTCTCCAACACCACAGTTCAAAAGCATCAATTCTTTGGCACTCAGCCTTCTTCACAGTCCAACTCTCACATCCATACATGACCACAGGAAAAACCATAGCCTTGACTAGATGGACCTTTGCTGACAATGTAATGTCTCTGCTTTTAAATATGCTATCTAGGTTGGTCATAACTTTCCTTCCAAGGAGTAAGCATCCAAAGCCTTTGACTGTGTGGATCACAATAAACTAGAAAATTCTGAAAGAGATGGGAATACCAGACCACCTGACCTGCCTCTTGAGGAACCTATATGCAGGTCAGGAAGCAACAGTTAGAACTGGACATGGAACAACAGACTGGTTCCAAATAGGGAAAGGAGTATGTCAAGGCTGTATATTGTCACCCTGCTTTTTTAACTTATACGCAGAGTACATCATGAGAAACACTGGACTGGAAGAAACACAAGCTGGAATCAAGATTGCCGGGAGAAATATCAATAACCTCACATATGCAGATGACACCACCCTTATGGCAGAAAGTGAAGAGGAACTCAAAAGCCTCTTGATGAAAGTGAAAGTGGAGAGTGAAAAAGTTGGCTTAAAGCTCAACATTCAGAAAACGAAGATCATGGCATCTGGTCCCATCACTTCATGGGAAATGGGGAAACAGTGTCAGAATTTATTTTTTTGAGCTCCAAAATCACTGCAGATGGTGACTGTAGCCATGAACTTAAAAGAATTTACAATGGATAATGGTAATTAACTACAGTAACTCAGGATATTCTTGCAAGTCCTTAAATGGAAAAGAGTTTTTAACGTGTGAATATTGCCTCAATAGTTATACTACCTACAGAGTGTTTTTCTTTCATTTTGGAATCTGAGGAGGTGTGTGGGGGGCGGCGGCGATTTCTGTGTGTTCTGAATTGGAAGATCATAGGAGATTTCAGCAGTCTATACCAAACTGGTAGAAAATGTTGGAGTGATACACTGAATGGCTAGAAATGTGACCAAAGGCAATAATATTCTTAAAGGAAAGACATTTTTTACCATAATTTAAATAGGTCCTGTATTCTTGAATGTTGGCTTGAAGTGAAGTCGCTCAGTTGTGTCTGACTCTTTCTGACCCAGTGGACTGTAGCCCACCATGCTCCTCTGTCCATGGGATTTTCCGGCAAAAGTACTGGAGTGGGTTGGCATTTCCTTCTCTATAGGATCTTTCCGACCTAGGAATTGAACCCAGGTCTCCCACATTGTAACCAAGACGCTTTATTGTCTGAGCCACCAGGGAAGTCTTATATTCCCTTAACTCCATTTTTCTAAATATCCCCAAGTAGCCAGACACATATGTAATTATTTATGCTTGGATACATTTTCATCAGCATCCCCTTCCTTTAGTGGAGAAAATAATGGTTATCATTACTTCCACCTGCCATCATACATAAATTGTTAGAATCATTTTCTACCTGTAGAAGTGTGCTCATTAGATCTGGATAAGTGAATATAGTAAAATGCCATAAAATGTGTCAGAACATATCAGAAAATTTTACTGATAAAATCAAATATTTTCAATGATTAACAAATCCATGTCATATAGGAAAAGTGAGTCATAAACCAATACAGGTTTACACAGTCAATAAATCAATACAGGTAAATTGAGAGGGTTATAAACATTAAATTACAAATTCCTATTGTTTTTCAGTGGCTGTACTGTTATGCATCATTTTTGCTGCTGTTAATTAACTCTAAGGAGGAAAGGCTATTCCTCTAAAATCTTCCATGTAGAAATTATTCAAGTAAGTGTTTTCCTCTCTGACATTACTTAGTAGATAACAGGAAATATTAGTGCCATTAAACACTAAATTTGTCTTCAATAGAAACATTAAAATCATTATATTTTTCTTATAAAGTCAACTTTGATTCAGTCACTTTAATGACAAATCTAAACCGTGGCCACTGTGTTCTGGGAACAAAATTTAATCTGATTTTGAAAAAGAACTATCTTGTTATATGTAGAAAATAAATTAAATAAACCTGGATACCTACTTCCATTTTAGGAAGTAGATCTCCATTAAAAACATAGCAAATATAATTGAGATAGCTGTTCTTTGTGACAGATACTTTTAATGTCCAAATCCCTATTAATGACAGCACTTGACTAGGATACTCTGCATAGAAGACAGTATGAAAGCTGAATAGTTTTAGAAATCAATACCTACTAATGGCATTAATTGCCGATAATATGCAATATCACCTTAGATTAAAAACATAATGTATTTCTTCTGAAGATTAAAAGAATTATGTGCTTCATGTTAAAGAGCTACATGCTAGTTTAAAACATATACTAGTACCACGGCTGTTATTATTTTCCACAGGCATGATCATTTATTATTGAAGATTACCAGAAAACTGCAGGTCAGGAGTGTCTGGCCCCTAGGGCTCCTCTCAGGACATAACCTTCACTGCCCTCCCCAGGCACACACACCCACTTGCTACTGTGATTTTATAATGTTCAAATTCCTGGTACTAGTATTGTAAATTAGCCTGAGTATCTAAGTAAACAAAAGGATTTCCTTTTTCTATTTTTGTGCATTATTTTTTCCTAGAAAAATACTTGGAAATCACAGGGAAAATGACATAAATAAAACATCCAAAAAAAAGAGAAAAAAACACCATGGCTATTCCTAAAAGAGTGCATAATTTCAATTTAAATAAAATTTGGACAAGATTATGTACTTCTAATGAGAAAAAATAACAGAATTCAATCTCAAATGTATGACTTAAACAATAAATTACTCAACTGCAAAAAAGTGATATAAAGTCACTACTTAATGGAAACATTAAAAAAAAAAAAAATGTGATGCCTTACCAAAGACAAGACGCTAAGAACTGAGGAGTATTCTAAACTCTGAAACTGAGTATTCATAGTTGAACCTTGAAAATTTAAGGTAGTCTACTTCATTAAATGGCTTCCCTTGTGGCGCAGCTGGTAAAGAATCTGCCTGTAATTCAATTTCAATCCTTGGGTTGCGAAGATCCGCTGGAGAAAGGAAAGGTACCCACTCCAGTGTTCTGGCCTGGAGAATTCCATGGACTGTATAATCCATGGGGTCACAGAGAGTCGGACATGACCGAGCATTCACTTTCACACCTCATTAAAATTATCACAGTAATAGGGATTAAAATATTCATATTTAGAATAATAATGTCTTTTTGTAAATTGTATAATCTCTAGGGACAGAGAAACAGTGTGTGTACTCTAATGGGTATATGTCTAGTTATCACCCCATTTGAAGATGTTGCATCCAAGGAATCTAAAACTAAATGTACACCAATAATATAGTTTAAGTGGCATTAGAAGGCAAAGTTCTTTGCATTTATAGTGATTTTAAAAATAGTCTGGCCAAGTGACTTATCACCATGAAGATGATCTACATAACAGGTCATGACATTCATTTATGTCTTGATATAACTTATGTATATTTAAACTAGTTTACATATAAAATAAATATGAAGAAAATTGCAACTTCATAGATATTTAGAATGTATTTCTTGTAAATAAATTAAATTTTTACATATTACTGGCACAAGTATCAGCAGCAGATTTAAATATTGCCAAGATCATTTTACAAGAACATTGACAGAAATCAAACAAGCATATTTGCTCCTGTAGGAAAGTAATACAAAATGACTAGAAGACAAAATTGTATCAAAAATATCTTATCCTACTAAACTTTTCTGAAGGAATAGAAATCTATGAAAGTAAGGCCTTTGGTAAAATGGGAAAGAACAAGTGGGCTCAGGTAGTTCTACAACTGAATAATTAAAAGTCTAAGTTCTTAAGGACATAACTGCTGCTGCTAAGTCACTTTAATCATGTCTAACTCTGTGCAACGCTGTGGACAGGAGCCACCAGACTCCTCTGTCCACGGAATTCTCTAGGCAAGAGTACTGGAGTGGGTTGCCATTTCCTTCTCCAAAGCATGCATGCATGCTAAGTCACTTTAGTCGTGTCCGACTCTGTGCGACCCTATGGATAGCAGCCCACCAGGCTCCTCTGTCCACGGGATTCTCTATGCAAGAATACTGGAGTGGGATGCCATTTCCTTCTCCAAGGACATGAATGATCCTTAGTCAATTAAAATTAAATTTGTTCAACTCTTTCCACCTTCAGTTGGAGCTTTTATGTGTTTAAGGATTGCTTAAGTCATTTTTTAAATCGTTAATGAGCAACTCATTCTTCATAACTCACTAAGTGACTGTCAATAGAACTTTACCTGGAGTGGACTGCAGATCTAACATATTTGTTTTAGATTTGTTCTGAATTGAGTTTAGAGTTTGTGTTAAATAAATGAGCCAACAAAAAAGCTGAGCTATGCAAGAAAGATCTTCATGACTCAGATAACCACGATGGTGTGATCACTCACCTAGATCCAGACATCCTGGAATGCAAAGTCAAGTGGGTCTTAGGAAGCATCACTATGAACAAAGCTAGTGGAGGAGATGGAATTCCAGTTGAGTTATTTCAAATCCTAAAAGATAATTCTGTGAAAGTGCTGCATTCAGTATGTCAGAAAATTTGGAAAACTCAGCAGTGCCCACAGGACTGGAAAAGGTTAGTTTTCATTCCAATCCCAAAGAAAGGCAATGCCAAAGAATGCTCAAACTACCACATAGTTGCACTCATCTCACATGCTAGCAAAGTAATGCTCAAAATTCTCCAAGCCAGGCTTCAACAGTATGGGAACCATGAACTTCCAGATGCTCAAGCTGGATTTAGAAAAGGAAGAGGAACCAGATATCAAATTACAAATATCTTTTGGATCATTGAAAAAGCAAGAGAATTCCAGAAAAAACATCTACTCCTGCTTTATTGACTATGCCAAAGCCTTTGACTGTGTGGATCACAACAGAATGTGGAAAATTCTTCAAGAGATAGGAATATCAGACCGTTTTACCTGCCTCCTGATAAATCTGTATCAGTTAGAACCGGACATGGAACAAAATACTGGTTCCAAATTGGGAAAGGAGTACATCAAAGCTGTATATTGCCCCCTTCTTGTTCAACTTATATGCAGAGTACATCATACACAATGCCAGGCTGAATGAAGCACAAGCTGGAATCAAGATTGTTGGGAGAAATATCAATAACCTCAGATACGCAGAAGACACCACCCTTATGGCAGAAAGTGAAAAGGAACTAAAAAGCCTCTTAATGAAAGTGAAAGAGGAGAGTGAAAAAGTTGGCTTAAAACACAACATTCAGAAAACTAAGATCATAGCATCTAGTCCCATCACTTCATGGCAAATAGATGGGGAACCATGGAAACAGTGAGCGACTTTATTTTGTGGGACACCAAAATCACTGCAGATGGTGACTGCAGCCTAACACTCCTCGGAAGAAAAACTATGACCAACCTAGACAGCATTTTAAAAAGCAGAGACATTACTTTGCCAACCAAGGTCCATCTAGTCAAAACTATGGTTTTTCCAGTAGTCATGTATGGATGTGAGAGTTGGACTATATAAAGAAAGCTGAGCACTGAAGAATTGATGCCTTTGAACTGTGGTGTTGGAGAAGACTCTTGAGAGTCCCTTGGACTGCAAGGAGACCCAACCAATCAATTCTAAAGGAAATCAGTCCTGCGTGTTCATTGGAAGGACTGATGTTGAAGCTGAAATTCCCATATTTTGGCCATCTAATGTGAAGAACTGTCTCCTTGGAAAAGACTCTGATGCTGGGAAAGGTTGAAGGCAAGAGGAGAAGGGGACGATAGAGGATGAGATGGTTGGATGGCATCACTGACTCCATGGGCATGAGTTTGAGCAAACTCTGGAAGTTGGTGATGGACAGGGTGGCCTGGCGTGCTATAGTCCATGGGGTTGCAAAGAGTCAGACAGACTACCTGACTGAACTGAACTGAGCTGAATGAGCTAAAGATCTCTAAGTGCAAAAATCACTTTATGTTGCAGAAATACCACTTTTAAGTTAAATCTACAATAATTAAAGGTTAGATTTTCACACAGTGGTAAAATAGAGCCCATTATATTATCACTACTATCTCTAAAGTTACTTTGTAACTATTTCAAATTGGGTTAAAAAGGAGCGTAGTGGTAACAACTGTACTGGAATAACCCATAAAGTGTAAACAATTGATTTCAACAACAATTATTATATGGTAAACTAAAATTTTACTATCATATATAACATGATATTTATTTATACGTTTGCCAAAACATGTGAAAATATTTGAAGACAAATAAAGCTCAATTTTTAGACAGTTTTAAATTTGGTGACCTTTGTACATTAAAACATTTTTTTGACATTTAAAAATACGCAAAAGTAGCTTTCCCTCAGGTGACAAGAGGGGGCTTGGTTATAACATACTTATACTAAATTTGCTGCCGCTGTTTAGTTGCTAAGTTGTGTCCAACTCTTTGTGACCCCATGGACTGTACAGCCCCTTAGGCTCCTCTGTCCATGGGATTTTCACCGTAAGAATACTGGAGTGGGTTTGAACCTCAGTCTCTAGCATCTCCTACATTGCAGGCAGATTTTTTACCACTGAGCCATCTGGGAAGCATTTACTCTAAATATCTGGTGTAAAGAATTATTTAAGCTTAACTACTCCACATCCTTTGGTAAGGTATATAACAGAGTACTTGTTGATCTTATGCAATAATTGAATACACCATAAAGCACAGAAGAGGAAAATACTTTTTGCTAGTAGTTATTTATTTTAGAGCTTCCTTAACTTTTCAGAGAGAAATCTTAAGTGATGATTCTATTATCTGACAAATAGATGAAATTCAAACACTCCAGTGTGTTAAATTAATTGTAATAGTCCTCAATAACTTTGCTACATGGAATTAAATTTTTCTTCAACTTCTTGGTAACTTGAAAATTTATCAATTTTAATACTAATTAAAATACTTTATGTTACCAAATACAAATAGAGAAATAAATCCATTGTATATTATTTTAAAGTCAAAATATTTTCACACTTATGTCCCAGGAAGATGGCATACCCCAAATTCCATGGAGACAGAACCAATACAGTATACTAACGCATATATATGGAATTTAGAAAGATGGTAACGATGCGAGACAGCAAAAGAGACACAGATGTAAAGAACAGTCTTTTGGACTCTGTGGGAGAGGGAGAGGGTGGGATAATTTTGGAGAATGACATTGAAACATGTATAATATCATATATGAAATGAAATGCCAGTCCAGGTTTGATGCATGATACAGGATGCTTGGGGCTGATGCACTGGGATGACCCAGAGGGATGGTATGGGGAGAGACGTGGGAGGGGGTTTCAGGATGGGGAACACATGTATACCCATGGCAGATTCATGTTAATGTATGGCAAAACCAATACAATATTGTAATTAGCCTCCAATTAAAATAAATTTATTAAAAAAAAAAGAAACTCCTGCACCCTTCCCAGTCTTACCCTATGTATCTCCTCATCTGGCATCCTTTATAATAAACCAGTAATAGTGAGTAAAAAAAAAAAAAAAAGAAAAAGTTTAAAATATTTTCTTGAAGAAATTAATAAAGCAGAATTTTTTTCTTTAGCTTGATAAATAGTTAACTACTTGGAATCAAAGCTAAATATTTACATAATGCTAAAATTATATATATATATATATACACACACACACAGACAAACACATATAAGAAACCACTAATAGTTAAACCAAAAACTCCTCTATATCAGTAAAAAATACATTTAAAAAACGTTAAGTAACTTGTAGAATATATAAGATATAAAATACTTTTTATAACTATATCAGTTCAGTTCAGTCACTCAGGCATGTCCAATTATTTGCATCCCCATGGATGCAGCACTCCAGGCTTCCCTGTCCATCACCAACTCCTGGAGCATGCTCAAACTCACGTCCATCAAGTCAGTGATGCCATCCAGCCATCTCATCATCTGTCATCCCTTTCTCCTCCTGCCTTCAGTCTTTTCCACCATCAGGGCCTTTTCCAGTGAGTCAGTAATTCAAATCAGGTGGTCAGAGTATTGGACTTTCAGCTTCAGCATCAGTCCTTCCAATGAATATTCAGGACTGATTTCCTTTAGGATTGACTGGTTGGATCTCCTTGCAGTCCAAGGGACTCTCAAGAGTCTTCTCCAACACCACAGTTCAAAAGCATCAATTCTTTGGTGCTGCTTATCTTTCTTTATAGTTCAACTCTCACATCCATACAAAACTACTGGAAAAACCATAGCTTTGACTAGATGGACCTTGGTTGGCAAAGTAATGTCTCTGCTTTTTAAAATGCTGTCAAGGTTGGTCATAGCTTTTCTTCCAAGGAGCAAACGTTAGGTTCCAGTCACAATCTGTAGTGATTTTGGAGCCCCCCAAAATAAAGATTGCCAGGAAAAATATCAATAACCTTAGATATACAGAGGACAACACCTTATGGTAGAAAGCAAAGAGGAGCTAGAGTCTTTTGTTGAAAGTGATTGAAGAGAGTGAAAAACTGAATATTCAAGAAACTAAGATTATGGCATCAAATCTGATCACTTCATGGCAAATAGATGGGGAAACAGTGGAAATAATGACAGACTTTATTTTCTTGGGGTCTATAATTACTGTAGATTTTGACTGCAGCCATGAAATTATAACTACATATAGCTACACATTTAACACAAAAACTGCCTCGTTAGTGATTCAGAAATGTCTCTTAAATACTAATAGAGTAAAAATAGATTGATATATGGTTGATATCACATCAACATGATCAATATAAGTTGAAAAGATTAATACTAAATTGTTCTTTCATGTGAACTTAGTTAATGCTCATTTTGATATGAATTTTCTTCCCTAGTAAAAGTAAAATATGCATTCCCTAATCATCAACATTGTTGTCATCACAACATATTAAGAATTAACATTCACCACATTTTAACTGTTAGATAGCTCTTGATTTATATGATAAATATTATTTTATGGTAAATATTTGACATAGGTAACAGGTGGTGCTAGTGGTAAAGAATCTGTCTGCCAATGCAGAAGACCCAGGAGACATGGGTTTGTTCTCTGGGTTGGGAAGATCCTGGAGGAGAAAATGGCAACCCACTTCAGTGTTCTTGCCTTAAGAATCCCTTGGACAGAGGAGCCTGGCGGGCTACAGTCCATGGGGTAACAAAGAGTTGGACACAACTGAGCATCTGAGCAACACAACAGCATCTATTATCTGTCATTGTAAAAAGGAAACTTACACTCAAAGAACCTAAGTAATCTCTCCAAGATTTTGCATCAAGTTAAAGGGTGAAGCCAGGCTTCAAACCCAGGTATTCTATCAAATTTAGATCCATATAGAAGACCTTGTCTCTGTAACCCAAACATATTTCTGATGACATATTTGATATTACCCCACAAATATCTGAAGAAAATACCAATTTTGGCATGAACCTTATAAAATCATAATCTCTTCTTACATCATTTAAAATCCTATACTTTTCCAAAGCTTGCCTTCTTAGGCAAGTACACCATCAAATCCCCCATATACAATCTATTATAAGCTATTGTCAATGTCATTTAATAAATATTACTTTAGATGTCCTTTGTTTGCACATAAATCAACACTTTGGTCTTCTGAAATTTAGTCGTCCCTTGCCTGAACTGGTGCAAACACTTGTTAATTTGACTGCTGCACCTCTCTGGTTTGCTCCAAAACATACTTAGTAATTAAGAAAGAGAATCTTATTATCAGACTCAAGATCACAAAACTAAAAACGTTTTTAAGTAACACATGAAATTTTTCTGTTTTCTGCGTTTTTCTACGGTATTTGAAATATGGCTCAATTTTATAAAACTAATAAAAACAAAATGATTACAGAAAAACAGAAATGAGTCCAAGATCAACTGTAAAAAAATCAGAGTAATCTAAACCAGAACAATGTGAAATATTTGGAATTTCACTAGTGAACCAAATGGATTCTATTTCTTAAATTTCCATGATAACACAACCAATAAATGCCTGACGAGAGATAATGAAAATTCAGTCCTCCAGATAAGCCTAAAGTGGTTGATTTTAAGTGGATATTATTTACGATCATAAACATGTTAATCAGTCAGTCATGCATGACAGTTTGTGACCCCATGAACTGTAGCTGGCTAGGCTCCTCCATCCATGGGATTTCCCAGGCAAAAATACTGGTGTGGGTTGCCATTTTCTACTCCAGGGGATCTACCAGACCCAGGGATTGAACCTGGGTCTCCTGCATGCAGGCAGATTCTTTACTGTTGGAACCACTAGGAAAGAGTTTAAAATCATAGGTATATGGTAAATATTTCCTACAAACATTTTAGACGTTTTTCAAAATATATTCATATGTTTTGATATCTCTATTAATACAAAGTCTGATTATAAATCACCAATATATATCATCCTTCCATTTCTATTTTCTCTCATAATTTGCAGCATAGAAACAATGAAATAAATCAACACCATGACACATTATTTAAAAAGTGGTGTAAAATCGATGTGTAAAATATCATTACTGTAAATCTTTCTTCCTGATTTTGGCAGAATTGAGAAGTTTGATCTACTGAATAATGGCCTCCAAAAGATACTCACTCCCTAGTCTCTGGAACCTGTGAATGGGGCCTTAGACAGCATAAAAGGACAATACAGATGTAATGGAGATAAAAATCTTGAGATGGAGAGAGTGACTGGATTATCTGAGTGGTCCCAAAATGCAATCATATGTATACATTCGAAAGAAAGGCAGAGGAGGATCATTTGACATAAAGGCAATTGTTGACAGAAGAAGAGACTGGAGTGATGTGGCCACAAGTAAAGAACTGATCACATGCTGGAATACAGCAAATAAAGACTCTCCCCTAGAGACTCTAGAGGGAGCGTGGCCCTGCTCATATTTTGATCTCAGCAAAGAAAAAATGATTTTGGACTACTGACTCCAGAACTGAAAGAGAACACATTTCTGTTGCTCTAAGTCACCATGTTTGTGGTAATTTGTTTCAGCAGCCTTAGGAAAGGAATATGGGAGATAAGCCAAAGGAAACTGTTGGTATTTTATTAAATGATTTTTATAACTTTTTCATTCTTTCAGTAGTATCAAAATGACTTAAAATCACATTTCTCATTTATTATTTATCTACTTTTCATCATATAATATAAATATATACATCTTTTCATTATATAATATCAATAGTACAAACTGCAATACAAAATAAATATTAAGCATTTGATATGTGTTATATGCTTCAATTGTTCTAAAAAATTGCTGTTAAAAGTTGATAATTAAAGCTATAGCTTTCAAACTGCTATTGCAGTTAGAAAGTTGTAGCTAGAATATCCTAATAGGGATATTTAAATAAATTATAAATAATTTCTGCATTAAAGATAGAGATGACTCTACTTTGTTTTCAAAGTATTTTCAGGTTTTTTTCCTACCAATTACAGACTAGGCTGCTTCAAATCAGCCCCTCTTGCTGATATCAACTGTAAAACCAGGAGGAAATGTTTTCATCTACTTGAAAGCATCACAGAGCTAATAAGGTTAGGATTTATAAAAGGTTTAAAAACCTAAGGAAGAAGGGAAGCTAAAAAGGTGCTGTATTTCTGTTTGGGCCATTTGATGATCCCAATCAAGAGTTAAGGAGCAGAAAAGCTTTCTTTTTTTTTTTTTTCCTCAAAATGAAAAATTCTGGGAATAAAAACGTATTTCAAGGGTACTAACCTTCAAGACCTTAGTGAATGACCCAGGCATTCAGGATTAAACCTCTTGAAGAATTTTAAACTGACAATTTAGAGACTCAAGCTCAGTGCCAGATCTTCTAATCCAGTATTTTGAATTGATTACAAATGATCCAATGATCCAATTTTGAAGCATACCTAGTCCTCTGCCAGCCAGGGAGATATAGAAACTACATTGACCAAAAAAAAAAAAAAAACACAAAACATTCAAAATCATACATTATCTCCACAATTTTATATCCATGCCATTTGACATTATCTCAATAAACTAGAAAAATAAGGAAACTTCTTCAAACTGAAAGTAGGCATTTAAAAATATCTTACAGCCAACATCATATTTAATAATGAAAGAAAGCTTTCCTAAATCAGAAAAATTTATTGAATGGCCATGACTATTAAACATTGTGTGGAGTCTAACTAATGTGATAAAACAAGAAAGAACAAACAATACACTCTATGCAGACTAAAAAGGAAATCCAAAATCTATTTACAAATTACATAATATCATGTGCATGTGTGCTAAGTCACATCAATCATCTGACTCTTTGCTTCTCTGTCCATGGGATTCTCCAGGCAGGAATACTGGAGCAGGTTGCAATGCCCTCTCCAAGAAGATCTCCAGGAGATCTTCTTTACATTTTGGCCACTGGGAAACCAATAGTCAACATAGAAAATTCTAAATAATTATTAAAATTGCTGCTAGGAACTAAAAAGTGCATTTATTGAAGTAATAGAGCACAAGTTCAATGAGCAAAATCAGCTGTATTTTTATAAAATAATAAACAAGTATAAACCACTTATTACAGCATAAAAACATGAAATGTTGAGGGTAAATCAAATAAAATATTTGCAAGATTTGTAGGACAGAAGCCCAAAAGCCACAAAGCATAGCATTGCTGAAAAAATTAAAGAAGATCTAAAATGGAGAAATATATGCATGGATTAGAATATTCAATATAGTTAGATGTTAATGGTCTCCAAATGAATCTGCAGACTCAATACAATGCCAAGATCCAGCAAGCAGTTTTGGAAACATTGATGATTTTATTGAAAACTTTATATGAGAAAATGAAAGACCTACAATAGAGAAAACTATTGAAAGAATGACTAAATTTGGAGTACTCCTATTTAATTCAAATCTTACCATACAGTTAAAAAAATCAAGAGAGACTGTTATATTGTTACAGTTCAGTTCTGTTCAGTTCAGTCGCTCAGTGGTGTCTGACTCTTTGCAACCCCATGAATCGCAGCACGCCAGGCCTTCCTGTCCATCACCAACTCCTGGAGTCTACCCAAACCCATGTCCATTGAGTCGGTGATGCCATCCAGTCATCTTATCCTCTGTCGTCCCCTTCTCCTCATGCCCCCAGTCCTTCCCAGCATTAGGGTCTTTTCCAATGTGTCAACTCTTCGCATGAGGTGGCCAAAGTATTGGAGTTTCAGCTTCAACATCAGTCCTTCCAATGAACACCCAGGACTGATCTCCTTTAGGATGGACTGGTTGGATCTCATTGCAATTCAAGAGACTCTCAAGAGTCTTCTCCAACACCACAGTTCAAAAGCATCAATTCTTCAGCACTCAGCCTTCTTTACCGTCCAACTCTCACATCCATACCTGTCTACTGGAAAAACCATAGCCTTGACTAGACTGACCTTTGTTGGCAAAGTAATGTCTCTGGTTTTAAA
Organism: Bos javanicus; assembly: GCF_032452875.1. Classification (NCBI taxonomy): domain Eukaryota; kingdom Metazoa; phylum Chordata; class Mammalia; order Artiodactyla; family Bovidae; genus Bos; species Bos javanicus. The sequence continues at coordinate 63,358,224 of NC_083879.1, read as the reverse complement.
TATGCTCTCTAGGTTAGTCGTAACTTTCCTTCCAAGGAGTAAGCATCTTTTAATTTCATGGCTGCAATCACCATCTGCAGTGATTTTGGAGTCAAAAAAAATAATAATCTGACACTATTTCCACTGTTTCCCCATCTATTTCCCATGAAGTGATGGGACCAGATGCCATGATCTTCGTTTTCTGAATGTTGAGCTTTAAGTCAACTTTTTCACTCTCCTCCTTCACTTTCATCAAGAGCCTCTTTAGTTCCTCTTCACTTTCTGCCATAAGGGTGGTGTCGTCTGCATATCTCAGGTTATTGATATTTCTCCCGGCAATCTTGATTCCAGCTTGTGCTTCTTCCAGCCTAGCATTTCTCATGATGTACTCTGCATATAAGTTAAATAAGCCAGGTGACAATATATAGTCTTGATGTACTCCTTTTCCTATTTGGAACCAGTCTGTTGTTCCATGTCTGGTTCTAACTATTGAGTCCTTACCTGAATACAGGTCTCTCAATAGACAGCTCAGGTGGTCTGGTATTCCCATCTCTTTCAGAATTTTCCACAATTTATTGTGATCCACATAATTAGAGACATATATAACAATGGGAAAAAAGGACAATCCAGAAATATAATAGATCTATATGTATATGGCAATTAATTTTCAATGTAGCTGGGATGAAATTCAAAGAGAAATATCATTTCAATAAAGAATGTTTAAAGCAGATTTTTCATAATAATCTCAAACTAAAAACAATGTAATGTCCATCAACTGATGAATTGGAAATAATTTGTGGTTAATTCAAAACATGAGAATATTTCTCATCAATAAGAATGAAATACTAATAAATGGAAGAACATGAATAAATAGTATAATGACCTTTACATTAAGTGAAACGTTTAGAGAATAAACAGCTTCATGAACTATAATTTCAGATACTGACATTCTGAAAAAGGGAAAATTATAGGGAAAGAGGTCAAGGCTGAGGTGGTGGAGGGGACAAAAGGCCATTTGGGACTTTCCTCAGGCAGTAGTTACACTCTAATTCTTGACTGTGGTGCTAATTCATTCTTGATAAATGACTGTAAATTTGTTGAAACTCATCAATTTCTAGGCATAAAAGTTTTCATGTTATCTCATGTTAATTTATATCTCAATGAATCTCACTTATATACAAGTTAAATATAGCTAAGAAAATACAAAAGCAAGCAAAAACCTAAAATTTGAAGAATTTAATATTATAATAGAAGGAAATAAGATAGAAAATCAATAGAAAAATATTTGTAAATCTGCCTCTTTGAATGATCAATGAGAATGACAATTCTAAGACAATACTAATGAAAAGTATGCTTTAAAAAAAAAACAAACACAAAAGTTATCATGAAGAAATAATGATGAATAGTATACATATAATTTAAAAAGTAAGAAATTGCACACTACTTGAATTTTATGGATAGTAAATATATATGATTGTATTACTAAAATTAATGCCAATAAATATTTTATCATGTTGATGAAATACATAGATTTCTAGAAAAATTAACTGCAAAAATGGATATTTAAGAAATAGTAAAACAAAATTTTCTTATTCATTTAAGTAAATAAAATTCTAAATATATTGAGAGAAATCTCCCAGGCCACCTAATTTTGCTGGGATTTCTACAATTTTTAAATTGTTATTTAGCTCTTCCTGGAATATGAAAGGAGAGCCCATTTCCAACAATGTTGTATGCATTCATCATAACATTGTTTCCTAACACTGTCAAAGATTTCATAAAAAATGAAAATTATAGGACAATTATTCTCATTAATATAAATAAATATTTCTGAACAAAATATTATATCTAGCATTAGTATTCAAATAGAACTACAACAATGGTTGTTCAGTCTGTAATTGATTTCACCTTTGAAAAGTTAATCAGTATAATTGACCCAAATAAAAATGAAACATATAAGGTTATTTGATACATGCAGGAAAGCTTTTGATAATATTTAACATCTATATATGTTTAAAACTCATAGTTAGAAATAGAAGGAAATGGTTTCTACAAAAAGAAATCACATCTAACACCATACTACTTAATAGTGAAAAACTAGTGTTTTCTTCTGAAAATGGAATAAACAAAGAAAGCCTTGGGATTCCTGATTATATTCCGCATTGTGCTAAATGTCCATGCCAGTTCTCTAAGGCAAGAAACACTGAAAAGATATAGATATGCTAATGGGATAAGTAAAACAGTAAATATTCTCAGGTGATATATTAAATAAACAAAACTGCACAATTGACCTAATAATATAAAAATGCAATGTGAATATTATCATGGTTCCTGAAGAGGCGAGATATTATGTTCTAAGCAAAGAAATCTAGTACGTAGTTTCAGAGACAAGCTCAGAAAGTTACAAAGGGATTACATAGTGACCCCTAGATGGATACAGAAATTATCTCCTCACAGGTATGTGTTTATATTTCAAAGAAGGACGAAACCCAGAAACATTCATTTACAGTCTGAAGGGGACTTTCCCTTTTCTTTATGGAGAAGATTACTTTACATTAGGAAAATTAGATTTCTTTCCCAGTCTTAGAAGGAGACTAAGCATATGTATAGAGATTTCTATATAAATATCCAGATTCATATTTTTTGAGTCCCTGGTAGGTGGTATCAGAAACCCCTTTTTGCATGTGCCATATTAAGAAACCAATTCTCATTGGGTTGTACAAAAGGGGAAAACATGAGCACATGAACTAATGAGATTATGAAAGTGAAAAGTGAAAGTGTTAGTTGCTCAGTCATGTCTGACTCTTTGCAACCCCAGGGGTTGTAGCCCTCCAGGACCTCTGTCCATGGGATTTCCCAGGCAGGAATAGTGGAGTTGTTAGCCGTTCCCTTCTCCAGAGGATCTTGCTGACCCAGCGATAGAACCCATGTCTCCTTCATTGCAGGTAGATTCTTTGTCGTCTGAGCTACCAGGGAAGCTCCCAGTGAGATTATGGCAAGTAATAATATCTGATTCCAGATCCAGAAATCTCATGTTTGTTTTAAGGATAACATAAGTAAAAACAGATATTAAGAACACATGGAACAGACATGTTAATCAATAATAAATGAATTTAGCAATTTTGTTGTATGCAAGAAAATATTTAAAATGGGCTTCCCAGTGGCAGAATAGTAACAAATCTGCCTGCCAGTGCAGGAAACTCAGATTTGATCCCTGGGTCAGAAAGACCCCTGGAGGAGGAAATGGCAACTCATTCCAGTATTCTTGCCTGGAAAATTCCATGGACAGAGGAGCCTGGCGGACTACAGACCATGGGATCAAAAAGAGTCGGACATGACTGAGCACACAACACAACAACAACACAACATTTCTACACACCTATTAGAATGATTAAAACTAAAAACTAAAAAATGAAAATAATAATTGCTTGTTTGGGTAGGAGCAATAGAAAATCTCATTCATTGTTGGTAAAAATGCAAAATGGTAGGAGCCACTTTGGAAGAAAATCTCGCAGCTTCAAGTTAAACACAGTTTTCCAATGTATGTGTGCATACATACTCAGCTGTGTCTGACTCTGCGACCCAATGGACTACAGTCCTCCAGGCTCTTCTGTCCATGGGATTCTCCAGGCAAGACTCCTGTAGTGGGTTACCATGCCCTGCTCCAGGGGATCTTCCCAACCCATGGATAGAACCTGCATCTCCTGCACTGAGGGCAGATTCTTTACCACTGAGCCACCAGGGAACAGACTCATCCTCACTTAGCAGTATGCATTTCAGATTCAAACATGTCTTTCATTATTCATAGCTCATTTCTTTTTCTCACTGAGTAATATTCCAGACTATGAATATGCCACCTATTGAAGAGCATGCTGGTTGCTTCAAGATTTTGGTGACTGTAAATCAAACATATGCAGCTTTTTTGGGGGAATAAGTTTCTAAATGATTTGGGTAAATATGGAGGAGTCTCCTTCAAATTTATCCAAATCATTTGAAAATGATATGAATGAACTTATACAAAACAGAAAGAGACTCCCAGACCTAGAAAATAAACCTAAGGTTACTGATAGGGAAAGGGAGGAGAGATAAATTAGGCCTTTCAGATTAGCAGATACAAACTACTATATATAAAACAGATAAACAACAAGGCCCTACTGCATAGCACAGGGAACCATAGTCAATATCTTTTATTAACCTATAATGGAAAAGACTCTGAAAAAGAATACATTTACATGTATAACTGAATCACTGTGCTATACACCTGAAATTTAACACAGCATTGTAAGTCAACTATGCTTCAATTAAAAACAAATTAACAACATTAAGCATATTGAGAATTCAGAGCAATGGAGACTTTTATAGACTGAATATTAAAGGGTATGCCTTTTTACAAAATATCTCAATATTACTTGCCAAGTTCGAACATACATGCTCTGTGACCCAGAATTCCATTTCCCATATACACTCCCATCAAAATGTATACATCACTCACTATAAGATATGTACTATACATACTAATATGTTCATATTAACATTATTGTTATAGTAAATATCTAGAAAAAAAGCAAACAAAATAAATGTTCAATAATAAAATGGCCAAACAAAAGTTATGTTCATATAATTGTTTATAGTACTGAGTACATTAGAAATAAACTAGGAACAGCCATATATACTGAATGAATGAATCCTATGAACATATTAAGTGACAGAAGCCAGACATACAGAACACATTCTATGTGCTTGCATTTGCTGAAGTTTAAAAAGAGTCACAAGTAAACCATGAAGTCTAAGTGCTGGTAAATGGTTGCATTTAATCAATTAATGATCAATGCTTCATTATTAATAAAGCTGATATATTACTTCTTTTTACATTTTTCTGTATTTTGTTCCAAAATATTTATTTTTAATTTCAATTCTAGACTATTATTTTAAGAATACTCCAATCCAATTTTTGCTGCATGAATAGTAATGATGTAGATGAGAGATAAGGAATCAATTCAGAGCTTTAAATAATAACTTGCATTTATGCATTCCAACACTGACTGGTGAATACAGAAAACTACAAAAGTACTACCTAGATGCAAGATTAGCCAAAATGATGACCAGAGTTGAAACTGATTTCTCCTAAACTTCCCACCGAACGGTAAACAAGCAATTTAAAGATCAGATTAGGATACAGGCTTACAAATACAGCTTTCAAATACTCTGTAGCTTTGGTACAGCTTTCAAATACTCTGTAGCTCCTCAATAAAAGAGGTATCATGTTTGTTGGTCAGCTGTGGTATATGTAGGGAGAAATCTGCAGAGAATTTCAGACAAACTGGCAAGATGTACTGTTTTCCATCAGGCTATCTTTTACTTGATCCTGGTCTACTGGTCTACTGATACATACCATCCAACTTCTGTGTTCCCTTTTCTCCTTCACCACCAAAACCTGAAATGGGCCTAAATGGGGCCTACATATTTTTAAATATATACAAGTCAAACATATAATGTTGGCAGTGGTAAAGAAAAGTAATATCAGAGGTTATTCCACACTGTGAATTCATTGAGATGTTTAGGACACAGAATCAAAAATATCCTGCTAATTATTATGTTGTCAGTGTAAAGGTAAAGTGGAAATCATCTGCGAAGGTCAGGTCTCTGGTTTGCATAAATTGCAGATGGTTTCATTGAAATAACACAGGAAGAAAAAGGCCTTGGAAAATAAAGTAGTTCAATTCAATTTTAGAATGTTGAGGTGGAGCTTCTAGAGAAACACTTAAATGGATGCTGACAAAGACTTACGTTTGTCTCATCATAAAATCACTTTCATTGTTGACATTTGTGTTACAGGTGTTTAAAGTTTTGCTTGGAAAATAGATAAAAGAACTATAATGTTTCTCTCAGACCATTCTTTGATTTACCTTAATATTTTATTTTCTCAACTAAAAGGACATGTATTTCATTATATATTTTACATAAAAATTCCATAATTTGTGTTTAATCTACTATGAAAGTGAAAGGGTTAGTTGCTCAGGCGTGTCCAACTCTTTGCGAGCCCATGGACTATGACGCTCCAGGCTCTTCTGCCCATAGGATTCTCCAGGAACGAATACTGGAGTGGCTTGCTATGCCCTCCTCCAGGGGAAGGGGAAAATTACTATATTGCTAAATTAATTTAAAATGAAATATAAAAGATAGCATTCATACTGTTTAGATATTTTATAAAGTTCTAGTCACTTCCACTTTTCACTTTCATGCATTGGAGAAGGAAATGGCAACCCATTCCAGTGTTCTTGCCTAGAGAATCCCAGGGATGGCGGGGCCTGGTGGGCTGCCGTCTATGGGGTCGCACAGAGTCGGACACGACTGAAGAGACTTAGCAGCAGCAGCAGCAGTTCATCTAAAAATGTATTAACCTTTATACTGATGATAACACATTCAATCCAAAAAATACACTTATAGTTTTTTGGGGTAGTATCATCAAAGTGTAATAACGTAGCCTGCATAAGCTACAGTTGTTTATACATATATATAAGATACATAGACTTAAAACATCCCAGGTTGGACCAATACTAACCAGTAATTAAATATACCAGCTAAATCTTTTCTATTCAGCTCCACACACAGTGAATTACAAAACCATTTAAATATTTATTGGCCATAATATTTAGTTAAGGAACTTCTTTTCTTTAGACATCTTGTCTTTATAAAAGGCATTTGACTAATGCTGAAGAACTGATGTTTTTGAACTGTGGTGTTGGATAAGACTCTTGAGGGTCCCTTGGATTGCAAGGAGATCCAACCAGTCCGTCCTAAAGGAGATCAGTCCTGGGTGTTCATTGGAAGGACTGATGCTAAAGCTGAAACTCCAATACTTTGGCCACCTCATGCGAAAAGTTGACTCATTGGAAAAGACCCTGATGCTGGGAGGGATTGGGGGCAGGAGGAGAAGGGGACGACAGAAGATGAGATGGCTGGATGGCATCACTGACTCTATGGACATGAGTCTGAGTGAACTCCAGGAGTTGGTGATGGACAGGGAGGCCTGGCCTGCTGCGATTCATGGGGTCGCAAAGGGTGGGACACGACTGAACTGAACTGAACTATTATGTGTTTTGCTCAACCCTAGTTGTCCTGATTAGAATGCTACACAGTATTTCCTGCCCCCAGTAATTTACAAGACATAAGAGTTACAAACAAGTAAAATGCAACAGCACCACTATAAAGCATGTTATAGGAGATGTATTCTTGGGCATATGAAGAAAAAGAGGAAGAACAGCCAACATAATCTGTGTATTCATATTTCAGAGGGTCTTGAAGATGAGAGAAATTTTTTCTGGAAATAAAAGAGTGAAAGAGTGTTATAGGCAGAGAGAGAGTAACACATGTAGTCACCAGAGAGAAAAAGAATGACACATTTGGAGAATAGTAAGAAAGTGTCTATACATTTAACACAAAGTAATAGTGGTCTGTAAAACACTGGGAAAATAAACATGGGTAAGTTTACAAAGGAATGATTTTATATATATATGGCACATTAAAATGTTTCAACTTTTTCCTGAGGGTGATAGAAGCTCTTAAATACTATTAGGTAGACAAGTGGAATGGAGATATTTGTGTTTTAGAAGCATTTGTATGTCTTCACTAAGAAGTATATATATTGTGAGACAAAAGAAAAACAGCAGTAAGAAGAGTTTGAAATGGCTGTGGGAATTCAAGTGAAAAATGGTAATGGTATGTAAATGAACAAATGGCAGGTGGTATGTAGACAAGTCAATGCCTTTAACAAATAATCAAAGGACAGAATTAATGAATTCAATAATTGATGAGCTATGTATTTAATAGAGAGAGCTGTGAGTAGTGAGGCTTTTCCAACTTATGTAACTGTGGGTGGAGTAGGCATTTTCTGAGATAGGAAACATAAGAAAATAAAACAATTTGGTGGGGAACATGTAAGATCAGTTGGGTCTTATTAAGTTTGACTCTCACAGAAATGTCCAAATATATTTCTCTCGTAGGCAGCTTAAGTTATGGCTTTAAGTTAGGAAAGTAATGGTGGCTCAGTTGGTAAAGGATTCTCCTGCATTGCATGAAACCACATGCAACACAGGAGACACGGCTTCGATCCCTGGGTCAGGAAGGTCCCCTGGAGAAGGAAGTGGATACCCACTCCAGTATTCTTACCTGAGAAATCCCATGGACAGAGAAGCTTCGTGGGCTACACTCCATGTGGCCGCAAGAGTCAGACATAACTGAGTGACTAAACCACCACAAAGACATGAGAAAAATCAACATACAGTCAGTAACTGAAGAAATGCATATGACCATCACCTAGGAATGACGTTCAGAGTAAGAAGGTTCAAAGTTAAAATCAAGAAGATCAGTAGAAGAAAAATGCCCAAGATTGAAAGAAAATTATAGCATGATCACAATAGAGCTAGAGAAAAAGTGAAAAATTTCCAGAAAGAAAAATGGGCAATAATATCAACAACAAAATAGGAACAATTTAAATAAGAAACAAGATGAAAATTACCTATTAGGTTAAATTTGTTTAGGTTATTTATATCAATATCAGTTTTAGCAAAATCATTCAGATGGAGATCAGATTGCAGTATATTGATAAATAACTGAGAAGCAAGCAAACTGAAGGTAAATTATATATTCTACTATATGAAACTTACTGAAAATGGGAGGAAATATACAACAGTAAGGAGAGTCACCATGAGGCCAAGAATATTTCAAAGTGTAAGATAACTTGTGTTTAAATTCAAATATGAAATTAAAATAGAAAGAAATGAGTTGAAGATAAAAGGGTAATTAATAGGGAAAGTTGTGTCCATGGGAGGGTCACAAAAGTTGGACACGACTCAACAACTAAACAACAACAACAAAATTGTGTCATGGTACCACTCTATATTGGAGAAGGCAATGGCATGCCACTCCAGTACTCTTGCCCGGAAAATGCCATGGACCGAGGATCCTGGTAGGCTGCAGTCTATGGGGTCGCTAAGAGTCAGACACGACTGAGCGACTTCACTTTCACTTTTCACTTTCATGCATTGGAGAAGGAAATGGCAACCCACTCCAGTGTTCTTGCCTTGAGAGTCCCAGGGATGGTAGAGCCTGGTGGGCTGCCATCTATGGGGTCACACAGAGTCGGATACGACTGAAGTGACTTAGCAGCAACCACTCTATATGAGTTATTTTCTCTAACCACATGGGAAAAGCCTCAGCATAGGACAAAAGTAGGCAAATAATCGCAGTGATCCTGTACTGAAATTTTTTTAAAATACATATAACACTTAAGCATATTTGAAAAGAAATAGTTGAATATCATAGAAAATAGTCTAACTAAGGAAAGAAAGACAGAGAAAGGGATTGAATTGAGATTAATGACTGAAGTTAAGGGAGCAGAGGTTGAAGAACAGTATTAGTAACAAAATTAGACGACTGGAATAATCAGAAATGATAGTCTAAGGATGAAAAGTATGAGGAATTTGAAGCTACTGTTTCAGATCGAAGCATTTCGGAATAATGCCAAGGTACAGGTAACAATTTTGAGAGTTTCTGAGGTATACGGACACTGGGTACTCCTAGTGTTGAAAATATCAAGCAAAAGAGATCAGGGTGTTGAAGGGTTTATCCACTTGATTGCTGAAACCAATGTAAGTGATAAGATGTCTCTGAGTAGAAAGGAAGAGAGTGCCTTAAGTTCAAAATTCCACAATAATCAATGTAAAAGAGCAAGAAGTTAGCAGAAGTTGGCATTCATGGGCCTGGGGCACTGTTATCTTCATGATCTCCTTCCTCTATTAAAAATAAATAAATAAAATTTATATTTTATATCTTCTTTGGTTTAAAGACAAATATATTAATATTACATGTTGAGATTTTTTTTTTCAACTAAAACTTCATTCATTTTTTTCTTCTGATTTTACCAGAAAATTCTGTTTAAGTTTTCTGTGGGCCTATAAAATTACTGGAGCATTAGGAACTATGTCTACTGGAAAAGCTGGTGCTGAACATAATAGGAGGAATGCGAATCAATCAAAACCAGTCTCAATCTAACCCAACCCCAGCTTAAATTAGGAGACGAAGTTGTTAAAACACTCATGATGACTTTACCTACTACGTCAAAATGTTTAGTGGAAACAGAATATATACCAAAGACCCAAATCCAATAGCTAGTGTTGAATTATACACTGTACGTTATAAATACACACCATTATGTGTAGATGAGTAGAACTTCCTGAATGGTAGCATATATTTTCCCTAAAAACAACAGTAAACTGGAAGAAAAGTTCAAAAAAACAGCCATTTTTGAAACCTAGAAATTGAACAAAACCTCACATCACAACACAAATTGGGTGGTATTAATCCAAGGAATACTGCTAGAAGCTTGCAGTTTCCTGTTCCTCTTGTCAGGATCTTTGAAGTCACTACTCTGTCCCAACAAGTGAAAAGCTGAACAGACTAAAAATCAACAACTCTTCTTTAATCTTGAAGAGGCGGGAGATGGGTGGGGGATACAGAACAAAGCACCACCCCCATGAGGCAGAGAAAAAGGAACACAGGGAATCATGGCTTACCAGAGCAGAGACTTGCCTGGGGGACGAGTGGTGGGTAGGGAAAGTGGAACTGTAATTGACCAATGGTTGGAAGCTCAGCATGGACAAGTTTGAGAGTTAAAAACTCCAGGGGGACCTAGCCCCCTCCCCTCCAATATTGTGAGATTGACTTTCAGGATTATGATCAAGTTCCCACAGAATATGGGAGAAAAATTTCCCCATATTTCAGCCATAATGAGGGGAAAGAAATAGTACTAAAACCTGGCTAGAACAATTGTATGCTGTGATGTTTTAGCTAGGGTCTGCTGCTAGCCATCCACTGAGCATAATGGCAGAATAGTTATAGGAAGGCTATGCAGGCCAGGAGTACTCGCAGTTGTGCTGCTTGAGGGGTGGTCCAGATTGAGAGAACAGGAAAATCACCAAGTCCAGGGAACTGCCAGAAACAATGGCAACCGCAGGGCAATCAATCAGGGAAGGCCAACATCCCAGCTGTGATATCCATTAAGTCAAGCACTTTTAAGTGTAAAAGCCTACACTTAGACAAGACAAAAATATAACACGGAAATCTGGATAATGAGATGGGCGCAGTGGGTCTCCATAAGCTTTGAGATATCCCCAGTGTTCAGGAAGTCTAAGCATAAGTACAAGGCAGCACGCAATGCCTAGGAGAGACTCGAGGGGGCCCCAACTACCTGTAAGTCACTGGATAAAATGAAGCTTTGCAGGAGCAGAAAATAAAAGCTGGGACAGCCTTCTAAACCACCTGAATTTAAATATGTCCCCCAAACCACACACAGAGCCATCCAACAGAATGAAGGTTTTACTGGCTCAATGTTCTTCAACACAACCTCTGACCAATCTCCAGCCAGTCTCAAAGTTACATTTTCCCACAAGTGACCCTTAGGATGTCGGACTTAAAAACAATAAAAAAGTAAACAAAAAGAGCAAGCAGCATCACCACTGGCCTCACATTGCAGGAAACAGATGCTATTAAATTAGTCCACGCAAGTCACTGTACAAATAAACAAACAAATAGCAGCAACAATTCCCAGTGCCATCATAATTCAGAATTATTTCAGCAGATTATCTAAAATGTCCTATTTTCACCACCAACAACCATAGTAAAGTATAAGATGGATGAAAAGAAACAGGAAAGTGACTCATACAGAGGGGACAACAAAAACCAGTAAAATTGCCTCTGAGGGCTCACATGATGAATTTAGCAAGCAAAGACTTCAAAACTATCATAAATACATTCATAGAAGTTAAAGTCAGTTATGCTTAGAAAATAAAATTAAAATATGGCAACAATGACTCAACAAGTACAGAACATTAATAAGAAGACAGAAAGTTTAATAAGTACCAAGTAGAAATTATGATATTAAAATTATAATAACAAAAATGAAAGATGATCACCAAAGGAGCTCAAAAGAAGATTTGAACTCGCAGAAGACATAATCTACTGATGTGAATATATATTAATAGAAATATCTAATGTGAAGAACAAAAACAAAGTAAAAGAATGATTAAAAAAATAAGCAGAGCTTCAGAGATGTGTGGGAATAGTAGAAAGAAGAGAAAGGGGCAAAAATAATAGTATCTTAAAAATCTCCAAATTTAATATTTTTAAAGAAGGGATGCCTGTTCTTATATGACACACTTCCTCATCCTCTTGTTACCTCCAAAGGCACAACGAGAGTCAATTCCAGTGTGATCCAGGGAAATAAGCTCAAATTTCCGAACAGCAGGAGAGCTTATGCTGCAAATAGCTTGAGTATTTAGTTAGTTCATATCAGCAGAAACCTGGGGGATAATTCCTGAATGCATTCTAAGGATGCTAGTCACAGAATAATGTAATATAACATTAGAATAGTTTGAATTTATTTAGGGGGGTATACTTAATGATTTTGGATTTTAAAGACTAGCTGTGTATAGTTGGAGGTAACTCAAAACAGTTTGAAAAACAAATTTGATGCTAAATTGTATTGGTTTAGATTCAATTAGGTTAAGATTCTAACAATATCTTTGTAAAAATAAAGAGGAAAATTCTAAAGGTTTAGAGAACTAGGAGTGCTGGGATGTATTTATCATGTGCTACTGGCAAAACCACCAGCCTGATATATCCTTCAGCAAGTCAAGTGTATTCACTTCACTAAGGCTTAAAAGGCATGAGTGAGGGCTCTGACATCATCCTCATAAATTCCACTGTGGTTGGTGTGTAGACCATAAACAGTAATGAGAAATGGCACCACTGAGATGGGTGAAATGATTTCCATGAGTGTAGTCATAGTCAGAGCAACAGATACCAACTATTAGCACTTAATAATCAGAGAATATAATCATAAATACCATAATACTCATCAAGAATTAATTAGCTGTAAAAATATACTTTGTTTGACATAATCTTTGCAGCGGTCAATTAATGATGCATTATTAGCAATAAAATAAAAGCTTTATACATTAAAACATTACTTTATATTTGCTAGAGAAAAAAATTTTCATGTTAAAAGGGGATTCATTTGTGTTGTCATGGTGGAAAGAAACAAAGTCTTAAGAAATTTCTGGGTTTTAGTTTATTAAAAGTTCTGTAATCCCTCGATTGAGAGGGGCAACATTTCACTATGAAAAGACTATAATGCTGACAAATACAAATGCAATTATGATTCCAAAGCTATTTCCAAAGGAACAGGGGTCATTTATAAAGGTGGCATAATACCAACAAATGAGAATTATTCAAAAATTTTGAGGATGTATAGACATTAACCTTTAACATGCTGCCTTGGTGGCTCAGCTGGTAAGAACCCACCTGCAATGCAGGAGACCTCGGTTCAATTCCTGGGTCAGGAAAATCCCCTGGAGAAGGGAACAGCTACCCACTCTAGTATTCTGGCCTGGAGAATTCCATGGACAGAGGAGCCTGGAAGCTACAGTCCGTGGGTTTCGCAAAAAGTTGGATGCAATTGAGCGACTTTTGCTGTCATTTTAAACCTTTAACATAATGCAATTTTCTGAGGACCAAAACAACACTCTGCCTATCATTGTCAGAAGACAAAAGGACTTTTGACACAAAGACTTCTCACAGTGAGATAGCTGGCTTGCAGACCCACCTGTACTTATTTTATCAGTTTTTAAATGTCTAATTGCAATAAGCATAATCTATTGGGTTGGCCAAAAAGTTTGGGTTTTACTGTAAGGTGGCATGTAAAAGCCTAAATGGGACTTCTTAGCCAAACCAATATACCAGGCGCTTGAGAAACAACCTCAATTTTGGCAGATATACCTCATATTTTCTTTTCCAAAATCATAATAGGCATAATAAGAATCCTACATTGGCTTCTGACTAATGATTAGAGAGACACATTTATTATATATTCTGGCCAAACTCTATTTACACCTACTGTCCAGATACAATTTTCACACCCTTTTCACTCAGAAAAAGTGTCCAGTTGTGTACAATTAATTAAAATATTAATTTAAGCTATTACAGTACAGTATGAAAAATGCTGTAAATTACTCTTAACAGGATAATTAACAAGGAATTGTAAAAGTCAGTGCCCCAAGATTTGGAAGATGTAAAGATTACTGTAACATCTCATTGACTTGGCTGTATTGCTTACGTAAAAAGCCAATGAATCTTAACAATAAATTGTGGATTATAAAAATTTTAATCAGATGGCAGACTCAGTTGAAAACACTCTCCAGGTATTTATCTCTCCTGGAACAAATGTAACCCAGCACTGGGTTTGTAGCTATTGATCTGACAAATGCCTATTCTCCTCTAGACTCATTTCCATGGGTCGCCCTGGTTGTTTGCTGTCAACTGACTAGAATAACAGTACAATTTCAAAGTCTTGTCCCAGGACCACGCCAGCTCTTCTGTTCTTGTCTATAATTTCTCCAGTGCTATCTGATGTCTAATCTGTGGATTATGTCAGTTTATAATAATGTAAGTAAAAGCTTACTTCCAATTTATATACTTACTGTGGGGCAGTAGCAAAGAATTTTCAAATTGCCATTGTACAAGGGACCTTACTTTGAGTACCACTGATCAAGTTCACCAAGAACTTAATTGTAACCCATGGAAAATCACAATGGTCAATTAAATTCATGATGTGCTGACTGGACCTAATTTAAAAAAAAATAAACAAACGAGCAAGTCTATAAGATGCATGGGTCTTACCAGTGGTGTTCACCTTAGATAATGGGAGAGAAACTCATTAATAATAAGGGTCATAAATCTAAGACCTTGGTGAAATTTCTGTCTAGAAGTCTTGACCTGTACAGTATAGACCTTCCAAAATAACAATTTTTTTTTTATCTTGCATTATGACTCAGAAAGAGAGGAACAATTCTTAAAGGGGCGTTTTCAATTTTAGAGGTAATAAGAAATCATATACAAATGTGTTTTCATGGATCATTAATGGGTTAGCCATAAAGTTGCCATTTTGAGTAGGGCTCAAAGCAAGAGAAGATTCTGGAGCAATTTCAGGCTGCTATGAAAGCTATTCTATTATTTTTCCCTCATGACAAAACAGATCCAAATATATTCTTTGTATCCTTGACAAGCAAAATATTCTATAGAGCCAATTTAGAGCCTTTATAAGAGAATCACTAAATCGACTTCAAGAGTTTTAGAGAAAGACCATGCTCTTTTCCTTCTAGTTTTGAGAAACAAGTCTTGTGTTACTATTGGAATTTAATAGAAAATAAATGTTGATCATACACTCAGGTAAATTTCTGATTATAATTTGTACTCTGTCTGATCCAGCATGTTATAAAAATCATTTCTGCATAAGTGTAACCCAGAATCAATTAGAAATCGGTTATTACATGATCAGGCTTGAATAGCTCTTCATGATAAAAATAAATTCCAGATGCATATGGCTCAGCTTCCAGTGCATGTGATCTTCTTAAATTTCTCCTTTACTTCATTCCACAGCAGTGAATCCATGAACACTTTCTCAATACTAGTGGTTTTATGAAGAAGAAAACAGATACCTGATTACGGGTGGTGTTGCTTAATATGCAGTCATTAATGGAAACATTTTGTGCAGCATTAACATTCTGATAGTTTTCCCGATACTACCTGATACAGCTTAGTAATGCCTAAGCTCTCCTTAAGCAGAACTTTGAGTCTTGCATTTGATTGTTCCATTTTGACCAAAAATAGTGTAAACTCTCAATGATGCAAGGGCAATGTTCAAGACTTTAAAGTTGTTAGGATCTTAGAAAGATCACAATTGAAAGATGATCGACTTGGAGATCTGAAAAGAAAATATGTGGCTGGACTTCTTCAAAGGTGTAGAGTGCGAAGATGCTTGTGTTACATTAGAATGTTTATCAATGAATATCCACTGCAGAGTCAACCTTTAATAATCTGGTGAACAAGACTATATGATCTATGCATATCAATTATTCTCTTTAATTTGCTTTGTGCACAATGGGCCCATGTACAAAGTGGCCATGACTAGCTACTTGGAGGCTAAGCATGAGCTCAGCAGTATAAAACATTTTCCTTGCAATTACTGATGAGTAAGCCTGCCAAACCTGAGATGATTTCTTGACCCCTGATATAGAGGAAGTATTCTTCCTTTAAGAAGAGCAACTAGTCACCAGAAGAGCAAAATAATGACACTGGGGCCCCTTTCTTGAGTAGGCAACCATTTGCCCTCCCTGTAATATTCCCTTTAATTCTGGGTATGGATTTGCCTTCTTACTTTAAATGATTCAACACTGTTATCTGTAGACTTGTAGAATGCCTTATCCAGAGTCATGGTACCCATGTTCTTGAAGAAATATATTTCACAACAAAACTTATGCAGCGGTGTGCTCACGCCCATGGATTATACTGGTCTCCCTGCACAGTGCATTGATAGGCAACTGATCTAATATTATTTGTGTGACATAATATTCTCTGTAAGATTAAAGAGCTATTTACTGGGTGGGTGTTTCTAATATTTTGTGGTGCCTAAGGAAAAAAAAAAAAGCTTGGATATAAAGATGAAGTGGTGGGATTGAGTGTAGCCTTCCTCACTGTTAGACTCTAATACTGCTTCAAAGCTTTACCTCCCCTCTCTGCAACTCTGCGCTCCACTGGCTTGTTGCTGATTAGTTGCTAAGTCGTGTCTGACTCTGCAATCCCATGGATTGCAGCACACCAGGCCTGCCTATCCTTCACTATCTCCTGGAGTTTACTCATTCATGTCCATAGAGTTAACCAGTTTAGAAGTCTTAATTCACAACAGTAAGACTGTTTCTATCGAGTGATACCAAAATAATTATACTGAATTAGAAGCTGATGTAGCCTTGTGGGTGTTTTGTTCTTCTCATTTCTATGAACCAATAGGCAAAGAAGGAGCTAACAGTTACTGCTGAAGTTACTAATTTCAATTATAAAAGACAGATTGCAAGACAGCTACACAAATGAGGCAAAGAGAATATTTTTGACCTAGGGTTTTTTGTGAGCTTACTCCGAAATGTTAATGAATTCTACAGGGAGCAAATGGAAGGACCTCTGAGGATTCAGGCCCTTCAGGAATGGAAGTTTGTATCATCCTTCTGTTTTGCCAGACAATGACCAGCTGAGGTGGTGGCTGAGAACAAAAACAATATAAAATGGGCAATAAATAAACCACTGAACCTAAATATGAGAAAGAAAATTATAGTAACTATATACATCTTTTCTTCCCTGCTGGTTGTGTTCCTAGTAATTAGTTTATTAACTAATTTTTATGTTTCTATCTTTAATTATTTTTTGTGGATAACTCTATATTTGAGTCCTTAAACTGTGAAGATATTCATAAAGTTTTGTGACTTAGACTAAAAGATATAATGGCCCAAATATTCTTTCATGATTAGTGCACTGAGATGGATACCAAGATACATCTTAGATGAAAGGATGAGAGTGTCTTTGTTCATGTAAAGGATACATGGATCTTAGTGAGGGAAAGTACATTACTCTTTAACAAAAGATCAGTATATTTAACAAGATCTGTATGGATATGCTGAATAGGCAGCACATTTAGCTCTTGTCTCTTTGTTGTTGTTCAGTCGCTCAGGTGTGTCCGACTCTGCAACCCCGTGAATTGCAGCCTGCCAGGCTTCCTTGTCCATCACCACTTCCTGGAGCTTGCTCAAACTCACGTCCATCAAGTCAGTGATGCCATCCAGCCATCTTGTCCTCTGTCGTCCGCTTATCCTCCTGCCTTCAATCTTCCCCAGCATCAGGGTCTCTTAGCTACGAAAAAGTCCCTTCAAATCTATTTGGGCATGCTCAAGCTAGGATTATATAACCTGCCTTTCCTTTATTTCTTTGTCAGTGGCTTTCCATTCGATTCTGGCAGTAGGAGAAACTAGAGGAAAATCTGGAAGCAAAGTGTGAGGAGAAGGGACTTTGTGTCTCCACTTCTGCTTGCTGTTCCTTTCAATATTGCCCCCACAGCCACAGAGGTCAGTGTACCACCTCCAGTTTGTTCTGGCCTCTGGAATGAACATCAGTGCACTCTTCAAATGTATCCCTCCTTTAAGACTTGGATGTCCAAGAGGCCCCTCTGAGTTTCTAGGATCCTTCTCATTTTCCCAGTCAAAGACATGGGAACAATTTCCTGCAGTTCCTAGTTTGGGATTACCTCATTTCTTTGTTTGCTCTCTCAGCTCCTGAACACCTGTGTAAGCAATTTCTTACATTAAATCCTTTATGTTACTTTATGCAATTTCCATTTTACTGAGCTGACTCTGACTAATACACTTAAAATGCATCTTTCAGCCTTACTCAGGAATGAACATAATTACCTAACCTTAGTTGCATCTTGCAAAACTCAGCGACAAAGTACAGCAGTGTCCAGCTAAAAGTGTGACCTAGCTCTGGCAACTACTTTCCTCTTATTTTACTTTTTCTTTCTTCTACTGGAGATAAATTCAGTTCCAAAGGTATTCTATACTTTTTATTGTCTCCCAAAAGTTTTATAGTCTACAATTTGCAAATGTTTAATGCATTTGCCACCTACTGTATCTTTTTTCTCAACTCCAATTTATATATACATATATATATATATACACACATATGTATTCATTACCAAAATAAACTTCTTAAGATTGCTTTCACATCAAATGCTATTACAGAATTATTTCTTGGAATTCCAGAACTGAAATGCAAATTTAGCTGTAACAAATATCTTGCTCAGAAACTAAATATCAAATAATGTAATGTCCAATAGAAAACATAAAATGTAAATATATTTTCATATATTCCAAGAAAATGAGAAATATTATTTCATCAATTACTTTTCTGCAGTCAGCTTAGTTTCCTCTTGTGTTTCTTTGTGTCAGATCATCTTGTTAACACAGTCAAAACCACTGAGAAAGTACAAATTCAACTGCCAGAGACGACTATGCTGCTAGTTAACAGCACAAAATACTAGTAGTTCAGAATGATTTGCTAAACTCCAAATTCTAAGGTAATAACTATTTTGTAAGACTAACTCCCATTATGAATAGTGCTTTCATGTGCTTCTTAAATACTGTTCAAGAGATGACAAGACCTCTTAAGTTAGCAAACACACATTTTTTGTCTTCTCCATACATTATACTTGTCGCACTTAATGAATTTATATTTACTGAAAAACCCCATATACTTAATTATAAAAAAGGAACATTTAAGATCTAATCATATCACTCTCATAGTTGTGCTATTCTTTCACCCAGCTCTCACTTGTAAGAGCTATGTAGATTAATTCCCTGTTTCCATATGATTCTATACTGACAGCAACAATAGCCATGTCCAAAATGAAAAAATACAGATGGTACTTACTTAAAACAAAGTTAAATCTAACAAGAGATAGAAACACACTGAAATGTTGGTAAATGTTACTGGTGATGTTCCAAATTCAAGAGAAACAGCTGGATAATTTAACAATAGGTATTAGAAATACCAGACTTTTATTGTATATAACAGATGGCCACCTTACACTCTATAAAAATAAATCTCAAGAGAATTTAAAACATAAATGTTAAAAACATCAAAAGCCAGATCAAAGCTCTTAAAAATATATAGGACAATATCTTTATGACCTTGAATGTGAAAAATGAAAGGAACTGTTAAACACAAAGCAGAGAATAAGTGTGCGTGCATTTCTGTGTGATATATATATATAATAACAAATATGTATCTGACCTATAGGTCAGATAACAAATGCAAAGATATGAGAAAATGCTGTCTGTTTTTCACAACACAGTGATTTGGGACCATACACATTTTTTATTTCCCATTTCCTATGGTTCAGGAGTCCAGGCACAGCTTAGTTGGGTCCCTTACTGAGAGTCTCAGAGGTCTGCAATAAATCCCAGCTGAGCTGCAATTTCATCTGCAATTTCAGCTAGGAACAGGTTGCTGGCAGAAGTTATCTCCTTGTGGCTGCAGAATATGTCCATGGCTACTTGCTTCTTCAAAGTCAGTAATGAAGAGAACCTCTGCTGCTTCAGTGCCCCCACCTTCAGAGCCTCTAAAGATCAAAGGATTCAGCCCCATAAGAAATTATCTTCCATTTGATTAACTTAGAAGTGTAAGGACCTAATTACAATTACAAATCCCTTCACCCTGACATATGACCTTATATCATGGGAGGGATATGACACATAGGGAGGGCCGATTGCACTATGCCATTTTATATGAGGAACTTGAGCATCCTCGAATTTGAGTACCAGAGTGGGCCCTGTAAACACTGTAAAATAGATAGACTAAATAGAACGTAATGATGGAGACTATAATAACAATTCCCCCAAGATACTGAGGGATGGTTATACACAAAGTCTGGATATCAAGGGGCATGATCCTCTGGGCCCATCTCAGAAGTTTACTTATCAGAGTTACTTAAAACATTTACAACTACTTGGTGTCTAATTAAATTAGAATAGTGTATAAACTACATTTCAGTAACATCATTTTATAGGCACGTAGGTAAGAAATGTAGACACACACATATATAGCAGGAACTTGGGTAAATATTGCAGCATTCTTTGCAGTAGTGAAAAACAAGGGATAAATGCATAGTTTTATAATAATGGTTGAAATGCTATATACCAACTAAAGAGAATGATATAAATCTAACTAGACACAGATAAAAGGAATAATTCATGGATTAAAAGAAATCCACAAAACAATAAACAGAGCATATATTTAAAATTCCCTTGCATGGATTAAAACGGACTTGAAGTCTAAATTATCAAATTCATGTTTAGTATTTACTTTTGAGAAAGATATACTAAATGAACTTGAGGGTGTGGCTTACAATGAAAATATTCTGGTTGCGTTTTATGTGTTTCATATTTTAAAACATGAAACAAACATTCAAAATGGAAGCATTATCTAATGGTTAGTACATGGACTCTGAAATCAAACTAGGTTCAAATTCTAAACCAGACCTTAACTAGCTTTTTAAATTTGGGCAAGTTAAAAACATTGTAAAATAGATAGATTAAATAGAACATAATGATGGAGACTATAATAATAACATTGCATGGCTGGAATAAACCTTTTACTTCTATTTTCATGAAATAATGATTGTCAATTTTTATTGGTGTGTATCAATATTTGACACAATAATTGAATTTATATTCTTTTAATTTAATAAAATTTTAAAGACATAAAATATAAGGTAATAAAAATTTCTTTATTAACATAACATTCTAAAATTTAACCTAACTGAGAACAAAAGTAATTTTCTAAATGTACTGTTAAATTATTAAACATTTAAAAAAAAACTTTCTACATCTTGTATAAATGTACTGGTCACCTCACTGACCTCATGATATAATTTTTGGTATTGTTCTGCTAATATTAATATTAAAAATATGTGACAATACATAACATAACAATTCAAGAATTTCCCATTATTATTTGAATGCTCACTCATCTTGCATCTTGTATGAATAGGAATATACTACTGGTAGTGCTGAAAAGAAAAAAAAAAAAGCTTAAAATACCTCATCATGACATCTTTATTACTACCTAAACAACCTGTGTTAAATGATCATGCCTAGAATCAAGGAAATATTTCTGAAATTTGTTTTGAGATGAGTGAAAGACACCAAATTATTAATGACAACTCTTCTCTGTTTATTATCAGATATGTAAAATAGTAGGTGGGGTTAGCAGTGCTCACAGTTTTCTTCTCCACTGAGCTGTATCGGTGACAGTGTTTCTTAATCACGGTGATTCTTAAATATGCTTATGCAGTATATACTATGGGGTCAGGGACTTCTATCTCAACAGGAGATATGTAAAAATGCAGTATCACTAAAACTTATTCAATCAAATGTAGCAAGGACAAAAAAGAAATGTAGTGATAACCTAGGTAAGAGAGCTTTAAGAGACAACCTAATACAGTGTAATGGACTTTATTTGAATTCCAAATCTAACAAAATGTAAAACAAACTGAATACTAAATATACATATGATAACGTAATGGAATTATATTAATATAATGATAATAATGTTTTAAGTTGGTACTTAATACAAAATATGTCTTTCCTTTGTGTCAGGGCAAGGGATCCTGCTAAATGAAATAAAACAGACATTTGTGGAAGTTGAGATCTGGATGAATCTGAGTCAAGATATTATTCCCTCTACTTTCTAATATCTTTAACATTTTCCATAATGAAAAAAAAATAAAGAATTAAATTTTTTTGTTGTCCAACCATCTTAAGACAGAAATTTTCCAACCTGAGTTTCAGACTGCCCAAGGAAAAATATCTTCTAACATCTTTCTATTAAATACAATCCAAGACTCAAGTTAAGTTTGAGATTTATCAGAGGGAATTTTTTCTTTACGATTTTGTAGCACTACTTAAGTTTAGACATGTTTAAAACCAACTCTAATAAAATATGGCATAAAAAATAAATAAAGTATAAGAAGGTACTAAGAGTAATTCTGTCTGGACAGAAACAGAACAAAAACCAGAACGCTTCCTGGTAACCCTTGAGGGCTTTGCTATCAGATACCCTAAGTAATAGTCATTCCAAAGAAAGGGCCCACTCCTTTATTGTTTAACCAAATTATATTGCAGTGTTTATAGATTGTATCAGAATTACTGTAAAGGGTTATGAGTGGATTTTCCAGAATGGCACTTTAAACACAACATGATTGATCCTCTGGTTCATTCTCCCAAACATTTTCATTGTTGATGGAGCTTCTCGGAATATACTAAATGTTACAGTTCAGTTGTGACAAAAAATATATGTATTTATATGTTTATAATGTGCTTCATGTACTTCATACGAAAGCTTTATGAACCTGAGTAGAGTTATCGCAATGTTCTTTTGAAAGTAATTACTAAATTCCATAATAGTATTCTCCAAAAGGAGAAACAAGGATCTTCATTAAACCATAATTTTGCTCGGTAGCTACTTCTCTGATATCATGTTTATGTCTTTCTTAATTGGTTCACTGTAAAAAAAAAAAAAAAAGTTGGGAAACTTTTTTCCCTAGGTCCTTATAAAAATTACAGAGGATAAGCCTTGCACTTTCGCTTTACTTGGACATATTTCTCAATATGGAAAAGACATATGGAGCTTCCCCTTTTTCTTTTTCAGTAGTTTCTGTAACTCAGTCTCCATTTGAAATTGAGGATGGTAAACTTTCAGCAGTTAGCTGCTTATGCAAGCTGTGCCTCTTTTTAAAATTAACTTACATTGATTTTCTGCTTATGCATTTGTTCTAATAATAACAGGCGATATTCCTAAGGCTATCCAGATTTAGTTGGTTAAAACATTATAAACAGAACCACCTATGAATTTGTAGATGTGATAATTTGATTCAATTTTGATTAGATCACAGTTACGTGAAGGTCCCTGACAATTTTTTTAAGGCAAATTAGTTCATTCTTTCCTGACTCATAAAATAAGTAAACAACCTTTGTTTTAAATCTAGAAATATAATTTTTATCTCTTCCCCAATTTACCTTTGTGTCTAATTATACTTTGATAATTCAGCAGTAGTTTTAAGGAAATACAATTGTGTTAGTTTAGAAGAAAACAATAAACTACTGAGCTTGGTTAAACAAATCATCAGCCTATTATCAAAATAATTTCATCTAACTGAATCAAATAACATAGTAAAAGTGAGTACTCTGGTGGGCTCTTATCCATTTGACCTACATATGAAGCACATTCTACATCCCAGACAGTGACTTTTTCCTTAACAAACATTGCTTCATCTGCCGGGACTCTCACCTTAAGTTTATTCAGATTCTTTTGAATTGTGATTCAACACTGCCTTTTTAACATTCTGACATCAACTGATATGCTAAGTATCACTGAAATCGAAACATTTAACATATTACAAGAAGTTGATTTCTAAGTACTTTATTTAAAATAGAGTCTCCAGCATTTGTTCAAAATAAATCATGAAGTTTCTGACCCAGTGAAAGCGAATAGATAAGTGGTGCATAACTTCCATGAAAAATTTTCCCAGTGGTGGTCTTTTCTTTGCATTTGAAGTCATACCAGTTTTTATTTCTCAATGGAGTTATCTTATGCTTAAATTTTTTAATGTAAAATACAAAATATTAAATAAAAAGATATACTCAGCAAAATCAAATTCAGTTAACTCTTTAGATATTACAACAAATAAGTATCGTTCTTCAGAATATAAGGCCAAATGCGTTGTTTTACCCTGAAAAGTTGCACGATTACATCAAATATCCCTCAACTCCTACTCAGAATAATCAAAATGCATGTGAATAGCCACCCATCATAAAAAATGTTTCCAGTACTTTTGAGCATTCTGTTTTAGCAAAGCACTTAGACATCAATATTTTAAAAGTGTTATCTCATTTGAGACTCCTTAAAACATAATTTTTGTAAAGACCTGTCAATATGATGATGTTCATTTGTGCTAAAATAACAATAGATTTAAAAGTTCATGAACAAAAATATACAAAATAAAATATAGTAGAATTCTTAAATACATAAGGAGTACACACATAGAATGATTGTATGAAATCATTTTGCAGGATGTATTTTCTTAATAAGAAAGAATATTTTATGACTTAAATAGCCTTTTTTTTTTAACATTGTAAGCAGCTTTTTTTTTTTTTTTACTGAGTAGTATTGAATGACAATGTAAGTTTTGATCATTTTTTGAGTTCTACAGGGGAGAATGATAAAACCGGTTCTGGAATGCAAGGTGCTGGACAGCTAGGCTGAGTAATCAGCCAGATCTGGCTTACTCACCACCTTTGAAAGTTCATGATATAAATCCATGACCCAGAGTAATTATAGGTCACTCTGTATCATAGACTTTCAAATTACTTGTAAAAGTTTTAATTAAGAATAACAAACTTTAAAATGCTACTTTGCTACTTTAAATAAAACATCAAAAATGCAGCAAAAGCAATTACTGTACTTTTTGACTATGATTTTTTTTTTCCTTAACTGGGTTAAGCACAAGTTGTCAGAACCCTTTTATTGTTTAGAGTTACTTTTGCAAATATAAAGGAAAGCAAAACGTCTCAGTGACTTGACATAATAGAACATTCTTTCTCTTGCATTCAATCTTAAGTGGCTATTTGGGAGCGGATGGTTTAGAGTCATAAGGTTCTTCTATTTCAGGGCTTTACAGAAAAGAAATTA
This sequence comes from Bos javanicus, assembly GCF_032452875.1. NCBI lineage: Eukaryota > Metazoa > Chordata > Mammalia > Artiodactyla > Bovidae > Bos > Bos javanicus. The sequence continues at coordinate 63,333,060 of NC_083879.1, read as the reverse complement.
TAAGGAGAATTGAATCCTAGATCCAGGCTAAGAGGTGTGCCTGTCACTCCACCCATGTTTCAGTACCCAGTCTCATGGCCACACTTATCCTCAGGGTAGCTGGGGGCTTTCATCCAACTTTGTAACTAGAAAGAAAAGCAAATGTACTTAATTATCATCCAGCACCCTCTCCCACCCTACGGAAGCAGAACTTTCTCTTTTTATGAAAAGGCTTTACGGCAAAACCACTACAATATTATAAAGTAATTAGCCTCCAATTAAAATAAATTAATTAAAAAAAAAGAAAAGGCTTGGTAGGACATGAGCAGACTTAGGAAAACAATTATATTGAACAGAAGTTCCAATTCAAATATTCATCTTCCCCTCTATAGAGATGAAGTCTAATGCACATGTTAATTTTGGATTTATATGCCTACGAAATCAAATGACAATAAAATATCATTAAAAACCTGACATTTTAACATTTCCAAGTGAATGATTCTAAATCAATAACATCTGCTCTTTGGGAATATATTTCCATCTTGTTTCCCCATCACATGTTAGAATCTCTAAGATAAGAATGTATAATGAAATTAGTGAGAAGAATATCTATAATAATCACATTATGAAAGATAAGATGATTTACCCTTTAGTATTTTTTATGTAAATTAAAGGTTACAACTGTACTTACAGCAGCAGTATTTTCTCCTCATTCTCTCTAATCAAGGATATATACTGCCTGTATCACCATCGCTTTCATAGAAGGAAACCTTTATGTGTGATCACTGCTTACTGTAATTCCAGTTCAGGGCTACTGAGTTCTAGTTTAAATAACCATTTCATCCTGTTCGTTGTTGTTGAGTCTCTAAGTCGTGTCTGGACTTTCATAACCCCATGGACCCCTCCAGACTCCTCTGTCCATGGAATTCTCTAGGCAAGAGTACTGGAGTGGGTTGCTATTTCCTTCTCCAGGGGATCCTCCCAACCCAGAGATCAAACTCACATCACTGTTTGCGCAGGCAGATTCTTTACCACTGAACCACCTGTCTTACATTTTAAAATGACAGAAAATATAACAAAATTGGAAAAGGTGACTATTTCCTGGATCAGTGTTAACTAGGGCTATAAATCTTATCATAAGGCTCAGTTAAGAACAATGGAAAGCTAAGAAACTAATAACTGCAGACTACACATCATAAATTCAAGTTACTTTTTTAAGCAAAGTTTTTTTCCCTTTGCTGGGGGGTGGGGTGGTGTTAATATCCCACCAGATAGAGTGTATTTCTAATAAAGGACAGATAGGGAAGGGACCTAACAGAAGCAGAAGATATTAAGAAGAGGTGGCAGCAAAAGAGACACAGATGTATAGAACAGTCTTTTGGACTCTGTCAGGGGTGGCGATTTGGGAGAATGGCATTGAAACATGTATAATATCATATAAGAAATGAATCGCGAGTCCAGGTTTGATGCAGGATACAGGACGCTTGGGGCTGGTGCTCTGGGATGACCCAGAGGGATGGTATGGGGAGGGAGGTGGGAGGAGGGTTCAGGATTTGGAACACGTGTACACCCGTGGCGGATTCATGTTGATATATGGCAAAACCAATACAACATTGTAAAGTAATTAGCCTCCAATTAAAATAAATAAAAAGAAAAAGAAGAGGTGGCAAGAATACACAGAAGAATTGTACAAAAAAGATCTTCACAACCAAGATAATCACAATGGTGTGAAAACTCACCTAGAGCCAGACATCCTGGAATGTGAAGTCAAGTGGGCCTTAGGAAGCATCACTACAAACAAAGCTAGTGGAGGTGATGGAATTCCAGTTGAGCTATTTCAAATCCTGAAAGATGACGATGTGAAAGTGCTGCACTCAATATGCCAGCAAATTTGGAAAACTCAGCAGTGGCCACAGGACTGGAAAAGGTCAGTTTTCAGAGAAAGGCAATGCCAAAGAATGCTCAAACTACCGCACAATTGCACTCATCTCACATGCTAGTAAAGTAATGCTTAAAATTCTCCAAGCAAGGCTTCAGCAATACGTGAACCATGAACTTTCAGATGTTCAAGCTGGTTTTAAAAAGGCAGAGGAACCAGAGATCAAATTGCCAACATCTGCTGGATCATGGAAAAAGCAAGAGAGTTCCAGAAAAACATCTATTTCTGCTTTATTAACTATGCCCAAGCCTTTGACTGTGTGGATCACAATCAACTGTGGAAAATTCTTCAAGAGATGGGAATACCAGACCACCTGACCTGCCTCTTGAGAAACCTATATGCAGGTCAAGAAGCAACAGTTAGAACTGGACATAGAACAACAGACTGGTTCCAAATAGGAAAAGGAGTATGTCAAGGCTGTATATTGTAACCCTGCTTATGCAGAGTACATCATGAGAAACGCTGGGCTAAAAGGAGCACAAACTGGAAACAAGATTGCAAGGAGAAATGTCAATAACCTCAGATATGCAGATGACACCACCCTTATGGCAGAAAGTGAAGAAGAACTAAAGAGCCTCTTGATGAAAGTGAAAGAGGAGAGTGAAAAAGTTGGCTTAAAGCTCAACATTCAGAAAACTAAGATGATGGCATCCAGTCCCATCACTTCATGGCAGATAGATGGGGAAACAGTGTCAGACTTTATTTTTCTGGGCTCCAAAATCACTGCAGATCATGATTGCCACCATGAAATTAAAAGATGCTTACTCCTTGAAAGGAAAGTTATGACCAACCTAGATAGCATATTGAAAAGCAGAGACATTACTTTGCCAACAAAGGTCCTTCTAGTCAAGGCTATGGTTTTTCCAGTGGTCATGTATGGATGTGAGAGTTGGACTGTGAAGAAAGCTGAGTGCTGAAGAATTGGTGCTTTTGAACTGTGGTGTTGGAGAAGACTCTTGAGAGTCCCTTGGACTGCAAGGAGATCCAACCAGTCCATCCTAAAGGACATCAGTCCTGGGTGTTCATTGGATGGACTGATGTTGAAGCTGAAACTCCAATACTTTGGCCACCTGATGCAATGATCTGACTCACTGGAAAAGACCCTGATACTGGGAAAGATTGAGGGCAGGAGGAGAAGTGGACAACAGAGGATGAAATGGCTGGATGGCATCATTGACTCGATGGACATGGGTTTGGGTGGACTCTGGAGTTGGTGATAGACAGGGAACCCTGGTGTGCCACGGTTCATGGGGTTGCAAAGTGTGGAACACGACTGAGCAACTGAACTGAACTCACAGTGTAGATTTTTCATACAGTTACTACAACAAATTTTAAGAATTCAGGTTAAGGTGTGAATATTTTGCCAAACTAGGTAGGACCTCTGAAGAGGGTTTTAATTTAATGCAGACTCTCATGGTATATTAGCCTATTTGTGAAGCCTTAATAGAGCAGAGCTTGGGATGAGTAATTAATAAGTTCCCACTAAAATTGTATGTCATTATTGGCTCAGTAATTCAATTATTAATGTTTCAGGCAAATTTGGGAAAAGAAAACAGAAAGCAGTTGTAGGTATTTCAATCACAAATAATGAGAACAGCAAGTCCATTGCAAAATCATTAGAAAAATCTGTAGGGCAGCAGGAGCCTAGAGATACAGACAGAATAAGGGAATGCAGAGATCAGAAGAGCTAATGCTGCAGAGCTGGCATATATTGAGTCAACACCTACTCTGCAGTAGAAGATGATGTTGCATTTAATTCTTTATCTTCCTAAATGGGCCAACTCCATCAAAGCCTATAACCACTGAAATTGTGCTACTTTTCCCTGGTGGATATAACTTTGAGGGGCTTATATAATTAGTAATTTATCAGGGAATTATGTAATTAGTAAATTACAAAACTAGATGAGCTCCTGAATTCCTGACCTGAGGTGGTCAAAACAATTCTTTGTTTGCCAAGCTTTCGTCAAACTGCTAACCCATCTCCTTGGCACAACTGTGCACTTCCCTGCAAAGTTTAGTTTCAGCAAGAACTTTGCTAAAACAGTTTATCCAGACACAATCCCCCCACAACCCACCTTCCATACTCTGATCACCCCCTCTCTCTGATCAGGTTTCTTATCTACCCCCCTACGTGATGTCTGATCCCTGACCTTGGCCTGTCTTCAGCAAGTATTCTGCAAAGTTGATTTAGCCAGAGTCCCTGTTACTCCTGATGTAGTAGTTTTCCATCCAGTGACCCCCTACTCATACCTCTGTTTATGAATTCCCACTTGCCCATGTTGTGGGCACTCAAGGTTGGCTTGATGTCTCTCTCTCACTGTAAAATTCCATCACAGTGGGCCCTGTGTCTATAACAATGGTCATGAATAAAGTCAACCTTACCATTTTAACCAATGCCATGGAACATATTTTCTTTAACAGTGGTCTGCACCCACACGGTCTCATCACTTGTGAATGCCCATGTTCCCAATGCAAAGAAGCTGATATTGCAATCACATGATCTCTACAATATTCTCGATGTTCATGCTCTGACTTTGCCTAATGCTTATTCATTCTTCAACCTAATAGTCTTGGGTGAAGACTATCTCATCGCATAAGTTTAATTTAGAATCTGAACACAAGATCACCACTGCCGGTTAAGCAGAGAGTGTTGCAAATCATTAAACACTAACTGACTGAATATTTCCTAACTGATCTGACACATGACCAGGCACTAAAAAAAAAAAAAAAACAAAGGCAAATTAAGAACAAATGACTTTTGCTTCAAATAATCACAAGAAAGAAACTTTATAAATTTAATATGTGGATTGGAAGCAGATACAGCAGAGAAAATGAAAAGGAAGAGCATTATGAAAAGACGCTTGGTGCAGATATGCTCAGAGAAGACAACGGCACCCCACTCCAGTACTCTTGCCTGGAAAATCCAGGGACAGCGTGGTAGGCTGCAGTCCATGGAGTCGCTAGGAGCCGGACATGACTGAGCAACTTCACTTTCACTTTTCACTTTCATGCATTTGAGAAGGAAATGGCAACCCACTCCAGTGTTCTTGCCTGGAGAATCCCAGGGACTCAGGGACAGGGGAGCCTGGTGGGCTGCCCTCTATGAGATTGCACAGAGTCGAACACGACTGCAGCGACTTAGCAGCAGCAGCAGCAGCAGCAGACATGCTAACAGTGGTGACTAAACTATTCGTGGCCCTTGCCTTCTTAGAGTATGAGGCAAGTATGTCTGAATATAGGATAAATACGTGGTAAAACTTCCAGCTGCTGAAGCTACAGCTACATCCAATTGGAATCTCCCAAATTACCTCATTTATCAAGCCTAGGAGTGAAAATTTTATTCATTTAAAATTTTTTTAACTTTCAGTGTCACTTATCCAATTATTCATACTCTCATCTATCTAGAATCCCTTATGACATTTTCTAAAATATTTTCCTGGATTATAAGTAGCAACACTAATTCATGAATTTTTAATCCTTAAGCTTTAAAATTCAGAATATAATAAGCTGGCTTCTCAAAATCCATCACATTATAAATGATGTGATTTCTATATGGCAAAGACTATGCTAAGTATCAGGAAGATAAAAATAGAGGGAGAAGCTGTTCTTAAATTGTTCAGCCAGGAATTCAGATTAGAGGAAATGGAAACCACACCCCTGCTACTCTCTAATTATTTAGTGTGAAAATTATCAATCATAAATACTGAAGTATATTAACGCATGAAAGTTTATAAAGCTGTACAGTGAACTTCAAAAATGCAAAAGTAACTATGCCACTAGTCTAAACTTTATGGAGCAGTCTGAGATTTACTTCATGTATAGCTCAACAATTTATATAGAAATCTATGCCACTGAGAGAAATAAATGCCTCATACTGTTTTAGAATTGTTTTTAAGCATTCTCTGAAACCATCTACTTGCTAAGAAAGAAATAAAAGTCAAATGCAAAAGATACCCATAATGTATTCATGTCCTTCAGCACTGAGTAGATAAATCATTCTTATTCAAATGAAATCCTTGACTTTTTTTTTTTTGCCCTGCTCTTATGTTCAAGTGATATGCTAAGGGTATAGAATTCTCAGAGAACACTCTGTCTCTCCTTCCCCACCCCCCCCTTTCAGGATGAAGAATGAAACTAATGGGAAGAGTGCAACCTAAAATGAAACCTCAAAGGATAATTCATTGAAAAATGATGCAAGACATGGACTATTTGGCAGAGAATTTACATAAGTCTTGTTATTTCTATCCACAAAGTCCTGTGAGATTTTTCTCCTTATCATACAGAATATTCACTGCACTAACTGTAAACTTAAGGAGAATTGAGACATTTTATAACTTCCCTAATATGGCAGAAATGTTATTTTCCTCTAAATTGGCTTAATGGTGATGGCCCAGGGATTAGTTTGAGGTATCTGAAAAAACTTTAACTAGAGCTGGTATCACCTCCAGTGTTAGGCTAAAACAGAATTATTAAGATTAAAAGTGGTGGCAGATTAAATGGAAGTCAGGTTGTCAAAGGAGTCAAGTGTACCTTATCATAGTAATGCTAGTGCTATTATGTTTCAAGAAACAGTGTCAAGATTCCTAATAATGGAAGAAATAGGTGTTTTTGTGTGTTCCCATAAAACTATGATGAATTAGCTCCAGAAAAATAAAAATCAATAACATAAAAATTAAAAAAAATAAAATTAATCCTCACCTTTGCAGTATGTATTCCTTTTTAAATAACTAGTGTGGAAATTAATAAAGCTTTATTGGTGTATGGAAGACTGAATTGGCATTAAAAGCATAAACAGTGGGCCAAGCAATCACTATTCCTTTCAGTATAGAAACAGATAATAAGAACTTTTTATCACCTAGTCAGTGTCTGAGATGGAGAAGGCGATGACGTACCCCACTCCAGTACTCTTGCCTGGAAAATCCCATGGACAGAGGAGCCTGGTGGGCTCCATTCCATGGGGTCGCCAAGAGTCGAACACGACTGAGTGACTTCACTTTCACTTTTCACTTTCATGCATTGGAGAAGGAAATGGCCACCCACTCCATTGTTCTTGCCTGGAGAATCCCAGGTACGGGGGAGCCTGATGGGCTGCCATCTATGGGGTCGCACAGAGTCGGCCACAACTGAAGCGACTTAGCAGTAGCAGCAGCAGCAGCAGGTTCAATGTCTGGGTTGGGAAGATCCTCTGGAGGAGGAAATGGCAACCCACTCTAATATTCTCCACTGGAAAATCCCATGGGCAGAGGAGCCTGGCGGACTAAAGTCCCTGTCTGAGAAAAATCATCTTTGTAATACAAACCAACTAAAGAGACTTTTCCCCCTTTCTATGTGGAATAGTTGAAAGCCCTGGTGTAGGAGAAGGAACACCACGTTGAAGATATTTTAAAAAAAAGAGAAAGGTTGTAAGAATAGAGAAAGGATTTTAGGCATAATTAATTCAATCTTTGTCATGTATGTATTTTATATTTGCATTAGAGTCAAAATTTTACATTTTTATGAAAAGTATACTTTACTATTTTTGCAAGACATCTTCAAGTTGCCAAAACAGACTTACCTGAGATAGCCAATAAACTATATTGTTATAGAAGAATACTTCATGGGCTGCTTAAGTTCATGCACGTCTTTTCCTAGCTTCCAGCATAAATTCTAATTGTTGTTTAATTATTTCCTACCTAGGGTGCCATATTTGAGAATGATTTTCATTTAATCAGTTCTGACAAGGACACAATTAAGGAACACAAATTCACTTTATATGTGAAACCAATGCCCTACACAAAGTCCCCTGGAGAGAACTGGCTCAGTTTCTAGGGGCTTCCCTGGTGGCTCAGACAGTAAAAGAATCTGCCTGCAATGCAGGAGACCCGGGTTCTGTACCTGGGTCGGGAAGAGAGACCTGGAGGCAGGACAAGAGCCAACAGTTTAGAATTGGACATGGAACAATGGACATGGTTCAAAATTGGGAAAGGAGTACGTCAAGGTTGTTTACTGTCACCCTGCTTATTTAACTTATATGCAGAGTACATTATGAGAAATGCCAGGCTGGATGAATCACAAGCTGGAATTAAGATTACTGGGAGAAATATCAACAACCTCATATATGCAGATATTAACACTCTAATGGCAGAAAGCAAAGAGGAACTAAAAAGCCTCTTGATGAGGGTGAAAGAAGAGAGTGAAAAAGCTGGCTTAAGTCTCAACATTCAAAAAACTAAGATCAGGAAATCCAGTCCTATCACTTCATGGCAAATAGATGGGGAAAAAGTGAAAACATTGACACATTTTCTTTTTGGGGCTCCAAAATCACTGTGGATGTTGACTGCAGCCATGACATTATTTAGAATTAAAATAATTAAACAGCATGACTATTAGACTGAGGAAGTTTTAATGTCTTAGTAGTCTATGTAGGTAAACCAAAATATTAACTTATGACCGCTCAAGGGGAAGAAATAGAAACCCAAGGACAACCAATCATAAACAGACAATCAGTCTTTCCCAAATACTGCAACCACTTAAGCTGTAGCCAATCAAACTCTTTCTGACTTTCCTTCTGCTGCTGCTGCTGCTGCTGAGTCGCTTCAGTCGTGTCCGACTCTGTGCGACCCCAGAGACGGCAGCCCACCAGGTTCCCCCGTCCCTGGGAGTCTCCAGGCAAGAACACTGGAGTGGTTGCCATTTCCTTCTCCTATGCATGAAAGGGAAAAGTGAAAGTGAAGTCGCTCAGTCATGCCCGCTACTTCTCTGTAAAACTCTTGCCCTAATCTCCTTGTCTGTGGAGCCCTTCTACCTACTTCCAACCTGATGCTGCTGGATTTGGTTACTGCTCAAATAAACTCTTACATTTTAAAAAATATGTCTCAGTTTATCTTTTAACAGTCATGATTAATACTTTCCTATACTTATGAAAATAAATAGACCAAACCTAATGAGGATAGCCCTCTGTGATTATGAATAATCTCTGGAGATTATTTATGATCACACAAGCTTGGATTGTCAGAATAATTAACAAAACGTGGGAGTAGGCTAAAGTGATTGCTGGTTTGTTTTTTTTTTTTTTATCCCCCTCTATAATGCTATACTGGGCTTGTATCCTAAAAGATTTTCTATGTACTGAGCAATCTTATAGTTCAGAAGAAGGAGAGTTTAATAGGCAGATATTTATCTGTTCTAGACATCAATGATTTTTGTCCAGTAAGACAGAAAACTCCAAAGGTCATCATCACTTGTTGCTCTGTTGGTTGTTAACTAAACATTTCTGTATCTGCTTTCACATTCTTTTCCTAAAACTCCACTATTAAATGGTATTTAAATACCTAACTCCTTAAATATACCTAAAACTGGTTTTAACATCTTCCTTAATTAATCAGATCTATGATTCATGATAATCATAGATTAACATATATTATATAACAAATATTTAAGAATCGTTAACACAATTTTGGAAAAGATATGGTGAGAAGTTTGTACTTCTAAAAATAGAAATACATTGTAGGCAGTATGGTTCTGAAATAAAAATAAGTGGCTCATAAGAATAGATTAAAATATCCTACACAAAGTAAGTTTTTATTATCATATAACTTTCCTATTGTAATATTCTTTGAATAAATATGTAAATAATTTATCTATATCATATAGGAATAAACAAAAAATAAGTATTTAAGAGGGAAAGTAATTTATATAAACTATTAATAACAATTTTAAATATAGTTATTTAAAGTTCTACATAGTAAAAAAATTAATCAAATTGGATAAAAATATTCAAGATGTATATGGGAGATAACTGTATTTTATGAAGCCAACTTAAATTCAAATTGGTAAAAATTAATAACATATATAAAATAAAGCTGAGTGAAGGAAGGATATGAAATCACATTTATGTATTTAAAAATCTGAATTTTAGGTTCTTATTTAGCCAAATAAATGTAAAATAAAACAAATATCCTGTAGGGTTTTCAAAAATATAGTTTCTTTTCAAATTGCAGGGTGGGTTAAATAGCCATACCATGCATGACTGCCTCAACAACATCTTCTGAAAATGGAATGGAGCCTGTGGTTCATGCAGTGCAATCTGTAAATCCTACAGAAAATATTCATTTTATTTGACCCATAATGTTATATTTAGAAATTTATTTGGAGGAACTAATCAGAAATGCACATCAAAATTAACTATAAAACCACTTTGTAGGATTCTTATAATAAAAAAAGAATCAATTAAAAAAGTTATTGATTAAACAAATTATGTTACTCCATTAAAATTCATCAGAATAACCTTGCAAAACACTTTACTACACAGAGATAGACAAACATTGCATAAATTGGAGAAACAACAAGGATTATGAAACGGTATGTAAAGTATATATTTACATGTAAACATTTGCATACAGAATTTATTAGTATATTCTATATCATACCAACCGTGAGCATGATTGGATAGTAGTTTTCACTGATAAATAGGTAGATACATAATAGTTTCCATATATATACTTAAATCTCTGTACATGCAAATGTAAAAATACAAAGCCTGGGAACTCCCACTGTGAAAAACTGTTTTTTCAAAACCATGCCAAGTCACTTCAGTCATGTTCACCTCTTAGTTACCCCATGGACTGTAGTTCTCCAGGCTCTTCTGTCCATGGATCTCTCCACTGGAGTGGATTGAAATGCCCTCTTCTTACAGTGCCCTCTTCCAGGGGACCTTCCTGACCCAGGGATTTAACCTGCGTCTCTGAGGTCTCTTGCACTGGGAGGCGGGCTCTTTATCACTAGTGCCACCTGGAAAGCCCCAGTCAGCGGTGAATGGATTAAAGGAAAATTTATAAGTAAGAAAGCAGTATCATAGCATTTTAATGCACATGATGTACCTCATGTGCTCACATGAATCATCCTTATGTTACATTTTTGGAATCGTTGTGGGGAGGCCATAAAAGGAGCCATACAGATAACAATGAAAATATATCTCTTCCAAGTCTCAATCCACAGATTTACAATTATCCAATGACAAAGGGAAACAAAAATAAACTCAAAATAACAAGCCTATCACATGCCATTTGCTTTAATGTAACAATGAATTATTCACAATATAAACAGAGGTTAATCTAACTTTAATATCCCAATTTGAATACGCATATTTTCATTATATGATGACAAGGTATATTGTTAAGATTATCTTATGTATCCTCAATTTTTTCCTATATTTCTTGACCTACGGTGATGAATTCAATGTTAAATATTCATCTTACTCTTCAGTAATGAAGTTAAAGGTTATGATTAGGATGATCATTAATTTTGTGCTTGGAAAAGAATGGTGGAAAACATTCATACCATGAGAAGAAAAATCTTATTATGTAGTTATTTAATTATATTAAAACCTCAGCAAATATAACACAAAATCAGTAATTTCCAGCAAAATGCTAAAAGTGAAGAACTGTAAAAGAGAATTATCAGAGTGTTAGCAGTTACTATATAGAAAATCATGTTCAGAATGAAATGTACATCAAAGAAAAAGACTAGTATTTAGAAAGTGTCACTTTAAAAATATTAAGATTTTATATTTTAATTTGTCTAAGTTAAAAAATATTGAAATCAACTAAGGTTTATAGTCCAAGAACTCTAGGAATATCATACTGCAGTGGACAGTACTATTGAAAGCTAACAGTCATTTCACCATATACTGTTAACAATGTCAATATGGCAGCTAGTGTTTGCTTCAGGAATATGATTGAATTACAGTGAAATATAAGCAAAAATTAAAATTAGAAAGTTGCTGGAGGTCTTGGTATTAACTTTTCCCAACTTTCAAGCCAGATACATGAAAGTTTCTCCCTCCCCTCTCTTCTCTCTAAAAGGGAAGCATGCAGCCTCGTTTTTATTGGCAGTCATCTTATAACCAAGAGATTGAAGAATTTCAGCACTTATCCAACATTGTGGAAAGCAAATTGGGACCCAGAAACACCTGTGCTCTTTGATTATATCACTAAACTTTTGGATCAGGATGAATACCACTCCTTTTCTGGACTTTGTGATAAATGATAACACACATCCTCACTGTTTGGGCCACTTTGATTTCACTATTAGGTTGTTAGCAGGGGAGAGTGTTTTGACAAATGAAGAATTTGGAAACAGGAAAAAAAATGATATTACAACGAACATGCAAAGGAATAAGCTTGTCAAAACCAAATTTGTGCTGTACAAAATTAAACAGGCAAGGGAGACCTTATTCAATGCTATTAAAATGGGGAATTGAGGCCAGAATTCAGTCCGGGCTCAACTCTGTTGAAATAAAGGGCTGGAGAGTTTAAGAGCTAGGTGGGGAAATTATAGACCCTTGGCGTTTGCTAATTGGTTGTACTCAAAGGAAAAGGCCACTTCTTGAACCTTCATGAAAGGGGGCAGTTTAACAGCTTGGATCAATTTGCCCTCTGAAGTTAAGCTCATCCCCTCTCATACAGAATCTGGCAATTAGGGATACTACCTGGGGTCGCAAAGAGTCAGACATGACTGAGCGACTGAACTGAGCTGAACCTTCCTCAGTGATTACACTTCATAGAGATGGCTCCCAGTCCCTGAGAAAGACATTCCTGGGTTGGAAAACTGACAAAAAGCTTTTATAAAAAGTGATCTCAATTTTGATATTTGGCAAAACTAATACAATTATGTAAAGTTTACAAATAAAATAAAATTAAAAAAAAAAAAAAGTGATCTCAAAGGGGCACAGGCAGAATTTACAGGTGCAAGTTTTCTAAAGACATGCTCTAAAAAAAGAGAGGTCACAGACCTAGAGTCAGGAAGAACTCTGACTAAAGTTAAATCAAGTAATACAGACCGAATGTTGGCATCTCTCAAGTTTCCTTTCGCAAAACCTCATCTCTCGTTGTGATGGTTTTAGGAAGTGGGGACTTTGGGAGGTGAACAGACAACAAGGGTAGTCTTCATGAACAAAACGTGTACCCTTATAAAGGGAGCTCACAGAAGACTCCCTTTATCCCTTTCTTCCAAGAGAGGTTACAACGAAAAGATGGCTACTTCTAAACCAGGAAGAAGGTTCTCATCAGACACCAGAAGTTTCAGCACCTTGATCAAAGAATTCTCAGATTCCAGACCATGGGAAACAAATGTCTGTTGTTCATAAGTCACCCAGTCCATGGTATTTGACTAAGACAGAAGGGAACATTAATGTCATCTTGGTTAGACTGAATGGAGGAGACAGCAGAGGTAGGAAGGACCTCATGATACCAGGCCAAGTAGATGCCTTGTCTTGTACCAAGCAGAGGACTCATGCTGCTGGGAACTACTGTTTAAACTCTGGCCTGGCATTTGCTTCTTATTTAGTGGTTGTGTAGCATTAGGTGGCTTGGTAATGATGAGCTAACTAAATTACATAAACTATTCTATTACATTATGTATTTCTTGGGGCATTTAATATATCATTAATGTAAGGGACATGAAGAAAAAAAGTAGAGGAAGCATAGCTTTCCTTAGCCTATTTACTAGACTTCAATAAAAATGTAATCATCTAACATTCTATATCATGTAAAACGAGACAAGTTTTCTAACCCAATAATGAAGGTACCAGCATATATAGGAAAGTGAGAAAAGAAAAGAAAAAAATATTGACATAAAAAGCAAGTCTGATCACCTTGGCTTCTTCAATGTTTGGCTTCTTTACATAAAAATATTCAAATATAACCACTGTTTATTTTATTTTTCTCAAATCATTTTACTTTATTTTCATACCCCACTGTTTAAATGCTCCTGAAAGACATTATAACCAGTGTCCACCCCAGTCAAGGGTATAATTTAAAATATCCCAATTCAGAGACCTTTAACCCAGGATCAGCATGAAAATATGAATTCTATGAAGCAAAATCTTTCTCGTGAACATTCCTCTGAGTAGTTTTCATCTTACAAAATTGATCTAAAGGATTGTTTCTGTAAATGTGGTTCACAGACTGGTGTACAGTCTTGAAATGTTTATTACCAGTTTGCTCTTAGACATTATTACCAGTTTGCAAGTGTTCAGAAAATGTCATAACATTTTGACATTGCTTCTCAACACTCAATACACTTTTCAAATTTAATTTTTCTAGTAATTCAGTTTATATTATTTTGTATCCCATGAGAGATTTTTAAAATGGCCCTTTCACATATATATCTAAAAGCATGATATAAAACAAGTAGGTCACATATCTACTAAATATTTAAGGAAGCAAACTCACACCAATAGAAAGTGATCTAAGAATGCTCAAGACCCAGAATGAAAAACCTGGAGAAATTCCATCCTAAATGAGGCCAGAGAGGACAGTGATCAAGAAAGAGTCATCCAGAAACCAGATCCTGGGAATACCAGATTTGATAACTTTGTTAATCCTGGTCCTCCAAAGGGCAGATGCCAAGAGGATCAAATACCTGTGTGAAAAGGAAACAGGGATGGAAAATGAAAAGGGCTGAGTGAGGTGTCAGTGTGTGCGTGCTAAGTTGCTTCAGTAGTATATGGTTCTTTGCAACCCCATGGACTGTAGCCTGCCAGGCTCCTCTGTCCATGGGAATTCTACAGGCAAGAATACTGGAGTGGGTTGTCATGCCTTCCTCCAGGGGATCTTCCCAACCCAGGGATCAAACTTGCGTTTCTTTTGTCTCGTGCATTGGCAGGCACATTCTTTACCCCTGGCCCCACCTGGGAAGCCCAAGCGATATCAGGCCATGATCCAAATCTAAACACAGGTGAAGGAGAAAGGAAGAGAAATCTGGGTGGAAGCATCATAGACTGCTTTGAAGTATAAGGAAGGTGCAGCAAAGTCTCCATGGGCTCCTTGAGCTTTGAATAGGTTGTCAAATTTCCAGGAATGGGCCTGCCTTAGGCTCAGATGCTAAATTATCTACCTGCAATGTGGGAGACCCAGGTTCAATCCCTGAGTCAGGAAGATCCCCTAAAGAAGGGAATGGCAATCCAGTCCATTATTCTTGCCTGGAGAATCCCATGGACAAAGGACCCTGGTGGGCTACAGCCCACGGAGTCCTAAAGAGTCAGACATGACTGAGTGAATAAGCATGTAGCATCCCACTTCACTCTGTCACTGGAGGTAGATTTCAGAGCACAGAAGCTGGGGTCTCCACCCAATGATCAAAATGAAGCAGTTCTCACAAGCACCACTGATATCTCTGTACTGCACAGATCTACTTCACGTAAGTCCAAATCACAGCTCCAGTACAATTCCCATGGGCTTTTTTTTTTTTTTTTTCCTGAAGGAAAATTACTAAGAAAGAGACTAGAGGGAGGAACTGCAGCTCCCTCTACTGCAGTTTCTTGTGCTCATCTCTGAACTTCACTCTCCATCTTAAATGTCTCTCAGGCTGAGCTATCACCCAGGTGTGTCTTGGTGGCTTACTTGGTAGTGTGTGACATAAACCTTCATCCCAGAAGTTTCCTCATGTTCCTTTTAGTCCAGGGCTGCTGTACAGGTGCACCCAATGTTACACTGTAAGCTAATGCCATATTATGGCAAGGGACTGCAAGGAGGTGTGCAAGAGGATCTCCTGAGACCCCAGGAGGTATTCCGCAGACCTCAAGAATTGATGCTTTCAAACTGTGGTGCTGGCGAACACTCTTGAGTCCCTTGGGCAACAAGGAGATCAAACTAGTCAATCTCAAAGGAAACCAATCCTGAATATTCATTGGAAGGACTGATGCTGAGGCTGAAGCTCCAATACTTTGGTCATCTGATGTGAAGAGCCAACTCACTGGAAAAGACCCTGATGCTGGGAAAGACTGAGGGCAGGAGGAGAAGGGGGCAACAGAGGATGAGATGGTTGGATGGCATCACCTATTCAATGGACATGAGTTTGAGTTTGAGCAAACTCTGGGAGATAGTGAAGGACGGGGAACCTGGTGTGCCACAGTTCATGGTGTTGGAGGAGTCGGACATGAGCCAACTCACTGGAAAAGACCCTGATGCTGGGAAAGACTGAGGGCAGGAGGAGAAGGGGGCAACAGAGGATGAGATGGTTGGATGGCATCACCTATTCAATGGACATGAGTTTGAGTTTGAGCAAACTCTGGGAGATAGTGAAGGACGGGGAACCTGGTGTGCCACAGTTCATGGTGTTGGAGGAGTCAGACATGACTTACTGACTAAACAACAGCTATTACTATGTAAAGCAGCTCTACCTAGGCTTGCTGGTCAGTGTCAAATGGCACAGTCACCATAAGGACTCCTTTTGTTGCCTGCTGACTGCCAGATCCAAGTGTCCAAAGGGTGCTGGTGGCAGAAGCACCTGAATCATGCTGAGTAAAGGAGAGGTCTTTGGATTTAGGGTGGTTCTTTCCAGAGGGAAGCAGAAATGATGAGAGAGGAGAGGGGAGGATAAGACAGGAGTTCATGCGCATATCCTGGATCCCTGCTTATAGATTAAAATCAAGGGAAGGAAAGGGTAGAAATACTGAGCTAGGTTTGAAGAATCTATAGGAAACAAAACTATGTTGTATCTTACTAGAGTGATGGACTGGTAGTCGCAAGCTTCTCAGAGAAACCTCAACCTTAGAGTGACCTTCTACCCTGCAAATAATACTGGCAATAAAACAAGAAAAGCTAAGTAGGTAACCAGTTGGATCCTAAACATCCTGGTTTTGTTTTGTTTTGTTTTGTTTTGCTTAAAGAAAGTGGCTAAGGGTAGGACTTTTGAAGGCTGGGTGACCTGCAGGTATCAGCACTAGCTCTGTTCTCTGCTGGGCTTAAACAGCAGCCTCTTTGGGCTCCAAGGACCTCAACTGACATGAGTTTGCTCTGCAACCACAGCATCTTGGGAAGAAAAAAACGTAAAGCCAGGACAATCAGAAAGGGGGAAATTACTCTGGAAGACTGGTGATAACACATTTTTTTTTAACCATAAACTATTAAAAATAAAAACTTTACTTGGCAAATCAAGCTGTTTATAACCTTGGGAAAATTAGCCATTTTTGAAAACCGGTTTTCAAAAGAATTATATGCATTACACTTTGGCTTTGACCACTTGATGTCCTTTTATATGTGTATGAATTAGTATGAAGATGTAAATGAACATGGCATGCTCCACCTGTTTCCTTCAGAGAGAGAGAGAGAGAGAGAGAGAGAGAAACAGAGAATAGATACTTGAAATATTTTAAGTTGTTCTATTATGTAAATGATTCTAAGAGCTTCTATGCTTCCCAAGGTAGGACACATATGTATATAATTATTCTATCATACTTGCATAATGAAATTAGAGGGATGTGACAAGGAGTAATTGAGAGGCAAGGGAAAGTGGGTGATAGTATTTGAGATATTAAAGACTATGGGTATCAGGTCAATTGTACAGATAATGGTTTTAGCACCTTTGAAGGACGATAGTATCTAATTTATAGGCTATGTTAAAAAATTTTCAAATAATTCTATTCCTCATATCCAGAAGCTATTGAAGGATGGAAAATGCAACATTGTATCAGGAAGGACAAAACTATGGATATTTTCAAACTCTTCTTTGTATAAAGACTGTATTTGCATCCTAGGTCTGTGATAACAAAGTCACAAACTAGGTGATTGAAAGCAAGAGAAAATTTATTCCTCACTGTACAAGAGATTGGAAGTCTGAAATCCAAGTATTGTCAAGGCAATGCCTCCTGGAAGACTTTGCTGTTGTTCAGTTGCTCAGCTATGTGCCACTCTTTGTGACCCCATGGACTGCTGTGCGCCAGGCTTCCCTGTCCTACTCTATCTCCCACTGCTTGCTCAAACCCACGTCTGTTGTGTCCGTGATGCCACCCAACCATCTTATCCTCTGTTGCCCCCTTCTCCTCCTGCCCTCAATATTTCCCAACATCAGAATCTTTCCAATGAGTTGTCTTTTCCCATCAGGTGGCCAAAGTACTGGAGCTTCAGCTTCAGTAACAGTCTTCTAATGAATATTCAGAATTGATTTCCTTTAGGATTGACTAGTTTGATCCCCTTGCAGTCCAAGTGATTCTCAAGAGTCTTGTCTAGCACCACAGTTCAAAAGCATCAATTCTTTGGTGCTCACCATTTCCTATGGTCCAGCTCTCACATCTTTACATGACTACTGGAAAGACTTTAGGAAAGAATCTTTCGTTGCTTCTTCCCAGCTTCTGATTGATGCTAGTAATCCTTAATTTCCTTTGTTTGTAGCTGCATCATTTCAATTTCTTCCTCTGTGTTCATATGGCCACCTTCTCTGTGTATGTATCTCTGGATCTAAATTACTCTCTTTTTTATTTTGGCTGTGCTGGATCTTCACTGCGGTGCGAGCTTCTCTAGTTGCAGAGTAGTCTTAGATGCCTTATGGCATGCGGGATCTTAGTTCTCTCACCAGGGACTGAACCACATCCCCTGCATTGGAAGGTGGATTCTCAACCACTGGACCACCAGGGAAGTCCCCTATATTTCCCTCTACTTTTAAAGGGCACCAGTCACATTGGATTTAGGGCTCACTCTAATCTAGTATGACCTTATCATAACTTGATGATATCTGTAATGACTCTGTTTTCCAATAACGTCACATTCATGGATATGGATTTTGAGGTGCGGAGGAGCATTATTCAACCAAGTTAAATGACATATGTAAAACTTGCAAGCAATCAAGAATTACAATGCAAATCTAAGATTACCCAAATATCCTTAATATTCTTAAAAAAACAAAATAGCTGAAACCTTGGTTAACAGAAAAAAAGATACAGGAATGTTTAGAAACAATTTTTGCTCCAGTGATTTTTCCTTTTATTTTAATTGTTTTTAATATTATCTCGTTAACTTTATATTAGGATATATTGAGTTCATAAAAACAGTTTTAGAATGTATGAGATTAAAATATTGGATAAATATTCACTGTGAAGTTATTTTGATAAATCATTTTCATCTAGTACAGCTAGTAGGCAAAACAAAATACTTAATGAAAATATCTTTGTTTTTAAGTGATAAAAACTACAAAGAGAATGATGACATTTTATCAAACAGGAAAGGAGTAGTTTTCTCTTCTCTTTCTCAGCACGCTGTACCTTTTTCTGATTTTTGCTTATTTCTCTGACCTCATATGTTCCCTCTCTCCTTTGCTCCCTTGATCTTCTTGCTGGTTCTAGAATTTACCAAACTCATCTCTATTCATTGTTACTTTTCTGAAAGCCGGGGCTTCCTGAATGGCTCAGTGGGTAAAGAATTTGCCTACAATGCAGGAAATACAGGAGACACAGATTTGATCCCTGGGTCAGGAAGATCCTCTGGAGAAGGAAATGGCATCCTACTCCAGTATTCTTGCCGAGAAAATCCCATGGACAGAGGAGCCTGGCAGGCTACATTCCATGAGGTTGCAGAGTCTGACATGATTGAGCACGATGTGAGATCACAGGACACACCTCCACTGACCACTCAGGCCTCTGCTCCTATGTCACTGCCTCAAGAGGACCTTTCTACACCATCCTCTATGTCTATCACCCTCTCTCTCCTCTTATTTACCTGAGTTTACACTGTTGTATTTATTTGTTTGTATTGTTACATATTAGAAACTATGTATCTGCTTGGTCTACATCTCTTTCCAGCATCAGGGTAGGGAATTTTTCCTTAATATATACAGATGAAAAAATTAGAGAACAAATTAATGGAAGAATCCTTTAAAAATCATTACCATTTGTTTTGAAAAATAAGCAAATTTTGATCAATTGTTAATGAAGCTTTCAATGTTATAGAACAGAAAATCTCTTATAAGCAAATTAAGTAAATTAAAAAAAATTAACTCCATATTTTAGTATGGCTTTTGAGGACTAAGATTGAAAAAAAACATGCTTTTATCACCCTGAATTTACTTTTAACAAACTAATTTACAAGTGATAAAGTAAAGCAAAACCATTCTTAAAATATTTTTAATGAAGTCATGTTGAAAGGAAACTACTTAGACACTAAATATTAATATCTCTTATCCCATTGCACAATATATACAGCAAGACGCTAACACTTCTTAACATTCATTCATATTCATTGATAGAAGTCATTTGGAAAGACATTTTGAATTTCTTTATACATCATTGTAACAATCTCATAACCTCTTGGAGTTTGTATCTCATGTTTACATTTTTCATGAACCTCTTGATTAGTTTTCATCATTGGTTCTGTGTATTACTCCTCTTTTGTACTTCTAGTATTTTACTAGACCTGTGAGACATAGTATAAATTTCTTATAGTGTTGATTTTTCCCTCTCAGAGAATAAATTTTTCTTGTTTTTTTTTTTTGTGTGTGTGTGTGTGATAATAAACTGAAAGTGATTCTGAAATTAAAAGCAATACATTCTCAAAATGTATTCTAAATTTAGAATTGAAATCAATGCTAACTTAATAATCTCTTCAAAGTTTTTTTGGGGGTCTCAAATTTATTTACATAGTGGAAACTAGAGAGTATTAATGGATTTTTTATAATGTTCACATCTTAAATTATTTTTAACTGTAAATTCAGACATACAATGAAATATTATTTAATAAAACTATAATATCTACACATTAATCCACACAGTTTCCTTTTCACTACTGTTATGTTTAGGAAAAATGTCTCTTTATTTTTAAGGCTAATCATGTGCTCTGAAATTCACTTTTTCCTGCCCCTCTGAGACAACACTGTGGATAATCCCTTCTTTCCAAGTCTCCCAAATTTCTCTCTCTACTTTATTTTCCTCCATCAGTGCTAAAACATGTTTTAAAATTCTTTAAAGTTTTTACCAAAGATTATCAGCATCTTTCCATTCAATCTCTTCTCCCAGTTCTATTTCTATATCAAAATTAAAAAAAAAAAACAATACTTATTTGAAAAGTTACTAAGACTTCTATAAAAAAATGTGATACTAAACTCTGAAAAATGTCCTCAATTTGTATCTTATGTTACCTCCTAGTATTATCCTGAAAATATCTTCATCCTTAAAAGCTATATCCATCTTTATGCATAACCTCATCTCCCTAGAAACTGATTTTTCCCACTGATTATTTTTAGTCTGTCTCCTTAGCAGACCCTCATTCCTTTGGTCATTTCTAAAGGTCTGTATTCCTCTGGTCTGGACATACTCCCTTCTCTTTTTAGAATACATGCGTGCATGCTAAGATGCTTCAGTTGTGCCCAACTCTGTGTGACCCCGTGGACTGTAGCTTGCCAGGCTCCTCTGTCCATGGAATTCTCCAGACACGCATACTGGAGTGGTTTGCCACACCCTCCTCTAGGGGATCTTTCCAACCCAGGGATCCAACCCATATCTCTTATGTCTCCTGCATTGGCAGGCAGGTTCTTTAACATAGAATCACGGGAAGAAGCCCCTTTTTATTTTTTTTTAATTATTTTATTTTATTTTTTAACTTTACAATATTGTATTGGTTTTGCCATATATCAACATGAATCCACCACAGGTATACACGTATTCCCCATCCTGAACCCTCCTCCTTCCTCCCTCCCCATACCATCCCTCTGTGGTACATATACACAATGGAGTATTACTCAGCCATTAAAAAGAATACATTTGAATCAGTTCCAATGAGGTGGATGAAACTGGAGCCCCTTTTTAGAATAACAGTCCTCTGAAATAATTGCTTCTCATTTCATGCTTTCAACCTTGTCTACATACCACCGGTCTTCTGAGAGATAACAAAGCAACTAAAATTATATCCCAAAGTGAATCCTTGATTATCTCTTCAAACTCTGCTCTCTTCTGAGTTCTCTCTGTGTATAAACTGATTCCCAAGCACCTGAAAATCAGAGGAGCTGATGTTTCTACTCTGTGGATTTATTCTGCCTCAAACTTAATTGTATTTTTCCATATTACCTATCATTTGTTTACTTGATACTAATTATTTCCTTAACTCCCACCTTACACTATGGATTAAGCTATGTAGCTATATCATTCACACCACAGGTCAGGCTCCCTGGGACACAGGTTCTGAAACTGATATTTACAAACAGGAGATATATTTGGGAGAGCTCTTGGTATGTGAGGGTGCAAGAGAAACACAATTGGGAGAATCAGAAAATCTCAACTACAAGTAAGTTTCAAAGCACCTGTGAAAGTATTTAAGAAATGTCTGAATTGAGACAGGCCCTTCATCCCCCCTCCTGTATCAACTAAGGCAAACATATAATGAGATAGCTCTGTGAGATAACTCCCTTTGACTGAAGGAAATCCTCATGGAGACTCAACATTAAGCCATCAATAGCCAAAGTCCCTGGCGTCTGAAGAATAAGTGCCTCGGTCTTAAATGAATGGGGTGGGCCTGGGCAACAGATTGCAACATCCACCCCCTTACCCAGGAAGGTCTATTTACTTTGTATTAAAGTATTGTGTGGATGGCTCAGTCATGTTCAACTCTTTGGGACCCCATGGTCTGTAGCCTGCCAGGCTCCTCTGTCCATGGAATTTTCCAGGCAAAAAATACCACAGTGGGTTGCCATTTCCTACTCCATAGCATTAATGTATTCACCTAGGAATAGTTCCTTCAGGTTTGTTTGCTCTCTTTTCCTAAGGAAACCCATACAAGAAATGTTTGCAAGATTTTCTAAAGCTGTTATCACAGCAGCTGGCCTTAGAATAGCAACTCAAACTTATTTCCTTTTTCTAATACCCATTCTAGACAGATTCAATCATCCTCAGGTATCACCTCTAACAGAGGCTCACCTGGTGGGATGATCTGAAGGATATGAGTCTCTAGTCATCAGGAATTTCTCAAGCTGATGCCACTGTACTTGGGCAATTGAGTTAAAATGGAGCAAGGGGGTATCAAGAATCTCTGCAGTGTGTCACCTGGTGCCAAAATGTTCTTCTCTGCTCTAGTGGTGTAACAGCTACCCTACCTTCTCCATACTGGAATATTATTCCTTTCCTTGCTTACTGGTCCCTTGCTCTCTCCCCCAGTAGAGGTAACACCTTTATGGAAATCAGAATCTCTATATGCACAGAATTTGTAGGGAATAAAGCCCGAATTTCCAAAGTGAATCCCTGGGAATAAAGGCAAATAGGAACATTCCTCTATATTGACTTCTGGACCCATACTTTGTCTATTGTGACAAAGTACCATGTGACATCTATTATAATGGTCTTTGTGAACCCTGAAGTTACGATGGCACAATGACCCAGGAGGTCCTGCAGGCTATTCTCTCTGAGCTGGCACTCATATCTGGTTCTGCCACTATCATGTTGGTGTTTTCTGATTACTGTTGCATGACACCAAATCTCATCACCGTGTGCCCACTACATCGTCTTTGCTGAAAAGTAGGTCCTTTATTCTAAAACAAGTATCCTGTCTGGGTGAATCGAACATCCTATAACCTCACTTAGCATTGCTTTGTGAGGCTCTGAAGAAAAGGCAACTTGAAAACTCATCAAGACAAATCATCTGTCTGTTGATCAACTTGCTACTAGTTTATTTCCTCAAGCTACAGTGCAGGATTTGAATGATGGGCTCATGTATTCATTGTGCCCACTATGACTAGAGGTTTGCTGACATCAACTGATTGTCTTTCAATCCACTTGGTTGTTGATGGTGAATGTGTCTGTTGGGTGTTAATATGGGCAAAGATGTTCACATTTATGCATACTTCTAAAGTCTCAGCATCATGCCTCACTGCAGATGAATATTCCAATCTTCCAATTGTTTTGCTCACAACCACCTGATCAAACCATTGCCTTCCCCCTCTCTTCCCCCACTCTGTATTAGCCACTTTTTTGTGTGTTTGAAAGTGTCCCTAAGTTATAACTGTCCCCTGGAAGCTGTTCCTCTCCCACTTCTGTTTTGTCTTTTAGGGCCACACTTGAGTGGGGCTGACGGATAGATATAGTCAATCTTTAGCTTGTATTCAGTCTACAAAGTCTGTGTTCTTTGGAAATAAGTACAAGATTTCCTAAAGTATCCACTGAGATGTTCCCAATCCCCATTTTAAGGTCCTACACTTTTCAAATCAGGAACATTTGCAGAGAAGTCTGCTCCTTTTTTCCTGAAGATACTTTAATATTTACTTTTATATAGGTTGGCGTTTTAGTCACTAAGTCATGTCTGACTCTTGTGATCCTATGGACTGAAGCCTGCCAGGCCCCTCTGTCCATGGGATTCTCCAGACAAGAATATAGGTTGGCTTGTAACAAATTATTTAAGTTTTTGTCTAAAAGTGACTTTTAAGTAGGCTTAAAGTATATTTTAACTGAGTACAGAGTATGTTTTACCTGAGTATAGACTTCTAGGTTGGCAGTTATTAGTTTTTTGTATTTTATAGATACTGTCCTCTGGCTTCCATTGTTTCTGTTAAAAAGTTAACTATTAGTGCTATTTTGGTTTCTTTGAAGAGATATCATTATTGTTAACATCACCTCCAGCTTACTTAGGAAGAGGGCATGGCAACTTACTCCAGAATTCTTGAATCCCCATGGACAGAGAAGCCTCACGGGCTATACTCGGATATGACTAAGTGACTTAGGATGCACATCCAATGTATTTAAGACTTACATTTTTTCTTGGATAACTAACAGAAACCTACTTTGTAGCACAGAGAACTCTACTCAATATTATGTAACAACCTAAATGGGAAAATAATTTGAAAAATGTAGATATGTATATGCATAACTGAGTTACTTTGCTGCACCCCTGAAACTATCTCAATACTGTTAATCAACTAAACAAAGTTTAAAGAGATTTACATTTTTTATGTTACCAGCTTTTATATGATAAGCCTAAATATAATTTTTGCTGCATTTATCCTGGGTGGGATTCTCAGGTCTTCTTCAATCATTAAGTTGAATATTTTAGATAATATTCAGTCATTAACATCTTAATTATTTCTTGTACTATCCCTTTCCTTTATATGGGATTTGAATTATACCTATATTAGACCTTTAACCACATCCCAGGTGGCACAGTGGTAAAGAATTCCCCTGCCAATACAGAGAACACAAGAGATGCAAGTTCCATCCTTGCATTAGGAAGATCCCCTGTGGTAGGAAATGGCAACGCACTCCAGTTTTCTTGCCTGGGAAATCCCATGGACAGAGGAGCCTGGCGGGCTACAGTCCACGTGATCAGAAAGAGCTGGGCATGACTGAGTACACACACAAACACACACACACATATGTTATCTTATGCTTATCTTACTTTAAGAAAGGTTTTGGTTTTGGTTTTGTTAAGCAGCTAGAACAAAGATGAATCTAATAAGGTGTTGAGGTAATTAAAAGCAGGTCAATCTATGGTTATCCCTTTCTCCTAAGGTTTATTTTTAAGGTTCCTAATTGTGTCCCAACTGAAAGTATTGGCCTGCAATTTCTCCCTTCATCCTATGTGTATACAAACAATTCCATGCACTCTCTCTTTGCCACCATATTTTTGAATCTGCACATAACTTAATAATTAAAGGGCCCCAAATCTTGGCTCTTTTGGTTTTTATTCTCTGCTTTTTCAAACCTATAATAATTCCTCACTGCTCTGGAAGGTTCCCCAAACATTTGAATACATTTTAAAAAATAGCTTGTCCAGATTTTCTAATGTAAGTGCTAGTCAAAAACAACCTAATCTGCCATTACAGGAAACAGATTGTTGGTAGTATAATGTAACATTTAAAGAATGGGCCTTGGCAGCTAAGATTTCTGAGACTGAGTCCTGGATCTCTTACACAGAAACAGCTCTAACATTATGTTCAAGAGAATAAATGTTGAAGCCAAACTGCATAGGATTTAATCTTGAGTCTCTAAATTGAGTGACCTTGAACAAGTTTCTTAATGTATCTTTGCAATATGACTTCTTATAGAAAGTTGAAAAAGCATTAATTCCTACCTATATCATTGTTGTGCAGAGTAACATGTATAAGCAATTTTAACATTGTCTGGCATAAATGTAGCACTCAACAATGTTAGATTTTTCTTTGTGTTCTCTTGGCAAAATGAAGCTAGTATGACCTACTAATAAGGTTGCTTTAAGAAATGGAGGCTTGCTTTCGCCTCAGTCTCGAGCGCTAGCTGGCAGCCAAGCATACGCGCTCAGGGATTAGCGGCCACCATCGACGGTGCTTAGGCCCCTCTGGGCTCATCTGTGCCACTTGCCACACACTCCGCCGTCATAAGCCGCCATCATGGTAAAGCTCGCAAAGGCCGGTAAAAATCAAGGTGACTCCAAGAAAATGGCTCCTCCCCCAAAGGAGGTAGAAGAAGATAGTGAAGATGAGGAAATGTCAGAAGATGAAGACGATGAGAGCAGTGGAGAAGAGGTTGTTATTCCTCAGAAAAAAGGCAAGAAGGATGCTGCAACTCCAGCAAAGAAGATGATGGTTTCCCCAACAAAAAAGGTTGCAGTTGCCACACGGGCAAAGAAAGCAGTTTTCACCCCTGGCAAAAAGGCAGCAGCTATGCCAGCCAAGAGGACAGTTACACCTGCCAAAGCAGTGGTAACACCTGGCAAAAAGGGAGGCATCCCAGGCAAAGCATTGGTAGCAACCTCTGGTAAGAAGGGAGCAGCCACCCCAGACAAGGAAGCAAAGAACAGCAAGAATGCCAAGAAGGAATACAGTGATGAAGAAGATGAAGATGACAGTGAAGAGGAAGACAATGATGATGAAGAGAAGGATGAGCCAGCAGTGAGGAAGGCAGCTGCTGCTTTTGGTGCTGCTCCTGACACAGATGATGAGGATGAGGAGGATGACAATGATGATGATGAGGAGGAGGAGGACAAAGATGACTCTGAAGAAGAACCTATGGAGATTGTACCAGCCAAAGGAAATAAAGCTCCAGTAAAAGCTGTTCCTGTGAAGGCTAAAAGCACTGCTGAAGATGAAGAGGGTGATGATGATGATGAAGATGAAGAGGAAGAGGATGACAGTGATGAGGAGGAAGAGGATGACAATGATGAAGAGGAGGAGGATGATGAGGAAGAAGAGGAGGAGGAGGAAGAAGAAGAGGAGGAAGAGGAAGAAGAGCCATCAAAGAAGCACCTGGAAAACGAAAGAAGGAAATGGCTAAACGAAAAGCAGTTCCTGAAGCCAAGAAACAAAAAGTGGAAGGCACAGAACCAGCTACATCTTTCAATCTCTTTGTTGGAAACCTGAACTTCAATAAATCTTCTCCTGAATTGAAAACGGGTATCAGTGATCTTTTTGCTAAAAATGATCTTGCTGTTGTCAATGTCAGAACTGGTGTGTCTAGGAAGTTTGGCTATGTGGATTTTGAATCTGCTGAAGACCTGGAAAAAGCCTTGGAACTCACTGGTTTAAAAGTCTTTGGCACTGAAATTAAACTGGAAAAACCAAAGGGAAAAGACAGTAAGAAAGATCAAGATGCAAGAACACTTTTGGCTAAAAATCTGCCTTACAAAGTTACTCAGGATGAATTAAGAAGTGTTTGAAGATGCTGTGGAGATCAGATTAGTCAGCAAGGATGGAAAGAGTTAAAGGGATTGCTTATATTGAATTTAAGACAGAAGCTGGGGCAGAAAAAACCTTGAAAAAGAAAAGCAGGGAACAGAGATAGATGGGCGATCCATTTCTCTGTACTACACTGGAGAGAAAGGTCAAAGTCAAGACCATAGAGGTGGAAAGAATAGCACTTGGAGTGGTGAATCAAAAACCCTGGTTTTAAGCAACCTCTCCTATAGTGCAACGGAACATATTCTTCAGGAAGTATTTGAGAAGGCAACTCATATGAAGGTGCCCCAGAACCAAAATGGCAAATCTAAAGGGTATGCATTTATAGAATTTGCTTCATTTGAAAATGCCAAAGAAGATTTAAATTCATGTAATAAAAGAGAAATTGACAGCAGAGTCATCAGACTGGAATTGCAAGGACCCAGGGGATCACCTAATGCAAGAAGCCAGCCACCCAAAACTGTCTTTGTCAAACGTCTCTCTGAGGATACCACAGAAGAGACATTAAAGGAGTTGTTTGATGGCTCTATTTGAGCAAGGATAGTCACTGACCGGGAGACTGGATCCTCCAAAGGGTTTGGTTTTGTAGACTTCAACAGCGAGGAAGATGCCAAAGCTGCCAAGGAGGCCATGGAAGATGGTGAAATTGATGGAAACAAAGTCACTTTGGACTGGGCCAAACCTAAGGGTGAAGGTGGCTTTGGAGGCTGAGGTGGTGGCAGAGGTGGCCAAGGTGGCTTTGGTGGCAGAGGCCAGGGAGGCTTTGGAGGGCAAGGAGGCTTCCGAGGAAGCAGAGGAGGAGAAGGAGACTACAAGCCACAAAGAAAGAAGACGAAGTTTGAATAGTTTCTTCTATCCCTGTCTTTCCCTCTTCCATTTAAAAGAAAGGACTCTGAGGTTTTTACTGTTACCTGATCAATGGCAGAGCCTTCTGAGGAAATTCCAAGACAGTATACAGCCCTGTGGTCTACTTGGAAATCCGTATAGATAACATTTCAAGGGAGATAACACTGTTGGTGTTGACTGGATATTCGTGTAAACTTTTTAAAGAGATGAGTGATAGAGCTAACCCTTATCTGTAAGTTTTGAATTTATATTGTTTCTTCCCATGTACAAAACCATTTTTCTCATATGGAGTTTTTTTCTTTTTTTTTTTTTTGCGTTAGGGGGTATAAAGGAAAGAATGTTTTATCATGATTTTTGCTTCAGCAATTTTGGGACAGATTAAAAGTCCTAGAACTCTGGGGGAAAAAAAAAAAGAAGTGGAGGCTTTAATATAAACAAAATTATTTTGCTAGTGCTTAGTACACAATAAATACTCATATATTAGTATGTGAATAGTAAATGAATGAAGAATATGTAGTAATTAATGAATTAAGAAAAGCCTTTCCCTCTGTAGTATCTTTTAATTCTCTTCTGTTTTAGTAGATCGCCTTATCAAGTTCAGCGTTAAATAAGAACTGACGGATGCACAGATATTTGTTTTTGAGATGATTAGATGTCATGAAAATCAAATTAGAAACACTCAGAATTGAATGATCTTTCTCTGCACATTGGAAGGTACATCTCCATAACCACATGATTGATCATTCATGATTTAAACAGAAATTGTGTTTGCTATTCATGTCAAAGGTCAGAGAACAAGAGGCAATAATAATATTTTAAAGAAATTATTTGAAAGAGCTTTCAAATTTTTATGCATTTAGTCATTTCATTATTTCTCTTAATATTGGAAATGCAATTTTTAAGTAAAAACTGTTAAAGACTTTAGTAGTCATGATTAGAGATTACTTGATAAAAGGATTTGGTTATACAATTTTCAGTCTGGTTTCACAATGAATATAACTAAAGAATACTAAATAATATGGATAATATGAATAATGGACTGGTATGAACACAGAAGAAGGTCTTATATTTGAGCCTATGTTTTCCAAGAATTTTATTAGTCCTTGCACAAACACTTATCAAATGTGCAAGCAATTACTCTCTGAAAAAATAATAATAGATTTTATAGGCTGAACATCTCCCTTAACTCTAAAAACAAATGACATGTAATAATGAATTTTCGACCTTTACATTTAGGGTCAGAAAAAACTTATATTAAATTATACATTTCTTCCATTCATTAAAAATTAAAAAAAAATAAAAGCAATAACACACAACTTTTAATTTCAGAATATTTAACACAGAATTTAGAAGACACGTGTTGGAAAAGAAATTAACTTATTACTAGAATTTTGTATTTGTTCTTAGATGTAACTGACAAGTAGAAGGCACACAATGGGAAAGTTTAAAATGTATAATATTTCAGATATATAAAAAAGAGAACAGTTTAACAACCATTCATATGCCCCTCTTCTTAGCTTATACAAATATATGCAGAGTTAAACATTCTTATGTGGCCCTAATCAATTTCATTCCCCTTTTTATATATCCTGCTCCTACCAGAGCTCATCAATATATTAAATTTGGTGTTTTTCATTTTCATGCATGCCTTTATATGTTTATTTCACATCTTTATATCCATAAACATGATCTACTATTTTTCATACTTTTAACTTTTATGTAAATGTAATAATGTCTTTTCCATTATGGCACTTATTGTTGGGTTCCTCATGTAGAGTTTGGAAGTCACCATTCTGTCCTAACAAGTGGGAAGCTAAACAGATTGACAAAATCAACAACTCTTCATGAATCCATAACAAAGAGAAGGAAACAAGGCAAACTGCTGACCACAAGAAGAGACAGATGAATACAGAGAATAACAATTTACTAGAGCAGAAACCTCCTAAGAAACCAGGGCCAGGAGAAAACCTGAACTGGTCAGTGTGAACAAGGCTGAGAGTTAAAAACTCCAGAGCACCCAATCATTGGGTGGTACCAGAGTTTTGTGGGATTTACCTCTGGGTTTAGTCATGTTCCCTTGGTAATAATGGGGAAAAATACTTCCAACTAGAGGAGGATAATGGGAATCCTTTTGAAATAAACAAGAGCACTCTGTTCTTAATACAGCCTGCCCTCAAAGGAAACTAGTTAACCAGAGCCTGGCCTGCTGGCATATTTTTGTTGTTGTTTTTGTTCAGTTGCTATATCCAACTATTTGTGACTTCATGGACTGCAACAAGCCAGGCTCCTCTGTCCTCCATTTCTCTCCCAGAATTTGCTGAAATTCATGTCCATTGAATCAGTGATGCCATCCAACCATCTCATCCTCTGCCAACTCCTTCTCCTTTTGCCTTCAATCTTTCCCAGCATCAGTCTTTTCCAATGAGTCGGCTCTTCACATCAAGTGAAAAAAGTATTAGAGCTTCAATCCTTCCAATGAATATTCAGGGTTGATTTTCATTAGGACTGACAGGTTTGATGTCCTTACTGTCTAAGGGACTCTCAAGAGTCTTCTCTAGCACCACATTAGAAAGCATCATTCTTTGGTGCTCAGCCTTCTTTATGGTCCAACTCTCACATCCATACATGACTACTGGAAAAACCATTGACTAGATGGACTTTGTTGGCAAAGTGATGTCTCTGCTTTTTTAATATGCTGTCTAAGTTTGTCATGGCTTTCCTTCCCAAGAGCAGTGTTGGTGTATTATCAGAAGCTAACTGATGTGAGGGAAGGGAGATTATCCAACTCTAGTCGACCTAGTCATCTGGTCCCTAAGGGAGTAGTGGGGGGAGAGAATCTGAAAAACATTTGCAACATTCACAGTTCAAAAGAATAGGCTTACTAAGAGACTGAGAACTAATCATAAGACTATAAAATGCCTCCCGGCCTTCCAACCTCCATCTTAACTCCACATTACTAAAGGTCTATTACAGCAGTCGTTTTCATCTGGCACATATCATGTTCAGCTATCCAGAAAAAATTGCAAGTATACCAAAAGTCAAAAATGAAAGAAATTAAAGACATCAGGAACAAGCATGGCAGAGATGTAGGAATCATCAGATTGGGAATTTAAAACAGCTATGATTAATATGTTAAGGCTCTAATGAATCAAGTAGAAAGAATGCAGAAAAAGATAGGCAATGTAAGCAGAGAGATGAAAACCTTAAGAAAGAACTGAAAAGAAAAACTAGATATAAAAAACACTATACTAGAGATGAACAGTGCCTTTGATGGGCTTATTAGTAGATTGGACATGGCTGAGGAAATAATTTCTGAGTTAACGATATCCCTATAAAAACTTCCAGAATGGAAGGCAAGGAGAAGAAATATTGAAAAAAAAAATAGAGTATCCAAGAATGATGTGACAAATATGAGTAGTGGAAATGCCATAAGGAGACAGAAGGAAAGAAGGAAAGAGAAGAAATATTTGAAACAATAATGACTCAGAACTTCACCAAATTAATGTCAAAAACATTATGGTTTTTATTTTAATCAATAAACTTACATGATTTATCCATGTTAATGAATGTAGTTCTATATAATTTGCTTTCATAGCTATATATTTCATTGTATAAATATACGATAAATTAGTAAATTTATTTTCCTGCTGGTGGTATTTGCTTCCAATTACTTGCTTCCGTAAATGTGACAATAAATATTCCTTCTTAATATCATTGTGCATACATATAACATAGGGCAGTGCTTATGAACAAAATTTTCTGTGATGAGGAAAATTTCTATATCAATGTTGTTCAAAGTAGTGAGCACTTAAAATTTGGCAAGTGTGGCAGAGTAACTGATTTTTTACTTTAAATTCAATAAATATGAATTTAAATAGCCACAAATGGCTAGTGATAATATTTGGAAGTTTACTAAGAAGTACTATGCTATAGAAGTAGAATATTTAGACCATCATATAATCTAAGGATTATTGCTATCATTGCATAGAGATATATTCATTTTCAACTTTACTATTTCATATTGCATGAAGAATATTCAAACAGTTCCAATTTTCTTCAGCACAGATAAGAAATCTTTTATTTTTATATCTTTATGAACTTTTGGTACTGTCAGTCAAAATAATGAGTTCACAATTGCTTATCTTTATTTTTTCCTTTGCAGAGGAGAGAAGAGGCATTGTATTTTCTGATTACCAGTGAGATTAACCATTAATTTTTATGACTTTTAGCTATTTGGCTTTCTCTTCTGTGAATTACCAACTCATATAATTTCTCCATTGATTTTTCTACTGGTTTATGTTTTTCTCACTGATTTCTGATTGTCCCTCATATATTGTTGAAATGAACCTTTCTTTGGTTGCATTGCCAAGCTCTTCTCCACTTTTATTTCTGCTTGTGTTTCTTCTAATTATTTACTTAAGACTCAGAAAATTAAAGTAGTTAAATTTATTAGAATTTTTATATGGTTTTGCTTTTGAGATATTAAGACATTTTCCTAATTCAAGCTCTATATTTTATTATAAAATTAAAGAAATAAATAATAAGAGAAATCTAATTTTATTTTTATATATGTGGAAAACATTAGTCTCAATACCATTTATTCCACTGTGTTCCCCTTGATTTTGCAAAGCTGTCTTTCTTACATATCATGTTATCAAATATTGATTTACTTCTGACCCTTTAGTGTATTTTTCTTTTCTTATACACATATTATATATTAATTGCACTATTTTTATAATTCAAGAAAAGTCCTCCTTGTTCTTCTTAAAAACTGTCTTGACAGAGTATACCATGTAGGCATTCCTTTTTAAACCATTTTATATATCTTTGTATAAATATGTGTATATATATATATATATATGTATATATAGCTGTATATATTTATATACAGCTTGGGTGGACTTTGAGTTCCAAGCATCTCTGTGCCATGGGACCCAGCTTTGTCCAGAAACAGGAAACCAGAAGCAACCTCTAAATAAGAACTTACCAGTGCAGAATTATGAAAGACCAGATCCATTGTCTTAGAACAGGACACCTTTGAGTTAGCTTTACTCTGAGTGCTTATGGAACCAGACTAAATCAATTCATCATGGCAGTCTGTCTGAAATTACATCCTGCCTGGCTCCCTCCTTGTCCCTCTCTTGGTTTCCTCATTCTCTTACTAGTTTTGGTACACTTTCTTTAAAAATCCTTTGCATAAGGATGGTTATTTTAGAGGCTGCTTCTGAAGAACCCAGCTTCCCTGGTGGCTTAGAGGGTAAAGACTCCACCTGCAATGTGGGGGACCTGGGTTCGATCCCTGGGTTTGGAGGATACCCTGGAGAAGGGAACAGCTACTCAACTCCAGTATTCTGGCCTGGAGAACTCCATAGAGAGAGGAGACTGGCAGGCTACAGTCCATGGGGTCACAAAGAGTCGGACATGACTGAGGGACTTTTAGTTTCTGAAGAATCAAATTGAAAACAGTAGCAGTTAGCCCTTTGTTCTTTTGGGTACTAATATGAAGCTTGTCTAGCTTCACTGTCACATACAACTATGCACGAGCACATACACAAATGTGAATTAGTTGGGATTTTTAATAGAAAAAGATCAAATTTTCAGATTATCACTTTTCATACAGCATCTTTGTGTTCATACACCTGCATCTCTCCCATTTTTCAGTTCTACCATAATTATTCAATATAAATTTATTTTTACATAAAAGTTATGCACATCTTTATTACATTTAGTCTTAGACATCTTTTTTTTTTTTTTGCTATTTCCAAAGACTTTTTGTTGCTAATTTAAAGCAATTGAATTTGTGGCAATCTAATATTTCCTGGTGGCTCAGTGGTAAATAATTTGCCTGCCAATGCAGGAGATGTGGGTTCAATTCCTGGGTTGGGAAGATCCCTGGAGAAGGAAATGGCAACCCACTCTAGTATTCTTGCCTAGAGAATCTCATGGACAGAGGAGCCTAGTGGGCTACAGTCCATGAGGTCACAAGAGTCAGACACAATTTAGCAACTAAACAACAACAGATATTTACCAACATTGCTAAACTTCCTTACTCTATAATTCTCTTTTGTGTTTTTGGTTTTCTAAGTAGACCATCATATAATCTAAGGATGACAATTTCTTTTTCTCTTAAATTTATTTTATTCCTGTGACTTTTCTTATAACTATAGAATATTGATAGCACTGCTGCTGCTGCTGCTAGGTCGCTTCAGTCGTCTCCAACTCTGTGCGACCCCATAGATGGCAGCCTCCCAGGCTCCCCCGTCCCTGGGATTCTCCAGGCAAGAACACTGGAGTGGGTTGCCATTTCCTGCTCCAATGCATGAAAGGGATAGATTTGATAAAACCTTGTAAATTAAAAAGAAAATTGATATTAATCACTTATTCTACACATATTTCTGATATTTTAGAGTGCTATCAAGAAAGCACAGAAAAACTTCCCTGTCAGGAAAGTTTATTTATAATTCTGTTTTTGCATAATCCAAGTTGAAATATTAAATAAAATAAATAATACCTTACTATATAATTCCTTAGTAGATTAAAAATATGTGTTCATGATACACCTTTTTTATTCTTAATTCAGATTTTTATAAAATTTCATTTCACCTAATATTGATATGACTACATGAGGTTTTTCATGTATGTTTAGTATTTGCATAGGAATATTTTTTAAGATTTGGGTCATCTCATATAAATAATCAACAATTATTTAAAAACAGTTATAGTCTTTCAAGTTTAACCTTTTATTTGGAGAGTTTTTACAGTTAGATTATCTAAATATTCGAAAGTATTTTCAAGCTTGTTATGTTTTCTATTACATTTTTTCCTGCATTACTGTCTAAGATGTTATGCATTTAATTTTTAACATTTTATTGATTACCCTTAAAACTTACAAGGCTGCAGTTATTTGAAAGGCTAAAATTATCTGTATCTTTACACTATAAATATCTTAAGAATTTTTGAAATTTTCCATTTCAATTTGTGTTTTAAATATTATGGGTTTTCAGTATTTTATTTCTATCATTTTCTTATAAATTAATACTTAATATTATTTCTTATATAGCTGATGCATATTTATAATGTAAATTTGTAGGTTTCATATTTTCTTCTGCATCTTATATTCAAAATTTGGTTTCCATTTCCTATTTTAACTGACACTCTTTAAGGGACCATAGATGTAAATATATTAGTGATAACAATCTTTTGTTGTTTTTGTTCTGAAAGTATCATGATACCTAACAGTCATTCATGGTGAAAATATTCTTAGTCATGGTATTTTTTTCCTCACAACATAGAAGATATTCCAATCTCTTTGTGATTTCATTTATAACTTGAAAACATCTTTATCAACGTAATTGGATTTCTTTTTGCATAAAAAGGTATTTATTTAGTTTTGAGAGTTAAATAAATTACAGTTTAATTTTTTTCACTCTTAAAACAGCTTAGGTAATTCTTACAAAAAAAGAGGACAAGGTATGGAAAGTATAAAATCACAAATGTTTTCACTCATTACAGATGACTTTATATAATTTCACCACTTATGAATTATCAGGACATCTATAAATTGTGAAAATTATTTTCCTATCTTATTTCCAAATATTATGTATTTTCTGTTTACTTTTGGAATCTGTGAATATACCAGATCACATATTTCATATTTATTTAGCTATGCCAAGATGCTATAATAGGAGTTTAAAAAGTATTTGTTACACATCCCAACAAAGCATAACTAAACTTAATACCAACATTAGTGATGCCCTTGTTTCTTTTCAAAGGAGATCACCTTTTCAGAGGCAAAAGTATATTTCTCCATATTGACATAGAGAAATATCAATAATGTCAAATGTATTTTTCTTTTCATTCCCATGACTTTATTACTTGAAGTTTGTACATTTTGATCATGTTCACCCATTTTTCTCAACTTTGCAACAATCCTCTCCTTTGGCAAACACCAATCTGTTCTCTGAATCTGTGAGTTTGATTTTGTTTTGTTTGTCATTTGTTTTTTATTTTTAAGATTTCAGATATCAGTGAAATCATACTCTTATTTGTCTTCCTCTGTCTGACTTATTTCACTTACCTTGATACCTTTAAGGTCCATCCATGGTGTCACAAATGGTAAGATTTCAATTTTAATGGATGAGTAGTATTCCATTGGGTATGTGTTCACGTATGTGTGTGTGTGTGTGTGTGTGTATAGCTATACAACTTCTTTAGTCATTCATCCACTGATGAACTCTTAGGTTGTTTGTAAATAATGCTGCAATGAATACTGAGGTGACTATATCTTTTCAAATTAGTATTTTTGCTTTAATCAAATAAATACCCAGAAGTGGAATTGCTGATCATTTGGTAGTTCCATTTTTAATTTTTGAGAAACCTTCATAACATTTTCCATAATGACTACACCAATGTACATTCCCAATAGCAGTGCAGGAGATTGTCCCTTTCCTTCACATCCTTGCCAAAACTAATAATTTCTGGTCTTTTTGATAATGACCATTCTAATAGTGAAGCAGCATCTCACTGTGGTTTCAATTTTGCATTTTCCTGATGATTAGTGATGCTGAGCATCATTTCATGTATGTTAGCAACTTGTATGTCTTCTTTGGACACATCTATTCAGATCCTCTGCCTGTTTTTAGTCAGATTTCTCTTCTCTTCTTTCCTTCCTTCTTTTCTATCTTTCTTCTTCTCTTTTTTTCATCTATTGGGCTGTATGAGTTCTTTATGAATTTTGGAATTAGCCTCTTATTGGATACATGATTTGCAAATAATTTCCCCTAGTCAGAAGGTTGGCTTTTATTTTGTTGATGGTTTCCTTTGCTATTCATGAGCTTTTTAGTTTGATATAGTTCTGTTTATTTAACTTATATGCAGAGTACATCATGAGAAACACTGGACTGGAAGAAACACAAGCTGGAATCAAGATTGCCAGGAGAAATATCAATAACCTCAGATATGCAGATGACACCACCCTTATGGCAGAAAATGAAGAGGAACTCAAAAGCCTCTTGATGAAAGTGAAAGTAGAGAGTGAAAAAGTTGGCTTAAAGCTCAACATTCAGAAAACGAAGATCATGGCATCCGGTCCCACCACTTCATGGGAAATAGATGGGGAAACAGTGGAAATAGTGTCAGACTTTATTTTTCTGGGCTCCAAAATCACTACAGATGGTGACTGTAGCCATGAAATTAAAAGACGCTTACTCCTTGGAAGGAAAGTTATGACCAACCTCGATAGCATATTCAAAAGCAGAGACATTACTTTGCCAACAAAGATTTGTCTAGTCAAGGCTATGGTTTTTCCTGTGGTCATGTATGGATGTGAGAGTTGGACTGTGAAGAAGGCTGAGCACCGAAGAATTGATGCTTGTGAACTGTGGTGTTGGAGAAGACTCTTGAGAGTCCCCTGGACTGCAAGGAGATCCAACCGGTCCATTCTGAAGGAGATCAGCTCTGGGATTTCTTTGGAAGGAATGATGCTAAAGCTGAAACTCCAGTACTTTGGCCACCTCATGCGAAGAGTTGACTCGTTGGAAAAGACTCTGATGCTGGGAGGGATTGGGGGCAGGAGGAGAAGGGGGCGACAGAGGATGAGATGGCTGGATGGCATTATGGACTTGATGGACGTGAGTCTGAGTGAACTCCGGGAGTTGGTGATGGACAGGGAGGCCTGGCGTGCTGCGATTCATGGGGTTGCTAAGAGTTGGACACGACTGAGAGACTGATCTGATCTGATAGTTCTATTTGTTTATTTTTGCTTTTGTTTTTGAAGTCAGACCCAGAAATTCATGGCCAATATCTATGTCAAAGAGCTTACCACCTATGTTTTCCTCTAGGAGTTCTATGGTTTCAGGTATTACACTCAAGTCATTAACCTATTTGGAGTGAATTTTTCTGTACTGTGTAAGAGTGTTGTCTAGTTTCAGTGTTTTGCATGTGGCTGTAGAGTATAACCAACACCATTTATTGAAGATACTGTCCTTCCCCATTATAAATTCTTGCCTCCTTTATCATAAATTAATTGACCACATATGCCTAGGTTTATTTCTGGGCTGTCTATTCTGTTCCATTGAGGTATGTGCCTGCTTTTATGTAAGTACCACAATATTCGGATTACTACAGTGTTTTTTCTAATTTTTAAAAATTAATTAATTTATTGTAATCAGAGGCTAATTACTTTACAATATTGCAGTGGTTTTTGCCATATATTGACATGAATCAGCCATGGGTGTACACGTGTCCCCCATCCTGAACACCCTCCCACCTCCCTTCCAATCCCATCCCTCAGGGTTTTACCAGTGCACTGGCTCTGAGTGCCCTGTTTCATGCATCAAACTTGGACTGGTGATCTATTTACATATGGCAATATACATGTTTCAATGCTATTCTCTCAAATCATCCTACCCTCGCTTTCTCCCACAGAGTCCAAAAGTCTGTTCTTTATATCTGTGTCTCTTTTTCTGTCTCTCATATAGGGTCATCATTACCATCTTTCTAAATTCCATATATATGTATTAATATACTGTATTGGTGCTTTTCTTTTTAACACAGTTCAAAATCTCTAGTTTTCATCTCTCTGAAGATTGATTTGGTAGTTTCATTTTTTTTTTCTGCAAAATATCATTGGAATTTTGATAGGGATTCAGTGAATCTGTAGATTGCTTTGAGTAGTACAATCATTTTAACTATTTTAATTCTCCAATCCATGAGCATGAACTATCTTTCCATTTATTTGTATCTTCTTCAATGTCTTTCATCAATGTTGTTACAATTTTCAGTGTATAGATCTTTCACCTCTTTGGTTAAATTTATTCCTAGGAATTTTATTCTTTGTAAAATGCAATCATGTATTGGACTGTTTTCTTAATTTTTGTTTCTGATAGTTGATATCAGTGCATAGAAATGCAACAGGTTTTTGTATATAAATATTGTATCATGCAACTTTTCTGAATTCATGTATCAATTCTAAAAGTTTTTTGGTGAAGCCTTCAGGGTATTCTATATATAAAATCCTGTTATCTGCAAATAGGGGAAGTTTCACCTGGGGCTTTAGCAGGTTAGCTAGGGAGTGCTGTGATTACATGCTCCTGCTAGTGCTAGCAAAGTAGAGGGAGAACATAAAACTGGCATCTGACAGTGCTTCTGCCCCCAGTGAGAATCCCAGCGGGCCCCTACCCCACCAGCAGATACTTCAAAGTTAGCAAATGAGTCTTTTTCCCATAGAGTCTAAATGCTTTTCTGCTCCTTTTGTGTTGGGTTCCTGTGTTAGTCTGCAATTTAAGCCCCTTAAGAGCAGAATTTCTGTTCCTTATAGACTTTGGGTCTCCAGGATAAAAGCCCTGTTGGTTTTCAAAGCCAGATGTTTGGGGAATTGTGTTTCCATTTCAGGCCTCAAATGTTCAAGTGTCTGAAGCAGGACATGAACGCCTCACTCCTCAGGGAGAAGCTCTGTAACTGTGAGATCCCTTCCTATTGTGATAGTGAGATCATGTCTCTGCCTTTCCTCATTGTGGTCCTTTTATTTTCTATTGTGGAAAATTAATTTTCAGATCCACAAAGAGGAAAGTGTTCCCCATGTAGCCTAGATTTGGTGTGTCCACAGGTGGAGGTGATCAGTGTGTTCTCTCTTTTGATGGTGTAGCTCTCTTCACAGGCAGTGCATTTGTTGCTTCCTGGTATCTCAGACACATTACACCTCTGGAGTAGTATTTTTTTTAAAGTTTCTTCCCTTGATTTAGGATGTTCTAATGGCAGAAAGTGAAGAGAAACTAAAGAGCCTCTTGATAAGGGTGAAAGAGGAGACCGAAAAAGCTGGCTTGAAACTCGACATTCAAAAAACTATGATCATGGCACATCACTTCTTGCCAAATAGATAGGGAAAAAGTAGAAACAGTGACAGATTTTATTTTCTTGGGCTCCACAATCACTGCAGATGGTGACTACAGCCGTGGAATTAAAAGACACTTGCTCCTTGGAAGGAAAGCTATGACAAATCTAGTATGTACATTAAAAAGCAGAGACATCACTTTGCTGATGAAGATCCACAGTCAAACTTATGGTTTTTCCAGTAGTTATGCATGGATGTGAGAGTTGGATCATAAAGAAGGCTGAGCGCCAAAGAACTGATGCTTTCAAACTGTGGTGCTGGAGAAGACTCCTGAGAGTCCCTTGGACTGTAAGGAGATCAACAATCAATCCTAAAGGAAATCAACTCTGAATGTTCATTAGAAGGACTAATGCTGAATCTCCAATATTTTAGTCACATGATGTGAACAGCCAATTCACTGGGAAAGACTGATGCTGGAAAAGATTGAAGGCAAAAGGAGAAGGGGATGAAAGAGGATGTGATGGTTAGATAGCATCACTGAGTCAATGGACGTGAGTTTGAAAAAACTCCAGGAGGTAGTGGAAGACAGAGGAGCATGGTATGCTGCAGTCCATGGAGTTGCAAAGAGCTGGACACGACTTAGTGACTGAAGAGCAACAGCAGAAGGTGAAGGTAATATTAAAGGCAATCTCAAGTCTTTGTAAGAATGGCATTTTTGTTATTCACTTTATTCCTTTCCTCAAATAATTAGCCAGTTTAATCAGAATTTAGTCTTCTTTTCTTTGCAAGGTCATTTTCCCCATGGTCTATCATTTTAATCAAGTTGTAAGCCTCTGAAAACCTTAAGTATAAAAGGCATTCAGATTGTGCTCTTCACAGCACATACTCACAAGCTAGATATTTCTTCTAGCTTATCTAATGCCTGTTTATTTCAAATAAGGAAAGCTCCACTCTTTGCAAGCCCATGGACTGTAGCCTGCCAGGCTCCTCTGTCCATGGAATTTTCCAGGCAAGAAGACTGAAATGGGAACCCAGGTCTGTTGAGTCTCCTGCACTGGCAGGCAGAGTCTTTACATTGCACCACTTGGAAAACGCACAAGGAAAGCTCACTGCCTGCCTATTCTTCTTGCTTCTCTCCATCCCTCCCTCCTTTTCTTCCTTTTCTCTCCTCCTCAATATCACTCACTCTTTTCCTACCTCTCTCTCTCCCATTTAACTCCTGGGATGTTTTACATTCTTCTGAGTTCAGCTATGCTTCTAAGGAAATTTTAAAAATTTATTTCATCAACATTTATTGTAGAGTTTTCAATATACCTAGTTTACCATGCTGTTAGAAACAAAGGAACTCAAGAGACATTTCTAGGTACTTGGTTTCAGAAGAACAAAAAAGAACTGAGGAAAATGTAAACACTTCACCCAGTTTGTCACAATTATGTACTTGAATTATCTGATTATTCAAATGTAAATTAAAAACTTATTTAGTTTCATAACATGAAGGAAAGGTGAAAAGCTAGTGTGGATTTTTCTTAATGTTTAAAGTATTTCATCCATGACCTCTTTTCAACAATCTCCAGATAATTCAACTCTGAAATTTTCCTCTTCTATGCATTTGTTATAAAATACAATACTCTTCTTACAAAAAACCACCTTAATTTATAAAGGAAGGCAATATTCCTTGTATTTGGAGTATCTATGATTGTATGACACTACACAAAGCCCCAAATCAGAGTTATAACAAGTACAATGCAAGCTGAAATGGCAGAGGCTAATTTTTTTAACGACGAAGTTTCTTCATATTGTATTACTTTAAAAATTACATTTATTACCAACCATCAAGATAAAACTGACAACTATAATAAGGAGCTAGTATAAGAGATGTACTGAGAGCACCACTCCATATCTCTC
The DNA here is from genome assembly GCF_032452875.1 of Bos javanicus. NCBI lineage: Eukaryota > Metazoa > Chordata > Mammalia > Artiodactyla > Bovidae > Bos > Bos javanicus. The sequence continues at coordinate 63,291,187 of NC_083879.1, read as the reverse complement.
TGTACACATAATTCAATTCTAAAAATTGAATTGTAACCTTACTCTAGCTTTTTCTAAAGCAGAAAAACACATAAACCCTGATGTTGTCCCTAAATCATTGTACATTTCTAAAGTGCTTTGAAGTTAACTAAGTACTTTTACTTCAATGATCTCATTTGATTTGATTCTCAGATTATCTTTGTGATGTAGACAAATGGACATATTATTATCATTTCTAAAAATGAGAGACCTGAACTTTAGAAATGTGGGTTAAGCCCTCAGAGTCTCTTATTTCTGTACTGAGGATGAGAAAATAAGTCTTGTTGTCACTGTCTGCCTTCTACTACAAAACATCAGACAGCTACAACTCAAGTGTCTGTGCTTTCAGGCTTATTCTGCAGGGGTATAATAAAAAGATCACAATACAGTAACTCTAAGAGGAATGTGTGTTCTTTCAGTATAATTCTACTACCAATCAACAAAGTAAATACACTGTTACACTACTGATTTGGGTTTGAGAAATCATGTTGTAAGCCAGAAAGCTTTCTGTTATGATCAGGGTTAAATATAACAACTAACACAATGGCAATTTTTGGACTACTATTAATTTTGCTATTGATATATTGCATTTTTAATCTTTCCCTAAAATAATTAAAAGTGTCTACAAAGAGAAGAAATTAAAAATTACAATATGACGATCATAAAAAACAATTCTAGTTCAAATAGTACTAACACTTTGTCCCCTAGTCTTTCTCTTATTTCTGTATATTTGGCCATTCTGTTACCAGTAAAGCACTGATACAAGGTTTTCTATCACTAAAGCTATTTCACATTGTGGGGTCCTAAGCAGATTATTAATAAGATAAATAAAATGGTACCATGGTTCCTATGTCTCATACATTACTGTGAACTAAGCCATAAGTTATAATCACTCAAAATTGTGCATTAGATATTAATATCCCTAATGATAAATATTTTATAGAAAACAACATAGATTCTTTATCTCGCAATGTTTGATAAGAATACATAATGAAACAAAGTGTGGAAACAGATTACAATTATCTTTTCTCTTTACTAACATGCAAACAAATAATAAACCATATATCAATGTTGGTAAAATATATACAAAATTTTATATAGGGATTATTAATTAGAAATACATACACGTATGGGTACTATATATGTGTAGGAGCACATAAATGACAAATACATTAGACTACTATTAGTTGGGTTTCACTATATATAATTGTAAAAGTGAAAAAATTGTAGTGGGTAGATAATTTGGTTAAACTAAAGCTGTGAAAAGGAATGCAAATACCTACTACATTATCTAGCCATTTCATCCCAAGGTAATAGCCAAGAAAAATGGAAAAGCATGCCCTGAAGAAAGGAATGGCAACCCACTTCAGTATTCTTGCCTAGAGAATTCCATGAACAGAGGAGCCTGGTGGGCTACAATCCAGTCTGTGAAGTCACCAAGAGTTGGATATGATGGAGTGACTTTCACTTTCACTTTCATATACATATAAGGACTTGTACATGAATAATATATCAGCTCTATTTATAGTGGCCCCATCCTGGAAATAATCAAGAGGTTGTCAAGTGGAGAATAAATAAAAGAATTGTAGCATATCCACACAATGGAATGTTACTCACCAACAAAAATGAATGAATTATTAATACAGACACCAGCAAAGATGAATTTCAATATAATTATGCCAAGTGGAAGAGCAAAATATTAATACAGAGAATAGCAAAAATGAATTTCAAAACAATTATGCCAAGAAGCAGGAAAAACATGTAAGTACTACATGATATCAATTATATAAACTCTGAAAAATGCAGCCTAATCTATAGTGACAGCAGATCAGTTGTTGCTAAAATCAGTGCTAGAGATGAAGGAGGAGTGGAAACAGAGAGAATGAAGAGAAGTTTCCAAAGGGTCCTGAGGAAACTGCTGTGTCTAATGGATATATTCATTATTTGGAAGTGAGTGATGATTTCAATTTATGTACTTAGGTAAAAATGTATTGAACTGGTATTCTAAGTATATTCAGTTTTATATATGTCAGTAACATCTCAATAAAGTTGTTTAAAAAATTACAGAACCAAGCTCAAATACCACTCCCTTCCATCCACTTCTTTTTTTTTTTTTTTTAGACATGTGGAAAGCCTACTTTATTTTTTTATTTTTATTTTTTTAGGTCAGCATTATTATCCTAATTTTATTTATTTTTTTACAATGGTTTATTTTATTTATTTTTTTATTTTTAAACTTTACAATATTGTATTAGTTTTGCCAAACATCAAAATGAATCTGCCACAGGTATACCTGTGTTCCCCATCCTGAACCCTCCACTTCTAAGATAGAATTATTCCAGGAGTGCTTATTCCACCTTTGTGCTCTGAAGGAAGCAGGCAACATGCAAGAAATTGTGAAACCACCATGTTGTAGGGAAGCCCAACCTAGCCATATGGAGAAGCCATGTGGAGGAGACAAAGAGATATCTGACCAGCCCTGAACTCTTCTAGACATTTCAATCACATTAAAGACATGTCAGCTGGGGCTTCCTTGGTGAGTCCAGTCATTAATAATCCACTTGCCAGTTCAGGGAACATGGGTTCAATCCCTGGTCCAGGAAGATCCCACAGGTTGCAAGGTAACTAAGCCTTTGTGCCACAACTATTAAGCCTGTGCTCTAGAGAAGCCAACAAGAGAAGCCACTGCAATGAGAAGCCTGTGGCTCTCAACTAGAGGGGAGCACCAGCTTGCAGCAACTAGAGAAAGCCCATGCCCAGCAACAAAGACCCAGCACAGCCAAAAATAAATAAATATTTTAAAAAGAAAAGGAAAAGGACACATGAGTAGAAGCCATCCTGAAAATTTCAGCTCTCTGTATCAGCAGGGTCAACCCACAGGGAATAAAGAATACCTGTACTTAGTCATCACCATCCAATACAGCATAAGTGTTTGATATTAAGCTTTTGAATGCCAAGGCATCCATTTCAAAATATATATAACTTAAATAAATAAGTATCCAGCTGTGTTTCATGGCTACTAGCAAAACAACCAGATAAGGAGCTAGGCTCTTGCAGAAAGCCTTGGGTAACCTGGATAACGCACCTTGAGTAATCCCGCTTCTTCCTTCCTAAGCCCTAATTCCCAGTCTTATGCTTTAAATCAGTCAATAAAGAGTAAACTTACAAAACTCTAGACACTCCATCCTTGGGTCTTAATAAAGTTCCAGGTTCATATTCTCTCTCTCTGCCCTTAACCTCAGCTGTGTGGCCTTCAGACATTTCAAGTACCCTCCAGAACAAGAAGAGTACTAAATCTTGTACTTCACAATTCCTGATGCTTTTTGCTGAAGTGTGTTCTGCAATCATAAGAACTACAAGGGCCAGTCCAGTCACAGTACTGAATACAGTGAGAGAAATATCTCTGGGGACTCGATACAAGTACACTGACCTTGGCCCAGACAGCACCACTATCAACATGTTGGGATTGAAACAACACCTACATTTAAGAAACAAAAGACACCATAAATGATAATAGTGAAATAGATAGCTAGTGAGAAGTTGCTATATAACACAGGGAGCCAAGCCTGGTACTCGGTGATGACAGAGGGGTGGGAAGGTGAGAGGAGATGGAGATTCAAGAGGGAAGTAATGTGTGTATAATTATGGGTAAATTGCATAGTTGTATGGCATAAACCAACACAATATTATAAACCAATTTTCCTCCAATCAAAGAATAAATAAAATTAATTTTAAAAGGAAAAAAGTGATAATCATAGTTTTAAGCACCACTACCACCCCTGTCCAAAAAAGAAAAAAAAAATTCTCTTCAGCTATACTTTTAGTGTAATTAACTAAAATATGTGATATTAATATAACAAATAAAATTTTTATTTTGGTATTATAAAAACAGAATTACATTTCAAGCATTTTTTAACTCCAGGTTAAAATGTATCTTAAAAACATTCTTTTATGAATTAAATATTTTAAACATTTGCTTTTTTAATGTTCTCACATTATTACCGGAACTCTGATATTTTTTATCTGAAATCTTTATGGTTGCAAATTCTTGATTTTATAAGGACATCATCCATTATATAATTAGGAATAAAATTGGTTTGCAACTTCTATTAGTGCCATTATATAATGTTAAAGCAGGCTGTATTTAACTTCAGCTGGATTTTAAGATGAATAAAATTAGCAGTTTATAAGTAAAGTGGCATTCAGTTGCCTAAAGAAAAGAAGAGTCTGAACTGCTTGATGAAAACCAGCTTTCCCTGTAACTAGCAATCCTGAGCAAATGAAAAGACAGGGTCAGATATTTAAAATATAATTTAAAATCATTTACAACCATGTTGATGGAAATCCACTAAGTTCTGTGGAAGTCTAAGAAATCCTGCTGCTGCTGCTAAGTCGCTTCAGTCATGTCCAACTCTGTGCGACCCTATGGATGGCAGCCCACCAGGCCCCTCTCTCCACGGATTCTCTAGGCAAGAATACTGAAGTGGGTTGCCATTTCCTTCTCCTCTAATAAATCCTAGGAGCAATTATTATTGTTATTTGCATTAGAAATTCTATGTATATTTAAGTATTTTAAAGTCAGTAGTGTAAACTGGTTAATTGTGAATAAATTTATTCGGAGTCTCTCACTATTGAGGCATCAATCAGGTCAAAGAAGATGGCTGTGTGCGTGCGTGCTAAGTGACTTCAGTCATGCCCGATCTTTGGAACCCCATGAACTGTAGCCTTCCAGGCTCCTCTGTCCATGGAATTCTCCAGGCAAGAATCCTGGAGTGGGTTGCCATTTCCTTCTCCAGGAGATCTTCCCAACCCAGGGATCGAACCCATATCTTTTACGTCTCCTGCATTGCCAGGTGGGTTCTTTACCACAAGCGCCACCTGGGAAGCACAAAAAGCGGATGGCTGGGTCAGCGTAATGACTGGATCTCTTGAGGCTGACACAAAAGCTCCAACTTTCTCTTTTCTTAGGATCATTTAGTAAGAAAAGACTGAGCACAAACTAACTTATATTGACAGTGATTTTCTGAATCCTGACAGGATAGGAAAGAACATCTTCCTTTGGATCTACTCTCTTCTGGCAGGTCTGAAAAATCCAGTGTTAGCCTGAGGAATAAAGTTAACAAACATTACTAAATTCTGGATAGAAAGAAGCTGTTCAAGGGGGAAGTCTGTAACACTTATTTGGAGCACATTTGACAAGATTCCTTCCTCTCATTACAGGCCAGTACCATCACCCTGTTCAGAGAGCCCTTTGAAAAATACACTGAGGCTCAGGGGCTACTCCCTGCCCCTCCCTGTAGATAAGGCTGACTAGTTTGGAGTATATCTGAAGGGCTGGACCAACAGCTTCAGGTAAAAGCATTCCTAATTTATAGGGCAGAGCTAGGAGGGAATGAACAGATTGTGAGGTCAGGAAAAGAAAACCAAGGTTGAGGAAAATTAGCCAGGAATGCTGTGGAGGGATGCTCCTTTTATGTGGGCTTATTAAAAGTTAGCCTAACTTAGGCTAGCAGAATCTAAAATACATCGATTATTAATATAGCATTTAGAAAAATGATGGTGAATACATGCGAAAACGGTCCTTTAGATCACAAATTCTGGACAAACCAAGAAAGCAACCAAAGATTGCTGTTCTTTAATTACTGTCTTCCCATCATCGCTAATGGAGAAGGCGATGGCACCCCACTCCAGTACTCTTGCCTGGAAAACCCCATGGATGGAGGAGCCTGGTAGGCTGCAGTCCATGGGGCCGCTAAGAGTCGGACACAACTGAGCAACTTCACTTTCACTTTTCATTTTCCTGCATTGGAGAAGGAAATGGCAACCCACTCCAGTGTTCTTGCCTGGAGAATCCCAGGGACGGGGGAGCCTGGTGGGCTGCTGTTTATGGGGTCGCACAGAGTCCGACACGACTGAAGCGACTTAGCAGCAGCAGCATCACTAATCACTACAACAATGATATTAGGCAACTATTCTATCCTCTCAATTGTAAGATAATCTATTTTTAGTAAGCAATTCATACTGTAACGTAGCAAGACCCTATGGGGCCTTCCCAGGAAAGACTTCTCCCACATCCTCTGCTTTAGGTCCTCTCAGAAGTACCTAGATAACAGTTGTTGTTGGTCGCTAAGTCAGCCACTAAGTCCTCTCTAACTCTGAGACCCCAAGGACTACAGCGCGCCAGGCTTCCCCATCATCTCCTGGAGTTTGCTCAAGCCCTTGTCCATTGAGTCGGTGATGTCATCCAAGCATCTCATCCTGTCAGTATTTGATGCCAATTTCCTGAGTTGTTTTGCAGATGTTACCCTTCCCCCTGCAAATGGAGGAACTACTTGATGACCTTAAGCACAGAGTCCCAGGCCTTTGAGATCTGTCTCATCATCAGCCAATCAGAGAACTCTATGTACCCTGTGTCACGGCCACACAGCCCCCACCCCATCCCTCATCCCCTGACATGGCCTCCATACCTGCCCTTTAAAAAGTCTTTGCAGAAGCCCTTTGGGGAACTCAGGTTTTTCTGGGCCAGAGCTATCTCTCCTTGCATAGCCCCAGAATAAACCTTTCCTTGCTCCAAACTCTGACATTTCAGTTTGGCCTAACTGTGCTTTGGGCACAGACTTGCATTAACAATAATGCCTTTTCAGAAGGCTTAGGAAATCTAGAATTTTATCTAAAAAATTCCCATTAATTTTCTACTCAAATTTTAGAAAGGCTCATGCTTGGGGAAAGTATCCTAGTCCCAAGATGAGAGAACCACCATCTTTCATTTAATCCAGGTTAAAACCCACTAATTCTCAACGGAAACTATCATTATCTATTCTACCTACTCCCCACAGTTATCCTCACTGTCTTCCTATTCACTGAAAACTGCCCTTCCCTCTATGAATTTTAATTAATTTTTCCTGACTTGTGTGTATTACTTTTTTCTAGTACAGAGTTTAAGTTTGCCAAAATATAAGAAAAAAGTTAAAGCTACTTAAATATTTCAGACCTGAACACACTACTTATTTAAATTATTTGTTGATTTAGTACAGAATTTGTATGAAATAGTTCTATAAACATGTCAGATGAGTGTAATTTCCTTGGTTCTGTCTCATCACAACAAAAATTTGAAACGATGGATGTCAAAGCCCTCAGCATGTCACAGCTCTTGGACAGTCTGTGTTATAGTTCTCAGACAGATCATCTTTATTTAGAAAGAAAGAAAAATACATCCTTGAGGCGTGGGGGCATACAGACCCAAAAGACGTAAAGAGAAGAGTGAGAGAGAAAGAGAGACCCCCGCCCGGCCCTTTGGCTCCTCTTTGTATATGTTTTGCCCCTCCCTCCTGGGCCTGCCCTATGTAAATTGGGCTAGGCAGGAGTGCAGTTTTTTCTACCCAAGGTCCTCACTCCAGTCCTTGGACCTTCCTTTGACCTTTCTTTGTTCTATTTTCTAGGGCTTGTCCCTTTCTTGTCTTTTAGCCACTGCCATTTTGGACTCCTGTTTCCTATTCTAACTACCTAACAAACACAATCACAATACAGGCAGCAATTTTTTTAAAGTTTACTTATAGGTATCCAAAAGTCTTTGAAAAAGTATAAAGTATATTTTAGATCACTGAGCTTAAAATACACAATGCATTCTATAGCTACAGGTGGCCTAAATAACACTGAAGGCCTAGGTTTAATTTAATAAGAAAACCATGTGTTTAGGTTGAAAGATAAAAACAAAGTAAGAAAAATTAGAAATCCTTCAATAATTAAAAATTGAGGATTATTTTGTTAACAATAGCAAAGCTTTAAGGGGAAAGAGTCAAGCAGTACATTGAAACAAAATGATCACGGCCGTTCTAATAATATAGATAACTAAATATTGAGAGAAACAGAAACATACTGTAGATTGAGTTCATTTTGACTTGTTCTGAAATTTGACTCCTTCAGGTTTCAATATACTTTTTTACCCATTTTTGCACTGCAGTTTATACCATTAAAAACTACTCACCTATGAGTTTAACAGAATATTAAAAAAAAAAAAAAAAATACACTCCAAAGACTCCGCTTTCATCACATATCATTTAAGTTAAAGGAATTTAACAGAGATTCGATAACTTGTTTTCCCCAAAGAGACTTTTGTGAAGGAGCTAATTCACATCTATTTACATGTGTTTTCTTAAAGCATATGCTTACCCTTCCATGAGGAAATTTTAAGCAGTAATTTAAAAAACATCTAGTTTGACACTAAACTTTAGGCCAGTTGGAAAGCTTCATGTTTTCTCTTTTAATAGATGCTTTACATGCTCAGTGGAAAGCAACTATATATTCTTAGTCCGTGTGGCAACAACAAATAAGACAAATAGTTAACTAATTTTATTGAATGTTAATATTTTAATCACATTGATCTTCACTGGTGTGCTACAAATATTTAATTGCTAACACTCAAGAAATTAAGGGGAAAAAAGTCTTAATTTTCTCACATTTGCCAGTTTCTGAGGTATCAGATCAGATCAGATCAGTCGCTCAGTCGTGTCCGACTCTTTGCGACCCCATGAATCACCGCACACCAGGCCTCCCTGTCCATCACCAACTCCCGGAGTTCACTCAGACTCACGTCCATCGAGTCAGTGATGCCATCCAGCCATCTCATCCTCTGTTGTCCCCTTCTCCTCCTGCCCCCAATCCCTTCCAGCATCAGAGTCTTTTCCAATGTGGCCAACTGAAAGATACAACCTGACATCTCCAAATAAGTGGTTTGGAAAAGAGGAGCATAACTGACTATACTGAGGTGATCTGAGCTAGTTTGGGCACAACATTGAGTAAACCCTTAATAATAGACTTTTGAAGAACAAAACAATACCATATCGAACATGTTTGCTTCTACTATCGGAATTTTCTAGGGTTATTTATGTTTTTATGATATTTGCAGTTATAAGCTTTTAAGAGACATTAAGAGATAAAGATGATACATAAACTATCAAGATTAAACAACTGAGCTATCGAATCTAATAATATTATTATTTTTAAGTTGTTGCTCTTCTTTGTACTTATTTCTCTGCATTTTATTCCCACAAAGTTTTCTGTTTTTTGGTGGCTGTTTATTTAATGTTTACAGAAATTAAAATGTATCATGTTTTGATAATTTGAAAAGTATGTTATTTTTTAAACATAATAATGAAAAAACAATGAAAAATTATCCTTATTCACTTTTCTCATAATTTCCTTATTCTGACTCTATATTATTACAGATCTGTCATTTGAGAGGGAACAGAACAAAGCCTATTAACATAATTTCATCATAACCTAGGAGTAATAAAATATAAATGCAAAGTTTAGGCTACTGACACTCTTATTTTACTTTAATATAATTAAATATATGTTTTGTATATACATGAATTAAGATTAAACAAAAAAATAACTTTTCAAAATTTCCCATCAGATGAAATTCACTCTCTTCCATATATATATATATATTTGTATATTTTAAGTACTACACTTTTCTGGTCTGAAAATAGTTCATGAATTATGATTTCCTTCAACCTTAAACATTCTAATGTTCAAAAATTCATAGGCTAGACCTCATGATAGAATTTGTTTTATAACTATCCAAGCGTAGGTGATTTTGAACAGGCTTTGCCCTGACTTCGTCTCAACCTAAAAGCCTTTATATCTCATCTCAGTGTAAAATGGCTGTCTGGGGAGGCCTTACAAATAGCTCTGAAAAGAAGAGAAGTGAAAAGCAAAGGAGAAAAGGAAAGATATAAACATCTGAATGCAGAGTTCCAAATAACAGCAAGAAGAGATAAGAAAGCCTTCTTCAGCAATCAATGCAAAGAAATAGAGGAAAACAACAGAATGGGAAAGACTAGGGATCTCTTCAAGAAATTCAGAGATACCAAAGGAACATTTCATGCAAAGATGAGCTCAATAAAGGACAGAAATGATATGGACCTAACAGAAGCAGAAGATATTAAGAAGAGATGGCAGGATACACAGAAGAACTGTACAAAAAAGATCTTCATGACCCAGATAATCACGATGGTGTGATCACTGACCTAGAGCCAGACATCCTGGAATGTGAAGTCAAGTGGCCTTAGAAAGCATCACTACGAACAAAGCTAGTGGAGGTGATGGAATTCCAGTTGAGCTATTCCAAATCCTGAAAGATGATGCTGTGAAATTGCTGCACTCAATATGCCAGCCAATTTGGAAAACTCAGCAGTGGCCACAGGACTGGAAAAGGTCAGTTTTCATTCCAGTCCCAAAGAAAGGCAATGCCAAAGAATGCTCAAACTACCGCACAATTGCACTCATCTCACACGCTAGTAAAGTAATGCTCAAAATTCTCCAAGCCAGGCTTCAGCAATATGTGAAGCGTGAACTTCCTGATGTTCAAGCTGGTATTAGAAAAGGTAGAGGAACAGAGATCAAATTGCCAACATCTGCTGGATCATGGAAAAAGCAAGAGTTCCAGAAAAACATCCATTTCTGCTTTATTGACTACACCAAAGCCTTTGACTGTGTGGATCACAGTAAACTGTGGAAAATTCTGAAAGAGATGGGAATACCAGACCACCTGATCAGCCTCTTGAGAAATTTGTATGCAGGTCAGGAAGCAACAGTTAGAACTGGACATGGAACAACAGACTGGTTCCAAATAGGAAAAGGAGTTCGTCAAGGCTGTATATTGTCACCCTGCTTATTTAACTTCTTTGCAGAGTACATCATGAGAAACGCTGGGCTGGAAGAAGCACAAGTTGGAATCAAGATTGCCAGGAGAAATATCAATAACCTCAGATATGCAGATGACACCACCCTTATGGCAGAAAGTGAAGAGGAACTAAAAAGCCTCTTGATGAAGGTGAAAGTGGAGAGTGAAAAAGTTGGCTTAAAGCTCAACATTCAGAAAACTAAGATCATGGCATCTGGTCCCATCACTTCATGGGAAATAGATGGAGAAACAGTGGAAACAGTGTCAGACTTTATTTTTCTGGGCTCCAAAATCGCTGCAGTTGGTGATTGCAGCCATGAAATTAAAAGACGCTTACTCCTTGGAAGGAAAGTTATGACCAACCTCGATAGCATATTTAAAAGCAGAGACATTATTTTGCCAACAAAGATTCGTCTAGTCAAGGCCATGGTTTTTCCTGTGGTCATGTATGTATGTGAGAGTTGGACTGTGAAGAAGGATGAGCGCCGAAGTATTGATGCTTTTGAACTGTGGTGTTGGAGAACACTCTTAAGAATCCCTTGGACTGCAAGAGATCCAACCAGTCCATTCTGAAGGAGATCAGCCCTGGGATTTCTTTGGAAGGAATGATGCTAAAGCTGAAATTCCAGTACTTTGGCCACCTTATGCGAAGAGTTGATTCATTGGAAAAGACTCTGATGCTGGGAAGGATTGGGAGCAAGAGGAGAAGGGGACGACAGAGGATGAGATGGCTGGATGGCATCACTGACTTGATGGACGTGAGTCTGAGTGAACTCCAGGAGTTGGTGGTGGACAGGGAGGCCTGGCATGCTGCTATTCATGGGGTCGCAAAGAGTCGGACACGACTGAGCAACTGATCTGATCTGATCTGATCTCAATGTAAAAGCCTTTACTCACTCTCTACTGTTGCTGGTTCTAGCTGGAGCAAATTCTACCAATTTCAAGACCTGCTCAATTGCCTTTACCTGGTTACCCCAGTTTGGTTTACTGTTACTACTGTCATTGCTAAACCATGTTCAAGACCAGCACATTTAAGGAGCTCTGAGAAATAAGATCGATTAGCTAACACCAAATCTCTGGGTATATACACTGAGACTTGATTTTTTTATTTTAATTTTTTTTTTGCCCTTGGAAATCAGAATATGTGAAGTTGTGCTGTAAAAAGAATCACTTCACTGACCTTGGGGAAGCTGTCAAACACAAAAGGAATTTCTTCTTTTCTACAAGAAAGGAAAGAGCCCAAAAATGACAGGTGCCAAATATCTCTAAATAATAAAATGCATTTACAAATTTTTGAAGCTCTTTCTCCTTTCAAAGTTAGCCAGGCTATGTTATTTCATTTCATTGTTTGGCAGGTGGACATCCTTCAGCAATATGTTGGATGGTAATGATATTCCCTGAACAATTATTGAGATTCAAGAAAGTCTGGCCAGAGTGAAAGTCTTCTTTGACAAATTAATGATTTAAGGCAGCATTTCTGAATACTAGGTTAAATTATGTCAGAAATAAAGCCCCAAAGTTTTAAAAACAAAAATTGATCAAGACTAATTTAATACATAAAGCAGACAAATGCAAAGGTAATCATAATGATCATAAGAATAATAAGTTTAACTTAGAATATTAAAAAAAAAAAACACCTTTTTTTTCACCTTTTTGCCTGATATGTTATTTTAGACTAAGCTGTCATTCAATAAATTATTAACAAGTGTTTATATAAATAAAGATAATGAATAAAAGAGGAAAATATACCCAAATATACTGAATAAAAGAGGAAATAGTGTTTTTATGTTCTTCCATCAAATGCAAATGTAAAAATATCAAAAACATATATTACTTAGGGTCACATACTTTACCAGTCTTCATTAATCTAACATGTATTGTGTCCTCAGAAATCACATATTATAAATATTTACCTTTAACTGTCAAATTGCTAACAGAAGTAAGATCACAAACACTGTAAAGCACAGTGAATCCATAATACAATCTAGGATACTGTCATAGTCAGCTAGGGCTGCTATAGCAAAATATCACAAATTGAGTGGATTATAAACAACAGAAACTCATTTTACACAATTCTGGAGGCTGAAAGTCTGAGATCAAGGTGTCAAGCACATCAGATTCTGCTGAGAACTCTCTTCAGATTATATACTACCTACTTATCTTTGTTGACTCATTGGAAAAGACTCTGATGCTGGGAGGGATTGGGGGCAGGAGGAGAAGGGGACAACAGAGGATAAGATGGCTGGATGGCATCACTGACTCGACAGACATGAGTCTGAGTGAACTCCAGGAGTTGGTGATGGACAGGGAGGCCTGGTGTGCTGCGATTCATGGGGTCGCAAAGAGTCAGACACAACTGAATGACTGAGCGACTGAACTGACGGACTTATCCTTCTGTCCTCAAGGATGTCTGGGAGCAAAGGGAAAAACCAAGCTCTCTCCTAGTTTTCATAAGGGCACTAATTCCATTTGTGAAAGCTCCACCCTCATGACCTCATCTAATCCTAATTATCTCACAAAGGCCTCAACTCCTGATACTATCACATTGTAGGGGTAGGGTTCCAGGACACAAATACTGATATAGCCAGGTCTTTATTAAAAGGTTTTGTTTCTCCTCTCTTTAGTAAACAACATGTATTATTTTCCTATTCAATATTTTTGTTTTAGATTAATTACTGTATTTCTTAATTTGAAAATAGAGATAATTAAAATTAAAAGAGAAAATTCTAGATACTGTAGTTTATAAGTTCAACAAAATTGTGAAGATGGAAATGAGGAAATAATCTGGTACATATGGACAGACCTTATCTCTTAATACAGTAGTTACTTATGCATTTGATTGAAGGAATACAGGGAGGGCAAGAGACTTATGTTCCTAATACAATTCCTTACTCTGTAAGATAACTAGTAAACACAACCATTTTTTCATTTAGCCAAATATTTTGCACCCCACTGAAATTTATATATATTCAGAAAACTAATCAAATGATAGTCATGATCTTAAATATATTATTAACATCTACGTTCATATGTTCATCAAATATGCAAATGTGGAACCGCTAGTTTGTAAGAAGGCATAGTAGAATTGAGAAATGATAATATATCAGTAAATATTTTGTAATTTTTACAGCATGCTTTACTCATAGTGGTTATATAGCAAACATCCATATGAAAGAAGATCGGTATATTAAAACTATGACCACTGGGACTTTATAGAAAGTCTCTCACATTTCCTGGGAATTCTCATGGAGGATCTGGCTGTAGAAAAATGACTGCATATAGAACTCAGATTTCTTGTAAATAGATTTCAAATGCTTCCAATTGCAACTGTTCACTTCAAGCCAGAAGTAACATGTGGCTATATTTTTCATTGCAGAATTATATAATAATTTTGGAATATCAATTCTCTTTTGTACAATTACTTGTAAATTTACTCAAGGATATCCACTGAACAGATTATCTGTGGATTTCAATTTCCTGTGACTGGATGTTACCCATGATCTTTTTATCAGTTTTTTCCCCCTATGTTGTAATGTTAATTAAAAAAGAATTATTATTTGAGATGCAGTATAGCTATTTTCTATTTCTAAGGGACAGAAAATATCATTGCCAATTGCTTCAAAAAAGATTAAAATGTGTGGGATGATAAGGAATCTTCCCAGCTTGCTATTATATTTAAAAGCTGTATTTAAACATTATGTTAATGGAATGTAACTATAATCAATTAAAATGTTATTTTCAAAGCAATTTTCATTGTAGTCACTTAATATATACCCCTCATTCATAGCATGGACAGAAATAGACTAGGGAAATAAAATTAAAATAGCAAAGTGATAATATATTTAGTATATATTAATGTTGAATAATATATTATATAATATAAATGTACAAAAATAAATCCTATGCATCCTAGACTAAATTTTTTCCAATCATTTATTATATAAAGAAAATCATATAACAAATTAAAATGTGATTTTACTGAGCTTGACTGAAAATATTTTTTCTAGAATTGGCTTCTCCAAATTTTGTTATTCATTATTTAATGTAATCTTATGTTTAGTAACCAAATTTTGTCTTTATCATTTAAACTATATACTACATTGTTTCATCATGATTTCCTACTAAAGACCAAAACACTAATTCACTGGCTACTGGAAAAGTCTTTCATTCATGTTTGCGTCTGTATCCATCATTACAAACTGCCTTCAATTATACCAAAAATTGTTTCACTCAAAGTTACCAGTGGGAAGTCTGTGGATATTATACATTGCTCAGTACAATATGCAAGTACCATCAAAAAGGCCAAGTTACAAATAGAAGGAAACTTTCCAACATGACAGAAAATATTTATAAAAACCTTGAAATTAATATCATACTCAATAGTGGAAGACTGAAAACTTTCTCCAAAGAAAGTGAAGTCACTCAGTTGTGTCTGACTCTTTGTGACCACATGGAGTATAGCCTACCACACTCCTCCGTCTGTAGGATTTTCCAGGCAAGAGTACTGGAGTTGGTTGCCATTTCCTTCTCCAGAGGATCTTCCTGATCCAGGGATAAAACCTGGGTGTCCCACATTGTAGGCAGATGCTTTACTGTCTGAGCCAACAGGGAAGTCCAAAAGAAGGAACAAGAAAGTAAGTTAACTTGTGCCACTGCTATTTAACACTATAGTGGAAGTTCTAGCCAAAGCAATCAGACAAGAAAAAGAAATAGGGATATTCACATTGGAAAATAAGTAAAACCATTTCTGGGGCTTCCCTTGCTGGCTCAGTGGTAAAGAATTCACCTCCCAATGCAGGTGAGGTAAGTTTGATCTCTATGTCAGGGAGATCCCCTGGAGAAGGAAATGGCAACCCACTTCAGTATTCATGCCTGGGAAATCCCATGGACAGAAGAGCCTGGTGTGCTACAGTCCATGGGACTGCAAAAGAACTGGACATCACGTAGTAACTGAACAACAAACTACAAAAATCATTTCTATCTGCAGAAGACATGATTATGATATAAATTTATACCGCTAAAGAATCCATGAAAAGATTATTAGAACCAATAAACAAATTCAGAAAATTTTCAAGATACATTTTAATACGTAAAAATTAGTTTATTTCTATATACAAGCACAAAACAATAAAAAATGAAAGCTAACTATTTCATTTGTGATAGCATCAGAAATAATACATTGCTTAGGAATAAACCAAGAAAATGTATGATCTACACACTGAACCTACAAAATATTGTTGAAAGGTATTAATAAGATCCAAATTAATGGAAAAAGACTCCATGTTCATGAATTGGAAGACTGAATATTATTAAAGTGTCAATACTCTTCAAAATGATAAATAAACACAATCTGTATCAAATTTCCAATTGTCTTTCTTTACAAAAGTGAACAAAGTGCTCCAAAAATTCATATGAAATTGCAAGGGACCCAGATATACTAATCATCTTGAAAAAGCAGAATAATGTTGGTGGATTCACACTTCTCAATTTCAAAATATATTATATAGCTATAGTAATCAAAATAGGATCTGCTACTGCTACTGCTAAGTCACTTCAGTTGTGTCCGACTCTGTGGGACCCCATAGTTGGCAGCCCACCAGGCTCCCCATCCCTGGGATTCTCCAGGCAAGAACACTGGAGTGGGTTGCCATTTCCTTCTCCAATGCATGAAAGTGAAAAGTGAAAGGGAAGTAGCTCAGTCATGTACCACCCTCAGCGACCCCATGGACTGCAGCCTTCCAGGCCCCTCCATCCATGGGATTTTCCAGGCAAGAGTACTGGAGTGGGGTAAATAGGATCATAGAGGCATAAAAACAGACATACAGATCAATAAAATAGAATGGACAGTACAAAGGTAGACCCATATCCTAATGGTGAATTGATTTTTAACAAAAGTGACATTCAGTTGAAGGGAGAATAATCTTTCCAACAAATGATGCTTGGATACCTATAATTCCATATGCAAACTACTGAATACTGAATACAGTTGGACCTGTATTTCCCACAAATAATTAAAAATGACTCAAAATTCATCAAAGACCTAAATATAAGTACAAAACCCATAAAGTTCCTAGATGCAAATGTAGATTTAATCATGTCCAAGCCATATTCAACAGCTTCTTGAATACAATGCCAAATTTAAAGCAAGTAATAAAACAAATGTACTTTGAAAGACACTAGCAAGAAGCTGAAAGACGTCTTTAAAATTCTTTTTTTTTTTTTAATAAAATGCCCTTAGAGAGTTGAAAAGAATTTAGGGAAGGTATTTACAATTTAACTAAATAATAAAGGTCCTGAGTCCATCCTAAAGGAGACAGGTCCTGGGTGTTCATTGGAAGAACTGATGTTGA
The DNA here is from genome assembly GCF_032452875.1 of Bos javanicus. Lineage (NCBI taxonomy): Eukaryota > Metazoa > Chordata > Mammalia > Artiodactyla > Bovidae > Bos > Bos javanicus. Next base: position 63,274,132 of record NC_083879.1, on the reverse strand, counting down.
AGCTAAAACTCCAAAACTTTGGCCATCTAATGTGAAGAGCTGACTCATTTGAGAAGACCCTGATGCTGGGAAAGATTGAGGGCAGAAGGAGAAGGGGATGACAGAGGATGAGATGGTTGGATGGCTTCACCGACTCAATGGACATGGGTTTGGGTAGACTCCGGCAGTTGATGATGGACAGGGAGGCCTGGAGTGCTGCATTTCATGGGGTTGCAAAGAGTCAGACACGACTTGAGTAACTGAACTGAACTGAACTGAATTCTGAATACAAGTATATATATAGAATATTTGCAAGTCAACAATAGAAAAGCATATGATACAATTAAGTGATTCATGTAAACATATTTCTCTAAAATATATGTAAATGACCAACAGGGATTTGAAAAGATGTTCTAATTCAGTAAACATAAGGAAACACAAATCAAAACAATGAGACACCACTTCTCACCCAGTAGCATAACAACAACAATAATAATGAATAATAATGATGAAACTAAGTGTTGGCGAAGAAGTGGAAAATTTCCTGGTGGAAATGTAAAATGTAGTGTGAAAATAGTGACTTTATAAAAGTTTGGCAGTTCCTCAAAAATTAAGCATGGAATTATCATGTGACACAGAAATTCCAATTTTTCCTCATATAACATACAAGAATTGAAATTATGTTCACCCAAACACTTGTGAATATTTAAAACAATATTAATATTTATAACAACATTATTCATAATAGTGATACAATAGAAACAACTCAAATTTATCTATCAACTGATTAATGGATAAATAAAAATGGAATATTATCCAGGTATAAAAAGGAATGAAGTACTGACACATGTTACTCTATAAATGAATCTTAAAAATAATACTATGCTATAAGAAAGAAACCAGACACAAAAGCACAGACACACACACAATGACAGTTTCATTTAGATGAAAGGCAAGAATGGGCACATTTTATATATAAAGTATATTAGTGGTTGGCAGGAATAGGGGGAGCAGACAATGGGTATTGGCTGCTAATAGGTATGGTATGGAATTTCTCTGGAATTGTTTCTAGAAAATATTCTGAACTAAATAATAGTGGTAATTTGTGGATACACTGAAATCTAATGAATTGTACACTTTAAAATGGCTAAAATGGTGAACTTTATATTATGTGAGGTTTATCTCAGTGAAGAAAATCTCACTTCCATTAAAATTTCTTTACATTGTTATCATCAATTAAAGCCCATTTACAGACATTTCCTGCAAAGTTACTCTAAGGCCCCTGTATTATCCACCCTATAAAACAATATTCCAATCTGGCCTATGGCTACCTTTTCCTCACCTAATTGGCTCCACATGTCCCTAATTGACTTTCAAAGTCCTTTAGCTATTGTTTACTTCGTAATTTTCCAAGATTTTATCCACTATTCAGAAAGAAACTCAAGTCATACTAATATCTCCTTTAAGTGATTTAATCCCTGTTTCCCTGTTGTATATTGTCATTATTTCTGAGAAACACTTCTTTCCTCTTATTTGCGTACAGAAATCTGAAATCTACAAGGATTCATTTCCTCCATATACTTTCTTAAAAGCAATTAAACTCATATTATCCTCTTATATTCAGTTCAGTTCAGTTCAGTTGCTCAGTTGTGTCTGACTCTTTGCGACCCCATGAATAGCAGCACACCAGGCCTCCCCGTCCGTCACCAACCCAGGGAGACCTGGGTTCAATCCGTGGGTTGGGAAGATCCCTGGAGAAGGGAAAGTCTACCCATTCCAGTATTTTGGCCTGGAGAATTCCATGACTGTATAGTCCATGGGGTCGCAAAGTGTCAGACACGACTGAGCGACTTAAACTATCAATTACCTAGTTCGGTTCAGTTCAGTCACTCGGTCATGTCCGATTCTTTGTGACCCCATGAAGCGCAGCATGCCAGGCCTCCCTGTCCATCACCAACTCCCAGAGTTCACTCAGACTCACGTCCATCGAGTCAGTGATGCCATCCAGCCATCTCATCCTCTGTCATCCCCTTCTCCTCCTGCCCCCAATCCCTCCCAGCATCAGAGTCTTTTCCAGTGAGTCAACTCTTCGCATGAGGTGGCCAAAGTACTGGAGTTTCAGCTTTAGCATCATTCCTTTCAAAGAAATCCCAGGGCTGATCTCCTTCAGAATGGACTGGTTGGATCTCCTCGCAGTCCAAGGGACTCTCAAGAATCTTCTCCAACACCACAGTTCAAAAGCATCAATTCTTCAGCGCTCAGCTTTCTTCACAGTCCAATTAGTCAAATTAAATTACCCATATTTTATCTACTAAAATTTTTCTGTAGTAAGTTAAACAATGTAGTGAAATGTGTGAAATAACTACTGCAAATGCCTGAGGTAGCTATATAAAAAAAAATCTTGAAAAATAAAGAGAATGCATGTATACAGAAAGGTTACTAAACCCTGAAGTTGAGCCTGCCATCATAACATTATATACCAGTGTTCCAAAGCCTAGAATTTTAGCTTTATTAGTTCCATGCAGCCATCAAGAGATAAGTAAAAAAACACGATTGTTAAAGGACTTTGAATTAGAGATGCTCTTTAAATAGCTGGGACCACAAAAATGACACTTTTTATGTGTAAACTAGTAGTAATAGGAGGATAAGAAGGGGGAGGAGTAGGAAGAGAGGATGAGGAGAAGAAGGAATAGCATCTGCTCTGGAACGGCTGATGTCAGACTCAGCTCTGAGTAAAAAATAAAAACAAAATCAGTGTCCTCATTCCCTGAGAAAGTCATTTAAAGCTTGACCCCAAATATTTTTAAGGTCATATCCGTGTATGCACAATCTCTTCAGTTGTGTTGGACTCTTTGAGACTGCATGGACTGTAGCCCAACTGGCTCCTCTGTCCATGGGATTCTCTGGGCAAGAATACTGGAGTGGGCTGCCATGCCCTCCTCCAGGGGATCTTCCCCATCCAGGACTGAATCCGCATCTCCTGCTGCTCCTGCATTGCAGGTGAATTCTATCGCTGAAGCACAGGGGAAGCCCTGAAGGTCCTATGTTTACAGTAAAGAAAAATAAATAGACACAAAAAATGTGGAATAAAAGTATTATTTACTGACAGATGAATACAATGATAAGCAAGAAAAATCTAAATATATTTGAGATATTAAATTTTTAGTTTTTTTGTTATCAGAAAATACATATGAAAAATTTAGTTCAGATATGTTAAACTGTAAGAAGAGAACAGACACAAAAATGAATTGCTCTGAAATTTTAAAAACGTATGATTCCATTCATAGTAATTACATTCTTGCATGTAACAACAATGCTACTTTATATGTTCAGGAAATGAGACTTGAAAAAAAAAAAAGTTTTGGGTTATAAACAGTGATTAATACCTGAGTACATCTAACAGAAGAGGAGAGGCAATAATTCAATGAAAAAATAATCTGATTGATTTTCTCAAAGACAGTCTGGATTCCAGGAAATTATTGAAAAGAACTTTCAGAAAGCTTCTGATGTATAATCCATAATAATAACATTCAAAAATAGTTATATTAGATGATTACAGGAAAAAAAAAGAGGAAGACTAATTGGGATGACAATACCAGGAAAATGTATGTACAATACTTCTGGCATTATTGTATGAGCTTCAAGGTGACACAGTTATTGCTAGATGATGATATAGTTATACCTTCTGTTCAGAGAGCTCCTGCCTAGAATGTGTTAGAGAATTACAGGAAGCAAGAGAAATGCCAATCCAGTTCAAGCCTAGGATAAGAAAACAAAACTGTTTAGTAGTAAAAAAAAAAAAATCTCTGGACCAGAAAACAATGTGAGAGGAAGAGTAATAAAGGTACTGCAATTCAATCCAACAAACAAGGCAGAACGAATATGTGACCAGCTTAAAAGGAGATACAGATTTTTAAAACTCAACTGTGCCTAACTACAAACAGTAGAGGAAAAACGGAACACAGTGTGTGTGTTCTACAACCACAGAAAAATGCATGGCAGAAAGGACTCTTTCTACTATTTGAAGCCTTGAATTACCAAAGGTTTTCTAATCTTTGGGATAATCTTTCTAATCTTTTGGGATAATCAAATCCACAGAAAAGCAAAGTATCAGGGAAAAGCATTTGGGAGAAGCAGTGATTCTCACTAGGTCCTTGGGGGCCCAGGTCCTGAAGTCATTGATAGCAGCTTCATTTCAAGAATGCACGAAGAGCAAGTCTCATGCTGCATCAAATGTAGATGCTCAAGCGACGACTTCCCTCTTGGATATTTATTATATACCTAGGAAACCCCATTCCAAAAATCCATGGGAGCAGATGCTGTTGTTGTTTAGTCTCTTAATCATGTCTGACTCTTTTTGCGACCCTTGGACTGTAGCCCACCAGGCTCCTCTATCCATGGGATTTCCCAGGCAAGTATACTGGAGTGGGTTGCCATTTCCTTTCCCAGGGGTTCTGCCCAATCCAGGGATAGAATCTGTGTCTTCTGCATGGGTAGGCAGATTCTTTACCTCTGAGCCACCAGGGCAGTTGGCAGATACTGTAGTGCAGGATTAAAAATGAATTGGGTCTCTGAGAAAGGAGAAAAACAGAAGAGACAGGATTTGAGATATGTAATAAAAGCACTCTATGAATGGAGAGTTGGTTGCTACAGATGCAATTTAGTCTGCATAGTGGATGCAGAAAAGAAAATGTCACCTGACAGAATTCACACTCAATTTAGCATTGAAGTGCCTGAAACAAAAGGCTCAGATAGAAATGCAAATTTAGATGTTCTAAATATGCATACTAGAGAATAAGAGCAGAGTTCATCACTGTACATTTCTGAAAATTTTAAGAAAATGTAAAAATATCAAATGGCAAGAACTACAATGCTCAGAAAAGTGAAATAACTCAGTCATGTCCGACTCTTTGAGACCCCATTGACTGCAGTCCGCCAGGCTCCTCTGTCCATGAGGCTTCTCCAGGAAAGAATACTGGAGTGGGTTGTCATGCCCTCCTCCAGGGGATCTTCTCAACCCAGGGATTACTCAGGTCTCCTGCTTTACAGTCGGATTCTTTACTGTCTGAGCCACCAGGGGAAGCTATTTCCAACTCTTAGTAGTCCTCTATCTACTGCTTTTGCCAGAGATTTCATTGAGTCTCCACCATCAACTCTTAGAAAGGTAGCATCTTTCTGTATTGTTCTATGTCCTGGTTCTGAAAACATAATTTTGTTAGAAAAATGGCTCTAATCGTTCTTGAGTTTTCTCAGTATCATAGGTGTGGGGTGATATTTTGAAAGTTTGATTTAGAATTTAAGTTGTGAGGCTGTTAAGGGTCTTGGTATTAAAAAAAACTTCAATTTTGAGGTTTTGAACAAACCACCTCATTTCTTTAGTGACAATTCAGGCTGCAGGAGCTGATTGAACAAAGCTCATTGAGGATTAAAGCTTTTGATTTTCCCTCATGGCTCAGATGGTAAAAAATCTGCCTGTGATGTGGGAGACCCAGGTGTGATCCCTGGGGTGGGAAGACTCCCCTTGAGAATAAGCCCTGGAGAACCCTACAGATAGAGGAGGCTGGCAGGCTAGAGTCCATGGGGTTGTGAACAGTAGGGCAGGACTGAGCGACTTAACATTGTCCCATGTTCCTACGTACTTTACTGGGGATAAACTGCTTAAACTTATATTACTCTGTGGGAATTTGATAATGGGGAATATTGCTAATATTCAAATTTGTATAAATCTTGTCTTTTGTGTGCCTGCAAGAAAAACTAATATTGAAAAACAGAAGAAAGGATTGATAGAAGAATGCCAGGGATGCATGGAATCATAGGAGCTGGAGATAGAAAATAAGCAAGAATTAAGATAACTTCTGATGTAGAAGAGGAATAAATCCAACAATCAGAAGATGCTGGTGGACAACACAGCTGGAAAAACCTTATTTCACATACTACTGCACTTGCCACCCAACAGAGTTACAGTTGCTTTTAATTAATTCTGATAATTTCTTTCTATTTGTCACCTACTCCAAATTCATTTTATCGTCTCCAGAAACAGTGAATTTTCTCAGCATAGATCTTGTGTCAGTACCCTGTCTGCTGGGAACTAGAGGGGATAAAGAACCATGAGCCTTCCCTTTTTTATTTGTGTTATAGATGGTTGGCCCTTTAATTACAGTAATATTAAACTCAGGGGAGTTTTTAAAAATATTTTTCCTAAAGCAGTTGTGGAATTTGATTATCAGCCCTTTAAACATACACACACACAAACAGACCAATAAGTATTTAATATATATTTTATAAATGTAAATGTTATATATACATTTAGAAAATAATTATACTTTTATAAGTTTTATGTATTTAAATAATATATATTACATGTAAACTATAAATTAGATATATATTGTTCTCTGTTCCTTTTCCTGTTGAATATCCATATATACCATCCTTTCGAATCCCAGACTTAAATACATAATTTTGCCAAATGTACTCCCAGGGAAGTAGATACTAAAATGGAGCAGAACTGCAAAAGCTTTAAAGGAAGCAACAATTTTAAATAAAACAGAAAGAACAGGGAAGGCCAGATGAAGGTGGCAGACTATGAAAGCAACCCAAAAGGCCCTGCTAGTGCTGCTGGGTGCTTCAGAGCAAAGGCTGCCCATAAAAGGGGTGCTTCAGTGGACACAGAGAGCTAGGCCCTTGGGTATCTCCTTGTTCAATCATTGGCCGGAAAATGCCTGGAGAAGAGCTGGACCTTGTTTGAAAACTGAGGCAAGGCCTGAAAACTCTCACAGCTGGAAGCTCAATTAACCATCATCCTAGCAGACAGGCAGTGTATCATTTTTTGCAAGGTATTCGAAGTGCTCTAATTAGCTCCAAATCAGCATATCAACCCAATGATTTTTCTGCAAAGTATATCAAACTCATATTCAATCCCAAAGAAAATCAACCCAACACTGTGTTAATTTCTCCCTTAGGTTCATAAGTTAGGATTTTTATATAATTCCTATTTCTCTTCTAATACCATCTCAGTCTCAATTTTTATAATGCAAGCCATGGTCTAAATTTGAGATTTAATTGCCATCAACAGACTCTAAAAGAGATTGAGAAAAGTAGAAATTTTGAAAAGGCAAAACTAGTACATATATGCACACACACATGGATACACACACACACACACACACACACACACATATATATGTACACACACGCACAATATAAATTAAGAAAAAAACCATGTGGTATCTTCCCCCTGCCCCACCTTTTATTAATGTTGGCGTGGGCCTGAATGATTTTTGTGATTATTTCTAGTCACCAATTAATTTTTTTTTTGGTCTTCGGCATAGGATGTCAAGAATCTATAAAAATAAAAGCACATATGTAAGCATAAAACTTATTAACATATCTTGACCACTTACAAAATGTACAATATGACACAAAATGATTAACATATTTACTAATGATAAAGCCTTGATAGGTGGTTCAAAAAAAGAAAAAAAAGACAATCTTTTCTTAGAGTAATTTATATAATAAATTCAAATGGCTACAGACCATATTACTAATGCTTACACTCATTATTGTAAAAAATACTACTTGAGATGAAAATAAATATGTTTCAGTTAGCTCTTTTTAAAAAATATAATTGCAGTAAGATTGCCTGCTTGTTTTTAATAACTTGCTAACAATTTTACAAAAGCTAAGTGTATATAAAAATGTCATATGAGTGTATGGTATATCATCACATTGAAAAAAAATAAGTTGCAGAGTGATTCCATTCCAGCAAAAAGATACTTTAAAATGCAAGTATTTGTATATATGTGTATATGAGTCACATATGATATGCTTCTGATGAATTAATTGAATGTTGTGGAGTGACAGGGCTTGACTTCTAAGGTGCAGTTAGAAAACCAACACTGCTTCCACCTTGCTGTCTCCTGTGGGATACTCTTTAGAAAGCAGCCACCATGTTGTGAGAAAACCGGCTACAGCGAGAGGCTCCTGCTTGTAGGTGGAGCTAATTCTCCAGTGGAGAGCAGCAACTGCTGAGAGAACTGCTCTTCATATCTTTCCAGTCTGCAGCCTTTGAGCCACCTCAAAGTGGAAGAGTTTATACATCAATCCCCCTGAACCCTTCACAATCTGCTTTATGTTGTCATTGTTTTAAATCTTTAAGTTTGGAAGCATTTATGTATTTTGAGATGTAGACAATTAGAAAACTTGAATATCCAATCAATTAAATGAACACTTTTGGAAGCAACTTTCCAATATTTTCCCATGTAATGGATACTGTGGACATAATTATTGCTTATTTATATTTCTCTAATTACAAATGAAACTGACCATTTCCTTCTACTTTTACTATCCATTTTTGCATTATACTATGCATTGAATTTCTCTATTAATCTTCTATTTTTCAGTTTTGTTGCTTTAGAGACTTTCCTTGTTTTGCTAGATATGATCCAGTATCACGTTCAGTTCAGTTCAGCTGGTATCATGTTCAGTTCAGTTCAGTTGCTCAGTTGTGTCCAACTTTTTGCAACCCCATGGACTGCAGCACACCAGGTTTCACTGTCCATCACTAACTCCCAGAGCTTGCTCAACCTCATGTCCACTGAGTCGGTGATGCTATCCAACCGTCTAATCTTCTGTCATCCCCTTCTATCTTCAATCTTTCCAAACATCAGGGTCTTTACCAAGGAGTCAGTTCTTTGCAAGAGGTGGCCAAAGTATTGGAGTTTCAGCTTCACTATCAGTCCTTCCAATGAATATTCAGGACTGATTTCCTTTAGGATTGAGAGGTTTGATATCCTTGCAGTCCAAGGGACTCTCAAGAGTCTTCTCCAACACCACAGTTCAGAAGCATCAATTCTCTGGCTCTCAGCTTTCTTTATAGTCCAGCTCTTATATCCATACACAACTACTAGAAAACCCGTAGCTTTAACTGGACAGACCTTTGTCAGCAAAGTAATGTCTCTGCTTTTTAATATGATGTCTAGGTTGGTCATAGCTTTCCTTCCAAGGAGTAAGCATCTTTTAATTTCATGGCTGCAGTCACCATCTGCAGTGATTTTGGAGCCCTCAAAAATGGGTGTCATGTGTCGGTGTCACATTGGGCTGTTTCAATTATCTTACTCAGTTATCTAATGAATATTTTTGACAAGTGTGTCTTCATGAAAACTTTAGTTTTGATATTTTGAAAATATTTCTTTCTCTGTCTACATTAAGCTTTTGCTTCTGAGTACCTGTTATAATCTATTTTTTCCCATGCCAATTCACATGTTTTTATTCTAAACTTTTTTCCTGTTTCTTTTATCTTTCACATTTAGGTCTTCATTTTATGTAGATTTCACATTTATTTATGATGTGATTTTTCAACAAGTACATATATTACTTTATAAAGAATAATTAGTTAACAAGTATAAAGATTATAAAAATCCAAATAAATCTATCTCCTATCTTCTGTTTTTTTCAATATATGTAGAAACACAACATTCTTTTACATATTTGAAGGCAAAGAGGTCTAGTGGTATGGCTTGCAAGAAAATTTTTATTCTATGTATTCACATATTTTAGACAAAACTTAGCCTAATTTATTTAAGCAAGGCAGACAATGTGGTTCCTTGAACTGATTTTCATAATTTTTATCGTGTTGTACTTATTCAAGATGTCAACAAAAAATCTCAGAATGACTCACAAATTCAACACTTGTTTGATTACATGGAGCGCAGTCTTGCAATGGTCCTGAACTTGATATTTTTTACACTGTGATTGTAAGTAGTGCTCAATTTATATGAATTCCACACATATCTTCAAAATTATTTTTTTAAGTTAATTTCTAGGCAATACAGTATTTGTTCAAAAAAGCACTAATAAATCAAGGTCTGAGTACTTTCTACTTATTGCTAATGTTTTTCATCTCTGAATAAATAAATTTTTGGTTAGTAGTACCAAAGTAAGATGATGATGTTCATACACCATATGGCTAAAGTATAATAAGAACATGTCTAGGATTTTCCAGACTAAAGGAAAGAAAAGGATCATCACCTACAACTGGATTTGTTTACAATTTACAGAACACTTCCCAGAACATTTTGTTTTGTCCTCACAACAACTCAGGGAAGAAGATGTATTTATTATTGCTATTTTATACAACTAGCCAAAATAACTTTTATAAAAATTATTTACAGTCACAGTGAGTTGACCACCAGGATTAAAACCTCAGTCAACAGATTCTATATCGTGTTGAGAAAGGTCAGGTAAAGCAAAAAGTAGCATTTATGAGAAACTTAAAAATGGTACAGATAGGACCAGGGAGTTACATTATTGAGCACTCTAGCAACCAGAAGGGGAGGTTGAACTAAGAATTTGTCATGATATGTCCAGGGAGGGAATATATGCAGTTTGATACAGCATTATACCATGAATAAGAAAACTCGGGTGCATCTTCTTTTTCACTGTGACCTTGACCGCACATTTCATTTCCCTTGGCAATAGTTTCCACATCTATAAGATTTACAGTCTGATCAATATGTTCCTCTAAATCAGTCAACACTTTGTGACTTCATTATGGAATGGATATGATTAATAATAAAGTCAGTTTTTCCACAACTCAGGAATTATATCTGTTCCATGGTGACAGAGTAATCAGCAATACACAATAAAACTTCAGGAGTGAGAAAATCTCTCAAAGTATCTATCCCTTTCCGTAAATCTTGATATCCATGCATTAGATGTATATATCTCTTCAGACATTAAAAATACCCACTAACATACAAGTATTTTCATCAAGTGATATTATATTATACTATTATTATCCATAAGTAACTTTGGATCAATAAATCATGTTTGATCTTCAGGCATTGATTTAGTTAGTTCAAGTAAGCTCCAGAAACTGAGAAAGAATACACACTCAATGACACTGAAGGATACAGAATGTAGAATGTTCATTGTCAATTATTTTCTATTTTCATGGCGTGTGTGCATGTTTAGCCACTCAGTTAAGTCCCACTCATGGCAACCCCATGGACAGAGGAGCCTGGCAGGCAATCCTCTGTTTATGGGATTTTCCAGGCAAGCGTACTGGAATGGGTTGCCTTTTCCTCCCCCAGGACATCTTCCCAATCCAGGGATTAAACATGTCTCCTGCATTGGCAGGCCAGTTCTTTACCATTGAGCCACCTGAGAAGCCTCTATGGAGCCTCACCTTAACACAATGAAATTAAAAATTCTTCAAACCTAAGAACGAGAAACTCTATCCTAATGATGATTCTAAAACATTTTATAATCATTGGTGATATATTCACCCTTGACTCCACAAAAGTCTTCTTGCTATTGTTCAGTCACTCACTCATGTCCAATTCTTTGTGATCCCATGGACTGAAGCATGCCAGGCTTCCCTGTCCATCACCATTTCCCAGAGTTTGCTTAACCTCATGGAGAAGGCAATGGCACCCCACTCCAGTACTTCTGCCTGGAAAATCCCATGGATGGAGGAGCCTGGTAGGCTACCGTCCATGGGGTCACTCAGAGTCAGACAGGACTGAGCGGCTTCACTTTCACTTTTCACTTTCATGCATTGGAAAAGGAAATGGCAACCCACTCCAGTGTTCTTGCCTGGAGAATCCTGGGGACGGCAGAGCCTGGTGGGCTGCTGTCTATGGGGTCGCACAGAGTTGGACACGACTGAAGCGACTTAGCAGCAGCAGCAGCAGCAGCAGCAGCATGTCCCTTGAGTCAATGACATCCAACCATCTCATCCTCTGCTGCTCCCTTTTTCTCTTGCCCTCAATCTTTCCCATCATTAGTGTATTTTCCAATAAGTCAGCTTATTGCATCAGGTGGCCAAAATGTTGGAGTTTCAGCTACAAGATCAGTGCTTCCAATGAATATTCAGGACTGATTTCATGTAGAATTGACTGGTTCCATCTCTTTGCAGTTCAAGGGACTCTTGGGAGTCTTCTCCAACACTACAGTTTCAAAGCGTCAGTCCTTTGGTTCTCAGCCTTCCTTATGGTCCAACTTTCACATCCATACATGACTACTGGAAAAAACACAGCTTTGACTAGATGGACCTCTGTTGGAAAAATAATGTCTCTGCTTTTTAATATGCTGTCTAGGTTGGTCATAGCTTTCCTTTCAAGGAGGAAGCGTCTTTTAATTTCATGGCTGCAGTCACCATCTGCAGTGATTTTGGAGCCCAAGTAAATAAAGCCTGTCACTGTTTCAATTGTTTCCCCGTCTATTTGCCATGAAGTGATGGGACTGGCTGCCATGATCTTAGTTTTCTGAATGTTGTTTTAAGCCAGCCTTTTCACTCTCCTTTTTCACCTTCATCAAGAGGCTCTTTGGTTCCTCTTCGCTTTGTGTCATTATGATGGTGTCAACTGCATATATGAGGTTATTGGTGATTCTCCCAGGAATCATCTTGAGCTTCTATCTTGAGCTTCATCCAACCTGGCATTTCACATGATATACTCTGCACATAAGTTAATTAAGCAGGGTGACACTATATAGCCTTGATGTACTCCTTTCCAAATTTGGAACCAGTCCATTGTTTCATGTCCAGTTCTAATTTTTGCTTCTTGACTTGCATACAGGTTTCTCAGGAGACAGGTATGGTGTACTAGTATTCCCATCTCTAAGATTTTTCCACAGTGTGTTTTGATCCACACAGTCAAAGGCTTTAGCACAGTCAATAAACCAGAAGCAGATGCTTTTCTGGAATAATCTTGCTCTTCTTATGAACCAGTGGATGTTGGTGATGTATCTCTAGTTCTTCTGCCTTTTTGAAATCCAGCTGGTACATATGGAAGTTCTTTATTTTATTTTATTTTTAAACTTTACATAATTGTGTTAGTTTTGCCATTCAGGATGGGGAACACATGTATACCTGTGGCAGATTCATTTTCATATGGAAGTTCTTGTTTCACATACAGTTGAAGCCTAGATGGAAGGATTTTGAGCATTACTTTGCTAGTATGTGAAATACATGCAATTGTGCAGTAGTTTGAATATTCTCTGGCACTGACCTTCTTTGGGACTGGGGTGAAAATTGACCTTTTCCAGTCCTGTGGCGATTGTGCATTTTCCAAATTGTTGGCGTATTGAGTACCGTAGTTTAACAGCATCATCTTGTAGGCTTTGAAATAGCTCAGGTGGAATCATCACCTCCACTATCTTTGTTTGTAGCAGTAGTGATGCTTCCTAAGGTGCCTTGACTTCACACTCCAGGATGTCTGAGTCTAGGTGAGTGATCACACCATTGTGGTTATTTGGGTCATTAAGACATTGTACAATTCTTCTGTGTATTCTTGCTACCTCTTCTTAATATCATCTGCTTCTGTTAGATCCATACCATTTCTGTCCTTTATTGTGCCCATCTTTGCATGAAATATTCCCTTGGTATCTCTAATTTTCTTGAAGTCTTTCCCATTCTATTATTTTCCTCTATTTATTTGCATTGTTCAGTTTGAAAGGGGCTTTCTTATCTCTCCTTGCTATTCTTCAGAACTCTGCATTCAGATGGGTATATCCTTCCTTTCTTCTTTTCCTTTCTCTTCTCTTCTTGTAAGGCCACCTCAGACAACCATTTTGCCTTGTTGCTTTTCTTTTTCTTGGGGGTGTTTTTGATCACCGCCTCCTGTACAATGTTAGAACCTCTGTCCCTAGTTCTTCAGGCACCTTATCGGATCTAATCCCTTGAATCTATTTGTCACTTCCACTGTAAAATCATAATGGATTTGATTTAGGTGATACATGAATGGCCTAGTGGTTTTCCCTACTTTCTTCAATTTAAGTCTGAATTTTGCAATAAGGATCACATAATCTGAGCCACAATCAGCTCCATGTCTTTTTTTTTTTTTTTTGTGCTGACTGTACAGAGTTTCTCCAACTCTGGCTGCAAAGAATATAATCAATCTGATTTTGGTGTTGACCATCTTGTGATGTCCATGTGTAGAGTCATCTCTTGTGTTGTTGGAAGAGGGTGTTGGCTATGCATTCTCTTGGCAAAACTCAAAAGCAGCTTTTGCCCCACTTTATGCCCAATGCATTCCATGTGCACTGTTGTCACTGTGATAGCAGATGATTCCTCCCTTCTATTTATTCAAGCAAAAACATTATTTTAAATCCTATTGTTATTTGTTCTTTTAGTAGATAAGTTTAGCCGCCCTTAGCTTTAGTTATTTAGTTGTAACATTACTGACTACCCCATCTAGGCCATGTGTGTCAGTTCTTTTCTCGGTTCATCTTGAGCATTTATGGGTCCAAATGTTCTTTCCTAGGCCTCCTGTTCTTCTGACTTCCGAACAATGATTGTACGCTCAGTTAAACCCAAAGTTTTCTCCAAAAATATATTTTAATATCCCTTGACCCTTCTGGAATGAAAGATATAATGTTTCCATTTCATATCCATAAAGATGGAAAGCAAATTAATGGTTATCTCAGGATGGTGAAAGAGGAACTGGGTGGTATCATGTATCTTTTGGGGGTGATGGAAATATTCTTAAATTTAGATAGTTGTACTAATGCACACCATTATTAGTATACGAAAACCCACTGAATTACAATAAATGGTTAAAATGGTGAATTTCCATTTCTGTTAATTTCACCTAAAAATTATTTAAAACATTTCATCTGAAACAATATGTAAATAAAACTAGGCAATGTTCTCAGGCCTGAAGGATCTTGCATGCATAGCTCCTGAAGGTAGGCATAACAATAAAAAGGTGTTAATAAAGCTAAGGGGAAAAATGACCCATGCTATGAAAAGGTGCAATTTTGACAATGCTGTTGCTGATGGTAACTTGGAAAATAAAGTTTCTGTAATGAACTTGTCATAGTGACTAAACATTTTCAGAGATTTAAATATCTTAGCATCTTCAACCTGCAACATGCTAATTGGCTTTTCCTAGTTGTCTAAGATAATATATGAGAAAATAGATGCAAAATAAGAAGAAATATAAATGTTTTAGAAGAACTTAGAACTATTAAGGATATTAAAAATCTTTCCAGCTAAAATATGCTTTTAAAACAGAAACATCTTTAATAAAAAGATGAAACTCAGGGTGCTGCTAGTGAAAAATAGAATAGTCTTAAGAGTTTGTAAATATCTCATGAATTTTGAAGGTGTTGTTTCGTAGAACATTTCAGTAAAAAAAAAAATTCAGATGTTCATAAAAAACATGCCTCTCCAATCTTCTTGTTAAACATGAAGTCTTTGAGGATTGATAAGGGTTTTTTTCCACATAAAGTTGATTTTCAGCCTTATTTACAGATGAGTTGGTGCTGGAGAGTTACATGCATACAACTTTTGTCTAAGTAGACAACAATTTGATACACCAAACAGTTTTCAAAGAAATTATATGTGCTAATATCAGAAAGGCAATAAAGTTCTAGAGATCTGTTCCACGACATTTTTCTACAGGTAATACTATATTCTACACTCAAAAAATTGCTAAAAAGGTTAGACCTTATAGTGTGTTCTTAAGGTCAATAAACTTAATTCAAGTTTAAAAACAATAAAATGGGATAATGGTCTCTCAGTTCTCAATTTAGGCATTTAGCAGGCTGAGAGAGCTATTCAACCTCCACCAGCATTCTCAAAGAAAAAGAAGGAAGACTTCTGAGGGCACAGCCAAGAGCTGAGGAAGATTAGAAATCCTCTGGGTATTGATGAAACATGGCTGGCTGCATACATTGATGCCCTGAAACAGTGTCTCCCCAATCTGAAGCCCTTTAAATGAAAGTATTTGTCACAATTATCTTGCTGTTTTGTCAACATTATATGTTGGATACTCTTGAGCTCACAAGTCTTTGAGACTAAACAAATGTACCTGAGATGCTAAACACAATTAGCTCATCTGCTCTTGACCTTATTTTAGTGATGGAATCTTGAACCATTCAATATTGACATAATTGGAAAGAGGGAAGGAGGGAATGCATTTTTCATGTGTAAATGAATTATTATGACAAGAGGGTGAACAAACGTGGCTGTTTTTCCCCAAATTCTTTCCTTCCCTGTAAAAACCCCTGGATCTATGATTGTCCTGTAATAATTTGATGAAGCAATTGTGACAGAAATGGTGTTCAGATTCCAGATCATAGGCTTTAAAATGATAGGAAGCATCTGCTTATTTTCATTTGAAAAACTTATCTTGGGATGCTTCTCTTGGAACCATATCATATGAAGAAGGAATAAAGTGGGGAACGGAGACAGTCTGGTCGACAATGTCAGAAGAGCTCCCAGCAGCATTAACCTCTAGGCCTGTGAGTTCACCACATCACACACACTGGCCTGCTAATCTCTGCATCGTTCAGTGGGGCAGCAGACTCAGATGAGTTGAGTCTAGGTACAGATTACAACACATAATAAAACAGCTGCTTTAAGGCACCAACTTGTAGGGTCTTATACAGCAGTAAATCATTTAAATATGCATCCACAGTAGAATGCATAAACAAACAGTTTCACGGTCATTCAATAAAATATGAGAATGCATAAATATAGCCATATAGAAAAGACTCACAAACGTGATGCTGAACAAAAGGAGCCAGATACAAAATGGCATGTTGTTTATTGCCAAAGAAGAATTTACTCCAAACCAGGCAAAATTAGTCTAGGATGCTGGTAATCAGGATATCAGTTCTCCTGGGAAGAGGCAGTGACTAGAAAAGTAAATACGGGTGATCAGGGGATTAGAAAAGTTATCAATATTCTGGGTGCTGGTTATAAGTTTTTTTGAGTTATGAAAACTCATCAAGTCATGTACTATGCTCTGTACACTTTTCTGTATATTTGGTGTAATTGATGACAATTTATATTTGTGAAACTTGTAACAGTATAAAATATCATACCCACCTGATTGGCAAAATTTTAAAAGATGAATAATGCAAAATTATAGCAAGTATTTGCAAAAACAGAAATATTTTTGCATTGCTGGAACATGCACAGAGTATTTCAACCACTTTAGAAAGAAATTTGGCAATAGATAACATCTGAAAATGTTACAAGGCCCACCCAGAACTTTGCGATTCTGCTTTACTGATATGCTTTAGTGAAGTATAGGTACTTGAGTATAGGTACGTATGAGGAAATATATACAGGAATGCTCACTGAAGCATTTTGTAGCATAAGATATTTAGAAAAAGGAAACACTACTCATCCATAAATAAAAGAATGGTAAACTGGAGTGTTAACCATAAACTTGAATATGTGACTATTAAAGTGAATAAATTAGAACTAAATGTATCAATATGAACAGATATCAAAAAGTTTAAGAAGAAGCAAGATGAGGACTGATGAAATTTATAAAATATTTAAAACAAAAAATCAACACTTTAAAATAACTTTTTATGCTTATAAACACATTTAGCAACTGTATGAAATACTTTTGTGGGTTACTGTAAAAAAAAAAAAAAAAAGTATCTTTGAGGAATGAGCAAGAATAAAATTGAAGAGATGAATACATGGCCCAGTCAGTAGAGTCTGCTTGCAATGAAGGAGACCTGGGTTCAATCCCTGGGTTGGGAAGATCCCTTAGAGAAGGAAATGGCAACACATTCCTGTATTTCTGCCTGGATAATTGCATGGACAGAGGAGCCTGGAGGGCTACAGTCCACGCAGTCACGGAGAGTTGGACATGACTGACTGACTAACACACACGTACATGGATTTTAAAATATCTGTAATATTTAATTCTTAAAAGGTGACTTGAAGCAAATGTTAAAGACTTGATGATATATTTCTGCTGTGTAGACAAAAGTAGTATACAAATAGTTTCTCTAACTTGGAAATGTCATTATTAAATATTTATGAAATTATAAATTTTGCCTATCTGCAACATTTGACATAAAAATCAACCTAGTATATCTGGTCTTGTGTCAAGAACTGACTGTAAGAAAAACATGGATCTTAAGTCTTTATAGTCAACTTAGTAAGAATTTTACTTGACCTAACTCTCACTGATGTTTTGTTTTCAAATATTTTGAGGGCATGCTTTTATTTATGTGATCTGTGCTCAAAAGTGTTTTGTCTGAATGAAACTGAATCCCTTTGGAGAATCCCAAAGGAAATATTTAAAAGCTCACAGATAATAATGGAAATGACCTTTGGTTACTAAGTAGTATATAACACCTTTGTGATTGTTATCATGTCCAAGAGATTGCCTTTGAAAATCAGACAGAGCACTGAACCTAGACACCACCAAAGTCCTGGGGCATTATTCCCAGTTGTGCTACACGCCAAAGGAGATCAATGGGCTTTGTGATCTGAACAACCTCTCTGTAGCTCCTGTGTATGGACAAATTATTGTGATATTTGGCATTATTTATTCTCTGTTGGAGGCAGACACGCTCCAGTGTACACCTGAATAAAGTTTCAGTGCTCAATAATTACTTTGATTATTCCTGAGACTATTACTGATCAACATTATTTGTTTTATTTTAAAAAATCATATTTCCAAAAATCAGAAATACAATATATTGTAACATACCTGGTTCCTTATAGCACAATTTTTACATCCCAGTACTTAGCATATTAACTGATAAAAACACAATTTTCTTAAAAAATACAGTTTCCTTTTTATATTAACTTTTTTATAAATTTTTGAAAGGATTCTGCCCCAGCAGCTGGAAAATAGTAATTTGAGTATCCATTTTTGGAAGTTTACTGAGCTCTTAAGCTATGTGAAGTTACGAAGCGCTGTCCTTAAGAAGCTTATGGTCTATGAAGCATACAATTAGATAATAGGTATAATATTATGCAGTTAAAACACATACTTCTAGGTAATAGATGCATTGCTATACAATGTAATAAGCACTTTGACAGAAATAAATGAGCGGTCCATGTGCAGTCATGTAGACACTCAAAGGAAGTTTTGGGGACTAGTGTCTGGAATCATAGAGGAGAAGAAAGCAAACTCTCTTTAACTGGCTATTTGAAGGACATATTTGTCTAATCGATTTTGAGTTGAGAGCTAAAGGAGGAATGCTCTAGGATGACACGGCATCATCAAAGGATAATAGAGGCAACAGAGCAAACAGGGAAATGGCGTAGAGTTGAGCCTTAAATGAATTTTCATTGGATGTGTGAGTGGCATTGGTGGGAATGGAGGGGTAAAATAGGGACTAGATTATCATAGGGTAAGTTATTAAATTTTAGAAATGGAATCAACAGATCTTGGATATAGATTTTCCACCCATATGTCTTTCTACTCATTACCACAGATGAATTATCCAAACATTTTACTGAGGTCAGTTCCTTGATTGCTGGGCCAGGTCCCAGCCTCTCCTGCCTACAAATAAAATTTTCCTCCCTCTCTTAAATAATCATTATTTGCTATGTGATAGGATAATTTCCATAGTACATACACTGTTTTCACTTCCATCTTAAAAACAAAACTGAAAAACTTTTGTTTTCAGTTTCTTCTTCAAGTTCTTGCTCACTCTTGTTAGATAATCTTCACTTTGTCAATTTAAACTGCTGTAACAGTTTTTGTTGTGTCACTGTTGTGTCTAACTCTTCTGTGATCTCATGGACTATAGCTCTCCATGCTCCTCTGTCCATGGGATTTCCCAGGCAAGAATACTGGTGTGGGTTGCCACTTCCTCCTCCAGAGGATTTTCTTGACCCAGGGATCTAACCTGTGTCTCCTGCATTGCAGGTGAATTCTTTACCACTGAGCCACGAGGGAAGCCCACAGTAACAATTAACATTGTATATAAACTCCAGACCTTTATTATGACATAAAAAAGTTGGTGGTTCCTGAATCATGCCTTCTACAAATTTTGGTATTCATCCATTTGTCCAGGCTTTGACATCCATCTCTGGAAGTGTATCTTCCCTACCCTAGAATGCAATAGGTGGTAAGAAATATCTGACACCTGTTACAGATATTCTTTCTGAAATCCTGGCCTGTGTGCAACAATATTGTGTGGCATTATTTGTTCAATAGTTGGCTTCAGTTATTTTGACATCCATTTTTTTTCTTTATCTACAGCCCAAATGGCTCTTATTAAATCTAGATGTATAGTGCCTATTGGGTATCTACATTTAGATGTACTACAGACCTAAAACTTAATATCTCCAATGCTATTCCCATCATTTTCATTCATCCCTCTGTTGTGCTATTTTTACTGTATTCTCTGTTCAAATTAATGATAAATGCTTCATCCATCCACACAGGGTGTCATCATTTATTCTATCCTAAATATTATTAATTAATTCATTGGTAATTCAAAATAGTTACTGTCAACTTGCTATTTTCTAAGCAATGCTTTAGATGGTGGGGCTATGGTAGTGAAATAAGAGAGAATACCTCTAGCCTTAATAAACTTGTAATTCAGGGTTGAGATGAACAATAAACATCTGGAAATGTCAGTGGGGCCCTGTTTACTTTCCCAGAGGCAGCTCTCTATTGCCACAAATAGAATAGCCTTTTATTGCTCTAATCTACAGAACATTTTTCTCTGGCATGCTGACCACCATCCCACTATTTTCCACAAATTTCATTGGGTCCAAGGGGAAATTTTTAAAACAGTCCTGAACTTTTCTCATTTGACTTTCAAGGAAAATAAAACACTCCTTTCCTCCATGGAACATCTTCCTAATTTCCACTGATTCCTCTACCCCTTCAATCTCTTTCAGAGCTGGAGGGATTGCTCTACTTTGGTCTGAAAAACAGGTTTGACACCTCTTGTTTATCATGTCCAGGTTCTTAAACATGTCACTTTGAAAAGTGACCGTAGTTGCCACCATTCCAAAACTAAGTTGTAACAGAGAAGGAATGTGTTAGGTAAAAGATCATGGATAGCTTCAGAAATGTGTATAAAGCGATAGTTTTTTAAGGGTCCAACCACTGGGGAAGACAGTATTTTAGAAACTGTCATTGTTGTATTCTACCTTGCTCATCGATACTGCTATTAAATCTTTAGTGCACTGGAGATTTGGAACACGATGACTATTATTTGATGTGTAATGTACAAATCGCATTTGAATTTGTACCCTTTCAGAGAGTATAAGTCACTCCAACTCCTCCCCCCCACCAAAACCTGAAATATTTTCCCTAATTCTCCACAACATTCCTATATTCTATTGGATATTCATGTGAGTGGAAAATATGTTTATTATTTTCTAGGCAATATTTAAATCTATGTAATTATTTTTTTCAGAGCTTAGTAATTACAAAACATGCAATAAATTCAACTACTATGTCAAATGAAGAAATACAGAATTTTTCTTTGTTCCAAATTACACTAATATTTTTCCATTGTGTTAAGAAAAGGTGTTATTTTGGCAATCTTGCCTGTGGCTTGAAATTTACCATATAGCATTTCTATCAACTTCATAGATTAATATAGGTTTAAGTATATGATGACTTTGTCACGGCTTCTAAGCTAGTCAGGATACAAATTTAAGAAGTGAAATCCATACTATTTAGCTGAAATTTACTTTCCTTTTATTTTAATTTATGTCATACTTAAGAAACTGGAGAGACTGTTAAATACATTTGATTGTGGATTTTATCTGTCTCTAATGACTTCATAATGTTGACCATTTTTCCATGTGCATATTGGCTAATTGTATAATATTTTGAGGAAATGTCTATTTCTTTTTCTATTTTTAAAAGGGTCATTTATCTTTATATCATTCAGTTGATATTGAACAATATATTTTCATATATTTATACAATTAATGTACATTAGTATTTTATATAATTATATAAATGTTAACATGTCAACATACTAGATTCATCAGATATATTATTTTAAAAAATTTTATTCCATTTTACAGATTGTCTTTTCTCTTTTCACTTTTTATTTGTGCTCTTTAATGTACAAAAGTTTACTGTGACATGAAATATTATTTACATATAAAATCAGGTCAATGACTTTTTCAAAACTATGCAATATGGTAATAATTTCATTGATTTTAAAATTATGTAAAACTAAATTTTCTCAGAGAATTACAGCTATGTTTGACTTTACAGGCTAAGCAGGTATTCGTCTAATTGTCTCCTTGAAAAAAACACATAATAAATTCTCTTATTTAACAAATTAATAATTTGAGTTTCATAAAGTTGTCAACTCTCATTAAATTGCACACTAGCCATTTTTACTTACTTTTAATTCAAATAAATATACCTTTAAAGTAGAAAGAAAAAACATCCTTTTTTTTAATGGAGGATACACTCAATTACAACATCATACTACAGGCCATATGGATCAAGAACATGGAAATTTATTCAGGGCAGGAATGGGGAGAGAAAGGGCAGAGTGGGGAACAAATGCCAAATTCAGTCCTCTACATCTCAGAAAAAGCTATGCTAAGTCTTTAAAATAAACCACTGTGAAAATAAAACATTTCCATAAGCTACCTTCATCTAATATTTGATACCATCATTCTCCATTTCTACTTTATACATCCAATCATTAGGTCATGCACTGTATGGAATTATTTTTTTTTAACTGACAATATCAGAAAAAGCCCCACAGACACCACTTTTTCTCCAGTTTTGAAGGCTCTGTGCAGTCTGTTTTGAGATGGCAAAAAAGAATTTGAAGAGATTACTGGAGAGAATACAGATATATTACTCCTGATATAACTGTGCAACATAGCAGACTCTAGTGCTGTGGTTAAATTTATATTTAATTAATTGAAATATTCTCCTTCAGGTCACACTAGCTGCACATCAAGCTCTCAGTAGCTGCATGTGGTTAGTGACTATCACAGTGGGCAGTGCAGTTGTTAAGAGTTTCCATTATTGAAGAAAACTTTCTTGGATAGCACTGTTCAAGGTTATGACAGTTTTAATAATGCATTATGTTAAGCAACTAAGTTATCACTATTCTACATGATAAATAATTGAGAAATTACTAGGAAAATGAAATATATAAACCTGTCTGGGAGGAATAGATTTTCCTCTACCCTTCTACACTCTTATGGCTGGTCTAAGAATTAAGCTGACATAAGACAGATAAAAAGGAGAAAATTAAATAGTTTACTAACATGTATACATTGGAGAGACCCAGCTGTGTAACTCTTCAAAATGGCCAAAACACTCATTTTAAGCACCACCTTCAGCTAAAGAGAAAACAAGATGTTGGGAATAGTGGTTTGGGGATTCAAGAAGTAGGAAGACTGTTCATATGGAGAAGAAAAAGCAAATGTGTTATAAACAAATGTTTGCTGGGCCAGGCAGAGACCATGGGACACAGAGAACTTTAGAAAACAGATTTTGCTAGGTTCTACCCGATCTACACATCTTGTTCATATTGCTGTTATCTATCATGATACTTCCTTCCTGGAACTGGTTCTCTATCTGCATTCTTTTAGGCAGTTAAGGGGAAGGTCACATTTTATTTTCCTGAGTCTTTTGAGCCTTGACTGTTTTCAGCTCAAAATAATGTGCATGTCAAAATAATATTTTGAGGTGCAAATTTTGCTCCACTAAAAACCTTTATTACAGTATTTACTGGGAAACATAATTGAAAATATTAGGAAAATATATCAGTTTAATTTTCAGACTCCCATGTATTGTCAGATATTCTAAAGCCCAATATTTCTAAAAGCATTGCAAATTTGAGAATGCTTCTTATAGTTAATAAAATTGAACATAATCAAGGATGTTTGCAAAGTATTTGAATAGCTTAAAAGTTACACATACATATGCACAAACACATACATTATACTTATGCATATAGTTCTTCATAATAGGTTAGCCTGAATAAATCAATTACTAATTCTGTAAAATAGAAGATACACTATAAATGAGTTTAAACATGGTTTGGTGAAATAATTCAGTTTCTAAGATTGCTTGTCTCTCCCCAGCTGTTTCTTTTCAAATGTATCAGGGTTCAAATACAAAGAGAAACACAACTAAAGAAAATAGAACATTAACACTTTTTTCTTTTATAGCACAAATCCCCCAAATCATTTTAAAAATAGAAGACCGCATGTAGATATTCTGGATCCAAATTTGTGAATACATAAGTAACTAATCATGAGAGAATTTAGTGAATTTGCATTAAATTGTTCAAGCCAGTAGGGTGCACACACTTTGCATTCTAAAAATATCCAAATGTAGTTTTCAATAATGGATATATCCTGCATTGATCATTTAATCTTATATAAATATACAGGCTATATTTAGCTTTAAGAAAATATACAGGCTATATTTAGCTTCCTGCTCAATACAACACACACACCTTCAATTATTTCCTGAGTATAACCTTTGTTCACTAGTTAGAGGATTTCCATATTTTAGAATCATTCCTAGTAGAGAAAGTTTATTTTCCTGATTGTTTTTATTTTAATTCCTTATATTTAATAATTTATTTTTCTTAGATTAAGTCTTCTATCAACAGAGTGCTTGCGGACTTAACCTTTTGAGTTTTGTTACCTAACTGATCTCTGGTGTTGACTCTCCTGACCTGAATGAATAAGTGCATTCTCCATTTCCCCCATTGGCTTATATCAAACATACCCACAGGTCCACTCATTGTACAATTTTAGGAGCTCTTAAATATCTCCAAAGAATGTCTTACATTCTGCCTTTAGGTAATATATTTTTCAACATCACTCCAAGGAGAAATAGTTTATGAACTCTACTTCAACAAAACTAGTTTGCTAGGAGCAAGTATAGTTTGAAGAGTAGACTAGAGAGATTAGTCTAAAACACTGAGAATTGCCTTAGGAGAACATGTCAAAAGTGATCATAAAAGAAAGAACCCTGAGTAACTAGAGAATAGTAACGAAAGAAGAGGGAAAGATAAGTAGGACAAGACAAGATAAAAAGAAGACTTGGACTTTTCCAATGATTAGCCCCACTAATTTTTGACTTTACCTTGTAGAATCGGATCTCCATTTTTCAATTTCATTTTTATTTCAAATATATAAAATTTAGTAAAATAAAAAATTTTGCTTAAAGACAATTTTAAAATACAAATCTGTCACTTGAGATGTTAAATAAGACTTAATGAAAGGCTATATATATATTTTCCAGGTTTATACTTTCTTTATACATCCAATATCACCAGTCATTCATCACTGTATTCCCATCACTTTATGTATCCTCCAGCATCCTGTTTCAACAACAGCAATTAATTCTGCAGTGTTTCAACAAATATTGCTTTTTCTACCATCAATTATCAACTATACCTTTTCTAGTTCTTTGTATAGCAGACATAAAATATTTGTTCAAAGTGATTATTTCATAGTGATTTTTCTTTTATTATTATTTGGCAGACATTTATTAAATGCTTAGTTTGTGATACATACTGGTACATACAAAACTGATAATAATCACTAACTTCTAATATCTCCAGTAAATTATATTCAACTCAGAAGGAAATATTCTAAATAAGTTTACTTTCACAATATGGTTTCTTAGCAAAGAATCTCATTGTTTATACAGTGATGACATCAATATTGCCATTTCCTGTTTTAAACTGTCACATGGAACTCACTAACCAATTGCCACACAGCCAATGGAACTTCACAGATCATACTGCACTCATCTTTATATTTCTTAAGATACTTTAAGGTGCACACAACATACACCTATCTCAACTGAATTTTAAAAGTAAGAAAATTATTTTCTCTAACACAGCAATACATTTGAAGGTAGGTGTTACCAGAGTTCTTAACTATCAGTGATAGTATTAAGATCTCAGTTTCCTTCCATCTACTGTGTTACCAGCTTTGCTGCTCTCATGTTCTGAAGATGGTTGCTGTTGTTTCAGGTCAATGTTCATGGGAGGAGGGGGCGGCAGGGAGAGGACACCCCTCCAAATGGTTTGAGTCACCTTCTCAGTGAGAAAAAGTTTTTATAAGTTTCCCAGTTGTGTTCTTTTCAATTTATGGGTGAGAATTATGTTATAGTTCAATTCCTAAACTGATCCATGATGAGAATAATGGGACCAGCATACATACCTTAGCCAAAAAGGATTCTATTTCATGGATTAAGTTCTTCTTCCCTGGAGGACTGTGGCCACATGGAGTAGGGTGGATTCTTAAGAACAAAACAAAACACACAAGCAAATGAAAAAAAAATATTAAAATCATAGCTTGATTGAGGAGGGAACAAGGAATGATATACTTGGTGGTGAAGGCAGCAACAGCAAGGTCTTGTTCCTTCTGATCTGCCCCATCCCTCCATCTGGCAGGTTTTACTAAACCATCTGTTTTTTTAGTTGGAACATGCTGAGAGTGTCTATTTACCCTGCCTAAAATTACAGACAAAAAAGATCTACTCAATCTCACTATTTTCCTAGACAACAGTATTCTCAATCATTGAATCCCTTTCTCAAAAAATAATTTTTGGTTCTAAAATATCTTCTCAAACCTCTCACAGCTGTAAAGCAAAAAACCACATAGCCTTATTAATTATGTAAAGACTGTAACCCAAATTACTATTTCTTAATCCACTTTAATTTGATACAGTTAAAATTTTTATTCCTGCTTCATTGCTAAAGAAGTTTGGATTCAGGGAGCATAATAATTTGCCTACCAGCTTCATTCTTCTATCAAAATATTTCCCTTTTTTGGAAATAAGGCAAGGACATATTTATGGGCAAATGTTCTTCCTCAACACCCAGAATCTGCAGTTAGTGTGATACAACTTGTGAAATCAGATATGAAACTTGAACTCAAATACTCTCATCAACTTCTATACTCCTCCAGAAGAACAATATACACAGAAATTATTGTAAGTGGAGGTTCATAGACAGATTATTTTCACCAAAATTACCCCGAATTAATCAGGAAATCTCTGCAGTGAATCTACTGTGAACAAGAAAAACAAAAGAGTGTTCCTTACTGCCCAGTTCTAAAAGGGTTGAGTCATAACCCACTGTAGTTGCCCACTGACAGAGCAACCTGGGAGGAATTTGGGATGAAAAACAGGATGAGATACACTGTACTTTGAGTAAAGAGGCCCTTAGATAGTCAGATGGGCATCTTAGAAGAATTTCAATGACCTCAGATCCTTGCATCTTTCCATACCAAGAAAAGAACTAAAACCATTGTGCTTAGTAGCTCATTTGTGTCTGATTCTGTGATCACATGGACTGCAGCCCATCAGGCTCCTCTGTCCATGGGAATTCTGCAAGCAAGAATACTGGAGTGGGTTGCCATGCTCTTCTCCAGGGGATCTTCCCACCCCAGGGATTGAACGCAGGTCTCCCGCATTGCAGGAAGATTCTTTACTATCTGAACCACCAGGGAAGCCCAGTAAAATCACTAACTTGAGATATCTGTTTTTTGTGATTAGTGGTAATCTAAGATATATCCTTGACGGCATGTATTTCCAAGCTCCCCTTCTACAAGTTCATATATAACTTGGTCTCTCCCCAACCTCTTTGGAACATCTACTCAAAGCTCCTTGAGTGACTGTCTTCCAGTTGTCATCCTCAGTAAGACCCTGAGTGAAACTAAAACTCACAACTCTTATGTTGTATGTTTTTCTTTGTTAGCAATACAGAAAGTGTAGGCTAGAAGTAGTCACAAAAGGCCATCAGTCTCACCCTAAAAACCAAGCCACACTTGATAAACTACAGAGCATTATTTTTTTTCTCAGAGTGCTGACTGTAAACAAGAAGCCTTGGGGAACTAAACGCCAAAAGTGAGGAGCCTCATAGGAGAGAACAAACATGACTTCTCTTCACTGATAAAGCAGTGAGAGAATCAACCACGGTAATAAACCAGAAAACATATAGTTGAACTTCTGTTTTTTCATGGTTGAACTTTGAATGGCTGTGTGTATATATGACAAAACCCCTATGTTCTCCCTGGTTGTAACAGCCAGGTAGTACTTTCCTAGGATCTTCACTTTCCCCAGTGATTGGGGCAACATGACAAAGGAAGGGAATCAAGATCTGACAGAGATCTTCCTTGATGAAGATGTGGTTTCTCCAAGTGTGAGGTAAACTTATACTGAGTCAGAGAAAAAAACCTTAGAGAAATCAGACATGAAATCTTATACCTAAGGAAGTAATGATCATTATTCATTTATGCATATATTAACTTATGCATTTATTTTTCTCCTGCCTTATAACATGAATAATCAGTTCCAATTATATACTTTATGCAGGGATTGTGCTACATGTTTAAAAACATTATATTATAAAACTAACATTATTACTCCAAGAACTCAGTGTAAAAACTGAGACGTAGAGGATTTAAGTCTTTCTCAGAATCATGAGATAATAAGCAGTGGAATCACGGTTCAAAGCTGTGACAGACCATAATGTCTATGCTTTGCTCTAATTAATTCAGAAATACAACATTCCCTACAATATTTTATATTTACATATATATGAACATATTAAAACAAAATATTATATATTCTATGTATAATACAAATTTATGTGCTAATATATTAAAAATGAGTTCATATTTAAAATATTTTTTATCACTAAAGTTCCTTAACTGGATTTATATTATACACTGTAGTAATATTCATAGAAGTTTTTTTTGAACATGTGATTAGTGTTTGTTTAGTATAAAATGTGGAATTGTAAACTTTAAATAAAATGAAATGCATGTTTTGTCCTCAGAGAAAGTATCTCCACTTCAAAATTCATTTTGATATCAGAAACAATTCAAATATTAGAACCCATGTTGGCAACATAAAAGTGCTACCACAATATTTCATTGATTCAGAAAATTCACCCCCCAGGGTTTTTTGTTTACTTGTTTTTTTCTGATAGTCACAGATTACCATGCCATCGATAACAAATGATTTGAGGAACTGTTGGTTGTCTAATCATTTTGGCTCAGTAGGAATTAGAAATACAATTAAGCATGTAAATGCTAAAAATAATATTGATACAGCAAGAATATGAAAAATCAGCTATTTTTACTTAAGCTATCACTCATTTCTTGTATCTGTGCAGCATGTTAATTGCAACCTCTTAATCACTCAACAAAGTAAGCCACAAATAATATGCATGCTAGTCAAGGTTAATCTTGGCTCATTAGAGAACTGAATTTAAAATGCCTTAAGGCAAAAATAAATGGAATAAAAGAACAAAAAAGAAAGACCTTTATTAAAAGGATGCAAATAAAGGATGCAGTCGTATTTCATAGAACTCAAGGGCAGGCAGTACATTCAGACCTCCTGGGGGCTGAGACTCAAGATGTGGAAATCTATCAAGGATCAAAGCTTCCCACATCATCAGTCTCTTCTCTCCCTGCAGCCTCATGACCTCTCATCTCTACACTTTGTGGGTCTTCTTCATTCTTCTCTCTGTAGACTGACTTTCTCTACTCTTCAGTACATGAACATAACTCTGCAATTTACATTATCTTGATTCCCAACACAAATGAAGACTTAGGAAATTACTGAATGTCAAATTTAAGTTCCTGAGACTACAATATAGTCGAGCTAACAAAGATGTAACCCTTTACCATAGTTGATACATTTTAGATTTTATAGCCATTAGTTGGAAAAAATTAAGTATTCTCACAATTAGATCAATACTCTAGACAAAAATACAGCCAAATACTTTGAACATATATGTTTAAGACACTGGTAGCCCACTCTTTGTCAAACACATTAGAAATGATCAGTTCTTTACTTTGTGTGTGGAGTTACCACTTTTGTACTGAATACTCTAAGAAAAATAAAGAAACTTCTAAGGGACTCCCCAAAAGGAAAGAGACTTTTGAGTTTCAAAGTTATATATCTGAGACTTATAAAATATATACTCAAAACAATGGACTTGGACTATCTCTTGAAACTGTTTCTTCACTTCAGAGGGGACACAAATCCAACTCTTTGCTATCCTGTGGACTGTAGCCCGCCAGGTTCCTCTGTCCATGGGATTCTCCAGGCAAGAATACTGGAGTGGGTTGCCATTTCCTTCTCCAGAGGATTTTCCCAACCCAGGGATCGAACCCGGGTCTCCTGCATTGCAGGCAGACACTTTATCCTCTGAGCCACCAGGGAAGCCCTCTCTTGTTTATAGGTGAAAAGTAATAGGCTAGATAAATGACCTTGACAAGAGTCCTTGGTACTGTCCCTTCTTTCATCCCCATGACTGAACATCACAGTCAGGCTAGAGATATGAAAAAAGGCCCACGTCAAGCAGTGGATCTGATGCCTCCTTTCATGGAGGTAAAGACACTTTGCCAGCTTTCTCACAATCCCCTCTGCAACAGAAAGGAAGAAGCCAAACCATGATGTTTGAAACACCAAAAACATAATGAAAATCCAAAAAAGTTCTGTGAGTGGTCATTAACAAATGAGAATAATTATTACCAGAATTTCATTGGTAAGTATGTGCAAGAGGATGAAATGGCATGAATAGGATTCTATTCGAAGTATGATGCCTATGATCATATCTTGAAAACATATATATATATATATATATATATATATATATATATATATAAAAGATATACTATATAATATATATCTAGATAATATATACTAAATAATACGTTCAGACTTTAGAGAATATCTTAAGAAAGTCCAAATAACATCAGTTAGGTCAATTAGGTCACATTCACATTAGATCAATTAGGTCAAATCCAATAACCTTAATGTATTAATGTGGTATAAATAGAAAATAATAAACTAGTCAAATATACCTACTTGTGAACTGCTAAAAATTTTTACAGTAAGTGTTTGATTTTGAATGATAAGAGCAGAAAACAATAGAAAAAAGCAGAAAGAAAAATAGAAGAGATAGAGACAAAAATATACATAGAAAGGAGATTTAAAATAACTGGAGTAAACCTTTTCCTTATAATTTAAGTCACCTATTTCACTTACAGATGGGTAAAGATAGATTAAAATTAAAAGCAAAAAGTTTTGTAGGAGGAAAAACAGAAAATGTACCTAATAAAATTTCAATAGAAAATGACTAGATACTAAAGAATGTGACCACAAAGCAAATGGAAAGAGAAACCTAGTAACTTAAAGTTCTATAAAACAAATTCAAAATATTGCCCAAGCTTTGGAAAGACACAAATCAGAATATAAACAAATTCTTACGTTTTGCAGCAAGACAGGGATGAGGACATGAAATGAGAACTGACATATATCAGAAAAGAATTGGAAAAAAATAAACTTTTTTTACCAGAAGAATTAAATTCAAAGAAACCTAATCAGATATGTGTATCACAGAAGCCAAAATATGAAGACAGCAATAAAATTTGAAAGACAACATTTGGTAATTCCTCATGAAAAAATTTTATCAGGAAATAATAAAGAATAAGTTTTTGAGTGAATACTTCGTGGGGAACTTCAAAATGGGAACATAAGACTGCCTTGTCCTGAACAACAATTGAAATCTCAGATTCACTAAAAGTGGGAAAAAAATAATTTGTTTCCTGATGTGGAGCAATATGAATCTCAGAGGAGTATCTCTAAAGCGTTCATATCAAAACTGTACATCAAATATCTGGAGCAAACTTCAAATTTTAGCAAATACAGAGGAGAAACCAGTTAAATGACTTAATCAGAGAACAAGAAGAAACACAATGCGGGATGTTCACAGGTTTCCACATTAAGAAAAAAACGTAGACCTAGAATATCTAACAACTAAATGTGATACATGAACTCTGCTAAAATCCTTACTAAGAATCAACTTTGATATTTGGCAAAACTAATACAATTATGTAAAGTTTAAAAATAAAATAAAATTTAAAAAAAATCAACTTTAAATAACAGTTCTGAGAAAATAAGGAAAATGTGATAACAGCATCATGGTTATATGCAAACAAATTACCTATGGTATGAAAAGACACATACTGAGTGTGTTTCTGTTTTGTGAATATGTTCATTTGTATAATTTTTTTTCAGATTCTCCATATAAGCAATGTAAACAATAAATTTACGGTTACCAGGGATAGAAGGGTGGGAGGGAGGAATAGGCTGGGAGTTTGGAATTGACATTTTCACACTGCTATATTTGAAATAAGGACCTACTGAATAGTACAGGTAACTCAGCTCAACGTTCTGTAAAAACCTATATAGGAAAAGAATTAGAAAAATAATAGATACATATATATGTATAACTGAATCACTTTCCTATACACCTGAAACATAACAGTGTTAATCAACTAGGCTCCAATATAAAATAAATATTAAAAAAGACATATATTGACGTATATATGGGCTAAAGGTCTCAATATATGGGAATTTGCTTGAATTTATTAAAGAAAAAAAAAGTGCAAGTAAAGTAAATGAAGCAAAATTAAATTAATTTTGAATCTCTAATAGAGGTTCATTTACTTTTACTTGTCCTTTTTTTTTTCTTTAAATAATTTTTAAACAAATTCCCATATATCGAGACTTTTGGCCCATATATACTTAAATATATATATGGGGTTTAATTCACTATTTTTCCTATTTCTCTATCTGATCATTTTAGTAGAAAATGACAGACAAAGGAAATTAAAAAATACCTTGTGGGTTATGACCTAAGTAGTTTACAAATAAAATATTACAGCTTTAGATAGATTTCTTAGGGGAAAAATGAATAAAATTTTAATATTAGGAATCTGAAAAGACCAACAAAATAAAACAAATTAAAAAATGGAAGTAATAAATCTGCAAAGTATGATGAGAAATTAAGCTATTTGCTGCAAACCAAAATTGTACTGCCATTAATTAAAACTTAAGTTAGTTCTTTGATGAGATAAAAAAATATATATAAATCTTATATATGTGTTTGAGAGTTTGAGAAAAATATATAATAAACATGTATAAATGAATGTGTTAATTTATAATGGACATATTTTGAAGTTAGGCTACTGGCATGGATACCTGAAATACATTTGTTATTGTACAGTATATGAATTATTTCCTATTCAATTTGTAATTTACAATAATGAGATCAAACAAAATAGAGGCAGAGCAGAAAATAAACCTAAAAGAAAATGGCAAGGCATTACAAGTTCAAATCCTAAAATCCACTGGATCCACATGACATATTTAACTCATGACTTCATTTTGTAAAGTTAGCCTAACATGGCTTTGAAATTAAACAAGTATCACATACATGAAAACCAAAAATGTCATTTAATAAAGAGGTAGAAAAATTTTTAAAATACTATATTATACATCATACCTTAGTAAGACTATTTCAAAATTTCAAGGGCATTTTATGACATATTAATTTCAGCTTAAAAACTGCAGACTGAGAATATGCTGGAATTTATATTCAGACACAAGTTCATAGAAAGAAAGAAAACGATGTACTAAAGTATAAGCTAAAAATAAAAAAGCTAATATATTACCTCAATGTAACTCAATTAAGGGAAATATCTGTGTTCAGAAACTCTTAAATGTATTTGGAAGATGGAAATCAAAGGTTTACCTTGAGGCCAGCTCTCTCAGGGAGACCCATGGGCAGCATCTGTACTCTCAGCCTGGTTGGGGCTCACACATGAAGCCATGAGCCAGGGTCCATCTGATGTTGCCACAAATATATGTTCTGAAAGGCCAAAGTGTTAAAATTGATTTCATCAAGTCTTTTAGAAAGTAGTATAAAAATTAAGAACTGAAAACCAAATTAAAATTCATAGACTGTCAGTTACATCCGGGTTCTAATGAGTGGTAATAAGAGTTCCAAAAACAGTGAAAAATAAGAGGAAGTATTTAAAAGATTGATGGTTGCTTCAAAACTGAAAAAGACAAGTGTTCTTTTAAAAGAAGTTAAGAACTCCGCAGGCTTACTATTGCAATAGCGATTTTTAAATTGTGAAACACATTTTTTCCCTGTAATATGTATATAAGACTGTCTAAGAGAATCTATCAAAGAAAAAAGAAGGGATTTTTGCTTTACCTGAAAACAAACAGTATGAAAAGATCTAAATTTTTATAAGATGTACTATTATCACAATGATATATAGATAGACCGAGGCATAGCACAGATAATTCAGAAACAACTTGATGACTATTAATTAAACAATGGAAAGTAAATTTAGAGGATGAAAGACATTTTCAAAAATTAATTATGAAGTAATTGTTAAGTAATTAACAATTGTGAAAATATAGGCTATAAAAATATAAAAAGTCATGCTCAGACATGACTGAGCAACTGTGCAAAAAAGGTGCCTGCAGAGCTGTCCTCCCACCAGAAGCTTTAGGAAAGAATGCTTTTCCTTTGCTTTTCTAACTTCTTGTCTTCAAATCCAGCAGTGTAGCATCCTCAAATCTCTCTCTTAAATTTCATAACTTCTTCTCTCTCATAAAGAGACTTGTGATTACATCAGACCCACCCATATAATCCAGGATAATAAATTTCACATCTCAAGATTCTTAACTAAATCACATCTATATGTGCTCAGTCCATCAGTTGTGTCTGACTTTGCAGCTCCAGAGACTGTAGCCCTCCAGGTTCCTCTGTCTGGAGATTCTTCAGGCAAGAATACTAGAGTGGGTTGCCATTCCCTTCTCCAGGGGAACTTCCCTACCCAGGGATCCACCTGAAAGTGAAAGTGAAGTCGCTCAGTAGTGTCCAACTCTTTTCGACCCCATGGACTGTAGCCTATCAGGCTCCTCCGTCCATGGGGTTTTCCAAGCAAGAGTGCTGGAGTGGATTGTCATTTCCTTCTCCAGGGGATCTTCCCTACCCAGGAATCGAATCCGGGTCTCCCACATTGCAGGCAGACGCTTTTACCATCTGATCCACCAGGGATCCACCTGAGAAGCCCCTAAATCACATCCTATTTGCCATTTAAGGTAACAGGTTTTAGGAATTAGGGCATAGAAATCTTAAGACATCCTTATTCAGCTTACCAAGGTACCTTGTTTCTCAAAATAACATTCAGTTCTTAAAGATAAGTACTGATAAGTTTGATGACATTAATGTTTTAAATTCCTATGAAACAAATGGTACCATAAGTTCCATGGCAAGATACAGACTGGAAGAAGAAAATATCTGCTATATTTACAATGAACACTGTTACCTAACATATTAAAAAAACAAAAACATTAAAAATTTTTAAAACCGTAGTCAACTTGAATAATATGTAGTTGACTAATAAAAACCTGAAAAATAATTCCATGGATCAGAAGGATGGAAATTTAAATCAATTAATTTATTGAAGGCAGGAAGAGAAGGGGATAACAGAGGATGAGATGGTTGGATAGCATCAACCACCTGATGGACATGAGTTTGAGCAAGCTTTGGAGTTGGTGATGGACAAGGAAACCTGGTGTGTTGCAGCCCATGGAGTTGCAAAGTCAGACATGACTGAGTGACTGAACTAAACTGAACTGATAGTTTTTTGTTGTTGTTTTTTTTATGAAAATAGATTGAATGTGTCATTGTTTATGTATTTGTTAAATATTCTGAAGGGTAAGTTAGCATTTATTCAAATAAAATAGGTCTGAATTCTGACTTTAAAGCATTCCTTCTAGTATTTACTTTGAACAGATATTTGCCATGTATCCAAAGGAACAGGACCAAGAATATATTTTTAGATTTACTATGTGATGGTATAATATCTGTAAAATCTAAGTGGATTTCAGTAGAGAAATTTTAAACAAAGTTACATAAATGCTATAACATACTATCCAATAATCAATAAATTAATCAACATAATAATATATATAAATGAAAATATATCTAATTATTAGTTTGAAAAGACAAGGACACTAACTATGGTGGGTGGTAAATATATTTATTAATTCATTTAAGAGAAACTAGTGTTTCAGATTTAGCGAGTAAAATTAAAAATATATATATACATATAAAATTACAAAAAAATAAGTTTAAATTTTAGATAAACAATTAATATACAATATTGCATTGCTGACTACTGTTTGCTTCAGTTACACAATTTTAAGTTGGAAATCACAGGTTGGGGACATTGTGAATTTTCATTTTTCAAGAATTAAAATGCTTTGCCAATTGCTCATTAATGAATATTTGAAAACAATTGTCATGGCAGCTTTCATTAGCTAAATTAAAATATGTTTATTAATGAATATGTCACTTTCATAACTAATCAAAGTAGCATAAAACTTAGTAGTCTAATGATCAATGTTTTATATGATGAAAAATGTCTAGCAGTAATTAAACCTGGAGTGCTATATTATCTTGTATTACAAAAATGTTATGCTCGCATGAGGAAACATATTTTTAACTAAATATAAGGCCCTCAAAGACAAGATACTTGTTCCTTAATTCTTTCTGACTACATAATGTATAGTAAAGGGGATTTCAGGGTGGCTCAGTGGTAAAGAACCCACCTGTCAATGCAAGAGATGCCAGAAGACACAGGTTCAGTCTCTGGGTTGGGAAGATCCCCTGGAGGAGGAAATGAAAAACCACTTCAATATTCTTGCCTGGAAAATCTCATGGACAGAGGAGCCTGGTGGGCTAGAGTCCACCAGGAGTTGCAAAGGGTCAGACATGACTGAGCAGAATGAATAATAAACTCTTACTTTTAGTAGACTGCTTTATAAATTTTGTTGGAATTTAACAAATATCTTGAATTTTCACATGAACTTAAACTAAGACTTGTATTTGCTTCAATTTCTAATTAACATATGTAAGAAAAATATTTTGAAATGAGAAAAAAAAAATCTCAAAACAATTTTTGCTGAGTTTTGAGTACAAAAATAACAATTTCATTGAGAATATGCATTTTTGGTAGATTAGATAATAGTGTAATTTAAGTTCTTTAATATTCCTACACTTGTGATACTTTCTCTTTCACAGACATTGACTGAACCTCCAACTCCAGCCAGATATTTAAAAGGAATTAAAGTTAAAAATGTGGATAGATAATCACCATCCTTCCCCACTGCTTAAATCATCAATTCAAAAGGCACATTTACTGAATGTATTTTTTAAAACTCATACTTTTCCCCAGATACAACCTATTTATCTCTTGGAACTTCTTGTATTACACCTGACTTTTATTCTGATTAAATTAATTTGTGGAATGTGTGACAATGTGACAGTGTAAACTGATTTGATATATGTGGTTAATATGATTTCAGCAATAAGTTTAGTGACTATGGAGTTAAAAAGAACAGGAAAGCTAATTTTTATCAACATGCCTTCTTGAACTCTTATGGCTCAGCTGGTAAAGAATCCGCCTATAATGTGAGAGATTTGGGTTCAATCCCTGGGTTGGGAAGATCCCTTGGAGAAGGAAATAGCTACTGACTCTAGTATTCTGGCCTGGAGAATCCCAAGGACTTTATAGTCCATGGGGTTTCAAAAAGTCTACTGAGCAACTTTCACTTCACTTCACTTCTTGAACTTGGATCAGTGAAAATTTATGGTAGTTGAGAACTCCACATATATATTGTAAAGTATTTCTCCTCAGAATGGCAGATGGATATTCACATACCATCAAGTTATGAGAGACCGTGGTGGGGTAAAACAGTAAGAACACAATCATTCTTAATTTAAGCATGGTGTATGTTGTAGAAAGCACTTCCCAGCTAGTGGTAAAGAACCAGCCTGCCAATGCAGGAGACCAAAGAGACACAGGTTCAATCTCTGGGTCAGGGTGATCCCCTGGAGGAGGGCCTGGCTGTGACTTCAGTATTCTTTCCTGGAGAATCCATGGACAGAGGAGCCTGATGGTCTGCAGTCAATGTGGTGGCAAAGAGTGACTTAACACACATATGTTGTAAAAATTTCACATTTTCCTTCCGTGTTAGCTACCAATCCTAATCCAGGACAAATTTGGATGGCCCTGAGATACTGTTTATATGGTAAATTCATATATACATGTTTAAAAAAATCTTAACTGAATATGCTAATAGTTCATGTATACACATGGAGGGCAATACAAAGTACACACTTGTCAGCAGCAGATGTATCATGAAACTAAGGAAATACAGCCATTCAAGGCCTTAGCCTGTCCTCTGACTTCCCTTCCATCACAGTTCTTCTAGGATCTGGTGAAATGGAGAGACTTGAAGGACTTTTTGGCAATCTAGCTGATAAATAGCTGAGTTGAAACAATACAATTTTTACAGTAAATCTGAAAAATGTCTTCTATGTCGATAAAACAAGTAAGGAAAAGTTAAAATCCCCTAACATATAAGTAAAGGAAGTGTATCTTCTTTTACTAACATTAGATTTATGTACTTAAAAAAAATGAGAGAAATTCCAGATAAATTTAATGAGATCATTTAAAAAATCTGATAAATATGACAAAATACTAGAGTTCTTCATTGAGAAGCAAAGTCTAACATTTTTCAGATTTTAACAAAAGCAGAAATAATTAAGAAAAATTTAACTTTTGAATTAAAATAATGAATAATCCCTT
Organism: Bos javanicus; assembly: GCF_032452875.1. Lineage (NCBI taxonomy): Eukaryota > Metazoa > Chordata > Mammalia > Artiodactyla > Bovidae > Bos > Bos javanicus. Next base: position 63,235,923 of record NC_083879.1, on the reverse strand, counting down.
TACTAGATAATTTTTGAAAACCAGTGATATGTGATGTACATTAAAACTGAAATTCATGCTGACTTCTCATAAACTATTGACACTGAAATAGATATTAAAATTGAAATATCACACAAAAGTAAGGCTATCAAAAATGAAGTGATTAATAATAAATATAATCAACTCAAATGTGTTTTGGACTTCTCACTGCTCAAGAATACAGTAAATAATAAAAGATAGTACAGCTCAATATGCACAAGTGATGTCTTCCAAACTTTGATGCCAAAAATCCTATATTTTTGTAATATATCATTAATAAGCTTGTGATGTTGAAAATGGCTTCAGCTGAACCTTGTGAAGCTGAAGGCAGTGCGGCTGTGCGGCTCTGGAGGAACAAGAAGCCAAAAAGAGATATCCCACGTCCAAGGTAAAGAGCAGCAGCTCTGCTTTGCTGGAGCAGCTGTGAAGGGATAGCCCACATCCAAAGTAAGAGAAACCACAGTAAGATGGTAGGTGCTGAGAGAGGGCATCAGAGGGCAGACAGACTGAAACCACAATCACAGAAAACTAACCAATCTAATCACATGGAACACAGCCTTGTCTAACTGAATGAAACTAAGCCATGACATGTAGGGTCATCCAAGACGGACGGGTCGTGGTGGAGTTCTGACAAAATGTGGTCCACTGGAGAAGGGAATGGCAAACCACTTCAGTATTCTTGCCTTGAGACCCCATGAACAGTATGAAAAGGCAAAAAGATAGGACACTGAAAGATGAACTCCCCAGATCAGTAGGTGCCCAATATGCTACTGGAGATCAGTGGAAAAATAACTCCAGAAAGAATGAAGAGACACAATCAAAGCAAAAACAACAGCCAGTTGTGGATGTGACTGGTGATAGAAGAAAAGTCCAAAGTTGTAAAGTGCAATATTGCATAGGAACCTGGAATGTTAGGTCTATGAATCAAGGCAAATTGGAAGTGGTCAAACAGGAGACGGCAATAGTGAATGTCAACATTTGAGGAATCAGCAAACTAAAATGGACTGGAATGGGTGAATTTAACTCAGATGACCATTATATCTACAACTGTGGGCAAGAATCTCTTAGAAGAAATGGAGTAGTCATCACAGTCAACAGAAGAGTCTGAAGTACAGTACTTTGATGCAGTATCAAAAATGACAGAATGATCTCTGTTTGTTTCCAAGGCAAACCATTCAATATCACGGTTATCCAAGCCTATGCCCCAACCAGTAACACTGAAGAAGCTGAAGTTAAATGTTTCAGTGAAGATCTACAAGACCTTTTAGAATTAACACCCAAAAAGATCTCCTGTTCATTATAGGGGATTGGACTGCAAAAATTGGATGTCAAAAAAACCTGGACTAACAGGCAAAATTGGCCTTGGAGTACAGAATGAAGTAGGGCAAAGGCTAATAGAGTTTTGCTAAGAGAATGCAAATACTGTAATGACGCAAAACTGGTCATTGCAAATACCATCTTCCAACAGCACAAGAGAAGACTCTACACATGGACATCACCAGATGTCCAACACGAAAATAAGACTGATTATATTCTTTGTAGCCAAAGATGGAGAAGCTCTATATAGTCAGCAAAAACAAGACTGGGAGCTGATTATGGCTCAGATCATGAACTCTTTATTGCCAAATACAGAATTAAACTGAAGAAAGTAGGGAAAACCACTAGGCCATTTAGGTGTGACCTAAATCAAATCCCTTACAATTGTACAGTAGAAGTGAGAAATAGATTTAAGTGACTAGATCTGATTGACAGAGTACCTGATGAACTATAGACAGAGGTTCATGACATTGTACAGGAGACAGGACTCAAGACCACCCCCAAGAAAAAGAAATGCAAAAAAGCAAAACAGCTGTCTGGGGAGGCCTTACAAATAGCTGTGAAAAGAAGAGAAGAAAAAAGCAAAGAAGAAAATGAAAGATATACCCATTTGAATTCAGAGTTCCAAAGAATAGCAAGGAGAGATTAAAAGCCTTCCTCAGCAATCAATGCAAAGTAATAGAAGAAAGCAATAGAATGGGAAAGACTAGAGATCTCTTCAAGAAAATTATATATACCAAGGGAACATTTCATGCAAACATGGGCTCAATAAAGACAGAAATGTTATGGACCTAACAGAAGCAGAAGATATTAAGAAGAGGTGGCAAGAATACACAGAGGAACTGTATAAAAAAGATCTTGATGACCCAGAGAATCACGATGGTGTGATCACTCACCTAGAGCCAGATATCCTGGAATGTGAAGTCAAGTGGGCCTTAGGAAGCATCACTACGAACAAAACTAGTGGAGGTGATGGGATTCCAGTTGAGCTATTTCAAATCCTAAAAGATGATTCTTTGAAAACGCTGCACTCAATATGCCAGCAAATTTGGAAAACTCAGCAGTGGCCACAGGACAAGAAAAGATCAGTTTTCATTCCAATCCCAAAGAAAGGCAATGTCAAAGAATGTTCAAACTACCTCACAATTGCCATCATCTCACACACTAGTAAAGTAATGCTCAAAGTTCTCTAAGCCAGGCTTCAGCAATACATGAATCGTGAACTTCCAGTTGTTCAAATTGGTTTTAGAAAAGGCAAAGGAAGCAAAGATCAAATTGCCAACATCTGTTGGACCATCGAAAAAGCAGGAGAGTTCCAGAAAAGCATCTATTTCTGCTTTATTGACTATGCCAAAGCCTTTAACTGTGTGGATCACAATCAACTGTGGGAAATTCTGAAAGAGATGGGAATACCAGACCACCTGACCTGCTGTTGAGAAATCTGTATTCAAGTCAGGAAGGAAGAGTTAGAACTGGACATGGAACAACAGACTGGTTCCAAATAGGAAAAGGAGTACATCAAGGCTGTATATTGTCACCCTGCTTATTTAACTTGTATCCAAAGTACATCATGAGAAATGCTGGGCTGGAGGACACACAATCTGGAATCAAGACTGTTGGGAGAAATATCAACAACCTCAGATATGCAGATGACACCACCCTTAAGGCAGAAAGTGAAGAAGAACTAAAGAATCTCTTGATGAAAGTGAAAGTGGAGAGTGAAAAAGTTGGCTTAAAGCTCAACATTCAGAAAACGAAGATCATGGCATCTGGTCCCATCACTTCATGGGGAATACATGGGGAAACAGTGGAAACAGTGTCAGACTTTATTTTTCTGGGCTCCAAAATCACTGCAGATGGTGATGGCAGCCATGAAATTAAGAGATCCTTACTCCTTGGAAGAAAAGTTATGACCAACATAGACAGCATAGTAAAAAGCAGAGACATTACTTTGCCAACAATGGTCCATCTCGTCAAGGCTATGGTTTTTCCAGTGGTCATGTATGGATGTGAGAGTCGGACTATAAAGAAAGCTGAGTACTAAAGAATTGATGCTTTTGAACTGTGGTTTTGGAGAACACTCTTGAGAGTCCCTTGGACTGCAAGGAGATCCAACCAGTCCATCCTAAATTAGATCAGTCCCGGGTGTTCATTGGAAGGACTGATGTTAAAGCTGAAACTCCAATATTTTGGCCACCTGATGTGAAGAACTGACTCAGTTGAAAAGACCCTGATGCTTGGCAATATTAAAGGTGAGATGAGAAGGGGATGACATAGGATGTGATGGTTGGATGGTATCACCAACTCAATGGACATGAGTTTCTGTGAACTCTGAGAGTTGGTGATGGACAGGGAGGCCTGGCATTCTGCGGTAACTGGGTGCAAAGACTTGGACATGACTGAGCGACTGAACTGACCTGAATTGAAGCTGAAAGAGGTTTGTAAATCATCCAAAAAGAAAATAAATTTCTATATGCCATTCTAATAGAAATTTTAAATGCTCTTTTTAGTCTATCCAAGAATCCATTAAATATCCCTTGTTTTAAAATATTGTGCTTTATAAAATACTATGCTTTATAGAATTTAGCTGAAATTTGTTAAGAGCAATATAAAATAACTAAATATGATTATATGAGTTTATTTTAGCTCATTTCTCCCTTCTCAATTTTAGACTAGAATTTAAAGTGTATAGACTTGAAGGAAGTGAAAACAGTGAAAGTATTAGTTGCTCAGTTGTGTCCAACTCTTTACAACCCCATGGACTATAACCCACCAGGCTCCGCTGTCCATATCATTTCCCAGGCAAGAATACTGGAGTGGGTAGCTATGCCCTTCCCCAGGGGATCTTCCTGAGCCATGATCAAACCTGGGTCTCCCTCATTGCCTGCAGATTAAAAACAGGATCCTAAAATGCATAAGATTTTCTGAAACACAAATCTATTTGTAACTTCTTTCTACAGTATTTTCATAAGATTTCATTTACTCAGGAACTCTTATGTTCTTATCTGCATAACAGGGTGTGTTATACAGATACTGATATTATACAGACCTATTAAACACTGCCCTCAAAACTATCAATCTAACACTAGTAATATATGTAAGGGAATAATAAGTATAGTATAGTAAAGTGTGATTTTATAGTATATGTATCAATGTAGTTCTTCTTAAAACAAAAAAATATTGGAACTGACTTCTTAGAGAAGTAAGTCGTGTTTGACTTGAACCTTAGTAAATGAGAAAGAAATCACTGTATGAGTGAGTTTTAGAAAATTTGCTGATAGCCAAGTGCAGAATTACACACAACAGACTCTGGGAGATCATGGCATACAGGGAAGCTTGTGAAATTTGATATCAGTGATCTCCATGCCTTTTTGTTTCCAAATAAACTCCTTAAATTTTACAAAACCATATGCCACATTGTAATTTTTCTGTTGATATCTAAAACTCCATATCTTTTCAATGCAAACATTTTAAAATTAAAATACATCACTCATTTAAATATGTATGATCAAATCTAAATACCTTATATTAATAAATTTGACACCACTATCTTCCACTAGAAAAAATAAAACATAAACCCTTTCACAATAGGCATTATTCCATCACTCTTTTTACTTCTTTACCAAACACGTCTTTTCAATTTCTTCCATAGTCTGGAATCTTAAAGCAATATACATTTATGCTTTCAACTCCTTTATTAGTTACCATGTTAAAATGACATTCAATGTAATTTCTATATAAAGTAAAATTTTACTCAATTTTGTGTGATCACAAGAATCTAAGTTTTAAAATGATCAGTGGAATTGAGCTGTCATTATACTTATTAGTCCAGTTTAGTTAATTGCTCAGTCGTGCCTGACTCTTTGCAACCCCATGGAACTACATCACTCCAGGCCTCCCTGTCCATCACCAACTCCCAGAGGTGGCTCAAATTCATGTCCTTTGAGTCAGTGATGCCATCCAACCATCCTCTGTCATCTCATCCTCTGTCATCCCCTTCTCCTCTCAGCTTCAATCTTGCCCAACATCAGCGTCTTTTCAAATGAGTCAGCTCTTAACATCAGGTGGCCAAAATATTGGAGTTTCAGCTTCAACATTAGTCCTTCCAATGAACACCCAGGACTGATCTCCTTTAGGATGGATCGATTGGATCTGCTTGCAGGCCAAGGGACTCTCAAGAGTCTTCCCCAAAACCACAGTTCAAAAGCATCAATTCTTCAGCACTCAACTTTCTTCATAGTCCAACCATCACATCCATGCATGACTACTGGAAAAACCATATTCTTGACTAGATGGACCTTTGTTGGCAAAGTAATGTCTCTGCTTTTTACTATGCTGTCTATGTTGGTCATGACTTTTCTTCCAAGTCTTTTTATTTCATGGCTGCCATCACCATCTTCAGTGATTTTGGAGCCCAGAAAAATAAAGTCTGACACTGTTTCCCCATCTATTTGCCATGAGTGATGGGACCAGATGCCATGATCTTCGTTTTCTGAATGTTGAGCTTTAAGCCAACTTTTTCACTCTCCTCTTTCACTTTCATCAAGAGGCTTTTGAGTTCCTCTTCACTTTCTGCCATAAGGGTGGTGTCATCTGCATATCTGAGGTTATTGATATTTCTCCCGGCAATCTTGATTCCAGCTTGTGCTTCTTCCAGCCCAGCGCGTCTCATGATGTACTCTGCATATAAGTTAAATAAGCAGGGTGACAATATACAGCCTTGACGTACTCCTTTTCCTATTTGGAACCAGTCTGTTGTTCCATGTCCAGTTCTAACTATTGCTTCCTGACCTGCATCACCCCCTTACTTCCTCCAAATTGCAGCTTTTAATTTCTGTGTGCTAGGAAATCAAAATAAGCAAGTACTTAAAAACAAAACAAAACTAAAAAGCAGTGTCTAAAATAAGCCTGTATAGGACCTGAGGGACTTTTCTACAAAGAAAGTGTTTGGCTTTTAGTTCACAATCCATGTCACATTTATATCTATTGAGGCTACTAAGAAACAGGTGTTTATTGATTTTTCAGGTTCATGACTGTTTTCTGATTAGCTGAGTTTATCAAATTTATAATGAGTGCCCACTAAATGGCAGGCACTGGACCTGAACTGAATTTACAGATGTGAAAAAGACAGAATTTGCTCTCAAGAATACTTAAGTATTCACTCTTAGGTTTCAGTAGGGTAGAAGGTAACAGGCATGAGCATGCACACTCACACACACACAAAATGTCGATGCTGCTGCTGCTGCTAAGTCATTTCAGTCGTGTCTGACTCTGTGCAACCCCATAGACAGCAGCCCACCAGGCTCCTCTGTCCCTGGGATTCACCAGGCAATACTGGAGCGGGTTGCAATTTTTTTCTCCAATGCATGCATGTATGCTAAGTCGCTTCAGTCGTGTCCAACCCTGTGCGACCCTATGGACAGCAGCCCACCAGGCTCCTCTGTCCACAGGATTCTCTAGACAAGAATACTGGAGTGGTTTGCCATTTCCTTCTCCAGAAAATGTCGATATATCCCAACAATTGCTATGTGAAAGGCTCATGTATTAGAGTCCAGGGTACACACCCAATCCATTCTGGAGTGTGTAGGGGGCTTGGGCTGGTGAGAGGAGACAAGAAAAGGCATTGTGGTAGAGAGGATGTTCCAAAGGCATTTCAATTCCAAAACTCATAGGCAGAGGGGAAAACGAATAAAGGAACAGCAGAGTAGGGAAGGGTACTACAGGGCACAATACTGGAATGTAAGGTGCACAGCAGAAAAGTATCAAAGTGCTTTGACTGAGATTTGATCTGTGGTTAAAAGGTTTTGCATATACAGAAAAAAAAATAAGAGAGTTACTAATAGCTATTATGATATAATTTAAATCATTCTGTTAAAACAACATTTTTTTTTTGTCTGCCACTAAGCAAATTTGGAAAACTCAGCAGTGGCCACAGGACTGGAAAAGGTCAGTTTTCATTCCAATCCCAAAGAAAGGCAATGCCAAAGAATGCTCAAATTACCACACAATTGCACTCATCTCACATGCTAGTAAAGTAATGCTCAAAATTCTCCAACCCAGGCTTCAGCAATACATGAACTGTGGACTTCCAGATGTTCAAGCTGGTTTTTGAAAAGGCAGAGGAAGCAGAGATCAAATTGCATCAAATTGCATGATCCGCTGGATCATGGAAAAAGCAAGAAAGTTCCAGAAAAAACATCTACTTCTGCTTTATTGGCTATGCCAAAGCCTGTGACTGTGTGGATCACAATAAACTGTGGGAAATTCTGAAAAAGATGGGAATACCAGACCACCTGACCTACCTCTTGAGAAATTTGTAGGCAGGTCAGGAAGTGACAGTTAGAGCTGGACATGGAACAACAGACTGGTTCCAAATAGGAAAAGGAGTATGTCAAGGCTGTATATTGTCACCCTGTTTATTTAACTTATATGCAGACTACATCACGAGAAACGCTGGACTGGAAGAAGTACAAGCTGGAATCAAGATTGTTGGGAAAAATATCAATAACCTCAGATATGCAGATGACACCACCCTTATGGCAGAAAGTGAAGAGGAACTACAAAGCTTCTTGATGAAAGTGAAAGAGGAGAGTGAAAAAGTTGGCTTAAAGCTCAACATTCAGAAAAGGAAGATCATGGCATCCGGTCCCACCACTTCATGGGAAATAGATGGGGAAACAGTGGTAACAGTGTCAGACTATACTTTTCTGGGCTCCAAAGTCACTGTAGATGGTGAATGCAGCCATGAAATTAAAAGACACTTACTCCTTGGAAGGAAAGTTATGACCAACCTAGACAGCATATTCAAAAGCAGAGACATTTCTTTGCAAACTAAGGTCCGTCTAGACAAGGCTATGGTTTTTCCTGTGGTCATGTATTGATGTGAGAGTTGGACTGTGAAGAAGGCTGAGCGCCCAAGAATGGATGCTTTTGAACTGTGGTGTTGGAGAAAACTCTTGAGAGTCCCTTGGACTGCAAGGAGATCCAACCAGTCCATTCTAAAGGAGATCAGCCCTGGGATTACTTTGGAAGGAATGATCCTGAAGCTGAAACTCCAGTACTTTGGCCACCTCACTCGAAGAGTTGACTCATTGGAAAAGACTCCGATGCAGGGAGGGATTGGGGGCAGGAGGAGAAGGGGACGACAGAGGATGAGATGGCTGGATGGCATCACTGACTCGATGGACGTGAGTCTCAGTGAACTCCGGGAGTTTGTGATGGACAGGAAGGCCTGGTGTGCTGTGATTCATGGGATCGCAGAGTCGGACACAACTGAGCGACTGATCTGATCTGATCTGATGCATCATAAGAAGTTGGGGAATTAACTGTCTGTATAAACTGCAAGTAAATTTTTTCCAAAATAAATTTTACATACGCTATAAAAATATCTAAGTGGCTGTGTTTTATTTTGGAAAATTTACTATTTTATTAATTAGAAATATAATAATGTCCAAAAGTTCAGTTTTATTTTTCCATCTGAATTTCACACATTAAAGGATACCTCTGTAATTTTCAAAGATGAATTTATTAAATCAAAATAGATTTTTATGGAGTTAACCTTCCATTTTAAACCCTGTCACTTAATTAGAGTTGCTTTTTCTTTTCTCATAATGGTAAAAACATCTTATGATTACTGGTTTATATAAACTTCCCCCTCTTACAAACGACAAAACAGAGAAAAAAGGTTTGCTTATATTGCAAAATTATGTGTCTATTTTACAAATGAAAAGTGAAAAAACTTTAAAATACTGAAAGCTATATTGTATTCTGTAGATGATAGAGCAATATGCAATTTTCAGTAGCTGATGCTATATAATATTGACTAGGACTTACTATGTAAAAGATGAAATCAAATGATAAATATATGAAAATTAATAAGAAACAAGTTTTAGGCATATTATCAACAGCCCAGAAAATTATCTACATTTTTATTAAATATATTCATTTGTGTGACAACCTTAAGAAAATATACACTGTTATCTGTCTCAGTAACTCCATTACAAGAATAAATTTTAAAATATTTTATGAATATAAAATGTGGATACTAATTAATACAAAAGTTAGTATGTGACAGTAGTATTTTAATACTAAAAAGATAAGATGTAATGTAAAAAACAAAAGTGTGGAAATGATACTACATTTATTTTTAATACTATATTCATTTGAAAATATTTAATGGCATTTTAGTACTATTTTAAAAATATTCAACAACACGGGGAATTCTTTCTGTTCAAAGACTCAGAAAATACATCATAAGACAAAACTGTATGTTGGGTATGTTATAGTTTGTGTATAGGTGTGGGTCACAGCAGAAATTTTAAACAAAATCTTGAAAGCAAGACACATCCATAGTGTTTAATTTTTGGCAATGTGCTTTTTTAGCGATGTGCTTTTTTTTTTTTTCTATGTAATTTTCATATGACTCAGTCATTTATATTTGAAATAGCTAATTGCCTATTCAGTTAAAAATAAATTGTGCTTCAGAATACAGAATTATTTTTACTAAGAAATTATGGAATATTTCCTATAAATACTTTTATTAATGGGTCTTTTACTACTGACAAGCTATAGACCTTGAACTAACCAGAAGGAACACAAAATGAAGTGAAACTAAGGAAAAGAAATAGTACTCAAAATGAAAACTGATTATGTCTTCTGAAAATATTATATTATTGAAATTATTATTAAGATAAATCAGGTTATTGTTCCCTTCCATGTGAAAAAACTGTGAAAAAAAGAAAATGATGAAACCTGGTTACTATCAATGATTCTGTGCTACAAAAAGGTGACAAAGAAGACTGTGCTTTTGCTTTTGTTTTAAGCACGTTAACAGATCATGTTAACATGCAGATGTTGGGATTTGCAAATGTTGGGGAAATAAACAATTAAAGGGTTCTGAAGGGTCAAAATGAGACCAAAAAGAATTGAAGAAGGCATGCAGAAGGACTTGTTATCACTTGTACTGAATGAAGAAATATGTAGAATGAATAAAGAGATAGGTACTTTGAAGCTTCCTAAAACCACAAGAGGAACTGGTGGTGAGATACATCTTAAACTGGGACTGGTGTATGAGAACATGGAAAGATTCTGGTTTCTCTACACTTAAGCTGCCAGATGACTCTATCTCTTCATTTCTTGTTATGGAATCTTATGCCCTTCCTTTCATTTAAGCCAACAGAGCTGACACTGTAACTTGTTCTCAAGTCAAAGGCATTCTGTGTGTGTGCATGCTAAGTTGCTTCAGTCGTGTCCATCTCTTTGAGGCCCTATGGACTGTAGCCTGTCAGGCTTCTCTGTCCATTAGATTCTCCATGCAAGAAAACTGGAGTGGGTTGTCATTTCCTTCCTCACCCAGGGATCAAACCCACATCTCTTATGTCTCCTGCATTGGCAGGCAGGTTCTTTACCAGTAGTGCCATCTGGGAAGCCCTGTTCTCAAGTCAAAAGAATTCTAACTAATATATTATCTTTAAGTAACCTCAGATGACAATTGGGCTTTGCAGGAACACAGGGATATCTTCCCTAGTGGCTCAGATAGTAAAGAAGCCACTTGCCCATCCAGGAGACATAGATTCGATCCCTGGGTTGGGAAGATCCGTTGGAGAAGGGGATGGCTACCCGGTCTAGTATTCTTGCCTGGAGGATTTCATGGACAGACGAGCCTGGTGGGCTACAGTCCATGGTGACGCAAAGTTGAACATGACTGAGCAACGAAAACTGTCACTTTCAGTGGCATCAAGATATGCAGTTGAACCAGAAACAGAAAATCAATTAAGAAAAAAAAAAAAAAAAAAAACACCATCATAGTCTGCATGTTTCTTTATCTTTTCTCCTGTCTCCTTCTTCATATGTTTAACATATAATATGTTACATCTGATTTGCAACACAAAAACAAAGTCTGGTAGAGATTCAGGTTTTCAATTTCCAATCCCCAAGAGATAAATTACTGACATTTTATAATATTTACATCTTGCAAAGGGAAATTTTTCTTGATATTTTATATGGAGGAAACAAAATAACTATTGACAATGTTAATATCAGTTTCTTGAATCTATATCTCCAAGTGATAAATTCAATTCAACCTTTGACAGGGGAAAATCTTGCTTATGCTTTTAGTGAAAACTTCTATGCTACTTAGATGCTTCTTTGGTGGCAATTCAACTACTAAAACTTTTGAAATGAAAATAATATATTTAATGATCTTCCCTTGAATAAAGCTGGGCTTAATATAAAACATTTTTTAAACAAATCTAGGAAACCTAATTAGGAATTTTCCATCTGAAGAATAGTACAAATAAGAAGATGAGTAGATAGTGTCTTATCTAGTTACCCAATCAGTTCAGTTCAGTCACTCAGTTGTGTCCAATTCTTTGTGACCCCATGAACTGCAGCACGCCAGGCCTCCCTGTCCATCACAAACTCCCAGAGTTCACTTACTCATATCCATCGAGTCAGTGATGCCATCCAGCCATCTCATGCTCTGTCGTCCCCTTCTCGTCCTGCCCCCAATCCCTCCCAGCATCAGTCATTTCCAATGAGTCAACTTTTCGCATGAGGTAGCCAAAGTATTACAGTTTCAGCTTTAGCATCAGTCCTTCCAAAGAAATCCGAGGGCTGATCTCCTTCAGAATGGACTGGTTGGATCTCCTTGCAGTCCAAGGGACTCTCAAGAGACTTCTCCAGCACCACAGTTCAAAAGCATCCATTCTTTGGCGCTCAGCTTTCTTCACAGTCAAACTCTCACATCCATACATGACTACTGGAAAAACCATAGCCTTGTCTAGACGGACCTTTGTTGGCAAAGTAATATCTCTGCTTCTGAATATGCTATCTAGGTTGGTCATAACTTTCCTTCCAAGGAGAAAGCGTCTTTTAATTTCATGGCGGCAATCACCATCTGCAGTGATTTTGGAACCCCCCAAAAATAAAGTCTGACACTGTTTCCACTGTTTCCCCATCTATTTCCTATGAAGTGATAGGACCAGATGATCTTAGTTTTCTGAATGTTGAGCTTTAAGTTACCCAATACTGCATATTAATTTACCACATGTGGAAGCAAAGCAATCATTTCATTGTGCTCTGGTACTGTGAAGCTTAAAATTCAAAAACAGCAGTGATGACTTGCTCTATTCATTGATGTCTTGGGCCTCAGCAGGAAAACACTAAGTCTGATGGGATTTAACAGATATGGACTGGTAACATCTGGATATTTCTTAACTTGTATATCTGGCAATTGATGACAGCAGGCAGTGGAAACACTATCAGCTATCAGCCGAGATATGCCTTCTCCATTTGGTTTTTTGTTGTGTGTTTGTTTGGGCTTCTTTGCAAGATGGCCACAGCTGAGTTTTAAAAGGAAGTGTGCCTAAAAGGCAAAGAGTCTATGCTCTGTTGATGACTGAGGCTTAGGGATTATAGTGTTACTTCTACCATACTGTTACCTGAGACATATAGTCCACAAGATCCAAAGGACAGAACACCTGGGAGGAATGTCAAGGTTAGATGGTTAGAAAAGTATGTGGTATATAAGATATTATTGTGGTCATCTATGGAAACAATGAAGACATGAGGAGAAGAGGGTAACAGAGGATGAGATGGTTGGAAGACATCACCAACTCAATGGACATGAGTTTGAGCAAACTCTGGGAGATAGTGAAGGACAGGGAAGCCTGGGGTGCTGCAGTCCATAGGGTAGCAAAGAGTTGGACAGAACTTAGGGACTGAATGACAACAATGGGAAATATGATATGCCACAGGGCTTATATTCATTTTAATAATCTTTAATGGTATACATTTGAGTATTCTAAAAATCAAAGGGCATTATCAGAATGTGCAAGCTGGGCACAGCCCTCTGCCTATCTAACAAATCAACAATATGAGATTTGATGCCACACACATGGAATTTTGATTTAACACAAGGTAATCTGTAGATACAAGCACTGCCTGAAGACCTGTTAATAAGTTTCAAGTGACAAGCATATAATTTTAAAAGGTTTGGACTTGATATACTTTTACCCTCAATTAAGAAGACATTACATAAAGTCATACATCACAAATAACTAAAAGGGCAATGAAGTTTTTGAGAGAATACTGGTCTTGAATTATCCCTTTTCTCCACTCATTCTTCAATAGTCCTTTGAGCAGCTAAGCATGTAACTGTGTTAATGATCTGTTTATGTGAAAGCTTCACATAATTGCTATGAAATTTGCCATTTGTTCTACCACCTTAGGAGTAAAAAAGTTTTCTTAATACTGGCACAGCAACTTCTATTTACTTTCATAATAAACTAGATTGTTCTTGACATTTTACCTCTTTTCCTTGGATCTAGATGAAAAGTTTCTATTGTTTTGAATCCCTGCGTCTTTGTAGAGATACACTGTGGACTTAAAGGAGACTTAGAGGTTTTTAACAGTTGGAAGGCCAGCACTCAATATTAATCCTGAAGTTGCCATGGCTACTAATGCAGACAAAATTTGCTGAACAAGTTCAAGTTAGAGGTAGCCGGAAAAGCACAAGGGGTCTCATTAACAGTTTTGGTGGTTAACCACAGGGAAAATTAGCAGTGAATGCGCTGTCTTGATTTCCTATTCTGTTGATCTCACTAACAATAAAGTGAGACTGTTTAGGGGGAAAAATACATATAGTTTGATAGTGTGACTTGTATTATTAATGAGATGACAAAGAGAAAATTACTCTAATCTTACTCCATTATTACCTAAAATCATTAACATAAACAACATCTGGTAATGTTCTTTACCTAAAATCAGGGGCCAGTAAGCCTCTGCTATTTGTTAAATATTTGTGTTACACTTTAAACTACATTAAAATATTAGCAGAAAAATACATAAGAATGTTGTGTGTATGTGTGTGAACCAAATATAGGCTTATTTATTAATGTAATAAAAGAGATTTCCTGGGATTAACTTATCTTGGCTTTGTTGCCATTAAAATTATATTTATTTATATTATAAATGTTACATTACTAGCAAGGTTGAAGGTTTTTTTTCAAGTTGATTGAGCATAAAAATATGGTTATATAAGTAAATTCTTTTCAGTTTTATTCAAAGATTTTGCTATGTACATCACTAATGATTTTACTATAGAATTAGTTTATTCAGTTAGTACATACTCAGTTGCTAGGACAGAATATCCAAATACTTAGCACTTGAAAACAAGTTAAAAAAAAAAAAAAAACGTAAAGAGAACACTTATGAAGAGGTTGGAGGTATTTGGATCTAGAGTGTAGGCATTATTTTGTTTGATTTATTGAGGAATTCATGGGTCCATATATTCCTATTTTTCCACTCTTTCTTAAACTCTGTATATTACTAATGCTCCTGTTCATGATTTAAAAGACTATAGTCACAGCTTTAAATATCACATCATTGTTTTTTAGCAATATCATAAAATTGCTTTCCAATCAGCAAGTTTATTAATTGGGGAACAAATCTTTCTTAACAGTATTATTATTACATTATAAGTGCCATGAACAGCCCGATACAGCATCTGGCAAAAGGAAATATGAATATCATATTACTTTATATTAATCATGGTTTATTTATTGTCATTCACATAACAAAAAAATGACCAATATAGCCATGGGATGCATGCAGACATGCTTGGTTTCTAAGTCATGTCCAACTCTTTGTGACCTCATGGATTGTAGCCTGAATATAGCCCATCAGGCTTCTTTGTTCATGGGATTTCTCAGGCAAGAATACTGGAGTGGGCTGCCATTTCCTTCTCCAAGGGGATCTTCTCAACCCAGGGTTCGAACCCAAGTCTCCTGTGTCTCCTGAATTGGCAGGTGGGTTCTTTAACCACTGTTCCACCAGATGTCAGCCTCTAAGTCACCTCAGGATTCCTAGCCCTTCTTAATTTACTTCTGAATTATTATATTTAACTGGGGGAAGAAGTAAAGGCGAGAATTCCATTCCTCTACTTCCAAAGCCTGTTTACTCTGGGAAACTATCTTCTCTCTTGAAACATAATGCTGAGTCATCTTTATCCATCCATAAACACTAAAGAATCACTGATAATATTTCAACTATATTCCTTATTCCAGGCTCAGAATTAAGTAGGTAAACAGTTGCTCAAAAATCCAAATAATGTATGATAACCTGGGTGAAAAGTGAAACTTCAGGCGGCTCCTGCTTGTTGGCTTAGATAAAGTAGTTTTGTAAACTATTTTACCTAATCCTATAGCGTCTATAGTTTTAATACACAAGTGTTTATGCAGAAAGCTCAGAACGGTCTATTAGCATCATCCTAATAGTGTGAGTTCTCCAGAGTGTGATAGCAGTATTTATTATAAGATGTCTGCTGCTGCTACTGCTAAGTCGCTTCAGTCGTGTCCGACTCTGTGCGACCCCATAGACGGAAGCCCACCAGGCTCCCCCCTCCGTGGGATTCTCCAGGCAAGAACACTGGAGTGGGTTGCCATTTCCTTCTCCAATGAGTGAAAGTGAAAAGTGAAAGTGAAGTCTCTCAGTCGTGTCCGACTCTTCACGACCCCATGGACTGCAGCCCACCAGGCTCCTCCGTCCATGGGATTTTCCAGGCAAGAGTACTGGAGTGGGGCGCCATTGCCTTCTCCCTATAAGATGTCTACACTTTCTTAAAAAATAAAATAAATTCTTATAATAATTTTTCAGTTATTATGTTTCTTGGTGCCCAAAAGTATACAGACATTTTTATGGTTACTATACAATTTGGATAGGTCAGTGCTTACAATGGAAGAATTTTAAATATAATCTTGTCCTGTAACTCATTATCAATGCCTGGGGTAGACACCAGTGCACCTGCAGGTTTTCTTTCCTCATTGATGAGCTAAATGAATTTGAACATTTACTTTCACCTTTCTGAGGTCATATTTTCTCTTCCATTAAATGTGGATTCTGCCTGCAAAATCACTAACCATTGAGATAGGTATCTTCAGTCACCTTTCTGAGATTCTACTCTTGGTGCAGGGAGAGGAAAGGGCAAGTGGGTCTTGATAGAAGCAGAGTGAAGAAGTATTTAAATAGTCTTACAAAAGCCATTTTCTGGAGTGGGAAAGGAACCATTAACCTTGACTTGGGGATAGGAAGAATTCTCTGAGGAGAAAATATTTTAAGCAGAGGTATGGAGTTTGAGTAGCTTCATGCTAGTAGGAAAAAAAGGCTATTGAGACAATATAAGTAGAGTTCTCTCTATAAAATCCTATATTTTGAAAGTATATGTATTATGTAGGCTAACCAATGAAGACTTTCCCAGGATGGGGGATTTTAATGCTAAAACTGAGACAGTCACAGTCAAACTGAGAAAATTGTTCACCATGAGTTGTAAATTTTAAGAAAAAGATATATCATAGTGTCCTAGGACAGTCTCTAAATATGGCATCCAATTATTACCAACCCTTGTTATTCATACCCTTGTGTAGTCCTGGCTCCTGAGTATGAACTAAACCACATCTTACAAATCAGTTAAGTTCAGTTCAGTCGTTCAGCCCTGTTTAACTCTTTGAGACCCCATGGGCTGCATCACGCCAGGCTTCCCTGTCCATCACTGACTCCCGGAGCACACTCAAACTCATGTCCATTGAGTCAGAGATGCCATTCAACCATTTAATCATCTTTCATCCCCTTCTCCTCCTGCCTTCAATCTTGCCCAACATCAGGAAATTTACCAATTAATCAGTTCTTCTCATCAGGTGACCAGACTATTGGAGTTTCAGCTTTAGCATCAGTCCTTCCAATGAATATTCAGGACTGATTTCCTTGAGGATTGACAGGTTGGATCTCCTTGCAGTACAAGGGACTCTCAAGAGTCTTCTCGAACACGACAGTTAAAAGGCATCAATTCTTTGGTGTTTAGTTTCTTAAGAGTCCAACTCTCACACCCATACTTGACTACTGGAAAAACCATAGCTTTGACTAGATGGACCTTTGTGGGCAAAGTAATGTCTCTGCTTTTTAATATGTTGTCTAGGTAGTCATAGCTTTTCTTCCAAGGAGTAAGCATCTCTTAATTTCATGGCTGCAGTCACCATCTGCAGTGATTTTGGAGCCCAAGAAAATAAAGTTTCTCACTATTTCCACTGTTTTCCCATCTATTTGCCATGCAGGGATGGGACTGGATGCCACGATCTTACTTTTTTGAATGTTGAGTTTAAGCCAGCTCTTTTACTCTCTTCTTTCCCCTTCATCAAGAATTTGTTTATTTCCTCTTTACTTTCTTCCATAAGGGTGATGTCATCTGATGTCATTGATATTTCTCCTGGCCATCTTGATTCCAGCTTGTGCGTCATCCAATCCAGCATTTTGCATGATGTACTCTGCATATAAGTTAAATAAGCAGGTGACAATATACAGCCTTGATGTGCTCTTTTCCCAATTTGAAACCAGTCTATTGTTCCATGTCCGTTTCTAACTGTTGCTTTTTGACCTGTATACATATTTATCAGAAGGCAGGTAATATGGTCTGGTATCCCATCTCTTGAAGGAATTTTCACAGTCTGTTGTGATCTACACAGTCAAAGGCTTTGACATAATCAATAAAGCAGCAGTAAATATTTTTCTGGAATTCTCTGGATTTTTGATGATCTGACGGATGCTGGCAATTTGATCTGTAGTTTCTCTGCCTTTTCTAAATCCAGCTTGAACATCTCATCTGGAAGTTGATAGTTCACGTACTGTTGAAGCCTGGCTTGGAGAATTTTGAGCATTACTTTGCTAGCATGTGAGATGATTGCAATTGTGAGGTAGTTTGAACATTCTTTGGCATTGCCCTTCTTTGTGATTGGAATGAAAACTGACCTTTTCGAGTCCTGTGGCCACTTCTGAATTTTCCAAATTTGCTGGCATATTGAGTACAGCACTTTCACAGCATCATCTTTCAGGATTTGGAATAGCTCAACTGGAATTCCATCACCTCCACTAGCTTTGTTCTTACAAATCTTACAAATAAAAAAAATCTTAAAAATGATAAGATGTTACTTCTGAGATAAGACTACAAAAAAAAAAAAAAAAAAGCCCTGTTCTTTTTTCTTACTTTCTTTCTTTTACTCTCACTGTGAGGGAAGCCAGCCACCATATGTGAGCTTACCTACTTAATGGCCAACAAAGAAAGTCCTCCAGTCAACAGTCATCAAGGAATTAAATTCGTACAACCTCCATGAGTAAGCTTGGAGTAGAACCTCCCTCAGTTGAGACCACAGCTTTGGACCACACCTTGCTTACAACCTGGTAGGAGAAGCTAAGCTGCAGTTGCCCAGCAAAGTCATATCCAGATTTCTGACTCACAGGATGTGAGATAATAGATATGTTTAAAGTTTCTAATTGTTGTTGGGGTCTTTTGTTACAGAGTAAAAGATAACTAATACATATACTATGGTCCAAGTAGTGGGATCAACTGGAGCACAGGGAATGATGAAATTATGAGTGGTGGAGTGGAGTTTTAGGCAAGACTTTAAATGATTTAACATCCACATTTAAACAGACTTGCATCTCTACCTTTTTTTTTTAATGATGAATGCTTCTGGGGTTACTATTCTCTTCTTTTTCTATTGATTTTCTACTTTTACTTGTCTTATACTGTGCAATAAATTCTCTCAAAATAAAAATTTTATTTAAAAAATATTTTGTGACTCTCCTATTCATGCATTCTAAAGTAAGTCACTATTATTAATCTTCTTACATTACCCTGCCTCTTTACTTTGTAGGGCTGTCAAACGTATGGAAAACTTCAATTGTATATTTTCTTTTAAACTGCTTATCTCTACATGACTGCTTCTGTTTGGTTTCACAATGTGTATGGCAGCTAGAACTTGACTATCACAGCATGCATGCATGCATATTATGTTCTTTCAGTCTTGTCCAATTCTGTGCAACCCTATGGACCATAGCTCCTCGGTCCATGGGAATCTCAAGGCATGAATACTGGAGAGGGTTGCCATGCCCTCCTGCAGAGGGTCTTCATGACACAGAAATTGAACCCACATCTCTTACATTTCCTGAAATGGCAGGAACGTTCTTTACCTCTAGCACCACCTGAGAAAACCTGACCATCATGGAGTGGGCAATTAGTAGTTTTGTTAACATAAATGAATGAATTA
Source organism: Bos javanicus (assembly GCF_032452875.1). Taxonomy (NCBI): domain Eukaryota; kingdom Metazoa; phylum Chordata; class Mammalia; order Artiodactyla; family Bovidae; genus Bos; species Bos javanicus. The sequence continues at coordinate 63,216,493 of NC_083879.1, read as the reverse complement.
ATTAATCCTGAGCTCCTCTAGAAAAGCTACATGAAAGAGTTCAAGACTACCAGGATATTCCACATATCTTCTCATTCCCTAGGAAACACTAAAAAGATCAAATATAATGTATAGAAGATAGAAAGTATTGATCATAACAAGGAAATATGTTTAGAAAAAGAAAGAATATACTCCTCCAGTTTATTTTCTGCCATGGAGAACACTTTGTCATAATCACAGTGCAACTGTCATATTAAAAAATAAAAAAGTATGTACACAGCAAGAATAGATTTTAATCTAAAGAAAAAAGTACAAACTGAGATTTAACTATGGTAGAATGAAATGTATGCAATATATCTGAAAACAATAGAATGTTTATATCATATCTGTATAAAGAAATTCTAGTATAATTTCTATAAAAGTTATTTTCAAAACAAATCCTGAACACATACAAATTTGAACACTTTCCTGTCCATATTCTATCTTTTCATTCTTTATCTATTCATCAAGACACAAGCATTTATTTCTTACATTTTTGTACTATGTTCTGAACTGATTTTCTGCAGATCCGAAAATGAGTATCCACAGACCATGTCCTCTAAGATATGATACACTAAAAAAGCAATTGTAAGTGTAATGGATCTATCCAAAGATGGGCACACACAGCTATTATTTTCCTCATCAGTGCTCTTTTTGAATGTCCTCCAAAAAAGTTCACTATAACTTTTCATGCTTCAGCTCCTATAACATGTTGATACGGTCAATGGGATCTGGAAAATAGCATCACCAAGTTGTTGAGGTTGTCAGTCATTCTAATCTTTAGGTTAAACTAGAAAGAGAAGGTAGAAGATGGAATGGGAGAATTCATAAATTGGTTTACTATAGGAGAAGTCAAATCGATCCCATGTATACCTAGGTGGTATATCCAGCCTGAAATTCTTGTGGGTGATTGATATCCCTTCTAAATGTAAGTTTTGTTTTTTTTTAATTAATGGAGGGAGAAAGAAAAATTTGGATTAAGATTACTTCAAATTGCATTCATCTAATTTGAGCACACTGAAGGCAGACCCATGTTTTGTGGGACTCAAAAGCTAAACAAACTCAACATGAGTTTAAGAAAAGAATATATCAAAATAACACACAGATAAAACTTCACTTTTCCTTGTAATATTTACTTAGATTACTATAAGGGAAAAACTTCTAATAAACTGTACATTTTAAAGATGGAAAATAACAAAAAACCTATGAAATGCAGGCAAAGACATGCTTATGAATTAACTGCCCCTCACACTACTATTATCTTTCTTAAATCTTTGGAACTCATTCTCTTTAAATTTTCTACAGAGGTAACTGAATGATAATTTAGTTTCCTCACCAGAAAGTTTGATCAATTGTTTCTTATTTTTTATGGTTAAATATATATTTTAACTTTTCAACTAATTTTGCAAATGTTCTATGTAAAGCTAGAGGTTTCTTTTCAAGTTAGGATAAATTATTTTCAAGCTTTATGGTTTTTTTTTTTATAGATGAGCATTAATATTTGAGGACATTTCAAGTATTCTGCTGCAGTACAAATGTTGGATAATCTTTGCATTGACAACATCCACTAATTATAGTTGTAGGGCCCTTCCTAGGATCTTGGGAGGAAACTGTGTGTGAGCAAATTTAATTATTAAACTTCACTAGCTGCACAATAATATGTCTCTTGATACTTTTTGATAAATATTATTAGCCTCCATGGCAATTCTTCATTCCAAACTTGCAAAGGTAATCTTATTTTCTGTTAACATAAATATTTGATCATCTTGACTCTACATGTTAAAAAAAAAAAAAAAAAAGACCTTTACCTCTTGAAAGAATGTACATTAACAAAACTAAATATATAGAATTTGACTTATAGAAAGTCCCTCAGCAGTGAGGGAATAATGTCTTTTATTTTTTCATAAAGTACATACTTCAGTTCATTCTCTCAGTTGTGTTCAACTCTTTGTGACCCCATGGACTGCAGCACACCAGGCTTCCCTATCCATCACAAACTCCTGGAGCCTACTCAAACTCTGTCCATCAAGTAGGTGATGCCATTCAACCATCTCATCCTCTGCTGTCCCATTCTCGTCCTACCTTCAATCTTTCCCAGCATCATGGCTTTTTCCAAAGAGTCGGTTCTTCACGTCAGGTGGCCAAAGTACTGGAGCTTCAACTTCAGCATCAATACTTCCAATGAATATTCAGGACTGATTTCCTTTAGGATTGACAGATTGTATCTCCTTGCAGTCCAAGGGACTCTCAAGAGTCTTCTCCAACACCACAGTTCAAAATCATCAATTCTTCCATGCTCAGCTTTCTTTATAGTCCAACTCTCACATCCATACTTGACTACTGGAAAAACCATAGCTTTGACTAGATGGACATTTGTTCATAAAGTATTATCTCTGCTTTTTAATATGCTGTCTAAGTTGGTATATATATATAGCTTTTCTTCCAAGGAGCATGTGTCTTTTAATTTCATGGCTGCAGTCACCATCTGCAGTAATTTTGGAGCCCAAGAAAATAAAGTCTGTCACTATTTCCATTGTTTCCCCATCTATTTGTCATGAAGTGATGGAATCAGATGCCACGGTCTTAGTTTTCTGGATGTTGAGGTTTAAGCCAACTTTTTCATTCTCCTCTTTCACTTTCATCAAGAGGCTCTTTAGTTCTTCTTCACTTCCTGCCATAAGGGTGGTGTCATCTGCATATCTGAGGTTATTGATATTTCTCCCAGCAATCTTGATTCCAGCCTGTGCTTCATCCAGCCCACCACTTGGTATGATGTAATCTGCATATAAGTTTAATTAGTAAGGTGACAATATACAGCCTTGACGTACTCCTTTTCCTATTTGGAACCAGTCTGTTGTTCCATGTCTGTTTCTAACTGTTGTTCTTGACCTGTATACAGATTTTTCAGGAGACAGGTCAGGTGATCTGGTATTCTCATCTCTTAAAGAATTTTCCAGAGTTTGTTGTGATCCACACACTCAAAGGCTTTGGCATAGTCAATAAGGAAGAAGTAGATGTTTTTCTAGAATTCTCTTGCTTTTTCAATGATCCAGTGGATGTTGGCAATTTGATCTCTGCCTTTTCTAAATCCAGCTTGAACATCTGGAAGTTCACAGTTCACATACTGTTGAAGCCTGGCATGTAATATGTACTACATAACACTAATTACAATATATAGTTACATATTTATAAATATTTAAAGAAATAATACACATGTATAAAGGAAAATGCATAAATGAGTATAAAGATTTAAAAAATTATGATCCAAAATGTAAAACCTTTAATATAAAATGTAGCCCTTTTTATACAGCAAAATATTTCTATAGAATAGACCATATTGCTCAAGTTGGTTTGTTATGAAACTGTTACATTTCACTACTTAAAATATTATTTTTTATTTCTGACTACATTTCTATTCTCACCCAGCTGCTTGTAAATCAGTGTTACCTAGAATACTGTTTACTGTTGAACAACATGGATTTGAGCTTCATAGGTCTCTTTAAACATGGATTTATTTTCAGTGTATATGTACCATAGTATTACATGATTTGTGACAGGTAGAATTCATGGGTGCAGAAAAAAGGCAAGTAGGACTGACTGTAAAATTGTCAGCAATTTTTCAACCGTCGATGGGCTTGATGCCCCAACCTCAATGTTGTTCAAAGGTTAACTGTATTGCCTAATGCCACACTATCCTAAATTAAAATCATTAAATCAGTTTTTAAAAATGGGTCCTCAATAACTATCCATTTTCAACTGTAAAGTTTACTAAAAACTTTGTGACTGTGGCCATCTCACCAGATTCTCTGTAAATACCAGATGATTCTATTTGTCCTCCCTCTTCTTTTGTAAATTTTCTAGGTGTATTCTTTCATTCTATGTTCACATTCATTTTAGAGGATATTTATTGAGCAGAAAGAGTCAAATCATTAATGCACTTTTGTGCTGTCCTTTGAACTACTCATGTATAAAGTAGAAAGATACAAAAACCATATACACATCTAAGGGTGTCTTTGAACATTGAGGTATGATGTTTTTTTCCCCCTCCAAAGTATATATTTAAAGAAAATGTCACCAAATAAAATGTACTTTTTGAATTGAATTCCAATACTGTATCTCTATAGGGGTCTAAGGTCTAAAGTAAACATGAGACAGGAGGCCAAGTTCCCCTCCGCCTTTTTTTTAGATTTAATATAAATTTATTTATTTTAATTGGAGGCTAATTACAATATTGTATTGGTTTTGCCATACATCAACATGAATCCACCATAGGTGTACATGTGTTCCCCATTCTGACCCCCACCCCAACCTCCCTCTCCATACCATCCCTCTGGGTCATCCCAGTGCACCAGCCCCGAGCATCCTGTATCATGCATCGAACCTGGACTGACGATTCATTTCACATATGATATTATATATGTTTCAATGCCATTCTCCCAAATAATCCCACCCTCACCCCCTACCACAGAGTCCATAAGACTGTCCTATACATCTGTATCTGTTTTGCTGTCTCACATACAGGGTTATTGTTACCATCTTTCTAAATTCCATATATATGCATCAGTATACTGTATTGGTGTTTTTCTTTCTGGCTTACTTCACTCTATTAAATAGGCTCCAGTTTCATCCACCTCATTCGAACTGATTCAAATGTATTCTTTTTAATAGCCAAGTAATGCTCCATTGTGTGTATGTACCACAGATTTCTTATTCATTTGTCTGCTGATGGACATCTAGGTTGAACACTGGGGTACATGTGTCTCCTTCAATCCTGGTTTCCTCGGTGTGTATGCCCAGCAGTGGGATTCCTGGGTCATATGGCAGTTCTATTTCTAGTTTTAAAAGGAATCTCCACACTGTTCTCCATAGTGGCTGAACTAGTTTGCATTCCTACCAACAGTGTAAGAGGGTTCCCTTTTCTCCACACCCTCTCCATCATTTATTGCTTGTAGACTATTGGATAGCAGCCATTCTGACTGGTGTGAAATGGTACCTCATTGTGGTTTTGATTTGCATTTCTCTGATAATGAGTGATGTTGAGCATCTTTTCTTGTGTTTGTTAACCATCTGTATGCCTTCTTTGGAGAAATGTCTGTTTAGTTCTTTGGCCCATTTTTTGATTGGGTAGTTTATTTTTCTGGAATTGAGCTGTAGGAGTTGCTTGTATATATTTGAGATTAATTCTTTGTCAGTTGCTTCATTTGCTATTATTTTCTCCCGTTGTGAAGGCTGTCTTTTCACCTTGCTTATAGTTTCCTTTGTTGTTCAGAAGCTTTTAATTTTAATTAGGTCCCATTTGTTTATTTTTGCTTTTATTTCCAATATTCTGGGAGGTGGGTCATAGAGGATCCTGCTGTGATGTATGTCGGAGAGTGTTTTGCCTATGTTCTCCTCTAGCAGTTTTATAGTTTCTGGTCTTACATTTAGATCTTTAATCCATTTTGAGTTTATTTTTGTATATGGTGTTAGAAAATGTTCTAGTTTCATTCTATTACTAGTGGTTGACCAGTTTTCTCAGCATCATTTGTTAAAGAGATTGTCTTTAATCCATTGTATATTCTTGCCTCCTTTGTCAAAGATAAGGTGTCCATAGGTGTGTGGGTTTATCTCTGGGCTTTCTATTTTGTTCCATTGATCTACATTTCTGTCTTTGTGCCAGTATCATACTGTCTTGATGACTGTGGCTTTGTAGTAGAGCCTGAAGTCAGGCAGGTTGATTCTTCCAGTTCCATTCTTCTTTTTCAAGATTGCTTTGGCTATTCGAGGCTTTTTGTATTTCCATACAAATTGTGAAATTATTTGTTCTAGCTCTGTGAAAAATACCGTTGGTAGCTTGATAGGGATTGCATTGAATCTATAGATTGCTTGAGTAGTATACTCATTTTCACTATATTGATTCTTCCAATCCATGAACATGGTATATTTCTCCATCTATTAGTGTCCTCTTGGATTTCTTTCACCAGTGTTTTACAGTTTTATATATATAGGTCTTTAGTTTTTTTAGGTAGATATATTCCTAAGTATTTTATTCTTTTCATTGCAATGGTGAATGGAATTGTTTCCTTAATTTCTCTTTTTATTTTCTCATTATTAGTATATAGGAATGCAAGGGATTTCTGTGTGTTGATATTATATCCTGCAACTTTACTATATTCGTTGATTAGCTCTAGTAATTTTCTGGTGGAGTCTTTAGGATTTTCTATGTAGAGGATCATGTCATCTGCAAATAGTGAGAGTTTTACTTCTTCTTTTCCAATTTGGATTCCTTTTATTTCTTTTTCTGCTCTGATTCTTGTGGCCTAAACTTCCAAAACTATGTTGAATAGTAGTGATTAAAGTGGGCACCTTTGTCTTGTTCCTGACTTTAGGGGAAAAGCTTTCAATTTTTCACCATTGAGTATAATGTTTGCTCTGGGTTTGTCATATATAGCTTTTATTATGTTGAGGTATTTTCCTTCTATTCCTACCTTCTGGAGAGTTTTTATCATAAATGGATGTTGAATTTTGTCAAAGGCTTTCTCTGCATCTATTGAGATAATCATATGGCTTTTATTTTTCAATTTGTTAATGTGGTGTATTACATTGATTGATTTGCAGATATTGAAGAATCCTTGCATCCCTGGGATAAAGACCACTTGGCCATGATGTATGATCTTTTTAATGTGTTGTTGTAATCTGATTGCTAAAATTTTGTTAAGGATTTTTGCATCTATGTTCACCAGTGATATTCGCCTGTAGTTTTCTTTTCTTGTGGCATCTTTGTCAGGTTTTGGTATTAGGGTGATGGTGGCCTCATAGAATGAGTTTGGAAGCTTACCTTCCTCTGCAATTTTCTGGAAGAGTTTGAGTAGGATAGGTGTTAGCTCTTCTCTAAATTTTTGGTAGAATTCAGCTGTGAAGCCGTCTGGACCTGGGCTTTTGTTTGCTGGAAGATTTTTGATTATAGTTTCAATTTCCATGCTTGTGATGGGTTTGTTAAGATTTTCTATTTCTTCCTGGTCCAGTTTTGGAAAGTTGTACTTTTCTAAGAATTTGTCCATTTCTTCCACGTTGTCCATTTTATTGGCATATAATTGCTGATAGTAGTCTCTTATGATCCTTTGTATTTTTGTGTTGTCTGTTGTGATTTCTCCATGTTCATTTCTAATTTTATTGATTTGATTTTTCTCCCTTTGTTTCTTGATGAGTCTGGCTAATGGTTTGTCCATTTTATTTATCCTCTCAAAGAATCAGCTTATGGCTTTGTTGATTTTCACTATGGTCTCCCTCGGTTCTTTTGCATTTATTTCTGCCCTAATTTTTAAGATTTCTTTCCTTCTACTAACCCTGGGGTTCTTTATTTCTTCCTTTTCTTGTTGCTTGAGGTGTAGTTAGGTTATTTATTTGACGTTTTTCTTGTTTCTTTACTTATGCCTGTATTGCTATGAACCTTCCCCTTAGCACTGTTTTTACAGTATCCCACAGGTTTTGGGTTGTTGTGTTTTCATTTTCATTCATTTCTATGCATATTTTGATTTCTTTTTTGATTTCTTCTGTGATTTGTTGGTTATTGCAGCGTGTTGTTCAGCCTCCACATGTTGGCATTTTTAATAGTTTGTCTCCTGTAATTGAGATGTAATCTTACTGCATTGTGGTCAGAAAAGATGCTTGGAATGATTTCAATTTTTTTGAATTTACCAAGGCTAGATTTATGGCCCAGGATGTGATCTATCCTGGAGAAGGTTCCATGTGTACTTGAGAAAAAGGTGACATTCATTATTTTGGGGTGAAATATCCTATAGATATCAATTAGGCCTATCTGGTCTATTGTATCATGTTTGTGTTTCCTTGTTAATTTTCTGTTTAGCTGATCTATCCATAGGTGTGAGTGGGATATTAAAGTCTCCCACTATTATTGTGTTATTGTTAATTTCCCCTTTCATACTTGTTAGTATTTGTCTTACATATTGTGGTGGTCCTATGTTGGGTGTGTGTATGTTTTCAATTGTTATATCTTCTTCTTGGATTGATCCTTTGATCATTATGTAGTTTCCTTCTTTGTCTCTTTTCAGAGCCTTTGTTTTAAAGTCTATTTTATCTGATATGAGTATTGCTACTTCTGCTTTCTTTTGGTCCCTATTTGTGTGGAATATCTTTTTCCAGCCCTTCACTTTTAGTCTGTATGTGTCCCCTGTTTGGAGGTGGGTCTCTTGTAGACAAGATATATAGGGGTCTTGTTTTTGTATCCACTCAGCTGGTCTTTGTCTTTTCGTTGGGGCATTCAACCCATTTATATTTAATGTAATTATTGATAAGTATGATCCAGTTGCCATTTACTTTATTGTTTTGGGTTCGAGTTTATACACCCTTTTTGTGTTTCCTATCTAGAGAAGATCCTTTAGCATTTGTTGGAGAGCTGGTTTGGTTTTGCTGAATTCCTTCAGCTTTTGCTTGTCAGTAAAGCTTTTGATTTCTCCTTCATATTTGAATGAGATCCTTGCTGGGTACAGTAATCTGGGCTGTAGGTTATTTTCTTTCATCACTTTAAGCATGTTCTGCCATTCCTTCCTGGCCTGAAGTTTCTATTGAAAGATCAGCTGTTATCCTTTTGAGAATCCCCCTGTGTGTTATTTGCTTTTAATATTTGCTCTTTTTGTTTGAAGTTTGTTAATTTAATTAATATGTGTCTTGGGGTATTTCACCTTGGGTTTATCCTCTTTGGGACTCTCTGGGTTTCTTGGACTTGGATGATAATTTCCTTCCCCATTTTAGGAAAGTTTTCAACTATTATCTCCTCAAGTATTTTCCCATGGTTTTCTTTTTGTCTTCTTCTTCTGGGACTCATATTATTCGAATGTGGGGGCATCTAACATTGTCCCAGAGGTCTCTGAGATTGTCCTCATTTGTTTTAATTCGTTTTTATTTTTTCCTCTCTGATTCATTTATTTCAACCATTCTATCTTATACCTCACTAATCCTATCTTCTACCTCTGTTTTTCTACTATTTGTTGCCTCCAGAGTGTTTTTGCTATCTCACACACTAGTAAAGTAATGCTTAAAATTCTCCAAGCCAGGCTTCAGCAATATGTAAACCATGAACTTCCTGATGTTCAAGCTGGTTTTAGAAAGGCAGAGGAACCAAAGATCAAATTGCCAACATCCACTGGAGCATCAAAAAAGCAAGAGAGTTGCAGAAAAACATCTATTTCTGCTTTATTGACTATGCCAAACCCTTTGACTGTGTGGATCACAATCAACTGTGGAAAATTCTGAAAGAGATGGGAATACCAGACTACCTGATCTGCCTCTTGAGAAATCTGTATGCAGGTTAGGAAGCAACAGTTAGAACTGGACATGGAACAACAGACTGTTTCCAAATAGGAAAAGGAGTTCGTCAAGGCTGTATATTGTCACCCTGCTTATTTAACTTATATGCAGAGTACATCATGAGAAACGCTGGACTGGAAGAAACACAAGCTGGAGTCAAGATTGCTGGAAAAATATCAATAACCTCAGATATGCAGATGACACCACCCTTATGGCAGAAAGTGAAGAGGAACTAAAAGGCCTCTTGATGAAAGTGAAAGTGGAGAGTGAAAAAGTTGGCTTAAAGTTCAACATTCAGAAAACGAAGATCATGGCACCTGGTCCCATGGGAAATAGATGGGGAAACAGTGTCAGACTTTATTTTTCTGCGCTCCAAAATCACTGCAGATGGTGACCGCAGCCATGAAATTAAAAGAGGCTTACTCCTTGGAAGGAAATTTATGACTAACCTAGATAGCATATTTGAAAGCAGAGACATTACTTTGCCAACAAGGGTTCATCTGGTCAAGGGCTATGATTTTTCTTGTGGTCATGTATGGATGTGAGAGTTGGACTGTGAAGAAGGCTGAGCACTGAAGAATTGATGCTTTTGAACTGTGGTGTTGGAGAAGACTCTTGAGAGTCCCTTGGACTGCAAGGAGATCCAACCAGTCCATTCTGAAGGAGATCAGCCCTGGGATTTCTTTGGAAGGAATGATGCTAAAGCTGAAACTCCAGTACTTTGGCCACCTCATGTGAAGAGTTGACTCATTGGAAAAGACTCTGATGCTTGGAGGGATTGGGGGCAAGAGGAGAAGGGGACGACAGAGGATGAGATGGCTGGATGGCATCACTGATTCGATGGATGTGAGTCTGAGTGAACTCCAGGAGTTGGTGATGGACAGGGAGGCCTGGTGTGCTGTGATTCATGGGGTCGCAAAGAGTCAGACATGACTGACCGACTGATCTGATCTGATTGTATTATTCATTATATGTTGACTTTTTTTTATTTCTTCTAGGTCCTTGTTAAATCTTTCTTGCATCTTAAATCCTTGCCTCCAGGCTATTTATCTGTGATTCTGTTTTGTTTTCAAGGTTTTGGATCATTTTCACTATCATTATTTGTAATTCTTTATCAGGTAGATTCCCTATCTCTTCCTCTTTTGTTTGGTTTGATGGGCATTTATTCTGTTCCTTTACCTGCTGGGTATTCTTCTGTCTCTTCATCTTGTTTATATTGCTGTGTTTGAGGTGGCCTTCCTGTATTCTGGCAGTTTGTGGAGTTCTCTATTGTGGAGTTTCCTCACTGTGGGTGGGGTTGTACAGGTGGCTTGTCAAGGTTTCATGGTTAGGGAAGCTTGTGTCGGTGTTCTGGTGGGTGGAGCTGGGTTTCTTCTCTCTGGAGTGCAATGAAGTGTCCAGTAATGAGTTATGAGATGTCAGTGGGTTTGGAGTGATTTGGGCAGCCTGTATATCAAAGTTCAGGGCTATGTTCCTGGGTTGATGGAGAATTTGCATGGTGTGTCTTGCTCTGGAACTTGTTGGCTCTTGGGTGGTGCTTGGTTTCACTGTAGGTATGGAGGCTTTTGATGAGCACCTGTCAATTAATGTTCCCTAGAGTCAGGAGTTCTCTGGTGTTCTCAGGATTTGGACTTAAGCCTCCTGCTTCTGGTTTTCAGTCTTATTTTTACAGTAGCCTCAAGACTTCTCTATCTATACAGCACTGATGATAAAAAATCTAGGTTAAAGATGAAAAGTTTCTCCAGAGTGAGGGACACCCAGAGAGGTTCACAGAGTTACATGGAGAAGAGAAGGTGGAGGAGGAAGATAGAGGTGACCAGGATGAGATGATGTGGAATCAAAAGAGGAGAGCACAAGCTAGCCAGTAACCACTTTCTTATGTGCACTCCACAGTCTGGACTGCTCAGAGATGTTCTTGGAGTTATACAAAGAGAAGAGGGAGGAAGGAGACAGAGGTGGCCAGGAGGATAAAAGGGGGAATCAAAAGGAGAGAGACAGATCCAGCCAGTAATCAGTTCCCTAATTGTTCTCCACTGTCTGGAACGCACAAAGAGATTCACAGAGTTGGGTAGAGAAGAGAAAGGGGAGGGAGGAGATAGAGGTGACCTGATAGAGAAAAAGGAGAGTCCAAAGGGGGACATGGCAGTCAAGACAGTAATCTAGGTCCCAAGTAAAAATGGGTACTAAAGATTGGGTTCTTAAAGGTACAAAAATGATACTAAATACCAAAACGCAAAGATTAAAAATATAGAATAGAGGTTGTATTTTGAAACATACAATATTAAAGAAAAAGAGAAAAAAGTCACAAAAATTATTTAAAAAAATATATATATATGGAGTTTGCTTTAAAAAATGTGGTCTCTCTCTCTTTTTTTTTTTACAAAGTAATAGTAGGCTATAAAAATGAAAATTAATGGAGTAATAGAGGACTAAAAAAAAAAAGAATGATAGTAAAAATATATCTAGGACTTTCTCTGGTGTTGTTGTGGGCAGTGTGGGGTCAGTTCATTTTCAGATAGTTCCTTGATCAGGCTTATATTTCTCAAGATCTATAGGCCCCTTCCTATGTAGTCGGTACTATATACAGGGTTTTAATCTATTGCACCTGTCACTTCCCAGGAGGGCCCCTCTGTTTTAACTTCTGTTTGCTGGTCTCTTCGGTGTCTAATTTCTGCCCTGGCACAAGGGGGCAGTGGTGGACACTTTTGTAGGCTTAATTGTTCAATCGTGCTGTGGGGAGGGAGGGACGCTGCAAACAAATAACATTGCTGCATGCTTGCAGTGTCTCGGCCACACTGGGTTTGCCCCTGGTCACGGCGTGTGTGCTTTCCCTGTCTACACTGCTTAGGCTCTAGGTTGCTCTGCCAGGAACTGTCTGAGGCTGGCCCTGGGTTGTATGCACTTCCCAGGTCTAAGCTGCTCAGGTTCAGGTACTCGGGTAGTCCTCAGAGGTGCAGGCTCAGTTGGGCCTGTGTTTTGTGCCCTTCCCAGAAACGAGCAGCTCAGGTGACCAGGTGTTTGGCGAGTGCGGTTGCTGTGACTTACCTTCTCCCCCTTCCCTGCCACTCAGTTTTCTGGGTGTACAACCTGCGCACCTTCTCAGGCAGATGTTGACCGTCCAGAATCCCAAGAAGCCTTGGTTAGCAATGAAGCCTGCTTGCAGTTTGGTAGATAATGCCTCTCTGGGGCTGCGATTGCCCCCTTCCAGCTCTGGCTGCCCTCCTTGCCTGCCTGTCTCCAGAGGGGGATGGGCTGGCCTGCAGCCAGCTAGCTCTGCTCAGTCCTTTGTTCTGTGAGCAGGCCTGGTGGTGTCTTAGATTAGGACTTTTCACGTGGTAGTTATCCCACAGTCTGGTTTGCTATCTGGAGTTAGTTCCCTCAGATTGCCCTCGGGGCATTTAGGCCTGGTCCTTACTCCAAGCAATGCAGCCCATGCCTCCTTGTCCAGCTCCCACTTGCTAGTGGCGAATGCAGGCATCTGCGCTGCTTCTCCACTGGGGGAGTTACCATTGGGCACATAATCTGTGGGTTTTAATTTATTTATTTATTTTTCCTCCTGGTTATGTTGCCCTCTGTAGTTCAAAGGTTTGCCACAGACTTGCCAGTGAGAGTGTTTCCTAGTGTTTGGAAACTTCTCTCTTTTTAAGACTCCCTTCCCTGGATGGAGCTCCAGGCTCCAAACTCACTGCAGATGGTGATTGCAGCCATGAAATTAAAAGACACTTACTCCTTAGAGGGAAAGTTATGACCAACCTAGATAGCATATTAAAAAGCAGAGATATTACTTTGCCAACAAAGGTCCATCTAGTCAAGGCTATGGTTTTTCCAGTGGTCATGTATGGATGTGAGAGTTGGACTGTGAAGAAAGCTGAGTGCTGAAGAGTTGATGCTTTTGAACTGTGGTGTTGGAGAAGACTCTTGAGAGTCCCTTGGACTGTAAGGAGATCCAACCAGTCCATTCTAAAGGAGATCACTCCTAGGTGTTCTTTGGAAGGACTAATGCAAGCTGAAACTCCAATACTTTGGCCACCTCATGTGAAGGGTTGACTCATTGGAAAAGACCCTGATTCTTGGAGGGATTGGAGGCAGGAGCAGAAGAGGATGACAGAGGATGAGATGGCTGGATGGCATCACTGACCTGATGGACATGAGTTTGGGTGAACTCTGGGAGTTGGTGATGGACAGGGAGGCCTGGCGTGCTGCGATTAATGGGGTCACAAAGAGTGGGACACAACTGAGAGACTGAACTGGACTGAACTGATGTCCTCTGCCAGCATTCAGAAGTTGTTTTATGGAATTTTCTCAGCGTTCAAATGTTCTTTTGATGAATATGTGGGGGAGAAAGTGGTCTCCCCATTCTATTCCTCTGCCATCTTAGGACCGCCTCCCAAGTTTCCCCTTTACCTTCTACCATGCTTGCCTCTGTTCCTTCTTCCTCTCCCTCCTGATGAATCAATGCAAGGCTCTTAGAAACAGACAGCAGTGTTGTGATGGTTATTAGGATCACACTAACCACCAAGAGCAAGAAGCACCAGGCAGAGCAACCTTCAATCCGAAGTTCCAGATAAAGACCAAAAACAGCTGCCTGAGCCCAAATGATGACACATACCCAACCTTCCTCCATCCTATAAAAATCCAACATACTTTCATCAGGGCAATTTCTTATCTCCCATGCTCCTTGAGAGGCATCAGCTGAAGAAAGTTTTTAACTGTAATCAAGTCTGTTAAACAATCTTCTTTGCACAGAGGAATGTAATACCCTAACTAAAATACAATAGTTTAATAAGAAAGAACTGCTGATGGGCAATGCTTCTGATTCTATAAGTTCATCCCATGTATCAATTTATCTATAATTTTATTTTTGGATGATCTTTTTTTTTAAGTCAAGACAATTCCAAAAGCCAAACCTGTAGTTTTCATGTATGTCCCTTCCCTGAAACCTCTGAAAATCTATGAAAGGAGTTACGTCTGGAGTTATGCAGTTGGCAAGAGAGTGCGGGATTTTATGAATATTGAGAAAAGCACTCTCTTCGAGTGTTGGTCAAGAATTGTTGCTTTTATTCAGTCATAAGTCATCTCCAAATATGTTGCAGCTCATGGACTCTGGCCCACAATGCTCCTCTCTCCATTGTGTTTCCCAGGCAAGAATATTGGAGTGGATTGCCATTTCCTTCCTAAAGGATCTTCCCAACCCAGTGATGAACCCGTGTCTCCAGCATTGGCAGGTGGATTCTTTACCAGTGAGCCACCAGGGAAACCCTGCTCAAGGACAGAGAGACTCGAAGCATGCACAAGTGCAAAGGCACTTCCTGGTTAATTGAGCTTTACCTGATGTTAAGAATGGGGTAATGGATGAAAGCTCACAATGAGAGGTCCATTTTAAATTTCTTTATTATGTCATTAAAATTATATTTAGGCTCAAGTTTAAGGCACTCAAACATCAATTTTTTTTTTCAATTTTTTGAAATTGACTGAGTTCTCATTAAAATTTCCAACCTGGTGTGAGTTCTTTGGACATGGGGATGTTTCGAACAAGTTAAGTCAGCTATGGATGAAGCAATACAAGAGCAAGGGTCGTAGATCCCAAAAGCAAAAAATATAATTTCAGAGAGAAAGTTCCACAGACTAAACTGGGTAGCAGATAAAACGGTAGCCACCAGGCTCATAAAATGTATAAACATTAACTGGAAATCAAAAGAAAAACACTGTGAGAAGAAAATATGGGAAATAAAGGTCTTGCAGTAAGTCCAGGGAGGTGAAACACAAACTAAAGTGATTGGGGCATTAAGCGTTGCTAAATAAACTCTTAATATTTTGGTTATCTGGATTATACCATTTAAGAAAAAAAAAAAAAGATTACCTTCAGTTTATTATCCTATACATGTTAATACCCTACTTAATTGTTTCTACTCAAAGCAAAATATGTTTTAGTACATCTAAAATATATCAGGGGATAGGTTTGTAAAATATTTTTATAATTCTTCAAATATAGCAGTTCACTTTATAATGACTGCTTACTTTTTTTGGTTGCAATATAGTCATTATTTCTTGGCCAAAATATTAATTCCATGACAGTGACTGTTAGTACAGCTAATGTAAAGAAAATTTTCAAATATTAGAATGAAACAACTTCTATTAGTTACATTATTTCTATGAGGTAGAATGAATTATACTGACAATAAACATCTTCTAGAAAGGAAAAGAGAAATAGCTAGAAAAACTTTTTTTTTTTTAAATAGAAGCTTAGTATAACACACAGATCTCTACTCAACGGTGACCTAAATGGGAAGGAAATCTAAAGAGGAATAAGTTGACTGATTCATTTTTCTGTACAGTAAGAAATCAATACAACATTGTAAAGCAATTAAACACCAATAAAATTAATTTGAAAGAAAGTAGCTTAAATGTATGTCTTTTAGAGCCACCTGATGTTCTTAATTAAAAAAAAAAAACTTGAAAAATATATTGCATATGCAATTGATACATAAAGTGTTAAATTATCAATAATACATCAAAAATGAATTTTACTGATAATTCTGATGTCCTTTTCTGTCCTTCCTTTAATATAACTCTTTCTAGCTTTAGATATAACATTAGCATTTCTTTGTCTGCTAGGTATGGTCATGAGACTAAATTCTGTCCAGTGAGTTGTAAGGGGAATTGTAGGGTGGGACATCTGAAACAGTCCTCAAAAGGACAAATTATGTTCTTATTTGCCACATCCTCTTTCTACTGGATGAAATGCTGGCATGACTGACATCCCATGATACATGTACTGAAGTAAGGGGAAATCAGAGCAACAATGAATGCAGCAGTAGCTAGGTCCCAAATAAAGGTGAAGAGTCAAACCAATTATGAACTGATTTTTTCTGGACAAAGTATATGAATGAGAAATAAGCTTCTATTTTGCTGATACATCTACTACTTTTGTCACTTATGTCACTCTCAGCTTTATTTAACCCTAATATACACATGCAAAAAACATTTTTTTTCTAGACCACTGCATAGCATTTAGCTTAATCAAAAATTTCTTTTTCAATGTTTTTGATGGAAACAATTAATCAACATTCAATTTAACTTCATTTTCATTAGATTTTCCTCTCCCAAGTTAATATAAGTACACATATATTAATAGTGTTTTTTAGAAGTGTCATTTTTGAGGTTTTAGTCAAACTGTATCTATCTATCTACCATAAAATAGAACGTTATTCAAAGCCCTTGACACTATTTGGTAGTGTCATTTCAATCAATGATTTGCTTGTTTAATCACTAAAGATGGAGAAGGTTTACAGCAAACAAGAAGATACCATATGTTATGCAAAGCGAGAATAATGCCATCTATCAAGGTACAGACTTTTTGACGTTTATATGAAAGTAATTAAATACTGGTGAATAAAAAAAAATAATGATCAGTGTACCCATATTTGGAAGGGCATATAACTTTGGGGCATATGTAAATGACTCAACCATCTAAAAGTATCACAAACCCTGTGGCTTTCATTAATACATAATTTTTTATGATTTTTGGCATATTCATCATTATGCATGGAATGAGATGAAGACTTTATTATAGTACTCAGTGTTTCCTAGGCAAATAGAGACCTCCTCAATTAAGCTAACAGTGATTTGAAATCATTTTTGGAAGTTATTCAATATATGCATAGATAATTTATATTATGCCCTTAGTTCAGTTCAGTTCAGTTCAGTCTCTCAGTCGTGTCCAACTCTTTGTGACCTCATGAATCACAGCACGCCATGCCTCCCTGTCCATCACCGTCTCCTAGAGTTCACTCAAACTCACGTTCATCGAGTCAGTGATGCCATCCAGCCACCTCATCCTCTGTCGTCCCCTTTTCCTCCTGCCCCCAATCCCTTCCAGCATCAGTCTTTTCCAATGAGTCAACTCTTTGCATGAGGTGGTCAAAGTACTGGAGTTTCAGCTTTAGCATCATTCCTTCCAAAGAACACCCAGGACTGATCTCCTTCAGAATGGACTGGTTGGATCTCCTTGCAGTCCAAGGGACTCTCAAGAGTCTTCTCCAACACCACAGTTCAAAAGCATCAATTCTTCAGCACTCAGCTTTCTTCACAGTCCAGCTTTCATATCCATACATGACCACTGGAAAAACCATAGCCTTGACTAGATGGACCTTTGTTGGCAAAATAATGTGTCTGCTTTTGAATATGCTATCTAGGTTGGTCATAACTTTTCTTTCAAGGAGTAAGCGTCTTTTAATTTCATGGCTACAGTCACCATCTGCAGTGATTTTGGAGCCCCCAAAAATAAAGTCTGACACTATTATGCCCTAACAGCCTTCAAAAACATTGATTTTTAAATTCATGTTATTGACTATATTTTCTGTGTTTAAACTTAAGAAATCAAAATATCTAATTGTTAAGGATATTTGAACATGATTTATTTTACAGTGCTCAAGATATTCAACTAACAAATCTCAAGGCTGATAATGTCTCCTGAAATTGAGTAGCACTTCATTTTTTTAACTGACTACAATTGTTAATAACAATCTGGGCAATGATTATTAAATATTAAGAAGAATGGAAATTTGACAGATTTTAAGCAGTATAACCCCATGGCTAATGAGTTATGGAACTGTAACTTCCTCTTTCAGCTGCATCTTCATGAAAATAGCAAAGGAAACAATAAAAAGACAGTCTATGTAATTGGCACTAGTACCTTTATGAAAGCTTTATAAGAATTCCACTGTTTAATCTGTCTAAATGAAAACAGTAAGTGATATGATAAATATGCTCAAATGGGAATTTATATTTAGAAAGCATTCAACATAAATGCATTTCATCTGAGTTCTGTAATTCAGAGAACAAAAATAGCAAAACAGAACTATATGTTTAAGGCCAAAGAATATGGGATGTTATTTATGTTTTGCTCCTTTACTTTCATACATTAGTATGTTGTATTAAACAGTATGTTGTTGTGCTGAAATTCAGTGAATTTCATTTTTAAACTAAGCTTGGATGTCCTCATTTTAGACAGCTTAGGTGATTAAAGAAACTAGACTCTTTTAACACCACTTCATGTTATGAAATAGAATTAACATATATGGATATGCTAATAGATATGATTAATAATATCTTGGGCTATGTATAACACTTACAGTAGTCATTTAATAAACTTATAGTTATAAATATATAAATAAATATTCAAATAAATAGGGCACTATGATCAAGGATTTGGATATCTTTGCTTACTCACTCTTGTTTCAAATTTTGGTTATGCTCCAAGTAAAAATCACACAATAGATTACTGTGGAGATCAGAGTCATTTGTAAATATCAATTATCTAGATTGAAAGAGATATTTTGATACTAACAAAGAATATTTAACAGATTCTTGGTATTTCTCGCATAAGAAAGATTAAACAAGAAAGTGGTACTATGGTGGAAAACTGAAAGAAATAGTTGAAAGTACAGTAAATCAGCATTTGATTGTAGATGGTGGAGAAATGAAGCAAAAATGTGAGGTCATGATAATATACTCCTTTTCAGTTTGAAAATTCAATAATTCAAAAATTAAAATATATCTTAAGCAAAAAATTTTGGCAATATACATTTTAAGCGATATAAATGACTGAAATCATCACAGTTTGTGTTCATCAATCTATCAATACTTACAATTAATGAGTATAAATAATTCATTATTCTCAACATCACGTCTATATCTTGACTGCTGTTGAAAACCATCATCATTTTAATAAGATAACAACATTATTATTGCTCAATCAACAACAGGATTTTTATCTACTTTTAAAAAGTTTTTTCTAGAAATTAAATGGAATTTGAAAATAAACAAGTATCATCATGTTAAATACAAAATATTTTAACCTGAATCATAAAAGAAACTAAAAACTTTCTTTTAGCTGATAGCTGATAATCAGCACTATCACATAACAGTATAAAAATATGATCGAGTAAGCTTCCATTAACAAAATCTAAAGAAACCATTAGTTTTTACATTAGTCTGATATTTTGAAATCCTAACCATTGTCTCTGTTTATATTACATAAGATTTAGCAGGTTAACATTTCTGGGACTTTGGTACATATTGTGTCTACATTTTAATTGAGACATAGAGTCTGGTGTTGTGGAAAATGTATCACTAAATTATTCAGGTAGTTTATTTTTATCTCAGAAAATATACAGTTCAGTGAAAATTCAGTGATTTTCATTTTTTATTAATAACTAATCTTGGATGTCCTCATTTTAGGAAGTCTAGATGATTAAAGAAGTTAAACTGTTTTTCTGGTTGTGAAATATGTATTATCATCAGTATGCTGAAAACAATAAAGAATAACAACAATAAGTATACTCAGAAAAAAAGAGCTGAGATAACCACATTAATGAAAATTAATGAAATGATGAAGAGAGAAAAACAGTTTAAAATTTAATGGCATAATCTAATGTAAATTAAAGACTATTATAAAAGGCAAATTAGGAGACCAAAAAGATCTTTATAATTCTCTTTACTGATTTTTACATTATTTGTTGTTGTTCAGTAGCTAAGTCATGTCCGACTCTTTTTGACCCCATGAACTGCAGCACACCAGACTTCTCTGTCCTTCACAATCTCCCTGAGCTTGCTCAAGCTCATGTCCATTGAGTCTATGATGCCATCCAACCATCTCATCCTCTGTCATCCCCTTCTCCTCCTGCCTTCAATCTCTTCCAGCATCAAGGTCACTTCCAGTGATACAGCTCTTTGTGTCAGGTGGCCAAAGTATTAGAGCTTCAGCTTCAGCATTGGTCCATCCAATGAATATTCAGGGTTTATTTTCTTTAGGATTGACTGGTTTGATCTCCTTGCTGTCAAAGGGACTCTCCAGAGTCTTCTCCAACACCACAGTTCAAAAGCATCAGTTCTTTGGCGCTTAGCCTTCTTTATGGTCCAACTCGCACATCCATACGTGACTACTGGAAAAATCATCAGTTCAGTTCAGTCAGAGGGACTTTTAAGAGTCTTCCCCAACACCACAGTTCAAAAGCATCAATTCTTTGGTGCTCAGATTTCACTATAGTCCAACTCTCACATCCATACATGACTACTGAAAAAACCATAGCTTTGACTAGATGGACCATTGGCAAAGTAATGTCTCTGCTTTTTAATATGCTGTCTAGGTTGGTCATAGCTTTTCTTCCAAGAAGAAGGCGTGTTTTTTTTTTGTTTGTTTGTTTTGTTTTGTTTTTTGTTTTTAATTGTGTGGCTTCAGTCACCATCTGCTCAAGAAAATGAAAACTGACAATGTTTCCACATTTTCCCCATCTGCTTGCTGTGCACTGATAGAAACATGCCATGATCTTTGTTTTTTGAATATTGAGTTTTAAGCCAGCTTTTTCACTCTCTTCTTTCACTTAAATCAAGAGGCTCTTTAGATCCTCTTCATGTTCTGCCATTAAAATAGTATCATCTGCATATCTGAGGTTGTTGATATTTCTCCCGGCAATCTTGATTCCAGCTTGTGCTTCATCCAGCCTGGCATTTTACATAATGTACTCTACATATAATTTAAATAATTAGAGTGACAATATACAGCCTTGGAGTACTTCTTTCCCAATTAGGAACCAGTCCGTTGTTCCATGTCCAGTTCTAACTGTTGCTTCTTGTTCTGCATACAGATTTTTCAGGAGACAGGTAAGGTGGTCTGGTATTCCCGTCTTATTAAGAATATTCCAGTTTGTTATGATCGATGCAGTCAAAGGCTTTAGCATAGTCCATGAAGCAAAAGTACATGTTTTTTTGGAATTCCCCTGCTTTTTCTATGACACAGTGTATTTTGGCAATTTGATCTCTGGTTTCTCTGCCTTTTCCAAACCTAGCTTGCATATCTTGAAAACTCTCAGTTTACATTATTGAAAAAAATATTAATCACAGAAAATGCATTAAATAACATGTAAAAATTTTAGAATAAACAGATGAATATAGTTGCCAAAGAGTAATAATGAATGCTAACATGATAATGTATTTTATCCATAATGAATGTCTTTTATAACTGAGATAAATGCATATATATCTTGATATTCTAGATTTTTCACCAATAATTTTGATGTTATTAATTTTATATAATCATAGTTCAAAATAGTTTCATTGCTAAGTAAATATATTTCACTTAACATCTTTACAAATGCTGTGAATATTTAGGAGACTTTTGCCCACATTTTTCACATTATAGATACTAATGAAATAATGTCATTTGCAGCAACATGGTTAAACCTATAGATTATCATACAATGTGAAGCAAGTCAGACAAAGACAAGTATCATATGATATCACTTATATGTGGAATCTAAATAATGATACAAATGAACTTATTTGTGAAACAGTTTCTAGACTTAGAAAACAAATTCAGTCACCAAAGGAAATAGTTGGAAGGAGGGACAAATAAGGAGATAGGGATTAGCAGATAGATGCTACAATATATAAAATAATAGCTGACTTCTGATCAACACTATAAAGGGGAGAAAACTAAAGAAACATGAAGATAAGAATTGGATAAGGGTCGTTATTTAGGGATTATACCATCTATCTAAAACTCACAATATATTAAAATATAAACCATATGAATAAGATATTTTCACATATTTGCCAAATTTAAAATCAGACACAAAAATTAATAGTATTTTCAACACTAACAATAACTAGAAAATTCTAAAATTAAGATGTCATTCACAAGAACCTATGCTATAAGGTACATAGAATTAACATATTAATTACTTATAACATCTCTAAGGAGAAAGTTTTAAAACTAAAAAGTTATGCTATATCTTCTAAATTTCCCCAGTTTATAACATCTTAAATGTGGAATGTCTCATAATCAATAAGGTAAGAAAATATTATGGCTTGATTTAATGTACAGTCTTTTTTTCTTCTTTTCTCTTAACTTCCATATAATAATGCTGTATCTTCCAATAAATAGCATCTTACATTCAATGAATACTGCTAAGGGATATAACAGATGATTTGAACAAGTGGATATATACTAAATTGTTTTTTAAGAGATTACAATATTATAAAGTTATGTGGTGTTGTTGTTAAGTTTCTAAGTTGTGTCTGATTCTTTTGTGAGGCATAGCTCACCAGGCTCCTCTGTCCAGGGGATTTTGCAGACAGGAATACTGGAGTGGGTTGCATCTTCCCTACTCGAGTCTCCTGCGTTGGCAGGCAGGTTCTTTACCACTGAGCCAGCAGGGAATCTCATAAAAATGTCTATTCTCCATAAATTAAACTACAGAGTTAATGAAATCCTAATTTTAATCCAATGAAAATTTTTTAAAAAGTCAAAAAATTAAAATTACCCTCAGTTCAGTTCAGTCACTCAGTTGTGCCCAACTCTTTGTGACCCCATGAACCACAGCATGCTTCCCTGTCTATCACCAACTCCTGGAGTTTACCCAAACTCATGTCCATTGGCTCAGTGATGCCATCTAACCATCTCATCCTCTGTTGTCCCCTTCTCCTCCTGCCTTCAATCTTTCCCAACATCAGTGTCTTCTCAAATGAGTCAGCTCTTCACATCAGGTGGCCAAAATATTGGAGTTTCAGCTTCAATATCAGTCCTTCCAATGAACACCCAGGACTGATTTCCTTTAGGATGGATCGGTTGGATCTCCTTGCAATCCAAGGGACTCTAAAGAGTCTTCTCCAACACCACAGTTCAAAAGCATCAATTCTTCAGTGCTCAGCTTTCTTTATAGTCCAACTCTCACATCCATACATGACTACTGGAAAAACCATGGCCTTGGCTATATGGACATTTGTTGACAAAGTAATGTCTCTGCTTTTTAATATGCTGTCTAGGTTGGTCATAACTTTCCTTCCAAGGAGTAAGCATCTTTTAATTTCATGGCTGCAGTCACCATCTGCAGTGATTTTGGAGCCCCCCAAAATAGTCTGACACTGTTTCCTCATCTATTTGTCATGAAGTGATGGGACTGGATGCCATGATCTTAGTTTTTCCATGATCCAGCGGATGTTGGCAATTTGATTTCTGGTTCCTCTGCCTTTTCTAAAACCAGCTTGAATATCTGGAAGTTCACAGTTCATGTATTGCTGAACGTGGAGAATTTTGAGCATTACTTTCTTAACGTGTGAGATGAGTGCAATTGTGCGGTAGTTTGAGCATTCTTTGAAATTGCCTTTCTTTGGGATTGGAATGAAAACTGATCTTTTCCAGTCCTGTGGCCACTGCTGGGTTTTCCACATTTGCTGGCATATTGAGTGCAGCACTTTCACAGCATCATCTTTCAGGATTTGAAATAGCTCAACTGGAATTCCATCACCCCCACTAACTTTGTTCATAGTGATGCTTTCTAAGGCCCACTTGACTTCATATTCCAGGATGTCTGGCTCTAGGTGAGTGATTATGCCATCATGATTATCTGGGTCATGAAGATCTTTTTTTGTATAATTCTTCTGTGTATTCTTGCCACCTCTTCTTAATATCTTCTGCTTCTACTAGGTCCATACCATTTCTGTCCTTTATTGAGCCCATCTTTGCATGAAATATTCTCTCGGTATCTCTAATTTTCTTGAAGAGATCTCTAGTCTTTCCTATTCTGTTGTTTTCCTCTATTTCTTTGTATTGATCACTGAGGCTTTCTTATCTCTCCTTGCTATTTTTGGGAACTCTGCCTTAAATTAAATTTTAATTAATTATAATTCAAATAGAGAAATTAAGGACTACAAACACTGTGACTATCATTTAAAAACTGAAATAAAAGTGAGGAATTTTTTCTACCAAATATTAAAATATGCAAACAATCTTCCCAAGTTCACACACAGCATGAGCTCCTCAGTATACAGACAAATAAATGAACATGGAGGCCAGAATCATGCAAATCAGTGTAATCAATCAGAAAAATTACTATTGTTCCAAGGGGGAATCCTTAAAAAAAAATCTTTTCTCAAAATGTTAAATTCTCCTACTGCTAGTTATAAATGTATAAGAAAATGAAGAAAATAGTGAAAGGGATAATCTGTGTGCTCTTACGTAAACTATTAGAGATCAAGAATCAAGTCTTCCATTTCTTTGAAAAAAATTTATCAAGGGTAGTTTGAATGTTGTTTGTCCTCTTTTCCCATTATATAAATTATGAGTGAGCATCTTTTCAATGCCTTGGAGATTGTCGTACTCCTTTCCATGTACTGATAACTTCCAAGATCCCAATCACTTGAAAGAAGTGATAGGATTCCTCCCTGACCATTATATGCACCTCTTAATTTATACCGTGTTAAGTGAATGAAATACTAGCAGTGAAGTTTGTAGTTTACCCACTTACAGTTAGTTTATCCTGGCTACTAAGTTTTGACTTGCTTTATTTAACTAAACCATGGTAATTAAATTCATGCAAATCAGAAACAGGCAAGGTGAAGACTGCCTGCACTTCAAAGGCAAAATAATAAAACTGAATGTTATTGTCACAAGAACAGACAAACAACACTAGAGAGAACAGAGAACTACAAAATAGCCTCAAATAAAGCAAGTTGATGGGGTGAAGCATTTCTTTAGTAGGTGAACTTATTCAACTGACTCTCTTCATGAAGAAGCATACAGCAGATGTGTCCTATAACAAAAAGATGGAATCTAGAAAAATTAAATTTTAAATATTTAAGGTAAAACTATATAGTTAACAGAAGAAACTACACAGAATATCTTTCTGAATGTGGGTTGAGAGAAATAATATTTTGAATCCATTTTGTTTTTTATCATCTTTTTAATTTTATTAAAATACTTTTGATTATATGAAATGTTAGCATAATTCTAAAAATCACAACCATATATAAGATATTCTCAGAGAATCTCATTCTAAAAGTGTATCCCTTTTACTCCATTCCCATCATTCCTATCATTGCTACTTTTTTGTTCTATGTGAACATTAAAGGAACTTTAAAACATATCATAAACTGATACAGAGAATCTAAAATATATGTGACTGAACCACATAAAGGATTTTTAGAAATAAGTAAGAAAAAGTCAATAAACTAGTAAAAAAATGAGCATTTGTCTGAAGTAAAATTTGAATATGCAATACTCAAATAAAAAGGGACTCAATCTTCACATTGAGCTTAATCAGCTCTCAGGATATGTACATATGTTTAAAAATGTTGAAGTGAAGTATTGATTTTTGATGAGGCTGCCACAAAGTGGACGTGCACACGCAGTGTTCTTTGTTGCTGTGTATATTTATAAGAAACATCTTCCATTTTCCATCATCCATGAAAGCTGAAAATGTGCATTCCCTCATAAATAGAAATTCCATGTTTGTTAAGAATGGTAAACATGAAATGAAGAATAATGGAAGTTGGTGCTAAGAAATGAGATAGATGATACTTTAAAGTTAAGAGAAATAATCTGTTTCATAAAGTGATTAATAGACGTGCTGGTAGTCATCCTATCTCAAATGTTGTAAGGCAGAAGGATTCCCAAAGACACACACCCAAATCCCTAGAACCCATGAACACATTATGTTACATGATAAAAAAAGCTTTGTAGATAATGAAGTTAAAAATTTCAACATAGGTATATTATCCTGGATTATCTCAGTAAAAGTGAAAAAGTGAAAGTGTTAGTCACTCAGCTGTGTCTGGAATTTGAGACCCCATGGACTGTAGCTCACCAGATTCCTTTGTCCATGGACTACTCCAGGCAAGAATACTGGAGAGGGAAGATTTTCTCTTTTTCAGGGTCTTCTCAACCTAGGGATTGAATCCAGGTCTCCTGCATTGCAGGCAGATTCTTTTTTTTTTTTTTTTTAATTATTTTAATTGAAAGAGAATGCCTGTCCAAGAAAGAAGATGGAATAAAAGAATGTGAAAATTTTCATAGGACTATATCCAAGTACCTACAAAGTATTCTATAAAGGTCAATAAACTCTAGAATTTCCTATCACTTCATATTTCATATTTGAAATCCCCCTTCTCTTTTTAAAACAAATTATTGGCCCTTCCTTTGTTTCATTAGCAGTTGTCTCAATTACATATAAGAATGGCTATTTTTCTTACATAAAATAAATTCAAAACAGTGAAGCAATTACAATTTAACAAATATGTAGCTTTATCCTTTAAGGTATAGAAGGAAAAATAATTTTGAATCTTATTTTTGCTTCTAGAATAAGAAATCATGAATTGATTTCTCTGGAATGGAAAAAAAGTGAAGGTTGAAATTGGAATCATATTATAAGAGAAGTATAATTAGATAAAGTTAATGTTCCAAGCAGGATCTATATGTTCTATTTCTAATTTCTAATCTTCACAGAGCTTCTAAATCCTTTCTGCCTCTTGGCATAGATTTAATCATCACTTTCCCTCAAAGTGATTTAAAATGAATTCATTATGTGACTTATTTAACAGTTGAACAAGGGAAGCCTCCAAACCTAATCAGAGCCTAAAACAAATGCATTATTAATATATAAATAAGCAAGAGTCACAGTATAGTATATATAATTAGAATTTTATTTGTATATATTTTTTCATGGGTCATCTGCATCTGAAGAAACTCACTTAAATATTATGATGCCCTTCTGCTGAGTTTTTAATGTCTTTGCTGTGCTAAAAGTGGCTAAATATATAGAATTGATTTTTCTCTCCTAAAAAAAAAAAATTAAATTAAATTGCAGCATGGTCTTTAAATATTCACCTCTGGAACAGTTCCTAAACTCTCCACTGGATGGTCAGAGATGTATACCTGTGGCGGATTCATTTTGATATATGGCAGAAGCAATACAATATTGTAAAGTTAAAAAATAAAATAAAAAAGAGGATATTGACATAGGCAAACAGATACTGTTTGTGTGATTAAAATAGAGGTTTGACCAGTTTGTGATGAAGGCAGAAGTGGTTTGAGAGAACAGAAAGATTAGAACATTTTACTCAGGAAAGTTTGAAAGTTATTGTTTGTTTGTTTGTTTGTTTTTCCTTTGTTGGTTCTTAAAATTGTGACTTACTCTTCTGCACTTGCATGAAGTTAAGAATTTTCTCATGTTTAGGAACAAAGTGTCCTTGTAAAAAATTAAGAATGGAGCAAGTTAATGAGGAAAGAGTGATATGCATTCTGTCATTTATTCAATAAACAGTAAAAACTTATCAAGGTGCCAAGTACTGACCTTTCTTGGAATGGGTAGTCTCTAACTTTTTATACCGCCCTGTTTGAAACCTATGAATTGAGTCATCTGAAGCACATAAGGCTGCATATTCTCATAGTAGTTTAGTAATACTTGGTTATAGGAAGTTAGCATCGAACCTAACAGAACATCTAGAATCAGTCCTGGCTGAAGACTTGTGGACATATTCAGTGCTGGAGAAATGTTATTGTACCTTCCTGGGAAAAGACAGTTCAATTGACAGTTGTGCATATATGCCTTGGATAACTGATTCTAGTAAAACAATCAAATTGTTTTGAATCTAACTGTCTTAATCTGCAAAATGGGGGCACACTTTTTTTTTTTTTTAAGTTTCAAGAGGGGACTGTGAGAATTAATGAAAATCTTTAAATTGCCATTCTCATTTTTATTCCTGTAGCCTTTATGTACTTTCCTAACTAGTCATTTTCTTTGAGATTTACATATCTGAGATTTATATAGATTTCATTTGATTATTTCAATGAAATTACATTGATTTCATTACATTTGAGATTTACATAGATCTTCATAATGCTATTAAAACAATCTATCAAAGTGTAGATGTAATTATACTACACTCCTCTTAGATATCCCATGAGTGAATACCTCTTCATGGCTTGGACTCAATTTTTCTGTGTGTGTAACATATATTAAAAAAAAAAAAATCCATGAGATGGCCCTGGAGACTCCCAAACTTTTGTGTTTTGTTTATGTGCGTGCTAAGTCACCTAAGTCATGTCCAGCTCTTTGTGACCCCATGGAATGCAGCCCACCAGCCTCCTCAGTCCATGGGATTCTTCAGGCAAGAATATTGGGTCGTCATGCCATAAAATGCGAAATCCCTTGCTTTTCTGAGTAGACAGTATTTCTGATACAAGTGTCTTTCCACTTACACTAATTAGACCTTATGTTTGTCATTCTCTAACACATATGTCTGTAGAGGGTAGAAAGGAGTGGAGGTAGGAGTGGAGGTAGAGATGGAGGTG
This sequence comes from Bos javanicus, assembly GCF_032452875.1. NCBI lineage: Eukaryota > Metazoa > Chordata > Mammalia > Artiodactyla > Bovidae > Bos > Bos javanicus. The sequence goes on along the minus strand of NC_083879.1, from coordinate 63,188,037 downwards.
TTCCTAGCTCTAGTTATAGGTTATCTCATTATTCTGATTCTTTAGGAGACCTCAGCTTTCCGGCCCTTAGTAAATTTCCTCTGAGAAAATCATCTAACACCAATCACCCTTCACCAAAAACACAAATGACCAGATTACGTGTTGTTCTTCTGGAATCTAATCCAAGCTCCAAATATGATATTTTATTTATTTTTTTTTAATTTTTTTAAATTTTATTTTATTTTTAAACTTTACAAAATTGTATTGGTTTTGCCAAATATCGAAATGAATCCACCACAGGTATACATGTGTTCCCCATCCTGAACCCTCCTCCCTCCTCCCTCCCCATACCATCCCTCTGGGCCATCCCAGTGCACCAGCCCCAAACATCCAGTATCATGCATCGAACCTGGACTGGCGACTCGTTCCGTATATGATATTATACGTATTTCAATGCCATTCTCCCAAATCATCCCACCCTCTCCCTCTCCCACAGAGTCCAAAAGACTGTTCTATACATCAGTGTCTCTTTTGCTGTCTTGTATACAGGATTATTGTTACTTTAATAAGTCGGGATCTTCAAAGTGATTTTAAGAATTTTGAGGGCAGGCAATTAAAAGATAATTAGTCATATTTATAAACCTAAGTAGTAGTGACTAGCCTAATAAATCTATGTTGAATTAAATCGAAAACATAGTATTCTGAGTAGCCAACAGTAGTTACTGCTCAATACATGTGAGTTAATTAACCATCAACATTTTAAAGACAACAGAAAAATAGTAGAAAATACAATGAATTTTAAAGCTATCTCAAAAAATTTAAAGAGCTTTAGCAATGTGTTCACTTGAGTTTAAAAGCTTGTGTAAAATTTCAAAATTAAGATGGAGCCTGCTTTCACTTTGTCCCTCCCCTTCCATCAATTTAGTCTAGAGTCTACAAGTATGCATCTGGATCCAGGTAATATTTGTGGAATAAAGATATTGTCAAGGGGAGTAGGGAGTACATTTAAATTTATTATCACATGAGATATTCAAATGGTTACAGTCCTTTCTTAATCTTACTCACAGTTAAGATACCATTAGAACCCTCAGTTTGGAAATAACTCTAGGAACCAGAAATGGAATCGCTCCAGACCTATTTATTCATGAACTTTTAAATTTATTTAACAATTACTTACTGAGAACCTTTCATGGGCAGGCAACTATGCTAGGAACTAGAAATATAAGGATGGACAAAAGAGACGTAACTCCACACTGAGGTTCTAACCTCAATTTTTCCTAACAGTACCTGTGCTCATTCTGCTATAGGATTATGAACTTTGCTTTTTATACTCATTCTAGGGTTACTGTGTCAATGTTCCTGGCATCATGATGCAAGTCAGAGACTATATTCACTCTTTGAATGCTATTCATAGTAGACACAATGGAAATATGTAGAGAAATATGCAAAGAAGAAAAGACCTATCCAAACTGTTATTATCATAGACTACATTTTAAATTATTTTTATAAAAAGAGGTGATCAAGGAATATTCACCTAAATAATATACAGGGAAAACACTGTCAGAGATGTGGAAAACACATAGAGATGTCAGAAAGTAATTATAAAGAGTATCATATTTTTTCTGGCTTTTGTAGTATTTGTGGCAATTTTCATTTTATTAGCTTCACAATTTATAATGATTTCTCCACATTCTAAGTAAATATTAATGTGTTTATCTAATATTATTTATAATACATGCCATTTATATTATATAAGCTTTAAGGCTTGCAAAGCCTGTATCTACCAATGATTATAGCAATGTAGAAATTCATTGTTTATATAGCTTTTTACACATAGTTCTCAACTACTGCTTTTCCAAAATATATTTTGCATCTGCATTTTTGCTTCTGAATAAGAAATTCTGGTTCAGATACTGAAATATATTTATTTCCAAGGCCATTCAAGGGAACTGATAGTGAAAGTCACTTAGTCATATCTGATCTTTGTGACCCCATGGACTATACTAGAGTGGGTAGCCATTCCCTTCTCCAGGGGATCTTCCCAACCCAGGCATCAAATCCAGGTCTCCCATACTGAGGGCAGATTCTTTTTTTTTTTAATATAAATTTATTTACTTTCATTGGAGGCTAATTACTTTACAATATTTTATTTGGCAGGGAAGTGGGAGTGGGGTTCAGGATGGGGAACACATGTACAGCCCTGGCAGATTCATGTCAATGTAAGGCAAAACCGATACAATATTGTAGGCAGATTCTTTACCAGCTGAGCTACCAGGTAAGTCCTGTGAACTGAGGCTCTTCCTACTCCAATCCCAGGACTTCCTCATGTACAGAAATTTTCCCTAGTCCCACTGAGAAAAGAAGCAAGTGAGTTTGCTAAATTTTGCAGAGTTTGCTATTTATTTTTTGACATTCTTACATAATGATGAAAATGTTTTTATACATTACTACCTTGACTCTCCCAACACATTTCTGACAGAGTGCATAAAGCATACCCTTATTATAGTATGTTTTATGACTTGCCTAAGGTCATGGCTATGCCTAATTTCAACTAGAATCTTGGTGAATTCTTTTTTAAAATGTGTACAGACTCCTTTCATGAAATAATCATGTGCTCCTTGAGAAAGTAAAACAACAATGTATACCCAAACAATCTTCAAGGGTTTGCCAGTATGCAATTAGAATTTACCCACAAAACAGTCATTCATTTTTATAATATTTATGACACTGTATCTTTGTATTTTTAAAGTAAGATTTTAATGTTTTTAACCACTGAGGGAGGAAGTAAGGATTAAGTCAGTGAACTGGAAAATCAGAAAGCTCATTGTTCAGTCAACAGTGTTTCCTAGACAAGCTTTTTATGAAAACTTGTTTTAGTAAAATCCACAGTAAGATGATAACATGCATGAAAAATATTACACATTCAATAGTTCAGAAAGATTGAAAAATTGTAGTAGTTTTTAATAGAATATTGAATGATAAAATAAGGTAAATTTAAAGTTACATATATTAAATAGTTTATACATCTTTAAATATGACTATTATACAAAGTGTCTTGTTAATCACAAAACACCAAAGAAATGTTATTTGATGTAAAATACAAATGATAGATGAGAAATAACCCAAGTAAATAATCAATAATTAATTGAGAAACAAAGTGCAAATTACCCCAAGCCTGTTTTAGTATAAGAATTTAGTGATAATTATTAGCATAAACCAAACTTTATCCCTTTGCATAGCATAGAATACACTATGCTAAAATTAAATAACAATTATATTCTATGATTTCTGGTGTTATATATAACCTCTATATGATATTATAAAAAATGATTATAACTCAGAATTTCAATTAAACCTTAATTTTTTAGGTTTGGTAGGATGCCCCATGATAGATGAAACAATTATAGTGTGTGCTTAGTTTCCATCACACCATGAAAGCAAGAAAAATGGATTATGAATCCATGGAAAATACAAGCTATTATTTACAGTGTGCAGGTGTTTCTTTGACAGGAAAAAAAGTCTATCATAATTCATATTTATATCAGTTCCCTCCTATCTCTTTAGTTCTAGATTTCTTCACCCTGAACTTACACTGAATTAGGACTTTTGTCTGCTATAGTGCCAGAGATTTTCCTCTCTTTATAGTATGAGCCCATTGTGGCCTTACCTCTGTCAGGCTAGGGTTCCTGTGATACACTAGTTATAGGCACAAAGCATCAGAAGACACTCTAGACAACCTCCTTAGGGCATGACTTGCTTTCAGCTTTCCATGGACATCAGAATCAGTAACTAGCTAGTGGAGTTAATCTTCTATTTATCTCTGATCAGCTGATTGGCTAGAAGAGTCATCACTGGCCAAATGGCATCCCTCCTCTAGGAATCAGGCCTTTATGCTGGGCAAAGCCTACCTGAGAAGGAACAAGAAACACACACTTCACAAGCAGGTAACTCTTGTAAAGTATACAAGAGAGTCAATACTATGCTCACTCCATGATTTGGTTCAAAGCCCTCAAGATTTGAGGGTGTGGGGTAGAAGCATATATTCTTGGGTATAAAAATCTAAGTGACAGGGCATCATGAGTGTTTCAGAGAAGGCAATAGCACCCCACTCCAGTACTCTTGCCTAGAAAATCCCATGGCTGGAGGAGCCTGGTGGGCTGCAGTCCATGGGGTCGCCAAGAGTCGGATACGACTGAGTGACTTCACTTTCACTTTTCACTTTCATGCATTGGAGAAGGAAATGGCAACCCATTCCAGTGTTCTTGCCTGGAGAATCCCAGGGACGGGGGAGACTGGTGGGCTGCCGTCTATGGGGTCGCACAGAGTCAGACACGACTGAAGTGACTTAGCAGCAGCATGAGTGTTTACCAAGTCTAATAAGTAAAATGTCATCAATACAATAAAGACTACTAAGTTCAGATAACTTAGTTTACTGTAGTCTACATGCCTACTGGAACATAGGGAGTGAATGTGAACATTTGATTCTTTTTACATAGGGAATTGAAGAGACAATTGCCAGATTAGTAGCCCATAACATATTTTATATTGTTACCAATAAAAATACCACATCCCCACAGCAACTGTGAATAGGGTTATGATTTCTTGGTATAAGATGTATTTATCTAGTGTGATTCACCACACTCCATGTGTTGTTGATTTCTTATAAGGACACACCAGAGTGTCAAATGGGGAAATGGCAGGCACCAACAGCCCAGAATCCTTTAAGTTTTTCAAATAGCTTCTTCTTATTTTCTGCATTTTCACTCTAATGTGTGTGTGTGTGTGTGTGCACGCGCGTGCACACACTCAGTCACGTCTGACTCTTTGGACTATGGACTGTAGCCCACCAGGCTCCTCTGTCCATGTGATGTCCCAGGCAAGAATACTGGAATAGGTTATCATTTTGTACTCTAAGGATCAAACCTGCGTCCTTTGAGTCTCCCTGCATTGGCAGGAGTATTTTTTAACAACTGTGCCACCTCAGAAGCCTGGGATATGGTATTGCTTATAACTTCTGATTTACTTCTTGGCTGAATTGGGTGTCATGTTTAGGAATTATAAAACTTTCTTCTGTCATGCCCAACTCTTTGTGACCTCATGGACTGTAGACTGCCAGGCTCCTCTGTCCATGAGATTCTCCAGGCAAGAATACTTGAGTGAGTTGCCATTCCTTTCTCCAGGGGATCTTCCTGACCCAGGGATTGAACCTGAATCTCTTATGTTTCCTGCACTGGCAGGTGGGTTCTTTACCACTAGCGCATGGCGCTAAATGGACACACAGTATTTAGGGATTACCAGTTAGGCCTTCCTACCATGATGGGTCTTAACTCCAGTCAGAAAACAGATATGGGCGTTCCATTAGATATTATGTATATCTATCCCAATTATGTACACAAGAACTAAAGAAATAACAATAGTGTGGGTGCACAAATCCACTGGTCTCAGGTAAGGTGAACTTCTTTTAGGACTTCATAGGATGGGTAGATGCATAGATGAATAGATACATAGATAGACAAATCTTTACCTTGCCAAGATAAACCCTCTCTCTTATGGGAGGACCATGCTATCATTCGATCCCCTGATACCAGATCCTATTTAAAAACCTTCATATGGCTTCATAATTTATATTCCTTCAATGCATTGTTTCCTGGTAGATGTCTACAAATTGCTTAAAAAATACTGGAGAAATACTTATTTCATATTATGGAGGAGATACTGCAGAGATCTTCCTCAAGAGAATAGAGCATCCTCTTTTGTCTGTGAACTGACTTAGAGCCAGAAACTGGTGAGAGCTGAGAATTTTCCATTGAAGCTTCTGATATCTTGTGCTTTTGCTTTCCACCTCTTGATATTTTCAGGAAAATAAACATAATTACAGTAAAAAAAAAAAAAGTACCATGAAGTTAAACTGGATTTGTCTACTCATATGTTCTGATTATCTATTTCTGTTCAACAAATTAGTCCAAAACTTACTGGCTTAAAACAAATGCTTAATTTTGCTCACAATATTATGGGTCAGAAATTCAGGAAAAGCTCAGCTGGCTGATCTGTGTCTGATCCATGTGCCATCTGGGCTTGAAAAATTGGCAGCCAAGATGGCTTTTACTCACATTTCTAGTAAATGCTGCTCAGTCTTTTCCATCTTTTCTGTCTCTCTCTCCCCACACGGCATGTCATTTCCTGGCCTCTCGACACAGTTTAAACTTCTCATTTCAGATTTCTTATATGACAGCTAAGGCACCACCAACACCACCTCCCCTCACACACATATTTCTATAGCAAATATTTCAAGAAATAGGAGAGAAAAAGCTGCCAGTCTCTTAATTAAGACCTAGACCTGGAGATTTGCACAGTGAGACATCTACCATATTCTGTTGCTCACGGAGACAGAGAGGCCACCCAAATACAAGGGGAAGAGGTTTAGATTCTCTCATTAGGAGGAGTGTCAATCTGGGTCTGTCTTGAATCTATCAGACAATGCTTCCATGGGAAACCCACAGATTAAGGTACTTTGTTTGCCACTAAAACTCTCCTGTCCATTATAATAATTGTAATTCTGCAGTGTCATAATATGGCCTCTACTATGATTTCTATGAATTTGAAGGACTTTAGCTAGACTGAAGCATCTTTTAAGGTCAATCTAAGCCTACATATTATATCAAACATTGGTTTGCTCAAAAATTTCAAGGTCCCATTGCTAGTGCACCTCTTAAAGCTTTAGTGAATTGTGTGTCACACAGAAGTAGGAGGCATTCTCCACCCTAACATAATAAATCCATTCTTACCATCTCATTATTGTTGTAACCTTCTGTGTCCTTCTTCAGTACCCTACTGTGATAATCACAGCACATCACCTTGTCTTCAGTAAGGCCAGTATCATGTTCATAAGTTAACAACCATCCTAGAAGAGTGTTATGACTAGCTTCATTTCTCCCAGGTAAGAAAATTAAGCACAATTCATAAAGATGTATCCTCATGTCAATACATTTCTCCCTATGAAGTCTTTCATTCTGATCACAAGTCCAATATCACTAAGTTCTATTCCTTCATGTGTTCCTCTGTTTTCTTTCTAGTCTTTATTAACTAGGAACCCCAATTATTCTACAAATAAGGCCTTTCCTTACAGCAGGAATTATCTTGTCCTGGTGGTATGTGCTGAGAAGTGACTCTAATTATTGGTCCAAGAGGCAATAAGTAGAAGCAGACAGAAGCATACAAGGGTCCTGACAAAGGCAAGCCTTATCTTGTGCTGCTTTCTTCCAACAAGTGGCAGGGGTTAAAGTCCTTCACCCTGCCCAGGGGATTACTGAGAATTTGGAGGTTCCAGATTCTCACAGTCATCTAGTAAAATGACCAAACCAAAGACCTCTGACTTGTACTATTTCCTTAGAGGCCTTTGGACTTGGCATAAAAGGTCTTTAAAAACTATGTGTTCATTATTTTTTGAGCCTTGCCACTCTTAATTAAATCCATGACTCGGTTTTCTCCATAGTATTCTTACGTTATATTCAAGAAATATGAATATCGTTAACTCAGCCGTGGAAGGTCCTAGTTTGCTCCATATAACTTGAGTTGGCAGATTTAAGGAACTTAGTTATCTAACACTTCACCTTCCGCATGTTCCTTATCACAACCGTCCACTCATGAGAGCCTGGAAAAGCATAAGCACTTTGTGTGCCTGGTCTAATCACCACTTCACCACAATGCAATCCTTCTGTCATCAGATAAATAAGCGGTCCACTTCCAGAATGCTATGTTATGTAGGGTAGAGATGTTCTTATCACCATGGTTTTAGTCTGTTTTCTCTTCCAAGGGCTCAGTTTGAGTTCAGGTCTTTCTATTTGACCAGAATCTTGACTCCAGAGAGAAAGAGTGAGAGTAGAGTAAAACAAGGAAGGGGAAAAGGCCAATACAAAGATAAAATTTTGATTGGCAACCTCTGTGGGGTCTAGTATTCTAACCCTCTAGAAACTTCTGAGGATTCCTATGAATGGATATCGGCATAGTCCATGATGGAGGGAATGGGGATGCCATCACGTTCTGTTTCTACTCTGACTGGGTGAAGGCTTCTCTGGGGCACAGGCTCTGCTACACTCGCAGATGCACATGTATGAGTCACACAGACATCACAAGTGACATCGTCAGAGAAGTTCCAGTTCCAGGCAGAAGCCAGAAGAATGTGGCACCTGCTGTGGTGAGATCTTTCAGTGTGAAGTTTGTTGATGTTTGTGCAGAACTCTTTTCTCTGTGATATGAATCAAACTGTAGGATCTCAGATAGTGCTCAAGAGTTCATCTGAGAAAGAGTCTAAGAGAGACGATGCCAGATGGAAAAAAAAGTTGACAGATGTTAAACATGAAGTAAATACAACATAATTTGGGGATGTCTTTAGATACTTGGTGTAAAGGGCAGAAGGATTCAAACATTCTGGCTTTTGGAACTCTGAGTATGGGGAAGCTGAACCAAATACAGGTTTGGGGTTAAAAACAAATTTCAATGGGTCAACCTAAAGTATCTGTCTAAAATTTTAAACTTCATCCAGGATTTTTATTTAATGAATCACAAGAAGATAAAAGAGGGGTGAATTTTCCACTTTTTTTTTTTTTTTTGAAATTAGATGAGAGATGCATGTGAATATCAGAGACTTCAAGGAACTTCATCAGACTTCACCAGAGAAACACTGATGGGGACAAACTGAAAAGACACAGGCAGCTTCCAGGCTGGTATCAGAGAACAATTTGCCAGATTAAGAAGCATTGCCTTAGCTAATCCAAAATGAGAGCAAAGAGCATAATTATCTCCTCAATGCCAGAGCAAACTGGAAAGAAGCTCAAATAAAGACAAAGTTAAAGTGCCCTGCCAAAACCTCTTCTAGATTTGGCTTTCTCCCAGTTCTCCATAGGCCATTTTTTTGAAGTGGTGAATTTAAGTCTTTGTTGGGTCTTAAAACATTTAGACAGGGAAACCTACACTGTTCTCTAAATCACAGTTCCACTTCCAATTGTAGACAAAAAAAAAAAAAAAAAAAGAATCCTCCATAAACTGAAGCAGAGGAAGAAGTCACAGTCACTGAGCACAAAATATCCTAGTACAAACGAGTTGAACAAGACTCTGTGGGCTTATAAATTTATTTTTTTAAGTAAAATCAATTCAAGAAGCTAGGCCCAAGATAATTTTAAAGGAATGCACTTGTGTGTGCAAAGTTCCAAAATATTACACAGCTAAGAAGCTAGTTTAGAGGTGATGGGAAAATGGGAAATTGAGATAAAATGCTTTAAATTAAAAAAATATATATATATATACAAATATTTAATAAAGTAGTTTATATAATCCAAAATAATTTGGACTCAGAAACTGCCTAGAAAACTGAAGTAGAAGCTTTTGAAAATTCAATAGAATATATGAGAAAAGGAGAGAGAGATGGAGTAAGAATAAAAGATAGAAGCAAAAAAGTCTAGTTTATATAAATAAAAATTAAGGACAGAAAATAAAAAAAAGGAATGGAGAATAACTTTTAAAATTATGAAAATAAATTGTTAATGAATTAGAGAAATGAGTTGGCAAATTAAGAAAATCAATTTCTTATCTTAGAGAAAGCTTAAAAATCATAAAAAAGGCATAAAAACAATTGCTACAAGCATCATTACAATTGAAACAAGTTAATTGCAATTGCAAAATCCAATAAAATAATTCATGCTCATCTAGATTTCTTCTATAACAGTAAATAACAAAAGGAAACAAAAGGAAAATATACACAATGACTTCCAGAAGACACAGCAAAAGCTAAACTGATTTCAATTTTTAATTCATCTAGGTAAGCAGCACTGGTGCTTTTGAACTGTGGTGTTGGAGAAGACTCTTGAGAGTCCCATGGATTGCAAGGAGATCCAACCAGTCAATCCTAAAGGAAATCAGTCCTGAATATTCATAGGAAGGACTGATGCTAAACCTGCAGCTCCAATATTTTGGCCACTTGATGAGAATTGACTCATTGGAAAAGGCCCTGATGCTGGGAAAGATTGAAGGCTGGAGAAGAAGGGGATGAAAAAGGACGAGATGTTTGGATGGCATCACCAACTTGATGGACATGGGTTTGAGCAAGCTCCAGGAGGTGGTGATGGACAGGGAAGCCTGGCGTGCTGCCGTCCATGGGGTTGCAAAGAGTCAGACACTACTGAGAGACTGAACTGAACTGAAGTAGCAGTAACACATTTTCACATAAGTAAAAACACAGGAAATATACAGCCCCACAGCTTCATTAATCTGTCTCTCACATGCATACTCATGCATACACACAGCTCTGAAATATCACATCGCCTTATCAGAGGGAATGTAAAGACAGACTCAAAATCTTTTGACAATATTGATTAGTTTATATGCTAATTCTATAAATGAATGCATGGAAGTGCCCCAAATCAGATACTTTAAAGCATTGCCTGCCTATCCTTACCATGAAATCATTTAATAAATGTAAAATTCAGTAATATGCGATGTGAAAGCAAAATGGTTTGTTAAATTTAAAAAAAAAATCCAATAAAGAGATATTTTATGTCTTCTAAGTGCCTATAGAGTTGAATGAAGTACAGTCATTCCCATGGAGCTTCAAAGAAGAAAGTTTTACATACCTTTCAAAAATGAGTTGTCAGTATAAATATTATGAGTGCAACAAATTAAATGTAAGCAAATCAATCTAAATTCTCTAACTTTGGAGAAAAATTTTATTTCTCAAGAGAAGATTCTTGTTGGAAATAACTTGTGAGATGATTTTTAAAATCCAGAATATTATTTGCTATAAAAGGGAAAGGCTTTTTTTTTTTTTTTCTAATCTTACTGAGATGCCTTTACTATTAGAAAACTGTGCAGTTTCAAGGCCAAATACTAGAATTCCTTTACCTAGTTCCAACAGTGGTGGGGGGAGGGGAAGTCTGAGGTCCTCTAAACATATAATATGGAGGAGAAAATAAGGGAATAATTGTAACAAGTGGGTTATGAAATTTGTAATATTTTGCCTCTGCTTCTGTTCCCTATTGGTTATTAAGCAATGCTTTTTTAAAATGCTCATCTTTCTAAGACCCTTTATCTAATATATATAAACAAAATTTTAAATATTATTATCTGACACTTCAGAGTATATTCTTTTGTGTACTTTGTTAATTTTCAGATTATGTTACATCACGTGGCATTTTTAATGCTTAAATTTATGACACATTTTAGAAGAGTTACTGCTTTATATGATTCATTATTTCCAGCATTACTAATATACATTGTAAGGTTTTGCCCCTTCATTCCTGCAAAGGTGACCTTCCCATGTGAATACATACTGGATATCCATGTTGTGAAACACAGAATCTTCATTTTGGATATGGTTTAGGAATTCATGAACATATTCATATTTGAGAATGGAGGCAGCATTCCTTATTATTGAGGATACACCTTCCATTGCTTTGAAAGGTGAGCAAACAAAGCTACATGACTCTATAGGCCTCTAGTGCTAATGGAAATCCTCAGTTATAAGAGGGTGAAAGACTAGAAAGAAAAGGGATCCTGTATTACTGACCTGTTCTAAAACACTTCTTAAGTATTTGATCTCTTGAATAGACTGCAATACCATAAAAGGAGAGTGTTACTTGCCCAGACTGGGTGCTTTGCCCAAGTTCAGTGCAGCACCACCACATGGGTGCTTCTTCTTAGAGAAGGCTGGAGGTCAATACAAAATAGAAGTAAAAACAGCATACATATCAAGAGCCTACCCAAACATAGAGAAGTCCACAAATGACACATATGTCATCATACCCTTCTTCTTAAGTCTGAAATTCATACTCAGAAGGAAAGCAGCAATGTACTTTATAAAAACTGGGTTTTCAATATAGCCTATTTGGATGACTACACACACCTAATTCCTTCAACAGGATATCATAAGTGACAAAATACAATATTCCAGGGGCTTTAGATGCTAAATAAAGGCAGGCTTATCACTTTCATTTTGGGAGACACTCAAAGAAACACAGAAAAGTGGAAAAGCTTTATAATGGAAAAAAAAAAGGAAGCTTCTGGTGTGTCTTTTTGGGGGACAGTGGAAACAGTGTTAGACTTCATTTATTTGGGCTCCAAAATCACTACAGATGGTGACTATAGCCATGAAATTAAAAGACGCTTACTCCTTGGAAGAAAAGTTATGACCAACCTAGATAGCATATTCAAAAGCAGAGACATTACTTTGCCAACAAAAGTCCGTCTAGTCGAGGCTATGGTTTTTCCTGTGGTCATGTATGGATGTGAGATTTGGACTGTGAAGAAAGCTGAGCGCCGAAGAATTGATGCCTTTGAACTGTGGTGCTGGAGAAGACTCTTGAGAGTCCCTTGGACTGCAAGGAGATCCAACCAGTCCGTTCTGAAGGAGATCAGCCCTGGGATTTCTTTGGAAGGAATGATGCTAAAGCTGAAACTCCAGTACTTTGGCCACCTCATGCGAAGAGTTGACTCATTGGAAAAGACTCTGATGCTGGGGGGGGGGGGGATGCTGGGAGGGATTGGGGGCAGGAGGAGAAGGGGACTACAGAGGATGAGATGGCTGGATGGTATCACCGACTTGATGGACGTGGGTCTGAGTGAACTCCAGGAGTTGGTGATGGACAGGGAGGCCTGGCGTGCTGCGATTCATGGGGTTGCAAAGAGTCAGACACGACTGAGCGACTGAACTGAACATGAGGAAGCTGTGCAGTGTCTAGAAGCAGGACATCTATGCGATTCATTAGTGATGCTCTTTTAGCTTTCTACACTAGGTCCTAAACTAGACATGGAGGCAAAAGTTAGGGAAGCTGTCAGTTATTGATAGTGAAAGTCGTTCAGTCATGTCTGACTCTGCAATCCCATGGATTATACAGTCCATGGAATTCTCTAGGCCAGAATACTGGAGTGGGTAGCCTTTCCCTTCTCCAGGGGACCTTCCTAACCCAGGGATCGATCCCAGGTGTTCCTCATTGCAGGTGGATTCTGTACCATCTGAGCCACAAGGGAAGCCCAAATCCTTGTCATTTTGAGCTGATTGTTGTGGGAGTTATCATTTAGCTTCCAGAAATGGTCATTAAAGATACTTATTTACTTCCTTGTAATGATTATTGAAAACAGTAGATTGACTTTCTGGACTGGTTACTGCAGATTGTGGATCAAAGTTATATTATATATGGTCTAGTCATTATAAATTCAGCTTCTCAATTTATTAAAGGGATTTTCTGTGTAGAGGTTTATTCTGGTAAAAATCCTAGAATAAAGGCACTGCTGCTGTTCTTATTCTAAATATGGAAAAATTTAAGCCTAGAAATGTTACAAAATTCAGTTCAAGGTCACTCAGGTAAGAAATGATGGTGATATGATTTTAATTCTTTAATGTATTATTAATCTGTATAGCAATGCTGATCAAATAGAACTTTCTGAGATGATAGAAATACATAAAATCCCAGCTGTCTAATATGATAATCCCTGGATACATGTATCTACTGAGCACTTGTGTGACTGAAGAACTCAATCTTTAAATATGCTTAATTTTAATTGCTTTAAATGCTTACTCAAATAGCCACAGTTTCCAATAGTGGATCATGGCTTCTGTATGAAAGAATAGAGCTCTATACAACACTGACTGTCTGAAAACAGGGTTTCTGAGGGAACTGTGTTAGTCAGTTCAGGCTATTTTAACAAAAATGTGTAGACCAGGTGGCTTAAAAGCAGAATTTTATTCTTCATGGAGGATGGGGAGTCTGGGATCAAGGTGTCAGCATAGTCAGTCTCCAGCGAGAGCCCTCTTCCTAGTTTTTAGCCAGCTGGTCTGGCTGTGTCCTCACACATCAGAAAGACCATTCCTCTCATCTCTCTTCTTACAAAGGCAATAATTCCATCTATGAGGGATCTATTCTCATCACCTAATTATCTCCCAAGCACCCACCTCTCATCACTGGGCTCAGGGTTCAATATATGAATTTTGAGGAACACAAGCATTCAGCCCACTATTTTTATATCTAAGTTATTTAGAATGGAAAAATAGGGAACAGAGTGGAAGAAGATAGAATGAACTATAATTGTATTACATCATATGTATATGTGTTTATTTATATAATCTATATAAACATATGTGTATGCTCTATTATTCTATATTCCATATATATGCTAGTATATAAGTTGCATACAAAAACAGAATTATAGTATTTATAGCTAAAATAGAATAAACTAGCAGTGGTAGCAACAACAGTAAGAAGGAATGAAGCTGATTCACTATAATATTGAAAGATTAAAAATTCCAGTTGTTGAAGGATAAAGTGGTTACCAAATTGTCAAAATCTTTCTACATCTCAACTGTGCTATAGTTTCCAAAGGAACAGTTGCCAGTGGGTTTATATGGCATTTTTTATTACCTTATTTCTATACTCTATTAGTTGATATTACTTGATATTCTCAGTTCCTAAAAATCAAATGAGCCAAATACATTATACTTAATGTGTGTAATTTTGCCTTGAAACTAAACACTAACTTCCTTTTTAATCCTATATGCTTTTTATGATACACCATACCTAAATGGTAAGACTTAACATTCTTTCTCCCTATACAGGCATTTAGCATACAAGAATGGTAATCAGATACATAAAATAAAAATGTAAAGGCATAACTTCAGAAATAAGGATCTTAAATTTGTTATGTACGGATATACACTATATTAAGTTAATGTTATATGCTCCCATCAACCCTAACATATTCTTAATGAAATATACATTCTCCTGTTATTTACAAATGCTAAGTAGCAACTCACCCAACTTTTTAAATAGTGATAGATATTTTCCAGTTAAAGTTATACTCAGAAGTATATTGTTTAAATGACACCATTATGTATGCCTCCATAATGGCTAATCATACTTTTGAATCCACTGCTATGGAACAATTAACTTTGATCATCATGTTTGATGCACTTCTAGAATCATATCTTTAAAAAAAAAATCAAAACAGAATACTTTAAATTCTTTGTGCATTAACCTGTTGTGAGTTTAACTCCTCAGAATTTGTAACAATGTTGCATACATTTAGTTACAGAAAACTGTTTTAAATTTTCTTATGCAACTTTAATTCAATTAAATTTGCTGAGTGATGACTGTTCTCAGGGAATGAAGATAATCATAGTCTAAATCCTGAAGTTAATTTATAGTTTTGGGGAAAATAAACACCTAAGTTAAAATTTTCAATAAAATATTAGTATTATATTTAAGAATAATGGTAACTTTATGTACAGAATGCTATGAGAAGACAGACATGGAACATTTTAGCAAACTCTGCAGTCTAAGGGAAGATTCTTGAAGGGGGTACTATCATACAATAAAGTTAATGACAAGTCGACTATAGTATTACCACCAAATGGAATAAAACATTGTCATTTTTATTCACTCTTTCTCATTCCTTCTTAATTTTTCTGAGTGTAGAAACTGAAAGAAAATTAAGCTATCAATGAAAGTTTTGAAGCATTAATATGCATTTGTTCCCATAATATGGTCTCAATGATGGCTAATAAATCCAGATTTACATTTCTGATAGTTTAGAAACAAAATGTAACAAAGTAAATTTAATATAAACCAAGACATGATACATTACTTGTGCATAATTCTCATTTCAGCATTCCTAAATGTCGTTTCCTTGTCAATTCATAAATAATAAATGTAAATATATTAATAAAGTGATTGCTGTGCTGTGCTTTGTCACTCAGTCATGTCTGACTCTTTGTAACCTATGGACTATAGCCCATCAGGCTTCCTCTGTCTGTGGGGATTCTCCAGGCAAGATTTCTGGAGTGAGTTGCCATGCCCCTCTCCAGGGGATCTTCCCTAGCCAGGGATCAAACCTAGGTCTCCCACATCGCAGGTAGATTCTTTACCATCTTAGCCACCAGGGAAGCCCCAGTAAAGTGACTGCTTAGTGTCTATTTTTCTGGATGGGAGACTCTGGGTCATCAAATCAGGTTAGAATTACACTTTTTTTTAAATTTCATTTTATTTTTTAACTTTACAATATTATATTGGTTTTGCCATATATCTAAATGAATCCGCCACAGGTATACACGTGTTCCCCATCCTGAACCCTCCTCCCTTCTCCCTCCCCATACCATCCAGTAAGAATCTATTAAGTAGAAAATAGGCTTAGAAGTTTAGGACTCATTCATTAATTGAGTCATTATTATAGCAAATATTTTCTGAGCACCTTCCACATATGGCACTGGATGACAGCATAACTTCTCTAGAGATATAGATCTGGATAATGGCTTAACAACACAACACATTACATATTCAGTATAATAACAGTTCAGAAAGAAAATATATACTACATAGAGTTAATAATATACAGAGGGGATTTTCATCTGTGTAAGTTCTAGTAATAAAGAGCCTAGTGAATACTGGTGTATATATGTTTTTTGTTTGCTAAGTCATGTCAAACTCTTTGCAAGTATGTGTGTGCATTTGTGTGTATATACACACATGTCCTTAATAATATTGGCACATTAGCTATTTGAACCATATATTAGTTCTAAACTGCTCAAATAAATTTCTTTCAGATTTTATCAATACTCCCTGTCAACTTAGCCTATCATAGTTTATTTTACCTTCTAGTCTCTAAATACAGTTACTTTTTCTTTGATCTGGGGAATATATCAATTCTTTCATTTCATGGAATCCACCTATAACTGAAGTCAAACCAGGCTCGTGAATATTAAGCAGGTGTCTTTTAACTCAGGTGTGAAGCTTGCTGAAGAAACAAGATTTCTTCCTGGCCTTTTGATTTGAGTCAAGCATGATCTGTTAAACACTCAACAAACTGCTTTTTTAAGCAATAAAAACTCCAGAAGAATTTCAAGGGCTTATTTCCAATTTTGTTTTGGCTCTCAGCTCACAGATTCATACCAATCCCACTAACCCTTTCATTAATGCACTTACTAGATTGACTGAATTTTATTTCTGCTGGCCTTGGAGGACTGAGAGACATCCAATTACCCCAGAATCTTCACTCTTCATCTGCTCTAAACCAGCGCACAGACTATAAAGGAAAAGCAAACCTTGCTGTGACTACTGAGTAAAAAGCCTTTATCCTTAATTTGTCTGTCTTTGTAAGTGTCTGTTAATCAACTCTTTCCCAGAATTCACATTTATTTATAACTAGATTCCCAATTCACTGAACACTGCATTTTAGGATATTAGCATTCTGATATTTGACAAGGCCATTGACTTATTTGTGAAACCATAGGCAATGCTGAAAAATTAGTGGCTGACTTTTGGCACCATTCACATTTTCTCAAACTGGATCTCAGAACTATCTTAGAGAACCAAGTAACAAAAGACAGGAACTTAACATCTGAGGGATGTAATCACTATGCTTGTACATGTCTCACTCCAAACAGGAGATTTAGAAAGGACATTTCCACTTTTATTTTTATTTAATTTTCTTTAAATCTAATGACCATCTTCTGATATACATACATTTGGCTATAAGTCTTCTAGTCATGTCTTAGTGGGCACGTGGACTAAATATGAATGTTGTTGTTGTTCAGTTGCCCAGTCATGTTGGACTCTGCGACCCCCATGGACTGCAAAACGCCAGGCCTCCCTGTCCCTCACATCTCACAAATTTTGCCCAAGTTCACATTCATTATATCAGTGATGCCATTCAGCCATCTCATCCTCTGACGCCCTCTTCTCCTTCTGCCCTCAGTCTTTCCCAGCATTGGGGACTTTTCTGAAGAGTCAGTTGTTCGCATCAGATGATCAAAAAACTGGAATTTCAGCTTCAGCATCAGTCCCTCCAATGATTATTCAGCATTGATCTCCCTTAAGATTGATTTGATCTGCTTGCTGTCCAAGGGATTCCCAGGAATATTCTCTAGCAACACAGTTCAAATCACATCAGCTGCGATACTTTGGAATGTATAGGCTACCACATTCTCACGCCAAAGAGAAAGAACCCTCATTACCAGGCACCATAACTTTACAGTCAATGAGAATTTGCTGCTAGTAAATCCATTCAAAAACATTAACATATACTCTAGGCAAGATGGTTTTTTAAAAAAAAAACAAAAAAAAAACTGATTCCAAACTAGTTCAAGATGTGATTGTGTCTATATATGATGTATGTATGTAAACAAAATAAATAATATCCATGGCATTAATGGTTATTATTTTTAACACTAACCAAAACTAGCCACTGAGCTGATAATTTAACAACAATTCTCTTTCTGAATCTGCACAAAACCATATTTCTGTGCTCATTTTATAGTTGCTTCCTCTGGTAAAAATGCCATAATCTTGACTGGTTTCTGTATCTAATTTAATCGGTTTGCATATCTCATTTAAAAACTACCAAGAGATAACTAATGGTCTAAATTAGGTTTACAAGACATTTTTTACCCATGTAGATTTTTAATCCTATGAAACTGGTGGAGAAGTAAATTTAAAAAAAAAAGAACAAACAAAACACAACTGTTTCTTAAGCTTTGATTGATGATATAACTTTACATAATATTTTAGACCTATATTTTAATGGAAAACCTTAAATAGTCAAATATCTTTAGGTAAATCATTTATTCCAAGTGTTCTGAAATTTCAAAATCTCTTGTAAATCTTTAAATCTATTATATCTGGGGGCTTCCCGAGTAGCTCAGACTATAAAGCAGCTGCCTGCAATGTAGGAGACCCAGGTTCTACTACAGGTATACAATGGTAAATGTGATAACAGTTTTGAACATCACTTCAAGACTGTGGTGGCTCAGATAGTAAAGAATCTGCCTGCAATGTGGGAGACCTCAGTTCAATCCCTGAGTCGGGAAGATCCTCTGGAGAAGTGAATGGCAACCCACTCTAGTATTCTTGCCTGGGAAATCCCATAGACAGAGGAGCCTAGAGGGCTACAGTCCTTGGGGGTCACAAAAGTCAGACACAACTGAGCTACTAACACTTTCACACTTTCAATACTGTTAGTTAGCTATCCATGTTCAATTTCTCTTTCATCTTCCCTACAAACACTATTCTGTTCCTTCAAGTACATCTGTGTCTATACTTTATTCATTTGCCCTGTGTGGCATTTAGAATGTAATAGAGACAAGGCTGACACCTTTGTCTATTCTGGCTATATTCAGTTTAGCAGTGGTTAGCAATTCCATAGAAGAGTCTGTTATTACTCTGAATACATTTTAAGTAAAAACTTGAGAAATTCATCTCAGGCTGTTTATTTCAAAGACAAACACCCTATCCTGGGACTGGGATATGCATGTTCACTTTTATTCAATATTCTTCTGGCACATGCTATGACAAGTAAATTTCCTTTCTGAAGTTGATGTTATGCGGCCTCTAAGCACGTAGCAGTAGTATTAGGAGCATAAGACAAATGAAATAATCCCATTATCAACCCCTTTGCTTCCAGTTTACTCCCTACCAAAATCAATCATTTTAACTGTTGCTATATAATCTTTCAAAATATCACTTCCATCATGTCATAATATTGGCCAAAACACTACAGTTGTCAAGATTCATTGTCTCAAAGAGAAAGATTAATTCCTTTTCTACATTTTCCACAGTTCCCAAACCACCTTTTAATGTTACGTACTCAACATTCTAATACCAATGTTTTCCATGCTAATTAAAGTGTTCTATTAAGACTTAAAGCCTCCACACTGCATTCCCCTGATTTCCTAACATTCACTGAAATAAGACTTAAGATGTGCTTCATTATCAGTCATAATCCTCTGTACTTTCAGATGTAAATTTCAGAATATACATATGATCCTAACTTCTCCCAAAATTTGAATTTTATTAGGTCACAAATTCCCTAACCACTACCAACTTGCATGTTCAATGATGATATTATAAACTATATTTGTCTTTAATTGTCCCACTTTCCCCTTATTCATGATATAGAATTTGTGTAATTTAGTGTATGTTTGCTAAACTATGTTAAATATGTGACTATATCCAAACTTCAGTCAATCTAGTACATACTAATTATGTTGTAATCATTGGTGATATTACAATAGATCTAAAGATGAAAAGAGAAAATACAAATTAAGGAGCTAAAGGACAATTGTAAACTTCTTCAAAATAGTTCTTAAAACGTACCCCTCTCCCAGTGCTTGTGGTCACACAAGGACTGTAGTCCACCAGGCTCCTCTGTCCGTGGAATACTTTCAGCAAGAATACTGGAGAGGGGTGCCGTTTCCTCCTCCAAGGAATCATTCTGACCCAGAGATCAAACCCACATCTCTTATGTCTTCTGCATTTGCAGGTAGTTTCTTTATCACTGGCATCACCTGGGAAGCCCATCTCCCTCCTCTATTTGTACAATATACACATATATGGCATAATTTTGTAACAAACACAAAATTAAGACAGTTTATAAACTGTGCAGATGAAAATATTGGCTATGATCAATGCTAGTCTGGATAAAACTGAAAAAAATTTTTTATAGTTTTTAACCATCAATACGCACAGATTTGGGTCTTCTCTTGTGACTCAGATGGTAAAGAATCTGCTTGCAATGTGGGATACCCAGGTTTGATCCCTGAGTCAGGAAGATTCCCCAGAGAAGGGAATGGCAACCCTCTCCAGTATTCTTGCCTAGGAAGTCCCATGGACAGACAATCCAGAAGGCTACAGTCCATGGGCTACAAAGAGTCAGACATGATTGAGAGACCAACACACACACATGCAAAGATTTTATGAGATTCTTAAGCTTTATGAAAATAATGCATTATTTTAGGCCAGACTACTATCTTCTTTTCAAGTATGGCATAACACCAATGAAACATAGTTTTTCAAAGAGTGTACTAAAAGCTAAAGCAAAGTCATGCTAGGTCACATACTTCATCCATCAAAACAATGTCATAAACTCTTGATCTAAAATCCTTAGGTTGTCAAACTACTTCTTCCCTTGGTATAACCTAAATCTGTAATGAAATAACCCAATGGCTAAATAAGAAAAATCTCAATTTCTTATGTTTATAGAAAAAGATTTATGAACATACACATTTTTGGCAACTACCTAATCTTATCAGTTGGGAAGGGGATACAAATTAAAAGGAGCTGGTAATAATGGAAACTAGCATTTATTGGTTACTGTACAATAAACAGTACTTTCTTCAGTTTAATCCACACAAAAAAATGTTGGGTATATTGGCATTATAAATAGGATACTGAAACCTAGATAAGATCAGAAAATTGCTTTGATGCCCAGTATGTTTAACTATTATGTTATTACATCCTGTCAGAATTACAGGGTATCTTTATTATAGGCTTCCCTGGTGGCTCAGATGGTAAAGCATCTGCCTGCAATGCAGGAGACCTGGGTTTGATTTCTGTGTCAGGAAGATCCCCTGGAGAAGGAAATGGCAACCTTCTCCAGTCCATGGAGCTGCTGACAGTCGGACACGACTGAGCAACTTCACTTTCACTTTTCACTTTCATGCAATGGAGAAGGAAATGGCAACCCACTCCAGTGTTCTTGCCTGGAGAATCCCAGGGACAGAGGAGCCTGTTGGGCTGCCATCTGTGGGGTAACACAGAGTCAGATATGACTGACGCAGCAGCCAGTACTATTACCTGGAAAATTCCATGGACAGAGGAGCCTGGTAGGCTACAGTCCATGGGGTCACAAAAAGTTGGACAAGACTGAGAGACTTCACTTCTGTTCAAAGACCAGAGGCAAATGGAGCATAATGCATTCTTGGGGGGAAAAAAAAAAACGTTTTTCAGTATAAGTTGAATAAAGATTAGAGTGAGATATAACTCTAGTCTAGATCTCAGGTGTCATGTAATTACATATTAAATTTAAAGATACTTTTAAGAAAGCAGTGAAACTGATATGAAGTTAGTAGAGATTTTAAGACAAGGAAGGATATGATATGGTTTGTAGGAAGGGATGAGGAAAGATCATTCTTACTGCAATGTGAAAAATGAATGGCAGGAAGTCCTAGTTCTAACAAGAACAGGTCAAATTACTTGCACTAACCCTGAATTGAGAAAAAGTCCACCTAAATTTTGAAAGATATAGTCTAGGGGCTTCCATGTGGCTCTGTGGTAAAGAATCCACCTGCCAATGCAGGAGACACGGGTTTGATCCCCGATCCTAGAAGATCCCATGTGCCATGGAGCAACTAGGCTCATGAGCCACAGCTGTTGAGACTGTGCTCTAGAGCCTGAGACCTGCAACTGCTGAAGCCCCTGAGCCTTAGAGCCTGGGTCCCACAACCAAGGAACCACGGCAATAAGAAGCCCAAGCACCACAACCAGGAGCAGCCCCACTGGCTACAACTAGACAAATATTCCACACAGCAATGAAACCCCAGCACAGCCAAAAATAAAATAAATACAACTATTTAAAAAGAGAGTCTAAAAACACTGAATACATTGAAAAACAATTTGAAATTTCCATGCCAAATTATGGAGAAGTCCAAATTTACAAAGGTAAACACAGTATTGAATCAACAAGGTTTTTCCTATTCTGATGGCATTTGTGGAAACCCTCCACTTAGACTTTAGTTTCAGAACTTTCCAGGATAAGGAGGAAAAAAAATAAAAGCTGAAAAAACACTCCATGAGAACCTCCCCTGCACTGTGGTGCTAGCACAAATTTCTGCTCACCTTTAGAAAGTGAAAATCTCTCGGTGTCAGACTCTTTGCAACCCCATGGACTGTATAGTCCATGGAATTCTCCAGGCCAGAATACTGGAATAGGTAGCCTATTGCTTCTTCAGGGGATTTTCCTGACCCAGGAATCAAACCAGGGTATCCTGTATTGCAGGCAGATTCTTTATGAGCAGAGCTACCAGGGAAGACCCCCACAACTTTAGAATAACAGCAAAAAATAAATAACCCCTCCTTACCCCCACCCACAATAAAACCAAGTTGGTGCTGATCAGGGTAAAGCAATAATAGGAACAACAATGATAAAGTTGAGAGAGGGGAGGGATTTCTGATAAGCCATGGCAACAGACTGTGAACATACAAATTCCTGCCTTAGATACACATGGCTGTATTGATCAGGGAACCTCAACTAAATAATCTACGTTTTACTGGTTTCAATCTAGTTATACACCAAAACAAACACAAAAAATTAAAAATTTTTGTTGTTGTTGTTAGAAAATGATCAGTACACAAAGAAATCAGTGAACAGGAGGCAAAGCCACTTGACAACAAGTAATTATGACAACAGATCTACATATACTTTGCATACATGCATTATCAACGTATACAGTCCTTTTAAACAACCCATGTGAAAAAAGTGTAGCCAAGTGGATTGTTTAAGAAATATCATGAGTCTTTACTTAGAAAGGCTGAAGAAGACTCAGAGGTACATACTAGGCTTATTAATTACAATATTCAACATGCAAAGCTATAGTTTTTAATAGATTTTAAAGGATTAAGAGCAATATTGAGTAAAATTTCAACATTTTTCAAGAAAATGCATGATCTAAAATTGATATGAAAATCCATGGAAAATTAGGACTCTCTTGAAGAACTCTATAGACAGAGGAATTACTCTATCAGATACAGAGGTTTACTACAAAGCAACATGAATAATTTTTCTTTAGTTTGATCAAAGGCACAGATGAATAAATTTGTGAAAGTGAAAAGAGAGTCCCAAAACAAACCTGTGCATATATGGTAATTTGATGTATAACAGGCTTGCCACTGTAAATCAGTGGGAGAAACAGAGTCTTTTTAAATAAATGGAGCTTGGCAATACTCTAAAGACCTTGTAAGATAAGACAGAATACCTTTGTGACTTTAGATAGCATGTCAATAAATTTAACACTTAGGTAAGAAGAAAAACGTACAAAAAATCTTAAAGAAAACTTAAAAGCAGCTTCACGGAGCCAAAAGCAAAGCAAAAAAAAAAAAATGAACACCACTGGTGGAACCAAAGTGGAGGGTAATCAATTATCCAGGAAGTAAACACTGTCACATTTTTGTAAACTATCCTATGGAAACATCATCATGATATTAAGAAAATTGTTTTATTGGTGCATTTTTTTTTAACAGATTTGAAGAACCAATATACTCTGAGGTGTTGTTACAAAGTCAATTGTAACTTATTCTGGTGGGCCCAGTGCTGTGTGTAAGATC
Organism: Bos javanicus; assembly: GCF_032452875.1. Classification (NCBI taxonomy): domain Eukaryota; kingdom Metazoa; phylum Chordata; class Mammalia; order Artiodactyla; family Bovidae; genus Bos; species Bos javanicus. Next base: position 63,163,924 of record NC_083879.1, on the reverse strand, counting down.
TACTCAGGAAGAGAGTTTTGAAATTGTGCTTTCTTTCCTCTGTTACATTCCTCTGAGATGATTATTGTATCAGAGTGATCAGGATGTCATTACAGTGCAGGCACATGTAGGATGCAATAAAGAACAGATAGCAGCGGGTTCCTCCCTACAGAATTAAGAACCAAGAGGGAGAAAAGCTAATGGAACAGGTGAAGACAATTTTCCTGAGAACCAGAATTTTCTGAAGAGAAAATTCCTGATCTGCGTGTCCAAGCTCCACCATAGCAATTCAGCCTCTACCATGAAGGACGCATCTCCAAATTTTAAACCTACCATAGGCACTAAGGAAGGCTTTGGCTTTGTTCCTTTCACCTTATATACTCTACAAGCCAAGTACATGGCAATGCTAGGAAAAAGTATGTTCAAAATCTAAAATAATAAATATTTAAGCATTAAACTCCAACAAAGAGACATCATAATGAAAAACCGATACTATAAAAACCAGATATGATGCAACAAAGAAATTAAGAATACTTCAAAGAGATGATACATCAGAGTAACATCATGAAGACAAAGAACTAGTTTTAAAGAAGACTGAGTAAAGTATTAGGTAAAAAATATAATGAGTTAAACTAATTCAATAGGTGGAGGAATAACAGAACAAATACAATTTCAGAACATGTATTAAACTGGTAATTCAATAAAGGATCTCTTACAAAAGCACATGAAAAACAAATAAATAGATGGCATACAATTAAAATTACTAAATGTGTAGGATTACTGTTGAGTCCAGATGTATAAGGAATAAAATACTAATATGAAGAAATAAAAAAAAAATTCTAGAAACATAAAAGACCTCTGAATGAAAGGAAAAAAAAAATCATAGTTTCAAACAGAATAGTTAAAATAAAATCCACATGTAGAATAATAATAAGATCATCAAAGATACAGTCATTTTCAAAAGTTGTTGAAGTTAATAAATTATTACAGAATAAAAAAACCAGATTTTGATCAGTAGTCACAGTTATGACAAGAGAATAAAAAAAAAGTGAATAACCTTTTCCAAGTTTTTATAGAAAACAATTTTGTACTACTGATTCTACATCTGACTAATATATTAATAAAGCATGATAGTAAAATACATATATTATCCATATATATAAAGCTTAAAAAGTTTACCAAATCCATCTTTGGTTAAAAAAAAAAAAAAACAACTCTTTGTAGAAATACCCAAAAAGAGAGAAACAAATTTTTCCAAAGGAAGGATAAAAATTTTAAATGGAAAGTAAAGATCAGTGAATATTTAATAGAAATTGGAAAGTTGGAAAACCTTTCCATACCAATCAAGTAATACCTAAAACAGAATCAAGGAAAACAGAATTTAAATGAAAAAACAAAACCTACACACAGAAAAAAATGAATGAAAAAGAATATAAGAAGAAAGATTCACTAAATTTGGATGTTTATGAACTAAAGGTACTTGAAAAATAAAAATCACAAGTTTCAAACTCTGGCAGACAGACTTTATGAAGGTCACCATGATTTCTGCCTCTGGTGTTCAAATGAGAGAGGAACCAAAAAGACAGACTACAAAAGAAAAATCAAATCACAAAAAAAGAAGGTAGTGATGGAGAAAAAGATGAACAAAAAAAGTATAAGACATTCAGAAAAAATAAAGTAAAATCACAGAAGTAAGTCTTTTTCATGTGTAATTATTTTAAATGCAGATGGTTTAAACTCTCCAATCAAAAACTAAAATCTTTATAATTGTTATAAGAAAATATAGAAGTAAATCTTTATGACCTTAGGTTTGGCAATGGATTCTTAGATATGACACCAAACACATGATCAAAACAAAAGATTAAATACCGATAAATTGGACTTCATCAAAATTAAAAATGTTTGTGCATAAAAGAGTGTTATTAAGAAAGTGAATATACCACATAATTCATGTGAGAAATACTTACAATCATAAATGTGATAGGAGTCTAATATCCAGAACAACAATGCATTAAAATTCAATAACTAAAGCACAAAGTCCAATTTAAAAATGGACAAAACTTGAATAGATGTTTCTCCAGAAAGATAACAAAAATTCCCAATGAATACATAAAAACTGCTTTAAACTTTAGTTATTAGGAAAATACAAACTAAAACCACAACAATACACCATTCACATTCATGAGGATGACTATAATGTTTCCAAAAAGGAAAACAGTGTTGAGGATGTGGCTAAATCAGAAACCATTTGATCATGATAATGTAAAGAGATTCATTTTGTGGAGCATGATTTGGCAGTACCTCAAATAGTTAAACATCTAAAAAGCTTCTTGATGAACATGAAAGAGGAGAGTGGAAAAGCTGGCTTAAAACTCAACATTAAAAAAACTAAGATCATGATATCCAGTCCCAACACTTCACAGCAAAAAATGGGGTAAAAATGAGAACAGAGACAGATTTCACTTTTTTGGGCTCCAAAATCACTGTAGAAGGTCACTTCAGCCATGAAATTAAGACTCTTGCTCCTTGGGAAAAAAAGTTATGACAAAGCTAGACAGCATATTATAATTCAGAGACATCACTTTGCTGACAAAGTGTCTGTCTTCTCAAAGCTGTGGTTTTTGTAGTCATGTACAGACGTGATAGTTACACCATAAAGAAGGCTGAGTGCCTAAGAACTGATGCTTTCAAACTGTGGTGCTGGAGAAGACTCTCGAGAGTCCCTTGGACAGCAAGGAGATCAAACCAGTCAATCTCAAAGGACATCTACCTTGAATATTCTTTGGGAGGACTGATGCTGAAGCTGAAGCTCCTATAGTTTGGCCACCTAATGAGAAAAGCCAACTCACTGGAAAAAGACCCTTATCCTGGGAAAGATTGACGGCAGGAGGAGAAGGGACCAACAGAGAATGAGATGGCTGGATGGCATCACTGACTCAATGGACATGAGTCTGAGCAAGCTCCAGGAGATGGTGAAAGACAGGGAAAACTGGCATGCTGCAGTCCATGGGGTCACAGAGAGTCAAACATGACTGAGTGACTGAGCAACAACAATAACAATATTTAGGATATGAAGTAGCAATTCCTTTTCTATGTGTATAGACAAAAATAACTCAAAACAAGTACTCAAAAAAATATATGCGTGTTCAGAGCATCAGAATGTAGAATCAACCAAAAGCTTATCAACAGATGAACAGATAAGTTGTGGTATATACCTTCAATGGAATATTTTTCAGTCATATAAAGTGGTGACATACTAATACATGATATAAAAAATGGATGAACCTGGAAATATAATGTTTAGTGAAAGAAGTCAAACACAATGGGTCTATTATAATTCCAGTTATTTGAACTATCAATAATAGGCAAAGACGTAAAGCTGATTGGTGGTTCCTGGAGTTTGGGGAAAGGTGATGGAAAGTAACTGCTTTAATGAGTATGGGATTTCCTTTGGGACTGACAAAACAATTTTGTATGTAGGCAGACCTTGTTATTACAACTCATTGTGAACGTACTGCATACCATTAAATGGTTCACTTTAGAATAGTTAATTTTATTATGTGAATTTCATCTCAAAAAAGAAATCATAAAGAAGAAAGGGAATGAAAATTATATACTATAAAAATAGAAAAATAACAAGTCACGAAAGCAATTTTTGAAAACATATATAGACACAATGAAAAATAATAATTTGATAAATACTGAAGAGGAATTCAATAATGTACAAAAGTACTAAATGAATAAAATACAAAAATCACAAGTATACATGTATCTAACAACCTGATCTCAAAGTACATAAGGCAACAACTGGAAGAACTAGAAATAATATTAGATAAATCAATAAATAAAATTAGATACTATTTACTAAATAGTAAGAGAATTTAAAGTATATCTCCCAGAAAAGAATTTAAAAAGACAGGGAGAGAGAAAGAGTGGGGAAGGAAGTGGGGGAAAGAGGGAAGACAAGAATGAAAGAAAAAAGGGAGAAAGAAAGAAAGAAGGAAAGGTACAGAAAATTTGAAAAAACACTACTGAAGTGTCATTATACACAAACATTTTATTTTATTTTTTTCAAGTGTTCCCATCTAAGCACTTTATTTATTTTTATTTTTTAATTAATTTTATTTTATTTTTAAACTTTACATAATTGTAGCAGTTTTGCCAAATATCAAAATGAATCCGCCACAGGTATACATGTGTTCCCCATCCTAAACCCTCCTCCCTCCTCCCTCCCCATACCATCCCTCTGGGTCATCTCAGCTTTAAGTGACTGTTTATGTTTTGCTGATATACACTATGATTAAATTAAATTAGATGGTGGTTTAGTTCCTAAGTCATGTCCAACTCTTGCAACCCCATGGACTGTAGCCCACCAGGCCCCTCTGTTCATGGGGTTCTCCAGGCAAGAATACTGGAGAAGATTGTCATTTCCTTCTCCAGGAGATCTTCCTGACCCAGGGATTGAAACATGGTCTCCTGCACAGCAGGTAGATTCTCTACCAACCAAGCTACCAGGGATTTAGACAAATATAAATTTATTTAATCACAAATCAAAAATTTGAAAAATTAATTACTTCTAAGTTGACAGTTAAATTCTCAATGAATTTGACAGGATCAACATTATGCAGATTGTGTTATTTGACCACAGTTGATTAATTTATAAATCAAAATTGGAAGCATAGCTAATACTAATCCATTACATTCAGAATCAAAATTATATTCTACATAAATTTTAGGCAAAAAAATTAATACTCAAAAAAGAGCAATAATATGTATATTTAATATAAAATTCATAATAAAATAACAAAATCCAATAATAAAAATATGGTCCATGGAACACAGTTTATGAAGTACTTAAAGTATATTTTCAATTATCTTTATCCAAAGAGGATAATGACTGATTTAATGGAATGCTTTTAGTTTAAGAAGTTGGAATAAGGAAATTGAACACACTAATTGAAACTAATAAAAAAAGGAATAATAACGTTAAGCCCATTAAAATAAATGCCTTTCAGGGAAGTGATGGGCTTCCCAGGTGGCTTAGTGGTAAAGAATTCTCCTGTCAATGCAGGTGGTACAAGAAACGTGGGTTTGACCCCTGAGTGGTAAAGATTTCCTGGAGCAGGAAATGGCAACCCACTCCACTATTCTTTCCTGGATAATCCCATAGACAGAGAAGTCTGGTGGGCTACAGTCCATGGCCTCATAGTCAGACACGGCTGAGGGACTGAGCACACACATACAGAGAAGTGAGGGAAATGATTGGGAATGAGGCCACAGGGTAGAGATAAAACTCAGGAGAGGGAGGGGTTTGCATGGACTGATATGTCAATGATTTCTGAAACAAGGAATGAAACTGAATGTTGTGATACAGTCAAAACTGAGTATAGAATGGGAAAGTCTTTATCAGCAAAACTAGCTCACAAAACATAAGGTGTAGGAAACAGAATATGATTCAAAATCATTAAAAACTGAGAGCATTTTTGAATTACAAATACTGATTGTGATCCCATATATATATATATATATTTATTTATTCAAAACAATGTCTTCTATGTATAATTTATATACTACAAGTTTTGATAGGCAGTATTCTTATTACATTTCAATGCTAAAAAGTCTAATTTCCCTTTTGATTAATTATCCATCTATAGTTAGTTAACTTATTAATTTGTAATATAGTCTTTTTTTGGTAATACAGTATTAATTTTTTTTATATTTATAGTATAATTGCTTTATCATCAAAATATGTTGCCTGTGTAATCCAATTTATTACAAATTTCTTGAAACTTAATTGGCAAAAAGTTTTGTCAATGGATTGAATTGTTTCAGGTGTCTTTGAGTGGGCATATACTCTCTTTTACTATTGAGTAATCAGTATTATAAATGCTGACTGAAGCTTGTTAATTGCATTATTAAATGTTTCTATATTCTTACTGATTTTCTGTTTGATTAATTAGTGACTGGAAGGGTATGTTAAAAATCACATTCTATTATGGTGAATTTATTGATTTTTTCTTGTGGTTCTAATAATTTGAAAGGATTTTATTAGGCACACAATTAAAAATTATTATATCTTACAGTTAGCTACATCTTAGATCTTACTATATTTAGCCTCTTCAAATTTAGAAATAAAATATGCCCTAGAGTCTTGCAGTCCTTTGTTATTCAAGAGAACTTTAGTTATATAACAGAAGAATTCATCTTGATTAATATTTGTGTAGTATATCTTTTTTTATCTCTTATGGGCTGACTTGTGCTCCCCGCCAAATTCACCCAAATTCATATGTTACCATTCTAATCCCCAGAACAGAATGTGACTGTATTTCAAAACAGGGTCTTTAAAGAGATAAATAAATAAAAATGACATCATTAGGGTAGGTCTTCATCCAATATGACTGTTTCTTTTTTAATTTAAATTTATTTATTTTAATTGGAGGTAATTACTTTACAATATTGTATTGGTTTTGCCATACATCAACATGAATAGGCCACGGGTGTACATGTGTTCCCAATCCTGAACCCCCCTCCCACCTCCCTCCCCATACCATCCCTCTGGGTCATCCCAGTGCACCAGCCCCAAGCATCCTGTATCCTGCATCGAAACTGGACTGAGGATTCGTTTCTTATATGATATTTACATGTTTCAATGCAATACGACTGTTGTGTATTAGAGGAGGAAATTAAGACAGGGACATGTACAGACAAAAGACGGTGTGGAGACAAACAGGGAGAAGGTATCCATCCACAAAGCCAAAGAGACACATCAATGATGTGTGGGACACATCATTTCCTGTTAGCTCTCATAAGGAACCAACCCTGTCAACACCTCGATTTCAGACTTCTAATCTGTATAATTGTGAGAAAATAAATTTCTGTTTCTTAAGATACACAGTCTGTAGTAGTTTATTTTGGCAGACCTAGCCAGCCAATACGCCATCCTTTTCCTTTCGTCCTTTTACATGGGTGTTTCTTCTGAAAACTTTCCTGTGTATTTTTAATCCAAAGTCTCAGTTCAGTTCAGTCGCTCAGTATGTCGAACTCTCTGTGACCCAATGGAGTGCAGCATGCCAGGCTTGCCTGTCCACCACCAACACACGGAGGATGCTCAGACTCGTGTCCATTGAGCCGGTAATGCCATCCAACCATCTCATCCTCTTCTCTCCCTGCCATCAATCTTTCCCAGCATCAGGGTCTTTTCTAATGAATCAGTTCTTTGCATCAGGTAGCTAAAGTATTGGAGTTTCAGCTTCAACATCAGTCCTTCCAATGAGTATTCAGGACTGATTTCCTTTAGGACTGACTGGTTGGATCTCCTTGCAGTCCAAGGGACTCACAAGAGTCTCCTCCAACACCACAGCTCAAAAGCATCAAACCTTCAGCACTTAGCTTTCTTTGGAGAAGGAAATGGCAACCCACTCAAGTACTCTTGCCTGGAAAATCCCATGGATGGAGGAGCCTGGTAGGCTAAAGTCCATGGGGTCGTGAAGAGTTGGACACCACTGAGAGACTTCACTTTCACTTTCATGCATTGGAGAAGGAAACAGCAAACCACTCTAGTGTCTTGCCTGGAGTATCCCAGGGACGGAGGAGCCTGGTGGGCTGCCAACTGTGGGGTCGCACAGAGTCAGACACGACTGAATTGACTTAGCAGCAGCAGCAGCTTTCTTTATAGTCCAACTCTCACATCCATACATGACTACTGGAAAAACCATAGCTTTGACTAGATGGACTTTGTTGGCAAAGTAATGTCTCTGCTTTATAATATGCTGTCTAGGTTGGTCATAGCTTTTCTTCCAAGGAGTAAGTGTCTTTTAATTTCATGGCTGCAGTCACCATCTACAGTGATTTTGGAGCCCCCAAAAATAAAGTCTCTCACTGTTTCCATTGTTTCCCCATCTATTTGCCACGAAGTGATGGAACCAGATGCCATAATCTTAGTTTTTTTATATAAATTTATTTATTTTAATTGGAGGCTAATTACTTTACAATATTGTATTGGTTTTTTGAATGTTGAGTTTTAAGCCAGCTTTGATTCTCCTCTTTCATATTCATCAAGAGGCACTTTAGTTTCTCTTCACTTTCTGCTATTAGGTGGTGTGATCTGCATATCTGATATTGATTTTCTTCCATCAATCTTGATTCTGGCTTGTGCTTCATCCAGTTCAACATTTCTCATTATGTACTCAGGATATAAGTTAAATAAGCAAGGTGACAACATACAGCCTTGACGTACTCCTGTCCCGATTCGGAACCAGTTTGTTGTTCAAGGTCCAGTTCTAACTGTTGCTTCTTGTCCTGCATACAGATTTCTCAGGAGGCAGGTAAGGTCATCTGGTATTTCCATCTCTTGAAGAAATTTCCAGTTTGTTGTGATCTATACAAAGGCTTTGACGTAATCAATAAAGCAGAAGTAGATGTTTTTCTGGAACTCTCTTGCTCTTTTGATGATCCAACAGATGCTGGCAATTTGATCTCTGGTTCCTCTGCCTTTTCTAAATCCAACTTGAACATCTGGAAGTTCATGGTTCACATACTGTTGAATCCTGGCTTGGAGAACTTTGATCATTACTTTGCTAGCTTGTGAGCTGACTGCAGTTGTGAGGTAGTTTGAACATTCTTTGTCATTGACCTTTGGGATTGGAATGAAAACTGACCTTTTCCAGTCCTGTGGCCACTGCTGAGTTTTCCAAATTTGCTGACATATGGAGTGCAGCACTTTCACAGCATCATCTTTTAGGATTTGAAATAGCTCAACTGGAACACAGTCTAGTTAATCCCATTTAATTATCTTGTGAATATAACATATTTGTTTTTTTTTTCTGCCGCCCGAATCTCTTTTTATTTATCCCATATCTTCTGTATCCACTCCACACCAAACACAACTATTCTTCTTCCTTTAACGTTTTTCATTTTCTTTTGCCATACCCACTGATTTAGAAGATAGAAGATACATAATCTGTTTTGTTTATGTTAGTGTGTAGTGTGTAACCTTGACACTTTAGCAAGTGCAGACAACATAGATTAATCTAAGATAAGTCAATGGTTTACTGAATCATTAAAGAATCTAGAAGGCATTAATTCTAGGCAGATCTATTATAGTTTAAATGAAGTAGGCTATGTAGCTAATTTAATTGTGCTTTTGAGAACTCTATTAATTGTAATTTATTAATTTTGCTTTATCTCATCCATTTGAGTTCAGACTTTGTCCAGATCAACAACCTATTCACCAATTTACTAACACACAATCTCTTTTAGCATCTCCACCTTCCTCCTAGGTATATTCTTCCTCTTTTTGTAATTGATTCACACTTTAGTGATGGTTTGGCAGTATATAACTTTCAACCTTTCTTGGAAAATGTATTTAGGTCATGCTCTAGAGAAAGAGTTTTGCTAGTATTAAACCTTAGGATACAAATTATTTTTTATCAATACTTTGAAGGCCTTATTCATTTGTTTTCTCACTGTCCTAATTACGAGATTTTAAAAAGTCAATATAATTTTTCCTTTCCTTAATTTCATAAATATTTCATTTAATTTAAAAAAATGAATGTTGTACTTGTTTTCTTACATAATATAATGTGTTATTATTTCCTTGGAAATAATCTGTAACATTCATTTAACAACTGGATGATGATGATCATTGTCATCTCGGGAATCTAATTATGATTAGCACTTTCTATTTTCAAATGTTTATATGACAAATATATTTTAATGATTTTTATCATTTCTTCTCTGAATTGTAAGTTAATTTTATATTTTTCTGTTGTTTTAATTATGGCCAGCTGATACTATTATCATATCAAAACTTTAATATTGAAACAACTTCAAATTTAAGCTTTTTGCATTGAATTTCATAGGTTTCTCTGACTCTTATTTTTAATACACTAGAATAGTTCTGTTTTAACCTTACTTGTAGCAGGTTATTGACCGTTTCTTCTAATGAAACATATGTGTTATGATTTGACACACACGAGTATATTCTCATTGTCCTTAACATATTTTAAACTCACTTTCTTGTCTCACGTTTGCTGCAAAAGATATGACAGTAGTTATTATTCCAAGCTTTTCTTGGTTTATTACATGTTTAAGGCATTATAAAAGCATGACAACATTAAAGTTGAGTTTATTCACTCAACATATTTCTAATGACTGACCATGGTCCAAACACTGTTAAAAGCACTGAGCTTATTTTGAAGAACAATGCAAATGTGGCCATGAACAGTCATGTGGGGATACACCTGCTGGGGTATCTAAAACATCCCAAATGTTTAAAAAGTACAGATATAAATATGTTAAACCTTCTCCTTCATTAATAAACCTATTTCTCTTTTGTTACTTTACTCCAGCAAACATTGATTTCCTTCCAATGAGAATGAAGTTAATAAATTAATATAGAATCAACATGATAAGTTATTAGGTTGATGAAAATACCAAAACTATTTGTCTCAGTCTTGATATCTTATAATTTAACATGTCTTTTGCAATATTTCTTATTTTATTCTATAAAAATAATAAACATTTTAAGCATGCAGAAAGCTTATTATTTCTATCATTAAGCCTCTAGTCCTCCTTCAGGTTTTCTAAAAGATGAGACATATGTTGGCAGTCTACATGGTTGAAGAGTAAATATTTATGCACTGTTTGCTGCCAAGGACACCAGAGATATCAGACCCATGCAAGCTTTCCAATCTAATACCCGTGGAAAATTTAACACTAGAAGACACAAAGAGAAGAAACTGAATTGTAAAATTATCAAGAAGCTCCTTATTAAAAATCAATGGTTAATATTTACAAAGGTGTACAAAATATTTTATTTTACTGTGTGCTGATCAAAAATATTATTTTAAACATACAAATGTGACTGCTCCATTACTGTTTTATATAGACTAGAAGTGAGTAATATCCAAGGCATAGCAAGAGACATTTTTTTAAACCAAGCATTTAGAACAAAATATAGTAGAGAAAAAATAGACATAATTAATAAATAAGCCAATATATTGATGCCTACATTTATTTATATGGGTAAGCAATGATTGTAGATTTCATTGCAGCATAATTTTGGTATAAAATTAGATAAATAATCACCATTAACAAAAGCAGTAACTTTAATATATTTAAATTTACTTTAAATTACTAATCAATAACTAGATTATTCTAAAATCTGAAATCATATCTATAGTCCCATATAGCATAAATAACATCCAATTTGTGCAATAAAATTCAAATAATTATTTTGGAGACTAAAAAATTTTATGACTCAGAATATCTGTTTCAATAATTATTTCATTTTTCAATGTATTTCTTTGATATCATGTAGCCATAGAGCATCCCAGGTGGTGCTTGTGGTAAAGAATCTGCTTGCCAGCGCAGGGAAAGCAAAAGATAAGGGCTTGATCACTGGGTCAGGAAGATTCCCTGGAGGAGGAAATGGTATCCCAATCAAGTATTATTTCCTGGAAAATTCCATGGGCAGAAGAGGCTGGCAGGCTACAGTCCATGGGGCCATAAAGAATCGGACATTACTGAGCACGCATATTTTTGTTTAACCTGAATTTAATTCTACTTTAAATTTATTTACATTGGATTATAAATGATTATCAAACTATGTAACCAGTTGTTCCTGTTATATTACTTATACAACTTTCCATGAGAATCTATTGAACTGATGCAGGTAACTATATCTTATTGACTCTTTCTGTTGTGTATTAAAGTTTCTAACTAAAGAAATAAAGTTTAGAACTAAAAAAAGTACCAGCTTCTCTTTTTAAATTCAAGTCATAATAAAAATAATTTGTATCATATTATATTCACTCAGATGGGAAGTATAGCTTTAAAAAGCATATAGCAAGGTCACCTTTTACTCCTGTTAAAATATCTATGAAATTTTACAAATATAGAGGCCATTCTATCTGTTGATTTCTTAAAAAATAAATTAAAATTGGTTTCTGTAATAGGTCATTTATTGGGAATATTTTATTCTTTAAAATACAAATATTTCTTGATGCCAAACTATCACCACAGAGATATGTTATCAACAATATTTATATGTGTTCTGGACATAGCAAAATACTTACCTATTTCCATTTATAGTTTAGGCTATAGTAGGCCTGAAAAAAGTCATGATACTTTGTTTCTCCTATATTCAATATCAGGAAATTGTAATCATGACATAGACATGTGTTACTCTTTAGTCAAAATCCTTAAGTGGCTTCCTATGTGGTTGTACATGGAACTAACACTTCTAATTTTTTGAGATTAGTGTTTTTTGTATGTGTGTGTGTCTGTGTGTGTACAGGCACACAATATTAGTATAAATATATGTAATATGCAAGACCTGAGTTTGATCCCTGGGTCAGGAAGATTCCCTGGAGATGGAAATGCTACCTACTCCAGTATTCTTGCCTGGGAAATTCCACAGATAGAGGAGGCTGGAGGCTGGAGGCTGGGTTTCAAAGAGTTGGGACACAACTGAGTGACTAAAGAACAATAAATTCTATGTAATATGTGAACATAATACATATTATATAGTGTTATGAAGCTGAAAGTGTTAGTCACTAAGTCCTGTCTGACTTTTTTGACCCAATGGACTGCAGCATGCCAGGCTTCCCTGTCCTTCACTATCTCCCAAAGTTTGCTGAAACTCATTTCCATTGAGTTGGTGATGCTATCTAACCATCTCATTCTCCACTACCCTCTTCTCCTTTTGCCTTCAATCTTTCCCAGCATCAGGGTTTTTCCAGTGAGTAGGCTCTTCACATCAGATAGCCAAAATACTGGAACTTCAACTTCAGCATCAGTTTTTTAGATGAATATTCAGGTTGATTTACATTAATATATAGTTCTTGCCTTATTTAATTCTCAATTTATGCACAACACAGTAGGGGATTTTATCTTAAGTGTGGTTTTTGGAACAATTTTTAGAAATGAAAATAATTCCATGTTTTATGAATTTGACTAAATTGTACAATAGTGTGGTACTTAATGATACTAGTGTAGTAAAAAAACAAAACAGATTTTAAGAATTTTTCCCACTGATTTTGCCTAGTATTATCCTTTGCCTTGACCTACTGCCAATAGACTTTATGTTCTTTCAAAGAAGAAAATATTTAGTGCAGTTACTGCTGAAAATATCAAGAAGACATTACTAATTGACAAAGTAATAGCTACTCTTTGGTTTTTAAAAATTTGTGTGTAATACCAGATTCTCTTTGTGCCCCACCCCTATTTTGTAGACATTGTTACCATTTTATACAGATAATCAGAAATGTAGGTAGAGTGCTTGCATAAATATTTTACTAAAAATGACCATGCATGCTGTTTCCTGGGGTGAGGTCATGTTTGCTAGCTAGGTGAATTAGATTTTCAATTTTCTACAGGGCTGTCCCTTTAGAAGAAATAGATGAACACTGAAGAAGAATATGGAAAAAAAGTTTCCTTTCCTTACTTTTTTAGAAGATAGACACACACACATTTAAAAAAAAATTCTTTCCAACATGGTTATGATAACAGAATTATATTACGTAACTGCAACTTCATTTACTTTGGTCATTTTTCCTGTCAAAATATAAATGATTGGTAAGGATAAAGCTTAGGTGCAATGGGTATTGGCTACTATTATTTATTCTTTAATCCCATCTTTCTAGTTACATTAGCTAAAAGCAGTTTATGAGCAGACTGCACAGAGAGGTAAATTGCACTGCATTCTATTATGTACATTGAGAGGGCCAAAGGCTTTCAAGCAGAGTTGGGAGGTGAAGCTGAAAGTGGGATCACATCAGAAACAAATATCTCTGATCTAACTGTGTTAGTTTGGGTCAATCCCTCATTATCTGTTACTGGAAAACCATAAAGCCTAAGACATTTATCATTTTCCTATCTTATCTACTTTTTGGAAAAAACTGATTATTTAATTTGGTCTGAAATGTTACAGATATTCTTAGAATCACTGAGTAATTACACCCTAAAATGGAGAAGAGATAAGCTTTTCACACAAGCATAGTGTATTGATCTAGACTGGGATAATAAAAGGAGGAAACCTTAAGTACTTGGAAAATGACATATTTTCAACATGGAAAATGCTTCAAGAGAAAGTGACATGAAACTCTAAACAGATGGACGACTATACCACAGAATATAGAAAATGCCGAGTGCTTTAAACATCAAAATAAATATATAATGTAAAAATAACTGGGGACATTGACCATGTAACACTTAGAATGGAAACAGGAAGGGAAATTATCTGGCGACCTGAATGTGGTGTCCGGTATTTGTAGCATATGACTGAACAGGAACTGCAGGGAAAACAGTGAGTTTCTCGTCAATGCACAGTAGACAGAAGACAATAAGAATTATTATAAGGCAGTTCTATTTCCAGTTTTTTAAGGAATCTCCACACTGTTCTCCAGAGTGGCTGTACTAGTTTGCATTCCCACCAACAGTGTAAGAGGGTTCCCTTTTCTCCACACCCTCTCCAGCATTTATTGCTTGTAGACTTTTGGATCGCAGCCATTCTGACTGGTGTGAAATGGTACCTCATAGTGGTTTTGATTTGCATTTCTCTGATAATGAGTGATGTTGAGCATCTTTTCATGTGTTTGTTAGCCCTCTGTATGTCTTCTTTGGAGAAATGTCTATTTAGTTCTTTGGCCCATTTTTTGATTGGGTCATTTATTTTTCTGGAGTTGAGCTGTAGGAGTTGTTTGTATATTTTTGAGATTAGTTGTTTGTCAGTTGCTTCATTTGCTATTATTTTCTCCCATTCTGAAGGCTGTCTTTTCACCTTACTAATAGTTTCCTTTGATGGGCAGAAGCTTTTAAGGTTAATTAGGTCCCATTTGTTTATTTTTGCTTTTATTTCCAATATTCTGGGGGGTGGGTCATAGAGGATCCTGCTGTGATGTATGTCAGAGAGTGTTTTGCCTATGTTCTCCTCTAGGAGTTTTATAGTTTCTGGTCTTATGTTTAGATCTTTAATCCATTTTGAGTTTACTTTTGTGTATGGTGTTAGAAAGTGTTCTAGTTTCATTCTTTTACAAGTGGTTGACCAGATTTCCCAGCACCACTTGTTAAAGAGATTATCTTTAATCCATTGTATATTCTTGCCTCCTTTGTCAAAGATAAGGTGTCCATATGTGCATGGATTTATCTCTGGGCTTTCTATTTTGTTCCCTGATCTATATTTCTGTCTTTGTGCCAGTACCATACTGTCTTGATAACTGTGGCTTTGTAGTAGAGCCTGAAGTCAGGTAGGTTGATTCCTCCAGTTCCATTCTTCTTTCTCAAGATCGCTTTGGCTATTCGAGGTTTTATGATCCAGCAATCCCACTGCTGGACATACACACTGAGGAAACCAGAAGGGAAAGAGACACGTGTACCCCAATGTTCATCGCAGCACTCTTTATAATAGCCAGGATGTGGAAGCAACCTAGATGTCCATCAGCAGATGAATGGATAAAGCTGTGGTACATATACACAATGGAGTATTACTCAGCCATTAAAAAGAATCCATTTGAATCAGTTCTAATGAGGTGGATGAAACTGGAGCCTATTATACAGAGTGAAGTAAGCCAGAAAGAAAAACACCAATACAGTATACTGACGCATATATATGGAATTTAGAAGGATGCTAACAATAACCCTGTGTACGAGACAGCAGAAGAGACACTGATGTATAGAACAGTCTTATGGACTTTGTTGCAGAGGGAGAGGGTGGGAAGATTTGGGAGAATGGCATTGAAACATGTATAATATCGTGTATGAAACGAGTTGCCAGTCCAGGTTCGATGCACGATACTGGATGATTGGGGCTAGTGTGCTGGGACGACCCAGAGGGATGGTATGGGGAGGGAGGAGGGAGGAGGATTCGGGATGGGGAACACATGTATACCTGTGGCAGATTCATTTTGATATTTGTCAAAACTAATACAATTTGTAAAGTTTAAAAATAAAATAAAATTTAAAAAAAAGAATTATTATAAAACTGTAACGATATATTTTCTGTCTTGTATTTTAATCCTCTCAGGTTTATAACCAAGGAATTCAATAGTAAGACATTAAAGATATGCCTGTGGATTTACATGGGGCAGCAAGGGAGAGAGTGAATGTCCTGTTAATATCATTTTCCATCTTGCTGAAGCAGAGCATCTGTGTGTGTGTGATTACCTCACTTTCACATCTCTTAGATCTCCTAGACAGGAAGGGAATCTGCTGGAGGCAAGAGATGATGCATACAAAGTCATGTTGGCAACTGTCAAAGTCAGCAGTCATATGAGCATGGAGTTTTAGATACAGTGTTTATTTGTTGGAGCTCAATATAGTGGATCCCAGAGAGAATTATGAAGTGTGTATTTTTAAACATCTCCTATTCCCACAATGAAGAACATTGCTCCCTGGAGAAAATGGGTAAGTTCACTGTTACTTCACTCTAACTTTTTTTTAAAGGTAAATAAAACAATATATAATACAGTGGAGAATTCTAAAATAATAAATAATAGTTCATCATTGAACAAGTAAGCTAGGCTTTCAATTTATAAATTTAACTTTTATTTCTAATGTCACAATTTAAAAGCATCAAAAAAGAAAATAGAAAATGTAAACCTGTATAAAATTAAATATACATATTTATATTTACACAATGTATATATATTTAATGTATAATAAGTGTATGGGAGTAAAGTTGACACTGTAGGTAAGAAATACAGAATAGAATAATCATTAAAGAAATAAAATTACTACTTTGATCTTACAGAACTGAAGGAGGCAGCCATACCCTACTGGTGCAAGTGTGGAGTCACTTATTAAACTCATAATTTCTCTGGTCATACTCATTTAAAAAATACTATAATACTGTTAAAAAAGATGACAGAGGATATTTGTTATTTATGGTCAAGAAGTGCAGAAGCAGTGAATCCAGGCTTCTAATCTATTCATTACTGAGATGGATAAATTCCTTACTCTCATGGCCCTTCACTTTCTCCAGTTTGTACTCCCAAGGTCACCAGATGGTATAGGAGATGAGATGAAGACTCAGCCGTTATGTTTGCCTTTCAAACAGCAAGAAAGAATGAGGGAAAAGATATAGAACACTTCTCTTTAAGAAAACTTATCAGAATTATTTTTCAAGTCACCAGTAAGAATTTAATCACATGGTCAAAACTGTTAATAAGGGTATCTATTTTTCATAGCTGTGCATTTCAGAATCACATTTTCTTTATTGAGGAAGAAAGAGCACATTTTGAGGTAATAAAATGTCTTCTAAAATTCTGATAATAATATCTACCTAATACTATATTTTCCCATGGTATTCATATGAGAGATTATATAAGAAATGACATCGCAGTACATATATCACTCAACTAAACTTTCAATGGCCCATGATGGTCCAAGTATAATATGAATTGTATCTTTAAAAAAAAAAAAACATCTATCATTTCCTTCAAATCTTACTTTTATGCTTCATCAATAATGTGTGGGTGTGTATTACTCTCTCAGTCATGTCCGACTCTTAGTGATCCCATGGACTATAGCCTGCCAGGATCTTCTGTCCATGGAAATCTCTAGGCAAGAATACTGGAGTGAGTTGCCATTTCCTTCTCCAGGGGACCTTCCTGCCCCAGGGATAGAACCCGGGTCTCCTGCACTGCTGGCAGATTCTTTACTGTCTGAGCCACCAGGGAATATATCATCAATAATAACTATGTTTTAAAATTAACATTTTATTTTATGTCAGAGAGAATTCGTTTGTTTTTCAAATCCTTAGTCTCCTTTTTTCGCTACTTCTTGCTTCCTGGCTCAGTAATAATTATATTGATACTAAGAATGTTCTGTTCCCTGCCCTGTATCCTTAGAAAGTTCACTTACTTAAAGCCAAGTGAAAGAAATGACTGGGGTCTAGCAACGCCGCACACAAGTACACACCCACACACACATACGTACCCATACACATAGAGTTCTAAATCAAAGCACATTGTTCTAAAAAATTTAGAAAACTGGGCATAAATGCAAGATTTGAGAAGAAACTATGGAGAAGAATATGGGGCAGTTACAAAAGATTAGGGACCTAATAGATCACTGAAAAGGCTTAAGGATCTGATTGGCATCAAACTTACCCAAAATCTAAAAGGAAATGTGCAAATGTCTTCAAAATTCTGAGGCAAAATAATTACCAATCTAAAAGTCTGTACTAAGGAAAACTATAAATCTGATAATGGTAAAATAAAGGCACGTTTAGGTATGTAACACCTAAAAAGTTTTGCCTTACATACATAAACACCTCATAAACACATGGAGGGACCTTCTACTATCAAAATTAGGTTATAAATCAGTATAACTTTGAATTAATAACATAATCGATCTTGGTTCATTAATTGTGACAAATGCACTATACTGATGTAAGATCATAATAATGTGCTGGGTGTTTCACATATACCCAGAAAGAGCAGTGGACACCATCTTGTTTCATCAAGCTGCCCATGGTAAAACAGGAGGAGAGACAGGAGTTTAAAAAAGACCTTTTCAGTATTCAAACAGAAGTCAAAATAGAAAGGGATTTCTGGTTTGAAATTTAAATTATTTCTCATACCCGCCTACTCAAGACTTTCAAATGAAAAAGGGCTTCAGAACAAAAGTTAAACTCAGCATGTAAATATAAGATCATTGGTAAAGAAAGACCTGAGAAATATCGAAAGTGTTGCCTCAGAGACGTGTTCGATTAGACAAGAGACCTACAAGTGATCCTGAAGACATGCCTCACAATTTTCATCACACTTTAGGGCTTCAGAAAATCTTAAGAACGCTGTTCTTCAGCAGCCTTCAGGAAGACCACAGCAGAAAAGTTCATACTTTGGGGAAAAGAAAAAGTAATATGCCTTTTGTCTTATAGAGCAGATAACCAACTGATGGATAAGAAAGCCACAAAATATTTATGGTTGTTTCAGCTTAGATGGAAAGGGACAGAGACAACGCAAAGGATAGCATTAGGCTCACAAAGTCACTCAGCTGGCAATCTCTGCCCAGTTGTGGTTCAGAACTCTCTCAATCTGTGTGCCTTCGTGCCTCCCATTCCACCCTTTTTGAATAGGAGTGGCTGTATTTATTCTATTTCTGTTTACCACTGGACATGAGTTGTAAGGGTCAGAACTTGTCTTTTAAGCTATTGCCTCTCAAGATCGAGATTAAGAAAAAAAAAAAAAACAAAACTGAAAGCACAGAGCTTCACAAACAGAACCACTTCTGATAACTTGATTCCGATAAGTAGATCCTGGACATCAAGCCTGAGTGCGATCCAGTGGATCAAACACCAGCACACTATGGGCAGCAGGGCAGTTCTGGCCCATGTGTTTTTGTAAATAAAATATTATTAGAATACAGGCATACATATTTGCTTACACATTATCTGTGAATCCTTCAAGTTATAATGGCAGAGGTGAGCAGTCTGAACAGAGCTCATGTGTCTTACAGTGCTAAATAAATTTATTGTTCTATAGATAATTTTTGGTGATAATTCTTTGCATCTTACAAAATGGCAAGTGGATTTTTCAAATGGAAATAAAGCAGCCACTGTGTAGCTACAGGTAAGTATATTAGTAGCTCAGTTGTGTCTGACTCTTTGCAATCCCATGGACTATAGCCAGCCAGGGTCCTCTGTCCATAGACTTCCCCAGGCAAGAATACTGGACTGGGTGTTCATTTCCTTCTCTAGATGCTCTTCCCAATCCAGCTATTGAAGCCAGGTCTCCTGCATTGCAGGTAGATTATCCTCTGAGCCACCAGGGAAGCCCAGACGTCAAAGACTGATGGTTTTAAAACAGGCCCTCATATTCTGTTTCAATTCTCCCACAAATATTTCAGGATAATTTCTCTCTCCTCAAATACAGAGTTCAGTCTTATTTTCTCATTTCTAATGTGTGAACTGTAATAGATGTAACAGTGTCCAAAGCAAGGTTCTAAAAATATTACAGCTTCTGCTTGGCTTATTCTGTCTTAGGACACACACTTTTGAAACCCAACAACATACTATAAGGTAGCCCAGATTAGTTACAGGAAGAGAAACATGGATAAACCCAAGTAGAGAGAAACTGAGAGCCCAGTTAAAAAAAAAAAAAAAAAGGAAAGTAACAACCTCCAGACATCAGTGGAAAAAAAGATTTTGATGATTCCAGCCCCTGGCAGAGGAGGCATGGACACAGATGCACGGTCTTGGGACTTGTGTTGACTATATATCTCAACATTCAAATCTGCTTACTTAAAATAGTAGTATGTCCCTGCCAAGACTAAATTAATGTTCCAACTTGGGAAAAAACCCTGTAAGCTGGGGTTCTTTCTCCAGGATGTTGTATACAATCTAAGATACAGTGTTGTGTCTCCAATAGCTAAAATATATTAGTGCAGAAAATAAAGTGAAAGTGAAAGTCACTCAGTCGTGTCCAACTCTTTGAGACCCCATGGACTTACAGTCCATGGAATACTCCACACCAGAGTACTGGAGTGGGTAGCTTTTCCCTTCTCCAGGGGATCTTCCCAACCCAGGGATTGAACCCAGGTCTCCTGCATTGCAGGCTGATTTTTTACCAGCTGAGCCACAAGGGAATAAAGGGAGGCATTAATATTGGCCTCTTCTCATGCTCATGCCCTGTGATTCTCCTGTAGAATCTGTGCTTCTGATCCCCACAACATTTTTACTCTGCCAATTTGAAATGATGTGTTTTGAATTAGGCATATTGAGTACATGGCATTAAATGGAATCATAAGGGTTTCAATAGACTTAAAGTTATGAGTAATACCTTGTCCTTTGGGCTTCTCATTGAAGAGGTTCAGCAGGGAAAAGAAAAAAAAATAGGGTACCCTACTAAGCCCATATAGATTCTGATAACCATGAAAGGTTAAGGGTAATTTACACTATTGTAGCAAAGAGAAGTAAGCTTGGAACCCAGGATATTCATGGTGTTCCTCTAAGTTCTTCCAAGTCTGTGATAATCATGAATCAACAACATCAGTGATTATCAGTTCAGTTCAGCTCAGTCGCTCAGTCGTGTCCGACTCTTTGCGACCCCATGAATCGCAGCATGCCAGGCCTCCCTGTCCATCACCAACTCCCAGAGTTCACTGAGACTCATGTCCATCGAGTCAGTGATGCCATCCAGCCATCTCATCCTCTGTCGTCCCCTTCTCCTCCTGCCCCCAATCCCTCCCAGCATCGGAGTTTTTTCCAATGACTCAACTCTTTGCATGAGGTGGCCAAAGTACTGGAGTTTCAGCTTTAGCATCATCCCTTCCAAAGAAATCCCAGGGCTGATCTCCTTCACAATGGACTGGTTGGATCTCCTTGCAGTCCAAGGGACTCTCAAGAGTCTTCTCCAACACCACAGTTCAAAAGCATCTATTCTTCGACCCTCAGCCTTCTTCACAGTTCAACTCTCACATCCATACATGACCACTGGAAAGACCATAGCCTTTACTAGATGGACCTTTGTTGGCAAAGTAATGTCTCTGCTTTTGAATATGCTATCTAGGTTGTCATAACTTTTCTTCCAAGGAGTAAGCGTCTTTTAATTTCATGGCTGCAGTCACCATCTGCAGTGATTTTTGAGCCCCCCAAAATAGTCTGACACTGTTTCCACTGTTTCCCCATCTATTTCCCATGAAGTGATGAGACTGGATGCCATGATCTTCGTTTTCTGAATGTTGAGCTTTAAGCCAACTTTTTCACTCTCCACTTTCATTTTCATCAAGAGGCTTTTGAGTTCCTCTTCAATTTCTGCCATAAGGGTGGTGTCATCTGCATATCTGAGGTTATTGATATTTATCCCGGCAATCTTGATTCCAGCTTGTGTTACTTCCAGCCCAGTGTTTCTCATGATGTACTCTGCATATAAATTATATAAGCAGGGTGACAATATACAGCCTTGATGTATTCCTTTTTTTAAAATTTTATTGTATTTAACTTTACAATATTGTATTGGTTTTGCCATATATCAAAATGAATCTGCCACAGGTATACATGTGTTCCCCATCCTGAACCCTCCTCCCACCTCCCTCCCCATACCATCCCTCTGGGTCGTCCCAGTGCACCAGCCCCAAGCATTCAGTATCATGCATCAAATCTGGACTGGTGACTCGTTTCATATATGATATTATACATATTTCAATGCCATTCTGCCAAATCATCCCAGCCTCTCCCTCTCCCTCAGAGTCCAAAAGACTGTTCTATACATCAGTGTCTCTTTTGCTGTCTCGTATACAGGGCTATTGTTACCATCTTTCTAAATTCCATATATATGCATTAGTATACTGCATTGGTGTTTTACTTTCTGGCTTACCTCACTCTGTATAATACGCTCCAGTTTCATCCACCTCATTAGAATTGATTCAAATGTATTCTTTTTAATGGTTGAGTAATCCTCTAATCTCAAAAATATACAAGCAACTCCTACAGCTAAACTCCAGAAAAATAAATGACCCATTCAAAAAATGGGCCACAGAACTAAATAGACATTTCTCCAAAGAAGATATACAGATGGCTAACAAACACATGAAAAGATGCTCAACATCACTCATTATCAGAGAAATGCAAATCAAAACCACTATGAGGTACCATTTCACGCCAGTCAGAATGGCCGCGATCCAGAAGTCTACAAGCAATAAATGCTGGAGAGGGTGTGGAGAAAAGGGAACCCTCTTACACTGTTGGTGGGAATGCAAACTAGTACAGCCACTCTGGAGAACAGTGTGGAGATTCCTTGAAAAACTGGAAATAGAACCGCCTTATGATCCAGCAATCCCACTGCTGGGCATACACACTGAGGAAACCAGAAGGGAAAGAGACACGTGTACCCCAATGTTCATCGCAGGACTATTTCTTTAAAAAAACAAACAAAGTTAAGAAATATTACAAATGTACAAAATTTTTGTTTTAAAGTTCTTTTTCAGATATGTTAATAGGAACACTAACATATTAGATGTTTTATATATACGGGAAGAATTTTGTTAGACTTGGATTTTATTCTTTTAACCTATAAAATAGTAAAATACACTGAGAAAAAGAGGTGTTAAAATTCTCTAGATTGTGAAAAGATTAAGAAATTAAAAATTTACCAGTTCTTTCAATTGACAATATTTTGAATCCTTCAACTAACTTCATCATAATAAGGTGAGCAGAAAGAAAGTCTCTAAGTCAGACTTAGACATTCTGGAATCAAACAAGAGGGGGACCATACATGAGGTTATAGTCTAAGAAGATAGATGATTTACTCAGATCCAATGTACAAGAGATCTCTCATACTTACTAGGATCTGATACATTTTATAGAGAAAGAAAATTAAATATTTGTAATAGGAAACATATTACGGGTAGTTAACATGAATACAGACACAGATAAAATATAAAGAACATTTTAACTTTACTTTTATGTTTTTCTCACATGATTTTACATTTTTACGTTAACAAAAAATGTTATCCTATTAAATTTACATAACCCACTAAGCTTTTTAATCAGAAAAAAACTCACAAATAACATTTGTATGGCATTCATTTATAAGTTTAATCTCAGTCAGTCAGTTCAGTTGCTTAGTCATGTCTGACTCTTTGAGACCCCATGGACTGCAGCACACCAGGCTTCCCTGTCCATCACCAACTCCTAGAACTTGCTCAGACTTGGTGATGCCATCCAACCAATCTCATCCTCTGTCGTTCCCTTCTCCTCCCGCCTTCAATCTTTCCCAGCATCACGGTCTTTTCTAATGAGTCAGTTCTTTGCATCAGGTGGCCTAAGTATTGGAGTTTCAGCATCAGTCCTTCTAATGAATAATCAGGACTGGTTTCTTTTAGGATTGACTGGTTTGATCTCCTAACAGTCCAAGGGACTCTCAAGTGTCTTCTTCAATACCATAGTTCAAGAGCATCAATTCTTTGGTGCTCAGCTTTCTTTATAGTCCAACTCTCACATCCATACATGACTACTGGAAAAATCACAGCTTTGACTAGATGGGTCTTTGTTTGCAATGTAATGTTCCTGCTTTTTAATATGCTCTCTAGGTTGGTCATAGCTTTTCTTCCAAGGAGCAAACATCTTTTAATTTAATGGCTGCAGTCACCATCTGCAGTAATTTTGGAGCCCAAAATAAAAATGTCACTGTTTCTATTGTTTCCCCATCTATTTACCATGAAGTGATGGGGCTGGATACCATGTTCTTAGTTTTTTGAATGTTTAGTTTTAAGCCAGTTTTTTCACTCTCCTCTTTCATCTTCATCAAGAGGCTCTTCAGTTCCTCTTCACTTTCTGCCATAAGGGAGGTGTCATCTGCTTGTCTGAGGTTATTGATATCTCTCCTGGCAATCTTGATCCCAGTTTCTGCTTCATCCAGCCTGGCATTTCACATGATGTACTCTGCATATAAGCTAAATAAGCAGAGTGACAATATACAGCCTTGATGTACTCCTTTCCCTATTTGGAACCAGTCTGTTGATCCATATGCAGTTCTAAGTGTTGCTTCTTGACCTGCATACAGATTTCTCAGGAGGCAGGTAAGGTGTTCTGGTATTCCCATCTCTTGAAGAGTTTTCCACAGTTTTTTGTGATCTACAGAGTCAAAGGCTTTGGCGTAATCAATAAAGCAAGTAGGTAATAGTTGATGGAAAACTAAAGACTATTTTATGTTTTCAAACACGAAAAGACAGACTGGTTTAGCATGAATGAATAGACATGAGTGTATGAAAACAATTGCATATACGGCAGAAAGAATCACTGTATGGTGGTCCCCATGTAACATATAGGTCAAATTTTTACATTTACTTTTCTAGACTTTCCATTATCACCACTCTCACCACAAATATACTGAGATACAATCTACGAGCATTGTAAATATGCAAACTATTATTTTAAGTAGTGAAATATAAAGCTACCTCAACCTCAGAATCTATTACATCAGCAGTTATAAATATTCTCACAATTGAGGTAAAGGGGAAGTGACATTTAGAATGACACAATTGTTATGTTCTTCCTCTCCTGTGATTTCACACATTGAATCCAACTTCAGTCTTTTGCTGTCCCATCACACATTTTCTTTTTAACTCTGACTTTATGCTATACATTCCTACCCTGTCTCTAGGAAGATTCTTCATATTAAGTCAGGCACATATATTTGTTTCCAGAGCAAGTTTGTAAAGAGGTTAAAAAAAAAAAAGCCAATTTTACTATATTTCCAAATGTGAGACATCAAGTTAAAAACATAGGCCAAAACCCACATCTGACTGCACACAAATATTTTTACCCTGATTTAAAATTACAATTTCTATCAAGGATGAGTTTGTTTCACCTCAGTTTTGAAATTCATCTTTTAGACATTTTAGAAATAATCATTTACCTAGGTATCAGTCTTTATTTCACTCTCACCACAATTGCAATACAAAACATTAATTTTTATTCTCTTCAAGTTTACTACACTGGCTGATAACAAAGCACTGATTTTCAGCAGGATAATATTTGCCATATTAGCTGATCATTTTCCTTTGAATGTCCTTTTCATTTCCTCTTCCATATACAGTTAGCTTTTATCTTCAGTCTCAATAGATCAGTGAATGGATAACATGCTAGACTACAAAAGGATTCATTCTTAATTTCTTTTACTGATAGAAAACTTTGGTTTAAAATGGTTTCTCAATATTGAACCCAAAATACTGAACTATAAGTAAATAATTTTCATAATTTTCATGCTCTACTTAAACAGGGGGTGTATCACAGTCTGGAATAAAATTAGAGGAATGTTCTGGTGGGAAACTGGAGTACGTTCCTGATGAAGAGAGAGAAATCTTCCCTGATCTGTCCCAGCCTATGGGATGCAGAGAGGAGTCTGGGAAAAATATGTATATCAGGCTAAAACAAAATAAGAAATGGGGGGATGCCTACTGAAATACAACAATGCCAACAGAGTTAGGGTTAGGGTTAGGGGAACCATCCTGGGGAAACAGCATGATTGAGCACTCATTATGTCTCATTATGTTGAAAGGGTATAAATGTCCTCATGTATGTGCAACGATTTCCCAGATCTCTCGAGGGCTAGAGCAAATGCATGCGGACAGGACTGATAGTGGGGAGGATGTGAAGTCTGCAAGTGCAGTGAAGACTACCTAGAAAACAATTTCCCACCAATGTCACTAGGCAACAAACAAGTACAAAGACTCACATCCCCACACCTTCCAAAAAGAAAAAATTAAACAAAACGTGCAACTTGATTCTTATTAATGGGTCCACTGGTTATTATATCTCATCAAGGAGATGAGGAAAGATCCTGGATTCATTGAGACTACATTTCTAAGAGGAGCTTCTAAGTAGAATTCAGATTAATGTATTAAAAAACGAAGTAATATTTCTTCCATATCCATGTTCATGAATATGATTTTAACTGCTATATGTACAAATTTAGGATTTTGATTTCTAAATGCTGTAATGAAAATATTTATATATTTAAAAAATACTCTGATAAATGCATTTGAGTACTGCATAAGTATGGCATGATGTGTGAGGCATACAAAGCTAAGTGTTATAGACACATTAACTTTTTTCTATCTTATGCTTGCTTACTATACTAATACTAAAAATAATTTCAAGCTCACCCTTTTTTATCTTTAAAACAAAATATTTTAAACTATAAATTTAAATTTTTACTCATTTCCATTTATAGTTTTTACCAAGCAAGCAGATCTAAGTAACCATGACTATGTGTACTATGGAATGTCTTAAAAAATAACTAACACCCACTGAATTCACTGATGTTTACAGAATATATAAATAAAATGTCAGTTGTAATAAACCTAAAATATTAAAATGATATATCTGCATATTTTACTTCACTATCTGTTCATGTGGGCTCCCCTTGTGGCTCAGCTGGTAAAGAATCTGCTTGCAACCAGGAGGCCTGGATTCCATCCCTGGGTTGGGAAGATCCCCTGGAGAAGGGAAAGGCTACCCACTCCAGTATTCTGGCCTGGAGAATTCCATGGACTGTGTAGTCCATGTGGTTGCAAAGAGTTGGACATGTGGGTTGGTATAAGTTTCATATACACTTCAATTACATATTATTCAGATTCTAGTCTAGGCTTTGCTGTTGTCAGCCACTAAGTCATGTCAGACTCTTTATGATTCTTCATGAACTGCATGTAGCCCGCCAGGCTTCCCTGTCCTTCATTATTTCCCAGAGTTTGCTCAAACTTAGGTCTATTGAGTTGGTGTTGCTATCCAACCATCTTATCCTCTGTTGTCCCCTTCTCTTCCTGCCTTCAACCTTTCCAAGCATCATGGTCTTTTCCAAAGAGGAGGCTCTTCACATTAGGTGGCCAAAGTATTGGAGCTTCAGCTTCAGCATCAATCCTTCCAATGAATATTTAGGGTTGATTTCCCTTATGATTGACTGGTTTGATCTATGCCCGTATATTTTAATAAGGAAAAAACACCTTATTACAATATATTTTCGCCAAAATTATCCTTTAGAGATTTTGTCTGTGAACTAATTGTTTGGTTCACTGTTCTAGTTGGATTTACCCTGGAATTGTGATGAGGAAACAGAGTAAATATCCTAAAATTGTCCCTAAACAAATACCTATACCTTATCAATGTCCATACCCACAGCCAACAAACATATCTACTTGTAAGACATGGGTACTTTGAAAAGATGCATATTTTGGTGTTACGATGTATTATATCTATATTCTAAGACTGAAATAAATGAACAATAAGTTATCTAAAATTTAAAAATTTATGTAGTAATTTCCATGTCCTTATTGAATGGAATATTACCACTGCTGGCTTTTCAGTCTCCACCACTGAGTTTAAAGTCTTGAACTAAATATATTTTAACAGACTCATGCATAATTTGCATCCATAGATAATCTTAGACAACATTCTTGAAATATTCATTGAGGTTATTATCTAACAATTGTCATATTTCAATATGTCACTTTGTCCTAAAAATCAGTTGTTTTTGTTTGCTTTTAAAACCTGTACATCATTTTGCCTCATCTCCAAAATTTTAGTAACTCTAAGTATTAGCAAGAAATGTTATTACTTTTGTAAGTAGCTAAAATGACTGTAGTTTATAAGCCTTAGATTCCCTTTCAACCAAACTGTCTGATGTTATCTTGGGAAAGCAGTTTAAGCATGGGTGTTAACAGTATCCTCTCCACACTCAAACTACCCAAGGACAAAACCAAACCATCCCCCTTTGGGATATTCAATGTGTTAGTGGTCTCCTCTCTAAGCTGTTCACACTAACAGTACCTGCCTCGTAGCACTGTTGTAAAGATTAAATGGGTGATGTATGTCAAAATATTGCCTGGCACATAGTAAATACAAATACATCAGCTACTGTTTCTTTTGCTGTGTCTGTGGTATGAAATGACGTCACTGTCATATGTAGTAAATATGGGCTCAGCTTAGAAACTTGTCTCTTGTTTGAAATATGTCTGAAAGCTATGCACACTGAGTATATATGACTAATTTATAGCTATGTATATACATAATTGAGAAAGAAAACAAACCACACTTTCCACTTACCACTGTATGGGTACTATTTATGCACAGTAGTCCACCTAAGCTTAAGACAAATATGTTCCAAGACTCCCCTGTGGACGCCTGAAATCATAGAGAGTACCAAACCCTATAAATATATGTATGTGTGTGTTTTCTATACCTACATACTACATAAATTCAGTAACTTAGTTAATTCTTGTTTAAAAATTAGACAGTAAGGTATTAACAATAATAACTAATAATAAAATAGAACAATTATAACATGTTTTAAAGAAAGTTTTATGAACCGTTGTGTTTCAACCTCATCAACTTCTTTAGCTCTGAAACATGGCAGCAGACTCTTCCTTTGTAGATATAGCCTCTTAGGTAATTTATATATATTTATAGTCTAAACCTATTTGTGAATATGTGTAACCATCCCTTGTGTGGTTTAGTTACTAAGTTGTGTTCGACTCTTGCAAACCCATGGACTGTAGGCTGCTAGGCTCCTTTGTCTATGGGATTCTCCAGGCAAGAGTACTAAAGTGGGTTGCCACTTCCTCCTCCAGGGGGTCTTCCCGACTCAGGAATCAAACCCAGGTCTCCCGCATTGCACGCAGATTCCTTACTGACTGAGCTACGAGGGAAGCCCATATGTGCATTAACCATCCTTTACACGCAGCAAACGGCTTAGTGTCGCTCCATTTAGGAGATCCTTTTCTGAATCCTTTGTATTGGTTTCTGGCTTTCTGGTGCAACACATTGCTGTCAATGTTTAGAACATGTTTTCTACCCTCAAAGATTAAAGACTTTTCCGTCTCAACTCAGCACTTATCAAACACTGTGGCTCTAAGTTTGGCAGCTTGAGGTGCAGCAGTGAAACTAGCATGGATTTCTTTTCCCTTCTTCACAATTCTAGGAGGAGAAGATTCATACTGAGGATCTTAGCAACTTCAGCATACAATATTGTTTGTTTGTTTTCTTTCCTTAGAGCTTCCCTGGTGGCTCAGATGGTAAAGAATCTTCCTGCAATGCAGAAGACCCAGGTTCAATCCTTGGGTAGGGAAGATCCCTGGAAAAGAGAACAGCTACCCACTCCAGTATTCATGCTTGAAGATTTCTGAGGACAGAGGAGCCTGGCGGGCTGCACCATGGGATCACAAAGAATCAGACATGACTGGGTGACTTTCATTTTCCCTCTGTCTTTTAAATTTAAAGGAAGCACTTCAAGGCTTCTCTTTGGCATATCTGTATTGCCAGTCTCACTACTCTTATGCTTTGCAGCCATTATTAAAAAAAAAAGAAAGGTTATTTGAACACAAGCACTGTGATACCACAACATACAACAGTACATCTGATAACCCAAGAATATAGGAGTGGGTTGCCTTTCCCTTCTCCAGAGGATCTTCCTGACCCAGGAATTCAACCAGGGTCTCCTGCATTGCAGGTGGATTCTTTACCAGCTGAGCAACCAGTGAAGACCCTCTGATAATCCAGGTAGCTACTAAGTGACTAAAGGTTGGGATCAACTGAGCAGAGATTATTCACATCCCAGGTGGCACCAAAAGGGACAGCGTGAGATTGCATCACTCTCCAAGAATGGCAGGGAATTTAAAGTCTCCAAATTATTTGTTCCATGAATTTTCCATTTACTGTTCTCAGACCATAGTTGGCCATGGGTAACTGAATCTGTGGAAAGTAAAACCATGGATAAGAGGGTACTACCATGGATGATGTGTCTGGTTTTCAGAAGGGTAAGCTATATTTTCAGGATATAAATTAGCCATGTATGGCAGAAAGTGAAGAGGAACTAAAAAGCCTCTTGATGAAAGTGAAAGTGGAGAGTGAAAAAGTTGGCTTAAAGCTCAACATTCAGAAAACAAAGGTCATGGCATCTGGTTCCATCACTTCATGGGAAACAGATGGGGAAACAGCGTCAGACTTTATTTTTGGGGGCTCCAAAATCACTGCAGATGGTGATTGCAGCCATGAAATTAAAAGACGCTTACTCCTTGGAAGGAAAGTTATGACCAACCTAGATAGCATATTCAAAAGCAGAGACATTACTTTGCCAACAAAGATCCGTCTAGTCAAGGCTATGGTTTTTCCAGACTGAAGAAAGCTGAGCGCCAAAGAATTGATGCTTTTGAACTGTGGTGTTGGAGAAGACTCTTGAGAGTCCCTTGGACTGCAAGATCTAACCAGTCCATTCTAAAGGAGATTAGCTCTGGGTGTTCTTTGGAAGGAATGATGCTAAAGCTGAAACTCCTGTACTTTGGCCACCTCATGCGAAGAGTTGACTCATTGGAAAAGATTCTGATAGGAGGGATTGGGGGCAGGAGGAGAAGGGGACGATAGAGGATTAGATGGCTGGATGGCATCACCGACTCGATGGACGTGAGTTTGAGTGAACTCCTGGAGTTAGTGATGGACAGGGAGGCCTGGCGTGCTGCAGTTCATGGGGTCCCAAAGAGCTGGACATGACTGAGTGACTGAACTGAACCGAAATGAACTGAAGATTACTTAAAATTTTACAGTTTCAGTAAGGTTTGTAGTTGTTGTGTGTATGTAGAATTTACTTGTATTATAGTATTCCTTTTACAGGCAAACATATTAGATACTTTAAAAGCTTTTTGTGCATTTATTCAAGTCAGTATTTATATATTGACAGACTTTTAAAACCTTGAATTAGTTAATGGTTAACTTGCATCATATTTGTTATTTCTTTAATAAAAAAACAGTCTTTGAACCTCTTTTTCATATCTGTCCTTTTTGTTTTGAATGATAATTGTTCATCATTTTATACCCAGTTTCACCATTTCTCAATATTCATCTAAAGGTGAACTTTTTAGTAGAGTCACTGGCTCCTTCATCTCATATAGAGTGATGGAATCTACTGTACCTTCAGCATGTGGTCTGCACAACGCAGAAGACAATATAAAAATTGGGCAGTAATATTCTGCAAAATTTATCTTCCAGCATATGAGTAATACAAGTTTTTTGGTTGCCAACAATGAAAAGGAAAGAAATAAGACTCATTGGTTCAAGTACATGATCTGTCAAAAGTGAATCATAGGCAATTAAATCTGATGCTTAGGGAAATGTCCTTTTAACATTTCTCAAAAAGCTGGATGAGTCCAAATTTTTTTTTTTTTTTTTACTTAAAAGACAACAATTTGGATTCTAAAGTACTAAGGCATCTTATAAATATGTATGGTATAAAAATGAATTTAACTTTTGTACATTTTTAAATGTTCATAACACTCAAATACAAACTACATTTCTCATGAGTTACCACAAAGCATACTCATATTTACTATAACACATTGATAAAATACTGATAAATAAAGAAGCAGTTTCTATATTGCACATGTCTGAGCATATAAAATACCCTTCTGTTAAATGGATATTGATAAGAAGGACAATATAGAAGCCACCTATCTTCAATTTGCTGCACCACTACTCAAAGGGACTAAGATCAGCTTTTTTTTTTTTTTTTAAAGAAGGTATAGAATAATAAAAGATTAGAGTTGACTTAGCCCCTGTTTTTTAATCTAATATAACATTGGCATTTCACAACTGAATCCAATACCCTTAACTTAGTGCCTGTCAGAGATTAGGAAGGTGAAAAATGTTTGTTGAATGAAGTGGGTTGCTCTTCTCAGTAACACAAAGGTACTCGCTGGAAGATAAAAACAACACAGGTCTCTGGAATGCTAATCATTTTCAGGAAGGGTATATAAGACTACGATCAAATATTCTCTGATAATAACTAATTTGTGTATGTGGTTACTAGGACTATATTTAAAAACACACACATATACAATATGTACCTAATTCCAAG
Organism: Bos javanicus; assembly: GCF_032452875.1. NCBI lineage: Eukaryota > Metazoa > Chordata > Mammalia > Artiodactyla > Bovidae > Bos > Bos javanicus. The sequence goes on along the minus strand of NC_083879.1, from coordinate 63,131,600 downwards.
GAGATTAAAATATTTTTAAAAGTTTTCTGATCAAGGTTTAACCTCAACCAATATGCAATATATTTTACTACTTGAGCCAACTTCCAATTGTACTTAGTCACTGCTTTGAAAGACAGAAGTTAGCAGAATTTTTTTTTCTGAGTGTTGCATGTCTTTTTTTCTGAGTGTTGCGTACCATATATATAATTTAAAAACTTTTTTCAAAAAGTATACTTGATTTACATCAACTTCCATCTATGTAAGTTGACTTACATCATTAGTTTCTGCTGTGCAGCAAAGTGAATCAGTTATATATACTCATATACCAACTCTTTCTTAGATTATTTTCCTATATAGGTCAATTATAATTCTTTGCTTTTTTATTTCATTTCTGAAATGTATCTTCTCCATCATTTCAACTATACTTCACCATAAGTATATATATGCATATATATTCATCATATAATGTCTCTATCTACAGCCAATATTTATATCCATAGGCAAAGTTATTAATGTGATTTTATAAAAAGGGAAATATTATGTTATATCTCCATATGGTATTTTTAATTTATGATCAGTTTAAGAACAAATAGTTTTTAACTTTAAAAAAAATATATTTTTTGCATTCTTCTTAAATTTATACTATTGTTTTTTAAAAATTACTTATTTTGCTCTGCCAATTTATAATGTTTTATGGGCTTAAACAGGAAATTATCTCTAAGATTCCTTTTAAAAGTGATGAATATTAAGGAACAATCTCTTATTGATTCTTTAAAACAGATGTATTGATTAAGCACCACAGTCATTTTTCACTCTTTTCTACTTAATTATAGCAGATATGACAATCAGAAAAAAGCAGTTATAGAATACAAATGCATAGAAAAACCAGAGAAGAACACCAGGAAAAAAAAAAAAAAGTATATGTTGGGGCTATAAGTATAAAGAGACAGAAAAGGGGGAAGGGAGAGAGAGAGAAAGGGAGAGAAGGAGGAGGGTGAGAAGGAGAAAGGAGAGGACATAAGAGAGAGAAGGGGAGAGACGGAGGGAGGGGAGTTTTTCTTAAATTCCATTTCTAACTAGTACAACTGCCTCCCTTCCATTATGAGGTTTTATCACTGACATGTGTTATGTGAAAGTTGCTCAGCCGCATCCAACTCTTTGCAACCCCATGGGCTATATACAGAGTCCATGGAATTCTCCAGGCCAGATATACTGGAGTGGGTAGCCTATCCCTTCTCCAGGGGATTTTCCTGACCCAGGAATTGAATGGAGGTCTCCCGCATTGCAGGCAGATTCTTTACCAACTGAGCTCTCAGGGAAGCCCAGTCCTTCACTTTTCTTACCACTTTTAAGTGTTATAGAATATACAAAAAAAAGTTAAATGTGATTACACAATACATAACTATCTTTCTAAACTGTACTAATGATTATATGAAATTAGATGTCCAACATATAAAATTAGAATTTGTATAATATTTCATACCAGTAAATTATCTCAAAGAGGAAAATCTCATGTTCTTAGCATTTTCATATGAAAAAGTTATAATAACATATTTATCTCAATCACATGTGAAAAAAATTAGATTGAATAACAAACTTACAGAATTCAGATATCTTCAGGGATAAATGAATATGGAGCATTTGGTTTGCAACAAAGCTATCTAACTTGGATATAAGTTTAAAATAGTGATTTGTAAAAGAAAGTAAATCAAATACACTTCTCTTTTTTATTAATTATAATTCACTGTATATTCACTTACTCAAGACTTACACTTAAAAATTTGAACTCTCACTTGATACTTTAAGAAACTATAGTTTAAACTTAAAGTGTACTAATGTTACTATGTTTATGTTTTTGAAGAGAATATTTTTACCAATATATATTAAATTTTCTATAGATGCAGTCAGACCAGAGGGAAGATGGGTGAGAATATAGGTAAAGCAAGATCAGCCATGCATGGATAGTTTTTGAAGCTAGGTGATTCATATATGAGGTTTTATTATATGTTTTTCTAGCTACTTGTATATATTTTTGACTTTTTATAATTAAAAAATTAAGCTGTTTAATTGTTTTTAATTCCAAATTATTTTGAAGCATATTGTATAAGAAGTAGATGGCAATCTAATCCTGACTTATTTTATTTTAATCCTGGGGATTTGTGTTACTAATTGCCTGGATCCATACCTGCCTAGTGGAATGGATCTTCCATTAAAGTGCTCAATCAATTTTGATGTTACAGCTCTTCCATCAAAAAAAGAGGTAAAAATTATTCTATAAACTGGAACTGGAAGGGACTGTAGGAAGCAGGGACATAAACTTGTGCCCACACAGGAATCAAGCATATCTGGTCACAAAGGATGGAATGCAGGTCCATCCTGTAAGTAGTAAATTTTCAAGAATAATTTGAATGCTACTGTATCAGTCAGCTTTGGCTGCCATAACAAAATACCATAAACTTGGTGGCTTAAACTGCAGAAGTATATTTGTTCATAGTTCTGGAATTTGGAAGTCTGAGTGTTAGGTTCTGAGGAGGATTCGCTTTCTGACTTGTCAACAGCAACCTTCTCCTTGTGCCCTTGGAGAGGGCAGACAAGGCTCTCTCCATTGCCACTCTAACCAACCCGCCCCACCTCCTTTCTGACTAATATCATCATGAAGGTTCAGCCCTCAGGATCTCATCTAATGCTAATCAGCCCTCAAAGTCTCCACATTCAGATATCATTGCATTAGGACTTCAACATAGGAATTTGAAGGGAATACGTTCAGTCCATAGTGCTGTTCTAGCTTTAAAAGGGAGCAGGAGTTTGAAAGTATTTTCTGCAAGGAACACAACATATTGTATATCTTAGGAGTGTTCGCAGGATCTGTTTTCTCCACTCAGATCAGAGCCAAAAGTTTGCTGGCATAAGTGTAAGAGCTTCTATGAAATAATAACAGAGACCAAGGAAAACCAACATATCTTCTAAAATGGCAAAATAAAGAGAGACAGTGATAAATTTTCTCTACTTTTGCTTAAAATTCAGTATGTGTTTAGTCACTTCAGTCATGTCTGACTCTGTGGGACCCCATGGACTGTAGCCCGCCAGGCTCCTCTGGCCAGGGGATTCTCCAGGCAAGAATACTGGAGTGGGCTGCCATTTCCATTTCCAAAATTCAGTATATGTTGACTAAAATGAGAGCTCTGTTGCATCTTGGACAGTTAGATATTCCACAGCTTATAACCTTGGCAAGACATCTTTCCCACTGACTGCTCCAACATTAGAGGCAGAATCTGCTTAAAAACACCAAGGGAACTAGGAGTTGCAACTGGAAATTCATTCATGAGATTCACAAGGGTGGATCTCTCGTCCACAAAGATGGAGGAAGACTGAGATCATATTCGATAGATACTCCCAGCCACTAAATGAGCCTTTGGAGCAGGGCTACAATTCTTAAATTGCATAGCTGGAGGCATAGTACCAGGATTGTCAGTTACCCCTGTGATTGTGAGCACACTAGTACAAATGCCTGTTTAGCTCTGGGAGAATTCTGTTACATGCAGAGTATGAAGTGCAGAAAAAAGAAAGAAATTGCAAGCTGGCTATAATAATGCAAATTAAACATACACAAAACACTTTAAACATATTTTATATATTGAATACAGTACATGTCACTGGTGCATCCTCACAAAGAGCATCACATAAAATATTTAAAAATAAAATTGTGATAGAATATTGATAGACAGAATATCCAGGTTATATGCCATCTCTTATGCACCCAACCCCATCATCTCCTTCAGCCTCTCCTCAGGACAAGGATTGAGCTTGGTCATGGGCAGCCTGACACCTATTAAGGCAGAAGCTACAACAGTACTAACACCCATGTTTAGTTCAGTTATAACCATGAAGTCTATGGTTTCCCCAGCAATGGCCAGACAGAGCCAGTTAACACAGTGCAGACATGTAGGGGTATTGAGCTCTATACATTAATTTTGAACAATGAAAGACAGGTGAACTAAGAGAAGGGCAAGATAAACTTTGACCTTCCTTTTTTCTCACCCTGATAGACAATTCTGGGCTTCCTTCATGGCTCAGATGGTAAAGAATCTGCCTGCGATGTGGGAGACCTGTGTTCAATCCCTGGAGGAGATATGTCTGGAGAATCCCCATGGATAGAGAAGCCTGGCAGGCTATAGTCCAGGAGGTCACAGAACTGGACATGACTGAGTGACTAAGCACAGCACAGCACAATATACAATTCCAAACACAGTAATTCCATGTACCCTCTTCAGAGAAGCATTTTTGCCTGTATTCCCTTGTGAATTTGTGGTCAGCATGGTTATCCAAAAACTTCCAGTTCTTTCTCTCCTTCCCTAGAGCAGTCCTCATACTGTTCTCTCAGTCATGTTGCCCTAGTAATAGAGTAACCCTTCCCTCCAAAAAAATCTACAAAAGATTTACCATATAAGCTGAATTTTCAAAAAAATTTGGACTAAGACCATTGGTTACAACACTGGTCCTATAAACCTCCAGAATGAGAATTCAGACTTGCATTCTCACTGATCTGACATCAATGCAGATACAATATTTTTGTGGATAATTAGGGTGAGTAATAATGCTTAGCATGCACAGGTATCATACTTACTAAGGCTTTCAGAAGTGTTTAATTAGGAAAAAACTCAGATGGAAAGTGAAGAGTAGGAAGGTAACTGCTGCACTCGATTAATATAGAGGTGATCATGATTATAAGAAATTTTATGTGAGATGTCTGCTTCGGCCAAACATGGGGACTTTGCATGCATGCACACATACATGTAGGCTCAGGACTAACTGATTCTAACCTTAAGCATGCTGTGAAAAACCTAAGAAATTCTCAGGCCATATTAGAAGCCATTCTTAAATATTTCAGCTACAAGGAAGAGTGTTGAAAATGAAGTCAACTGAAAGGTTATAAGGTTGTAAATGCTACAACCAACAGCAAATATACAACCTTGATACATCTTGACCCTTACAAGGAAAAGTGGGGCCCTGAGATTTATGGGGATAGGTGTGTGAATGAGAATAAAATATATTGAAAATCTATGCTTTCCTGAACCCTGCTGGATAGAAGAAGGAGCCCCTTTCTGTTTTGCTAAGAATGGCCTCATTCAATGATCTGGTCTCTAGCAATTGCCTCCAAAGGTGATGGTGTTCTCCTCCATAGTTACCGCTGGTGTATGTTAGCCTCCAGATTTAGATTTTTTTTTATGTGAGCCATTTTTAAAGGCTTTATTGAATTTTATATAATACTGCTTCTGTTTTATGTTTTGATCTTTGGGCTGTCAGGGATGTAGCATCTTAGCTCCCCATCCAGGAACTGAATCCACATACCTTGCACTGGAAAGCAAAGTATTAACCACTGGAGTTCCAGGAAAGTCCTGAGGCTCCAGATTTTAAAGGGTCAAATCTCTGTCAGATCAAGTGAGAATGTAGAAACCCTGCTTACAAAAAAGAAAATTGTCTACAAACCATGAAATTTCAGGAGCCAGTTAATAAATAGTTGCAGACAAAGGTGATCTGGAGACTTTAGCCTGGAGTAACAGGATGTTAAATAAGAAGGCTGAGGTTTAAGTTGCTGTACAGTTAGGGACATATGGCAGAAAACTGGATGGTACTCTAGGTATCCAGGAAGGATACGGATACTAACCAATGACTCCGGAAAGGTCCAGCGAGAAGTGAAAGATCCCTAAGGTCCTGCATCAAAGCCAAACATTACAAGAGTGAGTTTTCTAGGGAACAGAGAGTAAGACATACTTTGCACATGACTTTTGTTTTCTCTGGATTAAATTATCCACTCTGGCATTGCCTTTCACAACCATCAGTCTTATTGTAAGACTTCTGCAGCCAATCCTTCAACAAAATTTTTGGGAAGTTCGTTAACTCCAGTTACAATTATTTAATAATATATTTTATAATTTTGATAATATCTATGCCTCAGCCAAGTAAATTATTTGAGTCTTTAGATAAATGTGATAAATTAATAAAATTAGTTTGAGTCAGAACCTTGCTTGCTGACTTTCAACTTAGAGCATGTGATGTTATCATAATTACCATATTGTACCTAAGTTAAAAAAAAATAATGTCTCTTCAGAAACTCTCTTGCTCATTCATTCACATTTGTGAACATATGTCTTACTAGGTGTCTGCACAGACCAAAGCCTTAATATTTGGGAAGAGGTAGAAGACAGGCCTCGTTACTTTCATTTGGAAGAACTCAACAGTGCACACTGCCAAGGCGCACAATTCCCACTTAAATAACACGAAAATATTTCATCCTAGAGCTACACAATGATCCCTGCATCTTGGATATTAACACTTGTAGCGTGTCAAAAGAAGTCAAAGTGTTAGTTGTTATGTTCTACTCTTTGCAACCCCATGGATTATAGTCCACCAGGCTCCTCTCTCCATAGGATTCTCCAGGAAACTGGAGTGGGTAGCCATTCCCTTCTCCGGGGGATCTTCCCATCCCAAGAACCTGGGTCTCCTGCATTGCAGGCAGATTGTTTACCATCAGAGCCATCAGGGAAGCCCATCAAACATACAATAAAGAAGTGAGATGACTTTAGAGAATGACCAGCTTGATGAAGAAGAACGTTAAAAAGCCAATGGAAGACTAGTGAGTATGTGGAAAGAAGTGTGCTTTATCTAGAGAAAACATGCTGTGATCCAGTTCAGCTTATTTGAGAAGATCTAGCAATAGGGAAATCTAGGGAAGAGCATTGTGAACATAACTAATTTCCAGTGTAAAGTTTAGGATAAGTTTGGAAGGTCTGGAGAGAAAAAAAAAAAAGAAATTTAATGCTATTGAAGATTGGGAACCAGGTGACAGTATTGCCACATGAGGACAGAGAAGTAGGTAAGGCCTTATATGTCACAGAAGGGATCTGACTTTTATTTCAATTGTGTGAAAATTCATTGATGTATTTAAAGCATGTTACTGACACAATCTGATCCGTACTATAAAATGTTACCCTGCATGCAATGAGGAGAAGAAACTGTGAGGAGTGTAAGGAATGAGAGTGTTCAGGAAGCCTGACTCATAGTTCTCAATTCTGAGCAACTGGCTGATTAAAATCATTAAATAAGGTGAAAACGGCTGAAGAGAGATGGAAAAGGCAAGGATTTGGTTCTCATTTTAGAGCCTCGAAGTAATGTAACCCTGCCGACACTTTGATTTTAGCTCAGTGAGATATCAGACTTCTTATGTGAAGTTTAAGATAATACATTTGCTTTAAGTCACTATTTTTTATTGAGGTGTAACTGACATGGGCTTCCCTGGTGACCCAGTCAGTAAAGAATCCACCGGCAATGCAGAAGACCTGGGTTTGATCCCTGGTTTGGGACGATCTCTTGGAGAAGGGCATGGCAACCACCTCCAGTATTCTTGCCTGGAGAATCCTCATGGAAAGAGGAGCCTGGCGGACTGCAGTCTATGGGGTCGCAAAGAGTCAGACATGACTGAGTGAGCATCCACCTCCCCCTGATTAAAGCATTATATTAGTTTCAGTTGTACAATATAAGGATTTAATAGTTAAGTCACTAATTTGGGGTAGCTTGTTAGAGCAACACTAGAAAACTATTACAGTTGTGCTATCCAAAATTACGATGTCCCCATAAAACTTTGTATTCATTAAAAAAATTTTTAAAAAGCTTTTTCATAGCACTTGTAATCATCGGAGGCTATTTTTACTTATTCGTTTAATTTATTACCTGTCTTTTATCACTAGATTGCACGTTAAATATGTCAGGAATTCCTGTGTCTCTTCTTTTAAATTTTTTTTTCAACTTTACTACAATAATCTTGAAGATGGTTTAGTGCATAGGAGCTCCTAAATTAAAACTGTTTTAAATAACTTATAAATTAATAACTTGAATCAGGTTTTCACTCACCTAAGTAAAACTATTCCAGCTCTGGCATCACCAAGGTGGAAAGTTAATGTAGACATTCACATGTTTCTTGACTGGGTCGAAGTCAAAACTCATACCAGAGAAACACGTTTTTGTTACCAAAACACTGGTTCATCATCATCTTCCATTACACTGTATTCTTCTAGAATTCTTCCTTTTATTTATTAAACATATTTGAATATAATATCCATAAGGCCACAATTTAGGCCTTAATTTGTTTCTGAAGTGTGAAGTATTAGTCACTTGGTAGTGTCCAATGCTTTGCCACTCCATGGACTGTAGCCTGCCAAGCTCCTCTGTTCGTGGAATTTTCCAGACAAGAATACTGGAGTGGGTTGCCATGCCCTTCTCCAGGGATCTTCCTGACCCAGGATCAAACCCAGGTCTCCTGCATTGCAGGCAGATTCTTTACCATTTGGGCCTACAGTATTCATCTTAGTTAACTGTTAACTGCGTCAATTCCCAGTTTAACAATACCACCTACACGCTAACCGCTAAACATACCTCTGCAGCTGAGAGACCTGTTTTCTGATCTCCAGACCACTGTTCAAATGTTTCCTAAACATTCCTTTGGTCCCACAAAGGCATGTAAAAGGCTCTTGTCCACTGGGGACAGGAGAGTCTGGACATGATTCTATCTTGCTAGTCAGATGGAGAGAGTGCTTTTGCATTATTTAGTCCAAAATTTATAAACCAATGAAGTCCTGGAGTCAATGCAGGCATTTTACACTTGCACTATGCTAAGATAATTTTCACAGAAAATGAAAACCTTGTGCTGTGCTAGAGGCAGTGCTTCCCATGTGATTCAATAGTAAAGAATCTGTCTCCCAGTACAGGAGACTCAGGAGATGCCTGTTTGATCCCTGGGTCGAAAAGATCCTCTGGAGAAGGGAATGGCAACCCACTCAAGTATTCTTGCCTGGTGAATCCCATGGACAGAAGAGCCTGGTGGACTACAGTCCATGGGGTCACAAAAAGTCAGACACAACTGAGTGACTAATACACATGCATGATCACGCATGCCAAAGTCAACTGGGTTTAACACCAGTCTGATAAGGGAGTAAAAAAGGCATCCCTTTCTCCAAACACATTTTCCTCTCAAACATGCAGACCAGAGAACATTTTACCATTCTCACTCTCAGCATATTCACTGTTAATGGAGATTAAGAGAAAGGAAAGAAGTTTCTGCTCAACTAATCTCTTCCATGTGACATAGACGTTTATTGAAACTGCCAGTTGAGGTGATTTTTCTCCTTGGCTGTCATATCTCTTTCCTTGGCTTTACGTCTTTGGGTTAAATGACCATTAGTTTTTGGAGGCAACCTGTCGCTAATGTCAGATTATGCAGTGAACTACTAGCTCGGGCACCTTGCTGGTGGATATCTCGCAGTACTAGACTCATTTAGAGGAGGAATTAACAGCACTCCTTAATGTAAAGGAAGAAATGGCACAGAAAGAAACACAACACTGAAATACAATAAAACAGTTTATAAATTAGAAAACACATTAGATACTATAACCTATCTCCTGCTTCTCAGTTTTGGATGAGATGACTGAAACTTAAATTGGTAAACTATTTTCTTTAGGAGACATTGTTTGATAAGTAGAATTTCAATTAAAGTTTCTTTTCTTTTTTTTTTTTTTTAGTGAAATGATCCCTCATTATTTTGGAGCACTGAGGAAAGAACTCACTTCTACACGAGTATGTGAATGCTGGGGTTGTAATAACAATCATAACACCTATTAAGCACACTGTGCCAGGCTTGGTGCTATACACTCGCTCTGATCTTATTTAAATTTTGTAAAATGAAAACAATAGATGTATTCATATTACTCTTTCAGAGATGAGAAAAAAGAAGGCACAAAGAGATGAAACAACTTTTTAAGGATTGTACCATAGTTAATGACTGAGATATGTCCTGGAAGTAGGGAAACATTCTCAAAAAGGGCAGGTCATGTGGGCACTATGGTCATTGGGGCTGTTCTGTTCGTTACTGGAATTTCAAGAGGAGATGCAGAGACTTCACTTCAGTAACTTCACCTTTCAAAGTGAGTTATAAATACCTATAACCCAGACATTTCCTCTGGGGATAATTAAGGGTTGTATCAGTGCATACTTTCCTGTCTGAGAATGCAAGCAATAATTCTAGAGGGGAAATGACAGGTTTAGGAGAAGTATGAGTGTGTGTCTGTGTGTAGGTGTGTGTACTGAGGTGTGTATCTTGGATGTAGTAGGAAGTACCCAGGCTTTTCCTACCATCTTCTGTGAGGGAGCTTTTCTTTCTCTGTATTAAGACATGTCTGGAAGTGCGGCTGTGTTTCCTCTTTCCCCTCCTTGACACAACATGGCAGGTCACATACAGCCTAATAAACAGAACAAACCTCCTTCTACCCCAAGGTGACTCAGGAGAGGGAGGCCTTAACAACATCTGTCTCCCCTCATTTAAAAGCCTCTTACCTGAAGCTTGGCCAGTGAAAAGTAAAAATCTGAGACTGAAATTCTCAGACGAGATGATAGCAACTAGGATACTATAACCAAGAGTAACCAGAAGACTGTAAATGACAATGAAACACTGTTTATCCTGTTGTGATTAACAAAACAATAGTGAGTGGTAAAGAGATGAGCAGCTGAAGCCAGAATGTAAATAAATATGTTGTTTTATTTTTAATATTTTGGTTAATGTAAAATATTAAAATGATAAAAAAAATCAGTACAACAGGCATTAATGGTAAGAAAAAATAGTTATGCCCATACTTCTGCATAATAGAACTCTCCAGAGGTTATTAAGTACACTGGTTTATCCTGTGCAATTCTGGTGGTTACTTTAATGCTTTTACATATAATGCATGTGTTTAATGTACAAGTATATTTATAAATATATGTGTGCATCTGTGTGTTTGTGTGTGTAATGTGACAGAACCTTTAATGAAAAGATATATATATTTGAATGGGAGCCGCAGTGTAGAAAACCAGCAACTTGAAAATATTAAAATACATTGTCAATTATTTTCAATTTGGATCTCCTAGATTAATTCTCTTTTTATACATATTTTATTATTTCTATATATTTAAAAATATTATACCAAATCTGATTTTCAACAAAATCTATTATATTCTAATTTGGGAAATTATACTTTAATATTACTAAAGCCATCTCTTCTTACATTACTCTGTTTTCATATGTTAGCTTTTTAGAATAGGAAAAAGGGGGCCAGAACGGCAGTGGCTAAAAGAAAAGGAAGGAAAAAGCCCATGAAAATAGAACAAAGGAAGGTCCGAGGACAGAAGTGAGGATCTCAGGTAAAGCAAACAGCACTCCTGGCTTGCCCAATTACATAGGGCAGGCCCAGGGGGAGGAAAAAACACATAAAAAGAGGAGCCAAAGGGCCAGGGCTTTCTATCCCACGCACGCGCACGCAAGTATTCTCTCTTTTTTTTCTCTCTCTCTCTCCTCTTCGTGTCATTTGGGTCGGCATGCCCCCACGCCTCGAGTATGTATTTTCCTTTATTTTCTAAATAAGACTGATCTGTCCGAGAACTATAACACGGACTGTCTGAGAGCTGTGACACACCAAGGGCTTTAACATCCGTAGCTTCAGATTTTTGTTGTGACAAGATAGAACCGAGGAAATTACACTCCCCTAACACATACACATTCAGAAAACGAAGATCATGGAATCCGGTCCCATCACTTCATGGGAAATAGATGGAGAAACAGTGTCAGACTTAATTTTGGGGGGCTCTAAAATCACTGAAGATGGTGACTGCAGCCATGAAATTAAAAGACGCTTACTCCTTGGAAGGAGAGTTATGACCAACCTACATAGCATATTCAAAAGCAGAGACATTACTTTGCCAACAAAGGTCTGTCTAGTCAAGGCTATGGTTTCTCCTGTGGTCATGTATGGATGTGAGAGTTGGACTGTGAAGAAGGCTGAGTGCCGAAGAATTGATGCTTTTGAACTGTGGTGTTGGAAAAGACTGTTGAGAGTGCCCTGGACTTCAAGGAGATCCAACCAGTCCATTCTGAAGGAGATCAGCCCTGGGATTTCTTTGGATGGAATGATGCTAAAGCTGAAACTCCAGTACTTTGGCCACCTCATGCGAAGAGTTGAGTCATTGGAAAAGACCCTGATGCTGGGAGGGATTGGGGGCAGGAGGAGAAGAGGACGACAGAGGATGAGATGGCTGAATGGCATCACTGACTCGATGGATGTGAGTCTGAGTGAATTCTGGGAGTTGGTGATGGACCGGGAGGCCTGGGCGTGCTGTGATTCACGGGGTCACAAAGAGTCAGACGTGACTGAGTGACTGAAATGAACTGAACTGAACTGAACACATAAAATTATTTTCACTATGAATATAAGTTCAGTTCAGTCTCTCAGTTGTGTCCAACTCTTTGCGACCCTGTGGACTGCAGCATGTCAGGATTCCCTGTCCATCACCAACTCCCCAAGCTTGCTCAAACTTATGTCCATCAAGTCAGTGATGCCATCCAACCATCTAATCCTCTGTGTTCCCCTTCTTCTCCCACCTTCAAAATTTCATAGCAGCAGGGTCTTTTCCAATGAGTCAGTTCTTCACATCAGGTGGCCAAAATATTGGAGCTTTAGCTTCAGCGTCAGTCCTTACACTGAATATTCAGAATTGACTGGTTTAAGCTCCTTGCAGTCCAAAGGATTCTTAAGAGTCTTCTCCAACACCACAGTTCAAAAGCATCAATAAATATGAATATAAGCTTATTGTGAATTTTAATATTTGACATTTTAATTGAAACAACTTCCTACTCATCAATACCTACTTTTTATTTTAAGCCAATATTTTTGCCTTTTTAATATATTTTGCTTTTAATTTCTATATTTTTTCAAATAGCTGATAAATGTTTTGTCTTTTCATGGCTCTTGCCTTTGATAAGTACTTGCACCTAGTAAGCAGTAAACAAGGAGTCCTTTAATATTATTATGTTTCTTGCAATAATAAGAAAAGCTTGGTTGCATCAAGATTTTTCTTTACAGTGAGCATGAGATGAACTAACCTATGTATTAGGGATTATCCAAAGTCAGAATAAGGAAGCCTATTCTTGAATCAACTTCATCCATACTAACTGCCCATTATTTCCCTGGAGAGATTATATAATGCATCAGAAAAGAATCCTACATTTTTTTTCCCCCTTGTGGCAGGCAAATTCCTAGCTGCCCTGAAAGCTCTAAATAAAGTCAGGGGTGGGAAGTGTGAATGCATAATATACTGTTATGTAAATGACATTAAAGGCTTCAGTTAGAACTTCTGATTTCTGCCTCCACCTCTCACTCCTTCCCTCTGATATACCTGCTCTCTCCAAGTCCAGAGCCCCTTTAGTTTCAAAAGCAGCTCAGCTTTGTTCTTCTCAGCATCTTCCTCCATGTGTGTATAGGCTGTGGCTTTCTCTGCTTTGCTTCATCAATAAATAGTCTACCATCCACTTTTCAAATTCTAGAAGTTGATTAAAATTTCCCATACACTGAGATGCTCCTGTAAATGCTATAAAATCATGCTTATTAATTACTAGTGTATTGATTTAATATGATTGGGAAATAAAAATGATATGAAAGCATGAATTTAGACTTTCATTTTACTGTGAAATCCACTCTAAGAATATATATTACTTTAAATTTTTATGATTATATTTATATTTCTTATGGCTTTTAACCCTGGGCAGTAGAGTCCCAGAAAGATCATCTCTCTAAATCTCACAGAAAAAGAAAAATGGTAGTAACAGTAGTAGTTAGATGGGCTAACTTCAAAATTATAATGATTTTGAACCCATTGAAGTAAAAAGGTCACCAAACAACCAACTGGTATCGGCTCTTTGAGAGATGATGTATACACTGAAAGAAGAAAAATAGAGACCAGTCATTTGGTGAAGATGCAAAGCTAAGAGTGTAGTTAGAATAGTTGTAAACTGATGAAAGCTGAGTGTACTCCAGAAAAGACTGGGGAAAAAAAATCCCAAGAGGCATTCACATGATGGATCTAGACCTGGGCCAGTAGAAAACGACTGTGCAGGAAGGGCAAGAAACTCCAGCAGGATCCTCTTCACTGTTCACTAATGAAGAAAAACCTTACTCTCTGGGAATGAAAGGAAAGCAACTAAGAACTGCAGTCCCCATGGCACTGGTGAATTCCACTGACAGAATAGATCAGGATTGAACAACAAACCAAAACTATTTCTTAGGAAGGAGCCCACAACTAAATCAGACAAGGAGCAACAGGTCTCAAAGTAGCTATAACCTCAGACCAAGAGACATGATTTCAGGTCAACATTGAGAGTTAATTAGAACATCAGAGAATGCACTTCTAAGACCACACCCATACCATTATGGTATGGGCTTCCCTTGTAGCTCAGTCAAGTAAAGAATCTGCCTGCAGTGCAGGAGACCTGGTTCGATCCCTGGGTTGGGAAGATCCCCTGGAGAAGGAAATGGCAACCCACTCCAGTATCTTTGCCTGGAAAATCTCATGGACAGACGAGCCTTGTGGGCTGCAGTCCATGGGGTTGCAAAGAGCCAGGCACAACTGAGCGACCAACATTAAGTACAGAAGTTTCAAATAATAAGTACAGAATACTGAGAAACAGGAAAAGAGAAAGAGCATGCAGAGACTCTGAGGTATGCCACAGGGGAAGACCTAGTACTCAGCATGGAAAGACATCGATCTAAAACACCAAATTCCATCTAAATACAAAGTACTTGTATAGGAATTGAAACCTGCAGTACAGTAATGATAACTATACTGACCACACTACAAAACCAGCCCAAGTCAACTATATTAAAGGTTTAGTGAAGAAGTGTGCCGACTTGCAAGCATACATGTTATCTACCTCAGTTTCTTCTTTCCTACGTGTGATGTCAGCATTAAAGTACAATAAATTGTATAGGTGAAGGTAAGAAAAAACACACTTAGAATAGACAAAGCAACAATCTGAGCCAGACTCAGGTATGACACATGACACATGTTAGAACTGTCTGACATGGAGTTTTAAATCACTGTAATAAAACTGTTAATTAGAATGCAATGTGGGAGGGGAGACTCGGTAGGGAGAGAGACACTCTTGACTCCACTCTTCCCTGGTATGCCATGATCCATGGAATGACACGAAATTTGCCCATGAATTAGCTCCCTTCTTGGATTTTCTTCCACTAAGAACTCCCAACACAGCACCAGCTGCCCATCCTAAGTCAAGGGCAGCCTCTTCCATCATGATTAGCCTACGTTGCCTTGTCAGGAGGACTTCCCAGGTGGCGCTAGTGGTAAAGAAGTTGCCTCTTGATGCAGAAGACATAAGAGATGCAGATTTGATCCTTGGGTTGGGAATATCCCCTGGAGGAGTGTATGGCAGCCCATTCCAGTATTGTTGCCTAGAGAAACCCATGGACAGAAGAGCCTGATGGGCTAAGTCCATCGGGTTGCAAAGAGGCAGACACAACTGAACATGCACCCATGCACAGCTTTTCAGGAAACCAACCCCATACCCTCAGATGAGGCCTTGGCTGCTTTAGTTTGTACCAAGTTCTGGAGAATGATGTCAAGTTCTCGGCAGTCTTTATAGTTCCTGTGCTAAGCTCCCATCTTCTCCCCAGGGTGGGGTCACACCAATCCTTTGAAGCCATAGAGCACAGTCAACAGTGGCATGCTATGCTATGCTATGCTAAGTCACTTCAGTTGTGTCTGACTCTGTGCAACCCCATAGACGGCAGCCCACCAGGCTCCCCGTCCCTGGGATTCTCCAGGCAAGAACACTGGGGTGGGTTGCCATTTCCTTCTTCAATGCATGAAAGTGAAAAGTGAAAGTGAAGTCGCTCAGCCGTGTCCGACTCTTAGCGATCCCATGGACTACAGCCTACCAGGCTCCTCCGTCCATGGGATTTTCCAGGCAAGAATACTGGAGTGGGGTGCCATTGCCTTCTCCGCAACAATGGCATAGTAAGAGGCAACTGAGGGCTCTGGGCCTACCTGGCTCAGGAAAGCAATTGGGTGGATAAAGCTGTCTTTCCTTGTGTGCTGTCTCCACTTATCTCAACTCCTTTTATACCTCACCCCACTCCCAACAAAAAGTAAAAATCATCAGAATGTTTTTTTCTGTCAATTGCGTTGTGCTAAAATAAACAATCTGCAGTTAAAACATGTTAAAATTAGAGAGATGAACAATATGTGAGATCAAATGAGTGATTTCAACAGAGGGATGAAAGCTATAAGAACGAATAAGACAGAAATGGTGGGAAAAACACACACACACGCACAACAGCTGAGATGAAGAACATCTTTGATACACTCATCAAAAATTTGATGCAGGCAAGGAAAGAATCAGTGAACTTAGAGAAACAATACATATTGAAACACAAAGAAAAATTTTTTTAAAAATAGAGAATTTAAGATCTGTGGAATGATATTAGTCACTCAGCCATGTCCAACTCTTTGCAACCCCATGGACTGTACCCGACCAGGCTCCTTTGTGCATGGGATTTTCCATGCAAGAATACTGCAGTGGGTAGACATTCTTTTCTCCATAGGATCTTCCTAACCCAGGGGTCAAACCCAAATCTCCTGCATTGCAGGCAGATTCTTTACCACTGAGCCACCAGTAGTAGTCTAACAGCATAGTTGGGATCTTAGAGAAAAAAAAAAGTAACAGAAAAAAAATACTTAAAAAAAAAAATCACCGAGAATTTCCCAAGATTAAGGACAGGAAATATAGCACATATCTAAGATGCTCAGAGGAACAAAGCAAGAACAAGCAATTATCATAAATATATCCTATTCAAATGTCAAAAACCAAACGTAAAGAAAACCTTAAAACAGCCAGAAAAAAATAAATACAAACAGAGGAACAAATTATGAAAATATCATGCAAGCCAGATAAAATAGAGGGACATTTTAAAATACTTAAAGAAAATAATTTAATGTTCTTACCTAGAAATCTATACTCAGAGAAAGTAATCTTTTAAAGATGAAACAGCAATTAGCTTTTCTTAGAGAAGCAAAAACTCACAGAATTCACTGCCAACACACGTTCTCCACGAAAAACGTTAGAAATGTTCTTCAAGCAAAAATAATGTGATGTCAGACTAATATGTGAATCTACAAAAAAAGAAGAGTTCTGGAATGGAATAATCAATGGGGAAAAAATTCTCTTACCTTTAAATATTATTAAATATAACTGTTTATATTTTTACAGAATAGGTAAAAGGGCAATGGCAAAATATCAAGAGATGGAAATGAGGATTAGTAATAATCTACAGCAGATTTTTCACTAAATATGAAGCAGCAAATTATTAATTAAAAGTCAACTCTTTTTATATGTAGATGTATATAATCAGAAGATGCATATAATCAGCATTGTAAATGCTCATTCCTTTCTGTGATTGGCTTATTTCCCTTTGCATAATTTTCTCAAGGTCCATTAGTGTTTTCACATATTGCAGAATCTGCAATAATGCTGGGTGA
This sequence comes from Bos javanicus, assembly GCF_032452875.1. NCBI lineage: Eukaryota > Metazoa > Chordata > Mammalia > Artiodactyla > Bovidae > Bos > Bos javanicus. The sequence continues at coordinate 63,114,211 of NC_083879.1, read as the reverse complement.
TATTGCACTGTGTATATATGTTATACTTTCCCAACTTTTAGCTACTAATGGGCACTTAGGTTATTTGCACATCTTGGCTACTGTAAATAATGCTGCAATGAACTTGAGAGTACAGATATTTCTTTGAGATCCTCATTCCAATTACATGAGTTATCTAAAAAGGCAAATTCATAGAATCAAATAGTGGAATAGTGGCTGCCAAAGGCTGAGGGGAGGAGGAAATGATAGGTAACTAATGATCAACATAAACTTTCAGTTAATTAAGACAAATAAACTCTAGAGATCTGCTGTATGTCACTGTGCCTGAGTCATCAATAATGTATTGTACACTTAAAATGGTGTTGAGAGGTTAGATCTTATATTAAGTGTTCTTAACATAATAAAGTGTAAAAAAGTATATAAATCTAATACTTCATGTAAAATATTGCAATTATCAGATTAGATTAAAAATAATCCATCTAAAAATTTCACTTTAAATCTGAAATTAAAGATAAAAGATGGAAAAGATATACCATACAAACACGCAGAAAAACTACAATACCAATATTAACATAAAAAACTGAAATTCATAACAAGTAATATTATCAGAGATAAAGCAAAATATCACATAATGATAAGGGAAATTATACCTTTAAGAAGACATGCAAACCTTAAATATGTATTCATCTGAAAATAGAGTATCCAAATTCATGAAGCAAAAAGCTGTGAGAAATGAGAAGAGAAACAGTCAAATGTACAATTACACATGGAAACTTTAATATCACCTTTTCAGTAATTAACACAATAGGCAGAAAATCTGCAATGACAGAGAAAACTTGAACACCACCACCAAGCAAGTAGTCCTAATAGGCTGTTACAAAATGTACCTTGCTCAAATAGCATAATATGCTTTCTCTTAAAGTGAACACGTAATAAAAGAACATCCACTAAGAAAGGTTATCAGATCAGATCAATCGCACAGTCGTGTCCGACTCTTTGCGACCCCATGAATCGCAGCACGCCAGGCCTCCCTGTCCATCACCAACTCCCGGAGTTCACTCAGACTCACGTCAGATTATAGTCTTGGTCATTTAAAAAATCCCTCAGATTTAAAATAAATCAAACTGTGATTTGTTTCACACATAATATAATTGAGTGAAAAATTAGTAATAAATATATATCTGGAAATGTATCTAAGTATCCCAAAATTACCAATATACTTCTAAACAACAATTAGCACAAAGAGCCATTTCAAGGGACATTTCAAAACATATTTAACCTGAAGGAAAATGAAAATATAACACATTAAAATTTGTTCTCAAGGTACATCAGTATTGTCATATTTTCCTAACGGCTGCCAAACCCTTGTCTGTGGGGTATGTGTGTATGTGTGTGTGTATGTGTGTGTGTGTGTATATGTGTATGTGTGTGTGTGCAGGGTTTAATAATACAATACAAATAAAATTATTTGTCTTGCTGTTTACATTTTAAGGATCCTTTGATCTTTTATTTCATGGTTTAGCATTAATAAATGGTTGATACTCAAGATAAAATACAATGCATAGGTGTGTATTCTGAGGACTAAATTATGACAGATAAAGGCCCTTCAATTTTTTTCCATGTATTAATATCTGTATGATAAATGCTTGATAGTATTAACTCAGCACTTCTCTGGACCACATGTATAATCTCTTATGCTTCAATTACTAGAGTAAATGGTATATATGATACATAATTTTATGGAAATTATTTATATGTAAATATAAAATTCTGTATTTGTGCATATATTCAGGCTCCCCAGATGGATCAGTGGGTAAAGAATCTGCCTGCAATGCAAGTGACACAGGAAACACAGGTTTGACACCTCAGTGGAGAAGATCCCCTGGAGGAGGAGGTGACAACCCACTCCAGCATTCTTGCCTGATAAATCTCCAAATTATAGAATTTTGTATTTGTATTTTAGGTAAACACAAACATTTGCCTCTCCCACACACTACAACAAAAAGTAGCCTCCACTTGCAGCAACTAAAGAAAGCCCAAACAGCAATAAAGACCCAATGCAGCCAAAAACAGATACATAAAATTAAATATAAATTTTACTCATAAATTGAAATAAAATTTGCCTCAAAAGATAAGTACAGAGAAATAGTATTCTTGAAGCATTTAGTATTTCATTCATTCAAAGAACAAATATTTCTTAACCACACAATTTCCAAGCAATTCTCTAAGCCTTGAAGATACATCAGTAAACAGAGCAGTATTTTTTTTTTAATTCCGTACAAGTTTTTATTTTAAAGGGGGAGAGTAAAAATAAAAATAAAAAATAGTATGATATATTTAGAAGAGATACATAGAAAAGTATGAAAAGGTTATAAGGATTGTAGCAGTGTGCTAGAGATTGTTTTTGTAATTTTTCTTAGCGTAGTTAGAAAATGCCTCACTGAGAAAGGAACTTCTCAACAAGGACAAGAAAAGTAAGGGAGCAAGCTGTGTGGACATTTGAAGGCAAGCTTTGCCTACAGCCCTAGGAACTGCATTTTGTGGTTGAGCCAGGCATGCGGGGGACATTTTTTCAAAAAGTTGATCCAAGAGAGAGGCAAGTAGGATACATGATATCACAGAATTAAGGCTTTGAGGGGAGAGAGCTGACAATATAAGGCCTTTAAGTTTTGTAGGCACTCAAAAAATCTGGAACATCTCCTTCAGCCCTAAAAATGTAAAGATCAAGAGGAAATATACAAATGTCCAAAATGGTCTTTCAAAGGGAATGTTACATAAACAGCCTTCATTTACATATTAATGTCCAGGAGTGGTTACTAATAAATTATACTCAAAAGAGTAGGAAAAAAGCAGGTAGATCTGAATTAAGTTTGATAACTAAAGCACAGATGTCTTTGTTGACAGGGCTACTACAATTAAAACAAGAAAAAAAGGAGATTTTTAAGTTCCCCTCTTTAAAAGTGTTATGTAAATTTTAAGTAAAACACAAGGATACATAGGTAGAGTTGTTTTAAATAAACTAAAGGATTCTAAAATTAATTTTATTAAAATATTTGTTTTCATGCTTTGAAATCATCATGGTGAATTAATAATGGATAGAATATACTGAAGTGACTTAGCAGTAGCAGCAGAATGGAATAAACTCCAGTATGGAATAAACTATGATCGGAATTTATCAGGCATGGACTGTGACATGAAAACTGGAACAAGTATGAACTGGAAATTATTGAGGTTAGGAAAAAAATGGGTTAATATCCCTTAAATATCATGCAAAGTTAGAACTTTATACCTTGAGTATCATGCAACAGTTAGAACTGGACATGAAACAACAGACTGGTTCCAAATCGGGAAAGGAGTACATCAAGGCTGTATATTGTCATTCTGCTTATTTAACTTATATGCATAGTACATCATTGAGAAGGCAATGGCACCCCACTCCAGTACTTTTGCCTAGAAAAATCCCATGGACAGAGGAGCCTGGTAGGCTGCAGTCCATGGGATCGCTAAGAGTTGGACACGACTGAGTGACTTCACTTTCACTTTTCACTTTCATGCATTGGAGAAGGAAATAGCAATCCACTCCAGTGTTCTTGCCGGGAGAATCCCAGGGATGGGAAGCCTGGTGGGCTGCCGTCTATGGGGTCACACAGAGTCGGACACGACTAAAGTGACCTAGCAGCAGCAGCAGCAGCAGCATAGTACATCATGTGAAATGCCAGGGTGGTTGAAGCACAAGCTGGAATCAAGATTGCCAGGAGAAATATCAATAACCTTAGATATGCAGCTGACACCACACTTACGGCAGAAAGCAAAAAAGGAACTAAAGAGACTCTTGATGAAAGTGAAAGAGGAGAGTGAGAAAACTGACTTAAAACTCAACATTCAGAAAATGAAACTCATGGCATCCAGCCCCATCACTTCATGGCAAATAGATGGGCAAACAATGGAAACAGTGAGGGACTTTATTTTTCTGGGCTCCAAAATCACTGTAGATTGTGACATGAAATTAAAAGATGCCTGCTCCTTGGAAGAAAAGCTATGATCAACCTCGACAGCATACTAAAATGCAGAGACGTTACTTGCCAACAAAGGTCTGTCTACTCAAAGCTATGGTTTTTCCAGTAGTCATGAATGGATGTGAGAGATGGACTATAAAGAAAGCTGAGCGCTGGAGAATTGATGCTTTTGAACTGTGGTGTTGGAGAAGACTCTTGAGAGTCCCTTGGACTGCAAGGACATCCAACCAGTCCATCCTAAAGGAAATCAGTCCTGAATATTCATTGTAAGGACTGATGTTGAAGCTGAAACTCCAACACTTTGGCCACTTGATGCGAAGAACTTACTCATTGGAAAAAACCCTGATGCTGGGAAATATTAAAGGTGGGAGGAGAAGGGGAAGACAGTGAATTAGATGGTTGGATGGCATCACTGACTCGATGGACATGAGTATGAGCGAGCTCTGGGAGTTGGTGATGGACAGGAATGCCTGGTGTGTTGCAGTCCATGGGGTTGCAAAGAGTCAGACACAACTGAGCAACTGAACTAAACTGATCATGCAAAGATATTTAATGTTTATGGTAGAGTTGGTAGAAAGTACACTAGTTCTATAAAAGCTCAGGGAGAAAAGAAGCATTTAGCAGTGTGAGAATTCTCCCTCTGACTTGAAAAAAGAGTGAAACTTCTAAAATGCAAATTGACTTTGTCTTTAAACATTTTCAAAAGGTCCCTTTGACCTTAAAATACAATTAAAATTGCTTAATATAGTTGTGTAAAAGTCCCATAGCCTGTTTATCTTGCCTGTCTTATTTTTCACGATCCCCCTCACCCCCTCACATATTCTAAGCTACAGTGATATTGAAAACCTCTCAGCAGCAAGCATAAAATATCTTCTCTACTCTGTGAATTCTCAAACAAGCATTTTCCTCTGTCTCAAACAATCTTGGCCTTTCTACTTCAGTTATCAGATTAAATGTAATCTTTCCTGACCATCTCTTGACTGGTGTGGCTCGATAATATTTTTAGATATAATTTGGGAAGCTTTTTTCTTCTTGTCTAACCACATTTTCTTCTTTCTCTTTCTCCATAATTCTTGGAATATCAGGTCTCATGCTTTTCTGCCTCCAGGGAGTTGTCTGCCAGGGGTAAAAAATAAGTAGTACAAGTCAGCAGGACTCCTGAGCTTTTGTCTTCAAAATTTTAAAATCATGAAGGAAGGTTGGGTTTCCAGTAAAAAGGACTATATGAAAAAGTTCGAGGGAAGAGAGTGATAAGCCTAGCCAATAATTACATGAAAAAAATTATACCAGGAAGTGAGAAGCACAGAAGCAGTGTTGGCTCCCTTGCCCTCAGCACTGGGATGCTGTTCTCTGCCACTGCCCAAGTAAGATCAACACTGGAGGTGGCTTAGGTCCATGCAGTATCTTTGGGCTACAGAACATGCAGAAACTGTTAACAGTGCTCATTATAGATACTTAAGACATGTTATTTGGGGGGAATGACTGTACCAGAGTATAAAGCCAGAGCATGATCCTCCTAGAATTAATGAGACAACATTTACTAAGGACCCGGAGGCACAGAAGGCTGGTAGAAAAATTTTAACTATAGAAAATAAAGTGACAATGTGTCATAGCAACCTATTATTATTATAAGAGAATCCACCATGTTTTATGTTGATCATTTAATTGTGTTTATTTTCCCGTAGAAAGGGGTCTATGTTGCTTTACATTTTATTCCCAAATGTCTAACACTAAATGGGAATTAAAGATATTATGCTTAAAGAAATGGATACAAGACTATGAATTATCAGTTTGGCCTCCTGGAATGATTTCCATTCAAATGACATTATTGTTACCAGAAATTTTTAAAAACCACCTGATTCAGTTTTATATCTTCTATCTAATATTCTCTTCATTCTCTGTACCCCACCCCCTTCTTTTTAAATCTGCAGTCACATACTGTGATAGCAATGGCTTTGTAAAACACTTCAAGTGGTACATACATACTATTTACTCTCATCTGCATTAGAGGAAAATGTCTCTCTTACCAGATTTCAAGCCTATTAGAAAATAAACAGGCATATGTGAAGATCAATTTAAGAAGATGACTTAAATCTGTGCATAAGTGGGCTTCACATAATGCTAACATCACTGTGGGATTCTCACTTCTACCCTATAATACTTTCAACTGAGACATGGAGAGGTATCTTCATTGCTGGCAATCAGATAACTAAGGGAAAGTTATTGAGCCAGGGATTTTTTTGTTCATTATTCCCAAATAACCAGTCATATATATTTGACAACAGGCTCATCTTATAGGCAGCAGGTAGAATTCACCTGCATAGTGTGTGCATAAGAATGACACTTTCAAGATAGGTGTTAGCAGCTTGGAAGAAAATCTCAGAGACAACAGTGATGTACTATCTTAATTGTGGTATCAGTTCTCTTGATGTTCCAGAAGATTACATTTTATAGAGAAATATGAACACCGATGGCTTTGAGAAATTTTGGACACAGCTTAATCCATTTATTTAATTTATATTCTACTTCTATATGTGTACAAAAGAATGACACATAATAGATATCTGAGTCTAAATAAACTTGAACAAGTTTTTCCCATAAGCATAAAACAAAATGTGATGTGGTCAGAATTTTTTTCCATAATTGCATCTATAATGTTTTCTATTAATTAGTGTCTCATAAAATATTGGAATACCTTTCAACTAATGGCATCATGCATTAGAGGAAATATAGTTCATTAATATAATCTTGTAATTAGTCAATATCAAGTGAGATCAAGTGGGAATAGTACTTATTTGGTATTTCAGAGATAACCAACTCCAGGCTCTTTTGACCAACTGACTATGGATATTAATTTAATACAGATCATTGGAATTAATAAGGCAATAAAGAAAATTCTATTTGAATCAAGATTCATAAGAAATATGCTGGACATTTAGCTGTTAATAACTTAATAGGTATTCATTTCCTTCTAAATAAATCCTGACTTCCAAAACTCAGTACTGTCTTCCAGAAAGAGAAAATGTCAGAATCCATTTTATTCTCATTGCCTTTCTGCTGTGAAAAAATAAGCTTTTATTAGACTAGGCAGGCTTGTAGCAGTAATCTTGGCTATTGTATCCAGATTCTGTTATAGATCTCTTTCTTATGATAAAAGATTTACATGGTCTCTTTTTTGACTAATCTGATTTCAGACTCTGGCTTCACCTTCCTTAATTTCTTGGTCCTCAGTGTGCACATCTTGACTTTAAGCTGTTTTCTGTGGCTCCCAGTTCTCCTTCTCTCATATTTCAATTTTACTCTTGTGTGCATGTAACAAATTCTGTATTATCTACCGCAGACCTTCCTTTTCTATTATGACTCAGCCCTAACCCTGGGTAAACTTTTTTCACTGAGATTTTGGATCCACAGCTCTAGGAGACAATCCTCTGTCTTCCTGGCAAATAGTAAAGTTTCCAGGGTATGATCCACCAGTGCTTTGGCTTTTAAAAATCACGTCTCCTAGAAGCATGAACACTACTTCAATAAACTTCTCTAGTTTCTAGTCAGCTTAATTTTTACAATAAAATAAAGCTTTTAGAATCTGCTAGAGGATGTTCCTAGTTGTATGCACTGCATGTTTTAAGGCTCCAGAACAACACAGTATAAATTCATGTCAGTTCTTCAGTTTAATACAGGTTTGTTTAACAAGACAAACAAATTGAACCTCCTTTAGTATAAGTACTTGACTTCAGTTCAGTTCTGTTCCGTTCTAAACCTCAGTCCTGTCCAACTCCTTGTGACCCCGTGGACTGCAGCACACCAGGCCTCCCTGTCCATCACCAAATCCCAGAGCTTGCTCAAACTTGTGTCCATCAAGTCAGTGATGCCATCCAACCATCTCATTCTCTGTCGTCCCCTTCTCCTCCCGCCTTCAATTGTTCCCAGCATCAGGGTCTTTTCCAATGAGTCAGTTCTTTGCATCAGGTGGCCAAAGTATTGGAGTTTCAGTTTCAACATCAGTCCTTCGAATGAACACTCAGGACTGATCTCCTTTAGGATGTACTGGTTGGATTTCTTTGCAGTCCAAGGGACTCTCAAGAGTCTTCTCCAATACCACAGTTCAAAAGCATCAATTCTTCGGCGCTCAGCTTTCTTTATAGTCCAACTCTCACATCCATACATGACTACTGGAAAAACCATAGCCTTGACTAGGTGGACCTTTGTTGGCAAAGTAATGTCTCTCCTTTTTCATATGCTGTCTAGGTTGGTCATAACCTTCCTTCCAAGGAGTAAGTGTCTTTTAATTTCATGGCTGCAATCACCATCTGCAGTGATTTTGGAACCCCAAGAAATAAAGTCTGTCATCTATTTACCATGAAGTGATGGGACTGGATACCATGATCTTAGTTTTCTTAATGTTGAGCTTTAAGCCAGGATTTTCACTCGCCTCTTTCACTTTCATTAGGAGCCTCTTTAGTTCTTCTTCACTTTCTGCCATAATGCTGGTGTCATCTGCATATCTGAAGTAACTGATATATCTCCCCACAATCTTGATTCCAGCTTGTGCTTCATCAAACCCAGCATTTCTCATGATGTACTCTGCATATAAGTTAAATAAGCAAGGTGACAGTACACAACCTTGACATACTCCTTTTCCTATTTGGAACCAGTCTGTTTTTCCATGTCTAGTTCTAAACCGTTGCTTCCTGACCTGCACACAGATTTCTCAGGAGACTGGTTAGGTGGTCTGGTACTCCCATCTCTTTAAGAATTTTCCACAGTTTGTTGGGATCCGCACAAAGGCTTTGGCATAGTCAATAACGCAGAAATAGATGTTTTTTTCTGGAACTCTCTGCTTTTTTGGTGATCCAGAAGATGTTGGCAATTTGATCTCTGGTTCCTCTGTCTTTTCTAAATCCAGCTGAAACATCTGGAAGTTCATGGTTCACATACTGTTGAAGACTGGCTTGGAGAATTTTGAGCATTACTTTCCTAGCGTGTGAGATGAGTGCAAGTGTGTGGTAGTTTGAGCATTCTTTGGCATTGCCTTTCTTTGAGATTGGAATGAAAACAGACCTTTTCCAGTCCTGTTGCCACTGCTGAGTTTTCCAAACTTGCTGGCATATTGAGTGTAGCACTTTCACAGCATCATCTTTTAGGATTTGAATACAATCTTACTTGGAGCTCGAACATCCATCTTTCTCTCTGATCATAGTTATAGCAGCATTGTTCTTCTAATTCCTACTATGTATTTAAATAATATCCATGAAACACATTAAATCTAACATATACCATCCCTCTGTTTTACCTCTGACTTCAACATTGCACACATTTCCTTTCTAACCCAAGCTATAATCTGCCTGGGAATTATATTAAAAATGATATTCCACAGCCTTAACCTGGAATGGTAGCACCAAACTGACACCAGACAATTTCCGGAACTCTTATCTCATAGTTCAAAATTTACCCACTGCTCTTCTGTGTGGCCACTTATATGTCATAACAAATCCGTATAGATGCACACATGGTTTCTGGGCTTTCTTTTACTCTCTTATAATACTCTGCCTTCTCTTGTATAATATCACTGTTTTCATTATCCCATTTTTATAATAAGGCTTGAAATATAGAATGGCTTGTTCATTTACAGTTTAAGGACCTTTTCTAGTTTCCCCATAAAATGCAAGATGAGCTTGTTAAATTTCACTGAAAACAAAGGCTTGTTTGTATTATAAAGATAACTGCATTTTATCTGTATATTAATTTGGGTACAAATTTCTCTGTCAAATAGCTCTCCTTTATCTCTCTTTGCCTCCTTAAATCTTAATTCAGAAATATTTCATCTACTAGCCATTCAAAATTCTTGCCCTATCTGAGTAACTGAGCAACAGTGTAGTGACTAGCCTACATGAAGCCATGGATGAAGAATGTCAGCTTTTCGGACAGACAGGGCCATGTGACATTGTTCCATGGAGCTAGAAGGCTTACCTATTACCAGGCACTTTTCTCAGCAGGGAAAACTACAACCAAGGTTCTACATTTGAAAAGTGAATACAAATTTGATCACATCCTCATATAGGATAGTTTAAACTTCTTACTCTGCAATAATCAAGTTCTGGTAGCTTTTACTGCTTTCTAACCTGGAACCAGATCAGTCATGCTAAACCATAGTAACCTTGGTTACACATCTATCATTTTTTTAAATCCATTTTCTCTCATTTTTTAATGTTATATTTAATATTTACTGTTATGAGTGTGTAATAGAGGGAAGGATACACAGTGAGAACTTAATGGGGAATGGCTTTTACTCAATCTTCCAAAGTTAACTTTTCAAATTTGTTTTAAAATTTGCATTCTTTTTAATTGAAGCAGAAATCATAAAATTTACCATCTTAACTGTTTTTGAGTGCATGGTTCAGTGTATGCGTGTGTGTGTGTGTGTGTGTTAGTCGCTCAGTTTTGTCCAACTCTTTGTGACCCCATGAACTGTAGCCCACCAGGCTCCTCTGTCCATGGAATTCTCCGGCCAAGAATACTGGAGTGGATAACCATTCCCTTCATCAGGGGATCTTCCTGACATTGGGGTTAAACCTGGGCCTCCTGTATTGCAGGCCCATTCTTTACTGTCTGAACCACCATATGATTCAGTAGTGTTAAGATTATTTTCATCGTAAGGAGATCTCCAGGACAAAATGAAACTCTAAACCCATTAAGGAACAACTTTTCTTTTTCCCTTCCTGCCAGTTCATGGTGACCACATTTCTACTTCCTATTTCTATGTTTTGACTTCTTCAAATACCTCATTGAAGAGGAATCATGGTTCCAAATAGGAAAAGGAGTACATCAAGGCTGTATATTGTCACCCTGTTTATTTAACTTATATGCAGAGTACATCATGAGAAACGCTGTAGTGGAAAACACAAACTGCAATCAAGATTGCCGGGAGAAATATCAATAACCTCAGATATGCAGATGACACCACCCTTATGGCAGAAAGTGTAGAGGAACTAAAAAGCCTCTTGATGAAAGTGAAAGTGGAGAGTGAAAAAGTTGGCTTAAAGCTCAACATTCAGAAAACGAAGATCATGGCATCCGGTCCCATCACTTCATGGGAAATAGATGGGGAAACAGTGGAAACAGTGTCAGACTTTATTTTTCGGGGCTCCAAAATCACTGCAGATGGTGACTGCAGCCATGAAATTAAAAGACGCTTACTCCTTGGAAGGAAAGTTATGACCAACCTAGACAGCATATTCAAAAGCAGAGACATTACTTTGCCAACAAAGGTCCATCTAGTCAAGGCTATGGTTTATCCTGTGGTCATGTATGGATGTGAGAATTGGACTGTGAAGAAGGCTGAGTGCCGAAGAATTGATGCTTTTGAACTGTGGTGTTGGAGAAGACTCTTGAGAGTCCCTTGGACTGCAAGGAGATCCAACCAGTCCATTCTGAAGGAGATCAGCCCTGGGATTTCTTTGGAAGGAATGATGCTAAAGCTGAAAGTCCAGTACTTTGGCCACCTCATGCAAAGAGTTGACTCATTGGAAAAGACTCTGATACTGGGAGGGATTGGTGGCAAGAGGAGAAGGGGACGACAGAGGATGAGATGGCTGGATGGCATCACTGACTTCATGGATGTGAGTTTGAGTGAACTCTGGGAGTTGGTGATGGACAGGGAGGCCTGGTGTGCTGCGATTCATGGGATTGCAAAGAGTCAGACACGACTGAGCAACTGATCTGATCTGATCTGATCATGCAGTATTTGTCTTTTGTGCCTAACTTATTTTACTTAGCATAATGGCCTCAACATTCAACCATTTTGTAGCATTTCACAGAATTTCCTTAAGGGTACATAGTATTTCCTCTTACACACACACACACACACACACACACACACACACACACACACACACACCACATTTTGTTCATCCATTCATCTGTCAAGGGACCATTAGTCACAGCCAACAAACAGGTATATAATCACATATCTGGACATTTCTACATACAAGAAAAATGAACAACCAACTGCACTGTTCCACTCCCTGACCACGAGGGTATCCCTTCATCACTGTCCCTCAGGGATGTCTCAGAAAGAGGTTATAATGCAGCACTTTTGGCAGGCCCTGCATATTGATTAGAATCACCTGTAAACCAGGTCTAAGTCTTCTCTTCCTCAGTTAACTGATCACAGGAAACTCCCCATTAAGTCAAAGGTTCATGCTTAAAGAGGGAAGGCAGTGTAGAAACAACAGTAACCATGGACATTCGGGCCCATTCTTTATGTACTTTACCTGTGACTTTAAGGCCTGCTCAGCCCCAATCTTATATATATACATATTGCTTCCATTGAATGAGGGAGTGCTGCTGTATACAACCAAATATATGCCTTGGTGGCCTGAGAACGCCCAGAACATCATGGGCAGCTAGGTACCATGGCAACCCGTGCCCCATGGTTAAACAATCAGTCTCTACTAAGGCCCAGTAGTAGGCTAAGCAATGTTTCTCCAAAGATAAGTAGTTAATCCAATTAAAAAAAGGGCAGAGGATCTGAACAGACATTTTTCCAAAAAGATATACATAGATAGGTTCAACAGGTACATAAAAAGTCTGCATCATTAATCACCACCTAAACAATGTATTTTGATTGGCAATATCAATCAATTTACATTTAAAAGTAATTACTGATATTAAAGGACTATTTCCATTTTACTCATTCTTTTTTGTACATCCTGTACTTTTTTGTCATTCCTTTCCTTCCGGCCTTCCTGTGTTTTTTTTTTTAAATGCTTTTCTAGTAGTGACATGATTTGATTGCCTTCTCATTTTCTTTTGTGTATGCTCTATAGATATTTTATTTTTGCTTATCACTGTAGTTATTTAAAAATAAAGCTTCCTATATAGCTCCACCTATCACTTTATGGTAGAGTATCACAAATTCCATCTTTACACATTATATACCATTTAACATAGGTTATTTTTCTATTTTGCTCCTTTCAATTCTATATAAAAATTAAAAGTTAATTTATGCACCAAATTTACATTAATACTGGCTACTACATTCATCAATCAATCTACTTTTACCATCAGATCAGATCATATCAGATCAGTCGCTCAGTCGTGTCCGACTCTTTGCGACCCCATGAATCGCAGCACACCAGGTCTCCCTGTCCAACACCAACTTCTGGAGTTGACTGAGACTCACGTCCATCGAGTCAGTGATGCCATTCAGCCATCTCATCCTCTGTCGTCCCCTTCTCCTCCTGCCCCAATCCCTCCCAGCAGCAGAGTCTTTTCCAATGAGTCAACTCTTCCCATGAGGTGGCCAAAGTACTGGACTTTCAGCTTTAGCATCATTCCTTCCAAAGAAATCCCAGGGCTGATCTCCTTCAGAATGGACTGGTTGGATCTCCTTGCAGCCCAAGGGACCCTCAAGAGTCTTCTCCAACACCACAGTTCAAAAGCATCAATTCTTCAGAGCTCAGCTTTCTTCACAGTCTGACTCTCACATCCATACATGACCACAGGAAAAACCATAGCCTTGACTAGACGAACCTTTGTTGACAAAGTAATGTCTCTGCTTTTGAATATGCTATCTAGGTTGGTCATAATTTTCCTTACAAAGGAGTAAGCATCTTTTAGTATTATGGCTGCAGTGATTTTGGAGCCCCCCAAAATAAAGTCTGACACTGTTTCCACTGTTTCCCCATCTATTTCCCATGAAGTGATGGGACCGGATGCCATGATCTTCGTTTTCTGAATGTTGAGCTTTAAGCCAACTTTTTCACTCTCCACTTTCACTTTCATCAAGAGGCTTTTGAGTTCCTCTTCATTTTCTGCCATAAGGGTGGTATCATCTGCATATCTGCGGTTATTGATATTTCTCCCAGCAGTTTTGATTCCAGCTTGTTTCTTCCAGTCCAGCGTTTCTCATCATGTACTCTGCATATAAGTTAAATAAGCAGGGTGACAATATATAACCTTGATGTACTACTTTTCCTATTTGGAACCAGTCTGTTGTTCCATGTCCAGTTCTAACTGTTGCTTCCTGACCTGCATACAAATTTCTCAAGAGGCAGGTCAGGTGGTACGGCATTCCCATCACTTTCAGAATTTCCCACAGTATATTGTGATCCACACAGTCAAAGGCTTTGGCATAGTCAATAAAGCAGAAATAGAACTTTATATTTTCATATGGTTCCCTGTTGCTCTCTAGCACCTTTGCTTTCATCTTCAAGGACTTTATATTTCTTACAGAGCAGGTCTATAATGAACACCCTCAGCTTTTGTTTATTTTGGAAAGTGTTATTTCTCCTTCATTTTTGAAGGACATTATACCATATACAATATTCTTGATTGACAGTGTTTTTTTTTTTTTTCTTCAGTACTTTCAATATATCATACCATTCCTTTGTGCCCTGCAAGACTTTCACTGAGAAATCTGCTGAGAATCATGTGGAAGCTTTCTTGTATGTGATATGTCACCTTTTTCTGGCTGTTTTCAATGCTGTTTGTCTTTGTCTTTTAAATTTTGGTTATAATATGTTTCAATGTGAATCTCTCTGTATTTATCTAATTGGAGGTCTTTGAGCTTCTTGATGAAAGTGAAAGTGGAGAGTGTAAAGGTTGGCTTAAAGCTCAACATTGAGAAAACGAAGATCATGGCATCTGGTCCCATCTCTTCATGGGAAATAGACGGGGAAACAGTGGAAACAGTGTCAGACTTTATTTTTCTGGGCTCCAAAATCACTGCAGATGGTGACTGCAGCCATGAAATTAAAAGACGCTTGCTCCTTGGAAGGAAAGTTATGACCAACCTAGATAGCATATTAAAAAGCAGAGACATTTCTTTGCCAACAAAGGTTCCTCTAGTCAAGCTATGGTGTTTCCTGTGATCATGTATGGATGTGAGAGTTGGACTGTGAAGAAGGCTGAGTGCCAAAGAATTGATGCTTTTGAACTGTGGTGTTGGAGAAGACTCTTGAGAGTCCCTTGGACTGCAAAGGAGATCCAACCAGTCCATTCTGAAGGAGATCAGCCCTGGGATTTCTTTGGAAGGAATGATGCTAAAGCTGAAAGTCCAGTACTTTGGCCACCTCATGCGAAGAGTTGACTCATTGGAAAAGACTCTGATGCTGGGAGGGATTGGGGGCAGGAGGAGAAGGGGACGACAGAGGATGAGATGGCTGGATGGCATCACTGACTCCATGGACGTGAGTCTCAGTGTACTCTGGGAGTTGGTGATGGACAGGGTGGTCTGGCGTGCTGCGATTCATGGGGTCGCAAAGAGTCGGACACGACTGAGCGACTGATCTGTTCTAATCTGAGCTTCTTGATCATGTAAGTTCATTTCTTTCCTCAGTTCTGAAAAGTTTTCAGTCAGTATTTTTTTCAAATTTCTCCTGCTAGAACTTTCATTAGTATATGTGCATACTAAGTCACTTCATTTATGCATGAGTCTTTGTGACTTTATGGGCTATAGCCCACCAGGCTCCTCTGTCCATCAGATTCTCAAGGCAAGAACACTGGAGTGCATTGCCATGCCCTCCTCCAGGGGACCTTCCCCATCCAGAGACTGAACCCTTGACTCACGTCTCCTGTTTTGGCAGGCAGGTTCTTTACCACTAGCACCACCTGGGAAGCCCCATGAGGCATATATCAGTGCATTTAACAATGTCCCATAAGCTCAGACAGTAAAGAACCTGTGTGCAATGCAGAAGACCTGGGTTCAATCCCTGGGTCCAGAAGATCCTCTGGAGAAGGGAATGGCAACCCACTCCAGTATTCTTGCCTGGAGAATTCCACGAACAGAGGACCCTGGTGGGCTACAGTTCACAGGATTAGAAGGAGTTGGACATGACTTCCCTCTGAATTTTTTTCCTTTTTATTTCTCTGATTTAGTGATTATAAAAGACATATTTTTCAAATTAACAGGTTCTTCTGCCTGATCAAATCTGCTGTTAAATCCACTGAGTGAATGTTTCCATTCATTGTCATTTTTCAGTCGGGGAATTTCTGTTCGTTTCGTTTTATAGCTTCTACCACTTTGATGACATTCTCATTTTGCTCAGGCAACATCTGCCTCCTTTTGTTTGGTTGTCTATTTGTGCTCTCTTTCAGCTCATTGAACATCTTTAAGATAGTTATTTTAAGTTCTTTGTAAGGCAGCTCTTACATTTGCATTTCTTTAGAGTTAGATTCTGAAGTTTCATTTTGTTTCTCTTGATGGGGTTATGTTTCCATTTCCTTTTATTTCTTGTGATGCTTTGCTGAGTGTGCATGCCTGCTTGCATGCTCAGTCATGTCCAACTCTGTGAAACTATGGCCTGTGACCCTCCAGGCTCCTCTGTCCATGGGATTTCTCAGGCAAGAATACAAGAGTGGGTTGCCGTTTCCTTCTCCAGGAGATATTTCTGACCCAGGGATCTCATCCTTGTCTCCTGCATTGGCAGGCAGATTTGTTACCACTCATCCACCAAGGAAGTCCATTCTGATCACTGCTGCTACTGCTGCTAAGTCACTTCAGTCGTGTCCGACTCTGTGTGACCCCGTAGATGGCAGCCCACCAGGCTCCTCAGTCCCTGGGATTCTCCAGGCAAGAACACTGGAATGGGTTGCCATTTCCTTCTCCAATGCATGTAAGTGGAAAGTGAAAGTGAAGTCGCTCAGTCATGTCCAACCCTCAGCGACCCCATGGACTGCAGCCTTCCAGGCTCCTCCATCCACAGGATTTTCCACGCAAGAGTACTGGAGTGGATACCATTGCCTTCTCCATTCTGATCATTAGGTTGTTACTAATTTGATTCCTATGAGAGATAAAGAGGGTCTAAAGCTTCCCAGTCAACTATCTTAGTGATGTCACTCTCTGGAACTGAACTTTTATATGCCTTGAAGTCTGTGTTGTCATGACTTAACATAATTCACATAACATAGACACAATCCCATTTTCACAGATCACATTCCTAATGGGAATAGTTTAAATGGTTCTGCCTCACAAAACAGGAATATTATCCTTCTGTTTTAATTTAATCTTTGAGGTGTACTTGACATACATAGTAGAAAATAATACTACCAACAGTGTACATTCACCTTAAACATAAATCACAACCAGACAAAGAATATTTTGCAGCCTGGCCCTGGAAAATCATTCTGTGATTTTATTTCAATAAATACTATTAGAATGATTAAAACACTGTGCTGTCTCATCTTGACAAATATGTTAAAAGTATAAATTTAAATTAAAGTCTTCATGTTAAATAAACTAAACAAAGATTCAATGAAAGTCAAAAAGGAATAATTGGTTTCTTTTCAAGAACATGAACAGATTTAAACAAATGAAGGGGAAAATTCAAATACTAGAGATCCTTCAGCATTACCTATGCTAAATATCTGGGTAAAAATATATTTAAAACAATGAACCAGATCATTTTGTTCAGCTTTCCATTTTATTTGAAAAGCATTTTAATGCATAAATTAAATATGGTTAAATTGTACATAGTACTATGTTCACAGCAGTAATTTATAAATTATTTTTATTATGATAAAAGGCACATGAAATTCACCATTTTGAACATTTTAGAGTATACAATTCAGTAATATTTAGTATATTCACAACCATCACAGTATCTAGTTCCAGAATTTTTCTTTACCCCAAATGAAAATTGATACTAGTGAAGTTATTATAGCCTTACTTCTCTCCTCCCAAATCCTGGAAATGAGTACTTTGTATTTTGTCTCTGTGTATTTGCCTATTTTGGATTATTTCATACAGATGAAATAATACAGCATGCAGTCTTTTGTCTGGCTTCTCTTATACAGCATAATGTTTTTAAGGGTCATTCATGATGTTGCTTTTATCAGTATTTCATTTGTTATTCGTGGATGAATATTATCCCATTGCACACATATACCATTATTTTGTTTGTTCATTCTTCAGGCAACAAAGTTTTGCACTGGTTCTAAGTTCTAACTGTTGTGAATAGAATAATGCTGCTATCAACATTTATGTGTAAGTTTTTGTTTGAATACCTTTCTTCTATTTTTATGTGTATTTATGTAGGAATGGAATAGCAAAGTAATATGGTATTTATATTTAACTCATTGAGAAACTGTTAAATCAATTTCCCTAACAGCTGCACAACTTTACAATCCCATCAGCAATATATGAGAGTATTAATTTATCCATATTCTTGCCAACACTTATTTTAACCTTTTTGATTTTTGTTATATTTGGTATGAAAGTAATTTTTCACTGTGTTGATTTGCATTTCCATGAACATAAATGATATTTAGCATTTTTATTTGCATGTTGACCATTTGTATATCACCTTAAAAATATCCATTTGAGTTCATTGCCTACTAAAAAATTAAACAGCTTATTGAAGTACAATTAACATATTAGACAGCTCACCCACTTAAAGTATATAATACATTTCCCATATCATTAGCCATTAACAATGTTGAACAACTTTTCATTTGCTTATTTGGCATTTGCATATCTTATTCAGAAAAGTGTCTATTCAGATGCCCATTTGAAAAGCTGAGTTGCCCTTTAACAACAGCTCTAATAAGTTTGTATATATTCCAGGTACATGCTGCTTATCACATATCAGATTCTGTAAACATTTTATACCATCCTATGGGTTGTCTTTTCACTTCATTGATTATGTTTTTTGGAACAGAAAGGTTTTTTTTTTCTTCTTTTTAGGGTCCTTTGTATTTTCATATGCATTTTAGAATCAGTGTAACAATTTCTATAAATAAGTCAACTGGGAATCAGATAGAGATTGGGTTGAATCTGCAGATTAGGTTTGGGAAGATTCTAATCCATGAAAATGAGATGTTTTTTCATTAAAATCTTCGGTATTTTTCAACAGTGTTTGAAAGTTTTCAAAGTATAAATTTGGAAGTTCGTTTGTTGGTCTTAAACAGTTTTTGGTGCTTTATTATTCATTTTTGAATGGAATTTTTCTCAAGTTTATTTTTAGATGGTTTGTTGCAAGTTTATAGGGATGATATTGGTTTTGAGGTATGGATCTTACATCTGAAAACTTGAATTCATTTATTTTTTTGAATACTTTTATGCATGCAAGCTAAGCTGCTTCAGTCATGTTCGACTCTGTGCGACCCCAAGGACTATAGCCCGCGGGACTCCTCTCTCCATGGGATTCTCCAGGCAAGAATATTGGAGTGGGTTGCCATGCCCTTCTCCAGGGGATATTCCCAACACAGATATCAAACCCACACCTCTTGAGACTCCTCTTTGGCAGGCAGGTTCTTTATCACGAGAGCCACCTGGCAAGCCAGGTGCACATTTAAGATTTTCTAAATGATCATGTCATCTGCAAACAAATATACTTGTAATTTTTCTTTTGCAATATTAAAGCTTTTTATCTGTTTTTATTGCCTAATTGCTTTTACTGCAACTTGTATTAAAATGTTGAATAGAAGTGGTAAGAGTGAACATCATGTTTTTGTTCCATGTCTTATAGAAGAAAATCTTGTCTTTTGCCATTAAGCATGATGGTGAATGTTGATATTCCACTGAGGAAACGCCTTTTTATTCTTAGTTTGTTGAGTGTCTTTTTTCTTTTTTTGGCTATGGAATGGTGTTGGATTCTGTTAAATGAATTTTCTGTATCTGTTAATAATCATGCAAATCAAAATATATTCTATTGATGTGTTATGTTAGATTAATTCATTTTTAGATGTTAAAATGAACTTGCATCCTCAAGACAAATCACTTCTTCATGAATATTCATTGTCTTCATTTGTTTTTCTGATTCTTAGACCAGCTAATTTCAATTAACCTATTGTATTCTTTTGTGTACTGGTTTTTTTTCCCTACCTACTCACATCTGCTGGTGAAATTCTATAGTAAATTTCTCATTTCATTACATTTTACTTTTCAAATCCAGATTGTTTTTACTTCATGCCTTATAATCTGTACATTTATTTCTTATTATCTGTTTGATTAGATGCCAATTTAGGGGGATCTATATTATAGTAAATTTGTTGCTATTGTATTAATCCTGAATCTCATTATGTATTATATTAAATATGCTGGCTTAAACACTGCCAGGTAGATACTTAATAAAGCCCATCATTTATGATTAATCCTAGGATATTAAGGCCTATTAAACATTTCAGAACTTTATTTTTTAAGTATATTATATTTATTTCTGGTAAATAAAGGTCATGTAAAATAACTTCTGATTTTATTTATGAATAATATTTTATGAATTATAAACCATGGCATATAAGCACAGCATATGAATCATACTATATATATAATTATATTATATATTATATTTATATATAAATATAAAGATATTTAATTATATAAATTATATTTTATATTATTTATAAATTATATTATATAATTGATATATTTAATAAAATAAATAATATATATAATTATATGTCATATATAATATACATTATTTATATAAATATAAAGTATTAAATTATGAACCATAGCATATAAACACAGACGTACATGGATACACATAGCCTTGTGCATTCTTTGATTCTATTTTTTCTCAGTCAAATATAATTTCTAGAAATGCATTCAGTGCTTTCATAATTATCACGACTCTAAAGTGATAATGGAAAATTTAAAAAAAAAGTATAAGTGAATGTGATAATATTTTTGTGACCTTGTGTTATCACTATGGAAGATGGGATATACAAATATAGAATGTCTAACAGCAAAGAATCCTATGCGTATAGAATAAAATTTGAAGTGCAAATACGAACACATACTTTCTATATATAGTCAAAGAGAGAGTCTTGAAGTAAAGTCACCCTGATAGCATAACCACAGGGAACATGCATGTTTGGGGTTATTATTTGATTGTGCACTTCAGAAACTGGGTATCTTGAATAAGAGACTGAATCAAGAGCTAGTGCAGGAAAGGACTAGTCTGAAGCATCTCACATTGTCATGTGAGAAAACAAGTTTTCCTCTTTAAAAATAAAATTTAATATAATTACATGTGAAAAAGACAGAAGAAACAAATCTGAGATGATTTGAGTATTACAATAATTAAGAACAATAATGAATTCTTAATGAATGAAACAGAAAGAAAAGAAGGAAGGAAGGAGGGGTGAGATGGAGGGAGGGAAGGGGGAGGGGCAGGAAGAGAGAGGTAAAGGAGGGGAGGGGGTGAAGGGGGATAGTAAGTCATACATAAATTTATGATGGTGATAGTAGGAATTATTCTTACAGGAAAATGGTGACAAATCAATTTACAGAAAAAGTTGGGAAATCATTTTGCAAGAGTCATAGTAAGACTGTTCAGGCATAAATAATCAATGGATGCTAAATCAGGGAGAGAGTGGAGAGAAGATATGAAGAGCAGAATAACTCTTGTTTTAGATAACTTTCCACAGACTGCTTGTCCCTTCACAAGGAGAATACACTTTGGAAAAGCCAGAGAACACCTGGAAGAAGTAGGAAACACTGAAATCTATTCCTTCAATGTAACCTTCTTTTCCTGCTCCAATATCCTTATATATTTTCTTCATTTCTGAGGTTTAGTATATTACAAGAATAAGTTTTGATTTGACTGACTTAACTAAATTTTCTTGAAAAACGGTGATACAAATAAATCTATAGATTCAAGCTTTTATTCTTTACAATTTTGAATGGCTTTCTCTCTAATTTAGGGAACCAGCTATCTATAGTTGATTTTATTGACTGTCCTTTTATCATTTATTCTTTTATTGCATTTATTTTTCTTTAGTAATACCAGATGGTTTTCCATAATATATATGCCAGTTTCAATGCTTATCAGCAGCTGGTAACAGTATCAATATCCCAACATCATCACCAATAAATGTATTCTACCACAAAGTTTATAAATTAGTCTTTGAGGCACTATCTTACTTTAATTTGCATTTATTAACTTATTAGTGGTGACACAGAGAATCCTCATATATATAACATTCAGTCATTTCCCCCTCCTATTCCTATTTATCACTTCTGCCCATTTCCGTGATATATTTCATATAACCTGTTGTGGCATGCCATCTGAAAATTTTTGTCCACTTTTCTATATATGTATTTGTTTTTCCATATTAATGTATAGGATTTAAAATGATGAATTTTTAATGATTTGCAATGGGTTCATTTGATAAGCATTTTAGTCATAGTGTAGTTTATTTTACAACAGTTGTGGTTCTCTTTCATAGTTAATACGGGGGCTTATTTGGTGGTTCAGTAAAAGGATCTAGTTTTTTATGGCTCATTTAGTGACAACTTTATGACAGAACAATGACAAAGGATAAAACAATTTAAAGTCTAAGAAAACCTTCAAACTGTCTTACCCACTCACGGATAATCGTGAATTAACTATACATATAATGGTGTTGCTATACAAAGTTCCATAGAGGACCATTATTTCATTCAGTAGGGCAAAGTTACTTTCAAAGTACTATGAATTACACACTACAGAGAGTTTCTAAAAGAACAAGATTAACTTAGGAATAACAAGGTTTTAAATCTTGGTTGGAACCCTGAAATCCCTGTAGCACACTAAAAATATAGTTTCATATTCACTGGTGTACAAATACATAAATCATAAAGGTTTATGCAAGCAAAATAATATAGATGGAATAGATAGATTTTCCTATGTACAAGATAAATTACTTTTTTGTGTTCAGACTTTATCATCTCACGATAATTTCTAACCTATTGGTATAGAAGCATTTTGAAATGATAAACTTTGATATACACTGAAATTATAAATCAAAAATTACTTGTGACCACAGAAATTTTATTGTACACTCTGTTGATATTATTCCTGTCATCTTCTTGAGCTTTGTCAGGGAGTTTAGGATAGTTGGCTTTCCTGGTGGCTTAGTGGTAAAGAATCTGCCTGCAATGCAGGAGACACAGCAGAAGTTGCAAGTTCGATCCCTGCGTTAGGAAGATCTCCTGGAGAAGGAAATGGCAACCCACTCCAGTACTCTTGCCTGGAAAATGCCTAAAGTCCATGGGGTCACAAAGAGTCTGACATGACCAGTCAATCATAAAGGATATCAACCCTGAATATTCATTGGAAGGACTGATGATGAAGCTGAAGCTCTAATACTTTGGCCACCTGATGTCGAGAACTGACTCACTGGAAAAGACCATGGTGCTGAAAAAGACTGAGGACAGGAGGAGAAGGGGCAACAGAGGATGAGGTGCTTGTATGGCATCAGTGACTCAGTGCACATGAGTTTGAGTAAAGTCAGGGAGATAGAGAAGGACAGGGAAGCCTGACATGCTACAGTTAGTCCATTGGTCACAAAGAGTTGGATACAACTGAGCAATTGAACAACAAATAACCCATTCTTTGGACTCCAGAAATACTTACTATTCATACATACCTCTGTAATTCAGGTGATTGGCCAACCCAAGTCCCTTGCTGCTTGTCAATGAACTGATACTTTTAAACATTCTTGCCTTCATGTTTCTCTTAAACCTGTCTGAAATCATTTGTAATCTACTTGACACTCTGTCTTTTTTTTGTAGTGTTTCAGGTATACTATGCACATTTTGATACAGTTAGAATTTATTAACAGATTTGTTTGATGCTGATATCATTCATCAAATTTAATCAAAAAATTACATGATCTATTGACTATCAATTACATGATAAGAACTGAGCTAATTTGCTGAAGTTGCAAAGTCGAATAAAGCAGTTACTACTGGTAAGCACACAGTATATTAACCAAATTAGATAACTAAACAGTAACTGTGGATAAAGTATGTATTACAAGTGCCAAACCCAAGCAAGTATATATTTAGTTCAGTATGGATGGCTTAGACATATTTATGTTAGACATTTACAAGTGTTAGATATTTACAAGTGTTAGATATTTACAAGATGTCATAATAAAAATATGTAAGAAGTTCTTCTATATACAGCCAGAAACATGAATGAGATAATCCAAAATTAAACTGACCCCAATAAAAATTGACCAATCAACAGGATTATTTGATTCTAACATAATTTAGCAATTGCCAACAGGATGTCAAGTTAAAACTTGGCCAAAAAAAAAGTTTCTATCTCAAGTCTTCTGGGAAATCTATGTCAATGTATCCAATCTAAAATAACACATCAGTGTCACTGAAAGAAAAAGTTAATATATTCATATTTTAAAAGATTTTGGTAACATTATGATAATGTGAACAGCAAACTGCTAATTGAATTTCCTAGAGAATATAAAATGATCCAAAGTGAAAGAAATTACATTGTGCTGTAAAATTCAGAGACAAAATCTGTTTTCAAAAACAGAATTGCATAAGTAACAGAGTATCATGAAAATAAAAGTGGTGCCTAAGGCATAGACAAGTAATATATCAATATAAAATAGCGCTGTAGGTAATGAAATTTAGACACAGAACTCATGGTACACCATATCATTGAAGATAGGATTAAAGATGGCACCTCCATAAAGATGACACCTGCAGTACTGAATTTACAATCAATAGGATTCCATTTTCAGTTTTTTGCTTGTTTATTTTGTTGTAAATAACTGAAAAAGAAGCATTCAGTTGTAATCTGACATCTCAGACTCGAGCAGTACAACTGAATTAAGTAGTTCTTTTGTTCTGCTTTTAGTTGTAAAATAGTTTACAAGTTAAGGAAATACTTGTTCAATTATATTATTTTAATTATATATATCGGAGAAGGCAATGGCACCCCACTCCAGTACTCTTGCCTGGAAAATCCCATGGGTGGAGGAGCCTGGTAGGCTGCAGTCGCGAAGAATCGGACAAGACTGAGCGACTTCACTTTCACTTTATATATATAAAAACCTATATGAATATAAATATATGAAAACATATGTAAGGAGCAAAAGGTTAATTTAGTACTGATGCTATTACTTTTTTTAAAAAAATGTTGAATTAATCTATAGGAAATGTGTATAAACCCATTCCTGTACTACAGCATACATCTTAGTATGTCTTGGAGAACGTACACTTTTTTTCACTCACACATATGAAATCTCAAAGTTAATTTTTAAATTAATAATTAAAAGACCTAAGTAAAATGATGAGAACTGGAGAGAACTCAAGTCAAGTCTGAACTGGCTGTTTACATATGTACGACAGTGAAGAATAGCAATGAATGTATTAAAAATGAAAAGTGAAACCATCTATTTTCTATCATATATAGCAATTTTGAACTATAATAATTCCATCAGTTACAGCATCAAAGTTACACTGACTTGTGTTTGATGAGAAAAAGAAGGAAAACCTTTCATTTTTTTAAATCTGTTCATTTAACAAATGATATGATGACGCTAGTGGTAAAGAACCCGCCTACCAATGCAGGAGACATAAGAAATGTGGGTTCGATCCTTGGGTCGGGAAGATCCCCTGGAGGTGGAAATGGCAACCCACTCCATTATTCTTGCTGGAGAATCCCCACGGACAGAGGAGCCTGGCAGGTTACAGTCCATCAGGTCGCAAAGAGTCAGACGTAACCGAAGAGACTGAGTATGCATGCACATGCTCCGTAGAGAATAATAATGAAATAAAGAAGGGTTTGCCTAGTAAAGTATGGTTGAGGAATAACTCCTCTCAGAGCAGAAAGAATAACTGAAACAAAGGAAGAGAAGCAGGAAACCAAAAAGGTATATTTGACCATCATAATAAGATGTTTAGAAGGTGTGTTCCCAGATGTAGACTTATTAACATTGCAGCAAAACCTATGACAAGTTCAATCATAAAAGTACACAACAACAACAGATTCCTGTCCTCAACAGACCTTCAAGAGATCGTTACCTGTTTGAATTACATACTGTTGTAAACAAGTTCAGTTCAGTTCAGTTCAGTCGCTCAGTCATGTCTGACTCTTTGCGACCCTATGAATCGCAGCACGCCAGGCTTCCCTGTCCATCACCAACTCTTGGAGTTCACTCAAACTCGTGTCCATCTAGTCAGTGATGCCATCCAGCCATCTCATCCTCTGTCATCCCCTTCTCCTCCTGCCCCCAATCCCTCCCAGCATCAGGGTTTTTTGCAATGAGTCAACTCTTCGCATGAGGTGGCCAAAGTATTGGAGTTTCAGCTTTAGCATCAGTCCTTCCAATGAACACCCAGGACTGATCTCCTTTAGAATGTTACAGATGATAATGGAAGAGCTGTGATTAAGGTCACACTACAAAGTATTGTGAAAGCAAAATGCTCCATGAAAATAGTCATTTGTTCTTATTAATATGAAAAAAAAAAACAAAACACAACATGTTTATACACTAACTTTCTGATTTAATCCAGTTACCAATATTTCCTGGAGCCACTCTAATTCAGGAAGGTTGTAGCTCATGTTATGAGGAATCAAAATACCTAGTGAGAGGTATGAGACACTGCATACAGTTAAAGCACCCATTTCTCCTGAGACGTTCTCAAGAAGTGATGTATGGGAATAAAAGTAGTGGACAACTAATTCATATGTGAGTCACTGGTGAACTTTTCAAAAACATGCAGCCTTTAAATTGAAAATTATTCTTGGACTGACCATTCCTGCAGAAGATACTAATTAGGTCTTAAGATCTTTATATTATGTTAAAACTTTACAGTATGAAATAAGAAAATTTATTATGAAATCAAATCACAGTATCGGTTCACCGACATGACTGTGATGATATTTTTATGAGTATGTTAATGAGCAGATAATTTTCTCTCCCCTTTTCCCTCTGCTCGTATGGCTACATCAGCAACCAAATCAGTAAATATATATTTAGTGAACTATGTAAACCAAGAGAAACTTGAAATGAAAGATATGCCTAGTTAAATCAAAGGAACATCTGTAAGCCTTTCAACATACTTGAAATTGACACACAGTCTGCTCATAAGCTCGCCAGTCCAAGTTTAATGATTTATTCAGACTTGCTGGATGAATCTATCTTCTTTCGTAACAAAGAATCACAAACCTTGTTCCATGTTGAATCTATTTAGCTCTAACTTTTGTGCTCCATTGCCTGGTCTTAGTCATGCTGACTCTGCATCTTTGTAAAAGACATTATGTATAGTCTCCAATATAACAGAAAGCCCTTTGCATCTTGGTATCAGGGTTGCCAAGGAAAACATTAAGCAGTTAAGCACTGGGCAGGAAAAATATTTTAATTTCACAGAGAAGAGATGGAGCAAGATCAGGTTCAAAGTTATGCATAGGTCCTCTGTGGCCGGGGGATATATTTTGGTGATTTGCCTATGCATTGCACTGCTCTTGTGCCCCAGTGAAAGGAACCCTATGCTTCTCAACGGAAGACACAATTAACAGTGGGATTGGTCAGGTGCCATATAACATACATGCTTTAAGCAAAGACAAAATAGTACTCAATGAGCATGAAACAAGATCAGATCTTCCTAGACAAAGTGATAAGCCTGGCTCAGGCTCTCTGGGTGCTTTATCTCTTGGTAAGGAAATAGTCCAGGCCCAAAGCCCATTCTTATAAGGCTGAGTGGGAGTCAATGCCTGTACATAGGACAGGCAATTGGATAGGAAGGTTAGGAGGGATCATTTTTTTTCCCCTTCAAAGATATTATATTCTAGGATAATTATAACACTATAACTTTAAAAATAAGGTATAACATGGCAACGAACCTGAAAGCTATATAAATTGTTATAGTGACATAAAATGAAGGGGTCACAGGTGGTAAAACTACAGAAGAGTACTCTTGCAGATGACATTCAACTTAAGCATGAAAGGAGGAAGAGGGCAAATGGCGATGTGAGAAAAAGCCTGGAAACCCTATGAAGGACATAGGGTTCTTCATCAGTTCTTAGTAATGTGAAAAGATACATTCCTAGAGGAAAATTAATAATAACTTCAGAGACAGGATAGAGTTGTCATTTTAATTCTGTATTTTCATTGTTGTTGTTCAGCCGATAAGTTCATATCCAACTCTTTGCAACTCCATGGACGGCATGCAGCATGTCAGGCTTCCCTGTCCTTCACTATCTCCCGAAGTTTGCTCAAACTCAGGTCCATTGAGTTGGTGACTCCATCCAACCATCTCATCTTCTGTCTCCCCCTTCTCCTGTTCTCAATCTTTACCAGCATCAGGTCTTTTCCAATGTGTAGGCTCTTCACATCAGGTGGCCAAAAGTATGAGGGCTTCAGTTTCAGCATCAGTCCTTCCAATGAATATTCAAAATTGATTTCCTTTAGGATTCCCTGGTTTGTACTAATTGTAATATCAAACATTTCCAGCTGAAAATGTTATGTTGTCTGTCAGATTTGCATTCATTCAGATTCCAAAATGACACTATCAACGTCCCTTTTCAAATGCAAATAACATCTCCATCTGAAGGTACATATGAGGTCAAAGATTAAAAAAAAAAAACCTAATGGTTGAAAAAAAAGCATAGTGCAAAGCAATTATACCTTAATCATCTTTCATGTCAACATAAAAATTAGACTGCTTTTCGAGTTCTTTCATTTTGCTAGATTTTTCTAAAATTTACACGTGGAAAATAATTTTAATCATTTTGATGTTTTAGCAAGATATTGCATCATATTCCATCAAAGAAATATTTTATTGGAGATACTTCTAATCTCATACCTGGCCATCTATGATTCTTCACTATTTTTTCCAGGTTTATTTAGATATATTTGACGTAGCACTTTATAAGTTTAAGTTGTACAGTATAATGAGCTGATGTACATATATTGTAAAATGATTACCACAATAAGTTAACATCCATCATCTCATAGAGCTACAAAAAATTAAAAGATAATAAGTCTTCCTTGTCGTGAGAACTTTTAGGACTTACTCTTTGTGCCTGTCCTATATGTATCACATTGCTGTGTACATCAAGTCATATGCCACATTACTGGTCCTTACTTTATCTTCTCACTGGCAGTTTGTACCTTTTCACCACCTCCAATCAGTTCCTTCTTCCTCTGCATCTGTCTCTCCTTATTTTTGGTGATCACAAATCTGATCTCTCTCTCTCTCTTTTTTTTTTTTTTCCCTATGAGTCAGTCTGTGTGTTTTAGGTTCCACATGATCATATAGTATTTGTCTTCCTCTGAGTTATTTCACTTAGGATAATGCCTTTGAGGTCCATCCATATTATCTTGATTGGCAGAATTTTCTCATTTTTATGGTTGAATAATATTGTATATATATACACCAAAACTTCTTTTTCCTTGGGTTGTTTCTATGTCTTTGCTGTTGTAAATAATGCTACTATGAACATGGAAGTAAAAATATCTCTTCAACACAGTGTTTTCATTTCTCTAGGATATATTCACAGAAGTGGGATTGTTGGATCCTATGCTCATTCTAGTTTTAATCTTGGGAGGAACTTCCATAAAGTTTTCCATAATTGTCTGTACCAATTTACCATCCTGCCAACAGTGCACAATCTTTTCTCTGCATCCTCATGCATTATTGTCTCTCTCTTTTTTTTTTTTTTCACGCTCATCATTCTAAGCAGTATGAAGTAATCGCTCACTGTGATTTTGATTTGTATTCCCCTAATGATAATGCTTGGAGAAAGAAATGACAACCTACTCCAGTGTTATTGCCTGGAAGGTCCCATGGACACAGCGGCCTGGCAGGCTGCAGTCCATAGGGTTGCAAAGATTTGGACACAACTCAGCATGCTTACACGCAATGATAATAATGTTAAGCATCTTTTCATATACTGGTTGGCCATTCATGTATCTTCATTGGAAACTGTCTATCTAGGCCCTTTGCCAATTTTTATATTCAATTGTTTCTTGCTATTGAGTTGTATGAACTCTTTATATATTTTGGATATCAACCCCTTATCAGATATACTGTTCACAGATATTGTTACCAAACCATAGCTTGGCTTTTCACCTGGCTGTTCCTTTCACTGTGCAGAAGCCTTTTAGTTTGTATAGTCCCATTTATTTATCTTTTATTTCCTTGCCTGTGCTTTATGTATCATATCCAAAAATCATTGCCAAGCCCCATGTCAAAGAGCTTTTTTCTATATTTTCTTCTAGAATTTCTATGATTTCTGGTATTACATTTAAGCCTTGATTTTGTGTTAATTTTTGTGAGTGATGTAAGATAGGGGTCTAGTTTCATTTTTTTACCTGTGAATATCCAGTTTTCCCAGAAGCATTTATTTAAGGGACTGTCTATTCTCCATTGATCTTTTTTTTTTTGCTCCACTGTCAAATACTAGTTCATCCTCTATGTGTGGGTTTAATTTAGAGGCTTCTGATATTGTTCCATTGTTCTACTTCTGTTTTTAAGCCAGTATGAGACTACTTCAGTTACCATAGCTTCATAATACAGTTAGAAATTAAGAAGCATGATGATCTTCATTATTATTGTATGATTCAACATACAAGTAAAATTGCCATGTTTTGTGTAAATGATCCCCCAACTTCTTGGGTTACTCTTTATTCTCTTTTAAATTTTAAAATACTCATTTAAAAGAATTCTTGAAATTAAGATTCGATGTTCAAAAAGTGAGCAGGCATATAGTTTTGAATTAACTATATAACATCTACAATTAAAGAGAAAAGATAAAGATAAAAACACTGGAGAGAAGAAGAAGGAGAACTTCATAAAACCCACATATTAAAATGGCAGTGTTTTTCACTAAAGTTTTATAGGTCTTTCAAAACTTTACTCTTATTATGAAGAGCCTTACTCTGAAAGATATGCACATATCATGCATATAGATTTATCCTACATTTGGAAAATCTGTATCTAACTACAGAGGTAATTCAACATCTAAATATACATTTCTTATTTCTCATCATCTCTTTAAATGAAACCATAAGACTTTATATTCCTCCCTTTCTCTTTCAAACATGGACCATCATGTGATTCAACAATTAGATGAAATCATTATTAGAAATCACAGAGATTGACTTCTAAAACGTGAACTTAACCCATACATATTTAAGCAAAGCTGTTTTAATCTCAAACGGTTCCCCTGGGATTTAGTCATATAACCTGCATTTGGAATCTAATGATCTCTGAAACTATCACACATTTAAAATGTCCTACTGAAAATATTCTTGGTTTTCCATAAGTATCACACATTTAAGATATCATAGCACTGTAGTCTAAATAGAACCTCATCCACTTAAACATGTAAAAACTGCCATCTAATCCTCAGTTATACCAGTTTTAAATGATCACAAATACATATTTGAGGAACCATTTATTAGCTTCTGCTGATCCTCAGTCAAGGACAATTTACCCTATTATTCATAGTAACTATGAAGCAATTCTATCTGCTGTTGTCTTATGAAAGTTTGTAGTCTCAGATGTTTCAGGTTATTCAGTAATTAATGAATAATTAATTGATCATTTAAACTAATTATATTAAAATTAATCAATAAATTGATTGACTTGCTGCTGCTACTGCTGCTAAGTCGTTTCAGTCATGTCGGACTCTGTGCGACCCCATAGATGGCAGCCTACCAGGCTCCCCCGTCCCTGGGATTCTCCAGGCAAGAACACTGGAGTGGGTTGCCATTTCCTTCTGCAATGCATGAAACTGAAAAGTGAAAGTGAAGTCACTCAGTCGTGTCTGACTCTTCGCGACCCCATGGACTGCAGCTCACCAGGCTCCTCTGTCCACGGGATTTTCAAGGCAAGATTATTTGTTATTTATTTCATTTATAAGTAATTAATGTTTTAAATATTTTATCCTCCCATATTTGCTTAGCAGTCTATTTCAAAGTGAAGCAAAACCTTTATCAGCAAAATCCATGATGAATGACTGAACAACCATTTTACTATTTTTCTAAAATAATTTTGCAAAATTCAGAAAGATCAAGATACTTCAGAGGAAAAAAACCCAGATCTAATGTAGAACAAAACAGTCCATATAGCTCTTTGACTATAGAGAGTAGTATACTATATGCATTTTCAAAAAATTCTGTGGAAATCTAGTCTGTTTCTACAAATTAAGAAAATCACATTGCTAAAAATATATACAGCCTATGTAAAGTCCATGTTAGGCTATAGTCAGAAGTCAGACTTTTGAACTATATTCTTCCCATGTTTTAATTTGCTTTCAGCAAAGGACTTCAGTAACAGTGAAACACTTCAAACTGCAGTACAAGAGTACACTTTAAATTTCAACAAGACGGAACAAAATTCACCAGCCCTCTCGGCTTCACCATTTCCTCTTTCCAGGAGACACTTGTATGAATTTTTTCTTATGGCTTGCACTGATCCAGTATTTAACTCCTATCCCTTTCAATACCAACTGTATTCAGCTAAGACTTTAAGTCTCATTTCAATTATTTTAAATTAAATTATTTAAAGGAAACTTTATTTAGGTATAACCGTATTGTCCTATGCAAAAAATCAGTTATCACATCACTACTGCTTTCTATTTTAAAGAATATCCATTTACCACTATATCACAATTTGTTTGCAAAAGTGATATTTTACTTTCCTCTTTCCTTTCTAAGAAACTTAAGGAAATTATTCTCTCTCTCTCTCTCTTTTATTTTAATCAAAAGCTTCCTTCCTTCCCACTCAGTTTGACCCTCAATAAAATGGTTTTCACCTACTGTGTTGTACTTAGACATCTTTAACTACTTTGTTCTGTTCTTATCTTCCTCTTCAAGTTTGCTTCTCTTGTTGACATAATCAATCACACCCTCCTGTTCTGCCTCCCATTGCTCCATCATCTTGTTCTTCTCTCATCTCCTATTGAACCTGAGTACCCCTTAGAGACAGAGAAGACAAAATAAAACAGGCTTAAAAAGCTACAGCTTTTCATTGTAGTTAAGTATGACAAAACAACTCACATCTTACTTTTATAAAAACTTGTGTAAGCTCAAAATAACAAGCAAAATGATATTTACAAAGAGATATAATTATTTCACTGGAATAACAAGACATCACCTTTCTGATCAGTATTGTTTGGACTAAGAAGCCTATACACCTGGGAATAATAAACACTTTTTTTCACTTTACTTTTAATTGGAAAAGTAGCTCATATGTATTAATTAAGGTTTAAACTTGTAAGCCAAAATTTTGTAAAAATCCAGTAGCAGAGTTTTAAAAGCACCTAATAATAAAATATTCAATATACAAATATTAAATATATGGCAAGGGAAAACTAATTAGTCTTCATTTTCAGACACAAGCAGGAAAATTTTACCTCAGTGGTTAATACTGAATATTTATCAGGAGGCAGTCTCTCTAAAGGGTCTCCCAGCCAGCACAATGTTAAATAATCTTCCTGCCGATGCAAGAGACACAAAAGATGCAGGTCCAATCCCTGGGTTGGGAAGATACCTTGGTGTAGGATATGGCAACCCACTCAAGTATTCTTGCCTGGAATATCCCAGGGATAGAGGAACCTGGAGGGATACAGTCTATGGGGCTGCAAAGAGTCTGACACTACTGAGCAACTAAGCACACAAAAAGTCTGTCTAAAATTAAGAGTTTATTAATATGTTTATATGTATAACATTGTAGTTAATATAAATATTACTTATAATAAACATTACATTTCATTGTAACTGAAATCAATTGACTCATAGTCATATACTGCAGTGAGAATCCATTTAAATGTTACTTCTCAGTATGTCTGGTGCTAACTGAGTTATGAAATGTGCTCTTTACCTCATAAATACTAAGTGTTATGGGTTGAACTACATTTCATATATTGATGTCCTAACCCCTAGTGCCTTAGAAAGTGACTTCATTTGAAAACAGGATTGTTGCAATTATTATTAGTCAAGATGAGTCCACAGTGGAGAATGGTGGCCCCCTAATCCAATAGTTTAGTGTCCTTGTTAAAAAGCATAAACTTGCACATAAATGCACAGAAAGAACACTATGTGAAGATGAAGACAGAGATCAGGGTAGTGCTCAGAATCTTTGAAACGCCAGACTGCTAGCAAAACACCTAAGAGAAAGGTCTGGAGGAGATTCTCCATCACAGCCCTAAAAGGAGCCAATTCTACTAAGCCCTGGATCTCACACGTCTAGCCTCTAGAACTTTGACCTGAGGGAAGTCTATTTAAGCTGAACAATAGTCTGCAAGTTTCTCCTCAGCTGACTAAGTTTAGGCAGGTTTCTTCCTGACCACAGGCCCCTGAGTTTCCTTATCTTAGCACACTTACTTTAGAAAACTTGCAATTATGGATTCCTTCTCTATGCCTTTGAGACATAAATCTTCCTCCCTCTTCTTGCCATTTTCACAAACCAGGAATATCTTTCTCAAGGACCTGGGAGCCATCCTTCTGTAGTGTAAGCACCAAGAAGAAAGGCAGGTTCCAACATCCCTCGTCTCTGTGGGGGATTAGGAGCCAGAATATAGAAAGCACCAACTGACAAACACTGATAACCGAAATATGTTCATTAACCCACCCTCTACTCCATTCTAGTACCTTTCCACTAGCTCACTCTGGTATGGAAAACTCTCCTGCCTTTTGTTTCAACAGAACTGAGTGCAATCTCTCATCCCCATTGCAATAGTCTTTGGTAAAGTCTTACTTGCCTGTTTAACTCTGTCCTATGGAAGTTTCACTGATGAAATTACCCAGTTTGTGCTACAGCAGCTCTAGCAAACATACACTAAATATTGCTACTGAATGTTTGGTAAATTAATAATCCAAAGGATATCAAATGCTAGACTTAGAAAGAGGAGACTTGGAAAAAGCAGGGATCCTGTCTCTAGCATTTTATAGCTAATTGTCTTTAACCACAGTTTATACATATTTAAGAAACATCTTTGGAGCTATGAACAGTATAAAACACTACAATGTTATATGGAGACATAAATAAGATATATAAAGAATGTTGGGCAGAGTTCAGTATCAACTTATAATTTTTTAAAAAATGTATATATATATATATATATATGTATGTATCTATATGTATATAAAGGAACCTGGTGGGCTGCACTCCATGGGGTCGCAAAGAATTGGACATGACTGAGCAACTGAACTTATGCATGTGTGCGTGCTAAGTCACTTCAGTCATGTCCTACTCTTTGCGACCCCATGGACCCCACCAGGCTCCTTTGTCCATGGAACTCTCCAGGCAAGAATATTGGAGTAGGGTGCCATGCCGTCCTGCAGGGGACCGTCCTGACCCAGAAATCGAACCTGTATCTCCTGTGGCTCCTGCATTGTAGGTGGTTTCTTTACCACTAGTGCTACCTGAGAAGTCCATATGTCTATGTATGTGTATATATTTACACACACGCACACACACACATATAAACACATAACTTTATATGTTAATACACGTATACAAGGCTGTGTATTGTCACCCTGCTTATTTAACTTATATGCAGAGAACATCACGCAAAATGCTGGGATGGATGAAGCACAAGCTGGAATCAAGACTGCTGGGAGAAATATCAATAACCTCAGACATGCAGATGACACCACAGTTATGGTAGAAAGCGAAGAGGAACTAAAGAGTCTCATGATGAATGTGAAAGAGGAGAATGAAAAAGCTGACTTAAAACTCAACATTCAAAAAACAAAGATTATGGTATCTGGTCCCATCACTTCATGGCCAATATATTGGGAAACAACATAAATAGTGAGAGACTTTATTTTATTGGGCTCCAAAATCACTGTAGAGGGTGGATGAAGCTGTGAAATTATAAGACACTTGCTCCATGGAAGAAAAGCTATGACAAACCTTGACAGCATAATAAAAAGCAGAGACATTACTTTTCTGACAAAGATCCATGTAGTCAAAGGTGTGGTTTTTCCAGTAGTCATGTATGGATGTGAGAGTTGGAACACAAAGAAGGCTGACTGCCAAAGAACTGATGCTTTTAAACTATGGTGCCGGAGAAAACTCTTGAGAGTCCCTTAGAGTACAAGAAGACCAAACCTCTCAATCCTAAAGGAAATCCATCTTGAATATTCATTGGAAGGACTGATGTTGAAGTTGAAGCTGCAATACTTTGGCCACCTGATGAGAAGAGCTGACTCACTAAAGAAGACCCTGACTCTGTGAAAAACTGAAGGCAGGAAGAGAAGAGGTGACAGAGGATATGATGGTTGGACTGCATCACCAACTCAATGGACATGAGGTGGAGAAACCTATGGGAGATGGTGAAGAACAGGGAAGCCTCGCGTGTTGCAGTCTATGGGGTTGCAAAGAGCTGGACACAATTGAGTGACTGAACAACAACAACACATATATACTTCAGTCATTATTATTAAATATATATGTTCCATGCTTCTGTATAGATATGGCCATAATTAATATAATGCAAATTATATGTAAAAGCATTACTCAATGATAAAACAATTTAAATTTTTCTCTAAGGGTACATATTAATAAATCCTTGAAACTTCACCTGCATATAACTCTTCAGAGAATCCCTAACACAAACAGAATGAAATCACTGAATACAAATTGTTTCTCAGATACTTTCATAGCATCAAATCTCACTGCTGCACAGCATTCTGTGATGTTATGTAATTATTTATCATTTTATTTTATACAACATATTTTTTAGGTCACCCTTCTTTCACTTCTGCTGCCCTCTTGCAGGGAAGCCCTTACCTTTTTTCTTTACCTGCTATCAGTTCAGTTCAGGTCAGTCACTCAGTCGTGTCCAACTCTTTGCGACTCCATGGACTGCAGCTCGCCAGGGCTCCCTGTCCACAACCAACTCCCGGGGTTTACTCAGACTCATGTCCATTGAGTTGGTGATGCCATCCAACCATCCCATCCTCTGCCATCCCCTTTTCCTCCCACCTTCAATCTTTCCCAGCATGATGGTCTTTTCCAACGAGTCAGCTCTTTGCATGAGGTGGCCAAAGTATTGGAGTTTCAGCTTCAACATCAGTCCTTCCAATGAATATTCAAGACTGATTTCCTTTAGGATTGACTGGTTTGGTCTCCTTGCAGTACAAGGGACTCTCAAGAATCTTCTCCAACACCATCATTCAAAAGCATCAATTTTTCAGTGCTCAGCTTTCTTTATAGTCCAACTCTCACATCCATACATGACTACTAGAAAAAACCATAGCTTTGACTAGATGGACTAGATGAACCTTTGTTGGCAAAGTAATGTCTCTGATTTTCAATATGCTATCCAGGTTAGCCATAACTTTTCTTCTATAGAACAAGCATCTTTTAATTTCATGGCTGCAGTCAAAGTCTGCAGTGGTTTGGGAGCCCAAGAAAATAAAGTCTGTCATTGTTTCCATTGTTTCCCCAACTATCTGCCCTGAAGAGATGGGACCAGATGCCATGATCCGAGTTTTATGAATATTGAGTTTTAAGCCAACTTTTTCACTTGCCTTTTCATTTTCATCAAGAGACTCTTTAATTCTTCTTTGCTTTCTTCCATAAGGGTCGTGTCTTCTGCATATCTGAGGCTATTGATATTTCTCCTGGCAATTTTGATTGCATCTTGTGCTTCATCCAGCCCAGCATTTCACATGATATACTCTGCATATAAGTTAAATATGCAGGGTGACAATATACAGCCTTGACATATTCCTATCCTGATCTGGAACCAGTCTGTTGCTCCATGTCCAGTTCTAACTGTGGCTTCCTGACTTGCATACAGACTTCTCAAGAGGCAGGTCACACCATCTGATATTCTCATCTCTTTAAGAATTTTCCACAGTTTGTTGTGGTCCACACAGTCAAAGGCTTTGGCATAGTCAATAAACCAGAAGTAGATGTTTTTCTGGAACTCTCTTGCTTTTTTTGATGATCCAGCGAATGTTGGCAATTTGGTCTCTGGTTCCTCTGCCTTTTCTAAAACCAGCTTGAATATCTGGAAGTTCATGCTTCACATATTGCTGAAGCCTGAGTTGGAGAATTTTGAGCATTCCTTTGCTAGCGTGTGAGATGAGTGCAATTGTGAAGTAGTTTGAGCATTCTTTGGCATTGCCTTTCTTTGGGACTGGAATAAAAACTGAACTTTTCCAGTCCTGTGGCCACTGCTGAGTTTTCCAAATCTATTGGCCAATTGAGTGCAGCACTTTCACAGAGTCATCTTTTAGAATCTGAAATAGGTCAAAGCTTTGTTACCTCCCCTAGCTTTGGAATTCTATTACCTCCCCTAGCTTTGTTCATAGTGATTCTTCCTGAGGCCACTTGACTTCGTACTCCAGGATGTCTGACTGTAGGTTGGTGATCACATTATTGTTACCTGCTAAACCCTTGCTCTTTACTTCAAGAATCAACTCAGGCACCATGTCCTCTACCAAGTCCCCACTGACAGTGGATGTTGGAACAACTGTCTCAATGCTGTGCCATGGGCTACTCTTGTTCCTTCCTCTATTTTTTAGATCACTTTCTTTATTATATTCAAAAGATCATCTTACATGCCTATATTCCGCAAAAGAACTGTTAAATCCTTGAGGACACCATCTAGCGCTGTTATTTAATAAATGCTCAATAAATGTCTTTGGAAACAAACAGCATGATCACATTCTGTTTTTCCTAAGAAATGTTATGGGTGAATAAATGTTTTTATTCACTTACAATAATATCAATATTATTATTAAAATTATATCCAAATCAATATTACCTGTAGGATTTTAACACACATTCTTTGGAAACATAATTTAAACATCGGTAACCTACTGCTCCAATAAGAAATGACATTTTTTTTTTTGCCCTACAATCTTATAACTTTGTGAGAAGACAGTGCATTTCAGTTTATTCTCCAAAGTCCTGCTTTCCCATTCCTCCCAGGACTGCTGAAACTTTCAAACTGGTTGCAGCTGCCACTACATATTTCAGTGGTGAAAATATATCATTCTGTTTGTGGAAGGAAGCAGACTGAGGGAGAAAATATAAAATCCTATATATTATACCATTCAAATCTTAGATATTTGACATGATGTCACACAGCCACAGTCTAATACACTAATGAAGTGAAGTCGCTCAGTCGTGTCCGACTCTTTGCTACCCCATGGAGTATAGCCCACCAGGCTCCTCCGTCCATGGGATTTTCCAGGCAAGAATACTGGAGTGGGTTGCCATTTCCTTCTCCAGGAGATCTTCCCAACCCAGGGATTGAATCCAGGTCTCCCTCATTGTAGGCAGACACGTTACCATCTGAGCAACCAGGGAAGCTCCTGTGCATCAAGACCATGCTGTAAATCATTAATTAGCATCAAACACTAATCAAATTACAGATGGTATTTTCTTCTGGAGCAATGTTCTCAAGTAAATTGATGTTTCCAAATATATCCTCTGACTTTCTAACCAAGACACCACTCCCTTACAAGGGAATAACTGGAACCGGTTCTTAATGCTCGTCTTTGCCTTCTCATTTCCACTCTAACAATCCATTCTCCACGTAGCAGTCAGTGTGAAATTTTACCACACAAATCAGATTATGCTATTTTCTTTCTTAAAAACCCTCTAGCTGCAGGCCACTTCCTGGAAATAAAATCCAAACTTCTTACAGCTAGATGACAGTACAGAGCGGGTCCCCGACTCATTCTGCCACTTCACCTTCTAGTTCTGCTCCTCATGCACCAAATGATAGCCTATGAACCTCTTCCTGATGTTCATACACACCTAG
Source organism: Bos javanicus (assembly GCF_032452875.1). Classification (NCBI taxonomy): domain Eukaryota; kingdom Metazoa; phylum Chordata; class Mammalia; order Artiodactyla; family Bovidae; genus Bos; species Bos javanicus. The sequence continues at coordinate 63,074,739 of NC_083879.1, read as the reverse complement.
GTTATTTTCTTTCTGTGGTCTTTACATCTGTTGTGGTCTCCTCCTTTTAGAAAAATCTAATACTAAATCTCCTCATGACTGTCTCCTTCTCATTATTCATATTTTTAATCAGAGTGGGGGACTCTCAGTCTATAAGGTGTCTGTGGTCATTTTTCATCCCTTTGACTATATTCCCAGTGAATGTTAAGCAGTTGGACTTCAGAGGTCAAGAGTTCAACTGCAACACTCTCCTGCTGTCTATGAAAAAAAGAAAAAGAGAAAGTTAGTATTTTAGAGTTTATATTTCATCACTTCATTGGGTATGGTGTGCATTCACAGTAAGAAAACAATTAAATGATGAATCTCACCAGCTTAGTAAAATAAGAAAATAAAAGAGAAGCATTAATGTATGTTTTTCATTAAAGGTGATGATATCTTAAATTGGCAGTCTTTAGCTACACACAATTACATGTATAAGTACGAATTAGAAACACACAGGGCAAAAAGCCAGCTCTAAGGAGAGTTTTAAGGCCATTAACATTAGGTAGTAAAAACTCCTTCCTCTATTGATTATCATTTATATATTCTCTTACTACAGCTACATCCTTAAAACTAAATTAAAAATTAGCAAACAATAAATATTAAGAGATAAGGTTATATATATATATATGGTATATGCTTTATTTGTTATATAATATATACAGTATGTATACACACACATACATATACACACAAAGAGACACATATGCGTGAACACATACATTGCAATCCAACAAGCCAAAGAGACACATATTCATTACACTATTCAATCACAGCTACTAAAGTGGCATAGGGTGACAGTTCAGCAGAGAACAAGCAGTAGTCTTGCTTTCTAGATCTGTAAGTCAGAATATATATTAACTACCTTTAGCTTAATGTCTACAATAAGGACAATGGACATTCAAAAGCACCTCTGACCAGATGATAATATAGCTGACATAAAGAATGTAGAGGAAGTGGCATACATCAACAGAAAGATTGAAAACACTCTGAGATGTACAAAGATAGACCAAGTGGCCCTGGATGCACTGGACCAGGAAAAATAGGTTGATCTGTGATGTGAATATGATAAAGATAACTGAAGCCCTAGTATGCAATGAGATTAAATACATTTACTTCAATGTATTTACTTTCCAACTGTGAAAGGCAAAGATCCAGAGTTGAAAAAACAAAGCTGCTTCAAAAGGACATATTTTCTGGTATAAAAATCAAAAGAATCTCTATAAGGCAAATACTTCTCTTTATTAATTAAAACTTCCTAAGACTATTTCTAAAGTTTGTGTTTCACACACACACACACACACACATATATATATATGTATATACACACACACATATATATTTTGTATGTGTATGTATCTATTTATGTGTGCATGTGTATTTGGTATATTTAAAATTATTCTAAATATTTTTAGTTTAATAGGACTATTTTAAAGTATAATTTTTAGGTGGCAGCTTTATTTTCTGTGTTATAATTATAATATTTATTGGAATATAAAACTTAATTTGATTAAAAATATTAGGTCATAACTTAATTATAACATTTTATTGACGTGGAAACAAAGCATATATTTATACTTATTTTGTTAAATATGGTAAATCAATATCCTGGGACATTTAATCCACTTTTTAAAATTTATAGTTATTCATTCCTAAGTGGATACATATTTTTATAGAGGAAATTATATTTAATATAGCTTGCTGAAAGTTTGACTTTGTTCATATCCTCTGCTTAATGTGTGTACTTCTATCTCTCCATAAAGAAAATAAAACTAATGGTTTTATTACCATGTTAACATAATTTAAGAATCCAAAAAACATCTTACATAAAGGTAAAAGAAAGATATTGGAAATACGACAGTTGTGTAGTTGTAATAAGTTCTCCTTTCCCAGAAAACAACCTGGGATTTATTATACAAGGTCATGTCTGGAAGAAAAGATTAAATATTGCAGCACCATTAAAGTCTACAATAACGGCTCTCTCCTACCTTTATTTAAAGGCTCCATGATTGACACATTTTATTAGCTAGTTCTCTGCCTGTAGCTTTGTCATAGCAATTGCTAAATTAATTTACAGACTTCAGTCGACTGTGTTTTTATAGCTGTCTCCCTGAATATCCTTCATGAGCAATACCAGAATTCCCCCCAGACAGAGCACTGCTGTTCAAACTGTAATTCTTCCCTTGTTAAATAGTTGTGTTCTTTTGATTGCAGCAGAGGTCTAAAGGGTAAGCTTCCTTTCACATGTGCTATTTTTGTCAACAACTGCTTCAGGAAGTTACCAAATTGGATGAAAATGGGTTGAAACATTTACCTTATATTGTGACAGAAGCCATTGTAATTTATTGTGTTCTATAATATTTAGGTTACAATGTATTCACTGGAAAATTATTTAGACTAGGTAGGCCAATAGTTATTCAGACAAAATTGAAAATAGCCTGGTGCTTATAAAGAAATGTTTATAGAAGAAATATGGTTTTTGAATAAATAATAATTTTAGAAGACTATTTATTAGAGAAGCCTGAAAAACTGGGTAGGTACAATATGATCCTTTTAGTTTCTTGTTAACATCATTTACTATGCGAAACTAATTTTCTCCTAAAATAATGAAGTTTCTTATATAATATATTCTGCTTCAGATGAAACATGATTTCTTTGAGATCTATGACAGGAGTATTTTTTGAACAGAGGAGGAGATACATGAAGGAGAGAAAGTGGTTCAGATCTGATGTGAGAACTTTAATATCAAAATAGGTTCTTTTGATGGGGAAGGAAATCTCTCTCCAGTATGATCAACATGTGATTTTTACTGTTGATTCCAAGTAGACAAAATTGGACTTCGGTCCTTTATTTAGACACAAAGCCACCACAGCAATTGCAACAAATCTGGTGTTCCATAAAAATATTTACATGATGCCTTTTCTTCCCATTCTAAGTTATATCACATATTTCTTAGGCTCAAGTTTCTTAGGCTCTGATGACAGATTTTGTATATAGTCCTGAAAATCAGATTTGTAGTTTGGTATAATTCCCTTATAGTTCAGTCAGTAAAGAATCTCCCTGCAATGCAGGAAATCTGGGTTCAATTCCTGGGTTGGGAAGATCCCCTGGAGAAGAAAACACCAAACCACTCCAGTATTCTTGCCTGGAGAATACCATGGACAGAGGAGCCTGGCAGGCTATAGTCCATGGGGTTGCAAGAGTTGGACACGACTTAGTGACTAAACCGTTACCACCTGCTGTTAAGATATTGTTAAAACATAAGTTTACTGAATATTGAAATAGTCACTTTCCATATTCTCTCAACAAACCTATGTGTAATTCAGTCTTCAATCCTAGGTATAAATAATAAATTAGCACTTACAAATACTACATCACATAACAAGGTAATATACTGTTTAGCAAAACCAGAATCAATACCAAGCTGGGTAATTCAAGACTTTATCATTACTCAAAATACCTTAAGCTTTTTCGGCTAAGCATCTTCTATGTGTAAGATAAGAGTCACCCATATGGAGGCACAATATGAATTTCACATTTATTAATTGAGGTCTTATTAGTTTTTGCATGATTTCTTCTGCTATCAATTAGGCCAGATAATCATGATTCAATTGATGAACTTCAAGCAATTAAATAGTAATAGAAAAAAACTCCCAGTTTAAAGTTCGTATTGAAAAAAAATCATTATATAAGAAAATTCAACACAATACAGTAAAATATTGTATTCACTATGATATGCAGCACCTTTCTCAGAATTCCTACTTTGTTGCTGTTTAGTCAGTCATGTGTGACTCTTTTGCAACCCCATGGACAATAACCTACCAGGCTCCTCTGTCCATGCGATTTTCCAGGCAAGAAACTGGAATGAGTTGTCACTTCCTTCTCCAGGGGATCTTCCTAATCCAGAAATTGAACCTGTGTCTCTTGCATGGGCAGGCAGGTTCTTTACCACTGAGCCATCTGGGGAATTCCTACTTTAGTACTCATAAAATAGCAAAGAACCTTGGAGAAAATAAAACTATGTAAGAACTGCATGTATCCTCTATGTTCTATAGTAAGATATATATATATATATATATATATATATATATATATATATATATATATATAACTTAACTGTACAAAGATTCTGTAATTTGAAATCTAGGTATACACATAAAAATAGAAACAACTATATTTTGAATTGTGATAAAAAACTCAAATGATGTCTAATTCCTACAGAAATTTAGAAGACAGAGGATTCCCTTCTATCTGAATTGATCTGAGATGGTACTAAAATTGAATCTTAAAAACAATACAAAAATTAGCAAAAATAAATAAGATTATGGAGATAGGAAGGCCTTATATTCTCAATAAAATCCAAATTTCTGGATAATAGAATTCTGTATTAAAAGTATTTGCTAAAGTAACTGTAATGTTGACACAGCTGCGTAAAATGAGTTAGCTTAGAATACCAATCTAAGGATATGGGATGCTAGGTTTATTTTTAACACTTGAAAAAAATAGTTTTACTTTAGGGATATTCTTCTGAGAGATATATGCAGTATGACTGGCTGGGCGGGGCGGGGGGTGCGCAGAACTCATGATAACTGGAGGATATAATACTCAGAATAAAATGAGCCTAAACCATACAGGAGAGTCAGAGATGGAGATGTGTTGAGAGAGCAAATGTCAAAGTAACAGAGAGTTATGAGCCAAGGAATGCAGGCAGCTTCTAGAAGCTGAAAAAGACAAGAAAACAGATGTTTCCCTAAAACATCTGCTAGGAAAGTGACCTGCTGAACCTGGATTTTAGGAGTTCAGACCTACAGGACTTTAAATTGTGAATTTTTTTTTAATTTAATCTTTTAACTTTACAATATTGTATTGATTTTGCTATATATCAACATGAGTTCACCACAGGTATACATGTGTTCCCCATCCTGAACCCTCATCCCTCCTCCCTCCTCCCTCCCCATACCATCCCTCTGGGTCGTCCCAGTGCACCAGCCCCAAGCATCCAGTATCGTGCATCGAACCTGGACTGGCGACTCGTTTCATACATGATATTATACATGTTTCAATGCCATTCTCCCAAATCATCCCACCCTCTCCCTCTCCCACAGAGTCCAAAAGACTTTTCTATACATCAGTGTCTCTTTTGCTGTCTCATATACAGGGTTATTGTGACCATCTTTCTAAATTCCATATATATGTGATAGTATACTGTACTGGTGTTTTTCTTTCTGGCTTACTTCACTCTGTATAATAGGCTCCAGTTTCATCCACCTCATTAGAACTGATTCAAATGTATTCTTCTTAATGGCTGAGTAATACTCCATTGTGTATATGTACCACAGCTTTGTTTTCCATTCATCTGCTGATGGACATCTAGGTTGCTTCCATGTCCTGGCTATTGTAAACAGTGCTGTGATGAATATTGGGGTACACGTGTCTCTTTCAATTCTGGTTCCTCTGTGTGTATGCCCAGGAGTGGGATTGCTGGGTCATAAGGCAGTTCTACGGAGAACGCAATGGCACCCTACTCCGGTACTCCTGCCTGGAGAATCCCATGGATGGAGGAGCCTGGAAGGCTGCAGTCCATTGGGTCGCTGAGGGTCGGCCACGACTGAGTAACTTTACTTTCACTTTTCACTTTCATGCATTGGAGAAGGAAATGGCAACCCACTCCAGTACTCTTGCCTGGAAAATCCCAGGGATGGGGTAGCCTGGTGGGCTGCCGTCTATGGGGTCACACAGAGTTGAACATGACTGAAGTGACTAGCAGCAGCAGCAGCAGCAGCAAGGCAGTTCTATTTCCAGTTTTTTAAGGAATCTCCACACTGTTCTCCAGAGTGGCTGTACTAGTTTGCATTCCCACCAACAGTGTAAGAGGGTTCCCTTTTCTCCACATCCTCTCCCGCATTTATTCCTTGTAGACTTTTGGATTGCAGCCATTCTGACTGGCGTGAAATGGTACCTCATAGTGGTTTTGATTTGCATTTCTCTGATAATGAGTGATGTTGAGCAACTTTTCATGTGTTTGTTAGCCATCTGTATGTCTTCTTTGGAGAAGTTCTTTGGCCCATTTTTTGATTGGGTCATTTATTTTTCTGGAAAAGTATGAATTTGTATTGTTTAAACCACTAAGTTTGTGCTATTTTGTATAGCAGTAATTGAAAATGATTAAAAGATTCTATAAAAGCTGTGTGTAGGAGAACCCCAAAGGTTAAGGAGGCAACAATCCAGAGTCTGAAGGACAAGAAAAGAGAGAAATGACCAGAACCCAGAGGGACTGAGTTGCATGGTGTCAGTTGCCTTGTAAAAGAGTAGTGAAATTCTCTGGAGGGTCAAGCCATCTAAGGGAGAACGTCCAGGCTAGGAGCTGGGGAATACATATACTACTAATGTTCCTCTCCTGTATTTGATCTCCCACAAGGGCTCCCCACGGGATGACTCAAACTGGCACCAAGAGGGTAAGGTAACCTGCTGACTGGCATGAACTCCTGGGACTGAATAACCTTCTAGAGAACAGAGAAATGCCTGACCCATCTCTGCTGGCACTTCCACATAACCCTCGCCACATGGAGTTACTAGTAATCGTCTGCAAGTAAAGAATTCATCACTTCTAATTGCTCAAGTATGTATTACCCCAAACACATTTTCTAACCCTGTTCTTGAACATTTTTTTATCATTTTTATTAGAAAGGAGGGGAGCTACTGAAAGTAAGAAAATGAATTCTTAGAAATTGTTTAGAGTGCAGAAATTGAAATAATAGCAATAAATAATAGCAATAAAATATTACAAATGAAGTCAATAACATTTATTGTGAGCTTATATCTCCTAGGAATCATGCTGGCTACTGTGTACTGTGTACTGTGTATAATTATGTCTCTAAATTAACCTGTGGTTTAGATACTGCCTCATCTTATAGGGTTTTCAAAAGAGATTCAAATATTTAAGCATGTTGTCCCAAATCACAGAGAGCACACGGAACAGCTGGAACACAAAGTCACTTTGCCTATCAGCAACATGGTTTCCATCTATGCACAGCAACAATTTCTCTCCTTGTTCAATTAAGGTTTAAAATTAAGTACGGACACATACATCCATAGACGTCCCTGTAATGTTTCATAGGTGTAATTTTAAAAAGAGTTAACAAGTGAGAAGAGTTTTCAAATATCATAGGAGAGTGTTAAAGCAGATGCCTGTGAACTGTGCCTGAATTCTTAAGAGAATACCCAGGAACCCACACTGACCCCCAATGAAGCTGAGACAGTTTGCATCAAGGGCATACCTTATGTTTTATACTTAACTGATCTGAAGTTTCCCTCCAACATAAGTTTTCTGATTCTTTTAGCACTTGAATTATATCTCATTGCAGCTTGTTTTCCTGAAGTCTGTTCAGAGAAGAAAAAACAAAAAACAAAAAAAAACACTTCATGGTGCCTATCCTTTTAAACTATTGAATCAATGTGGAATTATCTCCTTTGGAAAATAAGTTTGAGATCGCTGAAGATGTGAATGGCTGTTTCTAAACCTCTGATCCCGGTCCTATTGTTTCTGCTTTCCTATGGGAAAGATAACTTAACTCACTGTATCTCTATATGAGGTTCCTAATATATATGCAATGCAGAACAAGCCAAATACGTAAGCAGGTTCATCCTAACTATAAGTGAAGGGCACAGCAAATTTCTGGATCTAACGAAGGCCGCTGTGTACTGGCTCTCCCCAGAACTCACAATTAATCATATTTGACAACTGCCTACAAAATCCAGATTACTTGGCAGATAGCACCTTATGTTTCACATATTATCCTTCCTATCCTTGAAGACCATGTTTATTTTCTATTTCATGGACTTGGTGTTTTATATATATTCAATGAACCTATTACAAAAAGTTGCTTTTAATATTTGGTGCTTAAGTTTCCATTTAATTATCTGATAGGTTAGCAATGTGTCAAGTGAGTTGAACTATAGTGAAGGCTGCAGGATTTCAAGGACACTTATTTTGCTTGCCAATGAACATAATGCATCTTTTTGAATGCTTATAGACACAGTTTTGAAGGACAAGGCATTTGATATGTTCGTCTGTGATAATAAACACTATTTTACATCATTTTAGAAGGTAACTGATTCTTATGTGTAATTCATTACAATCAAGTAAAATAATTTTCACTGTTAGAAAACTTATTCTTTAATACTATATGTGGGCTTCTCCAGAGAAGGCAATGGCACCCCACTCCAGTACTTTTGCCTAGAAAATCCCATGGACGAAGGAGCCTGATAGGCTGCAGTCCATGGGGTCACTAGAGTCAGACATGACTGAACGACTTCACTTTCACTTTTCACTTTCATGCATTGGAGAAGGAAATGGCAACCCACTCCAGTGTTCTTTCCTGGAGAATCACAGGGACGGGAAGCCTGGTGGGCTGCCGTCTACGGGGTCGCACAGAGTCGCACACGACTGAAGTGACGCAGCAGCAGCAGCAGTGGGCTTCTCAGGTGGCTGATGGAGGAGGTGGAGAGAAGTGGGTTCAATCCCTGGGTTAGGAAGTTCCCGTGGAAAAGGAAATGGAAACCCACTTCAGGATTCTTGCACAGAAAATCTAAGGGACAGAGGAGTCTCACAGGCTACAGTACATGAGGTCATGAAGAGTCAGGCATGACTGACCAACTGAGCAATACTGTCAGTTCAGTCACTCAGCTGTGTCCGACTCTTTGAGGCCCCATGAACTGCAGCACACCAGGCCTCCCTGTCCATCACCAACTCCTGGAGTTCACTCAAACTCATGTCCATTGAGTCAGTGATGCCATCCAACCATCCAATCCTCTGTCGTCCCCTTCTCCTCCTGCCCTCAATCTTTCCCAGCATCAGGGTCTTTTCAAATGAGTCAGCTCTTCGCATCAGGTGGCCAAAGTATTGGAGTTTCAGCTTCAGCATCAGTCCTTCCAATGAATACCCAGAACTGATCTCTTTAGGATGGACTGGTTGGATCTCCTTGCAGTCCAAGGGACTCTTAAGAGTCTTCCCCAACAACACAGTTCAAAAGCATCAATTCTTCAGTGCTCAGCTTTCTCCATAGTCCAACTCTCACATCCATACATGACTACTGGAAAAAACATAGCCTTTACTAGACAGACCTTTGTTGGCAACGCAATGTCTCTGATTTTTAATATACTGTCTAGGTTGGTCAAAACTTTCCTTCCAAGGAGTAAGCATTTTTCAGTTTCATGGCTGAAATCACCATCTGCAGTGATTTTTTTTTTTTTTTCTTTTCCTATTTGGAACCAGTCTGTTGTTCCATGTCCAGTTCTAACTGTTGCTTTCTAACCTGAATATAGGTTTCTCAAGAGGCAGGTCAGGTGGTCTGGTATACCCATTTCTTGAAGAATTTTCCACAGTTTATTGTGACCCACACAAAGGCTTTGGCATAGTCAATAAAGCAAAAATAGATGTATTTATGGAACTCTCTTGCTTTTTTGATGATCCATCGGATGTTGGCAATTTGATCTCTGGTTCCTCTGCCTTTTCTAAAACCAGCTTGAACATCTGGATGTTCATGGTTCACACATTGCTGAAACCTGGCTTGGAGAATTTTCAGCATTACTTTACAAGCATGTGAGATGAGTGAAATTGTGCGGTAGTTTGAGCATTCTTTGGCATTGCCTTTCTTTGGGATTGGAATGAAAACTGACCTTTTCCAGTCCTGTTGCCACTGCTAAGTTTTCCAAATTTGCTGAAATATCAAGGGCAACACCTTTACAGCATTATCTTTTAGGATTTGAAATAGCTCAACTGGAATTCCATCACCTCCACTAGCCTTGTTTGTAGTGATGCTTTCTAAGGCTCACTTGACTTCACATTTCAGGATGTCTGGCTCTAAGTGAGTGATCACACCATCATGATTATCTGGGTCATGAAGATCTTTTCTGTACAGTTCTTCTGTGTATTCCTGCCACCTCTTCCTAATATCTTCTGCTTCTGTTAGGTCCATAGCATTTCTGTACTTTATTGAACAAATCTTTGGATGAAATATTCCATTGGTATCTCTAATTTTCTTGAGGAGCTCTCTAATCTTTCTCATTCTACTGTTTTACTCTATTTCTTTGTATTGATAGCTGAGGAAGGCTTTCTCATCTCTCCTTGCTATTATTTGGACCCTCTGCATTCAAATGGGTATATCTTTTCTTTTTTCCTTTGTTTTTCACTTCTCTTCTTTTCATAGCTATTTGTAAGGCCTCCTCAGACAGCCATTTTGCTTTTTTGCATTTCTTTTTCTTGGGGATGGTCTTGATCCCTGTCTCCTGTACAATGTCACAAACCTCCATCCACAGTTCATCAGGTACTCTGTCTATCAGATCTAATCCCATAAACCTACTTCTCACTTCTACTGTATAATCATAAGGGATTTGATTTAGGTCATACCTGAATAGTCTACTGGTTTTCCCCACTTTCTTCAATTTAGGTCTGAATTTTGCAATAAGGAGGTCATGGTCTGAGCCACAGTCAGCTCCCAGTCTTGTTTTTGCTGACTGTATAGAGCGTCTCCATCTTTGGCTGCAAAGAGTATAATCAATCTGATTTCGGTGTTGGGCATCTGGTGAAGTCCATATGTACAGTCTTCTCTTGTATTGTTGGAAGAGGGTGTTTGCTATGACCAGTGCATTCTCTTGGCAAGACTCTATGAGCCTTTGCCCAGTTTTATTCTGTATTCCAAGGCCAAATTTGCTGCTGTCTATGGGGTCGCACAGAGTCGGACATGACTGAAGCGACTTAGCAGCAGCAGTAGTAGCAGCCAGGTGTTTCTTGACTTCCTACTTTTGCAATCCAGTCCCCTATAATGAAAAGGACACCTTTTGGGGGTGTTAGTTCTAGCAGGTCTTGTAGGTCTTCATAGAACTGTTCAACTTCAGCTTCTTCAGCATTACTTGTCAGGGCAGAGACTTCGATTACCATGATATTGAATGGTTTGCTTTGGAAACGAACAGAGAGATCTTTCTGTCATTTTTGAGATTGTCTCCAAGTACTGCATTTCAGACTCGTTTGTTGACTATGATTGCTACTCTGTTTCCTCTAAGGGATTCCTGCCCACAGTAGTAGACATAATGGTCATCTGAGTTAAATTCACCCATTCCAGTCCATTTTAGTTTGCTGATTCCAAGAATGCCGACATTCACTCTTGCCATCTCCTGTTTGACCACTTCCAATTTGCCTTGATTCATGGACCTAACATTCCAGGTTCCTATGCAATATTGCTCTTTATAGTATGAGACCTTGCTTCTATCACCAGTACCATCCATAACCGGGTATTGTTTTTGCTTTGGCTCCATCCCTTCATTCTTTCTTGAGTTGTTTCTCCACTGATCTCCAGTAGCACGTTGGGCACCTACCGACCAGGGGAGTATATCTTTCTGTGACCTGGGGAGTTTATCTTTCAGTATTGTATCTTTTTGCCTCTTTATACTGTTCATGGGTTCTCAAGGCAGGAATACTGAAGTGGTTTGCCATTCCCTTCTTCAGTGCACCTCATTCTGTCAGACCTCTCCACCATGACCTATCAGTCTTGGGTGGTCCCACAGGGCGTGGCTTCATTTCATTGAGTTAGACAAGGCTGTGGTCCATATGATTAGATTGGTCATTTTTCTGTGATTGTGTTTTCAGTCTGTCTGCCTTCTGATGCCCTCTCTCAGTGTCTACCATCTGTCTTGGGTTTCTTTTTCCTTGGACGTGGGTTATCTCTTCAGGGCTGCTCCAGCAAAACAATACTATATGTAGCACTTAATTCCATGCTTTAATATTCCAAATATTTTGTAAAAGTGCTCAATATTTAAGTTGGACTAAAAATGTAGACAGTAACCAAAAGTTGAAAGAAGATGTGCAGAAAATGGCATGTATTTGAAATAAATGTGGCATGAAATAGGTCATGTGAATTGTTATAAAACAGTGAGAAAAAATTGATTTAATAAATTAAATAGCATTAAGATAGCAAGTAAGGTTAGGATGATAGTCAATGACTAAATATACCCTTTAAAATATCTATATTCTTTTACTGGTGTTCACTTGTTGAAGGCAAAAATGGTAAATGCATGAACGAGGATAAATATTTACTTTGTTTAAAGTAAGACAAATTACTTTAAATATATTAAAACTGAAAAAATTCATTTATAAATGAGTTTATCCCATTCAAGCACAATATCATATCAAATTGATTATTATTTCCATATTATGGATCAAGAGGCAGTTGTAGGTATGCATGCATGGACTGAAATACGAAGAAGCATTTTTAGCTGTTATTTTTCTTCCATATCTTGTGAATAATCAATAGAAATCTAACAATCTGAGTCTGATAATTACTTCATAAACTTTTATGATTGCCAGAAGAAATATCAATAACTTCAGATATGCAGATGACACCACCCTTATGGCAGAAAGTGAAGAGGAACTCAAAAGCCTCTTGATGAAAATGAAAGAGGAGAGTGAAAAGTTTGGCTTAAAGCTCAACATTCAGAAAATGAAGATCATGGCATCTGGTCCCATCACTTCATGGGAAATAGATGGGGAAACAGTGGAAACAGTGTCAGACTATTTTTGGGGGCTCCAAAATCACTGCAGATGGTGACTGCAGCCATGAAATTAAAAGACACTTAATCCTTGGAAGGAAAGTTATGACCAACCTAGATAGCATATTCAAAAGCAGAGACATTACATTGCCTACAGAGGTCCATCTAGTCAAGGCTATGGTTTTTCCAGTGGTCATGTATGGATGTGCGAGTTGGACTGTGAAGAAAGCTGAGCACTGAAGAATGGATGTTTTTGAACTGTGTAGTTGGAGAAGACTCTTGAGAGTCTCTTGGACTGCAAGGAGATCCAACCAGTCCATTGTGAAGGAGATCAGCCCTGGGTGTTCTTTGGAAGGAATGATCCTGAAGCTGAAACTCCAGTACTTTGGCCACCTCATGCGAAGAGTTGACTCATTGGCAAAGACTCTGATGCTGGGAGGGATTGGGGGCAGGAGGAGAAGGGAGCAACAGAGGATGAGATGGCTCGATGGCATCACTGACTCGATGGACGTGAGTCTGAGTGAACTCCAAGAGTTGGTGATGGACAGGGAGGCCTGGCGTGCTGCGATTCATGGGGTCACAAAGAGTCAGACATGATTGAGCAACTGAACTGAACTGGTACTGAAGTATTCCAGATACTAGTGCTATTTTTAGCAATTACTAATTTTATTCTGCCATTCTATGGAAATGATGATAAAAAAAATTGGGCAGATAACTTTAAAAACCTCAGTGTGAAGTACTACTTTAAATAGACCATTGTATAAACAGTTAAGTCAAGAGCTATTCTGGGTCTATGGGCAAAAGCAGAAAACAGAACACTGGAAATAGTGTACTGTTTGTAACTATAACCAATATGAAATACATTCAAGGTCCAAATACATAGAGTTATATTTTAAAATCTTCTGTGAAGAATCTTTTGACTCAAGTCATTAGGTAGAGAACTATATCAATATATTTTGCAAGGTGGAAGTAATTCTACCATAAGCACAAAGGGATAAATATACTTTAAAACTCCTCAATAATATTGGGGTAGAAAGCTGTGTAAAATATAGGCCTATTTCAGTTGCAAAGGAAAACATTTATCATGATATGCTATCCTGAAGCCTAGGTAAAAACTGTGGCATGGTATGAAAAGCTGTGTCCAATAAACCATAGGCACTTTTATAATTTATATAAAAGATTAAGATACCAATGTCAGTAGTTCTCAAATGTCCTGAGTTTTTCCTTTTCTCCAATACACCTTGGAGAAAGGCCATAGGTTTGAGGAAGGCTAGGAGACAGACTGGCTCAGATGGTAAAGAACCTGCCTACAAAGCAGGAGACCCAGCTTCGATCCCCAGATCAGGAAGATGCCCTGGAGAAGGAAATGTCAACCCACTCTAGTACTCTTGCTGAAGAATTCCATGAACAGAGGAACCTGGTGGGCTGCAGTCAGGCTACAGTCCATGAGATCACAAAGAATCAGACATGACTGAGCAACTTTCTCTCAGGAGAAAGATTAACAGTATAAATTTTTGGCAGAGTATCATCCTTCCTCAAAGAGACCTCTAGGTCAGTCAACTGGCTCAAATCTGAGAATCGATGGAGGAATCTTGACTCTCCTTGTGATTTAGGATGAGACTTTTGTTTACTTGACCTAGAAATTTCCTTTACAAAGGTCAGGTAAGGGTTTTAATAGGCTTCTTATATAGTTCACTTCTAGGAACACCATAATCCACTAGTTAATAGGTCTATGCAATAGGTATGCTTTAAGCCCTCCTTGTCTTCAGCAGATGAGTGGTGTCACTCTAGTCACCACTGTAAAGTCTGGACTATGGAAAACAGAGATGCCTGAGCTCTTCAAGGATGACAGGGATCCCCTGACAAATTTAATTCTCACAATATTGGAGGAAGGTTTATCTATGGGAGTCTCTGCTGCTGCTGCTGCTGCTAAGTTGCTTCAGTTGTGTCCGACTCTGTGCGACCCCATAGACGGCAGCCCACTAGGCTCCCCCATCCCTGGGATTTTCCAGGCAAGAATACTTGAGTGGGTTGCCATTTCCTTCTCCAATGCATGAAGGTGAAAAGTGAAAATGAAGTCGCTCAGTCCTGTCCGACTCTGAGCAACCCCATGGACTGCAGCCTACCAGGCTCTTCCATCCATGGGATTTTCCAGGCAAACGTACTGGAGTGGGGTGCCATCACCTTCTCCAATGGGACTCTCTAAGTGTGAGTAAATCTTAAATGACAAGTTCATTCTAACATTCCCACCTCCCTGAGCTTCTGAATCCCTGCCTCTACATTACAGCAAGGCAAGTCTTGTATTTCCAACTCACTAACTCTAAGCCATCTTCTGGTCCACATTTCAGCCAACCAGCCCCAAAAGTAGCCATTTTACTCGCCTGAACTGCAACAGTAACACAGAATTTCTGCTTTGTGAGCCCATCAATAAATCTGGCCTGACTCAATTTTATATTCCTTTCATCATTATCTCACTTCCTTAAAAGTCATCTCCACACATGCTCCCTGGAATGTTTTCTGAATAAATTAGAAAGCTCAAGTAGTTCTTTTACAGTGCAAAACACCTTCTGGGTCACAATCTGTGTCTCACTATTAAGGGCTCACTGGAACTTGAGTCTAGTTATAGGCCTAGAAGCAAAAAAGGATGGTGAGGTGGGTGCTAAGGAGATCAGCACTGTCTTTTATGGCAACTGCCCCAAAGGGAGGGGCCATTACAGTTTCCTTACTCAGTGCAGGGAGAGGCCACTTCTAATGGAAGTGAAAGCTGCTTGTAATGTTAAAAAAGACTTATTAGAATTAGGGCCTCAGTGTCACCAACCTCATCAAAGTTTTGCATACGTACACATTCTATCTATCAAGAACCCATTTCTTAGAGTAGATCCCGAGAAGCTGGGAATTCAACCTGCATTGCATATCAGTCAGCTGCGGGATGAGTATGATTTGCAGTTAGCCCTGCAGCTACAAGAAATGAGTCTCCTTCAGGGAATACACCAAAGTCTTCAGGACTTTTCATACAGCAGTCTGAGAAATTTGAATCCCTAAGCTCAACCTTTTCTTGTTCAGTGACATTAGAAGCAACCTGATTGTCTCATTACTTGTGTGTTTAACAAAATACTCCAAAGTATCACACAGTCATCCATCACTTCTTATAAGTGTTTGATTAAGAATATCCAACAGTTGCAGGTTGCCTATCTCTTATTTCCACACCATACACTATCATTGGTTCTCTCTTTTCTACTGGAAACAGTTATTAGTATTTTTAAATATATTCAGATTAGAGGGTTAGTTGTAGAAACTGTATTACTCAGGGGAAAATCAGTCTTTTGCTTCTATTCAGGTCTTTAACTGATTTGAGTAAATGTTTATCTTATCCAAAAACACTCTCAGAGAAATATTCAGAATAATATTTGATCAAATATCTGGGAACTCCATGGTTTAGTCAGGTTAATACATGAAATTAATGATTACAGACAATATGCATTAGAAATTCCTACTAAATAAGGAAACAAACATATTTTAGATATATGTATATAAGTATGTTAGATTTCCACTGCTGTGTAACAAACAAATCCAGTGACTTAGAACAACCCACATTAATTTCTCATAATTTCCTTGATCAAGGCCTTATGCCTCTCTAAGGTGGATGCCCTGCTCAGGATATTTCAAGGTTTCAATCAAGCTGTTGACTGGGCTGGGGTTTGAGAGGCTTTAGGGGAAAGTCAACTTCAAAGATCATTCCAGTTGTTAGCAATCTACAGATTTAACACAAGCCCTATCCAAATATCTATGACATTTTTCCACAGAACTAAAATAATCCACATATATTTGGAACTACAAATGACCCAGAATTGCAATATTGAGAAAAAGAACATTTAGAAGTATAACCATTCCAGACTTCAGGCTATATTACAAAGCCATAGTAATCCAAACAAGATGGTATTGACACAAAAACATAAATCCATGGAACAGGATACTGAGCCCAAAAATAAAGCCATACACCTATGGTCAATTAACATACAACAAAGAAGTCAAGAATAGACAACAGATTTCAGCAAGTGGTACAAAGAAAGCTGGACAGTCATATGTAAAATAATGAAAAGACATGAAACCATAAACTCCATAGGCAAAACATTCCTTGACATAAATGGAAGCAATATTTTCTTGGATCAGTCTTTCAAGGCAAAACCTAAATAAATAAAATACAAAAATAAAAGATGGGATCCCATCAAGCTAGAAAGTTTTTGCACAGTAAAGGAAACTATCAATAAAATAAAAGGACAACTTATAGAATGGGAGAAAATATTTACTAATAATGCAACAGAGAGGTGTTACTTTCCAAAATATATAAACTTCTCACAAAACTATGAGCTCAATACAAAATAATAATAATAAATGTGCAGAAGATTTAAACATTTTTCCAAAGAAGATATACAGATGACTATCAGACACATGAAAAGATGTTCAACATCACTAATTATTAGAGAATAGCATCCATCCACTTCTACAAATATAGATTTCATGTTTACCATTATTTGTTTTCATATTTCCCCTATTTAATATAATGCTGCACTTTACTCATTTGCTTATTATTATATGTCTCCTCCAGTAAAACAAAAGCATTAAGAACACAGATTTTGTTTATTATGGTTACTGGTTTTCCCCAGTCGTATCTGACTCTTTATAATCTCATGGACTCTACTATGCCAGGCTCCTCTGGCTATGGGATTCTCCAGGCAAGAATCCTGGAGAGGGTAGCCATTCCCTTCTCCAGGAGATCTTCCCAACCTAGGGATTAAACCTGCGTCTCCCGCATTGCACAAAGATTCTTTACCATCTGTGCCACCAGGGAAGCCCCTAAAGATTGGGAACAGCTCAGAAGATATATTCAATTAATATTTTCCATACTCAGTGTTTTAGCATTTTTTCTATTATTATAGTAATATACTTGATTAGCAAATTTAGTGTTAAACTATGCTAGCACTCTTAGAACAAATCCTACATATAACTTAGTTTGTATTACACTATTAGATTTTTATGCTAATATATTATGTAAAAATATGGATCTGTTGATCTAAATAGAGATTTTTCCAAAGAAGACATACAGATGGCCAACAGGCACATGAAAAGATGCTCAACATCACTAAATATTAGAGAAATACAGATGAAAATCATGATGAGGTATCACCTCACACCAGTCAGAATGGCTATCATTAAAAAGTCTACAATTAATAAATGTTGGAGAGGGTATGGAAAAAAGGGAACTCTCCTATACTGCTGGTGGGAATACAAACTGGTGCAGCCACTATGGAAAATAGTACAGAGGTTCCTAAAAAACTAGAAATAGAGCTACCGTATGATCCAGCAATCCCACTCCAGGATATACATCTGGATAAAATGAAAAGTGAAAGTGAAGTCGCTCAGTTGTGTCCTACTCTGTGACCCCATGGGCTGTAGCCTGCTAGGCTCCTACACCCATGGGATTTTCCAGGCAAGAATATTGGACTGGGTTGCCATTTCTTTCTCCAGGGGACCTTTCTGACCCAGGGATTGAACCCTGGTCTCCTGCACTGAAGGCAGACTTTTAACCATCTGAGCAACCAGGGAAGCCCTATAAAATGAAAAGTCTAACTCAAAAATAATAAAAGCTATATATGACAAACCCACAGCAAACATTATTCTCAATGGTGAAAAATTGAAAGCATTTCCTCTGAAGTCAGGAACAAGACAAGGGTGCCCACTTTCACCATTACTATTTAAAATAGTCTTGAAAGTTTTGGCCACAGCAATCAGAGCATAAAAAGAAATAAAAGGAATCCAAATTGGAAAAGAAGAAGTAAAATTCTCACTGTTTGCAGAAGACGTGATCCTCTACATAGAAAACCCTAAAGACTCCACCAGAAAATTCCCAAAACTAATCAATGATTATCGTAAAATTGCAGGATATAAAATCAACACACAGAAATCCCTTGCATTCCTATACACTAATAATGAGAAAACAGAAAGAGAAATTAAGGAAACAATCCCATTCACCATTGCAACGAAAAGAATAAAATACTTAGGAATATATCTACCTAAAGAAACTAAAGACCTATATATAGAAAACTATAAAATACTGGTGAACATGTAAAATATCATGTATGAAACGAGACGCCAGTCCAGGTTCAATGCACAGTACTGGATGCTTGGGGCTAGTGCACTGGGACGACCCAGAGGGATGGTATGGGGAGGGAGGAGGGAGGAGGGTTCAGGATGGGGAACACATGTATACCTGTGGTGGATTCATTTTGATATTTGGCAAAACTAATACAATTATGTAAAGTTTAAAAATAAAATAAAATTAAAAAAAATAATAAAACACTGGTGAAAGAAATCAAAGAGGACACTAATAGATGGAGAAATATACCATGTTTATGGATTGGAAGAATCAATATAGTGAAAATGAGTATACTATCTAAAGCAATTTATAGATTCAATGCAATCCCTATCAAGCTACCAACAGTATTCTTCACAGAGCTAGAACAAATAATTTCACAATTTGTATGGAAATACAAAAAACCTCGAATAGCCAAAGCTATCTTGAGAAAGAAGAATGGAACTGGAGGAATCAACCTGCCTGACTTCAGGCTCTACTACAAAGCCACAGTTATCAAGACAGTATGGTACTGGCAAAAGACAGAAATATAGATCAATGGAACAAAATAGAAAGCCCGGAGATTAATCCACACACATATGGACACCTTATCTTTGACAAAGGAGGCAAGAATATACAATGGATTAAAGACAATCTCTTTAACAAGTGGTGCTGGGTAAACTGGTCAACCACTTGTAAAAGAATGAAACTAGAACACTTTCTAATACCATACACAAAAATAAACTCAAAATGGATTAAAGATCTCAATGTAAGACCAGAAACTAAAAAACTCCTAGAGGAGAACATAGGCAAAACACTCTCTGACATACATGACAGCAGGATCCTCTATGACCCACCTCCCAGAATATTGGAAATAAAAGCAAAAATAAACAAATAGGACCTAATTAAACTTAAAAGCTTCTGCACAACAAAGGAAACTATAAGCAAGGTGAAAAGACAGCCTTCAGAATGGGAGAAAATCATAGCAAATGAAGCAACTGACAAACAACTAATCTCAAAAATATACAAGCAACTCCTACAGCTCAATTCCAGAAAAATAAATGACCCAATCAAAAAATGGGCCACAGAACTAAATAGACATTTCTCCAAAGAAGACATACAGATGGCTAACAAACACATGAAAAGATGCTCAACATCACTCATTATTAGAGAAATGCAAATCAAAACCACTATGAGGTACCATTTCATGCCAGTCAGAATGACTGTGATCCAAAAGTCTACAAGTAATAAATGCTGGAGAGGATGTGGAGAAAAGGGAACCCTCTTATACTGTTGGTGATAATGCAAATTAGTACAGCCACTATGGAGAACAGTGTGGAGATTCCTTAAAAAAATGGCAATAGAACTGCCTTATGATCCAGCAATCCCACTGCTGGGCATACACACTGAGGAAACCAGAATTGAAAGAGACACGTGTACCCCAATGTTCATTGCAGCACTGTTTATAATAGCCAGGACATGGAAGCAAGCTAGATGTCCATCAGCAGATGAATGGATAAGAAAGCTGTGGTACATATACACAATGCAGTATTACTCAGCCATTAAAAAGAATACATTTGAATCAGTCCTAATGAGGTGGATGAAACTGGAGCCTATTATACAGAGTGAAGTAAGCCAGAAAGAAAAACACCAATACAGTATACTAACTCATATATATGGAATTTAGAAAGATGGTAACGATAACCCTGTATACGAGACAGCAAAAGAGACACTGATGTATAGAACAGTCTTTTGGATTCTGTGGGAGAGGGAGAGGGTGGGATGATTTGGAAGAATGGCATTCAAATATGTATAATATCATATATGAAATAAGCCACCACTCCAGATTCGATGCATGATACTGGATGCTTGGGGCTGGTGCACTGGGACGACCCAGAGGGATGGTATGGGGAGGGACGAGGGAGGAGGGTTCAGGATGGGGAACACACATATGCCTGTGATGGAATCATTTCGATATATGGCAGAACCAATACAATATTGTAAATTTAAAAATAAAATAAAATTTAAACAAACAAACAAACAAAAATACGTATGCACTTCAGGGTTCATAGCTGCACTATTTGTAAGATCCAAGACATGTAAACAATCCAAATGTCCATGAAAAGACAACTGGTTTAAGAAGATATGGTACATATAAAGAATGGAAAATTGCTAAGCCTTCCCTGCCAAAAAATAAATAAATAAATAAATTACTGCCATTTGAAGCAACATGGATGGACCTTGAGAATGTTGTGCTTAGTGAAGTAAGTTAGAGAAAGACAAACACTGTATCACTTTTTTTTTATTTAATTTTATTTTTAAACTTTACATAATTGTATTAGTTTTGCCAAATATCAAAATGAATCCATCACAGGTATACTTTTATATGAAATCTAAAAAATAATACACATGATTGTATATACAAAACAGAAACTGACTCATAGACATAGAAAAGAAACTGATGGTTACCAAAGAGTGGAGGGAGTAGGGATGGAGAATGCAATGGTACCCCACTCCAGTACTCTTGCCTGGAAAATCCCATGGATGGAGGAGCCTGGAAGGCTGCAGTCCATGGGGTCGCTAAGAGTCGGATACAACTGAGCAACTTCACTTTCACTGTTCACTTTCATGCATTGGAGAAGGAAATGGCAACCCACTCCAGTGTTCTTGCCTGGAGAATCCCAGGGATGGGGGAGCCTGGTGGGCTGCCGTCTATGGGGTCGCACAGAGTCAGACACTACTGAAGTGACTTAGCAGCAGCAGCAGCAGAGGGAGTAGGGAAGGAACAAATAAGGTTTATGAGATTAACAAACTACAATACATAAAATGGATAAGCAACAAGACTCATTGTACAGCATGGCAAATTATACCAATATCTTATTAAAATCTATAATGGAATATAATCCACAAAAAACTCAATCACTATGGTGTACACTGTAAACAAACACAAAAGTGTAAATTAGATATATACATCAATAAGAATAAAAAAAATTTTGAACTTTCTTTTTCTAGATATGACTGGTTCATCACTAGAGATTTAACGTTGATTATTGATTTTTTTACATTTCAGGGTTTTAATTTTTTTTATTTTAACTACTATATAATCTACCTCTAAAGGACTCATACATCATATGGCACTGCATCACAAAATGAACACATTTCTGAAAAAAAAAAAAAAAGAAAAGCTTCCTTACCAACATCCCAGAAAGCCAACCCATCCCATTCCACCACCGGATGGCCCTCCTTCTGTCCTCTCTCAAATTAACCACAATCCTGATTTACTACACTGTAAATATGTTTTTCCTATTGGAATATTTTCAGTGTGAAGTCAGAACTCATCTATTATTTCTGGCTTCTTCCTCTTAACATTTGTTCTGCAATTATAACATGCTTTAACTGTAATAAATTTATTATTCACACAATAATGCCCATTTTATGAATCATTTATTTACATATTTTACTCTATACTTGATATTATATACCATTTGGTCTATTAAAGACCATTTAACTACAAACATACTTGTACATATCCCTTGTTGCACCCATGAAACTCATTTCTGAGGGTGAAAGCATTTCCAAGACAAAGGTGGACATTTTTTTTAACCATTTTTACCTTCCAGAATTTAAAAGTC
Organism: Bos javanicus; assembly: GCF_032452875.1. Classification (NCBI taxonomy): domain Eukaryota; kingdom Metazoa; phylum Chordata; class Mammalia; order Artiodactyla; family Bovidae; genus Bos; species Bos javanicus. The sequence continues at coordinate 63,052,416 of NC_083879.1, read as the reverse complement.
ACATACTCAACTTCAAAGATTTACATCCATGAGAATAAGGTATATTGTGCTAGCTGTGTAGGACTGGGTAGCACAGTATAGGCAATAAAGCAGTCCATTTTGCTCAAGACCTTAAAAGGCAATATTTCTCAGTAGATATTTTTACTTTTCCTTCAAACCCCTGTAACAGACCTGAACCAAAAGACATAGCCATAATGCGAATCAGGTTTGTGCAAGGAAGGAAGTCAGACACAGGAAGTGACAGATGGAAAACAACAATGATTCTACTGCTATTGTTGTTCAGGTGCTAAGTCATGTCTAGCTCTTTGCTTCCCCATAGAGTGCAGCACACCAGGCTTCCCTGTTCTTCAGTGTCTCCTGGAGCTTGCTCAAACTCATGGCTATTGAGACAGTGATGCCATCCAAACATCTCATCTTTTGTTGTCCCCTTCTCCTCCTGCCCTCAATCTTTCCCAACATTAGGGTCTTTTCCAATGAGTCAGCACTTTGCAACAGGTAGCCAAAGTATTGGAGTTTTATGCAATTTAATAAAGGTATGTATGGGGAGCATTTTTTAATATTTCTCTAAAATTATACCATGAAAATATAGAAACAGATAAACATTCAGGAAATATTTAGGATTTGGATATATTAAGGAAAATATTCATTTTAATTCAAAGATGGAAGGAGTTTGCTTAATTTGGGGGCACATCACAACCCGCCTCCCAAATGCACATCTAAATTATCACTTTCTGTTACTAACAATGAACATAATGCTTGGAAAGTAATCTTGAAAAATTTAAGATACATTTTCCTTTTCCCACAGAAGAAAATAGTATTTGATAGAGTTGCATTGATTTGTGTTTCAGAAATGAGAGCTATTTTAATTAAGTAATTATACATAATTGTAATTATACACATGAAATTGTAATTATACATAATTTGAATTATACTGTACATTATGCAATTATACATAATTTTAATTATACATTTGCCATAAAATCTAAGAAGTTGGAGATAAAATATCTACTAGGTCACCTAGTCAATTTTTAGAATTCTCCACAAGGGACTGTCTTTTCTTAAGGCTTATTCTTACCATCACATGAGTAAAATAAACAGACTGAATTTCTGTGCTCAAACATCTTTCTTTATAGTCAACTCATAGCTCACAATTTTTGTTCATCTGATACTATGCCTCTCAAGGTGTGTTGTGAGTCATGTTGTGATGAGTTAATTAATGTATACATAGAAAAAATCAATGCAATTTACAGATGGGTAGATCAAACTGCCAACATCCGCTGGATCATCATAAAAGCAAGAGAGTTCCAGAAAAACATCTATTTCTGCTTTATTGACTATGCCAAAGCCTTTGACTGTGTGGATCACAATAAATGGTGGAAAATTCTGAAAGAAATGGGAATACCAGACCACCTGAACTGCCTCTTGAGAAACCTATATGCGGTCAGGAAGCAACAGTTAGAACTAGACATGGAACAGATTGGTTCCAAATATGAAAAGGAGTATGTCAAGGCTGTATATTGTCACTCTGCTTATTTAACTTATATGCAGAGTACATCATGAGAAACGCTGGGTTAGAAGAAGCACAAGCTGAAATCAAGATTGGTGGGAAAAATATCAATAACCTCAGATATGCAGATGACACCATCCTTATGGCAGAAAGTGAAGAGGAACTAAAAAGCCTCTTGATGAAAGTGAAAGAGGAGAGTGAAAAAGTTGGCTTAAAGCTCAACATTCAGAAAACGAAGATCAGGGCTGGTGCACTGGAATGACCCAGAGGGATGGTACGGGGAGGGAGGAGGGAGGAAGGTTCAGGATGGGGAACACGTGTATACCTGTGGCAGATTCATGTTGATATATGGCAAAACCAATACAATATTGTAAAGTTAAAAAATAAAATAAAATAAATTTTAAAAAAAGAAAACAAAGATCATGGCATCTGGTCCCATCACTTCATGGGAAATAGATGGGGAAACAGTGGAAACAGTGTCAGACTTTATTTTTTGGGCTCCAAAATCACTGCAGATGGTGACTGAAGCCATGAAATTAAAAGACGCTTACTTCTTGGAAGAAAAATTAAGGCCAACCTAGATAGCATATTGAAAAGCAGAGACATTACATTGCCTACAAAGGTTCGTCTAGTCAAGGCTATGGTTTTTCCAGTGGTCATGTATGGATGTGAGAGTTGGACTGTGAAGAAAGCTGAGCGCTGAAGAATTGATGCTTTTGAACTGTGCTGTTGGAGAAGACTCTTGAGAGTCCCTTGGACTACAAGGAGATCCAGGCAATCCATCCAAAAGGAAATCAGTCCTGGGATTTCTTTGGAAGGACTGATGCTAAAGCTGAAACTCCAGTACTTTGACCACCTCATGCAAAGAGTTGACTCATTGGAAAAGACTCTGATGCTGGGAGGGATTGGGGGCAGGAGAAGAAGGGGACGACAGAGGATGAGATGGCTGGATGGCATCACCAACTTGATGGACTTGATTTTGAGTGAACTCCGGGAGATGGTGATGGACAGGGAGGCCTGGCGTGCTGCGATTCATGGGGTCACAAAGAGTCGGACACGACTGAGCGACTGAACTGAACTGAACTGAAGATTTATGAATTAAAGCTACCTGAAAATTCCTTTCCCTGAGCTTATCGGTGTCTTTCATGTTAACAACCGGGATGGAATCCTACAGAAATGTTGCTGAGGATTTGTGACTCTGAATACACCCTTTGGTTATTCGAGAGTTGACCCTAACTATTGTAGAAGCTTGTTTTCCTCCAGTCCTGAACTGACGACACAGCTATTAAAATATTACAGTGCAGATAAGGAGGTCAAAACTGATGCTACCCTCAGATTCACTAAAATGATATATACCCTACACAGTGAGTTTTGACATCTGTATCATTTGGGCAGGCACTTTTAATTTGAAAATAAATTGAATATAAAATTAAAGCTTTTCACAAACAGTATTAACTTACACAATCAGCACTTTCTTAGAAAATCACCTCAGGGCTGACTGACCTTAGCAATATGTTTGCAGTATTCACACATGACTGAATCATTATTTTGCACTATTGCTAAATTAGAAATAAACACAAATTTCCTTTCAGTGGAAGACAAGGTAAGCAAATTTCTACCTCGGCCTCTCTTTCTCTTCTCTTTCTCTGTCGGTCTTAATGTGCATGTATGTGTGTGTATACCTGAGCATAGGTATATGTATACACATATGTGTGTGTATAATGGTATACATAGTATATGCATGTATACACATGCATTATGAATGAGAAGCCATTTTTCTTTTCTATGGATCTGTTTTATATATCAACTAATCTGTCCGTCCATCCTAAGTCACAATCACCATTCAGCGGTGACTGAAGTAAACTGTAAACACATAATTAATCTTTCCACTAGAAAGAACAATGAGGTGTCATGCTGATAGTCTGTGCTGTGATAATTACTAAGACAACTCCTTCTTAATCAGGAAAGTCAAATTAAATATCTTTTGTTATCAAAAGACTTTAACTCCTACTGGACACGTGCTACTAACAGAATGTGTTCTATTTGGCAATGTGGCAAAATGCGGCAAGCAGAAAGAGAATGAGCTTTACATCCATACAGACATCTCTAACATTGAATAAGTTATATAGTAAATTTGATTCATTATTTCCTCATCCATTCCTTATGGTTGGTTGTACTGTCCCTTCTCAAGCTTAGTTGAGAATTTTCTTTAACTTTCCTACTTGAATATTTAGGACAACTTAATTGCTCTGAAACTGTTGATTTTCTTCCAGGTGTCTAGTCACCACATTCTGTCAAACTGGACCTACATATTCTGTCTCTGGCTGAGCCATGCTTCTGGTCACCTGCTTCAGTGTGAATACATGGACCCTGCTCAGAATACTTACACATATATATATCCTTAGCAGTGTGAGCATCTGGTTGCATCTACCTTGTTAGGTAACTATGTGCTAGATTCACATAGGAAAAGTTATGCCTAGGATATGTTTATCAGAGAAGGCAATGGCACCCCACTCCAGTACTCTTGCCTGGAAAATCCCATGGACGGAGGAGCCTGGTAGGCTGCGGTCCATGGGGTCACTAAGAGTTGGACATGACTAAGCGACTTCACTTTCACTTTTCACTTTCATGCATTGGAGAAGGAAATGGCAACCTACTCCAGTGTTCTTGCCTGGAGAATCCCAGGGACAAGGGAGCCTGGTGGGCTGCCATCTATGGGGTCGCACAGAGTCGGACACTACTGATGTGAGTTAGCAAACAAGCAAGGATATGTTTATATTTTAATAGAAAACTTGGTTCTAAGCCTGAACTGAGAGATCGCTGAGACTATGAGTAATTTTTATGCAGGGAAGTAAAGTAATATAAATACAATTGCTACATCACTGCAGACGTTGCCTCCTTTACTGAGATAGCACTGTTTCATAGGATCTCTGAGGATGGAATGAAGCACACAGAGCAATGCCTCACATATAGTAAACTCTGGATGGTTTGAATAAGGAGAGAAGTTTTATTTTAAATCCCAGATCAAAGCTTTTTTTTTTTTTTCCAGAAAATGTAAGTAAAATTAATAAAATAGCATCTTTGAAAACAGGCACTAAGCCAGGTAATCTGATCTATTAATAACTTGCCTCTTTTTTGAGCCTCTGATACCCTTTTGCCTTTTCCAACCAGCATTGTTATGTGCATAGTTTATAAAATAGGTGGTTATGAGATCAGAGTTGCCTCTTCCTATGTGTTTATATATTAGCTAAAATGTTTTCAATGTTACAACTCAATAATGTAAGTCTTGGAGCATATGCAGTGTATGCAGTATATTAACTGACTAACAAATATCAACTGTAGCTAAAGCTCAAGTAGTAGGGTGAGATATTGGAAATTAATTATGGTTATGGTGTATTATTCTGCACTGACTGTGATCTGAATCCAAGAAGAAGCTTTATCCTTCTCCTTTTATCTGAGTTTCTTAAAATTCAGTCCACAATCTCTGTTTTCTCTATATATGTGGATGACTTTCTTAATCACTATCATGGCTTCAAGATGTAAGTTCAAAAAATCTGTCTCATTCATACTGTATTTCTACTAGTCTCTAGAAGGATCACTAATGTGTTCATTAATCCGTATAGTTTAGACCCATTTCCTAGGTTCAACCCCTCAAATTCTGCTGCCTACTAGGTTATTTTCCCTTGAATACTACATAGGCATCTTGAACTCATTTTGTCCAAAATATAAATCATCACTTTTTTTCACCCGAACCTAATGTTTCCCATCTTACCTAATAACACTGTCACTCATCCTGTTGCTCAAGGCAATTTCTTGGGAATCATTCTATTTTTTTCTCTCTCCTTCTCAAACCTAATTCTCCTATGTCTGATTCTCTCCAGTTCAGCTGAGGCTTTCATATGTCCATAATGTCTCTAGTGCAAATTATGATAATGACATGCTGCTGGTCTTCAGTGCCCCAGTCTGTAACTGTCCTGTCAATTCCCCAGAATTTTGTCAGGGTCTTTTTATGAAACACAAATCTGATTCTGTCACTGTCCTACTTCATTTGCTTCTTACCCCATTCCCTACAGGCTAAAAATTAATTTTCAGAAAAGTCTAAAAGTGTTCCATGATTTAGTGCATGTCTACATGCTTTGTCTCATACCAGTAACAACAACAAAATAGAGCGCTCCAGGCATTCTAAACTGTGTGAGTTATACCAAATGAGGCATTCTTATCACATCGCCTACTCTTTACTCAGGTTTTTCTTATAGCCTGTAATGATCTCTTTTTTTTTTTCCTCAATGCCTGTTTCTCTTTAAAAACTCTGATTGAAGGGCTCTGACCCTGTGAATCTTTCCTAAATGGATGAGGCAGTGCTTGCAGTTCTATTATATGGTCTCTCACAAGTAAAGAGCATAATCTAAAATGGAAAATAACACATATGCAATTGTATATGAGACTTTCTCTGCATCTTTTCTGTGATAACTTGGAAATCAGAGATATAATCCTTTCTTGACACAATATTTGATGCTTGACAAAGAGCACAGATTTGATAAATATGGTCTATGTATTAATACATTTTATCTAACATGAAAATGTGGAGAAGGCAATGGCACCCCACTCCAGTACTCTTGCCTGGAAAATCCCATGGATGGAGGAGCCTGGTAGGCCGCAGTCCATGGAGTCACAAAGAGTCAGACAAGACTGATCAACTTCACTTTCACTTTTCACTTTCATGCATTGGAGAAGGAAATGGCAACCCACTCCATTGTTCTTGCCTGGAGAATCCCAGGGACTGGGGAGTCTGGTGGGCTGCCGTCTATGGGGTCACACAAAGTCAGACATGACTGATACGACTTAGCAGCAGCAGCAGCAACAACATGAAAATTATGTCCACAGAAAAGCTTTGCATTGTCCAACTGGGCATTATTTAACAAGGCCCCCCATGGATAATTTAATTCATTTGAGAATTTACCATATTTGACTTTACTATTTACTATTTGATTAGTGCCCTGACACAGTGAAGTTTTGTGCTAACCTGGAAATTTCTGCTCAATAGAAAAGAAAACTCTGATAGTTATATGTCTGGTATAAAATTAATCAGCTTTGTTTTGAATACAGACACTCAGAAATGAACCTCAGCCAGTAACAGAATGATTCAAGTCACAGACTGGATGGATACACCAGGCCAAAGTAACTATTCCAGTGCTATTACTTAATTCTTTGAATTTGCATGGTCAAGCAGTCAAATCATGTTTATTTCCTTTGTTTTCAAGAGAATTTTTGGTTATATGAACTATACAATATATCAATATCAAATTATAAAAGCCCCCCAGGGAATAAACCCCTCAGTTCTGGAACGTCCATCCATTCAATTGTACCTTTGGAAAACATCAGAAATTAGTGAGATTTCTGCCAATGTGATGATAAATAAGAATATATTCATTATAAAACTAAAGCACTTCTATCTATACTGTCTCTCTTCCAAGATTGTTTCATTTCCTATATAACACAAAGCCCAATGCTTCTTATAATTAGAAGAAAGTTCTTCAACATTTGTTTTCTGTAAATGGCCTTAACAACACAAATAATAAAGTTTTGGGGGAAATCTCATTACAAGAAAACTTATAATGGTGAAAACTTATTGTAATAAAATAGGGTTTGTTTCATAATTTGTTGTATACGCTATCAAATATTGAATAGTTTTTAAATCTATGTAGCAAAAATAGAATTCATCTAATGACAAAATTTTGGCTTCAAGGAGTAATTAAAGTAATATGCATAGCATTCAGGCTTAATAATAATAAATACTCTTGTTTAGAGAATCAACAGTATATTTCTATCACTATCAGTCTGACTACTCATACTATCATGCTTATTCTGATTAATATTTAATAATAATTCAGTAAATGTTTTCCGGCAACACATCCCAAGAAAAATAGTGATGCTGCTATTCCTGTTTTGCAAAATTACAATTGAGATGTGGAATCATCATTTAAAAATTTAATGCTGTGTATAAACAAGCAATAAATTGTGTCTTAAGGGAAATGTTAATCTCCTTTTAAATTTTAATAACCTCTATTAACTTTGTTTCCAATATACACAATTAAACAACGGAGATTGATTATGTAAATTTTTATTGATAGATTTCTTATGTAGTTTACAATATTCTCAAAATTAATGCTCTGATTTTAGGTGCAGAACTTTCTCAGAGAATCTCTAGATTTATTATTAGAAGTCATGAGGAGGAAACCAATTCATAGCTTTTACAGAATAACCAGGTATAGACTGTAAGTGGATCAATGAGGTGTCATAGTCACCCAGATGACATCCTGTCAAAAGGTCCTCACAAAGTAGTAATGAAAAACAACCTCTGTCAACAGTAGTCAAGAAGCTGTTATACACTTTTAATAGAGCAATTCTGAGATCATGATGTGCACAGAATCCTACATACAATGGCTCAAATGAGCTCACTACTCAAGCAAGTCTACAACTAAACTATGAAATGTTTTACACATACATTGGATATTTAGGCTCCAGGTAGCTTTAAATATCATTGCTTCAATTAATAATTTTAATGAACCTCTTCTCCAAAAATTATAAGTAAATATTACTTATAATTCTTACAAAAATTATTTGTAAGAATAACAAAGAGCATTTTGGAAAGAGTATCAGTGCATTCGGCTATTCTGTACTTAATTCCCTCATTCTTACTTTCCATTTCCAACTTTGAGATTTCAATATATCTGTATAAAATATACATTGATTTAACTAATTTAAATCTTTAATAAAATGTACTCCCTGTTGGCTGGCTAAAAGATAGGCATTAGCATATTTTATACATAAATTCTATAGTATCTCAAATCTAAGACACCTGATAAGTAGTGATAGTTTTCATTAGTAAAATAAGAGTTGGTGAAATTAATTCAGAATACATTTGTTTGGAAGGAAAATCCAATAGAAAGAACATAATTTGAAAACATTCAAAGTAGAATATATTACAAAGGAAATGTAGTAAAACTTGGGTTCATAATTAATAAAATTTAGAGAAACTAGAGTGAAACAGAGTACAATGTTTATATGGAAACAGAAGTAGATGATAAAATAAAAAAAAAAAACTAAAGGTAATGTATGACTTTGAATTATCCAAAAGGGACATACTCATGTTATACTGCCATGTGCTGCTACCCAGGATACAGTTCTGCCTGTGGGTACTCCTCTGGATGCGTGGACATGTAATGGTCTCACAAAATTCATATTGTTCTCTTTGTTAACAGAACTGACAGAATTTTCAAATTCTTTACAATTATATATTGCTTTATGTCTAGGATTAAGGACAGTATATATATATGTATATAAAACCATCTGTAAAGTTATCAGTGAAGACTTATATTGACAGTTCATAATTTCTAGAAATAAAGGCCTGTATTTAATGAATGAGGGAGAAAAACAGCGATTGAGAGAAGAGAATGTATAAATTTTTCTTTCATGACTTTCAGGTGTTCAACTCATCTTTCTTTTAAGGGCTTCTATTCTAGATACTAATTATACATGTATATATTTAAATCTAACAGACTCTATTCAATCCACAAATAATTGTGTGGCTAAAAATAAGACAAATGAATACGTCTCTTCCCTATACACTATATAACTTCCAGTTAGCTAAAGTCATTTTCTACATCCAGATTCACCTCACGTCTGTGAGAGTTGATGGGTAGGAGGAACATCGGGTGGAGCAGAAATGGTACACTGATACTGTCCTTCCTCCTATCTCATCCCACCCCTTAAGTGTAGCTATATATATATGATCACATATGTAGGTGCCTAGGAAAAAAAAATAAGTAGGGAAAGAGTCCTTCTATAGCTTTATAATATTGACAAAACCTGGATAAATAACTATTGTCCCTACCTGGCTCTAAAACAAGTTTAAGCATTTTTTTAATTATTATTGTTATCAATATTATCACATTGTGTGAAAATACAGTAAATCAATTGTTGTAGAAAGTCAGGGCATTTATATCTTTAAGTTCAGTTCAGTCGCTCAGTCGTGTGTGACTCTTTGCGACCCCATGAACTGCAGCACGCCAGGCCTCCCTGTCCATCACCAACTCCTGGAGCTCACTCAGACTCATATCCATCGAGTCAGTGATGCCATCCAGCCATCTCATCCTCCATTGTCCCCTTCTCCTCCTGCCCCCAATCCCTCCCAGCACCAGACTCTTTTCCAATTAGTCAACTCTTTGCATGAGGTGGCCAAAGTACTGGAGTTTCAGCTTTAGCATCATTCCTTCCAAAGAAATCCCAGGGCTGATCTCCTTCAGAATGGACTGGTTGGATCTCCTTGCAGTCCAAGGGACTCTCAAGAGTCTTCTCCAGCACCACAGTTCAAAAGCATCAATTCTTCAGTGCTCAGCTTTCTTCACAGTCCAACTCTCACATCTATACATTTATATCTTTATCTATTTAGTGAACTTTTAAAACACAAGTACAGTAATTTTATTTTTCTTAACTATAGAGTCAGTCGGTCAGTTCAGTCACTCAGTCAAGTCCGACTCTTTGTGACCCCATGAATCGCAGCACGCCAGGCCTCCCTGTCCATCACCAACTCCCAGAGTTCACCCAAATTCATGTCCATTGAGTCGGTGATGCCATCCAGCCATCTCATCCTCTGTTGTCCCCTTATCCTCCTGCCCCCAATCCCTCCCAGCATCAGGGTCTTTTCCAATGAGTCAACTCTTCGCATGAGGTGGCCAAAGTATTGGAGTTTCAGCTTTAGCATCAGTCCTTCCAATGTACTATATATATATATATATATATATATACACACAAAAACTTCAATTAAATTATACTTTGCAGTAACCATCTATTATTTTAGTAAGTACCTCACCATTTAATCTTATTTTATTTCAATTTTAAAATCTGAATTACAGGTATAAAATAATATCTTCTGTATATTATGAGGCTGAAAAGACATTGTGATTATATAAAATATGATTACATAATAAAAATTTACATTGTATTGTAAAGCATAATGGTCATATATTAGCTAAAATTTATTCAGTGCATATGAATATGAGATACCAATCACCTCCATACCAAACTCTTTGAAATAACACTACTGAATTCTTATTTAATAGTCATTTAATAAACAAATAAAAGCAGCAAAAACAGAAGATATTAAAAGAGGTGGCAAGAACACATTGAAGAATGCTTCAAAAAGATCTTCATGACCTAGATAACCATGATGATGTGATCACTCACCTAGAGCCAGACATCGTGGAATGCTAAGACAAGTGGGCGTTAGGAAGCATCACTGCAAACAAAGCTGAAGGAGGTGATGGAATTCCAGTTGAGCTATTTCAAATCCTAAAAGATGATGCTGTGATAGTGCTGCACTCAATATGCCAGCAAACTTGGAAAACTCAGCAGTGGCCACAGGATTGGAAAATGTCAGGTTTAATTCCAATCCCAAAGAAAGGCATTGCCAAAGAATGCTTAAACTACCACACAATTGGACTTATCTCACACGCTAGAAAAGTAATGCTCAAAATTCTCCAAGCCAGGCTTTAACAGTACATGAACCGTGAACTTCCCGATGTTCAAGCTGGATTTAGAAAAGTCAGAGGAACCAGAGATCAAATTGCCAACATACATTGGTTCATCAAAAAAGGAAGAGAGTTCCAGAAAAACATATACTTCTGCTTTATTGACTATGCCAAAGCCTTTGACTGTGTGGATCACAACAAATTGTGGGAAATTCTTAAAGAGATGGGAATACCAGACCACCTAACCTGCCTCCTGAGAAATCTGTATGCAGGTCAGGGAGCAACAGTTAGAACTGGACATGGAACAACACACTGGTTCCAAATAGGAAAAACAGTACGTCAAGGCTGTATATTGTCACCCTGCTTATTTAACTTATATGCAGAGTACATTATGAGAAACACTGGGCTGGAGGAAGCACAAGCTGAAATCAAGATTGCCAGGAGAAATATCAATAATCTCAGGTATGAATATGACACCACCGTTATGGCAGAAAGCAAAGCAGAACTAAAGAGCCTCTTGATGAAAGTGAGAGAGGAGAGTGAAAAAGTTGGCTTAAAGCTCAACACTCAGAAAACGAAGATCATGGCATCTGGTCCCATCACTTCATGGGAAATAGATGGGGAAACAGTGGAAACAGTGGCAGACTTTATTTTTGGGGGGCTCCAAAATCACTGCAGATGGTGACTGCAGCCATGAACTAAAAAGACGCTTACTCCTTGGAAGAAAAGTTATGACCAACCTAGACAGCATATTAAAAAGCAGAGACATTACTTTGCCAACAAAGGTTCATCTAGTCAAAGCTATGGTTTTTCCAGTAGTCATGTATGGATGTGAGAGTTGGACTATAAAGAAAGCTGAGTGCTGAAGAATCAGTGCTTTTGAACTGTGTTGTTGGAGAAGACTCTTAAGAGTCCCTTGGACAAGAAGGAGATCCAAGCAGTCCAGCCTAAAGGAATTCAGTCCTGAATATTCATTAGAAGGACTGATGCTGAAGCTGAAACTCCAATATTTTGGCCACCTGATGTGAAGAACTGACTCATTTTAAAAGACCCTGATACTGGGCAAAATGAATGTAGGAGGAGAAGGGGATGACAGAGGATGAGATGGTTGGATGGCATCACTGACTCAATGGATATGAGTCTGAGTAAACTCTGGCAGTTGGTGGTGGACAGGGAAGCCTGGCTTGCTGCAGTCCATGGGGTCACAAAGAGTCAAACACCACTGAGCAACTGAAATGAAACTAAGAAAACAGTCAACAAATATCCCTGCATTGCACAGCTAATAAGTGGAAGAGCATTTAATAAATTTTTCATCATATTTTTTGTAAATATTCAATATATATATACATATTATACGGAGAAGGCAATGGCAACCCACTCCAGTACTCTTGCCTGGAAAATCCGATGGACAGAGGAACCTGATAGGCTACAGTCCCTGGGGTCGCGAAGAGTAGGACAGGACTGAGCGTCTTCACTTTCACTTTTCACTTTCATGCATTGGAGAAGGCAATTGGAGAATGGCAACCCACTCCAGTGTCTTGCCTGAAGCATCCCAGGGGCGGGGGAGCCTGGTAAGCTGCCATCTATGCGGTCACACAGAGTTGGACATGCCTGAAGCAACTTAGCAGCATCTACATATTATATGTATATGTATCTCATAAAAACAGAAAATATACTAACAAAATTATCTTTAGGGAGACATTATGTTTACTAGAAAAGTAAATATATTTCTTTTGTTGATTATTTTCAATATTAATAATTGACAGATTTAGAAAACCAGTAACTACATAGAAGATTTGAACAACTCTATCAGCCAACCTAACCAAGTAGACAATTATAGAAAATTTCACACAAAAGTAAATGAATATTCATAGTTTTCAAGTGTGTACAGCATACTTCTGAAGGTTAGACATGGTTTGGTGCTATAGTACAAGTTTCAATATATTTAAATGATTCATGTCATACAATGTGTTTCTTTGGTCACAATGGAAATAATAAGATTCAGTGACAGAAAGATAAATTTATATGGGAACTAAATAACATTTAAATAGTTCAGAGGTCACATAAAAATTAAACAAAGGAAATTATACATATTTTATACTTATTAAAAGGAAAATGCAACATATTAATATTAAAGAACTAATGTGGACATGTGTACAGTTATAGAGACTTTAAGTTCATCTCTCAGCAATTAAAAGTACAACTTGTCAAAGCATGAGAAAAGTAGAGTGGATGTGAGCAACACTACTGTTTTAGCCTAATTGATATATATGGGACACTATAAACAACAATGGTAGAATATTCTTATAAGGTACACATATACACACACCAAGGTAAACAACAAGCTGAGCCATAAAAAATGGTTTGGGACATGTGAAATATTTGCTATTATACAAAGTGCATCTAATAAATAAGTAGTGCATGCTCGGTTGCTTAGTCATGTTCAAAGGTTTGTGACCCCACGGACTGTAGAGCACCAGGCTCCTCTGTCTATGGGATACAGGCAAGAATGCTGGAGTGGGTTGCCACTTCCTTCTCAAAGGAATTTTCCAACACAGAAATTGAAGCTTCATCCCCTGTATCTCTCTTTTGTGTGTGTGTGTGTGTGTTTACAATTTCCCCTGCATCTCTTACATTGGCAGGTGAATTCTTTACCATCTAGCCACCTGGGAAACCCAATGCAGAAGTAGTAAATCAATAATAAGAAGAATCCAGAGAAATTTCATATATGTGGAAATTATTCCTCATACATTGAAATAATGCACAGGTCTAGTAAGCAATCACAAGGGAGTAATTTATCTATCAGTATGTCCACTCATTATGAAAATGGTTTCCTTCCTTTGTGGCAGAAATATGTACAACTTTGGTATACTCTTTTACCTTTATGTGATCATACCTGCTGTGTAGTACTGTTGCTTCAGTCATGTTCAACTCTCTGTGACCCCATGGACTGTAGCCTACCAGGCTCCTCTGTCCATGGGATTCTCCAGGCAAGAATACTGGAGTGGGTTGCTGTGCCCTCCTCCAGCTGATCTTCCCAATCCTGTGTCTCAAGTCTCCTGCGTTGTCACGTAGGTTCTCTACAACTAGCACCACCAGGGAAGCCCATTTGATCATCTCTAATTATCTCTAATTCTGAATACCATTATTTCTAACTCCAAAGATAACTTTAGAAAAAAATTTCAAACAAAATGATAAATAAATTTAAATTAAAAAAAATAATAAAATAAAATACAAGAGAACAATTTAGGGACATAGATAAAGAAACATTTAGAGGAAAATTTATATCTTTAAATATTTATATTAAAAATAGTAATGTATTATCTTATAATTCTACATGATAGAGATCCTGGGTCAGAAAGATCTTCTAAAGAAGGAACAGGCTACCCACTCCAGTAGAATCCACGTGTAATGCAGAAGACTTGGGTTCATTTCTTAGGTTGGGAAGATCCCATGGAGAAGGGAAAGGTTGCCCACTCCAGTATTCTGGCCTGGAGAATTCCATGGACTGTATAGTCCATGGGTTCACAAGAGTCAGACACGACTGAGCAAATTTCACTTTCACTTTTTTCAGAGATTCATAGCCATAAGTTTCCACTATCAAAAAAAAATTAGGAAAAATAGTTAATTATAAGGAAGTAAAAATAAAAATAAGGTTAAAAATTAATGGAACAGAAAATTTAAAGGGAAAAAATCAATAAAACCCAACTGGGTCTTTGAAAGTTTAACAATATTTATATGTACTTAATATAAAGAAGGAAAGATAAGGGGAGAGAGAGAAAACACAAGGTACAAATATCATAATGGCCAAATCTACAAATAACACAAATGTCCCTTAACAAATGAATAGGTAAATAAAACACAGTGTATTTATACTAAGATGGGACACTAGTCCATAGTAAAAGGAAAAGACTCTTGATATATACAAGCACCAGGATGGTTCCCAAAGGCATCAGGTTCAGTGAAAAAGATGCAGTTTCAAAAGCATACAAGCCCTGTGATTCCATTTGTGTAACATTACTGAAATAAGAAAGTTATAGAGGAACACAAAATAGCGGATGGTGATGAGGAACATCAGAGAATATAAAGGAGTATATCATGACAGATTTCTTTATGATGATAGAATAATTCTGTATCTTGATTTGCTGACAGTTACACAAATTGATGCAGAACTTCACAGAACAATGCACACATTTATATATGCATGTGAAAAATGATGAGCACCAAGTAAGGTATGTTGTCCAGTTAAATGTACCATGTCATGGTTTTTATATCCTGCTATAAGCCAGATAGGTCTCCCACATGTAGGAGAGCCTGGGTAAAACCTTCATATGACTCTAGGTGATAAACAGCGATGATCATTGTTACACCAAACAACATATATAAATGCCAACATCAAGTTCATGAAATGAATCCCATCACAAAAAAATGGTGAACTAATTATGTGACAGAAAACAAAGGAATGGGTTGAATGACCCAAAAAGCAGAGACATATGGACTGCAAAGCAATATGACAGAATTCTTGGGGTGATCAAAATATTCTGAATCTTGATCATGGTGGTAGTTTCACAGATTTATACAACTCTCAAAACTCACCAAACTGTACATTTTACATGGATTCAGTTTATGCAAATTATTCCTCAGTAAAACACAAAAGGTAAAATATAGGAGGAAGGAAAGGTGCCTTGGGAGTGTTTCAATTACCTTCCTGAGGTTCATAGTTCATATGTTTTCTGTTAACTTTGTTTACCTATTAGAAATTACAATACAATTTTAAATAGATAAAGAATTGGAAGACATTTAATCTCTGCATGAACATACTTCAAAGCTTTGTGGAAAACATGTCAAAGATCACTTACTTCAATTTATATTCAGCAAGCTTCATTTGCAGTTTTGTAAAATGGATGATTTATGTTTATGAATACTACAGTCAGGTCAAAGGAAACTATTAAGAGAAGCCAATTTTTTACTGGCTAATACAGTCAAAAATTCAGAAAACTTTACCACTTCTGTAAGCATCACAGGTGAGAGGTGGGGAACTATCAGTTCAGTTCAGTTGCTCAGTCGTGTCTGACTCTTTGCAACCCCATGAATAGCAGCACGCCAGGCCTCCCTGTCCATCACCAACACCCAGAGTTCACCCAGACTCACGTCCATCGAGTCTGTGATGCCATCCAGCCATCTCATCCTCTGTCGTCCCCTTCTCCTCCTGCCCCCAGTCCCTCCCAGCATCAGAGTCTTTTCCAATGAGTCAACTCTTTGCATGAGGTGGCCAAAGTACTGGACTTTCAGCTTCAGCTTCATTCCTTCCAAAGAAATCCCAGGGCTGATCTCCTTCAGAATTGACTGGCTGGATCTCCTTGCAGTCCAAGGGACTCTCAAGAGTCTTCTCCCACACCACAGTTCAAAAGCATCAATTCTTCGGCGCTCAGCCTTCTTCACAGTCCAACTCTCACATCCATACATGACCACAGGAAAAACCATAGCCTTGACTAGACGAACCTTTGCTGGCAAAGTAATGTCTCTGCTTTTGAATATGCTATCTAGGTTGGTCATAACTTTCCTTCCAAGGAGTAAGCGTCTTTTAATTTCATGGCGGCAGTCACCATCTTCAGTGATTTTGGAGCCCCCAAAATAAAGTCTGACACTGTTTCCACTGTTTCTCCATCTATTTCCCATGAAGTGATGGGACTGGATGCCATGATCTTTGTTTTGAGTGTTGAGCTCTAAGCCAACATTTTCACTCTCCACTTTCACTTTCATCAAGAGGCTGTTTAGTTCCTCTTCACTTTCTGCCATAAGGGTGGTGTCATCTGCATATCTGAGGTTATTGATATTTCTAACCCAGTAAATAATTATATGAAAGCATACTCATGCATTTGTGGCATACTATTACCTTAGTCTCTTTTACTGTCTTTAAGTGTATCTTACTCTAACTTGTGGTTAATCTCTTAATAAAAATTTGGAACATTATATTTACAACTAGCTGATTTCAATAGACTATATCATTTTTTGTTTTTCACAGATTGGATTTCCCAGAAGTAGACTTGGAGATGAGGAATTGTATAAAAGTGGTTGACTAAAAGGAAGCATTATCAGGAAAAACAGAAAGGGTGAAGATAATGAGAAAGAAAAAAGGGTGAGTGAGTTTGTGATATTATGTCTCACTGAGCTCTTAAGGAGTGGAGGATATACTTCAGTAAAGTCCCAATCAGTTGTCCCATATGATTCAGCCATTAATCACTACCCTCCCTCCCCTGACTCAATTGTTTCATTTTCCTTAATCAGAGCAACAATGGAACATAGCAAAAACCATCTTCATAAAATTTTAATTACTATTTATTATATATCTACAATGCTAGAGACTTTTTTTTTTTTTTTCAAACCAGCAGATCTCCTTCAACATGAGTCCCATCCAAATTACCTACAGGCAGTCTTAGCACACAGCATATAACACTACAGCATGGCAGTGGTAAACAAGACTACTTACTATGAATAGTAATCCCGGTAATGTATTCTAGCCAGAGAAGGATTCAGCTCCAGAATCCCACCCTGACAGTTTACCTAGAGGCACTTCTGGAACCAGCTGTTTCAGCTTAAGCTCCCTAGAAACAAAAGCTGAACTAAGGATTTAGCTTGGCACTGCATAAGAAATATTCAGGAATAGTGTAGGTATAGGACTATGAGAGAAAGATGGAAGAGCTACACAGCTTGTGAAAGCTCACTAGAAGTCCAAGTGCATGAAAATAGTAAAAGTGTCAGAAGTAATCACAGATAGAGCATCACTGTCCTCTGTTATCATGATATTTAAGTTCTTTGGAAATTTCTGGATTTTTCAAAACTCCAATATTTTAGTAAAATATAACAATATTTTTAGCAGCTCCAACTAATTAATGTGGAGAAGGTAATGGCAACCCAATCCAGTACTCTTGCCTGGAAAATCCCATGGACGGAGGAGCCTGGAAGGCTGCAGTCCATGGGGTCGCTGAGGGTCGGACACGACTGAACGATTTCACATTCACTTTCAAGCATTGGAGAATGAAATGGCAACCCATTGCAGTGTTCTTGCCTGGAGAATCCCAAGGATGGGGGAGCCTAGTGGGCTACTGTCTATGGGGTCGCAAAGAGTCAGACACGAGTGAAGTGACTTAGCAGCAGCAGCAGCAGCATCTAATTAATGATTGCTTTTAATTCTTCGGGATAAATTTATTGTTATAAGACTAGAATAGAATAGCTTATATACTCATAATCCATAAAACTTACAATATTCTAATATTATTTTTCACTTGCTTTAATTGTTACCCTTGTGTCAATGGTACAACAGTTGTGCACTTTAAGTAACCCTAATAAGTCACTCAAGCTATTATTTTCTCCCCAAAATGATGTTCAGTAGTACATACATTTTTTCCCTTTCAAGAGGTCCTATATCTGTATTCATAACCAAAACAAAGAATAATATTTTTGAGGGATTAAAACTGTAGTTTTATTACATACAGATATTTTTGCAATTAAAAATGATTCCTAAGAGAAAGTGTAACTCAGCCTACATGGTTATATTGAAACACAACATCCTTACAAGTACAATAAAGGCTGTATCGTCTTGGTTCATTTTTGTGTTTGTCATTGGGCTAATGGATGGGGTGGATTTTAAGCAGAAAGAAGTTGGAAATGTAGGACTGTTGTTTTCCTCCCTACTTGAAGGAGTTTCTTCAAGTAGCTACTAAAAGTAAATTCTAAAGTAGCTTTAAAATATCAATTTTCTATGATGTATATATTTATTACAATATAGTCTTTACTTTTGCCCAAAAGTTTTGTGGTGTAAGTGTTGATAATACACAAGAAAACAGTGTTTTTCTAGTCACTCAGCATCCAGAGAAAATAAGTTAGTATTCACTGAAAACATCTACTAGGATGGAATACAACATGCTTTTCGTACAGACCAAATACTTGTCAACAGGACAATGAAGAAAAGAAGAGGTACAGTGAATAAAATCAAAGAAGAGAAGAACTGTATTGGATTTATGTCATGAATAGATAATTGCATTTGAGGAGGCAATTTACTATATAGTGACCCCATTCCCCATCTTCTGTCAAACCCAATTCCCCTCATTCAGATGGCATGACCTATTTCATAGGTTCTGTCTACACAAACAAAGTGAAATGGACACTTGAGCATTTATCCAGTGATTTTAATCAATGTAGATAGATTCTTTATAAATTCTGTCTTTAAGAGAAACAATTTGTTTTACATTAATTATCTAGAATAGTTCCCATTCTCTAAATTTTGACACCTCAAACATTTTATTTTTTTAGTTCTACCAGTTTATTGCTACCAACCCACCACCCTCCACCCTCATGCACACATGCTCAGTCATGTAACCCCATGGACTGCAGCCCGCCCGGCTCTTCTGTCCATGGACTTTTCCAGGCAAGAATACTGGGCCAAACATTTTCTTAGAGACTGATTTGTTCACAGTAGTTTGATGTTTTTCTCTACTCTATGCTTTGGAAAATAGCTGAATTATTATACATATTACATTTATTTTCAGAACTCAATTACTTGGCCTGACTTATGATTTTTTTCAGTCATTCACATTTTAACAATGTGCTAAAATAAGAATCATACAATTTGAAGTAGCTAGATCACTTTTCCCATTATATGGTTTGAGCAGTGGGAGTCTGGAGTTAACTTCAGTTCAGTTCAGTTCATTTCAGTCGCTCAGTCGTGTCTGACTCTTCACTACCCCATGAATCGCAGCACGCCAGGCCTCCCTGTCCATCACCAACTCCCGGAGTTCATCCAGACTCATGTCCATCGAGTCAGTGATGCCATCCAGCCATCTCATCCTCTGTCGTCCCCTTCTCCTCCTGCCCTCAATCCCTCCCAGCATCAGACTCTTTTCCAATGAGTCAACTCTTCGCATGAGGTGGCCAAAGTACTGGAGTTTCAGCTTTAGCATCATTACTTCCAAAGAAATCCCAGGGCTGATCTCCTTCAGAATGGACTAGTTGGATCTCCTTGCAATCCAAGGGACTCTCAAGAGTCTTCTCCAACGCCACAGTTCAAAAGCATCAATTCTTTGGCACTTACAGAATCACAATTTCTAGAAGTCAGAAGAACTGACTGTCTGCTGTCTTGGCAGATGTCTGTGTTTGCTGCCCTAACAAACAGATCTTTAAGATTTATATTTTAATGTGATTTCATATATGTCTGTTTACAATACAATTTGACTTTGGCATATAATATACCATTTAGTAAGATCTTTAATGCCTGACATCTGCAAATAGAAAAGGGAAATATCTGTGGAACATGTTTCTAACATTTCCAAACAAAATCTCAAAGATGAAAACTCAGTATCTCTACTATCATTGACTAAAAGAAAAACCAAAAATGGTAGGAATGTCAGGAAGCCATATAGGCATCTGATGGTATTATATTTGACTTAATATGTTACCAGACACTGAAAGATTATCAGTGTCACATAAATAACAAGAGCTTGTTCATACAGGGCATGAGGCTTAAGCAGGAAACAGAAGTTGATCAAAGAAAAAAGAAAAGGTCACACAGAAATCTTGATCAAATCTCATCTAAACAGCAATTTATGCCAGCCAGAAAGTGTTAGATCATCTACAGAATCCTAGCTATGACTTTTCAATATGTTAAAAATATCTGCTTCTAGAAAAAGTCATTTGGGAAATAAACATAACTTAATAGTGTTTGGAATAATCTTTATGAACAGATAGACTGAAAAGAAAAGTCAGAGATGTGACTTCATATGTCCACCTTTTTGAAAATTTCAAATCATGCTCCAAAATGAACAAATGATTTTTTGTTTTCTGGAATACAATTGCTTTACAAAGTTGTGTTAGTTTCTGCTGTACGATGAATCAGCTGCATGTATACATCTATCCCCTCCTACATGTTTCTTGAAATTCCTATCAGCTTCTATTATTACCAAACCATTAAATTTTTATTAAGAGACATGATATAGCATACTATATCATATTATTAAGGAATAAATCAAATATAGAAAATGATACATGTAATATTTATGTGTGATTTACAAGATGAAAATGCATATGCCTATTAAATTAGGTTAAGAAATAGAACTATATGAAACCTATGTAATATCTGTGTGTACATTTAATTTCAGACTCCACAGTTTTCATAAGATGTACCTATTATCCTAAATTTTTGCATGTTTGAATATCGTTTTTTTTAAACCAAAGATACAGATATATATTTATACAAATAGAATCATACCATGTATATTTTTCTGCAAATTGTCTTTAATGCAACAATATACTTGGAAAATTAGCTTTATGAAATTTACTAATTCAGGTTTTAGCTGTGGATTAATCCTCTTCATGATTAATTACAGCCCAGTATATTCATACTAACCATACATGTATCCATTCTTCTGTTAATGAACATTTGCTTTTTGATTTTTGTAATTTGCAAAGCTGCTAGTGACAATATTATCCATGACTTTGGAGAAACATTAAAACAGAATTAATAATTAAAACCTAAATGTTTGAGAACCAAGTCACGTTACCTTGTATATATGACATGTCATATACACATAAGTTGGGATATATTTGGAAAAGAGAAGATAAAGGTAAATCATCAAGATGGACTTATGAGAAACACTATGAGATTTTTCTCAAAGGAAGGGAGAGATGTCCACAACCACAAAACTGTATCATTAAGAACTGAAGACAAGTTTCACAAGCAATATTTTATGCAAGAAAAAACAATAGAACTAGAGAAGGATGATCAGACAATGGATACGTTTTATTGAAGATTTCTTACTTATTCTGGTCCATCAACTACATGTTATGGTTTACTCTTTCTCTGTGTCTATGCGGCAAGAATAGGTAGAGAGACAGAATTTCAAGACCTCTGAATGGTGTGTGTGAAAGCTAAGTTTCAGTCATGTCTGACTCTCCGTAATGCTATGAACCAAAGGGCACCACACTCGTCTGTCCGTGAGATTATCTGAATGGTAATCAAAAATTAAAAAGTATACTGCTGTATCTTTAGGGTTTTCTGTGTAGAGGATCATGTCATCTGCAAACAGTGAGAGTTTTACTTCTTTTCCAATCTGGACTCCTTTTATTGCTTCTTCTTCTCTGATTGCTGTGGCTTCAGTTCAGTTCAATTCATTTCAGTCCAGTCGCTCAGTTGTGTCTGACTCTTTGTGACCCCATGAACTGCAGCACGCCAGGCCTCCCTGTCCATCACCAACTCCCGGATTACTGTGGCTAGGACTTCTAAAACTATGTTGAATAGTAGTGGTGAGAGTGGGCACCCTTGTCTTGTTCCTTATTTTAGCAAAAAAGACACACCTCTTTACAAAAGATATAAAGAACAGACTATTGGACTATGCGGGAGAAGGCGAGGGTGGGATGATTTGAGAGAATAGCACTGAAACATGTAAATTAATTACCATATGTAAAACAGATGATCAGTGCAAATTCCATGCATGAAGCAGGGCACTCAAAGACGATGCTCTGGGACAACCCAGAGGGATGGGGTGGGGATGAAGGTAGGAGGGTGTTTCAGGATAGGGGGACACATGTGCACCCGTGGCTGATTCATGTTGGTGTATGGCAAAAATCTTACTCCTTGGAAGGAGAGTTATGACCAAACCAGACAGCATATTAAAAAGCAGAGACATTACTTTCCTAACAAAGGTCCATCTAGTCAAGGCTATTTTTTTTTCCCAACAAAGGTCTATCTAGTTAAGGCTATCTTTTTTCCAGTAGTCATGTATGGATGTGAGTGTTGGGACTATAAAGAAAGCTGAGCACCAAAGAAATGATGCTTTTGAACTGTGGTGTTAGAGAAGAATCTTGACAGTCCCTTGGACTGCAAGGAGATCCAACCAGTCCATCCTAAAGGAGATCAGGCCTGGGTGTTCATTGGAAGGACTGATGTTAAAGCTGAAATACTTTGAAATACAAAGCTCCAATACTTTGGCCACCTGATATGAAGAACTGACTAATTTGAAAAGACCCTGATGCTGGGAAAGACTGAAGGCAAAAGGAGAAAGGGACGACAGAGGATGAGATGGTTGGATGGCATTACCGACTCAATGGACATGAATTTGGGTGGACTCTGGGAGTCGGTGATGCACAGGGAGGCCTGGCGTGCTGCGGTCCATGGGGTTCCAAAGAGTTGGAATGAGCTACTGAACTGAACTGATGACAAAAACAACCATAATATTGTAAGATAATTAGTCCCCAACTGAAATAAATATATTTTTAAAGTATACTGCTATTGTAATCAGTGCCTAAGTATGCCCAGAATACTCTTTAACCTGATATCACTGTTGCATTTTGGAAAAAACACAGAAAGAAAGAAACTAGGCATGAACAAATATAAATTACACTGGACCACTGTAAATCTGCCACAGAGGCAATTTCATGGGTTCAGAAGGCATTCTCCCTCACAGTGAAAGGAGTTTATCTCTGTTTACCAAAATAAACATAAAACCACACACAAATATATGATGATAGTCTTTGGTCGGTAGAATGTGCCCCATAGTGTAGAATTATATTTTAGTTAGTGTTTGAAAGATGATACTGTGAAAATGCTGTGCTCAATATGCCAACAAATTTGGAAAACTCAGCAGTGGCCACAGGACTGGAAAAGGTCAGTTTTCATTCCAATCCCAAAGAAAGGCAATGCCAAAGAATGCTCAAACTACTGCACAATTGGACTCATCTCACACCCTAGTAAAGTAATGCTCCAAATTCTCCAAGCCAGGCTTCAACAGTACGTGAACTGTGAACTTCCAGATATTTGAGCTGGATTTAGAAAAGTCAGAGGAACCAGAGATCAAATTGTCAATGTCTGAAATTAAAAGATGCTTACTCCTTGGAAGGAAAGTTATGACCAACCTGCTGCTGCTTCTGCTAAGTCTCTTCAGTCATGTCCGACTCTGTGCGACCCCATAGACGGCAGCCCACCAGGCTCCCCCATCCCCTGGGATTCTCCAGGCAAGAACACTGGAGTGGGTTGCCATTTTCTTCTCCAATGCATGAAAGTGAAAAGTGAAAGTGAAGTCGTTCAGTCGTGTCCGACTCTTCGCGAACCCATGGACTGCAGCCCACCAGGCTCCTCCATCCATGGGGTTTTTCAGGCAAGAGTACTGGAGTGGGGTGCTATTGCCTTCTTCGTATGACCAACCTAGACAGCATATTAAAAAGCGGAGACATTACTTTGCCAACAAAGGTCCGTCTGGTCAAAACTATGGTTTTTCCAGTAGTCATGTATGGATGTGAGAGTTGGACTATAAAGAAAGCTGAGTGCCAAAGAATTGATGCTTTTAAACTGTGGTGTTGGAGAAGATTCTTGAGACTCCCTTTGATGGCAAGGAGATGCAACCAGTCTTTCCTAAGGGAGATATGTCCTGAGTGTTCACTGGACGGACTGATGTTGAAGCTGAAACCCCAATACTTTGGCCACCTGATGCGAAGAGCTGACTCATTTGCAAAGACCCTAATGCTGGGAAAGATTGAAGGCAAAAGGAGAAGGGGACAACAACAGAGGATGAGATGGTTGGATGGCATCAACGACTGAATGGACATGAGTTTGAGTAAACTCTAGGAGTTGGTGATGGACAGGGAGGCCTCACATGCTGCAGCCCATGGGGTCTCAAAGAATCAGAGAAGTCTGAGCAACTGAACTGAACTGAGTACCCCAAAATTAAAGTGACCAACTCACTAGCCAAATCTTAGGAATAATCTGTTATTTTATGTTTACTACTAATCCCCGTATTCTTAGAAGGTTAAAAAAAAATAAACTGTAAGGAGAGATCAAGAAGTTTTTTCATAGTGAAACCTGTTCCAACCAGTTTATGATCTTTTCCTTCAAATTTATGCATATGTCACATCAGGGTTTGATGAGAAAAAAAGGCACTGAGTGTAAAAAACAAAAACTATATTTTACATGCATATTTTAAAAATATCCCTGTATCACATTATGTAAGTAAAATAAGAGTGACTTCAAATTATTGTTAGAGCTTATTGAATAGTTTCTGTTACATACATAAGGTTATTACTGTCTTTGTATCTGGGGAATGAAGAGTCTGAAGTCTACAGGCAGGCAACTCAAGAAGGGAAAATGTTTTGAAGTAGAGAAAACAAGGACAAAAACAGAACCCACAAGTTCAAGCTGTAACTCATACAGGACAGAATGCAATCCATATCAGCATCTCATTATCTTCAAACCTCCAACTTGAATGATGGTGGCATCCTTCAGGTGAAGTCTGCACCTCTCTTCACAGATCTAAGTGTGCACCTGGCCCAGCAGTCAGACAAACCAGAGGCAGCTCTGGAAGAAGTCAGATAAGCTGTATGCTCTGCTGCTGCCCCTCACAACTGAGTGAGCCAGAAGATAAGAAAATTCATGTGTGAACTGAAACAGTGCCTACTGCTCTTATGTCAGTGTGAACATAATGTGCCTGTTGATTTATTTTGTCCTCCCAAATCTTTGTTATTTGTGGTCCAGGATAACTGGGAACAAAGAAGGTAAAGAAATTATGGGGAATACAGCTCTAATTTAGCTAGGATGACACAATACAGAGTCAGCAGATTGTTTGAGATTATTAACTATGAGATGCTATCATAAGATACACTGTATAAGAGAGACATGTTGACATAAGTGGTCAAATTTAGATGTCTGGATTCCATAATATATGAAAAGGGAATTCTTACATTTTAAAAGAAATTAATTCTTAAAAGAAATATATTGACACCTGAATTATCATTAGAGAAAATATAGGAAACTTTGTTAGACTTCACTTTCAGAATGGTAATGTGAAGATTTGCACAGATCTGCCCCCAGGAAACAACAAAATCTGATGAAAATGAAGAAAAATCACTCATTTAAAAAATCCCTGGAAGTGTTCTAAGAGCACACCACATAGGAAGAAACATTTACAAACAATAAGCCAGTAACCCTCTTTTTCCCGTCTAATAAATTTCCTTTTCTTGCCTGACTGCCTGGCTTGCTCTCTTTTTCTCTGCACTCACCTTAAAAGTAGATATTTTAGGAAAGTCTTGTGTGTTTTTTTTTGTTTGTTTGTTTGTTTGTTTTTCTAGGAGACCACCTCTCAGTTCCGTCTTTCCTTTGTTGTCTCTGCTGCTGCTGCTGCTAAATCGCTTCAGTCATGTCCGACTCTGTGCAACCAAATAGACGGCAGCCCACTAGCCTCCTCTGTCCCTGGGACTCTCCAGGCAAGAACACTGGAGTGGGTTGCCATTTCCTTCTCCAATGCATGAAAGTGAAAAGTGAAAGTGAAGTTGCTCAGCTGTGCCTGACTCTTAGCAACCCTGTGGACTGCAGCCCGCCAGGCTCCTCCGTCCATGGGATTTTCCAGGCAAGAGTACTGGAGTGGGTTGCCATTGCCTTCTCCGTTGTTGTCTCTAGTAAACTAAATAATAGATAGCCTACGGCTTAGGTATCACTTTTAATTGTTTATCTTCAAAAACATCGTCATTCTCAGTAGTGCTCGAAGGTTTGCATTTCCCACCAGTGTTTCACATAGTCACTTGGTGACAATTTCAGAGTTTTCTGCTTTAATGGATTGGCACTCTTCCTTGGAAAAATCTCTGAGCCATTGCTCTGGAGCTAAGAGTAGGGGCAGTGAGCTGCTTTTCTTGGAGGTGACATTGGCTGTATGAGCAGGGCATTGAGTGAGGATAATAAGCTCTAAGTTTTCTCAGCTAGCCTCTCTTAGGGTGACTGGCTCTTAAGGAGAACCAGTGTTCTCCCTTTCTGACAGAGTCCATCTTATACCCCACCACTGAAAAGTTCTCTTAAGGCACGGTCACGTAGCTGGAGGTCTGGAATCCCATGGTCTCATAGCTTTGAGAAGACAGCCACCAGTGAGATAACAGGATACCATTTGGGCAATTTGGTCAGTCTCACAGATCATGGAATGAGGAACCTAGCAGGCTACCAGAGAAGGCAATGGCACCCCACTCCAGTACTCTTGCCTGGAAAATCCCATGGATGGAGGAGCCTGGTCGGTCGCAGTCCATGGGGTCGCTAAGAGTCGGACACGACTGAGCGACATCACTTTCACTTTTCACTTTCATGCATTGGAGAAGGAAATGGCAACCCACTCCAGTGTTCTTGCCTGGAAAATCACAGGGACGGGGGAGCTCGGTGGGCTGCTGTCTATGGGGTTGCACAGAGTCAGACACAACTGAAGCAACTTAGCAGCAGCAGCAGCAGCAGCAGGCTACAGTCCATGGGTTTGCAAAGAGTCAGACACTAGTTAGCAACTCAACAACAACAATACTTTCTGAGTTATCGGTGTGAAGTATGATATAAGTATATGCTTTTATTTACTTGTGTATGTTACTCCTAAACTTATAGAGCTGCATTATGTATATGTGAAAGATTATGAAAAAATTTAAAATGTACATACTAAATTAAATCATTATGACCATTTAAACAGGAATTATGTGTTTAGTATATCAGAAAGTATACTTTCAAAGAATTTTAAACTTATGGTTCACTAAGTTAGCAAATTATTCATTAAGTATATAACTTCTAAGATAAACTACTGAAATATTATTAAGTAATGTAATATAATAATATTATGTTACTTATTATTAACATAATAGTTATTATATAATAATAAGTAACATAATATTACCTTCTTATTTTTATAGGGTGCAGAGAGGTTCTATATACATATGTTTTGGTCTGTTAGTATATTCGTTATAGTATATTTCTCAATTTCTCAAAGTTGTACCCTAAGGAAGTATATGGCTATAAAAAGTTGTGATGTGTATGTTCATCAGCTCTGCACATCTGTGTAAAACACTGGTGCATGATAGTTGATATTATTCACATCCTGGTTTTCTCTATGCCATATGTTACTGTGATTAAAATCATAATTAGCATGTGAATAAGACTCTACTAGGAAAACAGAACAATTGTTTATGCAAGATATGCAGGGTATGTTCTGTTAAAGGAAAAGAGAATAGTTATTTGTGACGAAAATTGAGTGTTCTCAGATTGAGGAAGAAAAAAGAGTAGGACAAAGCCTGAGCAGATACAGAAAGTTATAGGAAGTTCATGGAAAGGGAATTTTATTTGTCATGGTCATAGCAAGCAAAAAATTTATTTATAAAGGTTCTTAAAAAATATCTTAAATTTTAAATACAGTATTAGTATAAACTAAAATTTCATATTCTGTTAAATTGTTTCTCTTATTAGCATGCTCTTAATAACAGGTTGTAAAAAAAAAAAAATAAAAATAACAGGTTGTAAAAGGGTTTTTTCTACCCTTGACTAATCTTAGGAAGCAAAGATTCTGTTTCAATAAGAATAAATTTTCTGGGTTGTATATTGACTTTTCCCTTGCTATTAATTACTTAAAAACAAAAACAAAATATTCTCAGTTTAAAAATCATGTTATCTCCTGTGTTTGCTTTTAAATTATTTTATTGGCACTCATTCAAATAGGTAGCCAAAGTGGTGTTTCTCACTAACTCATGAGCCTATTTAATCAAATGCTGAAATGCTTCCCTGGTAGCTCAGATGGTAAAGTGGTCTGCCTACAATGCGGGAGACCAGGGTTCAATGCCTGGGTTGGGAAGATCCCCTGGAGAAGGAAATGGCAACCCACTCCAGTATTCTTGCCTGGAAAATCCCAAGGACTGAGGGTCCTGGTAGGCTACATACAGTCCATGGGGTCACAAAGAGTCAGACATGACTGAGCGACATCACTTCACTTTCCCAAATTAAACCCTAATTGATATCTTTTTCACTTTCTGAGTTTCCATGGGCTCCTAGGTATATGACACAGGAGGTGTTTTTTCACCCTGTAAAAACAGAGATATTAGTAATGATTAAGTTTATTTCATATGAGTTGTAGGTAAAGTATTAAATCACAGGAAGATATTATCCTTCCCTGAGTTAAATGTGAATGAGTAAAATGTTATTAATATAAACACATTAGAAATCATATGAGGTTTCTAGAAATATGTCACTGCACTGGCTCTCTATGACATGCTTCTATTAATCAAAGTCTTTATACTACTATGTTTGATATCAGATAAGAGTTAAGTCTACAGATGGCTAACAAAAACATGAAAAGATGCTCAACATCACTCATTATCAGAGAAATGCAAATCAAAACCACTATGAGGTACCATTTCACTCCAGTCAGAATGGCTGCAATCCAAAAGTCTACAAGCAATAAATGCTAGAGAGGGTGTGGAGAAAAGGAAACTCTCTTACATTGTCGGTGGGAATGCAAACTAGTACAGCCACTATGGAGAACAGTGTGGAGATTCCTTAAAAAACTGGAAATAGAACTTCCTTATGATCCAGCAATCCCACTGCTGGGCATACACACTGAGGAAACCAGAAGGGAAAGAGACACATGTACCCCAATGTTCATTGCAGCACTGTTTATAATAGCCAGGACATGGAAGCAACCTAAATGTCCATCAGCAGACAAATGGATAAGAAAGCTGTGGTGCATATACACAATGGAGTATTACTCAGCCATTAAAAAGAATACATTTGAATCAGTTCTAATGAGGTGGATGAAACTGGAACCTATTATACAGAGTGAAGTAAGCCAGAAAGAAAAACACCAATACAGTATACTAACGCATATATATGGAATTTAGAAAGATGGTAACGATAACCCTGTATACGAGACAGCAAAAGAGACACTGATGTATAGAACAGTCTTTGGGACTCTGTGGGAGAGGGAGAGGGTGGGATGATTTGGGAGAATGGCATTCAAATATGTATAATATCATATATGAAACGAGTCGCCAGTCCAGGTTCGATGCACAATACTGGATGCTTGGGGCTGGTGCACTGGGATGACCCAGAGGGATGATATGGGGAGGGAGGAGGGAGGAGGGTTCAGGATGGGGAGCACGTGTATACCTGTGGTGGATTCATTTTGATGTATGGCAAAACCAATACAATATTGTAAAGTTAAAAAATAAAATAAAATTAAATTCAATTAAAAAAAGAGTTAAGTCTGATCACTCATAATTTCAGTTGCTTTTATTTTTATTTTTTTTCAGTTGCTTTTAAAAAATATTAATTTGAGATGGAGAAAAACAAACTTACAGTTACCTAGGAGGAAAGAAGGAGGGATAAATTGGGAGATCGGGGTTGACGCATACACACTACTATATATAAAATAGATAACTAATAAAAATCTACTCAATATGCAGATGATACCATTTTAATGGCAGAAAGTGAAGAGCTAAAGAGCTTCCTGATGAAGGTGAAAAAGGAAAGTGGAAAAGCTGGCTTAAAATTCAACATTCAATAAACTAAGATCATGGCATTCGGTCCCCTTACTTCCTGGCAAATAGATGGGGAAACAGTGGAAATAGCATCAGATTTCATATTCTTGGGCTCCAAAACCAATGTGGATAGTAACTGCAGTCACAAAATTTAAAACCTTTTTTCCTTCTTTTTTTTTCCATAGAAGAAAATCTATGACAAACCAAGCCTGTGTATTAAAAAGCAGAGACAATGCTACAGAAAAGGTCCAAATTGTCAAAGCTATGGTTTTTCCAGTAGTCACTTATTGATGTGAGAGTTGGACCATAAAGAAGGCTGAGTGTCAAAGAATTGATGCTTTCAAACTGTGGTGTTGGAGAAGACTCTTGAGAGTCCCTTGGACAGCAAGGAGATCCAACTAGTCAATCTTAAAGGGAATCAGTCCTGAATATTCATTGGAAGAACTGGTGTTAAAGCTGAAGCTCCAATACTTTGGCCACCTGATGCAAAGAGCCAAAATACTGGAAAAAGGCCTTGATGCTGGGAAAGATGGAGGGCAAGAGAAGAAGGGGATTACAGAGGATGAGATGGTGGGATGGCATCACCAAGTCAATGGACATGAGTTTGAGCAAACTCAGGGAGGTAAGTGAAGGACAGGAAGCCTGGCACTGCAGTCCATGGAGTTGCAAAGGGTCGCACATGACTTAGTAACTGAACATCAGCAACAAAAACAACAACTCAGTATTTTACTCAGTACTCTATAACGACCTACATCGGACAAATATCTGAAAAAGGGTGTATATATGGATATGTGTAACTGATTTACTTTGCTATATACCTGAAACTAACACAGCAGTATAAATCAAATATACTCCAATATAAATTAATTTTAAAATAATTTCATTCAACATTTGAAAAAGATCTTAAAAAATAAAATATCAATTTTGACACAATTTTGCTTATTCAACTGAATCCAATATATTCTTAGGACTGATGCTGAAGCTGGAACTCCAATACTTTGGCCACCTGATGTGAAGGACTGATTCATTTGAAAAGAACCTGATACTGGGAAAGATTGAAGGTAGGAGGAGAAGGGGATGACAGAGGATGAGATGGCTGGATGGCATCACTAGCTCAATGGACATGAGTGTGAGTAAACTCCGTGAGTTGGTGATGGACAGGGAGGCCTCATGTGCTGCAATCCATGGGGTCGCAAAGAGTCGGACAAGACTGAGCAACTGAACTGAACTGAACCAGTATATTCTAGTGGTTTCTGCTAGGGATTTACATCACTTACTTATGAGGGTTTGTTAGTATACAGATGTTTAGCACGATTTCCAGACTTACTGCATCTTTTTCCTTGAAAATCTTGATATATTCTCAGCATATGCTTGGTACAGTCATGATACATTATTCCTCTCAATTATTATACATCATAATTTCCCCTGTAATGATATTATGTTTAACTATTTCCATAAATTAGATCTCTGTTCTTTGAAAACAGATATTCATTAAGTTTACAGATATTTTGTGCAAATCATTTTTATTGACTTTAGTTTCCTTTGTGTGTCACAGAAACAAGAAAAATTTCTTATCAATTACATTGTATCTATAATGAATTCTCATCAGAGATGTCACTTTTTAAAGCGATCATTAGTAAGCCAACCATAGTGATTTTAGATCTTTCTGTCAGTTGTAGACAGTTGTTAATTTTATTTTGATACTCCCTTTAAAGTATTTCAAATGAATTAAAGCAGAGATTTTTGTCTTTAACAAAACTGACTATCTCACATTCTGTTAGAAAATGACTATGCCAATCAGGGACATTTGCGCATAGAATTTCTGATGGCATTTCATAAATAAGTTAAAGACCACCTGTAGATTAAACCAAGATTTACAGAATTCTAGTGGAAAAGCATATGGTTCATAACGTTGATAAACCAAGATCAAACAGAACAAGAATTAAATATGTAGTACCGAAAAGACTCATAAAGGATGACTAGAAGTATTGTTTGGAATACTGCTGATGTTTTAACATGTGATTTTTTAGACATATGGAAATACTTTTTCTTTTCTCTTAAGCTGTCTATAGTTTAAGCTAATGAAACATTGAGCAAATTATGCTTTTATAAACAGACATAAAATATTTACCTTTCTCTCTCTCTAAAACCTCCCAGAATTTTGAAACTTTACTGAGTATTCTTATCTTTGTGGCAACATAATGATTTAGTATAGGTTCAATAAGTGTCTGAGTTTTTAAGAGGACATCAGATTCTGATGCTGGGAGTGATTAGGGGCAGGAAGAGGAGGGGACGACAGAGGATGAGATGGCTGGGTGGCATCACTGACTCGATGGACATGAGTCTGAGTGAACTCCGGGAGTTGGTGATGGACAGGGAGGCCTGGCGTGCTGCGATTCATGGGGTCACAGAGAGTCGGACAGGACTGAGCGACTGAACTGAACTGAACTGAATTGGAAACATTTGTTTAAAAAAAAAAAAAAAAACTTGTTTAAATATTTGTAATTAATTTGTAATTGATTTTGTAACTAATTTTCTCTCTAATTCTACTAACAAAAATTTCCCAATTTAATCTTGAGCAATAAAATCTGAATGCCTAGATCCATATCAAAATTCCAGGTTGACTCATATTTGCTTTTCCATCCCTAAGATCTATACAAACGATGCCAGTAAATCCAACAAATTCATATACTTGACCAGTTCAGTTCAGTTCAGTCACTCAGTCATGTCCGATTCTTTGCCATCCTATGGACTGCAGCATGCCATGCTTCCCTGTACACTACCAACTCCTGGAGCTTGCTCAAACTCATGTCCATCAAGTCAGTGATGCCATCCAACCATCTCATCTTCTGTTGTCCCCTTTTCCTCCTGCATTCCATCTTTCCTAGCATCAGGGTCTTTTCCAATGAGCTGTTCTTCGCATCAGGTGCCCAAAGTATTGGAGTTTCAGCTTCAGCATCAGCCCTTCCAGTGAATATTCAGGACTGATTTCCTTTAAGATGGATTGGTTTGATCTCCCTGCAGTCCAAGGGACTCTCAAGAGTCCTCAAACACCACAGTTCAAAAGCATCAATTCTTTTGTGCTTGGCTTTCTTTATAGTTCAGCTCTCACATCCATATATGACTACTGGAAAAACCATAGCTTAGATAGACATTTTTTGGCAAAGTATTGTCTCTGCTTTTTAATATGCTGCAAGGTTGGTCATAGCTTTAGTTCCAAGGAGCCAGTCACCGTCTGCAGTGATTTCGGAGCCCAAGAAAATAGTCTGTCACTGTTCCACTTTTTCCCCATCTATTTGCCATGAAGTGATGGGATCAGATGCCATGATCTTAGTTTTCTGAATGTTGAGTTTTAAGCCAACTTTTTTTCTCCTCTCTCACTTTCATCAAGAGGCTCTTTAGTTCTTCACTTTCTGCCATAAGGGTGGTATCATCTGCGTATCTGAGGTTATTGATATTTCTCCTGGCAAACGAGATTGCAGCTTGTGCTTCATCGAGCCTGGCATTTTGCATGATTTACTCTGCATATAAGTTAAATAAGCAGGATGACAATATACAGCCTTGACGTACTCCTTTTAACATGTGGAAATACTCCATGGTTCCATGTCCAGTTCTAACTTTGTTTCCTGACCAGCATACAGATTTCTCAGGAGGCAAGTCAGGTGGTCTGGTAGCCCCATCACTTTAAGGATTTTCTACAGTTTGTTGTGATCTACAAAATCAAAGGCTTTGGCATAGTTCATAAAGCAAAAGTAGTTGTTTTCCCGGAACTCTCTTGTTTTTTCAATGATCCAGCAGATGCTGGCAATTTGATCTCTGGTTGCTTAGCCTTTTCTGAATCCAGCCTGAACATCTGGAAGTTCACAGTTCACGTATTGTTGAAGTCTGGCTGGAGAATATTGAGTATTACTTTGCTAGTGTGACAGATGTGTCAATTGTGCAGTAGTCTGATCATTCTTTGGCATTGCCTTTCTTTGGGATTGGAATGAAAACTGACCTTTTCCGGTCCTGAGGCCACTGCTGAGGTTTTCAAATTGCTGGCATATTGAGTGAAGCACTTTCACAGCATCACCTTTTAGGATTTGAAATAGCTCAATTGGAATTCCATCACCTCCACTAGCTTTGTTCGTGGTGATGCTTCCTAAGGCCCATTTGACTTTGTGTTCCAGGATGCCTGGCTCTACATGAGTGATCACACCATCATGGTTATCTGGGTCATGAAGATCTTTTTTGTATAGTTCTTCTGTGTATTCTTGCCACCTCTTCTTAATATATTCTGCTTCTGTTAGGTCCATACCTCTTCTGTCCTTTATTGTGCCCATCTTTGCATGAAATATTCCCTTGGTATCTCTAATTTTCTGGAAGAGATCTCTAGTCTTTCCCATTTTATTGTTTTCCTCTATTTCTTTGCATTGATGGCTGAAGAAGTCTTTCTTATCTCTCCTTGCTATTTTTTGGCACTCTGCATTCAAATGGGTATATCTTTACTTTTCTCCTTTGCCTTTAGCTTCTCTTCTTTTCTCAGCTATTTGTAAGGCCTCCTCAGACCATTTTGCCTTTTTGCATTTCTTTTTCTTGGGGATGGTCTTGATCCCTACCTCCTATACAATGTCACGAACCTCCATCCATAGTTCTTCAGGCACTCTATCAGATCTAATCCCTTGAATCTATTTGTCATTTCCACTGCATAATCATATGGGATTTGATTTAGGTCATACCTGAATGGTCCAGTGGTATTTCCTACTTTCTTTGACTTAAGACTGAATTCAGAAATATGGAGTTCATGATCTGAACCATAGTCAGCTTCAAGTCTTGTTTTTGCTGACTATATAGAGCTTTTCCATCTTTGGCTGTAAAGAATATAATCAATCTGATTTCAGTATTGACCATCTGGTGATGTCCTTGTGTAGAGTCTTCTCTCATGGTGTTGGAAGAGGGTATTTGTTATGATGAGTATGTTCTCCTGGCAAAACTCTGTTAAACTTTGACCCGTTTCATTTTGTACTCCTAGGTCCATTTTGCTTGTTACTCCAGGTATCTCTTGACTTCCTACTTTTGCTTTCCAGTCTGCTATAATGAAAAGCACATCTTTTTTTGAGTCCTTATCAATACTGCAGAACATGCATGGGTTGATTTCTCCCTGAGTAACTCAAAGTCTGGACTAAGTTGTTGTGTTCAGTTGCTCATTTGTGTCCTACTCTTTGCAACTCCATGGACCTCAGCATGCAAGGCTTTCCTTTCCCTCAGTATTTCCTGGAATTTGCCCAAGGTCATGGCCGTTACATTGGTGATGCCATCCAACTGTGTCATCTTCTGTCGCTCTCTTCTGCCTTCAATCTTTCCCAGCATCAAGTTGTTTCAATGAGTTGGCTGTTCAGATCAGGTGGCCAAAGTATTGGAGCTTCAGCATCAGTCCTTCCAATAAGTATTCTGGATTGATTTCCTTTAAGACTGACTGGTTTGATCGCCTTGCTGTCCAACAAACTCTCAAGAGTCTTCTCCAGCACCACAGTTTGAAGGCATCAATTCTTTAGCACTCAGCCTTCTTTATGGTCCAGCTCTCACAACTGTACATGATTACTGGAAAGACCATAGCCTTGACTATATGGACCACTATCAGCAAAGTAATGTCTCTGCTTTTTAACACACTGTCTAGGTTTGTCACTGTTTTCCTGAGAGGAAGCCATCATCTTCTAGTTTAATGGCTGTAGTCACCATCCACAATGATTTCAGAGCTCAAGAAAAGGAAATCTGTTGCCACTTCCACCTTTTTTCCCTTCTATTTGCCATGAAGTGATGGGACAAGATGCCATGATCTTAGTTTTTTTTTTAATATTTACTTTTAAGCCAGTTTTTTTCACTCTCCTCCTTCATCCTCATCAAGAGGTTCTTTAGTTCTTCTTCACTTTCTGACATTAGAGTGGTATCATCCTCATACCATCCTCAAAATCCCCAGAAAAGGTGTTGGTTAATATAGATAGCAGGACAATGGCCACGGAAGCTGAAATCCATTAAAAGTGTGTAACAACTCACCTACCAAATCAACTTGTCCTGAAAATGGATGGTGCTGGATGCTTATCAGACCCTCTGGACTACATATGTCTAGTGAAAATCTTGGGTCATGCCTGCTTCTATACAATAACCAATAATGTGGACATCATCACCAGAGAAATGACACCTTATTTTAAAAAATGAGCAGTATGTCATAATATAAAGATTTTAATCCATTAACCTCTTGGAATCTGCTGGAATAAATGGTTTCAAAATTTTACTTCTGGCTCTTTTAACTTAAAGATAAATATTTCCCATTTTCCTTTCAGGTACCCCTCTCTTCAGAGGCCTGATCCCCAGAGCTCTAAACCAACAGATATTTCCTATCACAGCTCAACAGAGTTCAGTTGATTTTGCAGTCTTCAAGAGACTATTTCTTAGACCCACATTCTTCCTGCTCAGGAGATTTACGACTACTCCTGAGTTTTCCAGTGATGAATGATACTCAATTAACAAAAACAATAGCTATTTTGAACTTTGAGATGACATACCAATATTTATGAGATTCAGTGAAAGCAGTGCTTATAAGAAATTTTACAATTGTAAATGAGTATTATTAAAATAACTTGAATCAACAGTCTAACATTTTTCCTTAAACCACAAATAAAAGCAAATTAAACATGAACAAGTAGAAGGCAAGGAATAACAAAGATGGGAAATATTACAGTACTCCTTTTTTTCTGAGTTATAAGGTCCATGCTGTTGCAAATGGCAACACTTTATCTTTTTTATGGGTGAACAGTATTCTACACACACACACACACACACACACACCCCTTTTTTATCATCTGTTGATGGATTCTTAGGTTGCTTCCATATCTTTGAAATTATAAATAATGCTGCTATGAAGACTGGGGTGTGTATGTCTTTTTAAGTAAATGTTTTTGTTTCTTTTGAATATATACCAAGGACTTAGATTGCTGAGTTATACGGCAGTTCCACTTTCAATTTTTTGAAAACGTTACATGTTGTTTTTCACAGTGGCTGTGACAATTTACAGTCCCACCAGCAGTGTGCATGGGTTCTTTTTTCCCCAAATCCTCCCTAACACATTATGTGTCCTTTTTGATGACAGTCACTGAGACAGGTGTGAAGTAGTATGTCATCATGGCTTTGATTCACATTTCCTTGATGACTAGCAATGTTCAGCATCTTTTCATGAGCCTTTTGTCTATCTGCATACCCTCTTTAGAAAAATGTCTATTTGTATATTCTTATTATTTCTTAATCCATTTTTGGATGTTGAGTTATAAGAGTTGTTTATATATTTGGATATTAAACCTTTATCGGTCATATAATTTGCAAATATTTTCTCTACTCTGTAGGCTGTCTTTTTCATTTTGTTGATGATTTCCTTTGCTGTGCAAAAGCTTTTAAATTTAATTAGGTTCCATTTGTTTGTTTTTGCTTTTATTTCCTCTGTTTTAGGAGACAGGTCCAAAAAACATTGCTACAGTTTAGAGTATTCCGCCTACATCTTCCTCTAAAAGTTTCATGTCTTCTGGTATTACACTTAGTTCTTTAATGCATTTTGAGTTTACTTTTGTCTATAACATTAGAGAATGTTCTAATTTTATTCTTCTACACATAGCTGTTCAGTTTTCCCAGCAGCACTTACTGAAGAGACTGTCTTTCCTCCATTGTACATTCTTGTCTCCAAATGGGAAAGGAAAGTTAAATTATCAGTGTCTGCAAATGACATGATACTATACATAAGTGATCCCCAATATCTTTGGCACCAAGGACGAGTTTTTTGCAAGATAATTTTTCCATAGACTGGGAAGTGGGCATCAGGGCATACCTGCTATATGTAAAAAATATAAAGATGCCACCAGAAAACCACTAGAGCTCATCAATATATTCAGTAAAGTTACAGGATACAGAATTACTACTGTTGTATTTTTTTACACTACCAACTAAATCTC
The DNA here is from genome assembly GCF_032452875.1 of Bos javanicus. Classification (NCBI taxonomy): domain Eukaryota; kingdom Metazoa; phylum Chordata; class Mammalia; order Artiodactyla; family Bovidae; genus Bos; species Bos javanicus. The sequence goes on along the minus strand of NC_083879.1, from coordinate 63,014,098 downwards.
AGGAAGAAAAACAAAGGAAACATTCCCATTTACCACTGTAATAAAAGGAATAAACTACCTAGGGATAACTTTCCTAAGTAGGTGAAAGATTTGTACTCAGAAAACTATAAGACATTACTGAAAGAAATTGAAGACAGCACAAAAAGATGCAGATGCAGATACTATGTTCTTGGATTGGAAGGATATTGTTAAAATATTGATTAAAAATGATGTAATGCTCAAAGGAATCTACAGATTCAAGTCTATCCCTGTGAAAATACCAATGGCATTTTTCACAGAACTAGGACACATAATCAAAATTTGTGTAGAAACACAAAAGGCCTTCAATAGCCAAAATGATCTTGAGAAAGAAGAATAGAGCTGGAGAAATCACACTCTGGTGTTAGACTATACTACAAAGCTACAGTAATCAAAACAGTGTAGTACTGGCACAAAAAAAGTTAAATGAAGCAGCAGACAGACCAGAAATATTCCCACACACTTAAGGTCAATTAATCAATGAAAGGTTAAAAAAATAATAATAATAACTTCTAATTTGTGATTTTTATCTCTTCAGTATCAGTACATTTAGGGAACTACTCCTGTTATCTGGAAGGACAGCATAACACAGAAGAGGCTTACTTATCCAGGAATTTGAACACTGAGCTCAAACTTTGAGTTGAATTAGCCAAAGAAACACATTAAAGCAACCTCCACAAGTTCCAACTACCCTGACAGCCCTAAAGCTATAGGGTAGCTTTCACATAATCTAGCCTTCAAGACACCTTCTAATCTGTAATCTGTCAAATTCCTTCCCAATAAATTATTTTTGATTATGTTAGATTTGGTTTTGAGTTATACAGTTATCGGAAAAGGAATAGTCTTTCTTGTTCTGTGCATGGGTTTTAATGGATTGTATTTTTCATAGGTCTTAGTTTGAATAGTATGTGCTGGTAGCTATCTACTAAATAGTCTATATCACTTAGAAATCCCTTTGCCTTAAAGTATAAGAATCCTTGATTTTCTGTGACTTTTACAAATTTGACATTGTTATTCTCACACAGCATTTGAGAGGTTGACTAGGGATTTTTAGTTGAAATGTAGAATGTAATATAATTGTGTACTTTTAAAATAATATAGTATTTTAGTCATTGTCTTCAAGCATAATACCTGACCTCCTGAATAGATAATTTATGTTAAGTGGGAGTTGCCTACATTTTAGTTTCTGGTGTTCTTTAATAAAGAAAGGGCAACTTAGAAGCCTGAAAAATGAACACTGGTTGAAGAAATGGGCTGTATCTACCATAAACCCTGTATCAGATAATCCACAACTGCACCTCTCCTCCATTTCTTGTATGCTAAGAAATTCTGTGTTTGGTTGGTTTCTGTCTAATTTGAAGAGGCTGTTTTCTTTGGCAGAATGCTGACGGCAGCATATTTCACAAATGACACTCAGTTAGCAGTGAAAGAGTTCTAGTTAGACTAAGAACACAGAAGTCAGTGAATAAACAAATTTGTGATTGTTTCAGAACGAGCCCCAAAGTCATGTGGCTCAACTAGACTTACTTGAAATGAACGATTTTCTGTGTTCCAATATTCGGCTCAGCAAATTCCCACACCAAACTTAACTCTTCCACTATTGCCACCTTCCAATCCATTTACACAGTGCATAGAATGCTTTCTAGACTATAATTCTGATTCTTTTACTTCCTGATCAATATCCTTTAAAAAGCAACCACCTGCCCTCTGAATTATGTCCAAACCTCTTTTGATCTTTTATATAAGCTTTCCTGTCATTTACCATCAATAATATTAAGTTTGCAACATCAGGAGAAACAGAAAATAGGAAAATATGAAACAATATTAGGAAAAACATCCATAAAGAGGTTCAGAAACTAAGACAGCATCAATAATCAACAGAGCTTCAGGAGGTAAAAAGCATTAGTTGCATGTGTGTGTGTGCGCTCGGTCATGTCTGACTCCTTGCGACCCCATGGATTGCATTAACCAATATAATATTGTAAAGTAATTAGCTGCCAATTAAAAATAAATAAATTAAAAAAGAAAGCCATAGGAGAAACTAATAAACAAATACGGGCCTATTTAAGGGAATTAATTTTATATAGATATATGATACTCCAAAATCACTACAGATGGTGACTGCAGCCATGAAATTAAAAAACGCTTACTTCTTGGAAGGAAAGTTATGACCAACCTAGATAGCATATTCAAAAGCAGAGACATTACTTTGCCAACAAAGGTCTGTCTAGTCAAGGCTATGGTTTTTCCTGTGGTCATGTATGGATGTAAGAGTTGGACTATGAAGAAAGCTGAGCACCGAAGAATTGATGCTTTTGAACTGTGGTGTTGGAGAAGACTCTTGAGAGTCCCTTGGACTGCAAGGAGATCCAACCAGTCAATTCTGAAGGAGATCAGCCCTGGGATTTCTTTGGAAAGAATGATGCTAAAGCTGAAAGTCCAGTACTTTGGCCACCTCATGCGAAGAGTTGACTCATTGGAAAAGACCCTGATGCTGGGAGGGATTGGGGGCAGGAGTAGAAGGGGATGACAGAGGATGAGATGGCTGGATGGCATCACTGACTCAATGGACGTGAGTCTGAGTGAACTGTGGGAGTTGGTGATGGACAGGGAGGCCTGGCGTGCTGCAATTCATGGGGTCACAAAGAGTCGGACACGACTGAGCGACTGACCTGATCTGATCTGATATGATACTGCACATACATTTCATGATAAAATAAAAATACCAGTCTCTTTTGGAAGATTTGTATTCAGAGATAAAATGTTTTGATATTGAATAAAGTGTTACGGATGTACACTTGTATTGAACTCATGTTGTTGAAAATATGAGAAAAGAAGAAAATGTAACACAGAACTAATGTATTTTTTCCTAAAAATTAGTAATTCAGTACATATACTAAATAGATCAAAGGTATAATAAACTAAATCATATAAGAATCTGAGGCTGAAATTTACAGTAAAAAGATTACTCAAAATTCAAATATTTGATCTCTGTATTGGCTCAGACACTGTCTAGCATTACAGTAGTATAGAAGGCAAATGAAAAAAGAAAAAAAGAAAACCTCTTTTAAATATACTGCTTGATACCTGAAGCATAAAGTTGTTTTAAAAAAATGGGTAAATTTGGAATCTGACAGATTTTTCTAAAAAATAATCTCATCACTCACTGGACATATAATTTTAACAAATAATTTCACTTCTTTAATCATAATTTATAGATTATGAAAGTAAGTATAATATTTAAAGTTCATTAAATATTATAGGAAATATATTTTCTATAAAATAGAATAACATTTAGATTTTACCTTTGTATTTCATATAAATTATGAGTTAAGAAAGTTTTTCTATTAAATTTAACAAGATAAAGTTCATGGAATGTATTCATTTTATACCTTTCAAGAGATTCTGTATTCTCAGTCACAAATACACCTCTTCCCAGCAATTAATAGTTAGTAAAAAAAAAATCATAAAGTTCATGGAATGTATTCATTTTATACCTTTCAAGAGATTCTGTATTATCAGTCACAAATACACCTCTTCCCAGCAATTAATAGTAAAAAAAAAAAATCATGAGTAGCAACTGTAGTTTTAGAGGAGACTAGAGAATTGAGTAGATATGCAGAATTTTGTCAGCTATGAAGAACAGTTTGAATATTCTCCTGAAAGAAAGTGGTCCTTTTAAATGTGTATTACTCAGAAATACAAGAATTACAATTTAGGATGACTTCTCTACATGCAACGTAGAAAATAGATGGTACTATGAAAAATTCTGAGGCAAGAGGCATGTTTAGGGGATGTGGCAAAATTCTGCAAAGAATGACATTGTTCAAAGCTAAAAACTGGAGACAGAGATAAAGGGTATGGATAACAGTCCTGGTGAGTGAATGAGAATGGAAAGTTGGGCAGAATAAAGAATTCTATGATGGTCCCAAAAGCACATATTCAGTATGGCATTTGAAATTATTTAGATCAACTGCCAGACAAACAGCAGGGGTCATACTGCTGGAAACGAGAAGTAACACCTATAAATGCTTCATAGCTTTGTTATTTGGGAGTGTGGTTCATAGAACAGCAGCACTGGTCTTTGCCTAGAATTTTATTTTGGTTTTAGGGTTGTTAAGTCCTACCTTAAAACTAATGAATGGGAATGAAAATTTTCATATGACAAGCTCACCTAGTAATAACTGTGAACTAAGGATAAAATTATGGATAGATCCTCTCCAAGTCTTTAATCATTTGAGGGATTCATGTTTCCTGTCTGCAACTTTATAGTCTACAGATCTAGAGATCCTGGTTTCTGGAAATGGTTTTGAACACTTAGGACATAGTGTGTAGCCCACTAAACTTAAAGCTACCACTGGGCTCTTGCAGTGAGTAGGCATGTAGGTAAAGAGGAGTTACTTAAGAGAAATAGGCTTTATTTTGAAAAAAGGGAGTTTCTCCTGCAAAGTGTAATCAGTGCAAGTTATCTTTTTAATTTAGTGGTTTTCATGAGGGTGTGCTTAAATGTGTAATTTCAGCAATGATGTCCTTACAAAATATTATAATCAAGGACTTTGATTCCCCAGGGATAAAGATTACCCACTGAGCAAGCAGCCTGCAGTAGGTGTGCCAAGAGTAAGAAACTAGAATGAGTGGCAGAGAAAGGTAATGGATACAGACAATGGACTTGGGATCCACTGCATCCATCAACGGAGAATGCTGAGTGACTTTTTCTTAAAAGTTACAAATACTCACTACTTTAGAGAACAAGGGATGGTACAATGCAAACATTATATGATATGTATGACTAGATCTGGGTCATACGGTGGTGGTTTAGTTGCTAAGTCATGTCCAACTCATTGTGACCCCGTGGACTGTAGCTGACCAGACTCCTCTGTCCATGGGATTTCCCAGGCAAGAATATTGGAGTGGGTAGCCATTTCTTCTCCATGGGAGCTTCCTGACCCAGGGATTGAACCCAGGTCTCCTGCATTGCAGGCAGACTCTTAGCAGCTCTTGAATCTGACACATCCAAATTCCTTCCACCTTTTCCATTTCCAAATATGCCAGCCCACATTAGCACTTAACAAAACTTTGCCTGAAGATTTTCCCAACCCAGTAATTCTTTGTGCCAAAAGTACTGGGGAATTACCATCAGAAGTTCCCTACAAAGCAATAGATTAACATACCTATTCTACTGCAGTTCTGTTCATATAATCGAATTATATATTCTATCCTGACACAAAGACATAGCCCATAGAACTTATCTCCAGGTGTTCACTGTAGTAGCTTATCTGATAACAAACTCCTTTGGGACCTTTACCCCGTCTTCTCATTTCTACACTCACCTACCACTGTTTCTAAGATGCTCAAACCTGTAAACTCATGCTTTATGCACAGTTGCTCAGTCATGTCTAACTCTTTGTGACCCCATGAACTGTATCCCACCAGGCTCCTCTATCCATGGGATTCTCCAAGCAAAAATATTACTACTTTCCAAATCATTGTCTCAGGTGACTCCAAACTAAGATGAATGCTCTCAGTATATACTGATGGGGGATTCATGAACTTGGGAAAAAAGTGCTTATTGGGGACTTGATAAATTGTAGTGGGACAAAGAGATTCACAATAAGAAACAGCACAGTTTGAGGAAGAGAAGAAAATGCTACAACGGTTATAAGAAAAAACAGGAGAAAAATTGTGAGAATTTGCTATCAACAAGCTAAAGGACAACAAAAGAAAATAAATGTCCACAGTGCCAACAATTTCAGAAATGAAATTATTTTATTAACTAATTAATTATTTCATTTCATTAATAAATAAATACATTTATTTATTTATTATATAATTATTTCATTTATTAATGAAACTATTTTATTAACTAAATTTTGTCCATTCACTTAAGCATATTGATAATATCTGTGGCATGTGGGGGCAGGGGTCAGATTCCTTCTCATATAAGAGGTTAACGGGAAGTAGACAGAAGAGGTTAATTTTGAGGTTAACAGAGAAGGGCAATGGGAAAGAATAAAATTTGATAACGGGCTTAAAGAAAAGTGAAATCTTAAAGAAATGTAAATAGTGAAGACAGAAAACTAATTACTGAAAAAAATATCAAGGGACACCAGGAGTATCAGGTCAAAGAATCATGACTGAGGGTGAAGTGTGACAAAGTAAGAAATACAAAAGGAAAAGAGTTTGGGGAGGAGAATGTAATGCCTGAAACTAAAAAAGGAGAGGTTAGGAAACACTTGTTTTTTTTTTTTTTTCCCCCTGTAAAGATGTAATTTTTCAAGTGGAAGAGATATTTTTGTGACCAGCAATCACAGAAATCTGAACTTAAACTCCCTTCAAGGTGCAAGAAACAGACAAAATATAAGGTTCCCCTTCAAATACAAGACTTAGAGAAAAATGCATACTTAATGAGAAGATACATTTTTTAAATCTAAATTTCAGGTATTTACTATCAAAGCAGACTAGATTTATGATATAAATAAAAATGTTCCACTTAATTAAAGCTTGATGAGTCACTGCCTGAGGGGAATTCCTGATTAATTGGTATTTGCCAAAATTTCTCTAAATAGGCATAGAGGAGTCAGGTAATTCTTGTAGGATTTGGGGATAAGTAATACTATTTGACAATCTATATCTTAAGTTTACCGTGTAACTTTTATTGTTTCATTTAACTTTTATTTTTTACTTTTTACTTATTGTTTAGTTCGGTTCAGTTGCTCAGTCATGTCCATCTCTTTGCGACCCCATGAACTGCAGCACTCCAGGCCTCCCTGTCCATCACCAACTCCCAGAGTCCACCCAAACCCATGTCCATCAAGTCGGTGATGCCATCCAGCCATCTCATCTTCTGTCTTCAATCTTTCCCAGCATCAAGGTCTTTTCAAATGAGTCAGCTCTTCGCATCAGGTGGCCAAAGTATTGGAGTTTCAGCTTCAACATCAGTCCTTCCAATGAACACCCAGGACTGATCTCCTTTAGGATGGACTGGTTGGATCTCCTGTCAGTCCAAGGGACTCTCAAGATTTTTCTCCAACACCACAGTTCAAAAGCATCAATTCTTCGGTGCTCAGCTTTCTTTATAGTCCAACTCTCACATCTATACATGACCACTGGAAAAACCATACCCTTGACTAGATGGACCTTTGTTGGCAAAGTAATGTCTCTGCTTTTGAATATGCTATCTAGGTTGGTCATAACTTTCCTTTCAAGGAGTAAGCGTCATTTCACCATCTGCAGTGATTTTGGAGCCCAAAAAAATAAAGTCAGCCACTGTTTCCACTGATTCGCCATCTATTTGCCATGAAGTGTTGGGACCGGATGCCATGATCTTAGTTTTCTGAATGTTGAGCTTTAAGTCAACTTTTTTCACTCTCCTCTTTCACTTTCATCAACAGGCTCTTTAGTTCTTCTTCACTTTCTGCCATAAGGGTGGTGTCATCTGCATATCTGAGGTTATTGTTACTTATTGACTTTATTTTTAAATTATAAATTATGACCTGTGTTCAAAAATGGATGATTCACCAATACTGATTTCAATGCATTATCATAAAGTGAACATGTGTCTAACCACCACTCAAGAAAGAATCAGCACTTTTCCAGGAACCCAGAAACCACAATTTTTCACGTTCTCATCAACATATACTCTCCATTCCCCAAAGCTATCTACTATCCTGACTTCTAACAATGTAATTCAGAATCGCCTGGTTTTGTACTTTAAGTAGAACCATATAGTATAGATATCTTTATATATGATGTCTTCTGCCTAACAGTAAGTTTGTGAGACTAATCCATACTATTATATGTAGCAGTAGTTCTTTACATTTAATTGAACCTCAATATTCTTACAGGGTGAAGATAATATAATTTATCAATCCATTCTACTTCTACTTCTGATGGCTGTTTGAACTTTATTGATTTCGTGTTGAAAACATCCTACTACTTTTTTGATTAGAACTGCACTTTTGCAATATCATTATATGTACATCTATATTCCATCTGGAATGAATTACAGGTAACATTGCTTTGAAATTCTCACGCATGTCCCTTGGTGCACATAGAACTGCCGGATAACAGATTGTACATAAACCCAACATTAGCAGACAACGCATCAGTGTTTTAGAGTGTCAGTTACATTCCATCCTACCTCCAACCTTGGTTTTGACAGTCATTTTGTGGCCATTTTGGTTTTAGATATTTTATCCATTTTAGATATTCCCATTACCAGAAAACATCTCTTGGATTTACCATGTTATATCTGGTAAATTGAAAGGATTCCAGACTCAGTAGTAAATGTAAATCATATTTAGTCACCAAAGTTAAGCACAGTTAAATACTAATATGTGGGCATTTTGAAATAGGAAAGATACTATGACTGGTCTAACATAACTCTTCTGTAAAGATAAAAATACTAATAGTTGAAGTTAGCCATACTGAAGTTAGACCTGAAGAATTAAGGCAAATGATTTAACTTTTTTGAAACTATTTTTTTCTCATTTAAGATAACATTAACATGATTTACCTGATGATGTTGATTGAAAATTATATTAAATAATGGAATGCTTAAGATCTTTGCACATTGAACACCATCAGTACATCTCAGATTCTTTACCTCTGTATTTTACAAAGGTAGAAACAAGACTAGAGATTTAAGTTCTGCTGCTGCTAAATTACTTCAGTCATGTCCAACCCTTTGCAACCCTATGGACTGTAGCCCGTCAGGTTCCTCTGTCCATAGGATTCTCTAGGCAAGAATACTGGAGTGGGTTGCCATTTCCTCCTCCAGGGGATCTTCCCAACCCAGGGATGGAACCTGCATCTTGTATGTCTCCTGCATTGGCAGGCAGGCAGGTTTTGGTTTTGTTTTGTTTTGTTTCCTGAAAATGCCACCTGAGAAGTCCAAGATATAAGTTGACTAAATCTATATTATCAAAAATGTTTAATAGATGGCCTGGGGCTAAAAATAAGACCCTAATTCACTTTCTGGTATCATCTAAAAACTGTTATTTCAACTTCATTGCATGCAATATGTCCAAGGAGAAAAACTCTCCTACTTACTCTGACTACTAAATCATTGATATAATAAGTAAAACATCTAAACATATTTAACTTTGCATTAAACATCATTCTTAAGAGTTTCAAGTAAGGCACCTGAAAATCTGATAAACTAGAAATTCTGAAATATATTTTTATATTTTGTATAATTTTTTCCTATTTATTATGTTCATTAAATCTGATTACTTACAGTAAACTGCTCCAGTTTTACAACTCAGGCTTAAGATTTCATTTATCATCTCTGAGATATCTATTTTTTATAGCTTCATGTTGCTTATATGAGACAACTCTATCTACATGCCTGAAATGTTTTTTCTTCTAGTAGGATCCCATTCATTCTCCTGTATATATTTATTTAAGTATGTCTGACTTTATAACATGAAACAACAAAAGGAGTTAAAAGAAGGATATAATTCAATATCCAGTTTCTACAGAAAGTTTAGAGAAAGCATTTTTATCCTTCCTGTAACTATCTAAGGTATTTCCAAGCCTCTGTAAACAATTAACCCAGGCACAGTAGGTTAGCCAAAGAGATGTTAATGCAAGTTCAGAAGAGCTGATTTAATCTGAACCCACAGGCATTTTCAACAAGATCAACTAATAGCTCATCTGGATTGTGATTGTAGAAGAGAACAGTTTTTCCACAAAAATATTCCACAAGAACATTTTAATCCCCGTGCTGGTCCCTGTTTTTTCAGCACCAACATAAAAAGAGAGTAATTCCTTGTACAAAGAGAAAGATTTAATTTAGATCTAGTGTCCATCATTCAAATAGCCATTAAAAAAAAATCCTTGCAGCCTCTGACACACATTCCAAAAATAATCTGTTTTGCTGCAATGTGTACAAAATATATCTCATTAGCACTGTGCATCAAAGCTCAATACTTTGACATCAGTAAACATATACTGAGAATTTGGTATCCATGTTCTTATGATTCTTTTCTTGCAATAAAGGAAAGAAATTATCTGATGTTATTTTCTTACTGCAGTAAACCATGATTTTCGGTTTATCTCTGTTTCTTAATCCTACAATTCCTAAGAGTTTTATGTGTTTTATAATAATCCTTGGTTAGGTGAACATTATGCTGGCATGTGTTTTAAGCAGAGCACTTACAACTGCTTTATTCTACAGAACATTTGATTGAAACATCAAACACAGTTTCTTCCTGGTTTCTTCAACATGATAATATAAAGGATTAAAACAACAATTAAAAACAAACAAACAAAAAAAGAGGTTGCTCTTAAGATGCTCAGGACATTTTTTTCCTCTGAAGGTCACAGAAATAATACAAATTTAAGATAACCTGTATGCTTAATGAGAACAATTAACCAGACAATTTGCTATACTCTTACATCTGACCTTCCATGGATGAAGTTATCACCTACTAACACTTTTATTAGCTTTTGATTTTTTTAATAATGCAGATTTTAAAGTGACAATAAGTCACACACCATGGGTTAATGATAGTATTAAAATTCAAACCACTGCTCATAAAACAGTTTAAGTCTCTTTGCCCTTTATAAGCCACATTTCAGTAGGTGTATTGGCTGAGAGTAGAGAAATAAAATGGTACTTCCAAGGCCTTTCTTGCCAGTAAGCATGTTTCTTGAAAACTCACAGGCACCAATTCCTTTGGTGCAACTGGTCTACCTGGAGGTACACATGCACAGAGGCAGAGAGGTTGTCTTCATTGACTACTCTGATTGTATCTTTTTTAATTTTTTTAATCAAGGTGTGATCCTTACATTTGAGCTTCATCTTTTGCATCCTCTCCAGAAAACACATTTGGTTCAGATATTTACTGAAAAGAAATCATATTAAAGTCCTAATGTCAAGTCACTTAAAATTACCCCAATTCTTCTTAGAGATAGTGAGTATATACGTACCTGTAAGTCCTCATGAAAAGAGTTAAGGGATATGCTTCACATATATAACAATACATACCTTTCAAATGTTTTCATGAACCAGAACTTTCAAAATACATTGAAAAAAATCTTTCTAATTTATGTGTCTCTAAAAACCTGTGTACTTTCCAGACAGTATGTTTTATTATAGGTGGTATCTTAGTCTCAGTTTAAACCTAATACTCCTAGCCTGAGAGACCACACATTAGTTTTCAGTTTTTATTCAGAGTTTTAATTGTTACCCACATTTAAGATGATGTTTCTCTTTTCAGGGTCCAAGATGAAAGACAATCCTCTAATAAGGTAGAAAACCACCATTTCCACAGTCATATTGCTCCAAACATTTCCCTTAAGGAGAATCAGATTACACTAATAAAAATCTTGTCTCTACTTATGAAGCATACTTTGTTGACTATTTTCTCTTTCTAAAATGCCACTACAAGTAAAGATTGTGTGCATGGTTATAACAATTTTATATATGTGTATCTTGTCAATGAATAAACACATGCCCAAGTTCATAAATAATTTTTCCTCTAAGCTTTCATTGTATATATCTTCTTAAATTTATTTATTTAAAAGGGCAGTTTAATAGAAAAAATATATTAATATATATGTAATTGGAAAGATGTATATCTTTTTGTTAGAAAGCAGATTTAGCATCATCAACATAAATCCTACATGTATTACTTGACTCCTTTGTACCATATGACTAATCTAGAGTAATTTGGGCAAATGCCAATTATACAAGGATCCCCTAGGAAGCTGTACAGTTTTCTATTCTGTTAACTATGCAGTACTTCTTTATTTATTCAGGTGTTTTCACAGCAGCATCATAAGTTAGGTAGAGTCAGTTCAGTTCAGTCAGTTCAGTCACTCAGTCATGTCTGACTCTTTGCGACCCCATGAATCGCAGTAAGCCAGGCCTCCCTGTCCATCACCAACTCCCGGAGTTCACCCAGACTCACGTCCATCGAGTCAGTGATGCCATCCAGCCATCTCATCCTCTGTCGTCCCCTTCTCCTCCTGCCCCCAATCCCTCCCAGCATCAGAGTCTTTTCCAATGAGTCAACTCTTCACATGAAGTGGCCAAAGTACTGGAGTTTCAGCTTTAGCATCAGTCCTTCCAAAGAAATCCCAGGGCTGATCTCCGTCAGAATGGACTGGTTGGATCTCCTTGCAGTCCAAGGGACTCTCAAGAGTCTTCTCCAACACCACACTTCAAAAGCATCAATTCTTCGGCTCTCAGCCTTCTTCACAGTCCAACTCTCACATCCATACATGACCACAGGAAAAATCATAGCCTTGACTAGACGAACCTTTGCTGGCAAAGTAATGTCTCTGCTTTTCAATATGCTATCTAGGTTGGTCATAACTTTCCTCCCAAGGAGTAAGCATCTTTTAATTTCATGGCTGCAGTCACCATCTGCAGTGATTTTGTAGCCCCAAAACATAAAGTCTGACACTGTTTCCACTGTTTTCCCATCTATTTCTCATGAAGTGATGGGAGCAGACGCCATGATCTTCGTTTTCTGAATGTTGAGCTTTAAGCCAACTTTTTCACTCTCCACTTTCACTTTCATCAAGAGGCTTTTGAGTTCCTCTTCACTTTCTGCCATAAGGGTGGTATCATCGGCATATCTGAAGTTATTGATATTTCTCCCGGCAATCTTGATTCCAGCTTGTGTTTCTTCCAGTCCAGCGTCTCTCATGATACTCTGCATAGAAGTTAAATAAGCAGGGTGATAATATACAGCCTTGACGTACTCTTTTTCGTATGTGGAACCAGTGTGTTGTTCCATGTCCAGTTCTAACTGTTGCTTCCTGACCTGCATACAAATTTCTCAAGAGGCAGATCAGGTGGTCTGGTATTGCCATCTCTTTCAGAATTTTCCACAGTTGATTGTGATCCACACAGTCAAAGGCTTTGGCATAGTCAATGAAGCAGAAATAGATGTTTTTCTGGAACTCTCTTGCTTTTTCCATGATCCAGCGGATCATGATCTTGCTTTTTCCATGATCTAACTCTTAACCTCAATTAACAGGTATAAAAACTTAAATCTTTGGAATATTCATATTCATTTTTTAAAAGTCTACATTTGTCAGGTTGTCCAGTTTCACATTATAGAAAAAAATAAAAATGGCTGGAATTTACATAAGAAAACAATTTGGTGAGGTTTGATGTGGTGACAGATGACGTTTTCAGTTCCCAGACTCTTACTACCACTCTACAGACACAAGCCATTATGGTCCAATGTAGCACCGAGAGTTCCATTGGAGAAAGGAAATTATGTATCCATATTTACACTTATATCACTGTACAGGGTTTAGTTTCAGGGCATATCCAACTGCAAACGAGGCTGGAAAACACTGTTATTTTCACTGAATGAATAATTAATGAAGATGAAGCAGAGGAAGGGGATCAGATTGTGAACTTGGCAACTAAAATGATATTCTACACAAATGGATTAGAACATACATCTTTAGGTTTGGAATTTTCTCTTTCTGTTGTTAATATTCCCTTAATTTTATAGTTATTTGCTTTCTCTGTAAATTCAAACACTTATAATTGATTTATATTAATACATATTTCCATATCCTAATAAATTAGGTAATTATAAAAAAGACACTGTAGCAAAAGCAGGCAGTTAAAAGTAGGAACATTATTTCTATTATTTATTACTTATAGTAATATATTAATACATGTGTTTAAACATATATAGTATCATATATAAGAGAAATGTGAAAAGGAGGAAATAATTTTAAAACATTTCTAATAGAAGTAAAAGTTATTTTAATAAGCATTCTGTAATAAAATTTCAATTTATTTATTTACAATAAGCATATACTTTAACTTGTCTTGCCACTTAATGTTTAAAAATTAGAGTCCAGAGAAGTGGTAAAAAAAACTTAACAAAAATGTATAAACTCAATCATATCTAATAGCATATATTTCACATATCTGTGTATTATCTTTATGTTTGGATTGTTTATAAGTGTCCCAAAGATATCATGGTCAACCCAATATCTGATGTGGTTAGGATCTGCTATGTATCAGACTTTAGTAACCAATGACAATAACATTAACAGCCAATTTAAGTGCTGGTGATGAAGATGGTTTTCACATACAGTATAAGGTTCCCTCGTTGTTTAGTCACTGTTGAGTCCAGCTCTTTTGTAAAGCCATGGACTGTAGCCCACCAAGCTCCTCTGTTCACGGGATTTCCCAAGCAAGAATCCTGGAGTACACTACCATTTCCTTCTCCAGGGCTTCTTCCTGACCCAAGGATTAAACCTGTGTCACCAGCAATGGCAGACGGATTCTTTACCTCTGAGACACCAGGGAAGCCCATAAGATTCCCTACTTTATATTTATATTCAATTTAAAGTATAAAAATATAAATTTTCCCTAAGGAAAAATGTAATGTGTATGATTTTTTTGGACTCCAATATCTTCTAAGAGCCAGTGATAATCCCGTGTGTGGGCAAATTTTTTTTTTCACAGTTTGATGTTCCCCCAGAAGTTTTTTTTTTTTTTCCCCCAAAAATAGACTTTCTTTTTCTAATCCAGTTATAAAAGTAATATACTATTTTCCTTAGAGACATGATCCAAAATATATTCTCAGTTTTAGCACAGAGGGAAAAAAAAATCTATTGTACAGCTTTAACTTTTCACACTAAAAACTGTATAGGACAAAAATTTGAACTTTTAAGCTCATGGAAACCTCACTCTTGACAAGCATGCACTTTAAAAGAGATTGCATCTTCAATTAGAACAGAAAATAACTGTCTTAAGTTGTAAATTAAGAAAGCTTAAAATGTTACTGCAACTTAAAACAAATTTAACAAGGAGGATAATAAATTAAGAGAATCTTAGTTTTTGCAAGGTTCATTTTTGATAAAAATTTACCAGAAAGTCTTGGAAGATCCTACAGTTAATCTAACTGAGTCTACATAATTTGAAAGATTAATCTTATTGCATACTCATCTGGTACAATGAGAAACAGAAAGGATGTTTTATAAATAATGGATAACCTAAAAGCAGTTCAAAATGGCAAGAGTGCTCTTAAACTATTATAGACAGATTTCCACATCCAGCTATAATAAGACACCTTATAGTAGAACAATTCTCACTGAAAGAAAAACAAGAAAAAGCAGGATCAAATTTTTAAGAATAAGCTTGTTTGTCATTAGAGAACTGCAAATTGGAACAACATCGTGATACTTCTATGTACCTAATACAGTGACTAAATCCAAAATATCAAATGCAGGCAATGATATGGAGCAAAAGTAACTCTGATTTGCTGCTAGTGGAAATGCAAAGTGGTACAGCTGCTGTGGAAGACAGCTGGCTCTATCTTATAAAACTCCTTACACTCTCATCGTGTAGTACATCCTACATCCTTGGTACTGATCCAAAGGAGTAGGAAACAGACATTGACACGAAACCTGCACACAGGTGCTCTTATAAGCTTAACTCATAATTGCCAAAACTTGGAAGTAACCAAGATGGTTTTCAGTACACGGATGGATTAATAACTATGTGATATATCCATGTGATGGAATTCTTCCCAATGATTAAAAGAAATGAACTCTCAACAACCTCCTTTGCCCCAACACACACAAACTTAAATGCACATTGCTAGGTAAAAGAAGCCAATCTGAAGAGGTAAAATATGAATGATCCCAACTATATAGCATTCTGAAACACATGAATTTATAAAAATAGTAAAATTGTTCATGGTGGACAGATATTGAAAGAAGGGAGAGTGTGATGAATAAATGGAGCATGGGAGGTTTTTTAAGACACTGAAACTATTCTGTAAGATGCTATAATGGTGAATACCTATAACCATACATCTTAAAACCCACAAAATGTACAACACAAGGTGAGCATAATTTAAACTATGGGACTTTAATTTAAAAATGTATCCATGTTGGTTCATTAACGATAAAAAATAATAATACACTAATGCAAAATATTACTTATAGGGATACTGGGGAAGAACAGGTTTATGATAACTGTACTTTCTGCTCAGTTTTTCTATAAACCTAACACTGCTTAAAATTGTCTATTAATTAAAAAACACAGAATAAAACTACTCTCAAAATAGTCAATATTATATTCACTTCAAGGAACTGCTAGGCACAACTGTCGTTTGGAAGAATAAAGTAGAACTTCAGTTCAGTTCAGTGGCTCAGTCATGTCCAACTTTTCGCGACCCCATGAATCGCAGCACACCAGGCCTCCCTGTCCATCACCAACTCCCGGAGTCCACCCAAACCCATATCCATCGTGTCGGTGATGCCATCCAAACATCTCATCTTCTGTCGTCCCCTTCTCCTTCTGCCCTCAATCTTTCCCAGCATCAGGGTCTTTTAAAATGAGTCACCTCTTCGCATCAGGTGGCCAAAGTACTGGAGTTTCAGCTTCGACATCAGTTCCTCCAATGAACACCCAGGACTGATCTTTAGGATGGACTGGTTGGATCTCCTGTCAGTCCAAGGGACTCTCAAGAGTCTCCTCCAACACCACAGTTCAAAAGCATCAATTCTTCAGTGCTCAGCTTTCTTTATAGTCCAACTCTCCCATCCATACATGACTACTGGAAAAACCATAACCTTGACTAGATGACCTTTGTTGGCAAAGTAATGTCTCTGCTTTTTAATAAGATGTCTAGGTTGGTCATAACTTTCCTTCCAAGGGTAAGCATCTTTTAATTTCATGGCTGCAATCACCATCTGCTGTGATTTTGGAGCCCCCCAAAATAAAGTCAGCCACTGTTTCCACTGCTTCCCCATTTATTTGCCATGAAGTGATGGGACCGGATGCCATGATCTTAGTTTTCTGAATGTTTGCTTAAGTGGCAATATTACTTCCTTTTAAAGTTGGAGTTATAGAAGAGTGGGAAGTAAAACAAATATTGTTATACTACAGATAATTAAAGTTCATGTTTACCTCCTAGAATAGGAACCAGTGAAAATTTCACTATGTGGTTAAAAATAATAAGTTAACAGCAGTATTTTTATTTGCAATTTTTTAGCAAGTGTTTTCTCCTTCAAATTAGATAAGATTAAATTTCTTTCTATTTTATTCTTTGTGCCTAATAATTATTCACATTTATCAAATTTTCCTGGCAAATCCAGAGAATCTTTTTTGTCATAATGAAATCTGGCGAATCAAGAATAACGACACTCTTACAAATGCACACTCTGTTGCTTTTCAACTTAACTTATGCTATTTTAGAGATTTATTATAATTAGAATTTTACTATAATAAATTTATTATATTTTTCATTTATTCTGTTTGTAAAAGGCTTTTTGTGATCTTAGCACCAGACATATTCTGATATACAATAAGTTGACCAGAAAGTGACTGGAAATTTTATTGGCTCCCCCATTAGTATGAATATGACATATATAACAACATTTATGGGCTTCCCTGGTAGCTCAGCTGGTAAAGAATCCACTTGCAATGCAGGAAACCCCGGTTCCATGCCTGGGTTGGGATGATCCGCTGGAGAAGGGATAGGCTACCCATTCCAGTATTCTTGGGGTTTCCTAGTGACTCAGCTGGTATAGAATCCACCTGCAGTGCAGGAGACTTGGGTTCAATCCCTGGGTTGGGAAAATCCCCTGGAGAAGGGAAAGGCCACCCAGTCCATTATTCTGGCCTGGAGAACTCCATGGACTTTATAGTCCATGGGGTCATTAAGAGTCACACACGACTGAGTGACTTTCACATTATCACATTAACACCAAGATTAGTAGGCTTATTAGCATTAATGTAATTTATGCATGAGAATCAAAAGGAGACTAGACTTCCTTAATTCTAAATATTATAACAATGTGAGTATTTAAACTGAAGCAATTATTTCCAACAAATGTTTAAAATTGAAACATGGAACATTAAGGCTTCAGGTAATTTCCCCTCAATATAAGTCACAACATCATACATCTTCCTTATTCTCAATTCCTGAGCTCTACCATATAAAACATTTTTCTTGCTGGCAATAGAAGGTGCCAAGTGCTTTCTATTTAGCACACCAATGCTATACAACACAAACTGGCTTAATGCCTACTCATTTTTCAAGGTCTAGTGCAAATGTTACTGCTTTCCTGAAGCTTTTCCAAAAGCCACCATTACCAGACAAATTTAGTTATTAGTGAAACCTGAGATGTTAAACATATAATGTGATATTCACACCTGTTCTTGAAGATAGAATAAATACACATTTAATGCATAACCTATGGAATTATTCTATGGATAAATTTCTATATTTACATGGTAGAACCTTTTTTTTATCATAAGCAGTCTTGATTTGCAAAATGTCCATTGCTAACTGAAATGAAACTCCTTCAGCACAAGCCGCTTTTAGACTTCTTTGGGCTGAGAAATAGAGTCTTCAATATCGAATATGAATAAAGTTTATCAGAAAAAAATTAGAGATTAGAAAATATAGGAATTATATAAAAGTAAAGTGTATCCTGGCTAAACAGAGTACTATGGTTATAGTAAATAAGGAAAACATGAAAATCACTGTCCTCTTTAAAAAACATATTTTCAAAACATGAGCTCTTACTACCAAGTGAAAAAATGTCACTTAGTCATGTTTCTCTATTACACAAGGAAAAAGCTGTCATAATACCATGGAAACATTTCCATGTCAAAGGAAAAAGAAGGACTATCTTACCAATTTTCTTTTCTTTTTTAGATTCATCCATTTTCTTAAAAAAAAGAGAAAATTAGAAATATTTAAATGAATTTTTGAATAACATTATTCTCCTCTAGAAATGGATGCTTAATACACAATTTACACTGACTTATTTTTAATTACATTATACTGATTTTTTTTCAATTGTTAAATGTGTATTCTTAAGTAAGTTATGTAATTTACCTAAGAGATTTTTTATTAAAAAAAAAAATCTCCCAAAACTTTCTATTTCTTCACAAATTATCATATAATGTTCAGGTTTTTTGCAATTATTCAACATATTAATTTAAATGAGCTTTCCTATATTGCCTATGCATTCCCAAAATTTCTAGGTTGCCCTTCCAAAGTAATGTCTTTCTGGCAGCGCCTCTCAGGAAAGGTTTGATTAACTTATGAGTGGGCACAGTGCCATGTAAACAGATGGGGAGAGTGTAAACAGAGTATGTCTGTGAATACAGTCACTGTGCTGGCATAATCCATGATTCCATTCTAACTCACCATATTAATATACAGATTAAACCATACACACCTAATACACAAACTAATGATGAAGAGGGACTTTTGGAAGCTGTTGCAAATTCTCTTAGTCTAGTAAGATAATGTTCTATGCATTAAAACAGCTTAATAAACTAGAAAAGTACAAAAATCTGCACTCTACCAATCCATCTAGAGAGCAGTGAGGACTGCCGAAAGGCAGTCTAAATCCCTATGCATTGTTTTATTTCTTCTTTAATCAAGTATTACATATCTCCTTACATTTAGGCAGTGTGACATATATTTTAATACATTATTTCAGTTCAGTTCAGTTGCTCAATTGAGTCCAACTCTTTACGACCCCATGGACTGCAGCATGTTATTTACTATGGACAAAATTCAATCCAGCAAAAATTATTCCTATTTTATTAAAAGATAAGGAACAGTTACCCACTACCTATCTATTTTACATATGCTGCTGTATATATGTCAATACCACTTTCTCAATTTATCCCACCTTCTCCTTTCCTTCTGTGTGCACAAGTCCGCTCTCTACGTGGGAAGATGCTGTATAACTCAGGGAGCTCAGCTTGGTGCTCTGTGACAACCTAGAGGGGTAGGATGGGGGATGGTAGGAAGACTCAAAAGGGAAGGGATATATGTATACTTATAGCTGATGTACATTGTTGTACAACAGAAACCAAAACTATAAAGCAATTGTCTTCCAATTAGAAAAAAAAATCTGTACCTACAGGAGATGATGGATGTCTACTGAACTTATTGCAACAATCACTTCATGATGTATGTAACATTATGTTGTACACCCTAAACTTATATAGTGCTGTATGTCAAGTATATCTCAATAAAACTAGAAGAAAAAAAAAGATAAGGAACATAGACACAGAGATTACTCTCTTTTCTTTCTTGGTCATTGCAGTTATTAATTATGAAAGAATTTCTCTTAGCTCTATGTAATACTGATGACTGTTAATGGATAGTTTAGATTTTTTTACCCTGAGTGTCATTATATAAATGTAGATAAACTGTCTTTGGTTGCTGCTGGTATGGTAGGATAAGACTCATCATAACTGAGATTTTTATTTCATCACAAATTGAGTAAGATGGACCTGTAGAAGTAAGATCAAGTACCTTCCTACTGTACTGTGTTCAGTTCTGTCTGATTCTTCATGATCCCATGGACTGTAGACAGCCAGGCTCCCTTGTTCATGGGATTTTCCAGGCAAGAATATTGGAAGGGGTTGCCATTTCCTACTCCAGGGGGTCTTCCTGACCCAGGGATTGAACCTGCCATATTCCACGTCTCATGCATTGGCAGGTGTATTCTTTACCACTGAGCCACCTGGGAAGCCCCAAATGTTTAGGCTAATGCTTTGTGGGCAACCTCCTCTTGACACTCAGATTATGTAAAGAAAGACTAGAGTGAGACAATGCTACCTTTTCCCTTCCCAGTTAGTGAAAGTGAGCCCAAGTCTGGGAAGCAAATTTTAGTGATCAAACTTTTTCTGGCAAAGTTCTGTAGCCAGTTAACTCCAAGACTATATTTGAATCCCTTAAAATTTAAAAAAAAAAAAAAAAAAAAACAATGAAAAAAATTTAATCAATGCCTGTCCTTTTTTAATTCCAATGCATAATGGGCACAAAACATTAAACAATACAGTTAATAAAATACTGGGTTGGTTGAAAAGATTGTTTAGTTTTATATTAAAGCAAAAGACATATTTTTCATATTCACCAAGAACATTACTGAAAGTGTCTTCTGACAAAACAAAATCTTTTTGGTCAACCCAATGCAAGGAGACAGAGTAAAAACCAACCCCCTACCATGTAGTGAATGATGAGAGAGTTAAAATGTAAATATTCAGAAATGAAGGTCATTGAAATACCAGGTGAGACATCTGAAGTGCACCTAAGCATTGAAATATTTATCTATTTTCAGACTAACTACAAAGGGCTCTACAGTGCCCTACCACAAATCAGTATTTAACAAGAGGCACAAATCTGGATAGGAAAAATATATATATATATGAAAAAACAAGCCACTTAGCAATGTGCATGTGGGACAAACTCTGGTATGTACACCCTTATGGAAGTGGAAAATCAAAGTTGGTTGCCAGGTGGTGGTACAAGTACCACTCACTTATTCCTCTCCTTCCTTCCTTCCTTCCTTCCCCCTTGTCTCCTTCTCTGCTCCTCTTTGGAACAGCAATATCTAACTCAGGTTCAATTTTCTCCCCAATCCAATGTCATCAAGTAACTACAAAATCTAGATCCCCAAAGGGTAAAAATTTCCAAATCTTTATTTTCTTCTAGACAAAAAGGTACTAGTTATTTATCCAGAGTGGAATGGGAAACAGTGACCTAAATCCCAATTATCATTCTTTACTCTTTTTAGTAAAAAGTCATAAGATGTGTAATGGGTATAAACTGATTTCAATTATAAACTATGTGTAAATGATATTTCAAGTAAGGACGTATCAGATGTGACATCTCTAGGAAAAAACAGGTTTAATAGAACACCTCATTGTCTTGTAACAAAAAAAAGTTTTAACAGAAAATCTAAGGATAGAATCTGTTTCTGTAATCACCATCTTACAGATGATGGCTAGTTTTTGATGAGAACCTTTAGAGCAAGGATGTGAGAAATCCCACTACAGAAACTATCACTTCACCTTAAATCATATTGTAAAGCAAACATTTAGTTTATACCATAAATGCTAATCAGATTTTTATGACATCACAAATCTCAGCAAATACCACAACTAAGTTACTGAGTAATTAAGAAGATAATGCTGTGATTAGTCTACTCTTGTTTGGGCAAAATGTTTTAAGTAATTTGGCTAATCACAGTTTTGGTGCCTCAGCAAATGTAACATCAGTTAATGAACTCGGCTAAAAGGAGTTTGTGCATAATAAATAAAACTACTTACTAATTGAGGGATTATTTCGTGGAGAAAAGAGAAACGTTTTACCACCTTTCTGGTAATATAAATTACATTTATAGTTTAAATGACAGCCTTGGTGTGCACAGTGTCAGCAAGTGCATTGTTGCCTGATGGGTCTCAACCTGCCATAAATCAGCTCATATGTCAGAAAACCTAGAATAAGAGTTTATGCCTAAATTATGTTTAATAACTGTAATTATATAAAACATTTTTCTGTAGCACTTTATTTAAAAGCTATTTTTATAGTCATTTAGAGTGATAATAAAATAGATCTTCTGTATTCCTTACACTATTTACTTCAGAGAATTTCTGAGTCAGGAAGATCAGCTGGAGAAGGGATAGGCTACCCACTCCAGTATTCTTGGGCTTCCTTTGTGGCTCAGCTGGTAAAGAATCCGCCTGCAATGCGGGAGACCTGGGTTTGATCCCTGGCTAGGGTTGGGAAGATCCCCTGGAGAAGGGAAAGGCTACCCACTCCAGTATTCTGGCCTGTATAGCCCATGGGTTTGCAGAGTCAGACACAAATGAGAGACTCTTCACTTTCACTTTCAGAGAAGCCAACTGTATCATGAAGATGGTATTTCTTCATGCAGAGATCACTTAGGTGTGCTCAAACTTTACTTTATAATATGATTGTGGATAATGCATTTTTATTTTTATTACTTGAGAAACTATGACATTATTCAGATCTGAAATGCGTGATTTGTTTTTTATCTTAGTAATAAAGATTGTATGGCCAAATATAGATACAGATATCTATATCTGTATGTGGTGGTTTAGTTGCTAAGTCATGTCCAACTCTTGCAACCCCAGGGACTGTACTGTAGCCTGCCAGGCTCCTCTGTCCATGAGATTCTCCAGGCAAGAATAATGGAATGGGTTGCCATTTCCTTCTCCAGGGGATCTTCCTGACCCAGAAATCGAACCCAGTCTCCTGCATTGCAGCAGATTCTTTGCCAACTGAGCTACAAGGGAAGCCCATCTATATCTATGTAAATATCTACAAATGTGTATTTCTGTGTATACACGTGTTTACACTTACATAATAGAATATATGTGTGTATATATATCTGTGTCTAAATCATATCAATAGGAATATCTACATCTATATGTATAAATATGTCTAGAATATTATGTACTACATATGATATAGTTGTAGAGGGTGTATGTGTGTTTAGAGACTAAGTCATGTCCAATTCTTTGTGCTCTGATACTCAAAATATTTTCATTACATAAGCATTCCATCTTAACTGATGCTTGATTTTTCCATTGATATACTAGACTATATCACCATAAATATACACAACTCATTTGGATTAACTTTCTCACTTATTTCCAATAAGTCATTTTAGAACTTGTTATCAACTCTTATGTGTATAATTCAAAATTACTTCCATCTTGTCCCTTAAATCAATCTTTTCAGTACATTCTTCAATTTTATTTTGATATGCTATTTTTGACTCTGCTAGTTATACTTACTACATCATTATCCCCTTCCTTCATTTCTTTCCTTATTTAGATTCATTTCTATGCTGTTTTGTGAAAGTATGCTTTAAAATATATTAAATGTCCCCATGCCTATCTTCATAACACATGTATGGGCAGGCTGGTTTGAGTAACAAATATTTTTTTTAATTATTATTATTATTTTACTTTACAATATTGTATTGGTTTTGTCATACATCAACATGCATCTGCCATGGGTGTACATGTGTTCCCCATCCTGAATCCCCCTCCCACCTCCCTCCCCATACCATCCCTCTGGGTCATCCCAGTGCACCAGCCCCAAGCATCCTGTATCCTGCATCAAAACTGGACTGGCAATTAATTTCTTATATGATATTAAAAATATTTAATACTAATACCAGAGCACTCTGTCATTTGGCCTATGGCCTGTTTTAGTAAAGAAAGTTTTATTGAACACAGACACATTTATTAAGCATTTTCTGTTTGACAACAGTAGGTAATCCTTGTGTTTTGAAAAAGGCCATATAGTAAACAACTTAAGATTTTCAGACTATTAGGGCTCTGTCACAACTTTTCAACTGTGCAAATATAGAAAATATATATCAAAAAATCTCAAATTCTCTACAAGTCAATCTCTTTTTTCCAGGCCAAATTATTACCATTTACTTGAAATAATATAGTAATCTTATCTGATTATATCTATCAAAAACTATTATTTCAAACTCTAGAGTACACAATGGAGGCAGAGCAATAAAATGAGCTTTAAAAGATGACTATTTCTTTGAAAAGAAATATAGTTATTTCCCCTTCCATTATATCCCTTTCCCAAATAAGGGAAACAAGAGTCCTCATTTCAACAGTGTGTTGAAGACCAAATAATTACTGTTATAATGGGGAAAAAAATGTTTAAACCCTGAATTGTCAAGCTACCTCTTGCCTTCAAACTCACCACTTGGAGGTCCTCTATGTTCATTCCCTACACCTTTGTCCTTTCTATTTCTTCCTTCAGTTGTGCCGTTCTTCCACATTACTGCTGAGTGTCTCTTCTCTGAGGATACAAAATCTGTTCAGTAACCAAAAACTCACTCATCTAGAGCCAGACAACCTGGAATGCAGACTGATGCGGGCTTAGGAGGCATCACTATGAACAAAGCTAGTGGAGGTGATGGAATTCCAGATGAGTTATTTAAAATTATTAAAAGATAATGCCATGAAAGTTCTGCACTGAATACACCAGCAAATTTCGAAAACTCAGCAGTGGTCACAGGACTGGAAAAGGACAGTTTTCATTCCAATACCAAAGAAAGGCAATGCCAAAGAATGTTCAAACTACCACACAATTGTAATCATCTCACATGCTAGCAAAGTAATGCCCCAAGTTCTCCAAGCCAGGCTTCAACAGAACGTAAACCAAGAACTTGCAGACATTCAAGCTGGATTTACAAAAGGCAGAGGAACCAGAGATCAAATCGCCAAAACCCGCTGGACCACAGAAAAAAGCAAGAGAATTCCAGAAAAACATCATCTACTTTACTGACTATACCAAAGCCTTTGAGTGTGTGGATCACAACAAACTAGAAAATTCTTTAAGTTCAGTTCAGTTAGTTCAGTGGTTCAGTGGTGTCTGACTCTGCGACCCCGTGAATCACAGCACGCCAGGCCTCCCTGTCCATCACCAACTCCTGGAGTTCACTCAAACTTACGTCCATAGAGCCGGTGATGCCATCCAGACATCTCACCCTCTGTCATCACCTTCTCCTCCTGCCCTCAATCTTTCCCAGCATCAGAGTCTTTTCCAATGAGTCAACACTTGGCATGAGGTGACCATAGTACAGGAGTTTCAGCTTTAGCATCATTCCTTCCAAAGAACACCCAGGACTGATCTCCTTTAGGATGGACTGGTTGGATCTCCTTGCAGTCCAAGGGACTCTCAAGAGTCTTGGGGCTGGTGCACTGGACGGCCCAGAGGGTTGGTATGGGGAGGGAGGAGGGAGGAGGGTGCGGGATGGGGAACACATGTATACCTGTGGCGGATTCATTTTGATATTTGGCAAAACTAATACAATTATGTAAAGATTAAAAATAAAATAAAATTAGAAAAAAATTAAAAAAAAAAAAAAAGAGTCTTCTCCAACACCACAGTTCAAAAGTATCAATTCTTTGGTGCTTAGCTTTCTTCACAGTCCAACTCTCACATCCATACACGACCACTGGATAAACCATAGCCTTGACTAAACAGACCTTTGTTGGCAAAGTAATGTCTCTGCTTTTCAATATGCTATCTAGGTTGGTCATAACATTCCTTTCAAGGAGTAAGCATCTTTTAATTTCATGGCTGCAGTCATCATCTGCAGTGATTTTGGAGCCCTAAAAAATAAAGTCTGACGCCGTTTCCAGTGTTTCCCCATCTATTTCCCATGAAGTGATGCGACCAGATGCCATGATCTTAGTTTTCTGAATGTTGAGCTTTAAGCCAACTTTTTCACTCTCCACTTTCACTTTCATCAAGAGGCTTTTTATTTAATCTTCACTTTCTGCCATAAGACTGCTGTCATCTGCATATCTGAGGTTATTGATATTTCTCCTGGCAATCTTGATTCCAGCATGTGCTTCTTCCAGCCCAGAGTTTCTCATGATGTACTCTGCATATAAGTTAAATGAGCAGGGTGACAGTATACAGCCTTGACGTACTCCTTTTCCTATTTGGAACCAATCTGTTATTCTATATCCAGTTTAACTGTTGCTTCCTGGCCTCCATATAGGTTTCTCAAGAAGCAGATCAGGTGGTCTGGTATTCCCATCTCTTGAAGAATTTTCCACAGTTTATTGTGATCTACACAGTCAAAGGCTTTGGTGCCGGGGACCAGCCCTGGCTGATCCAGGGTATTCGAAGGAGAGACGGCATAGGCGAGGATCAGGATACAATAGCTTCAATTAGATATTAATTAAAGATATAAAGAGTAATAGAATAAGGATAGCTCAGTAGGAAAATTCAGTGGAGAAAAGAGGCTGAGTAGCTTGGTTTACGCGGGAGACCAATAAAACTTCAAGACAAGAAGTTTGCACCACTTACGTAGGCTGCAGGCGTCCTTCCATTCTCCCGAAGGAGAGGAGACACTGAGGCCTCCCCGGTCGGATCTTAGAAGCCCAGGCATAATTAGTAAGCATGGTGGGTTCCGCGCTCCAGATGGAGACTCAACCAGAGTGAGAGAGAGAGAGCGACATGGGGAGACCAGTATTTCGAGAAACTGATCCCAATTCTTTATTTTCCAGAGTCTGTTTTTATACACTAAGACGTTATACAAAAGTCACGTGGGGACAGCAGTCCTGACTTTTATTAAAGTCAGGTGCTTCACACAAATGTATACAGAGGTCTTAGGGGTGTTACATCATCTTCTGGCCAGGGGGGCCTGCTGACAATTTACGACCCTCTCCTTGTGACAGCGGTCAGTCAACCAGGACACTTATTTCTCCAGGGCTGATTAGACGCCACCCAAATAAAGTTACATTCCTACAGGGTGAGGGTGTAGTGGGTTTTAGTTAAGGAAAGAATTTACTTAGCCTAAGGTCTAATGTGATTAATATCAAAGGTTAATTCTATATATTCATTAATGTGTGTAAGGGCAGGGGATATGGAGACTTAGCAACAAACATTGGCTCAACAAATGAAAAACCCTTCACCAACACAATTTCTGATTAGCCCACTATACTTATACTTATAGTTTTCTAACTTCTCTAAAGAACCTGTTTTTAGAGGGTTTAAAGCATCTTGTGCCTCTCACGGTTGGGAGGCTGTGAACAATCACATGTGGCTGGACGAGCCTGTCAGGCAGGCTAGAGAACCTTCAGAGGAGTTTGTAGGTTAAAACACTCTTATCACGCCCAGGAATTATTATTAACTGGAGCTCTAGGTTAACTCCTTCTCCGAAAGAGGTGGTGGGGGACAGCCCCCTGTAAAGTCAGAGGTGTAGGTAAGAGCACAAAGTAGTAAAGTAGGCAGGCTCTGGTTATGGGGTTAGACGCTCGAGGATTTCCAGGGGGACTCCTGAGGCTCGATCCCGCCTTTGCGTATGTCAAGCCTCCTTCCTCATGACCTTTGCCATGGGCGGAGTACCTCACTCTGGCCCCCAACACTTTGGCATAGTCAATAAAGTAAAAATGGATGTTTTTCTGGAACTCTCTTGCTTTTTCCATGATCCAGCGGATGTTGCCAATTTGATCTCTAGTTCCTCTGCCTTTTCTAAAACCAGCTTGAACATCTGGAAGTTCACGGTTCACGTATTGCTGAAGCCTGGCTTGGAGAATTTTGAGCATTACTTTACTAGTGTGTGAGATGAGTACAATTGTGTGGTAGTTTGAGCATTCTTTGGCATTGCCTTTCTTTGAGATTGGAATGAAAACTGACCTTTTCCAGTCCTGGGGCCACTGCTGAGTTTTCCAAATGTGCTTGCATACTGAGTGCAGCACTTTCACAGCATCATCTTTCAGGATTTGAAATAGCTCAACTGGAATTCCATCACCTCCACTAGCTTTGTTTGTAGTGATGCTTTCTAAAGCCCACTTGACTTCACATTCCAGGATGTCTGGCTCTAGGTGAGTGATCACACCATCATGATTATCTTGGGTGTGAAGCTCTTTTTTGTACAATTCTTCTGTGTATTCTTGCCATCTCTTCTTAATATCTTCTGCTTCTGTTAGGTCCATACCATTTCTGTCCTTTATCGAGCCCATCTTTGCATGAAATGTTCCTTTAGTATCTCTGACTTTCTTGAAGAGATCCCTAGTCTTTCCCATTCTGTTGTTTTCCTCTATTTCTTTGCATTGATCACTGAGGAAGGCTTTCTTATCTCTCCTTATTATTCTTTGGAACTCTGCATTCAGAGGCTTATATCTTTCCTTATCTCCTTTGCTTTTCACTTCTCTTCTTTTCACCGCTATTTGTAAGGCCTCCCCAGACAGCCAGTTGGCTTTTTTGCATTTCTTTTCCATGGGGATGGTCTTGATCCCTGTCTCCTGTACAATGTCACGAACCTCATTCCATAGTTCATCAGGCACTCGTCTATCAGATCTAGGCCCTTAAATCTATTTCTCACTTCCACTGTATAATCATAAGGGATTTGATTTAGGTCATACCTGAATGGTCTTGTAGTTTTCCCTAGAAAATTCTTTAAGAGATGGGAATACCAGACCACCTGACCTGCCTTTTGAGAAATCTGATGCACGTCAAGAAGCAACAGTTAGAACTGGACGTGGAACAATGGACTGGTTCCAAATAGAGAAAGGAGTACATCAAGGCTGTATAATGTCACCCTTCTTATTTAATTTATATGCAGAGTACATAATGTGAAATGCCAGGCTGGATTAAGCAAAAGCTGGAAACAAGATACAGTATACTAACGCATATATATGGAATTTAGCCCAGTGTACGAGACAACAAAAGAGACACTGATGTATAGAACAGTCTTATGGACTCTGTGGGAGAGGGAGAGGGTGGGAAGATTTGGGAGAATGACATTGAAACATGTAAAATATCATGTAAGAAAAGAGATGCCAGTACAGGTTCGATACTCGATACTAGATGCTTGGGGCTAGTGCACTGGGACGACCCAGAGGGATGGTATGGGGAGGGAGGAGCGTTCAGGATGGGGAACACATGTATACCTGTGGCGGATTCATTTTGATATTTGGCAAAACTAATACAATTATGTAAAGTTTAAAAATAAAATAAAAATAATATCCGCATGTGAAAGTGAAAAAAAAAAAAAAGATTGCCAGGAGAAAATCAATAACTTCAGATATGCAGATGACACCACTCTCATGGTAGAAAACAAAGAGGAAATAAAAAGCCTTGTGATTTAGGTGAAAGAGGAGAGTGAAAAAGCTGGCTGAAAACTCAGCATTCAGAAAACAAAGATCGTAGCATCTGGTCCCATCACTTTATGGCAAAAAATGGGAAAACAATAGAAATAGTGAGAAATTTATTTTCTTGGGCTCCAAAATCACTGCAGATGGTTGATGCAGCCATGAAACTTAAAAGACACTCCTTGGAAGAAAATGTATGACCAACCTAGACAGCTTATTAAAAAGCAGAGACATTACTTTGCCAATGAAGGTCCATCTAGTCAAAGCTATGGCTTTTCCAGTAGTCATGTATGGATGTGAGAGTTGGACTTAAAGAAAGGCGAGTGCTGAAGAATTGATGCTTTGAAACTGTGGTGTTGGAAAAGACTCTTAAGAGCCCCTTGGACTGCAAGGAAGTCTAACCAGTCAATTCTAAAGGAAATCAGTCCTGAATGTCCATTGGAAGGACTGATGATGAAGCTGAAGCTCCAATACACTGGCCATCTGATGTGAAGAACTGATTCATTGGAAAGTACCCTGATACTGGGAAAGATTGAAGGCAGGAGGAGAAGGGGATGACAGAGGATGAGATATTGGATGTCATCACCGACTTGACGGACATAAGTTTGAGCAAGCTCTGGGAGCTGGTGATGGACAGGGAAGCCTGGTGTGTTGTAGTCCATGGGGTTGCAAAGAGTCGGACACAACTGAGTGACTGAACTGAACTGAACCAGAACTCAGCTCCAATAATACTTTATGTAGGAAAATTGAGATAATTAGGTTTTTTTCCCCACATTAGTACCTTTTGCTTTTCTTCTATAGCACTCCTTAGATTTGCTTTTGTTCTTAATGTGTTTATTATTCACAAGTCAATTAATGTCTAATTCATTAGACTATGAACAATGAAAATAAGACCTTTATCTAATTTTGCTCTCTGTTTTATTGTCAATGCTCAGTACATGCTTGAAACTCAGTAAGAAATGAAGCATTGGCTGCTAAGTTGTTTCAGTCGTGTCTGGCTCTGTGCGACCCCATAGACTGCAGCCCACCATTCCTAAGTATCCCAAGCTTCTTACTGTCAGCCTCGACTGTGCATGCTCTTCGCCTAGTGTGGGCCACAAGTTCAACCCTGCAGGAACCAAGCGGCTACAACGCCGAGCGGAGGAGGCAGTTCATATATATATAATTTTTAAAATAATTTTTTGACCTTTTTTTTTTCTTTTTCCTTCTTTTCTTTAACATTGTATTTTTGAAATTCCAAACTCTACTCTAGACTTTTAATTTTAGCTTTTTAGTATTTGTTATCAATTTTGTACCTATAGTTTTTTTTTGTTTTTGTTTTTATATAATTTCAGGGACCCTTTTTTCTTTTTTCTTTTTCTTTTTCTCTGTTTCTTTCTCTTCTTCTTTTAAATAACATTGTATATCTGAAATTTCAAACTCTATTCTAGATTTTTAATTTATGCTTTTTGGTATTTGTTATCAATTTTGTACCTGTATTCTTTTTTTTTTTTATAATTTATGCAACCTTGTTGTTCTTGTTTGTTTTTTTTCTCTCTCTCTTTTTCTTCTTCTTTTTTTTAACATTGTATTTTTGAAATTCCAAACTCTACTCTAGATTTTTAACTTTTGCTTTTTGGTATTAGTTATCAATTTTGTACCTATATTTTCTTTATAATTTTTGCGACCTTGTTTATTTTTGTTTGTTCGTTTTTTCTCTCTTTCTTTTCCTTCTTCTTTTCTTTAACATTGTATTTTTGAAATTCCAAATTCTACTCTAGATTTTAAATTTTTGTTTTTATGTATTTGTTACCAATTTTGTACCTGAAGAACCCAATCTTCAGTACCCATTTTTCACTAGGGAGCGAGATTACTGGCTTAACTGCTCTCTCTCCCTTTGGACTCTCCTTTTTCTCCACTAGGTCGCCTGTGTCTCCTCCTTAACCCCTCTCTACTCTACCCAACTCTGTGAATTTCTGTGTGTTCCAGACGGTGGAGAACACTTAGGGAACTGATTACTGGCTGGATCTGTCTCCCTCCTTTTCACTCCCCCCATTTATCCTCCTGGCCACCTCTGCCACCTTTTTCCTTCTTCTCTTCTCTGTATAACTCTGTGAACAACTCTGAGCGGTCGAGTTGTGGAGTGCACATAAGGAAGAGATTACTGAATAGCCCACTCTCTCCTCTATTGATTCCACCTCATCTCATTTGGGTCACCTCTAACTCTCTCCTCACTCTTCTCTTCTCCATATAACCCTGTAAACCTCTCTGAGTGAAACAAGTTTCAGGGCAAGACATACCAAGCAAATTCTCCAGCAGCAAGGAACACAGCCCTGAGTTCCAAGATACAGGCAGCCCAAAGTCACCCCAAAACCATAGACATCCCATCACTCATTATTGGACATTTTATTGCACTCCAGAGAGAAGAAATACAGCCCCATTCACCAGAACACCGACACAAGCTTCCCTAACCAAGAAACCTTGACAAGCCACCTGTACAAATCCACACAGAGCGAGGAAACGCCACAATAAAAAGAACTCCACAAACTGCTAGAATACAGAAAGGACACTCCAAACTCAGCAATTTAAACAAGATGAAGAGACAGAGGAATACCCAGCAGATAAAGGAACAGGAAAAATGCCCACCAAACCAAACAAAAGAGGAAGAGATAGGGAATCTACCTGATAAAGAATTCCGAATAATGATAGTGAAATTGATCCAAAATCTTGAAATCAAAATGGAATCACAGATAAATAGCTTGGAGACAAAGATTGAGAAGATGCAAGAAAGGTTTAACAAGGACCTAGAAGAAATAAAAGAGAGTCAATATAAAATGAATAATGCAATAAATGAAATTAAGAACACTCTGGAGGCAACAAATAGTAGAATAACAGAGGCAGAAGATAGGATTAGTGAATTAGAAGATAGAATGGTAGAAATAAATGAATCAGAGAAGATAAAAGAAAAACGAATTAAAAGAAATGAGGACAATCTCAGAAACCTCCAGGACAATATTATACACTACAACATTCGAATCATAGGGGTTGCAGAAGAAGAAGACAAAAAGAAAGACCATGAGAAAATACTTGAGAAGATAATAGTTGAAAACTTCCCTAAAATGGGGAAGGAAATAATCACCCAAGTCCAAGAAACCCAGAGACTCCAAAACAGGATAAACCCAAGGCGAAACACCCCAAGACACATATTAATCAAATTAACAAAGATCAAACACAAAGAACAAATATTAAAAGCAGCAAGGGAAAAACAACAAATAACACACAAGGGAATTCCCATTAGGCTAACAGCTGATCTTTCAATAGAAACTCTTCAAGCCAGGAGGGAATGGCAAGACATACTTAAAGTGATGAAAGAAGATAACCTACAGCCCAGATTATTGTACCCAGCAAGGATCTCATTCAAATATGAAGGAGAAATCAAAAGCTTCTCAGACAAGCAAAAGCTGAGAGAATTCAGCACCACCAAACCAGCTCTCCAACAAATACTAAAGGATTTTCTCTAGACAGAAAACACAAAAACAGTATATAAACTCGAACCCAAAACAATAAAGTAAATGGCAACGTGATCATACTTATCAGTAATTACCTTAAATGTAAATGGGTTGAATGCCCTAACCAAAAGACAAAGACTGGCTGAATAGATACAAAAACAAGACCCCTACATATGTTGTCTACAAGAGACCCACCTCAAAACAGGGGACACATACAGACTGAAAGTGAAGGGCTGGAAAAAGATTTTTCATGCAAATAGGGATCAAAAGAAAGCAGGAGTAACAATACTTATATCAGATAAAATAGACTTTAAAACAAAGGCTGTGAAAAGAGACAAAGATGGTCACTACATAATGATCAAAGGATCAATCCAAGAAGAAGATATAACAATTATTAATATATATGCACTCAACACGGGAGTGCCGCAATATGTAAGACAAATGCTAACAAGTATGAAAGGAGAAATTAACAATAACACAATAATAGTGGGAGACTTTAATACCCCACTCACATCTATGGATAGATCAACTAAACAGAAAATTAACAAGGAAACACAGACGGTAAACGATACAATAGACCAGTTAGACCTAATTGATATCTATAGGACATTTCATCCCAAAACAGTGAATTTCACCTTTTTCTCAAGTGCACATGGAACCTTCTCCAGGATAGATCACATCCTGGGCCATAAATCTAGCCTTGGTAAATTCAAAAAATAGAAATCATTCCAAGCATCTTTTCTGACCACAATGCAGTAAGATTAGATCTCAATTACAGGAGAAAAACTATTAAAAATTCCAACATATGGAGGCTGAACAACACCCTGCTGAATAACCAACAAATCACAGAAGAAATCAAAAAAGAAATCAAAATTTACATAGAAACTAATGAAAATGAAAACACAACAACTCAAAATCTGTGGGACACTTTAAAAGCAGTCCTAAGGGGAAAGTTCATAGCAATACAGGCATACCTCAAGGAACAAGAAAAAAGTCAAATAAATAACCTAACCCTACACCTAAAGCAACTAGAAAAGGAAGAAATGAAGAACCTCAGGGTTAGTAGAAGGAAAGAAATCTTAAAAATTAAGGCAGAAATAAATGCAAAATAAACAAAAGAGACCATAGCAAAAATCAACAAAGCCAAAAGCTGGTTCTTTGAAAGGATAAATAAAATTGACAAACCATTAGCCAGACTCATCAAGAAACCAAGGGAGAAAAATCAAATCAATAAAATTAGAAATGAAAATGGAGAGATCACAACAGACAACACAGAAATACAAAGGATCATAAGAGACTACTATCAACAATTATATGCCAATAAAATGGACAGCGTGGAAGAAATGGACAAATTATTAGAAAAGTACAACTTTCCAAAACTGGA
Organism: Bos javanicus; assembly: GCF_032452875.1. Classification (NCBI taxonomy): domain Eukaryota; kingdom Metazoa; phylum Chordata; class Mammalia; order Artiodactyla; family Bovidae; genus Bos; species Bos javanicus. The sequence goes on along the minus strand of NC_083879.1, from coordinate 62,979,777 downwards.
CCAGGAAGAAATAGAAAATCTTAACAGACCCATCACAAGCACGGATATTGAAACTGTAATCAAAAATCTTCCAGCAAACAAAAGCCCAGGTCCAGACAGCTTCACAGCTGAATTCTACCAAAAATTTAGAGAAGAGCTAACACCTATCCTGCTCAAACTCTTCCAGAAAATTGCAGAGGAAGGTAAACTTCCAAACTAATTCTATGAGGCCACCATCACCCTAATACCAAAACCTGACAAAGGTCCCACAAAAAAAGAAAACTACAGGCCAATATCACTGATGAACATAGATGCAAAAATCCTTAACAAAATTCTAGCAATCAGAATCCAACAACACATTAAAAAGATCATACACCATGACCAAGTGGGCTTTATCCCAGGGATGCAAGGATACTTCAATATCCGCAAATCAATCAATGTTATACACCACATTAACAAATTGAAAAACAAAAACCATATGATTATCTCAATAGATGCAGAGAAAGCCTTTGACAAAATTCAACACCCATTTATGATAAGAACTCTCCAGAAAGGAGGAATACAAGGAACATACCTCAACATAATAAAAGCTACCTATGACAAACCCACAGCAAACATTATCCTCAATGGTGAAAAATTGAAAGCATTTCCTCTAAAGTCAGGAACAAGACAAGGCTGCCCACCTTCACCATTACTATTCAACATAGTTTTGGAAGTTTTGGCCACAGCAATCAGAGCAGAAAAAGAAATAAAAGGAATCCAAATTGGAAAAGAAGAAGTAAAACTCTGTTTGCAGATGACATGATCCTCTACATAGAAAACCCTAAAGACTGAACCAGAAAATTACTAGAACTAATCAATGATTATAGTAAAGTTGCAGGATATAAAATCAACACACAGAAATCCCTTGCATTCCTATACACTAATAATGAGAAAACTGAAAGAGAAATTAAGGAAACAATTCCATTCACCATTGCAATGGAAAAAATAAAATACTTAGGAATATATCTACCTAAAGAAACCAAAGACCTATATATAGAAAACTATAAAACACTGGTGAAAGAAATCAAAGAGGACACCAATAGATGGAGAAATATACCATGTTTATGGATTGGAAGAATCAATATAGTGAAAATGAGTATACTACCCAAAGCAATTTATAGATTCAATGCAATCCCTATAAAGCTACCAACAATATTCTTCACAGAGCTAGAACAAATAATTTCACAATTTGTATGGAAATACAAAAAACCTCGAATAGCCAAAGCGATCTTGAGAAAGAAGAATGGAACTGGAGGAATCAACCTGCCTGACTTCAGGCTCTATTACAAAGCCACAGTTATCAAAACAGTATGGTACTGGCAAAAAGACAGAAATATTGATCAATGGAACAAAATAGAAAGCCCAGAGATAGATCCACGCACATATGGACACCTTATCTTTGACAAAGGAGGCAAGAATATACAATGGATTAAAGACAACCTCTTTAACAAGTGGGTCTGGGAAATCTGGTCAACCACTTGTAAAAGAATGAAACTAGACCACTTTCTAACACCATACACAAAAATAAACTCAAAATGGATTAAAGATCTCAACGTAAGACCAGAAACTATAAAACTCCTAGAGGAGAACATAGGCAAAACACTCTCCGACATACATCACAGCAGGATCCTCTATGACCCACCTCCCAGAATATTGGAAATAAAAGCAAAAATAAACAAATGGGACCTAATTAACCTTAAAAGCTTCTGCACAACAAAGGAAACTATTAGCAAGGTGAAAAGGCAGCCTTCAGAATGGGAGAAAATAATAGCAAATGAAGCAACGGACAAACAACTAATCTCAAAAATATACAAGCAACTCCTACAGCTCAACTCCAGAAAAATAAATGACCCAATCAAAAAATGGGCCAAAGAACTAAATAGACATTTCTCCAAAGAAGACATACAGATGGCTAACAAACACATGAAAAGATGCTCAACATCACTCATTATCAGAGAAATGCAAATCAAAACCACTATGAGGTACCATTTCACACCAGTCAGAATGGCTGCAATCCATAAGTCTACAAGCAATAACTGCTGGAGAGGGTGTGGAGAGAAGGGAACCCTCTTACACTGTTGGTGGGAATGCAAACTAGTACAGCCACTATGGAGAACAGTGTGGAGATTCCTTTAAAAACTGGAACTAGAACTGCCTTATGATCCAGCAATCCCACTGCTGGGCATACACACTGAGGAAACCAGAAGGGAAAGAGACACGTGTACCCCAATGTTCATCGCAGCACTGTTTATAATAGCCAGGACATGGAAGCAACCTAGATGCCCATCAGCAGATGAATGGATAAGAAAGCTGTGGTACATATACACAATGGAGTATTACTCAGCCATTAAAAAGAATACATTTGAATCAGTTGTAATGAGATGGATGAAACTGGAAACTATTATACAGAGTGAAGTAAGCCAGAAAGAAAAACACCAATACAGTATACTAATGCATATATATGGAATTTAGAAAGATGGTAACAATAACCCTGTGTACGAGACAGCAAAAGAGACACTGATGTATAGATCAGTCTTATGGACTCTGTGGGAGAGGGAGAGGGTGGGGAGATTTGGGAGAAAGGCATTGAAACATGTATAATATCATGTATGAAACGAGTCACCAGTCCAGGTTCGATGCACGGTACTGGATGCTTGGGGCTGGTGCACTGGGATGACCCAGAGGGAGGGGATGGAGGAGGGTGGAGGGTTCAGGATGGGGAACGCGGGTATACCTGTGGCGGATTCATTTCGATATTTGGCAAAACTAATACAATATTGTAAAGTTTAAAAATAAAATAAAATTAAAAAAAAGAAAGTGAAAAGTGAAAGTCAAGTCGCTCAGTCATGTCCAACTCTTAGCGACCCCATGGACTGCAGCCTACCAGGCTCCTCCATCCATGGGATTTTCCAGGCAAGAGTACTGGAGTGGGTTGCCATTGCCTTCTCTGGATAAACAATATAAACAATAACAAATATAAGCCTAAAGAAAACATCATAATTAATAGGAAAACTGAAAGTTTTTGCTTTACTATAGGAAATAATACCCCACTATTCCCAACTTTATAAAGTATTTTACTGGAAATCCAAACCAGGGTACTAAGGGAAGAAAAGAAACAGTGATATAACAACAAGAAAAGAATTGGAACTATCACTTTTGCACATGATAGAATCCAAAATAATTTATAGACAAATGATTGGAATTAAAAAGGAAATTTAAGTATTCTTCTTGATACAGTGTCAATTTACAAAAATCAGGCTTCAATTATAGAAGAAACATTATTAGAATATTTTAAGGTACTATTTTCAGTACCATTAAAAATAAATTTAATAAAAGTTGTACAAATCCTTTATGGAAAAAAATCATTTTAGAAAATTATAAAAGCCTGACAGCTCTGAGCCTCACAATGGGCTCCCCAGTCCAGGGTTTCTACTCCAGGAAGACAAGTCCCCACTACGTTTGGCTTTGAGGGCCAGTGGATTTTGGGGGAGACCCAGAGGGTTGGGGGAAATAGAATTTTATTTAAAGAAAAAAAAAAAAGAAATGAAGCATTTACTCACCAAATTATCCCACAAATAAGATGATGAATAAAATCAAAACAATTCTAATGCTGAGAGAACTGTGACATTATCATGTCCAAACTTAACAAATTTCAACCTTCAACTCTTGTCTTCCACTATATATCCCAGTGCATTTCACATGATAATGAAGTAGACTGTTGTAAAAAAGCAATGCATCCCATGGTTGAGCAGCTCAAATTTAGTGAAACAATCTTTGTTTTGTTAAATCTTTATCTTTCTGAACTACCATTCAACTATTCTGTGGCTTTGTATGAACAAAGCAGAATCTACTCTACATATGTTTTTATACGTGAAGGTTAAATAATACTTTTTATATGTAATTCCCTTTTCTATGATAAATAAGATAAACAGCCTTTTATTTTCTAAATAAGACATCTCAATCTGAGCTGTTATCACAAAATAACAAAGTGGATGGTTTTTAAACAATAGAAATTTATTTCTGACAATTCTACAGGCTGGGATTTCCAAGATCAAGACACTGCCTTGCAATGACGTACTTCCTCATTCACAGACAAGCACCTTCCATATCCTCCCATGGCAGAAAGGGTGAGGGAGTTCTCCACTGTCTTCTCTGTAAGTGCACTAATCTTATTAAGAGCTTTGCCCCTATGACCTATCCAGTTACCAAAAGTGCCACTTCATAGTATTACCACATCGTGCTGTGCTTAGTGACTCAGTCGTATCTGACTCTTTGCAACCCATGGACTATAGCCCGCCAGACTCCTCTGTTTAGGGAATTCTCTAGGTAAGAATATGGAAGTGTGTTGCCATGCCCTCCTCCAGGAGATCTTCCCATTCCAGGGATTGAAACCAGGTCTCCCCTCATTGTAGGCAGATTCTTTACCATTTGAGCCACCATGGAAGCCTAAGAATACTGGAGTGGGTAGCCATTTTCTTCTCCAGGGGATCTTCCCAACCCAGGAATCGAAGCGGGGTCTCCTGTGTTGCAGGAGGATTATTTACCAGTTGAGCTTCCAGGGAAGCCATTATCACATTAGGGATTAGCTTTAAAAATATGAATTTGGGGAACACACAAACATTCATTCTAAAACATGAGTCCTGTATTTCTAATAATATTTACATTGGGCAAAAATTTTAAGATAAAATCTAAACATTTATTTAAAATTTTATTTTATATCTTGTAGAGTTATCTAAGAGATAATATAGAGCAATCACATGTACACTATGTATATACAGTTCCCCTCAATGGCAACATTTTAAGAAACAATAAAACCAAAATGAGGATATTAACTTTGATTAAATATTAATGTTGATTAATATTAACATTGATTAAAAACCAGGGTTCGTATTTTGATATGCTGTTTTCCTTTCATTAAACTGTAATGTGTATGTATTTAATTCTACACATTTTTATCAAATCTGTAGGTTCCTATATCCACTACCACTATCATGTTTGAGAAAAGCTTAACATGACAACTATCCTTGTGTTCTTGACAGATACACATGTCCTAAGAGTCTCCTCGAAGCTTCATCACTAAACCCTGACTCTATTATCTGTTCTCCATTTCTAAATTTTTGTCATTTTAAAAGCGTTATATAAATGACATCACACAGTATGTTAATTTTTGGACAGCTTTTTAATACTCATAATTCCATGAAGTCAGGCTGCAAAAATCAACAGTTCGTTCATTTCTACTGGTGTGTATATACGATAGCTTGTTTAGACATTCACTCCTTGAATCTGGGCTATTCTCATTAAGAACTTTAATGAATAACACTGCTATGAACACTCATATGAGTTTTTATGTGAATCAATGTTTACAGTGTTCTTGGATAAATATAAAAAAACTATAATGGCTGGATTGTATAAATACAAGGGATTAATATTTTTTTTTAAAAAACTTCTCCCTAAACTCTCACCAACTGTCATTCTTATGGCAGGTTTTTTTCTAAATGGCAGAAATACTTGGACTTGGGATTATTAGCATCTCTTGGTAACTCTTAAGTGCAAATCAAAAACTGACTTTATATGCTAACTTGCATAACAAAAAGGTCAACTCACAGAATGCATATCTTTTATCATCAATGATGTTTTACAAATAGTTCAAAGGACACAAACTATCACAAACCACAGGTCAACCAACTTGAAATGAGTATTGTAACCTCTCAGATTCTTTCTTTGCACATTAGGACAGACTTTTATTTAAATTCATACATGTTCCTAAGAGATGTATCAGGGCATAACCTACACAAAAGTGGCATTATTTTAGTCATAGAATATCTTCATTTACACTCTGATAATTATAAGTCATCACTGACATTTCTAGCAGCCTTACAAATTCATAATGTCAAGGCTTTTAAATAAACCATTTAGACAAACAAGGTATATTCTGTTGAAAATATTTAATAGATAAAAATGTTCCATTATGCTTCCACTAGCCAAAAACATCAGGAGGTCAGACTAGCTTGTTTGTAAGAAGTCTAACTACTTTGGGGGGTTCCCAGGTGGCACAGTGGTAATGAATCTGCCTGCAAATGCAAGAGCCACAGGAGATGCGGGTTTGATTCCTGGGTCAGGAAGGTCCCCTGGAGGAGGAAACGGCAACCCATTCCAGTGTTTTTGGTTGGAGAATCACATGGACAGAGGAGACTGGCAGGCCACAGTCCATGACCAACTAAGCATGCAGGCACCTGTTAACCATATCACTGCTTTATACTTCTGAACATTACCAAGTTCAAGCCAGCAACTAACTACTCCCTTCATTCTCTAAATTATGCTAAAAGTATTTTAATGATATATTTGGATGAGTTGGAATTATACACACACATACACATATACACACACATGCATGTGCTTTTTGTGTCTAAAGAAAAATTAAAAAAAAATTACCTCATGTCCATAGTATCTTCATCTACTGGTAATTTTCTTCTAGCAGAATTTCCCAGACTTTCTAAGAGAGAAAAACACTGATAATTCTCACCATAATATGTTTCAACCTTTCCTCCCATCACTAAAACTCATTTGTAATCCTAACCTATATATATAAATGCCACCCTTTCTTGTACTGATTTTTTGCCTGTGGTCATGACTTGAGATATCCGTGGTGGAAATTTTATATCATAAACTACTAGAACTTTTCTTAGGAACCTTATTTTACAGGGTATTTTAAGTTAGTATTTGATATGTATTTTACAAAATAGAGTAATTCAGTGAGGGTGGCAAAAAATAAAAAGGTAATGTTTAAATATATGGGCATAAGTGTGAAAAAATGAATGCAGTCAATGGTTCTTAAACTGAATATCCATAAAACAAATCAAATGACAAAAACAATTTTAGAAAGGAAATAGTCATGGTTACACATATTAAGCTGAATCCCATATTAAATTGAATGTGTATTCCCTGATATGAAAGTAATACGGCATGAATGGTATCCGGATGGAGACACAGTATCTTAGTATTAAAAGAGCAGTTTTTAGAAGATTGGTTCACTCAACTTCAAGAATTACATAAATATTTTCTATCTCATTGTCTTCAATCCAAAATCTTTCATTTAACTAAATTCATTAAAAGAAGTAAAGATTCATCTAATTAAAGTTACATGTAAGAGCTAATTTTGAAAGAATCAGCAAAGTAAAAGAGAAAAAAACAATTCTGAGAGAATCAGGAAAAGTAAAAGAAAAAACAAAAAGACAACAGACAGAAGTAGCAGCCATTCATATGAAAATCATATTATCTATGAAAAAATTTAATATAATTTCCTCATTCAGTTCAGTTCAGTTGCTCAGTCATGTCCGACTCTTTGCAACCCCATGAAACGCAGCATGCCAGGCCTCCCTGTCCATCACCAACCCTGTAGTTCACTCAGACTCACATCCATTGAGTCAGTGATGCCATCCAGCCATCTCATCCTCTGTCGTCCCCTTCTCCTCCTGCCCTCAATCTTTCCCAGCATCAGGGTCTTTTTAAATGAGTCAGCTCTCTGCATCAGGTGGCCGAAGTATTGGAGTTTCAGCTTCAACATCAGTCCTTCCAATGAACACCTAGGACTGATCTCCTTTAGGATGGACTGGTAGGATCTCCTTGCAGTCTAAGGGATGCTCAAGAGTCTTCTCCAACACCACAGTTCAAAACATCCATTCTTCAGCACTCAGCTTTCTTTATAGTCCAACTCTCACATCCATATATGACTACTGGGAAAAGCATAGCCTTGACTAGACGGACCTTTAAGTAATATCTATGCTTTTTAATATGCTGTCTAGGTTGGTCCTTCCAAGGAGTAAGCATCTTTTAATTTCATTGCTGCAATCACCATCTGCAGTGATTTTGGAATTCGGCAAAATAAAGTCAGCCACTGTTTCCACTGTTTCCCCATCTATTTGCCATGAAGTGATGGGACCAGATGCCATGATCTTCGTTTCCTGAATGTTGAGCGTTAAGCCAACTTTTTCACTCTCCTCTTTCACTTTCAATTTTCTCATTAACATGGACATATTTTCTTAACCTTTTTGTATGTTATTTTTATTGTATATTTTCTCTACAGACAATAAAAACAAAACTGACTAATATTCTTCTTCTGAATGTATTTCATACTACAGAAATATAATCCATGTCTTGAAAACAGAAAAGGATCTACTCTCATCAATTTTTTTTTTTTTGCCATATATTTCGTAAGACAGAAAGTCATAATCTCTAGGTGTGAAAGGACAAACCATGTCAACCCCTTGAATTTGGTTTCTTTGTGAGCATAAAGAATGAACAGAATTCTCTTATTCTCAATCTTCAAGACCACCCAGAGAGACAATTTCCTCACAATTCCCATTTGAAATGTCAGAGGGTCTAGAGAAGCTAGAAACCCCAAGAGGTAAACAGAAAGTGACTATGTGAGTAGATTATCTTTCACATATTAATACCCACCACATCTGATTTGTATGTTTCCATGACTCCCTGTAGTATTCTTGTAGCTAGGAGTAGAGTATGCAAATATCACAATATTCCATAAGGAGCTATCATTCTGAGATTATGTCACACTACCCTGCCCCTCTCTCACCTCTTAGGCACACTGATCAACTTACTACTCTTACAGCTCCCTTTTATTCTTCCTGTTCCACATTTCCTTTACAATTCTAAAACCTAGGAAATACTACTTCTAAATGCTTCATTAACATTTGAATCATAATTCAAACTCATTCACTCATATATAGTTTTCTAAGCTTAAACTAATCTTTTTCACCTCCTTAAAGAATCAGAATTGTATTTTGTACACATACAAACACACACATATATGCATATACATATTATTTACCATATTTACTAGCCGAACTCTCCAACTGTGCTTGGAGTTTCTGGAGAGCAAGGATATTTGATCCATTCCTGTATCTTTACAGGGCGTACCTAGCACAGCACTTTCCCCACAGTACATGCTCAACACATGTCTGATCAACCGAACTGTAAAATTTCCATGTGTATAGACCTTTCCATGTACTTCGAAAGTGTGTTCCTCCCATTTGGCCAATTTCAAGTTTCCACACTTAAAAATGATCCTTTCGAAAGGAAAGAAAAAAGGAAGGTGAAGTCCCTCAGTTGTGTCCAACTCTTTGCAACCCCATGGACTCTAGCCCTAGCAGGCTTCTCCGTTCATGGAATTTTCCAGGCAAGAATACTGGAGTGGGTTGCCATTTCCTTCTCCAGGAGATCTTCCCAACCCGGGGATTGAACCTGGGTCTCCTGCATGATAGGCAGACGCTTTACCATCTGAGCCACAGGAAAGTAAGGAGTAAAAATTTCCTAAAGCACTAAAGAAGCTGAAGTTGAACGTTTCTATGAAGGCCTACAAGACCTTTTAGAACTAACACCCCCAAAAGATGTCCTTTTCATTATAGGGGACTGGAATGCAAAAGTAGGAAGTCAAGAAACACCTGGAGTAACAGACAAATTTGGCCTTGGAATACGGAATGAAGCAGGGCAAAAACTAATAGAGTTTTGCCAAGAAAATGCACTGGTCATAACAAACACCCTCTTCCAACAACACAAGAGAAGACTCTATACATGGACATCACCAGATGGTCAACACAAAATCAGATTGATTATATTCTTTGCAGCCAAAAATGGAGAAGCTCTATATAGTCAGCAAAAACAAGACCAGGAGCTGACTGTGGCTCAGACCATGAACTCCTTATTGCCAAATTCAGACTTAAATTGAAGAAAGTAGGGAAAACCAATAGACCATTCAGGGATGACCTAAATCAAATCCCTTATGATTATACAGTGGAAGTGAGAAATAGACTTAAGGGCCTAGATCTGATAGATAGAGTGCCTGATGAACTATGGAATGAGGTTCGTGACATTGTAAAGGAGACAGGGATCAAGACCATCCCCATGGAAAAGAAATGCAAAAAAGCCAACTGGCTGTCTGGGGAGGCCTTACAAATAGCTGTGAAAAGAAGTGAAAAGCAAAGGAGAAAAGGAAAGATATAAACATCTGAATGCAGAGTTCCAAAGAATAGCAAGAAGAGATAAGAAAGCCTTCTTCAGCGATCAATGCAAAGAAATAGAGGAAAACAACAGAATGGGAAAGACTAGGGATCTCTTCAAGAAAGCCAGAGATACTAAAGGAACACTTCATGCAAAGATGGGCTCGATAAAGGACAGAAATGGTATGGACCTAACAGAAGCAGAAGATATTAAGAAGAGATGGCAAGAATACACAGAAGAACTGTACAAAAAAGATCTTCACGACCCAGATAATCACGATGGTGTGATCACTGACCTAGAGCCAGAAATCCTGGAATGTGAAGTCAAGTGGGCCTTAGAAAGCATCACAAGAATAAAGCTAGTGGATGTGACAGAATTCCAATTGAGCTATTCCAAATCCTGAAAGATGATGCTGTAAAAGTGCTGCACTCAATATGCCAGCAAATTTGGAAAACTCAGCAGTGGAAACAGGACTGGAAAAGGTCAATTTTCATTCCAATCCCAAAGAAAGGCAATGCCAAAGAATGCTCAAACTACCACACAATTGTAATCATCTCACACAGTAGTAAAGTAATGCTCAAAATTCTCAAAGCCAGGCTTCAGGAATATGTGAACCATGAACTTCCCGGTGTTCAAGCTGGTTTTAGAAAAGGCAGAGGAACCAGAGATCAAATTGCCAACATCCACTGGATCACGGAAAAAGCAAGAAAGTTCCAGAAAAACATCTATTTCTGCTTTATTGACTATGCCAAAGCCTTTGACTGTGTGGATCACAATAAACTGTGGAAAATTCTGAAAGAGATGGGAAGAGCAGACCACCTGATCTACCTTTTGAGAAATTTGTATGCAGGTCAGGAAGCAACATTTATAACTAGACATGGGACAACAGACTGTTTCCAAATAAGAAAAGAAGTACATCACGGCTGTATATTGTCACCCTGTGTATTTAACTTATATGCAGAATACATCATGAGAAATGCTGGACTGGAAGAAACAAGCTGAAATCAAGAATGCCGGGAGAAATATCAATAACCTCAGATATGCAGATGACACCACCCTTGTGGCAGAAAGTGAAGAGGAACTCAAAAGCCTCTTGATGAAAGTGAAAGTGGAGAGTGAAAAAGTTGGCTTAAAGCTCAACACTCAGAAAACGAAGATCATGGCATCTAGTCCCATCACTTCATGGGAAATAGATGGGAAAACAGTGGTAACAGTGTCAGACTTCATTTTTCTGGGCTCCAAAATCACTACAGATGGTGAATTCAGCCATAGAATTAAAAGATGCTTACTCCTTGGAAGGAAAGTTATAACCAACCTAGATAACATAATCAAAAGCAGAGACATTACTTTGCCACAAAGGTTTGTCTAGTCAAGGCTATGGTTTTTCCTGTGGTCATGTATGGATGTGAGAGTTGGACTGTGAAGAAGGCTGAGCACTGAAGAATTGATGCTTTTGAACTGTGGTGTTGGAGAAGACTCTTGAGAGTCCCTTGGACTGCAAGGAGATCCAACCAGTCCATTCTGAAGGAGATCAGCCCTGGGATTTCTTTGGAAGGAATGATGCTAAAGCTGAAACTCCAGTACTTTGGCCACCTCATGTGAAGAATTGACTCATTGGAAAAGACTCTGATGCTGGGAGAGATTGGGGCAAGAGGAGAAAGGGACGACAGAGGATGAGATGGCTGGGTGGCATCACTGACTCGATGGACATGAGTCTGAGTGAACTCCGGAGTTGGTGATGGACAGAGAGGCCTGGCATGCTCAGACACAACTGAGTGACTGATCTGATCTCTGATCTGAAATGGTCAGTATTAAAGGATTTTTAATTTTTATCTTAATTGAAGGAAAATTACAATATTGTGATGGTTTCTATTAAAAGTCAATGGGATTCAGCCATAGGCATACATCTGTCCCCTCCCTCTCAAACCTTCCTCCCACCTTCTTCCCCATGCCACCCCTCTAGGCTGTCACAGAGCACTGGCTTTGAGTTCCCTGTGTCACACAGCAAATTCCCACTGGCTATCTACTTGATATATGTTAATGTATATGTTTCAATGCTACTGTCTCAAATCATCCCACTTCTCTCTCCACCACTGTATCCACAATTCTATTCTCTATGCCTGCATCTCCACTGCTGCATTGTAGATAGGTTCATCAGTTCCATCTTTCTAGATTACATGTATATGTATTAATATATAATATCTGTCTTTCTCTTTCTGACTCACTTCACTTTGTACAATAGGCTTTAGGTTCATCCACCTCATTAGAACTGACTCAAATATATTCCTTTTTATTGGTAAGTAATAATCCATGGTGTATAAGTACCACAATTTATTTATCATCTGTCAATGGACATCTAGGTTGCTTCCATGTCCTAGCTACTGTAAATATTTTGCTGAATCTTGTAATCCTGATGGAAAGCAGAAAAAGGAAATTCAAGTTGCAAAAGAAAAATTACAAAGTAAACCTTTGTTTTTGTTTGTTTTAGGGACTGAAAGATCTCTTTCCAGACAACCTAACTTAGGTTTCTTGGCTTAAACATTCTATTCTATTGTAGATACTCGTATTTGTAATACTACTTATTTTCTTGTGCAAGCATAAGTGATGTTTTCTGATTATTTTGGTATGACCACCTCTAATTCATAGAGTATTTCTGCTTTTAGACATGATTTGTGTATGAGGTATTATTTTCAAATATCTGAAAATATCTGAGTTTTCAAAATATCTGAGTTTTTTTTTTTTAATCTAGCTATAAACTAATCTCTGCCAAGAGACAGTTTATCATATAAACTCCTTAATGTTGCAAGATTACAATCTATGTACACAGGCTCATTTTGTTCATGTATAGCAGCCTTGTTGACCTGAATTGTTTGAATTTGCAAACTAGGGAGCTGATGATTCTACAGCCTCTAGGTTATTTGAAAATTCCAGCTGTGCTAGCTGTACAGCTTGCCAATAAATCCTTCTGTCACCTAGGGCTTTTCTGGAAATCTGGGCTGCCATGGATTTTGAGGTGCACTCATAAGTGGTACCGAGAAGGCAATGGCACCCCACTCTAGCACTCTTGCCTGGAAAATCCTATGGATGGAGGAGCCTGGTAGGCTGCAGTCCATGGGGTCGCTTAGCGTTGGATGCGACTGAGCAACTTCACTTTCACTTTTATGCATTGGAGAAGGAAATGGCAACCCAGTCCAGTGTTCCTGCTTGGAGAATCCCAGGGACGGGGAGCCTGGTGGGCTGCCATCTATGGGGTCACACAGAGTCCGACACGACTGAAGTGACTTAGCAGTAGAAGCATAAGTGATAAGTATACTTGATAAAAATAACATCAGGTGATTTATTCTTAATTTTTCTGTATTACTCTTACAAGTTCAGTAGCAGAGACAATAAGCTGTATTATCAGAATGGATATGATTTTACTTTTAGAAAGCTCCATATCTGCTTTATTATAGACTATTATATAACATTTTTTGTGCTAATAATTTATTAGTAGTAAATATAAAACTGTAAAACCTCTCCTGCTAAAGAAGTAGATGGCAGTCTTTTGTGGTAAGGAGAGAGCCCATAACTCACTACAACATGAGCTAGGCAGTGATGACATGATGCAGAGACTTTAAAGGATGCTCTTAGAAGACACCATCATGTCTGACTGATCTATGAAAACAGATATGACTTCCTCAGTTCAGGACAACAAAACACTAATATTTGCATTGCATATGAATAACAAATTATAACAGTTTGTCAACAAATTGAAATGTATTCATCTTTAGATGCAAAGAAAAGGTTGTGAACAAAGAATGAAAGGAATCTGAAAATTTCTACATTTCTGTAAGGACATTTATGAAGGATGAGCCTTCAATTATGAGGACTTATTCATATATAAGCTATAATTTACTGATATTCCTATATACGTGTATGTCTTCTTGACTCTATATACAAGAAGAATACTTTGCTTATTGTATGGGAACAATACACAGTATATATAATATGCATAATGACCTAATACAGTGACTGGCACATAATAGGTATTTAATATAATTTGTTGTTGGATTAATGAGGTTTGACATCTTAAAGAACTTTTGTTATTCAGGAAGTAATTTAAAGCAACAGTTCAAGCATACTGGGAAATTTTTTGTAATCTCTGCCTCTACTAATATAAAAATAAGCTTTTGTCAAAATTGCCAATGAATGATTAATTCTGTAAGTATTTAATGGGCACATTCTATATGTCACAAAATGTGATGAAGGCTGAGAATGTTCTGAGGGTCAGACATGACTGAGCGAATTCATTTTCACTTTTCACTTTCATGCATTAGAGAAGGAAATGGCAACCCACTCTGGTGTTCTTGCCTGGAGAATCCCAGGGACGGGGGGCCTGGTGGGCTGCCGTCTATGGGGTCGCACAGAGTCGGACACGATTGAAGTGACTTAGCAGCAGCAGCAGCAGCAGCAGCAGTGAATTAAAAAACAAAACAAACAAAAAAAAACCTCATGGTATTAACATTCAGATGATTCTTTCTTAAATATCAATTATTTTTTGAATAAAGAATTGTTCAAACTACTTTCCTTCTAGAAATTTCATCTAATTTCAGTGTTAGAAATTCTAAAACTTCACTCAGTCTTAGATGTCACAATCAGATCAGATGAGATCAGTCACTCAGTCCTGTCCGATTCTTTGCGACCCCATGAATCGAAGCACGCCAGGCCTCCCTGTCCATCACCAACTCCGGAGTTCACTCAGACTCACATCCATTGAGTCAGTGATGCCATCCAGCCATCTCATCCTCTGTCGTCCCCTTCTCCTCCTGCCCCCAATCCCTCCCAGCATCAGAGTCTTTTCCAGTGAGTCAACTCTTCACATGAGGTGGCCAAAGTACTGGAGTTTCAGCTTTAGCATCATTCCTTCCAAAGAATCCCAGGGCTGATCTCCTTCAGAATGGACTGGTTGGATCTCCTTGCAGTCCAAGGGACTCTCAAGAGTCTTCTCCAACACCACAGTTCAAAAGCATCAATTCTTCGGTGCTCAGCCTTCTTCACAGTCCAACTCTCACATCCATACATGACCACAGGAAAAACCATAGCCTTGACTAGACAAACCTTTGTGGCAAAGTAATGTCTCTGCTTTTGAATATGCTATCTAGGTTGGTCATAACTTTCCTTCCAAGGAATAAGCATCTTTTAATTTTATGGCTGCAGTCACCATCTGTAGTGATTTTGGAGGCCAGAAAAATAAAGTCTGACACTGTTTCCACTGTTTCTCCATCTATTTCCCATGAAGTGGTGGGACTAGATGCCATGATCTTCGTTTTCTGAGTGTTGAGCTTTAAGCCAACTTTTTCACTCTCCACTTTCACTTTCATCAAGAGGCTTTTGAGTTCCTCTTCACTTTCTGCCATAAGGGTGGTGTCATCTGCATATCTGAGGTTATTTATTTCTCCCGGCAATCTTGATTCCAGTTTGTGTTTCTTCCAGTCCAGCGTTTCTCATGATGTACTCTGCATATAAGTTAAATAAACGGGGTGACAATATACAGCCTTGACGAGCTCCTTTTCCTATTTGGAACCAGTCTGTTATTCCATGTCCAGTTCTAAGTGTTGCTTCCTGACCTGCATACAAATTTCTCAAGAGGCAGATCAGGTGGTCTGGTATTCCCATCTCTTTCAGAATTTTCCACAGTTTATTGTGATCCACACAGATATCACAATAGGAAGCTCCTAAATGACAACCCCTCTCCTTTGCTAGCATTACTGACTTGGATACTGACTACTCTAAGTAACATGATTCAGACAAGTGTGTCTATATTTACACTGTATTTACATCTATGCATACATGGGTATATCTGCAGCAAAACATGGAAAATATATTTCATAAAAATGTCTTTGTTTTAATATTAAGGCTGCTGCTAAGTCTGCTAAGTCGCTTCAGTCATGTCCGACTCTGTGCAACCCCATAGATGGTAGCCCACCAGGCTCCCCGTCTCTGGGATTTTCCAGGCAAGAGTACCGGAGTGGGGTGCCATTGCCTTCTCTGAATATTAAGGCTACATACTCGATTGTTAATCTCCACTTATGTAACATGATTAATCTTTCAAAACTGTATATTTCTTTAAGCGAAATTCCAGTACTCTGCTGATCACATTAGTTTGTCATTTTGTAGACTGCTTTCAGAATCTAAAAGTCAAACTGACATATTTTCTACATTTGATATAGGCAAGATATTTAGAGATGAGAAATATAGCTTATAGTTTTGAGATATCAGCAATTGCAGTGTGTCAACACTATGACTCTTTAAAATATAGGTATTTCCTATATGTAGTAAAATCATGTTATTTTTTAAAATAAGTTTATTTATTTTTTAATATAAATTTATTTATCATGTTGATGTATGAAATAAGTTTAAAATGATGTTGGAGAAATCTAGGAAAGAAGTTTTTTCTGCCTAATGCCTACCTTGATCCTATTTCAGAGATTGAAAATAAACATAAACCACAGATATTTTTCAGAAATCCTTATGTTACCTTCCTGGAATTATACAGTTATTGACTCATAAAATATTATTGCCTGTCACTTTTTCCTATGAAATTTTAAGTATTTCCTTACCTTATAGTTCTCAGAGTCAAAGATCAAATAAATTGAATGATGTTGCCTTTCTTTGAAAATCCAGATTATATGAATATCTAAACACAGTAAAGTTTTTTCTCTGTTTTAACATTCATAGGTTATTCTTGGGAATATATAATGTTTGAGAGACTTCTTTGTTCCTCATTTGTACTGTGGGTAGGAGGTGTGTCTTATCTGTTGTTGTTATTGATTATCTGTTCATGTAGTAACTCAGTTTTATGGACTTATATATTTTTTTGTATTAAAAATGAAGCATTTGGGGGCTAAATGAATATTCTAATAACCATTACATTCATGAAAGCGTGAGTGCATTTGCACAGGATTCACCCTTTCTATCATGCACCTGTACGTAGGTTTTCTGTTGGTATTCACAGGCTCTATTATAAGAATCAAAAAAGAAGTGAATGCAGGGCATTTATGACCAATTATCCACTGCTACTGTATCACTGGAAAAATGAGTCATTTTCAAAATGCCTTATAGTTTGTAACTACAAGAGAATATGAATAAAGATAAACAAATGTAGTTTCAAACAGATCACTGATATTAAAAACTCGAACCTTTTCTAATCAAAATTCTAACCTTAAATACATTGACTTTGAAAAATGTGATCAGGAATTAATTACTACTAGCATCAGATATGCAGATGACACCACCCTTATGGCAGAAAGAGGAACTAAAAGGCCTCTTGATGAAGGTGAAAGTGGAGAGTGAAAAAGTTGGCTTAAAGCTCAACATTCAGAAAACAAAGATCATGGCATCCGGTTCCATCACTTCATGGGAAATAGATGGAGAAACAGTGGAAACAGTGTCAGACTTTATTTTTCTGGGCTCCAAAATCACTACAGATGGTGACTGCAGCCATGAAATTAAAAGACGCTTGCTCCTTGGAAGGAAAGTTATGACCAACCTAGATAGCATATTCAAAAGCAGAGACATTACTTTGCCACAAAGGTTTGTCTAGTCAAGGCTATGGTTTTTCCTGTGGTCATGTATTGATATGAGAGTTGGACTGTGAAGAAGGCTGAGCACCGAAGAATTGATGCTTTTGAACTGTGGTGTTGGAGAAGACTCTTGAGAGTCCCTTGGACTGCAAGGAGATCCAACCAGTCCATTCTGAAGGAGATCAGCCCTGGGATTTCTTTGGAAGGACTGATGCTAAAGCTGAAACTCCAGTACTTTGGCCACCTCATGCGAAGAGTTGACTCATTGGAAAAGACTCTGATGCTGGGAGGGATTGGGGGCAAGAGGAGAAGGGGACGACAGAGGATGAGATGGCTGGATGGCATCACTGACTCGATGGACGTGAATCTGAGTGAACTCCGGGAGTTGGTGATGGACAGGGAGGCCTGGCGTGCTGCGATTCATGGGGTCACAAAGAGTCGGACATGACTGAGTGACTGATCTGATCTGATCTGAGCATCACTGCCCTGGAATGGTACTGGATTACTCAAGTCTGTGCAATATTATGAGGGTTTCAAGAGTTTAGTAAAATATTTTGGAGCAGAACCTGTTAACAGTTAACATTTAGAGAATACAGTGCAAAATGTAAATGTGCACAGTGGTTTGCAACATTCTTTGTCTAGAAGGTAAATAAAATTTTATAAAAATTTGTTATGTCTTAAAATATATAGAAGGTCAATGCTTTCAAAGCATCGGATTTGGTCTCTCAAGCCATTGTTGTTCAGTCGCTCAGTCATGTCTGTTTGTTTGCGACCCCATGGACCACAGCTCACCAGGCTTCCCTGTCCTTCACTGTCTCTAGGAGTTTGCTCAGACTTATGCCCAGTGAGTCAGTGATGCCATCCAACCATCTCATCCTCTGTTGTCCCTTTTTTCTCCCACCCTCAATCCTTCCCAACATCAGGGTCTTTTCCAGTAAGTCAGCTCTTCACATCAGGTGGCCAAAGTATTGGAGCTTCAGCTTAAACATCAGTCTGTCCAATGAATATTCAGGGTTGTTTTCCTTTAGGATTGACTGGTTTGATCTCCTTACTATCCGAGGGACTCTCAAGAGTCTTCTCCAGTACCACAGTTTGAAATCATCAATTCTTTAGCACTCAGCCTTCTTTATAGTCCAACTTTTCCAAGCCATTATCAGACACTCACCCAGCTGTGGGGCATCTTTGTAATGGCTTGTATGTAGACTATCCATGCTGAGGTCCAGCCCCGGCTGATCCAGGGAGTTCGAAGCGGGGACGGTGTCGGTGAGGATCAGGATACAATAGCTTCAATTAGATATTAATTAGAAATGTAAAGAGTAATAGAATGAGGATAGCTCAATAGGAAAATTCAGTGGAGAAAAGAGGCTGAGTAGCTTGGTTTACATGGGAGACCAATAAAACTTCAAGACAAGAAGTTTGCACCATTTACGTAGGCCGCAGGCATCCTTCCGTTCTCCCAAAGGAGAGGAGACACTGAGGCCTCCCTGGTCGGATCTTAGAAGCCCAGGCAAAATTAGTAAGCTTGGTGGGTTCCACGCTCCAGATGGAGACTCAGCCAGAGTTTGAGAGAGAGAGTGACATGGGGAGACCAGTATTTCGAGAAACTGATCCCAATTCTTTATTTTCCATGGTCTACTTTTATACACTGAGATGTTATGCAAGAGTCACGTGGGGTCAGCAGTCCCGACTTTTATCAAAGTCAGGTGCTTCATACAAATGTATACAGAGGTCTTAGGGGTGTTACATCATCTTCTGGCCAGGAGGCCTGCTGACAATTTATGACCCTCTCCTTGTGACAGCGGTGAGTCAACCAGGACACTTATTTCTCCAGGGGTGATTATTCTTAAAAAGACTCCACCTTCTGAAGGTACCAGATAAAGTTACATTCCTATAGGGTGAGGGTGTAGTGGATTTTAATTAAGGAAAGAATTTACTTAGCCTAAGGTCTAACGTGATTAATATCAAAGGTTAATACTTATTTCTTCTATATATTCATTAATGTGTGTAAGGGCAGGGGATGTGGAGACTTAGCAACAAACATTGGCTCAACAAGTGAAAAACCCTTCACCAATACAATTTCTAATCAGCCCACTATACTTATACTAATGGTTTTCTAACTTTTCTAAGGAACCTGTTTTTAGAAGGTTTAAAGAATCTCATGCCTCTCACGGTTGGGAGGCTGTGAGCAATCACATGTGGCCAGACAAGCCTGTCAGGCAGGCTAGAGAACCTTCAGAGGAGTTTGTAGGTTAAAACACTCTTGTCACACCCAGAAGTTTTTATTAACTGGAGCTCTAAGTTAACTCCTTCTCCAAAAGAAGTGGTGGGGGACAGCCCCCCCTTAAAGTCAGAGGTGTAGGTGAGAGCACAAAGTAGTAAAGTAGGCAGGCTCTGGTTATGGAGGTAGATGCTCGAGGATTTCCAGGGGGATCCCTGAGGCTGGATCCCGCCTTTGCGTATGTCGAGCCTCCTTCCTTATGACCTTTGCCATGGGCAGAGTGCCTCATGCTGGCCCCCAACATATCCTGCCCTATTCATACAGACCAAAATAATCATTTTCATGGTAAAATGTCAGCATGCTGAACATTAACCCAGTGTTTCTCCCTAGTCTTTCTCAATATTCCTCTTTCTTCCTCTCTCTGTGCTGTGCTGTGTTGAGCTAGGTTGCTTCAATCGTGTCTGACTCTATGCAACTCTATGGACTATAGCCTGCCAGGCTCTTCTGGACATAGATTTCGTTACTATCTTATGGATAACAGAAGTTCCCTCTCTTTTATCTAACTCAGAACTCTTTAGTTAGTTCTTTAATTTTAGTTAGTTCCATCAAAAAAGGAACTTTACTTCAATTTTAAAATATAGCAAGGTAAATTGAGTAAAAAAACATAAATGACTCAATCTTTTCTTAAGATACTTGCCTTCTGAGCGTTATTTACATTGTTAATCCAAAAGAACAAATATTGCCTGGATCAGAGTGGAGAGATCAAACTGTAGGTATGTAGGTTTTTGATTTCTCTGCTTATGGTCAAACTACTGCAGATTTTGCCATTGTAAAGTTATAGCTTTGTTCTATTTCCTTTCGGTCTAATATAATTTATCTCCAGAAGACATTTAATATTTTTCTACTATTCTTACTTTCATGGATTGAAAAGCTGGTTTACTCCAGAGGAACAAACTAGAAATTCCACACGAGGATGTTATACACACGATTTCAATATATAATAAAGTTTTCTTCATTACATTGGGATGATACATATCGGGCTGGCCAAAAAGGTTGTTCAGGTTTTTCCATAAGATGTTAGAGAAAAACCAAAAAACACTTTTTGGCCAACCTCAATACACTGCTTGTAACTGTATTACATTTTATACCTTTTGGTTATTACATAATACATTAAGATTCAGAAGGCCAAGCCATACCCCAGGCATTAGAAATCCTAATATCCAGGCACATGTATCTTTAATAAAATACATAATACTTATGTATTTTATTAAGTAACTGAAATTTTAGAATCACCAATTTAAATATAGCTTATTTTTGTCTTTTTATTTCATTTCATTAGGACAATGCAATCATTTTTCTGAATTACAAGTAGCTAATACAAGAAAATTTTGAAGCATCTATAGTGTTTGGCATTTGTTTTATTAATTCTAAAAAATACATCTCTCTGGTGCACCAAATTATATTTAAGTTAAACCAGCTGCCACTGAGTTGATGTTTCAACTCACTTCTTAATTAAATCTCTGAATTATTTGAAAAATATATCAGGTCAGACATTAATGAAGAAAAATAAGATAACTTGCTGTAATTAGATATATTTCTTAACAAAGAGCTTTTAAGTTACACTTCACGAAAATATTCAAAGAAAGATAGTGTTTTATCTATCTTTAGATAATGAACAGAGGTACTCTGATTCCTAGGGAGAGTATTGTCTTAATGATAGAATTATACATAAACTGTCTCATAAAATTTGAAAACCAGTCTAATCTATACAGACATCATATGGGTTAAATTTCAGGGAAGCTTAATTTTATGACAGGTAGAGCGCTTGAGAAGGCTAACTGAAAAAATAATTTAATGGTCTTGAAACCACTTCACATTCACATATTTGTCAGCCCACGAGAAAGCATCACTTGATAGAATAATATAACTAATTAAAATGAAACAGAGACAGTTTTTATAAAACCAGAGTGACAGTTACACAAATTTGAGATGAACTGTTCTGTGTAACTCTAAGTAATTTTATATATCTTCCTATTTTCTTGAAGTTGCTGTTTTAACTAAAGCATGATAAATTTTGCCTATTATACTTGTACTACCCAGGCCAATAGAGATTTAATGAATAACAGCACAGAACTAGAAAATAAGTTTATTATTTATGAGGTATGTTTTAACAATGATAAAGGCAGGTAAAAGAGGTGTATAATCAAAATGGTTAAAGTACTGGGAACACAAAGTGAAAACAACTGAACATAGTCCAAAGTAAGATTAGCTATTATATGTAATTAAAGACATATGGCTTCATTAAGTGTCCCAAATTTCTATGTGGTGTATTTCTTCTGAGTTGAGGGCAAGAAAAAGAAAATGAATCTTGGATCACTGAAGAAAATATCTCTCCTGAAACTTTCTCTTAAGTAATGGAATCCTTTATATATTGTACTTTTAAAATATCCTTCTCTATTCTCAAAATAGGGTGATGGTTCTTCTAAATAAGAGCTTCTTCAACAAAAATTCTGTTCAGTTCAGTTCAGCTCAGTCGCTCAGTCACATCCAACTCATTGCAACCCTATGGAATGCATTATGCCAGGCCTCCCAGTCCATCACCAACTCCCAGAGTTTACTCAAACTCATGTCCTTTGAGTTGGTGATGCCATCCAACCATCTCATCCTCTGTCATCCCCTTCTCCAGCCTTCAATCCTTCCAAGCATCAGGGTCTTTTCAAATGAGTCAGTACTGCTCATCAGGTGGCCAAAGTATTGGAGTTTCAGTTTCAACATCAGTCCTTCCAATGAATATTCAGGACTGATTTCCTTTAGCTTGGTTTTCTTGCATTCAAGGGACCTCAAGAGTATTCTCCAACACCATAGTTCAAAAGCATCAGTTATTTGGCATTCAGCTTTCTTTATAATCCAACTCTCACATCCATACATGGCTACTAAAAAATCCATAGCCTTGACGAGACAGAACTTTGTTTGCAAAGTAATCTTTCTGCTTCTTAATAAGCTGTCTAGGTCTGTCATAGCTATTCTTCCAAGGAGCAAGCGTCTTTTAATTTCATGGCTACTGTCACCATCTGCAGTGATTTTGGAGCCCCCCAAAATAAAGTCTCTCACTATTTCCACTTTCCCCATCTATTTGCCATGAAGTGATGGGACCAGATACCACGATCCTAGTTTTCTGAATGTTGAATTTTAAGCCAACATTTTCACTCTCCTCTTTGACTTTCCTCAAGAGGCTATTTAGTTCTTCTTCACTTTCTGTGACAAGGATGGTGTCATCTGCCTATCTGAAGTTATAGATATTTCTCCTGGCAATCTTGATTCCAGCCTTGAGGTACTCCTGTTCCTATTTGGAACCAGTCTGTTGTTCCATGTCCAGTTCTAACTCTTGCTTCGTGACCTGCATACAGATTTCTCAGGAGTCAGGTGGTCTGGTATTCTCATCTCTTTAAGAATTTTTCAGTTTGTTGTAATCCACACAGTCAAAGGCTTTGGCATAGTCAATAAAGTAGAAGTAGATGTTTTTCTGGAACTCTTTTGCTTTTTTGATGATCCTGTGGAGGTTGGCAATGTGATCTCTGGTTCCTCTGCCTCTTCTAAATCCAGCTTGAACATCTGGAATTTCACTTTTCACATACTGTTGAAGCCTGATTTGGAGAATTTTGAGCATTACTTGCTAGCTTGTGAGATGAGTACAATTGTAAGGTAGTTGGAAAACTCTTTGGCAATTGCCTTTCTTTAGGATTGGAATGAAAACTGACCTTTTCCAGTCCTGGCCACTGCTGAGTTTTCTAAATTTGCTGGCATATTGACTGCAGCACTTTCAAAGCATCATCTTTTTGGATTTGAAATAGCTCAACTGGAATTCCATCACCTCCACTAGCTTTGTTCATAGTGATGCTTCCTAAGGCCCACTTGACTTCACATTTCAGGATATCTGGATCTAGGTGAGTGATTACACCATCATGATTATCTGGGCCATGAAGATCTTTTTTATATGGTTCTTCTGTGTATTTCTGCCATCTCTTCTCAAGAGTCTTCTCCAACACCACAGTTCAAAAGCATCAATTCTTCAGTGCTCAACTTTCTTCACAGTCCAACTCTCACATCCATACATGATTACTGGAACAACCATAGCCTTGACTAGACGGACCTTTGTTGGCAAAGTAATGTCTCTGCTTTTGAATATGCTATCTAGGTTGGTCATAACTTTCCTTCCAAGGAGTAAGCGTCTTTTAATTTCATGGCGCAGTCACCATCTGCAGTGATTTTGGAGCCCAAAAATATAACGTCTGATACTGTTTCCACTGTTTCCCCATCTATTTCCCATGAAGTGATGGGACCAGATGCCATGACCTTCGTTTTCTGAATGTTGAGCTTTAAGCCAACTTTTTTACTCTCCTCTTTCACAATAAACTGTGGAAAATCCTGAGAGAGATGGGAATACCAGACCACCTGACCTGCCTCTTGAGAAACCTATATGCAGGTCAGGAAGCAACAGTTAGAACTGGACATGGAACAACAGACTGGTTCCAAAGAGGAAAAGGAGTACGTCAAGGCTGTATATTGTCACCCTGTTTATTTAAATTATATGCAGAGCACATCATGAGAAATGCTGGGCTGGAAGAAGCACAAGCTGGAATCAAGATTGCCAGGAGAAATATCAATAACCTCAGATATGCAGATGATACCACCTTTATGGCAGAAAATAAAGAGGAGCTAAAAAGCCTCTTGATGAAAGTGAAAGAGGAGAGTAAAAAAATTGGCTAAAAATATAAATATTTCTACTTTCCTAGAAATATCTATTCATTTCCATTGCCTAATGGTATCTGCACCAAATCCAAATAATGTGAGCTTAATGGTATCCCTTGCATCTGTGATTGTGGGTTTATACAGTTAAAGAAAATAATCATCCATTAAAAAAAAGTCATCCATGTCATAACAATAAAAGGAACTGAAGATACTTCTGTGATTCATAACATCTTGAGTTATTGCATATTGAGTTATTGCTAAGCATCAATGAGGGTGAAGGGAATTTACAGGTCTCAGCACATCCTCTCTTCATTTTATTCCATTATGTAAATAATAAGTTGGCTCTTATGTAAGCAAAACACTTTGATCACTGAGAATTACATAACATGTGCTCAGTTTCTGCTTTGGAAATGGTGGTGTCATAAGCCCATGACACACTGTACATCTCAGAGCACATGCTTTCGTTACTCCCTAAATCACAAAATTTTTGGTAGGAATTCATTCCTACCAAGGTACTAAATGAATGAACTGTAAGGATAATGTCTTCTGAAAATATCATGTGCAGGTTATTCCTTTTTGTCATTGCAAAATGCAGTTTCCTTTTGCCTAACCCAATCAAATAATTTGGTAAAGAAAACTTTCCATTTTTGCCTCCTTATCAAGGTTTCCTGTCCCCTTGTTTTTTCTCCAGGCTATATACACTCCACATACAGGGCCTTTGGCAATCCACTGGAGCTATCAGCCTCACCTTGCAAAATGTACTTATCTCAAGGGCTTTCATTCCACATCACTGTCAGCTAATGACAATCTTCTGGAACATTCCACCTCTCTCCTGAAGCTTTCAAGAAAAAAATAAATCACTCACTCACTCCATGACACACTTAGTGTTCTCCAAACAGAGACATATTCTATATTCAAATCATAGTCTTCTGAGGAAAATTTTCTAATGTTCCGCATATGAAAACTGGTTGGAAGACATAAAATTGGACTTGGGGAAGGGGTTTCATCTGATTATTTGTTGAAACTCCACAGGAGAACTTTGTGTCTGTGATTTTTTGTGCTCTCCGGGTCAATACTGATAAATAGGGGCTTTGCATAATTAACTATTCAGTAACTCCTAAATTCTATTTAGTTGAAGTATAGAAACAATTTTACCAGCTCTTTATGCTTTAACTGTGCAGACAGAAAAAAACAGCAACTAAGTTTTAGAATCTGCAAAAGCTAAAATAGCTTTTCTGAGATTACACATCTCACTTTAAAGATACATTTCTCTGATATCTTTAGTCTCTGCTACAGAATTCAGTAAATAAAGATGTTGATCATTATCCATCTGACTATGTTTAGCCTTGTTTATTTTAACATGCTAATGTATTTCATTAAAGCTGCACCTGTTACCATCACTGAATTTAAGGGTCTCATGTTTCTAGTACACTCTCCTATTTTTAGAACTCTATCTGGTACATCAAGTCTGTCAAACATTTTCAATACCATAATGACACAAACTATATTTCAATAAATAGCCAAGAAAATTCCTTTAAGCAACTCTGCTATTATTGTTGCTTCCCCTCATGCTGTTTGTGAAAGCTTCCAATAAAGTATTGGGACAGTTATTAGGTTTTTCAATGAGATAATGTGTGATATAGAAGCTAAAATATTCATAGAATAATGCCACATTTCTCAAAAAAATTTAACAGGAGTATTATCTCCCTCAATCCTTCTCTTTCTTAATCTGTTACAATATATTCTCCACTATGCCCAGCAAAGGATCCGGCACGCATATGCTCAGAAATAACATTTGCAGAATTAAAAGGACAAAAATGAAAATCAATATAAAATTTAGATTCACTTATCAGCCCAAAGACTTTTACTCCACAACTGAGGTTCTAGAGTGGCAACATATAACACTTTACTACTGTCTTCAGATACTTAGTCTGCTCTTTTCTTTTGATAACTCTGCATATTTTTTCCTTCAAGTTTTTGTTCCTTCCTGACTACCTACTATTTTTTGAAATATTCAGCTTTTGAAATTTCTAAAAAATACAAATGCACTTCACCACTTAATGGCTTGTAACAACAAGAAAGTAAAATATAAAAGAACTGCAATGTTAAAATTATTGCAATCATAAGGCTCTCTCCTTAGATTGACTATTACTGTTTATAATGTGTGGATGCTGATCTCATTCATGAAATCTAAAGAAAAGCTCAACAGGGTATATACATTCATTCATCAAATGCATATCTATTACACAATTGTTCTGAGTTAAGCATGGTACATTGGGCTTCATTAAAGTAGAAAAAGTCTGATCATCAGGGAATACTTCTAATAATTCCATGATGAAGATTATCAACATTCCTATTGTTTCTACATGAAACTTCCTTGCAACAAATAAAAACTTTATATACTTGAGCTATTTAGAGCTAGATACACAATTTCAACCCAAGTTCTTCACAAAAATTAATATAAAATATTGTGTTACATCTTCAAAGAATTTGCTGACATACTTATTCATTCAATACATATGAATCCATATTTCCATAGAAATATTTTAGGGCAAGAAAATAGCACAATTATTCCTCAAATTATTCTTTTAACATTCACATTATCTTTAAACGCTGAAACAAAAATGAAATAAGGAAGCTTCATTGGGTTTTACTACCTGATTCTCTTTCTTCTTTGAGTAAATTCCAAATTCCACTCATGTGCTTTTGGGCCTTATCAGACTTAAGTCGTATATAACATGCCATCACAAATTATTTCCAAGAGATTACTTTGAACACAGTAATAAAAAATATGGATACTCTTTAGGTAGAAAGACTCCCAGGTTACTATTATTACTAATTATGGGAACAGAAATATAAACAAACTCATTCAGGCAACACCATTTATAGCAGAATTTAGGGAACGACTGCACATGAATTAGAATATTTCATGCAACTCTAATGTAAAACTGATTCAACAATGTTCAGATACTGTCAAAAATATATATACAACTGAGTAGATGTTAGAGGATGAGCTAATTTAACAAAGATAGAAGAGGTCACTGTAAATATATAAGTGTATAAGAAAACTCATTACTATCTCGAACAAAATTCTTTCACTTACAGTATAACTACTGAGCATTTAATATATGACAGGCACTCATATCAGTCAGATCAGTCACTCAGTCATGTCCGACTCTATGCGACCTCATGAATCGCAGCACGCCAGGCCTCCCTGTCCATCACCAACTCCCAGAGTTCACCCAGACTCACGTCCATCGAGTCAGTGATGCCATCCAGCCATCTCATCCTCTGTCGTCCCCTTCTCCTCTTGCCCCTAATCCCTCCCAGCATCAGAGTCTTTTCCAATGAATCAGCTCTTCGCATGAGGTGGCCAAAGTACGGGAGTTTCAGCTTTAGCATCATTCCTTCCAAAGAAATCCAGGGCTGATCTCCTTCAGAATAGACTGGTTGGATCTCCTGCAGTCCAAGGGACTCTCAAGAGTCTTCTCTAACACCACAGTTCAAAAACATCAATTCTTTGGCGCTCAGTCTTCTTCACAGTCCAACTCTCACATCCATACATGACCACAAGAAAAACCATAGCCTTAACTAGACGAACCTTTGTTGGCAAAGTAATGTCTCTGCTTTTGAAAGTGCTATCTAGGTTGGTCATAACTTTCCTTCCAAGGAGTAAGCATCTTTTAATTTCATGGCTGCAGTCACCATCTTCAGTGATTTTGGAGGCCAGAAAAATAAAGTCTGACACTGTTTCCACTATTTCCCCATCTACCCATGAAGTGGTGGGACCAGATGCCATGATCTTCATTTTCTGAATGTTGATCTTTAAGCCAACTTTTTCACTCTCCACTTTCACTTTCATCAAGAGGCTTTTTAGTTCGTCTTCACTTTCTGCCATAAGGCTGGTGTCATCTGCATATCTGAGGTTAGTGATATTTCTCCCGGCAATCTTGATTCCAGCTTGTGTTTCTTCCAGTCCAGCGTTTCTTATGATGTATTCTGCATATAAGTTAAATAAACAGGGTGACAATATACAGCCTTGATGAACTCCTTTTCCTATTTGGAACCAGTCTGTTGTTCCATGTCTAGTTATAAATGTTGCTTCCTGACCTGCATACAGGTTTCTCAAGAGGCAGGTCAGGTGGTCTGGTATTCCCATCTCTTTCAGAATTTTCCACAGTTTATTGTGATCCACACAGTCAAAGGCTTTGGCATAGTCAATAAAGCAGAAATAGATGTTTTTCTGGAACTCTCTTGCTTTTTCCATGATCTAGTGGATGTTGGCAATTTGATCTCTGGTTCCTCTGCCTTTTCTAAAATCAGCTTGAACATCAGGAAGTTCATGATTCACATATTGCTGAACCCTGGCTTGGAGAATTTTGAGCATTATTTTACTAGCATGTGAGATGAGTGCAATTGTGCAGTAGTTTGAGCATTCTTTGACATTGCCTTTCTTTGGGACTGGAATGAAAACTGAACTTTTTCAGTCCTGTGGCCACTGCTGAGTTTTCCAAATTTGCTGGCATACTGAGTGCAGCACTTTCACAGCATCATCTTTCAGGATTTGGAATTGCTCAACTGGAATTCCATCACCTCCACTAGCTTTGTTTGTAGTGATGCTTTCTAAGGCCCACTTGACCACTAGGCATGATATATAATAGTAAATACAACTTTGATCTGCCATCTTAGAATTATGGTCGGTTTGAGAGGAAAAAAGGAAATAAGTCATTTTTAGTAAGTAAACTATGCTATTAGATTAGTAAATATTCATCATTCTATCGGAAAACTTTGAGGAGCCCCCTATATAGCTTTTGTTTTTTCATGGTTATGAGTAGTTCTGTTTCCAGGGATAACCATCAGTTTCCTACACTGTTAGGCACCTGCTGGAAAATTAAAACGAGAGTTCAGGATCCAGACACTGGGTTTGTGACAAGGGCTAAGGTTGTCAAAATTTGGAGGAGGTAAAACTTATATTCACTTTCTCAGTGAATACTCAGTTTAAAACTCAGAAATTCAGTATCAAAAACAAGAGTATATATAACCCACATGTGCATTAAGTATGTTTTTAGTTAGGAGTAAAGTAAAAGCAACCTCAGTGGAAATATGATATACATTTGAAAATTCACAGAATATTAAATATTTTCTAAAGTTAGTTTATCTACATATTATTAAACTTAATTTCACTGGTTTATATAAAAATTCATGATATTACTCAGCATTTGAAACTTTATATACGAATTAATATATAGCTAAAATGTGTCAAATGCTATTTTTTTTCCTGAAGAAGTCAACATTTCTCAAATTTCCTTTTAATTTCCTCATCTTCTGCCCTGCCTATAACAACAACAAAGTGAAACTCTCGTGGCAGGAGGTCACTGAAAAGTGTGGATGTTCAGTCCCGCAGTCATGTCTGACTCTTTGTAGCCCCTTGGACTGTAGCCCAACTTCTCTGCCCATGGACCTTTCCAGGCAAGAATATTGGAACAGGTAGCCATTGCCATTGCCATTGCCTACACCAGGGGATTTTCCCGACCCAGGAATCAAACTCATGTCTTCTGTATCTCCTGCATTGGCAGGTGGATTCTGAAAGTATAGGGAAATATATTTAATTTCCCCAATTTTGTTAGATTCATGACAGCAAGATTCTAGATATGATGGAACATGTTTCTATTTACCTGGGAGTGAGGGGAGAACTGGCTAGATAATCCTGAGGTCATGAAACTGTTTGACCTGAAATGACCTGAGGTCATGGTCTTGTTTATATGTGAAATTCATGAGCTGAAAGACACTTAAAAATAAGCACACTGTGCTATCTCAAGTATCTAACTGGCAGACTAAGTTATCTGTGATAAAATGCAAGCTAGTGAGGCTGTAACAGCCTGTGGCTTGACTTCAGGGGAGCATAAAGAAGAACAACTATAGGAGTTTCTCTCTTGAATAGAAAAAAAAAAAAAACTCAAGAGAAGGCATCCTAGTTGGTAATTGGAATCCCTTATGACCTGTGAACAAGGGAATGAATAAGAGCTCTATAATTTGAACAAACCAAAAGGAGACTGGGATTCTTGCTAACAGTGGCTAACCCAGGAAACACTGAGCTCTTTCTTTCTGGAAATGTTAAAGGCAAAGCTGAAGAATAACTTTCCAAAAACGTTGTAAATAGAATCTCAGTTCTGCCCTGGAAGAGTAGTTGGATGAAAAGGACTGCAGGTCAGTGGTGTCATACTTCAAGAAGGAGTCTTCTTTCCCCCCTAGAGGGCTATCATTTCTGCTTCTCTTGTAAGTTATCAGCAGCCCCCCTCCTACCTGACACATGCACATAATACATAATGACTGCACCCCATGAAGATGATTCAGTGCCCCTTTTCCCATATTTCAGTGCCTGGACTTCAGTGTACTTTGTCTTCAAATACACAGTAGCAGTGGTTTTCTTTAGCGAAAATGGTCCCAAGACTACAGACGCCTACATCTTCCTAATGTACACAGAGCAGGATGCACCTTGGAATTTTTGTCACCTCCTCTTTTTCCCAGGTTTCCCTGATAGCTCAGTTGGTAAGGAATCTGCCTGCAATGCAGGAGACCCTGGTTTGATACCCACTCCGGTATTCTTGGGCTTCCCTTGTAGCTCAACAGGTAAAGAATCTGCCAGCAATGTGGAATACTGGGTTCGGTCCCTGGGCTAGGAAGATACTCTGGAGAAGGGAAAGGCTACCTACTCCAGTATTCTGGCCTGGAGGATTCCATGGACTGTATAGTCCATGAGTTCAGAAAGAGTCATACACAACTGAGCGGCTTTCACTTACACCTTTTACCTACACGTTAATGGTTAAGAGATTCAAGGTCCTTACTCCTTTGCTCGAGTCCAGACTCTTGTCCTTTCCCCCCTCATACTCTGGGAAATGGTCTTTTGAGTAAGTCACTGGTATACTTTTGCTTCCAGGGTATCAATAAAACATGTTCTCAACATACTTACCTTTTCTTCAAGATACCTTGTCGATCCTATTTTTTCCTTGGAGTATTCACAAACCACTTTTTCTCTGAATTTTAATACAGACTGATAGTACTTTCAAACATTTTGGCAATGGTATGTTAACTTTTGCATCTCAACTTTTTTCTCTTCCCCGTGTGTACTGGTGTATTCTCTCACCTCAATAACATTACAATCTTTTCGAGATCAGAAACATGTTTTGCGTACTTCCTTTTTCCTTTATTTTTTAACGTGTCATGATATGCTAGTAAGCACTAAGAGAGAAGTTAGCAAATACTTGGGAAATTGAGGAATTAAGTCCTTGTGAAAGGAAATAGGAAGATGCCTTTTCAGGCATCTATTCTGTCTAGGTGCTAAACAGAGTGAGGAAGTTGAGCCTCTCCTTTAAAATCTGTCTAACTTATGAGGCTGTTTAGACTATGAGTGCAATCTGATACAGCTATTAAGTGAGTGAAATGGGACTCAAAAAAGGCCAATGATAGACAATTTAATACAGGTACTCTAGGGGATCTTCTCGGAGAAGGCGATGGCACCCCACTCCAGTACTCTTGCCTGGAAAATCCCATGGACGGAGGAGCCTGGTAGGCTGCAGTCCATGGGGTTGCGAAGAGTCAGACACGACTAAGTGACTTCACTTTCACTTTTCACTTTCATGCATAGGAGAAGGAAATGACAACCCACTCCAATGTTCTTGCCTGGAGAATCCCAGGGACGGGGGAGCCGGTGGGCTGCCATCTATGGGGTAGCACAGAGTGGACTGAAGTGACTTAGGAGCAGCGGCAGCAGCAGTGGATCTTCTAATATTGAAATGTTCATTGCCTCCAATAGTAATTATGGTATAAAATGATAAATTAGCTTATACGTTATCATATATTGAGCTATTGGAGAATAATGAGTAAGCACTGAACTAGCTATTGGTTTTAAAAAATTGACCCTCAAGGAGACTACAGCCTAGTTAAAAAAAAAAAAAAAGAAAGAAAAAGCTGATGAAAAAATATTAATTACAATAAAATGTGATATTACTAGTATCACATTGGATACATACAACACTTGGAAATATATACCTCATGTTATAGATATAGAATTCTAATTCATTCTAATTCTATATGGGGAAAACAATTTAGGAATTTTAATTCTAGATATCATCTGTCTAAAATTATTTAGTTTCAATTCAAATCAACTATAAAGATTGAACATGTATCTGGTTATATTACAACTGACTGACTAATTGCTTCATTCAATATTATTGCAATATTGAAGATTTATACTGTGTTTATAATTTTTTGTTATTAAATTAACTGGTTTTAGAGAGTTTAGTGCACTGATAATATTCCCTGGATATTAGAATTCAAAACATTTCCAGACTGGTGAAGGATTTAACAATTAAGAAATCAAAATATGAATATACTTTTTAAATATCTGCCTAAATATTTGAAAGTATTTAAAACAGATCATCATTTTTGAAAAATGACAAAGAAATACAGAAATAAAGAAAAACTATTGATAATTTGATGAAAGTGTGGATTATTTATCATCTATGTGTGTAAATAATTTTAGTGAGCTATTTTATACTTATTTTTCAATTATGTTAAAATAGAGTTTAAAATGGCAACCCACTCCAGTGTTCTTGCCTGGAGAATCCCAGGGACGGGGGAGCCTGGTGGGCTGCTGTCTATGGAGTCGCACAGAGTGGGACACGACTGAAGTGACTTAGCATAGAGTTTAAAAACAAAGCAGAAATATCAGACAGTAAAATCCACAATTTTTATTATCCTCAGAGATACCTGTGAAGATGTATTTGATACACTGCAGAATCCTGCTCAGTAAATCACAGAAGAAGGAGGAAACAAATAAATAAATAAATAAAAAGGAAAGAAGAAAGAAAAGGTTTCATTGCTGATGAAACTTTTTTTTTTTTTTTGGTATTAAGGCTGATTCATTACTTTGTTCATCAAATAAAATCTGTAGTTAAAGCTTGATGAAAAACACTAGACAATCTATCAGGATAACATTTTTATAGAGAATATCATGAAAGAGTTCGGTAAATCAACATAAAAATGAGATTCACTGAAAATATATGTATGAACATCAAAGTTATTTTAACATCACAGTTTTCCCTGAGCACAAGTCAGTCAGTTGCTGATTAGGAAGTTCCCATTCTCCCATTGCCTCTCTCTTTGCATCAGTTCAGTCAGTTCAGTCACTCAGTCATGTCTGACTCTTTGTAACCCCATAAATTGCAGCACACCAGGCCTCCTGTCCATCATCAACTCCAGGAGTTCATCCAAACTCATGTCCATAGAGTCGGTGATGCCATCCAGCCATCTCGTCCTCTGTCATCCCCTTCTCCTCCTGCTCCCAATCCCTCCCAGCATGAGTCTTTTCCAATGAGTCAACTCTTTGCATGAGGTGGCCAAAGTACTGGAGTTTCAGCTTTAGCATCAGTCCTTCCAAAGAAATCCCAGGTTTTTTTGTATTTCCATACAAATTGTGAAATTATTTGTTCTAGCTCTGTGAAGAATACAGTTGGTAGCTTGATAGAGATTGTACTGAATATATAAATTGCTTTGGGTAGTATACTCATTTTCACTATATTCATTCTTCCAATCCATGAACATGGTATATTTCTCCATCTATTAGTGTCCTCTTTGATTTCTTTCACCAGTGTTTTATAGTTTTCTATATATAGGTCTTTAGTTTCTTTAGGAAGATACATTCCTAAGTATTTTATTCTTTTCATTGCAATGGTGAATGGAATTGTTTCCCTAATTTCTCTATTTTCTCATTATTAGTGTATAGGAATGCAAGGGATTTCTGTGTGTTGATTTTATATCCTGCAACTTTACTATATTCATTGATTAGTTCTAGTAATTTTCTGGTGGAGTCTTTAGGGTTTTCTATGTATAGGATCATGTCATCTGCAAACAATGAGAATTTTACTTCTTTTCCAATTTGGATTCCTTTTATTTCTTTTTCTGCTCTGATTGCTGTGGCCAAAACTTCCAAGACTATGTTGAATAGTAATGGTGAAAGTGGGCACCCTTGTCTTGTTCCTGATTTTAGAGGAAAATGCTTTCATTTTTTCACTATTGAGGATAATGTTTGTTGTGGGTTTATCATATATAGCTTTTATTATGTTGAGGTATGTTCCTTCTATTCCTTCTTTCTGGAGAGTTTTTATCATAAATGGATATTGAATTTTGTCAAAGGCTTTCTCTGCATCTATTGAGATAATCATAGGCAAAGTAATCATGAGAAAGATGAATGGAGCTGGAGGAATCAACCTGCCTGACTTCAGGCTCTACTACAAAGCCACAGTCATCAAGACAGTATAGTACTGGCACAAAGACAGAAATATAGATCACTAGAACAAAATAGAAAGCCCAGAGATAAATCCACACACCTATGGACACCTTATCTTTGACAAAGGAGGCAAGAATATACAATGGATTAAAGACAATCTCTTTAACAAGTGGGTCTGGGAAAACTGGTCAACCACTTGTAAAAGAATGGAACTAGAACACTTTCTAACACCATACACAAAAATAAACTCAAAATGGATTAAATATCTAAACATAAGACCAGAAACTATAAAACTCCTAGAGGAGAACGTAGGCAAAACACTCTCCGACATACATCACAGCAGGATCCTCTATGACCCACTTCCCAGAATATTAGAAATAAAAGCAAAAATAAAGAAATGGGACCTAATTAAACTTAAAAGCTTCTGCACAACAAAGGAAACTATAAGCAAGGTGAAAAGATAGCCTTCAGAATGGGAGAAAATAATAGCAAATGAAGCAACTGACAAACAACTAATCTCAAAAATATACAAGCAACTCCTACAGCTCAATTCCAGAAAAATAAACGACCCAATCAAAAATTGGGCCAAAGAACTAAATAGACATTTCTCCAAAGAAGACATACAGATGGCTAATAAACACATGAAAAGATGCTCAACATCACTCATTATCAGAGAAATGCAAATCAAAACCACTATGAGGTACCATTTCACGCCAGTCAGAATGGCTGTGATCCAAAAGTCTACAAGCTATAAATGCTGGAGAGGGTGTGGAGAAAAGGGAACCCTCTTACACTGTTGGTGGGAATGCAAACTAGTACAGCCACTATGGAGAACAGTGTGGAGATTCCTCAAAAAACTGGAAATAGAACTGGCTTATGATCCAGCAATCCCACTGCTGGGCATACACACTGAGGAAACCAGAAGGGAAAGAGACACGTGTACCCCAATGTTCATCGCAGCTCTGTTTATAATAGCCAGGACATGGAAGCAACCTAGATGTCCATCAGCAGATGAATGGATAAGAAAGCTGTGGTAAATATACACAATGAAGTATTACTCAGCCATTAAAAAGAATACATTTGAATCAGTTCTAATGAGGTGGATGAAATTGGAGCCTATTATACAGAGTGAAGTAATCCAGAAAGAAATACACCAATACAGTATACTAACGCATATATATGGAAATTAGAAAGATGGTAACAATAACCCTGTATACGAGACAGCAAAAGAGACACTGATGTATAGAACAGTCTTTTGGACTCTGGGGGAGAGGGAGAGGGTGAGATGATTTGGGAGAATGGCGTTGAAATATGTATAAAACCATATGTGAAATGAGTCGCCAGTCCAGGTTCGATGCACGATGCTGGATGCTTGGGGCTGGTGCACTGGGACGACCCGGGGGGATGATATGGGGAGGGAGGAGGGAGAAGGGTTCAGGATGGGGAACACATGTATACCTGTGGCAGATTAATTTTGATATATGGCAAAACCAATACAATATTTTAAATTTAAAAAAAAAAAAAGAAAGAAAAGAAATCCCAGGGCTGATCTCCTTCAGAATGGACTGGTTGGATCTCCTTGCAGTCCAAGGGACTCTCAAAAGTCTTCTTCAACACCACAGTTCAAAAGCATCAATTCTTCAGCACTCAGCTTTCTTCACAGTAAAACTCTCACATCCATATGTGACCACTGGAAAAACCATAGCCTTGACTAGACGGACCTTTGTTGGCAAAGTAATGTCTCTGCTTTTGAATATGCTATCTAGGTTGGTCATAACTTTTCTTCCAAGGAGTAAGCATATTTTAATTTCATGGCTGCAGTCACCATCTGCAGTGATTTTGGAGCCCCCCAAAAATGAAGTCTGACACTGTTTCCATTGTTTCTCCATCTATTTCCCATGAAGTGATGGGATGTAATGATCTTCGTTTTCTGAATGTTGAATTTTAAGCCAACTTTTCACTCTCCTCTTTCACTTTCATCAAGAGGATTTTGAGTTCCTCTTCACTTTCTGCCATAAGGGTGGTGTCATCTGAATATCTGAGGTTATTGATATTTCTCCTGGCAATCTTGATTCCAACTTGTGCTTCTTCCAGCCCAGCGTTTCTCATGATGTACTCTACATATAAGTTAAATAAGCAGGGTGAGAATATACAGCCTTGATGCACTCCTTTTCCTATTTAGAACCAGTCTGCTCTTTTCAGTTTTAGGCTGTTACAAATAAGGCTCCTATAAACATTTGTGTACAGGTTTTTGTCATTTTAGATCTCATTTTAAGTTCTCATAGAGTCTTTGAAAATGAAGATATAATTATGTAACTAGAAAGAATCAGAATTTATATTATAGTCCAGGTTGGATTATCTCAAAACCAAGCTTGCCAACTACACGGTGATATAACACTATTTTCACATTGATAAATTTTGTGTTTCAGGATGCTCTGCTGCTACTGCTGCTGCTAAGTCATTTCAGTCATGTCCAACTCTGTGTGACCCCATAGATGGAAGCCCACCAGGCTCCCCTGTCCTTGGGATTCTCCAGGCAAGAACACTGGAGTGGGTTGCCATTTCCTTCTCCAATGCATGAAAGTAAAAAGTGAAAGGGAAGTCGCTCAGTCGTGTACGACTCTTAGCGATCCCATGGACTGCAGCCTACCAGACTCCTCTCAATAATAACTAATTGGCAACCCACTCCAGTACTCTTGCTTGGAAAACCCCATGGACTGAGGAGCCTGGTAGGCTGCAGTCCATGCAGTCACAAAGAGTTGGACACGACTAAGTGACTTCACTTTCACTTTTCACTCTCATGAATTGGAGAAAGAAATGGCAACCCACTCCAGTGTTCTTGCCCAGGGAATCCCATAGACTGTGGGCTGCCTTCTATGGGGTCGCACACAGTTGGACACAACTGAAGCGACGCAGCAGCAGCAGCAGCAGGGTCCTACAAGGGCTTCCCTGTTGACTCAACAGTAAACAATCTGCCTGCAATGCAGGAGTTATGGATTCAATTCCCAGGTCAGGAAGATCCCTTGGAGGAGAAAAGGGCAACTCTCTCAAGTATTCTTGCCTGGGAAATGCCACGGACAGAGGAGTCTGGTGGGCCATAGTCCATGGGGTCGCAAGAGATGCACATGACTTAGCAATTAAACCACCACCAGTATCTTACATTGAGAATGCCTTTAAGTACTCAGTGAGTGAAAGTGAAGTTGCTCAGTCGTGTCCGACCCTTTGCGACCCCATGGACTGTAGCTTATCAGGCTCCTCTGTCCATGGGATCTTCCAGGCAAGAGTGCTGGAGTGGATTGCCATTTCCTTCTCCAGGGGATCTTCCCAACCCAGGAATCGAACCCAGGTCTCCTGCATTGCAGGCAGACTTTTTACCGTCTGAGCCACAATGGAAGCCCCAAGTACTCAGTATTTAACAATTATTATCTGTGGAATGTTTGCTTCCTTCCAATGAGCACTACAAAATATCTTCTGCTTCATGGTGAACATGAGTTTCTTTAACAAGAATGAGCACAGTCCAATGCCTATATGTTCTGTTCCTGCTCAGATAGGCACATACCATGTTTAACAGGAAAAAAATGCATTTAATATCCTCTTTCTTGATTGGTAGTATTCTCCCCCTCAGTGAAGAATGAACAAAAACATGTTTTTCCTGTTTATTCAGTTCTGTTGAATTTTTGTGAAATATTAAATATTCCTAAACCTTATAAGAACTCTGGACAATGTATGTTTGATAAAAAGTTATACAGGTTAAAAGATTATGCTGATTAAAGAGAGTTAGTAAGAAGAATAATGGCCCACCAATATGTCCATGTCCAGAACCTATAAATATGCTGTTTGAAAAAAAGAACTGAGGCTGCTAATAGTACTAAGGTTGCTAATAAATTGACCTTAGATAGGGAGATGATCCCAGATTATTCAGATGGGCTGATGTAACCAAGACAGCCTTTACAAATAAGGAAGCAAAAGGGCAGTCAGGATCAGAGAAAAAGATGTGATGATCCGGCCAGGGAGAGGGTGATATGAGAAAGCCCCAGTCTAGTGTTGCTGACTTTGAAGATGGAGTAATAGAGCCAAGACCCAAAGACTACAGGTGGCCTCTAGAAGCTAGAAAAGGCAAAGAACCTGATTTTCCTTAGAGAAGACACTGTCTAAGAGTGTCTCTAGAGAAGACATTCCAAAGGTAGACACTCATTTTACCTACTGACTGCAGTTAGTAACTTGGATTTTGTCCAGTGAGACCTATTCCAGATTTCCGAACTTCAGAAATGTGATAATAAATGGTTGTTTTTCAAGCTAAGTTTGTGATCATTTATTAACAGTAATAGAAAACTAAAGTACAAAGATAGGCAAATAAATAGATGGCAGACAGGTGACCGGTAAGTAAATGGTTGATTTTATGGGTCAACTTGACTAAGCTGGGATGTCCAAATATTGGTTACACAACAGTCAATATGTTGCTATATTTTTTAGATGTGACTGAGATCTACCTTAGTTGCTCTGAATAAAGCAGACTGCCCTCCATAATGTGAGTTGGCCTCACCAATCACTTGAAGGCCATAAAACAATTAAAAAAAAACAAAAAAAAACAAAAACTGAGGTATCTTGAATATAGATACTGAGTCTTCATACTGTATTTGGGCTCATGACAACAATATCAACTCATTTCCTAATCTCCAACTTCCCTTTCTGTCCTGTAGATTTCAGATTTCCAGGTCGACATTCACGTGAACTCATTTCTTAAAAATCTGTGTATACACATGTACATATACACACATATGTATATATATGTATGTATACAGAGATGCATCCTACTGTACTGATTCTGTGTCTCTGGAGAACCCTGACTAATGCAGATAAGACAGGAAGAGCAGGCAGAAGGAGAGACAGAGAGAAAGAAAGACAATTGTAGTTTATACTTGAATGAGAAAGCCTAGATTTTTCTCAGTAAGTAATCTCCAAGGAATATTTTTCTAGTCTTTCACATAGATAGATGACCTTCTCTTCCCCTCATAAATCTAATTTGAGGAAATAACACAAAAGTAATTTTACTGGCATATAACTGTAAGGACATTCCATGGAGTGGAGGAGGTAGGAGGAGGTGGCAAACTTTAACCTATTCCTACCAAGTTGGGAGGATTGAAGGAGGGAGGAGAAGGGGACAACAAAGGATAAGATGGTTGGATGGCATCACTGATTCAATGGACATGAGTTTGAGTAAACTCCAGTGTCAGGGAATGTTTAACAGGAGGATTCCTATATGCTGTTTCTCACAAGTCCTTTGTTTCTTTTTAAGCGAAACAGCAGGCCGCTCCCAGGAACTGGGGGTCATTGTGCGAGACAGGCTTGAATCTCCCTTAGTAAACATTCTCTTTACAACAAAACTCTTAGTCTTGATCCCCTTTCTTGAGATATGGATTGTCTTCTGACCTTGTGACGATCATCATCCCTTGTTCCCTTGTAAACAGTTACTGTACATTTGGTTTTCTGATCTTTATCATTGACGAAAGAAACTTCTTGTACTACAGCCTATATATACTCACAGAAAAATCATTAAAGCACCTTTGCTCCATCAGAGCTTGGGTCCCCGTGTCTTTCTTTCTTTCTTTCTCTCTCTCTCTCTCCTTGGCTGATTCCTTGGACTGCAGAAATCCATCTCGCTCACTCTCCTGCCCGGACTTCTAAGACTCTCTCGAGAAGGCACCCTGTGCCTTCACCCCACCTCGAGAAGGCGCCCAGTGGCTTCATGAGAGACGCAAGTCCTGTGTCAATGACTTTATTGGTTTTCTGTGTAAACCAGGGAGTATCAGCCTCTCTCTCTCTTTCACTTTCTTATTGTCACCTCCAGACTGCCAGGTCCTGGTCCATTAAAGGACCCCAACACTCCAGGAGTTGGTGATGGACAGGCAGGCCTGCAGTCCATGGGGTTGCAAAGAGTTGGACCCAACTCAGTAAATGAACTGAACCAAGTTGTATCTTTGAAATGTCAAAATTTAGTTCACCATGATAAATTATGTATATTATTATCAGCTTTTTTTTTTTTTTCCTTTTGAAGTAATTTTAGACTTGCAGGAAGTTGCCAAAATAGTAGACTTCCATGCAGCCTTCTGTTTTGGCAACTTCCTGTAGGTCTAGAATTGTTTCAAAAGTAAAAGTGAAAAAAAAAAAAAAGAGTTCCATGTACCCTTTGGAATAGGGTGGGGTAGTGGTAAACAATCTACCTGCCAATATAGGAGGCACAAGAGATGCGGGTTTCCATCTCTGGGTCAGGAAGATTCCCTGGAGTAGGAAATGGCAACCTACTCCAGTATTCTCACCTGGAAAATTCCATGGACAGAGGAGTCTGGCAGGCTACAGTCCATGGGAATGCAAAGACTAGGACATGACTAAGCACAAGCATACATACAAATGTATATCCCAGTGACTGGCCTTTTGAACCCAATGGAACAAAACAACAACTTTCCAGTAGTATTAAATGTGAACATAGAAGAAAATGAGGTCTGGGGCACAGGGTATGGCAAGAAATGTCAAATAATGACTTTGTGTGGAACAAATTCACAATAAGCAGTGAATTCCTGCCCTCAGTCCACACACAACCACAAAAGTTTTGAGAGGAGCCGTTTTTAATTTTCCCCAAATAAATCTTGCACTGATTCTCATATCCTTCTGGACCTCAACTTAACCATATGTATCATCTTAGATATTCTATTAATTCCCTGTTTGTTTATTCTTTTTTATGGCTTAGTCATCTTATTTGTTCCATTGTCTCTAACTTTCTGTGACAGAATTAATCTTAACTGTTCATCAAGCATTCCAATATTCTCTTCCTGGACACTTGCCTGTGCATCCACATGACCCAGTTCTGAACAATGGAATGTGAGCAAAAATGGCTGCATCACATTTAAAATTGTCACTATCACAAAACACAACAAAAATTTTTTTAATTTAATTTAATTTTTTAACTTTACAATATTGTATTGGTTTTGCCATATATCAAAATGAATCCACCACAGGTATACATGTGTTCCCCATCCTGAACCCTCCTCCCAACTCCCTCCCCATTACCATCCCTCTGGGTTGTCCCAGTGCACCAGCCCCAAACATCCAGTATCGTGCATCGAACCTGGACTGGTGACTCATTTCATACATGATATTATACATGTTTCAATGCCATTCTCCCAAATCATCCCACCCTCTCCCTCTCCCACAGAGTCCAAAAGACTGTTCTATTCATCAATGTCTCTTTTGCTGTCTCATATACAGGGTTATTGTTACCATCTTTCTAAATTCCATATATATGCATTAGTATACTGTATTGGTGTTTTACTTTCTGGATTACTTCACTCTGTATAATAGGCTCCGGTTTCATCCACCTCATTAGAACTGACTCAAATGCATTCTTTAAATGGCTGAGTAATACTTCATTGTGTATATGTACCACAGCTTTCTTATCCATTCATCTGCTGATGGACATCTAGGTTGCTTCCATGTCCTGGCTATTATAAACAGTGCTGCGATGAACATTGGGGTACACGTGTCTCTCAATTCTGGTTTCCTCAGGTGTATGCCCAGCAGTGGGATTGCTGGAGATTCCTTAAAAAACTGGGAATAGAACTTTTCTTCTTTGGATGGCTACTTTCCTCATTTCTTTCTTTGAAATTTCTAATGACCTAGACCTTATTCTAATCTATGTTTGGTACCTTAACTCAGATGAATGTAATGTACATGAAACCAACACAACTTCTGAGAATAAAAGGCTATTTATCCTTCTTGGGAGAAGGTGAACTCTTCTTACAGCTCCCCAAACACTGCATCAAATAATAAAGAAAGCTCTTCCCATTTTCCTCTCTTGCCAACAGTGATGACCGTCATATTGACAAGTCATACAAACCCAAGAAAAGAACACTGGTCTTACTGTCAAATTGCCAGGATGACAGAGAGAACTTAATTATAAAGTAGCATGAACTAACCTCACAGAAGGAGATTGTCAGATAAACTTTAAAATCATAGTGCCATTCTTTCCTTGTTTCTTGAAAGACTTTTGTTAAAGTAAGCTTAGTGGGTGTGCTTTAGGATAGATGGAAATAACATGTATTATGGGCAATATCAAATATACTTAATTTCAATACCTTTGGTCAGAAGCTTGACTGCAATCAAATTGTTCCCATTATGGATGGCAGAGTTTCCATGATTTCCAACATGAACATGATTGTACTATCTCAATGAGTGATTGCAGATGGAACATTCATTGGAGTTTTGTCTGAATAAGAGACTAGAATTCTTCCCTTTACTCACAACAGGTGTTCAAGGAAAAAGTTATATATATTATTAAGCTTATACATTTTATTAAAATTTACCCAACTGCAAGATATCCTCAAACTGTACTTGTTAAGATTTGTAGATTGTATCCTATTTAATTGCTTATCTTTAAGACATTTAAAAATAAATTTATGACAAGTTAATTGCATAGCCCACAATATATAATGCTTTTAATTTATGCTATTCTGCCAGTTTGAATTAGATGGTTAGTGAATTCAACTAGGCTTTCTTAGTTGATTAGAGTCCAATTTTAGATGGAAGTATTAAAAATCATTAACATCTGTCATCTATGACATTTCAGTGACCTCAGTCTACTGCCTAAGTGTGGTAGGTAGAATGGTCACCCAAAATAGTTTACATCCTAATCCCTGGAACTTTTGAACATGTTATATTTCATAGCAATAAAGTAAAGTGAAGTCGCTCAGTCGTCTCCGACTCTTTGTGACCCCATGGATGGTAGCCTACCAGGCTCCTACATCCATAGGATTTTCCAGGCAAGAGTACTGGAGTGGGTTGCCATTTCCATCTCCAGAATAGGGGCCTCAAAAATTATATAAACTTTAAGGATATCTTAAATTAAGAAGATTATGGATTACCTAGGAGGGTCCAACCTAATAAGATCTTAAAAACTGATTACTTCCTCTAGCAGGAGTCAGAGAGATGTAGTACAGAAGGCAAGAGAGATGCAGAAGAGGAAATCAGGACAATTTCAAGAGCGAGAGAAGTTTGACATAACACTGCAGGTTCTAAGATGTAAGTGCATTACATGTATGTATCAAAGAGAGTCCTCTACGAGACAAGAGCGATTCCTAATTGATACCCAGATGGGAACCAAGTACCTCAGTCTTACCACAAGGAATCAAATTCTGTGCATAACCTAAAATAAAGCTTGGAAGTGCACTCTTCCCCAGAGCCTAGAGCAAGATATCCAGCCTTGCTGACATCTTTATTTTGATTCTGTGAAGCTGGAGCAGAGGAGCCAGCTGTGCTACACTGTGCCTAGACTTC
Organism: Bos javanicus; assembly: GCF_032452875.1. Classification (NCBI taxonomy): domain Eukaryota; kingdom Metazoa; phylum Chordata; class Mammalia; order Artiodactyla; family Bovidae; genus Bos; species Bos javanicus. The sequence continues at coordinate 62,935,598 of NC_083879.1, read as the reverse complement.
TGACCTACGGACACACAGAAAATAAAACAAGCTTAAAAAAACCCTTTAATTTGTGTTAATTATATACATTGAATATTCTCACTTTTCTAGGACAGCCATACTGTTTTATCTACTTCATGTTTGTTTGAGCACCAGTTTTAAAATCTATCTTTTAAGGTTTTCAAAATTAAAATGCAAAGTGTAGTGAAGCAAACATTAACCTTTATGGGGATTAAACAACATACATTTAGGGTTATTTCTGAAAGTAGCATATTTATGCACACAATAAAACAAGATACTTTACATTTAGTGGTAATTATGTCAGACTTTATGTTTTGGGGCTCCAAAATCACTGCAGATGGTGACTGCAGCCATGAAATTAAAAGACACTTACTCCTTGGAAGGAAAGTTAAGACCAACCTAGATAGCATATTCAAAAGCAGAGACATTACTTGCCAACAAAGGTCCGTCTAGTCAAGGCTATGGTTTTTCCTGTGGTCATGTATGGATGTGAGAGTTGGACTGTGAAGAAGGCTGAGCGCCGAAGAATTGATGCTTTGGAACTGTGGTGTTGGAGAAGACTCTTGAGAGTCCCTTGGACTGCAAGGAGATCCAACCAGTCCATTCTGAAGGAGATCAGCCCTGGGATTTCTTTGGAAGGAATGATGCTAAAGCTGAAACTCCAGTACTTTGGCCACCTCATGCGAAGAGTTGACTCATTGGAGAAGACTCTGATGCTGGGAGGGATTGGGGGCAGGAGGAGAAGGGGACGACAGAGGATGAGATAGCTGGATGGCATCACTGACTCGATGGACGTGAGTCTGAGTGAACTCCAGGAGTTGGTGATGGACAGGGAGGCCTGGCGTGCTGCGATTCATGAGGTCACAAAGAGTCGGAAACGACTGAGTGACTAAACTGAACTGAACTGAACTGAACTGATGTGAGAGAGATGAAATATGATTGGATCAGAAAATAACAGGTCTTAGACTATAGTAAATAGAGTACAAAATACCACATATATAGAAAATTCTAAAAAAAAATTATGAATAATATTTGTGGTAATATTTGATTACATGTAACTTAAAACCAGGAGGTATTATTATATGTAATCAATAATATTTATAATTTTGCAATCAAAATGGAGTACAAAAAGAATAATTTAGAAAATTAATTAAGAATAATTTTATTATTCTACTAAAGATAAAAACACATTTTATATGTAATACTTTCTAGTAAATAAAAGTATAGCTTTGGTCCCTAAAATGAATTATAAACTATCATTAACATATATATTAAAACATACCAATAAGTTCATATATTTTCCCTTCTGGCTATCAATGTAATGGGATTCCCAGGTGGTGTTAGCGGTAAAGACTCTGCCTGCTAATGCAGGAGACCTAAGAGTTGCAGGTTCAAACTCTGGGTTGGGAAGATCCTCTGCCTGAAGGGAATGACAACCCACTCCAGCATTTTTGCCTGGGAAATCCCATGGACAGAGGACCCTGGAGGACTACAGTCCACAGGGTCACAAAGAGTTGGACATGAGTGAGTGACTGATCATGATCTGCATAGGAGAATAATACCCTTCATGGAGGTTGTCTTCCTGTTCCCAAAGTGAACATTTTCTCTCACTATGAGCCTTTATTTGGTTACAGTCACAGTTTAATGGTCAAAATAAAATGATCATGTTTTGGCAAACATTTTCCAACAGAAATATCAGTTAATTTCAGTGAAGTAAACATCTGTCTTAGGAAAATTAGAATGACAACATGTTTTTGGTCATATCCTCTTCATGAGTTTTGACTAGAAATTATTTTAGGAGGAGTGTCAAGTTTAAAAAGCCCAATGATTTAAAATAATGTGGAACTTAAGTGACAATTCAAAACTCTCAGAAAACAAAAGTTTTCTTAAAAATATTGGACTAAACAAGAACCAAAGAAGATGCATGGATAAGCATATGAAGATATGCTCAAAAAGTCATCCTTAGGGAAACCCAAATTAAAACACATACTAAAACAGCTCTAATTCCAGTGGAGGCAATACCAGATGCTGGTGAAGGTGCAAAGCAACAGAACTCTTATTAGTTACTGATAGGGATGCAAAAATGCAGCACTTTCTAAGAAGTCATCTTAAAAACACTTAATACACAATCCAGCAATAATATTCTGTTTTGCCCAACTGTTATGAAAACTTAAGTCAACACAAAATATGAATATTTATAGCAGCTTTAGTCACAATAGCTACAAAGTGGGAGCAATCAATATAGCCTTCAGAAAGCAAATGGCTCAAGAAATGGTAATACAGCCACACACTGGAATACTAGTCAGTGATGAAAAATGATAGAGCTATGGATAAATTCTAAAGGCACTGTCCTAAGTGAAGAGTTAAATCAAAAAAACTATATAATAAGAAGCCCTATTTATATGATATCTGAGAAAAGTGAAATTACATATGTAGGCAACAAATCCATATTTGTCAAGGGTATGGAGTGTGGGAACATAGTACCAGGGGACTATTAGGGGATTATTTTTAGGGTGGTGAAACTGATCGAGGTGATACTATGATGATAGATATGTAATACTACCCAATTTTCATAGACCATAGAACTATATAGAAAAGAGTAGACCTTACTTTATTGAAATTAGGGTCAACCTAGAAGTCAGAGGATCCCAAAATGGAAGGCAGAAGGTGCTAAAAGCATAGAATTGTATTAGAATATGACCCAAACTATTTAAAGAATGTTACGTAACTAGCCACATTTTCCAATATAGAAACTCAGTTATAAATTATTTTTTATCAAGAATCTGAAATCTGTTTTAATTACAAAAATAACTATGCAAAGGAATATTGTTTTGTTTTGCCTATTTTCCCACTTATAACTTTTAAGCCCAAATCATGTCTATACAAAATTAGAGCTCTCAGAAACACTATTTTATGCTTTCTAGAGCTGTAACACTGATGACTTCACACATTTGAAGATTTGAGACAAAAGTTCAAAGTATTCTTTAATGAATTTCACCAGTTGCTACTTGCAGGATGTTTGAAGTTAGTATCTCAAATGACTCTCTTCAAACCAGATTTAAAGACGATACAACGCAAACCCTCCTCTGAAACCTTATTTTATGGTTTGATATGCATATCTCTTATTAAAAGGAATAAGAAGAAAGATGACCCTATGTATCCAAGAGAAAATAAGTTAGAATTTCAAAAAGCTTTAGATTATAATTACATTTTACCATAATGTGACCATTTTAGCCAGGAAATTAATAAACAGTTGTATAACTTTAGCTGAGTGGCTCTACCATAGGGATGTATTAATAGATAAGGCCATTTCCTAAACTTGCTCCAATCTAAAATTCAGATCTTGGACTTGGGGCAATTTAGACAATTGATGTCATTTACCTTCAATCAGCAGCCCAAAAGGAATACAGACATCTATGGTTTAGTTTAAATGCATTAGTTTAAAAGGTACACATACCAAAACCTTCACAACTGTATGTATATGTATGACAGATTCACTTTGCTGAACAACTGAAACACAATATTCGGAATCAACTATACCCCAATAAATCTAAAATAAACATGCAAACATAAAACCTTCACAACTGTCACTGGTTTGGTGCCTTGAAATTTCTATTTCATTGTATAAGAATGAAAGTATAATCTGGACAAAAGGAATAAAACATTCAAATCTGTGACATTTAAAACCATAACTTCTGGAATCTTCCTACACATAGTAAAAGAGTCACTTGTGAAGTAGTATTGTTTGCTCAACAGAAGGTGCTTTGAGGATAGAATGAACAAACTTATGGTACCAGGATGCTAGTCCATTTAACCACTTCAAAGGCAAACATAATTTCAAGAATTATTTTAAATTCTTGCCAGCAAAGAAAAAATATACATATTTAATTAATAATTATACCTTAAAGTTTTTAATCATATCATTATATGAACTCTAGTTTTTGAACTACTGAGTAGATCTGGAAATTAGAAACATTCTGTTCTTAAAATATATTATTCCCAGGAGCACCATTTTTATATTTACTGATAGTATTATTACTACTACACACAATATGTACACAATCTGAGTGCTTTTCCAAAATGAAATATACCAATTCTATCAACAGCTGATGATTGGAAAAAATCTCTGATGCTGGGAAAGATTTGAGGGCAAAAGGTGAAGAGGATGTCAGAGGATGAGATGGCTGGATGGCATCACCGATGCAATGGACATGAACTTGGGCAAACTTTGGGAGATGGTGAGGGACAGAGAGGCCTGGCATACTGTAGTCCACAGGGTTACAAAGAGTCAGCCATGACTGGGCGAATGAACAACAACATCAACATTTTAGTAAACCATCTGGGAGTAGAGACCTCTGCATCTGAGTATATTTGGCTGAATATATTGGGTGTATGGTGTCATTTCAACATAGTTCTTGCTATTTTGATGTATTTGGAAAACGTATTACACAATAGGCAAATCTTATTTACTGTAAACTTAAACTTTGCAAGTTTAAATTACAAATTTAATTTATTTAATAGATAGCAGTAGATGATCTGAAAAGTTCCTGAGTTATGGTACCTTTTTTTTTATGAAGCTGGTCTATTTCATCTAGGTTATCAAATTAATAGGTAGGGTGTTGTTTTTAGTAATATCTTACTGTTGTTTCAAAGTCTTTGGAGAGGGTTCCCTTTTAGTTTCTGATACCAGTATTTCAGGAATGATTTTTCAATTTTATTGATTTCTTCAAAATAATAGCTTTAATTTATACATATGTATTTTACTGTATTTATACTCTGTTCTCTTTTTCATTATTTCCACAATGATCTTATATCCTTTCTTCTGGCTTATGTTTACCTTTTTACTTGTTTGTTAAGGCAGGAGCTTAGACCATCAATTTAAGACCTTCTTTTCTATATAGTTTTCTAACTAGTTTTTCTACAGGAAAACTGTTCTATATTTTTTATATAAATTTATTTATTTTAATTGGAGGTTAATTACTTTACAATATTGTATTGATTTTGCCATACATCAACATGAATCCACCACACTACTCTGTTTCCTCCAAGTAATGCTGTAAATTCATCTCATAATTTTTGTTATGCTGTTATTCTCATTTTAATTCACTTTAAAATATGTTCTACTTTAAGACTTTTTTTCCCAATACATTATTTACTTAGAAGAGCAACATTTAATGCCCAGATATTTGTAGATTTTCGATATACACAGTGTTGCTGACTCCTGATTTACTTTCATTAGAATCAAGGAATATATTGGTATAATTTCAACTCTTAAATTTGTTAAGATTTGGTTTTAACCCAAGATATGGTCAGTTCTGTGTTGTTCCATATGCACTTATGGAACAAATGAATTTATAGAGTGAAATCCAAACACAGCAATAATTGCATTAAATGTAGTGAAAAGTGAAAGTGAAAGTTGCTCAGTCATGTCGGACTTTTTGCGATCCCATGCACTATACAGTCCATGAAATTCTCCAGGCCAGAATACTGGAGTAGGTAGCCTTTCCCTTCTCCAGGGCATCATCCCAACACAGGGATCGAACCCAGGTCTCCCGCATTGCAGGTGGATTCTTTAACAGCTGAGCCACACGGGAAGTACAAGAATACTGGAGCGAGTAGTCTATCCCTTCTCCAGAGGATCTTCCCAACCCAGGGATCGAATCAGGGTCTCCTGCATTGCAGGCTGATTCTTTATCAACTGAGCTATGAGGGAAGCCCCTGCATTGTCAGGGTGGGGATTGCGCAAGATATGGTCTATTCTGTGTTGTTCCGTATGCACTTGAAAAGAATATATATTTTGCTGTTTCGAGGTGTATTCTATGAAAACCGATTGGGTAACGTTTGTTTATAGAGTTACTCCTAATTTCTCATTCATTGTTATTTTTCTCTCTACTTGCTCTATTAATTAAACAAGACAGAGGTGTTGAAGTCTGCAAGAGTGAATATATTTATGCATTTATTCAAACCTGTTTTCTTTAATGAAATTTGAAGCTCTTCGTTTAGGTACATAAACATTTAGGACTGTTATATCTTCTTAATGAACTAAGCCTGTTGTCATTATTTTACGTACCTCTTTATCCCTGGAATTCTCCTTATTATAGTTGCCTTCAAGTTTTCATTAGATTACTCGTTTCATTTTTCAGTCTTTTACTCTTTAACTATTTATGGTTATATTCAACGTGGGGTCTTGCAGACAATGCATAATCCCCACCCTGACAATGTCCATTAACCATTTGTGTGCTTATTTATGTCCTCTACATTTAATGCAATTATTGCTGTGTTTGGATTTCACTTTGTAATTTCATTTGTTTTCTGAGTGTCAACTCTTTGTTCATTCTTCTATTTCATTTTTCCTGCCTCTTTCAAATTTTTAAATTGAAGTAAAGTTGATTTACAACAACGTTGATTTAAAATAACTGAATCATTTGTGCTGTACAGTTTTAGGTGTACAGCACAGTGATTCAGTTATTTTTCTCAGATTATATTCCAGTAGATTACTATACGATACTGAATATAATTCCCTATGCTATACCGTAAGTCCTTGTTGCTTATCTGTTTCATGTATGTTAGCTTGGATCTGTTAATCTCACACTCCTAATTTGTCCCTCCCTGCCTCGCTCTCCCCTTTGATAACCATAAGTTTGTTTTCTATGTCTGTGAGAGGATTCATTTTTAGTATTTTTCAGGTTCCACATGTAAGTGATATCATATGTGTAAATCAATGAAATTAGAGCATTCCCTCATGCCATATACAAAAATCAACTCAAAATAGTGTGGAGACCTAAGTATAAGACAAGACACCACAAAACTCCTAGAAGTGAAGATAGGGAAGACATTCTGACCAAAGTCGTAGCAGTACTTTTTGTTTAATCTTCCAAGGAAAAAGAAACATAGGAACACGTGTACACCCGTGGCGGATGCATATTGGTGTATAGCAAAACCAATACAATATTGTAAAGTAAAAAAATAATAATAATAAAAAATTAAAATAAATAAAATAAAATAAACAAATAGAACAGAAACAAATGTGAAAGCTTTGGGAAACCATGAGCAAAACAAAAAGAACCTATGGAATGGGAGAAAATAGTTCCAATTAATATGGCTGACAAGGAGTTAATATCCAAAATATACAAACAGCTCATACATATACATATATATACAGTGAGGTTTTAGCCATGAAAATGAATATTACCATTTGCAACAACACAGATGGACACAGAAAGAGTTATGCTTATTGAAGTAAGTCAGAAAGGCAAATACTAATGGATTTTTTTAAAAATCTCATTTAATGTATTCACTGGCTTTTCAACTATATTTTTTTTGAATCATGTTTTAAAGTGTTGCTACAGTAGAGGGATTACAATATGTATGTCAAGCTACTCAATTTAGAGCAAATATTTTACAATTTCAAGGTAAATATAGAAACTTTATACACCATAGTTCTTTACCTATCTTAATTTATAGTTGTTATATGAACATTCTTATATACTGAACATATTTCAGGTAAGGTTTTAAAATTTGCTTTCAGCAACTAGATTTTTTTTCAAGTTTTATTTTTTTTAATTAATTTTACTTTTAAACTTTACATAATTGTATTAGTTTTGCCAAATATCAAAATGAATCCGCCACAGGTATACATGTGTTCCCCATCCTGAACCCTCCTCCCTCCTCCCTCCCCATTTTTTAACTTTACAATATTGTATTGGTTTTGCCATATATCAACATGAATCCGCCACAGGTATACATGTGTTCCCCATCCTGAACCCTCCTCCCTCCCCCGTCCTCATACCATCCCTCTGGGTCCTCCCAGTGCACCAGCCCCAAGCATCCAGTATCGTGCATGGAACCTGGACTGGCGATTCGTTTCATATATGATAGTATACAGGTTTCAATGCCATTCTCCCAAATCATCCCACCCTCTCCCTCTCCCACAGAGTCCATTTAAATAAAGAATATATAGACTACTAGGTTGAGACATTTACCCTCACTGTTGCTATCCTTTACCTCTGACATTCCAAGATTTCCATGGCATTATTTCCCTTTGCCAGAAAAACTTCATTTAGCATTTCTATTAGAGCAACTTTGCCGCTGATAAATTCACCTTGTTTTCTACTTTTTTGCTCTTCATTTCTTTAAATTTTAAAATGTCTTTCCTATCACTTTTTTTTTTCCATAAATGAAGTTTTGCTGGATGGGATGCTGAGGTTGACAATCATTTATTTTCAGTATTTAAAAAATATTTTCACACTGTATTCTGACCTTTACTTCTCTGGTAAGAAATATGAAGTAATTTGTATCAGTGTTCCTTATAAAGTTCTGAGTTCTTGACTTTTGCTGTTCAGTCACTAAGTTATATCCAACTCATTGTGACCCCCTGGACCACAGCACATCAAGCTTCCCTGTCCTTCACTATCTCCCCAAGTTTGCTCAAACTCATGTCCATTGAGTTGGTGATGCTATCCCACTATCAAATCCTCTGTTGATCCCTTCTCCTGATTTGCTTTAAAGTATGATTTGTTTTTTACCTTTGATTTTTATCCATTTTGTTACAACATTATCTGAGTGTGGCAGTCTTTGAATTTATTGTGCTTTCATTCCCCAGTATTCTTCAATCTGCAAATTAACTTTTTCCTAAAGCTTAGAAAGTATTCAGCCATAATTACTTCAGTTTTTTTTATTTACCAGTATTTCCCCTGTATTTTTCAGATTCCAACCTGAATGTTAAAGACCTGCTGCTATTATCCTATGTGTTCCTGAGTTTTGTCTTTTTCTTTTCTCAGTCTCTCAGATAGATTAATGTGTATTATTTTTCAAATTTACTGTTTTTTTTTTTTTTTTTTGCTGTCATTTTCATTCTTCAGTTGAGACTATCCAGGGAAGTTTTATATTAATGTACTTTTCAGCTCTTGACAAAATCTTCTTTCTATTCATTTCATATGTATTTGCCTATATTTAAGAGCATCATTACAGTAGCTTCTTTAAAGTCTCTGATAATATCAAAACTTCCTATGTTTATTAACTTTCCCCTTGAGGGTTATGGTCTTCCGAGCCCCATGCTTTCAGGGAATTTTGGACTACACTGTTGGCATTTTCTATATTTGTTTATGAAGCCCTGAGACATGTTATATCTTTTGGAGAATGCTGATTTTTTTCTTTTTAATTTAAAATAGGAAGTGAACTTATCTACTTCATATAGAAAGCTTTTCTGTAGGTTTCTGATGGCTGTGGAGTTTCTGATATCAGCTAATTTCTAAAGATGCAATAGCACTATTGGGTGAACCCACCATGTGTACTACCCAGGGCCCAAGGTGGACCCTGAACAGTGCCCCATATCATAGTTTAGCTCTTAAAGGAATGGCTTTTAAGACATACCAGCATTGGGTCAGTTTCAAAAGCAAACCACTCAGGATTTTATACACAGATTTCAGAGCTTTCTCTCTCCAACTTTACTCTCCATGGTTTTCCTCAAAGTCTCTGGTTGACAGGGAGCCCATTTTCTGACACTCTGAAGTTTGAAATCCCACATGCGAGTGTACATTTCATACTACTGCCACGGCCCTGAAGCAAAGCATCAGGAGAAAAAAGAGAAAGGAAAAGGGGGATTCTCTTCACATCTAAGTATCATAAAGTCTGCCTTCTCTTGTTCCTTTAGTCAGACGTTATTCTCAAAAATTTAGATGTCCGCATGGATACCACTCCCACTCCTGCCACAGGTGTCGTCCTTTTATAAGTGGGACTAGAACAGTAAAAAAAAAAAAAAAAAAGAGGTTTTCCCAAAATTTCTGTCCAGTGGTGCAGGGTGCTTGTTCTCTTGCTTGTTTTTGGACCAAAAATAAGGGTTTTCTCTTGGAGTATTTACTGTACACACCTGCTTCAAGATTCTGGAATATTGACTTACAAGGATATTAGAAGATAACTCAAAAAAAGAAAAAGAAAGAAAGAAAAGAACTTCATGGTCATAGTCAACATTCTATCATTTTCTATTTTTCTGCCCAATAACTCCACGATCTTTTAATTCACAGAATCCTCAGACAGCTGCATTTAAATCTAGTGGTTTTTAGAATCAGATTGGAAGATATGACAGAATGTGCTTATTCCAGCTTAGGAAACAATTGATAGTTTAGCACATTATTACTTTAGTTATTGCTCTTAATAACACTATTGATCTTTTGATGCGTTAACTTAGTTATGCTACAGTCTCCAGTTATTTAAATATTAATCCAGGTGTGCCAGTGAAGATAATTTATAGATGTATTCAAGGTCCACATTCATGTTAAATTTAAGTAAGGGAAATGACTCTACACAATTGTAATTGGCTTAAATTAATCAAAAGTCTTAGGATCAAGAAATAAATTTACATATGTTTAGTCACTGTGATTTTTGAGGTAGCTGGTTACAGGATTGTAAGTTCAATTATTTTGACTAATAAAACTGATTTCTCTGGGATCCAATTGTATTTCTTTTCAATCTTGTATTTTCATTTTTCCCCAACTACCAGTTACTCCTTATGAATATTTTAATATGATTGAGGATCCTCATACTTAAATAAGCTAACAGCAATCCTCATTAACCTCTTCTAAAATCCTTCCTCTCCACTCACATTTTGTTTGATGAAATAGGTATTTGCAGCTGTTGACTCTTCTCTCCTTTTCTACCATATTCTTGGCTCTTTAGTAATCTACAGTCTGTCTTCTTACCAGTCCAGTAAATGTGCTCTTAAGAAACACTAACTCTTTTGTGTTTAAAAAAAAAATTTTCTTGCCAATCGGTGACTTTTAGCATTGCTGACCACTCCAAATGCCTCTAAATCTCAATTGCTTTGCATATTGACCTAGAGTCTTTTGTTGTTGTTGTTTTTATTTCTATTTCCATCTCCAAATTTTCAATCTTTTCTTCTCCCATCAATTTCCCATGCTGCTTTATTTAAGTCTGTCATCTACTCACTGTCTTTTTAATCTTCACATTATGGAATTCAATTAACTGTCATATTTTTTAAAATTTATAACTTCAACCCAAATCTCTCAAGTCACAGCAATAATTGCTGCATATGTCCACTTGTTGGAGTAAGAAATGACAATTCACTCCAGTACTCTTGCCTGGGGAATCCTATGGACGGAGGAGTCTGGCAGGCTACAGTCCATGGGGTCCCAAAGAGTCAGACATGACTGAAGCAATTTAACACACAGATATACAAGTCTACTTGTATTAATAAGTTTATACGAGATAATCTCAATGTGTCTAAAATTAGATTTATCTTTTCTCTCAAATATGCTTATATAAACACTATGTACTCCAGTTTAATAAAATGCAGCAACAACCATCCACTTGCCAATGCTTAGCATCTATGCCATCATCTTTAAATTTCTGTCTGATCCATTTTTCATCACAAAATCAGAGAAATAAATGTTGTATCAGTCTAGTTCTCTCTTATCAGATAATTATTACCTTTGCCCAGAACTTTTGCAATAACACCATAACCACTTTCCCAGCCTCTAATTATTTCCCTGCATTTCTGTAGGAAGCATTATTTTTTCCCCAAAACTTCTATTTGAAAATGGACATATAATTAAAACCCTTTGGTAGTTAAGCCATCCTACTTCAGATAATATTGAAACAACAAAATTCTACGAATTACTATGCAATTTTGGTTTTAGCTCTTCTCTCATTTCTATTTCTTTCTTTGTCTATGATCCAGCCATACAATCTTTTACATTTAAAAGCTTTCCCTGTTTTCTCCAAACTCTATAGTTTTGTGCATTATGCACTTTTCCCTATATATTCTTGTGCCAAACACTGACTACTGGATTAACTCATATTCTTCCTTTATATTCCAAGTGCAAAGTTAAAAGACTTTATTTTTCCAATATACTTGACTTTGTCTAATATACTAATATACATCACAAAAGACTAAAACCTGTGTTTTGGGGAAACAATCTTTTGATAGCGAGCAACAAAAAATGCCAACACAGTGAAGGCTCTGCAAGGAGGGTGAACAGAGGTTGGCCAAGATGTTCCTTTAGGTTTTTCTATCACATATTATGGAGACATTTTGGCCAACATTATACAAATGATGAAAGACCTTTGACCAAGTTTAAAAGTTCACTTTAAACTACCAACAGTCCTTAAGTGAACTGATCAGATTTACACTATACTGTTACGAGAACAATGAAATACTAAACTACTTATGAAGTCAAATTTGCAATGGCATGTTGAATACCTATGTTTCCAAATTCAAAAAGCAGATGAAAGTTCGTCTACTTGAACAAAGAGAATATATGAGAAAATATTAAAAACTAGTATTTGTTTTCAGAAATGTTATACCTGATATTTCAGTTTCTTTAAAAATTATGCTACTCTAATTGCTATTATTATTCAATTTTAAAGATGAAATTATAGGCTCCAGATATTAAGTTACTTCCTTAAGGGCATAATAGCCATAATAAATACATCAGATCAGATCAGATACAAATTCAGCCTCAATGAGCTGTTACATATAACTACAATATTATATAAAGAACAATACGTAATAGGAAAGAAATCATCACCAATTAAGGAAAACAAAAGCACAACTCTACAACATAAAGAAACAGTACATGTTTCTTAAATGATTTTTAAATGCTTATTTGTCTTTGAATCAAATCTACAAAAATTAGATCTTTTTAAAAATGAAAGAGACACAAAGTAAGGCATTTTAACTGATCTGTATCTATGTATGATTATAACGGATTGTGTCTCTTATGAACATTCCATTGTTAGAAGAGTTCTTGCATAATTATAAGATGAAAAACAGATTACTGATATTACCCTCTGTGAAGGGACTCCTTGCTGTTGCAAATGGAAGGAGATTTTTTTGAGTTAATTGAAAACACAGCTTGATGTCCCCCTACAGTTTAAATACAGAAACTCAATGCATATAAAAATATGAATAAATAAACTGTGCTAAAGTAACATTTGAATTGACAAATTATTTGATAAAGAGAATTCTGAATTATAGTTATTTTATGATATTCAAGTATCTTCTAATATACAATTCATTACTAAAAACAAAGATTTATTTTTAAATGAATGTTCATCATTTTCAGCAAACATTCAAATTAGAAACAGCACAGTTACTGGGGAAAAATATTTTGTAAGAGTCAATATCTAAGTAGGCATTTGTATAAAAGTTTTCAATATAGTATGTCACTTTTATAGAAACAAATTATCTTTCTAGGAAGGTATTTTCATTACTGCCATTCTGCAAGTGACAAAATGGAGATGTGGTAAAATTACTAACCTTGCCTATAATTTAATAACTGATAAAGTGATAAAGTCAGGTACCATCTCTGGGGCTATTCAATTTAATGATCTTCCTCTCTAAATTCACCCAGTTTTTTTGAAACAGGCACTGTCTAATGTGCTAGGAATGAAGTCATGAACTGTAGCTAAAAATAATTATATATGGTAGACTGAGACTCATTGGAAAAGACCCTGATGCTGTGAAAAATTGAAGGCAGGAGGAGAAGGGGACAAAAGAGGATGAGATGGTTGGATGGCATCAATGACTCGAAGGACATGAGTTTGAGTAAGCTCTGGGAGTTGGTGATAGACAGGGAACCTGGTGCGCTGCAGTCCATGTGGTCGCAAAGAGTCAAACATGACCGAGCAACTGAACTGAACTGAACTGAGACTGAAACAGGAAATAAATAATTACAGAAGTAACTATGCAATATGATTTATATGAATAAACTAATTAGGATAAGTAAAAAGAGTAGTTGGGGGAAAGGACATTGATGTTTCTAAGAGTGGTCAAGAAGTCCTCTTCATGTAGCAAACTCTTTAAAGAAGTCAAACTGGAACAAAATTAATGAATGAACCACAAGATACCATTAGAGTATTTATATACTAGGGCTTCCCAGGTGACTCAGTGGTAAAGTAGAAGCCTGCCAATGCAGGAGACACAGGAGATGTCTTCCACGGGTTAGATCCCTGGGTCAGGAAGATCCTCTAGAGGGGGAAATGACAACCAACTTCAAAAACCTTGCTTGGAAAATTCCATGGACAGAGGAGCCTGGTGAGCTACAGTCTATGGAGTCAAAGAGTCGGACATGACTGAGCAACTGTGCACACGCATTTATATCCTACATACTTCATTACACATATATTCCACATCATATTATTTTAAATATGCTTTATATATGTGTGCTAAGTTGCTTCAGTAATGTCTGACTCCTTGTGATCCTATGGACTGTAGCTCACAAAAATCCTCTATCCATGGGATTCTCCAGGCAAGAATACTGGGCAGGATGCTCTGCCTTTCTTCAGGGGATCTTCTTGGCCCTGGAATAGAATCTGCATCTCTAAATTCTCCTGCATTCACAGACGGGTTCTTTACCACTAACTCCATCTGGGAATACCACCTTTATATATACACAGACTTTTGTGCACATATAAACACATTAAAACCTATATATACATATACTTAAGTGTATATATATATATACATATATATATATATAGTCACCCTGTATATTGTTACCCTGATTATTTAACTTATACACAGAGTACATCATGAGAAACACTGGGCTGGAGGAAGCATAAGCAGGAATCAAAATTGCCAGGAAAAATATCAACAACCTCTGATATGCAGATGACACCACCCATATGGCAGAAAATGAAGAAGAACTAAAGAGCCTCTTGATGAAAGTGAAAGAGGAGACTGAAAAAGTTGGCTTAAATCTCAACATTCAGAAAACTAAGATCATGGCATCTGGTCCCATCACTTCATGGCAAATAGATGGGGAAACAGTATAAACAGTGTCAGACTTTATTTTGGGGGGCTTCAAAATCACTGCAGATGGTGATTGCAGTCACGAAATTAAGAGATGCTTACTTCTTGGAAGAAAAGTTATGAGCAACCTAGGTATCATATTAAAAAGCAGAAACATTACTTTGCCAACAAAGGTCCATCTCATCAAGGCTATGGTTTTTCCAGTAGTCATGTATGGATGTGAGATTTGGACTATAAAAGAAGGCTGAGTATCAAAGAGTTGATGGTTTTGAACTGGATGTTAGAGAAGAATCTTGAGAGTACCTTGGACTGCAAGGATATCCAACCAATCCATCCTAAAGGAAATCAATCCTGAATATTCTTTGGAAGGACTGATGTTGAAACTGAAACTCCAATACTTTGGCCACCTAATGCAAAGCACTGACTCATTGGAAAAGACTCTGATGCTGGGAAAGATAGAAGGTGGGAGGGGAAGGGGACGACAGAGGATGAGATGGTTGGATGGTATCACCAACTCAATGAACATGAGCCTGAGTAAACTCCAGGAGTTGGTGATGGACAGGGAGGCCTGGCATGCTGCACTCCATGGGGTCGCAGAGAGTTGGACACAATTGAGTGACTGAACTGAACTGACTGATATACATATAATTTTTTCTAGATTTAAAGTCTCTCAACCAAATTTAAAATTTGTTTAAGGAATAAACTTCTAAGCATCAGAATCAAGATAAATTTGAAATTATTCCAGCCCTCATTCTCTACTTCTGATCTGTATGTAATCACGCCTACAGTAGACATGGAGGAAATAAGTTGTTTTACTGACTAAAGAATATATTTTCGATAATTGAGTACCTATTAGGACATACTGTGTAAGTGTGTGATACCTAGTATGCCATATACATCATTTAAGTATATATGCATATACGCATAGTATTGTGTGCAGTGGCACCCCACTCTAGTAATCTTGCCTGGAAAATCCCATGGATGTAGGAGCCTGGTAGGCTGCAGTCCATGGGGTCGCTAAGAGTCGGACATGACTGGGTGACTTCACTTTCACTTTTCACTTTCATGCATTGGAGAAGGAAATGGCAACCCACTCCAGTGTTCTTGCCTGGAGAATCCCGGGGACGGGGGAGCCTGGTGGGCTGCCATCTATGGGGTCGCACAGAGTTGGACCTGACTGAAGTGACTTAGGAGCAGCATGGTATGCATCAGTTCAGTTCAGTTCAGTTGCTCAGTCATGTCCGACTCTTTGCAACCCCATGAATAGCAGCACGCCAGGCCTCCCTGTCCATCACCAACTCCCAGAGTTCACCCAGACTCACATCCATCGAGTTAGTGATGCCATCCAGCCATCTCATCCTCTGTCGTCCCCTTCTCCTTTTGCCCCCAATCCCTCCCAGCATCAGAGTCTTTTCCAGTGAGTCAACTCTTCGCATGAGGTGGCCAAAGTACTGGAGTTTCAGCTTTAGCATCATTCCTTCCAAAGAAATCCCAGGGCTGATCTCCTTCAGAATGGACTGGTTGGATCTCCTTGCAGTCCAAGGGACTCTCAAGAGTCTACTCCGACATCACAGTTCCAAAGCATCAATTCTTTGGCACTCAGCCTTCTTCACAGTCCAACTCTCACATCCATACATTACCACAGGAAAAACCATAGCCTTGACTAGATGAAACTTTGTTGGCAAAGTAATGCCTGTGCTTTTGAATATGCTATCTAGGTTGGTCATAACTTTCCTTCCAAGGAGTAAGTGTCTTTTAATTTCATGGCTGCAGTCACCATCTGCAGTGATTTTGGAGCCCCGGAAAATAATGTCTGATACTGTTTCCACTGTTTCCCCATCTATTTCCCATGAAGTGATAGGACCAGATGCCATGATCTGAGTTTTCTGAATGTTGAGCTTTAAGCCAACTTTTTCACTCTCCTCTTTCACCTTCATCAAGAGGCTGTGTAGTTCCTCTTCACTTTCTGCCATAAGGGTGGTGTCATCTGCATATCTGAGGTTATTGATATTTCTCCTGGCAATCTTGACTCCAGCTTGTGCTCCTTCCAGTCCAGCGTTTCTCATGATGTACTCTGCATAGAAGTTAAATAAGCAGGGTGACAATATACAGCCTTCACGTACTCCTTTTCCTATTTGGAACAAGTTTGTTGTTCCATGTCCAGTTCTAACTGTTGCTTCCTGACCTGCATACAAATTTCTCAAGAGGCAGATCAGGTGGTCTGGTATTGCCATCTCTTTCAGAATTTTCCACAGTTTATTGTGATCCACACAGTCAAAGGCTTTGGCATAGTCAGTAAAGCAGAAATAGATGTTTTTCTGGAACTCTCTTGCTTTGTCGATGATCCAGCAAATGTTGGCAATTTGATCTCTTGTTCCTCTGCCTTTCCTAAAACCAGCTTGTGAATATATATGAATTCCATTCCTATTCCAAACATCAATTCAAAAAACTCAGGCATCCTTGTCGGAGAATTTACCAACCTCTTATCCCCCAATTCCTAACTATTCAGTTAAACTATTATTTCCTGATCACAAGTATAACATTTGACCATCTCTCGATTCAGACAACAAAGGCAAACAAACATCCTGCTGACTTTGCAAGCATCTTATAGCATCTATAACATCTTATAGCATCTTATAACATCTCATGCTGTCACAGCCCATACCTAGTTGGAATAAGAGACCTGTGTATAATCTAGATTTTTTAAACATTTTAACAAATATTCAGAGTATTTCCTGTGAAAAAATAAATGTAAACTGGGGCAAAATGGCAGACAGCTAGGAGTGAATATGGTAGAAGTGTGAGAAACATACTGTAAACTCACTTGTGCCTGGGTAATTACTCTTGTTAAGTCAGGAGAATGTATACTATTTTCAAAGGAAAGATACACTGTTGCTACAACAAAAGCTAAAATGTGACAACTTACTATTTATAATGGCACCTCAGGTTACATGAGTACCATATGTCCCAGGGACAAGTATTAAGTTTCTAAAGCATAGGAGCAAGCTATGAAAACCATCTCACATACCTAAGGAATCCAAATCTCTAGGGTCGGTCTCTGTGTTTCTTCTATTAGGACTTTTAAGCAAATTTAATATGACATACCCATTTATTAAAGTACAGTTGGATCTGCTGAGTTACAAAGACCAGGTGAGAAGAAAATCTTACATTCCACTTGGAAATGTTGCAGAATTTTTCTGGTGCAGGGTCACACTCAAATCCTGCAGCCTTTGAAAGTACCTGAATGCAATGTATTTTGCTTCTAAAATCTAAGGGGCCCAAACAAGCTTTGTGTTAGTTACAGGCTGTTCTAGTTATAGCCTGTATAAATAATAGTAACATGTGTTCCAATTTGAAGAGGATACTATGCCAGTTTAGATCACTGGATCCCTGAAAATTTCACTGAAGTGCAAGGTCCCAGGTTTATTTTTCATCTTTTTAGCAGATATGTGTCATAACTTTGTTCTTTTCTCATTCTCAAGTCTAAGCAGCATGTTATTACCAACTGTGTTACATTCTATGTTATGCCAAGGAAATTAAGATCTTTGCACTCTTCTACTTTATTGCATGTAGCAGTCCTTAAAACAGCAAAAAGAACAATTGCCACATCAGGGGCTTAATATTACATTCCAGGCCTTGCTCCAGGAAGGGTATCACACTTGAAACTGCAGTGCAATTTAAATAAGGACGAAGTAAAATTTCACTAAAGTCTACATCCATTCTTGGAGACTGATAAAACTTCTGAATAGACTAAATGAGGGGTTTACCCACTGATTCAGATGGTGAAGAATCAGCCCACAATGCAGGAGACCCAGGTTCAATCCTTGGGTCAGGAAGATCAACTGGAGAAGGGAATGGCCACCCACTTCCAGTATTCCTGCCTGGGGAATCCCATGGACAGAAGAGCCATGGCAGGCTGTGTACATGGACTATACATGGTGTCACAATGAGTCAGACCACAGGGTGACTAACACTTTCACTTTCTTTTTTCTCATAATATAAATAAGAATGCGACAGAAATCACTGACCTCCTTTTTCTAAGTTTTTTTTTTTTTTCCCTAGTGGCATTAACTTATTGAATTTCTCCCAGCTATACAGTATTTCTTTCTTTCTTTTCTTTTTTTTTAAATTTCCCAGACTGGCTAAAAAAGGAGGCTAGTGAATGGTTTCCACGTAGTACTACCTATCTTAAAGCCCTCAGCCTGTTACTATAGAACTACTATGGGAAATCTGCTGGTTGGCAACAAGCTTACTCTAATCACATATACAGGAACTAGAGAATTAAGACAGACCAGCTCCTTGGACCCAATGGAATCACGTACAAGATCTGTGTCCAAACTTATTAATAATTACTGGAGGTCCAGAACTAAACTTTTATTGGTGGATCAGGGTCATATTGCTTGCCCAAGGAATAATATTAATGCAACACCATGTCTACAAATGTCTACAAAACCATGAAAGCTTTATTTCCTCATATTTTTCATTTTATAAGCTCTGCAATTCAATTATCTATAACTATCCCAGCCACTAGTGGTTGTGACTCCAGCAGTCATGAGCAGCAGTCACAGGTTTTACCAAAGCCTGGGCTTTCCTGGGTGCTTCATCTTCAACAGCCAGTTGTAATTTAATTCACTCAGATGCCAGGGCACACCATATCCTTAATACTTCTTTTACATTGCAAAGAAACTCAGTTTCTGGAAACCTCAGAATTTCATTCAGAATGGTACATTTCCTGAAAATGCTTTGGTGTCTGTTATTGTCTAGTTGGAACACAGAAAACACATTGTGTGCTGAACTGGGCCCATACAGGTGAGGCAACTGTATACTTGTCTTCCTAAGTCCATACCCACTGACACACAAGGGCACTTTGAAGTCTGATGCGTTGGGAGTATTCACACCTAAGAAATGAACAAATTAGACAAATCATGGATCCCCTCACCTCACGCCAACCAGCAGTTAAATGTTTATCATACCATTGTATTTATGCGCTTATGCATGTTTAATTCAGGAAATCGATTAAGCACATCTTGGATAGCTAAGAGCAAAATGATGTCCTTGCTTTTATTTACAAATCAATAATTATAGGAATAAGCTCCAAACTCTAAGGGAAGAGATGTTGTTATGACAACCTAGGGGCTCAAAAAAGCAGTACAATGAGGTGCATTCTTTGCAGAAAGTAACACTCCTCCTAGATCTCCACACTGTTCAGACCAAAGAGAGTAACATGTCTCAGAGCAGGCACACACTGCTATGTGGAAGATAATCTCTTATGGCTTCAGGGCAGGATTTGTCTGCCAGCGGATTAGAAGAGTGATGTGGCTGTCACCCTGACAAAAGGACCTGACTTGTTTCTTCTTAGTTATCTCTGTGAGCCCAGTGATGGTGGTGTTGGGAATGCCACTGGAAGTTAATAGCAACTGACCACTGATGAAATACCAAAACAGACTTTGATATATAAAACAAACTTATTCTCTTTTCTTATCATCTGATGTTTCCCTAATGTCTATTGGTGGTGGTGGTTTATTCACTAAGTCACATCTGACTCTTGCCAACCCATGAACTGTAGCCCGCCAGCTGTCCATGGGATTTCCCAAGTAAGAATACTGGAGCAGGTTGCCATTTTTTCTCTAGAGGATCTTCTTGACTCAGGGATCAAATCCAGATCTTCTGCACTGAAGGTGAATTATTTATCAACTGACCCACCAGGGAAGTCCTAAAAGAAAGCCAGCTGGTCAGAGAAATTGGAAAATATCATTTGCAATATTAATTGGGAAAAAAATTTTTTTTCATATAAAAGACAGACCTGGAATTAGTAGTAAGTAACCAGAACTTATAACTTATTCATCTTGTGAAAGTGTTTAAAATTTTATACTGAGAGCAATCGAACAGGCATGAAATGCTTGATGCTGCTGCTGCTAAGTCGCTTCAGTCATGTCAGACTCTGTGTGACCCCAGAGACAGGAGCCCACCAGACTCTCCCGTCCCTGGGATTCTCCAGGCAAGAACACTGGAGTGGGTTGCCATTTCCTTCTCCAATGCATGAAAGTGAAAAGTGAAAGTGAAGTCGCTCAGGTTGTCTACTTGAAAGTTACACAGTCGTGTCTGACTCCTAGCGACCCCATGGACTGCAGTCTACCAGGCTCCTCCATGGGATTTTCCAGGCAAAAGTACTGGAGTGGGGTGCCATTGCCTTCTCCAGAAATGCTTGATAGGGAAGAGCTAATCAAATATAACTTTAGAAAAAGCACTTGGCATTAGTGATCAGGGTACATAGGAAACAAGATGGAAATAATGGTAAAGGAAACATTTAAAAGACTGTTGCAGTGACTTAGGTGATAATTTTTGAGAGCCTCAATTGTAGCAGTGGCAGTGTGCTGGAGGCAAAGCTTAGTTGGAATAGCAACTCAGGACATCAAACTCCATTTGTCTTCCTACTAATTAGGTAACACAAAGCAAAGACTAGCTTTAACCTCTGAAACTATTTTCCTATGGAAATTTTTTAAATATGCCAAACTATATAAGAAAGAAGTTATTGAATACAGAGTATATTTCATTACTTCTAATTTTAAATCATTAAGACATTCATTGCTTCTATTTAAAGACACAATGTTCAACTGCAAACATTATTCACTGTTGTTCAAAGGATATTTTAACTATCAAATGAATTTGAGAATAAAAAAATATAATTCCAAGTTAGAGATGCCACTATTTCACCATAATAATTTGGCTGAAAATAAAATAGTTCATTCAATTATACAGCAATAAAGCAGGTTTAATACTTTCATAACTTCATAGTAATTTATGCCCTAATAAATATATTCAGATCTAAAGTAAAGTATTCTTCCACTATGTTTATATTCAAGTATAGCAATATGTAACAAACTGAAAATTATTTAAGGCCTTGATCTTGATTATTCAGATAGTAGTACTCTCGAGTCATCATATATCCTAATTTGCATCAGATATAGAATTAAGAGCATTAATATAATCTAAGGGTACATATATGTTGCTGGAAAAATGTTTACTGATGGGTTAATGTACATGCCATTCACAAGCCTAGGTACCACTGGTGCTTCAGAGAGCCAGGATTAGGCAGCAAACCAACAGTGTTACTGAAAATTACCAAAACTGCAAAGTTTAGTCCCAACAGAAGTAGCCAAATGAAAACTGTATAAAATGTTTGTCTGGATACTATTCAGGTAATTGTTGGCCTCCAGAGGTGCTACTAATAAGTATAAAATAGAGACAAGGCATCATCAACAGCAGTTCAATTTTCAAAATTAGGAGACCATGCCAAGGCAGAAGCCCTGTGCTATTAAAAAATTCAGTTTTGGGAGGGGCAGCTCGTGAAGTGCTACTATGAGTCATGACATGAGTTTCTCTGTTCTTCCATCTGATTTCATCAAATTAAACCATCTGATTAATGGTTCTCATTAGCAACCAAGGATATGCAGGAGACTGGCTCTGGTTTCTTGATCTAACATGAGCCACCTTAGCTCTCTGCACTTCTGGATGAATTCTTGTTGGAGGAGGAGAAGTCTGTTGACATATTTACAGTACCTGACTGACTGCTTTCGAAACAGACTTGTAGCAACAGATGGCACAAAAAGACACTTCCTTTGGGATAAAGGAAAGGCAAAAACAGGTGAAACAGAGCTTACCTAACAATGACTAAAATTATCAAGAAATACTGAAGGTGTCACGACTCTGGGAGTATATTTAACCCACAATTAGCTAGTTAAGGAAAAAATAAATTATTAGCACCATACAATAATCATCAATTTCGGCAGAGTTGACAGTGATGTGGAGAAGGGAGGATTAACAGGTAAAAAGAAAGACTGGGTGCTTCGGCACACTTTGCCAAAACAGTAAACAAAGTGTTAAATTGCAAAAAACCCAGGAAAGAAACTTTAAGATATAAGTCCTAAAGGCAAACTGTGCTGTGCCTCTGCTTCGTTGCTCAGTCATGTCCAACTCTTTGTGACCCCATGAACCATAGCCCACCAGGCTGCTCTGTCCATGGGAGTTTCTCCAGGCAAGAATACCGGAGTGGGCTGGCGTGCCCTCCTCCCGGCGATCTTCCCACCTCAGGATTGAACCCAGGTCTCCCGCTTTGCAGGCAGATTCTTTACCATCTGAGCCACTTGGGAAGCCCAAAAGCAAACTACTTAGGCATAATGTCCCCATGGACTACATATTCTAATAAAACAAAAGAAAATGTGACACATACAGTCTTGATAAGGAGCCATGTTAATTTTGAAAACATAAAATAGCTGGGATATGTGCTTTATTTTATTTTTTTACACTTTATTTTTTTTTTCTGCTTTATCTCATTTAATCCTTCCAACAGACTGTGAGGTTAATATTACCCACACTTTACAAATAGTATAAGTAAGTTCTTTTTTTAATATATATATGATATTATACATGCTTCAATGTCATTCTCCCAAATCATCCCACCCTCTCCCTCTCCCACAGAGTCCAAAAGACTGTTCTGTACATCAGTGTCTCTTTTGCTGTCTCGCATACAGGGATATGTGCTTTAAAAGGATATAAGCTTTAAACATATTTATTAGTATAATTCAGTAAGAGTGAATCTCTTTTTATTTATTTCAGGATGTTGTTGAATTCAGATGAACATCCAAAAGCAATGACAAAGCAATCTAATCCTTTAAACAGTCTTTTGAAAAATGCCAAAGATGCTGCAGTAACCCCTGGGGAAAACTTCATAAGGTACTTGTCACCCAATTATCTTTCGAAAGCCTCAAGCTCTGATATTGCATGCCTCCCTCCCTCCCTGCCTTCCTTCCTCCCTTCCTCAGCCAGTGCAGTTTGTCTCAGATTTCCTCAAAGTCAGCCCAATTCTGTGCTTTTTGAAAGGGCACTTCCATTCGCTTTTTGACCACAGTCTGTCCTCCCCTAACATACTTTGAATTCTCAAATGCAAAAGAGACAATTCAGTTTGAGTTACTTTCAATTCTCTCAACAGATAATGATCTGAACAAAAAGGGCTAGTAACCACATACTCTTTATTGTGTTTTATAAGCAGAATATGTGTCTTTTAAAAACAAATTACTCACTATCCATCTCATACTTTATACACACAATTGCACTGAGAGCCACATCAGTTCAGTTCAGTTGCTCAGTCGTGTCTGACTCTTCTGTGACCTCATGGACTACAGAATGCCAGGCTTCCCTGTCCATCACCAACTCCTGGAGTCTACTCAAACTCACGTCCAT
Organism: Bos javanicus; assembly: GCF_032452875.1. Lineage (NCBI taxonomy): Eukaryota > Metazoa > Chordata > Mammalia > Artiodactyla > Bovidae > Bos > Bos javanicus. The sequence continues at coordinate 62,911,588 of NC_083879.1, read as the reverse complement.
CACGTCGGTGATGCCATCCAACCATCTCATCTTCTGCAGTCCCCTTCTCCTCCTGCCTTCAGTACTTCCTAACATCAGGGTCTTTTCAAATGAGTCAGTTCTTTGCTTTAGGTGGCCAAAGTACTGGAGTCTCAGCTTCAACATCAGTCCTTCCAATGATTACCCAGGACTGATCTCTTTTGGAATGGACTTGTTGGATCTCCTCGCAGTCAAAAGGACTCTCAAGGGTCTTCTCCAACACCACAGTTCATATTAGCCTCCCATAAATATCTACATTTGAAGTAGAAACTATGTCTTAAAAATAATTTATCTGAATGTAGCAGTTTTATCTTTCCATCCCAATCCCACAGATCTTACCTCCTTTGTCTAAAAGAAACTGATGTCTCAGCAGTAAAGAATTTGCCTGCAATAGCAGGAGACCTGGGCTCCATCCCTTGGTCAGGAAGATCTCCTGGAGAGGGAAATGGCTTTACGCTTTCCAGTATTCTCGCCTGGGAAATCTCACATACAGAGGGGCCTCACAGGCTACAGTCAGGGTTTCCAAGAGTTAGATACCACTTAGCAACTAAACTATCACCACCATCAGAACTTGATAACTCTTCATTTCTGATAATTCCACTTTGTTTCTTCTCCTACCTTTCTATCAAGTCTATTTGGTAAAGCATTTGAGCATGTATGGATGTGTATGCATGTATAGTATATGTGTGACCCTTAACCAACTAAAACAAATCAAAATAAATAAAACAATTAAATGGATACTGATTTTTTGCCATTTAGAAGAGAATTTGCTACAGATTTTATAGCAATTCTGAAATAAAATATTCTGACATTTGCCAGCTGTGAGAATTGTATTTCAGATAAACAACATTGGTCCCATTTTAGTCCAAAATCATATTACAGCTGCTGAGTAAAGAATGAATTTAGATTTCTTCAATTTTTTCCAAGGGGGAAGGTTATAAAGACTGAATTAATTAGTAATGAAGGCATTAAAATAGTTTTAGCATGCAGTTCATATTTCAAATATAGGAACAAATTAGTTTCGAATCTTATATTCCATGTACTCAGTGATCACACTGAGTATAAAGGGTAAATACATTCTGAATTCTAAGGCATGGTTCCCTTTGAAGTAAGCAGTGATCTCAACTTGATGAAACCAATAAAAAATGTGGAACTGGCTGTATTGAATTAAAAAATAGAATAGATTTTAAAAATAGAATATAACTGATCAGAGTGCATGCCTACTGTAAGGATAAGTATAGTCTTTGATATTTTCCTTTGGATATGTAAACAAATATTTTTATACAATGCATTTCTGAGCTGTCTTCTAAGTTACAAGTAGATATAAAAAATACACTGATCTTAATTGTACATTTCACTGAATTTTGACTAATTTATACATCTAGGAAATCAACACCTCAGTCAAAATATAAAGCAGTGTCATCAGCCTAGAACCTTCCCTAATGCCCTTTTCAGCTATCTGCCTCTACCAGAAAGGCAAGCACTATTCCAATTTCAGTTGATTTGTTTTGCAAATTCTACAACTTCATATAAGTAGGGTGATACAGGATATGTTCTTTTTTTTCCTTCTGTGTATGTTGCATTGGCTTTGCTATTTTAAAAGTCTAAGCATGACAGTTTAGAATGTTTAGATTTAGATTTACTTTCTATAATATGAACTTTATAATTTCATACTACGAACTTTTCTCATAGCCCCGCTTTAGCCGCAAGACACAAAATTCTATATACTGTGTTTTCATTTGTATTCAGTTTAAAATATTTTCTGATTTGCCTTGCTATATACATCCTTAAAAGTATATATCCCTACTGCTTGAAATTTTTAATTTCTTACAATTATGGAGACAGGAATTCTAAGCCCCCAGATTTACATTTATGTCTGTATATTTTTCCTTTTTAAACTGTCATTTATGTTTCTACTGTTAGGAAGAATATGTATGGTCAGAATTATTATTTTGTGGTGAATATGTGAAGCTCTATTAGGGACATATACATAATTTAATTGTGAGGCCGTCTATGTCTGATTGTGTTCTTTGTCTTGAAGCCAAGTTTATCTCATAGTAATATACCATGTTAGGTTTCTTATGACTTTCATTATATATGTTTTCTAGCATTTTAACTGTAATTTATCAATATTTGTAACTTCATATTTATAGTTTCTCTCTCATAAACAGCATGTAGTTGTGTCTTCACTTATTGATGCTGATAATCTCTAACTTTCTAGTTGGAGTTATTAGCATATCTACAACTGTGCAGTCACTAGTAAATTGATTGATTAGTAAATTGATTACTTCTAGGTCAATCAAGGGAGAAGGCAATGGCACCCCACTCCAGTACTCTTGCCTGGAAAATCCCATGGACGGAGGAGCTTGGTAGGCTGCAGTCCATGGGGTCACTAAGAGTCAGACACGACTGAGTGACTTCACTTTCACTTTTCACTTTCATGCATTGGAGAAGGAAATGGCAACCCACTCTAGTGTTCTTGCCTGGAGAATCCCAGGGACAGGAGAGCCTGGTGGGCTGTCATCTCTGGGGTCGCACAGAGTCGGACATGACTGAAGCGACTTAGCAGCAGGTCAATCACATTTTCTATTTGCTTCCTCACTTCTCTTTATCTTTGGTACTCTTGACACATTTGGAACTGAATAATTTCTCTGACTCTATTCTCATCTAAAATGCTGTCTATAATTTGTGTATAGATTGTGTTAGGTTGTAATGATGATTTTTAAAGTATTACAATTTATACTAAATTAATATTAAGCTTTGTTTTATGAAGGCAAGGATTCTATCTGCTGCTTTTATATGTATGCTGCTACATCTCCACCATTTAGAACACTGGAACAATGTAGGAACCCAACAAATTTTGAATGAAAGGATGTTAGCTACTATTGTCTATGCTGATTTTACTCAAGGATTTAGGACTGACAGCGCAAGCCTAGAGGACTGGAGTAGAGGACTGAGTATCTATTTACAGGAAGGACACAGGTTTTCCTGGAAATAAATTACTCTTCAAATACAGAGCCCCTGAGAGAAACCTACTAGGGATTCCCAGGAAGAACTGCAGGACAGAAGTGAATCTGTCTGCATCTTGACCTTGAATTTCCCAGATTCTAGAACGGTTTCAGTGCTCTTTACTCCTTCCTGAAGATTTGGGTTTTTATCTGGTATGAAATGGTTTCATTTGGCATGTCCTATAATTGAGGTCTGTAGGTAATGGAGGAGTCTCTTAGTATCTTTTCTGATAATATTTTTATTTCACCCTCATTCTTGAATGGTAGTTTATTGGATTTAAATATATATATATATATATATATATATACATATATATATATATATACATATATATATAGTAAATAGGTACAGAGCTCATGAAGGCTATTTTTACTAGACATAAAATTCTATACAGAATCTCTTTCATCACTTTTAAAATATTCCACTGTCTTCTGATCTCCACAGTTTTTGAGTGAGCAGTCAATAAAATTCTTGGTGTTATATATGTTATGCCTCCCCCACCCCACCCACACACTGGCTATATTCAAGATTCTCTCTTTATCTTTGGTTTCCAGCCCTCAGTTTGAATGTGATGAGCCTAGGGAGTTTTCTTTCAATTTATCCTGCTTGGTGTCTGGTGTATCTTTTGAATTATAAAATTTGTTTTACAATATTTGGAAGCTTAATTTCTATTTTTGGCTTTCTAAAAATACTGTACTTTATTCTACCTATTTTCTCTCTTTTTCTTCTAGGTCTTTAATTGTATGTTAGAACCTATAATACTGTCCCACAGGTGTATAAGATAGTTGCTTTTGTTTGTTTGTTTTTTTTTTTAAACATTTTTCTTTCCATTCCTCAGATTCAGTTAGTTCAATTCAGTCACTCAGTTGTGTCCAACTCTTTGTGACCCCATGGACTGCAGCACACCAGGCTTCACAGTCCTTCCCCAACTCCTGGAACCTGATCAAATTCATGTCCATCAAGTTGGTGATGCTATCCAACCATCCCATCCTCAATCACCCCTTCTCCTCCTGCTTTCAAACCTCCTCAGGATCAGGGTCTTTTCCAATGAGTTGGCTCTTTGCATTAGGTGGCCAAAGTATTGGAGTTTCAGCATCAGTCATTCCAGTGAATATTCAGGACTGATTTTGTTTAGGATTGACTGATTTGACATCATTGCAGTCCAAAGTACTCTAAAGAGTCTTCTGCAACACCACAGTTCAAAAACATCAATTCATCAGCGTTCAGCTTTCTTTATGGCCCAATTCTCACATCCATACATGACTACTGGAAAAACCATAGCTTTGACTATGTGGACCTTTGTTGGTAAAGTAATGTCTCTGTTTTTTAATATGCTGTCTAAGCTGGTCATAACTTTTCTTCCAAGGAGCAAGTACCTTTTAATTTCATAGCTGCTGTCCACCATCTGCAGTGATTTTGGAGACCAAGAAAATAAAGGCTGTCACTGTTTCCACTGTTTCCCCGTCTATTTGCCATGAAATGATGGGACCAGATGTCATGATCTTAGTTTTCTGAATATTGAGTTTTAAGCCAGTTTTTTCACTCTCCTCTTTCACCTTCATCAAGAGACTCTTTAGTACCTTTTTACTTTATGTCACAAGGGTGGTGTCATCTGTATATCTGAGGTTATTGATATTTCTCCGAGCAATCTTGACTCCAGCTCATGCTTCATCCAGCTCAGTGTTTCTCGTGATGTACTCAGGATATAAACTAAGTAAGGAGGTGACAATATACATCCTTGACGTACTCCTTCCCAATTGGGAACCAATCCATGTTCCATGTCTGATCCTAACTGTTGCTTCTTGACCAGCATACAGGTTTCTCAGGAGGCAGGTAAGGTGGTCTGGCATACTCATCTCTTGAAGAATTTTCTACAGTTTGCTGTGATCCACACAGTCAAAGCCTTTAGCATAGTCAATGAAGCAGAGGTAGATGTTTTTTCTGAATTCTCTTGCTTTATTTATGATCCCATGGATTTTGGGAATTTGATCTCTGGTTCCTCTGCCTTTTGTAAGTCCAGCTTGAACACCTGGCAGTTCTTGGTTCACATACTATTGAAGCCTAGCTTGGAGAATTTTGAGCATTACCTTGCTAGCATGTAAAATGAGTGCAATAGTACAGTACTTTGAACATTCTTTCACATTCCCTTTCTTTGGGATTGTAATGAAAACTGACTTCTTTCATTTTGTGGCCACTGCTGAGTTTTCAAAATTTGCTGGCATATTGAGTGCAGCAGTTTCACAGCATCATCTTCTAGGACTTGAAATAGCTCTGCTAAAATTCCATCACCTTCACTAGTTTTGTTTGTAGTGATGCTTCCAAAGGCCCACTTGATTTCACACTCCAGGATGTCTGGCTCTAGGTGAGTGATCACACCATCGTGGTTGTCTGGGTCATTAACTAAGTTTTTTTTTTTTTTTTTGTATAGTTCATCTGTGTATTCTTCAGATAAAATAAATTCTATTCAGCTACTATCCAAGTCAATAACTAGTTTCTCTTTTTTCTCTATTCTGCTGTTAAATACACGCATTGAATTTTTTCTTCTCCTGAGCTATCTCAGTTATTTTATACTTTATTTTTTTTAATCCCTTAATTTGAAAAAAAAAAAAATGTGTGTATGTTAGTCACTTAGTCGTGTCCAACTCTTTCTGATGCCATGGACTGCAGCCTGCCAGGCTCTTCTCTCCATGGAATTCTCCAGGCAAGAATACTAGAGTGGGTTGACATTTTATCCTCCAGGGGATCTTTCTGATCCAGGGATAGAACCCAAGTCTCCTGCACTGCACACAGTTTATTTACCATCTGAGCCATCAGGTAAGCCCAATCCACCCCGTGAAATTTTTTCTTCTCAGCTATCTCAGCTATTTATACTATTATTTTTACACCTTAATTTGGAAAAAAAAGTTTACTTTAAATTAACAACAATAACATTTTGATATAAATAATATATTTTAGTAAAATATGACAATGGAATGGAGGATGGAAAGATGGATGAAAGTAATGCATTGTTACACTATCTATTATTACATTAGAAATAGTTTGTTGAATCTCAACAGAATGTTTCATCAAGGTGCTAAGTCACTTCAGTCATGTCCAATTATTTTCCAGCCAGGCTCCTCTGTCCATGGCATTTCCCAGGCAAGAATACTGGAATAAGTAGCTATTTCTTTCTCCAGGGGATCTTCCTGAACCAGGGGATCTTTCTCCAGTGTCTCTTGTCTCTTGCAATGGCAGGCAGGTTCTTTACCGCTAGTGCCAACTGGGAAGTCTTCATTAAGGTAATCCATGATATTTATCTTTATTTCTAACACTAGTTTTATATTGGCTCCTTAAAACAGCCACATGTTTCGTGAAGTTCTTCTCCACATTGTAATCACTATACTACACTTGCTCATGAAATAATTTCCTAAGAGTCAAAATAAGTAACAATAACCCTGTGTACGAGACAGCAAAAGAGACACTGATGTATAGATCAATCTTATGGACTCTGTGGGAGAGGGAGAGGGTGGGGAGATTTGGGAGAATGGCATTCAAACATGTATAATATCATGTATGAAACGAGTCGCCAGTCCAGGTTTGATGCGCGATACTGGATGCTTGGGGCTGGTGCACTGGGACGACCCAGAGGGAGGGTATGGGGAGGGAGGAGGGAGGAGGGTACAGGATGGGGAACACAGGTATACCTGTGGCGGATTCATTTCGATATTTGGCAAAACTAATACAATATTGTAAAGTTTAAAAATAAAATAAAATTTAAAAAAAAAAGAAAAAAAATCATTTAGTCCTTAATCAGTTTACTAATATAATACATGCTTCAGGGTGCCAAACAACATGCTTTGTATTAAATTACTCCTAAACACAAAGCAAATCAGTCAGTTCAGTCACTCAGTCGTGTACAACTCTGAGATCCCATGGATAGCAGCACGCCAGGCTTCTCCACACAAAGCAAAAGCGATACCAAAATAATTCACAAGTAAATATCAAATTCATCAACTAGTATACAATAATTTACAAACAGTTATAATTGCATAAACAGATTTTGGTGAAATTCAGAGATAGGTATAAGAAGAATAGCATGAATTTCAAAACTGCTTAGGTATATTCAAGTGTATCTACTTTAGAACCTACTAAAAATGTTGTCTTACTAAAACCACCACCAACATCTGAGGCATAGTTTTTTTGTTTGTTTGTTTTGAAAAGAGTTGATCACCTCTGTAGTCATACAAGAGATTTCTCAATGACAGGTGTTATTAAGATCACAATAATTCAAGGAAAGAGTAAAATCTTGACTTTGATTGTTTCAGTCAGGGTCATTTTCAAGAACTACAGAACTTACATATGTCTCATCCTAGTACTAGACTTTCTTGGATTTTTCTAGGGATGTACATTTATTGTTTTGAGTTAGAAAATATTTTAATAATTTCAGGAACCTCAATCCAATGGTTATATACTTACTTTTGCCTCACCTGCTTATATGTTTTTCTATTTGTTATTCATTGATTAAAAAAGTAATCTAAAACATTGGAGTTTAAAAAAATATATTACAAACCTCAAGTTACTTGATATAAGCTAATAACCTGTCTTTATATTCTGCAACCAGGAATGTGAATGAACTTTTCTGTGTGAACTTAAGTTCTGCCTTATCCTCCAATTTGAACTGATCTATTATCTTATTGTTCACACTACTGCGCTGACATGTCTAAAGGCCACTGATGAAATTATATTACATACCAAACCTTTGACTAAAGCTATAGTTTAAAATAGATGGTGTCTTATAATTCATCTTTGAAATAAATTACCTAAAGATTCTGATGTTAGAGGGATGCTGCTGCCACTGCTGCGGCACTTCAGTCATGTCCGACTTGTGCAACCCCATAGACAGCAGCCCACCAGGCTCCCCCGTCCCTGGGATTCTCCATGCAAGAAAACTGGAGCAGGTTGCCATTTCCTCCTCCAATACATGAAAGTTAAAAGGGAAAGTGAAGTCGCTCAGTTGTGTCCGACTTTAAGTGACCCCATGGACTGCAGCCTACCAGGCTCCTCTGTCCATGGGATTCTCCAGGCAAGAGTACTGGAGTGGGTTGCCATTGCCTTCTCTGTTGGGGGGATGAAGAGACATTAAAAAAGATAAAATACATGGAAATCAACATGAGATGAAGGAAGAGTAAAAATGGAATTAACTTGCGTAAGACACCGAAAAGAATTTAAAATAAATTATTTTTTAAAATTAAAGGCTAAGTAATTTGTATTTGAAAAATATTAGAATGATCAGAATTATAATAGAGAATATAAGACTTAAAAAAGAGTACTGTGTTTATTACAGAATATCAAGAAATTTCGAACAGCTGTCAGCTAGGAGCTGGCTTGTTGCTGCCAGCCAGGCCTGCTGTTACCGTGCAGAACATAAACAATTTCAGAGAACTCGAACATCAGATGTAGTTACCCTGGTACTATAACCCTATGAGATAAAAATATAGCACCACTCTCTAATCATATCTGAGCACAGACAAAAAGAAAACAGAAAAAAAACACCGAAACATAAAAATGACCAAACTTCCTACTTAAAACTGTCGTTATTTCACTGTGGACAACATTACACTCATTTTATTTCTCTTTCCTCCTAGATAAATTGTAGAATCACCCTCAATTTATGATAGCAGTCACTCCAAAGGAAACACCTACTTCTCTGAATCTTGTAAAATCACCTACTTTCCCTAAATCACCTAAAAACAAGCCTGAATTTTAAAAGATGTTCATCAAGCATCCTCTTCCTGAGACTCCGCAAGGCTCCCACTGGTTTGTTGTTTTTCCACCTTCATGAAGAATAACAAATCTAACTTATTTTACTACAAGTATGTTCATAGTAGTCTTTAACTGGTAAACATAGTCTAGAATTATTAATAGGAATAGTAATTCTATGTTATGTCACATTCAGATTTGAAATGATACAATATATAAAACTTCAGCTGAGATATTTCAAATCCTAAAAGATGATACTGTGAAAGTACTGCACTCAATATGCCCACAAATTTGGAAAACCCAGTAGTGTCCACAGGACTGGAAAACATCACTTTTCATTTTAATCCCAAAGAAGGACAATGTCAAAACATGTTCAAACTACCACAAAATTACACTCATTTCACATGGTAGCAAAGTAATGCCCAAAATCCTCCAAGCAGATCTTCAATAGTATGTGAACCATGAACTTCCAGATGGACAAGCTAAATTTAAAAAAGGAAGAGGAATCAGATATCAAACTGACATCTTCTGGATCACAGAAAAAGCATGAAAATTCCAGAAAAACATCTACTTCTGCTTCGTTTACTATGCTAAAGCATTTGATTATGTGGCTCACAACAAACTGTGGAAAATTCAAGAGATGGGACTACAAGACCATCTTACCAGAGAAACCTGTACACAGGTCAAGAAGCAACAGTTAGAACTACACATGGAACAACAAACTGGTTTCAAATTGGGAAAGGAGTACGTCAGGGCTGTATATTCTCACCCTCCTTATTTAACTTATATGCAGAGTACACCATGCGAAATTCCAGGGTGCACGAAGCACAAGCTGGAATCCAGATTACCAGGAGAAATATCAATAACCTCAAGATATGCAGATAACATCACCCTTATGGCAGAAAGTGAAGAGGAACTAAAAAGCCCATTGATGAAAGGAAACGAGGAGAGTGAAAAAGTTGACTTAAAACTCTACATTAAAAAAATGAAGATCATTACATCTGGTCCCATCACTTCATGGCACATACATGGGAAAACAATGGAAACAGGGAGAGACTCATTTTCCAGGGCTCCAAAATCACTGCAGATGGTGACTGCAGCCATGAAATTAAGACGCTTGCTCCTTGGAAGAATAGCAATGAGAGATCTAGATAGCATATTAAAAAGCAGAACCATTACTTTGCTGACAAAGGTCAGTCTAGTCAAAGCTATGGTTTTTCCAGTAGTCATGTATGGATGTGAAAGTTGAACCATAAAGAAAACTGAGCATCAAAGAACGGATGCTTTCCAACTGTAGTGTGGGAGAAGACTCTTGAGATTCCCTTGGACAGCAAGGAGATTAAACCAATCAATCCTAAGTATATATTGGAAGGACTAATGCTGAAGCTGAAGCTCCAATACTTTGGCCATCTGATGCAAAGAGCTGACAATGAAAAAAACCCCAATGGTGGGAAAGACTGAAGCCAATATGAGAACGGGACAACAGATGACATGAGGGTTGGATGGCATCACTGACTCAATGAACATGAGTTTGAGCAAGCTCTGGGAGATGATGAAGAACAGGAACACCTGGTGTGCTGCAGTCCATGGCGTTGCAGAGTCGGACACAAATAAACAGCTGAACAACAAAAACAATATAAAAGTAGAGAATACTGGGCAAACCTGCTAGGAAATAAGGAATGGATTTAGATATCTTATTTTGTTGCCAACAGAAACACAATCATATGATACATATGGAGCCATGAAAGAATAGCCAAATGACCTTGAGAAACAGAACAAAACCAGAGCATTCACACTTCCCAATTTGTATGTGTTTCAATACTACAATAATTAAAACAGTATGGTACTGGCAAAAGATAACATATGGACCAAAAGAATGGAGAACCAAAAAATAAACCCATACACATGGCAACTAAAAATTTACCAGAGTGTGAAGAATATCAAAATGAAAAAGAATAGTGTCTTCAATAAATGGTGTTGGGAAAACTGGATATTCACATGCAAAAACACAAAATCGATTAAAGACTTAAACATAAGGCCTGAAACAATAAAACTCCTAGAAGAAAACAAATGGGGAAAAGCCTCTTGACAATGGTGGTGGCAATGCCTTCTCTTCTGAATGATAATGGAAAAAAATAACAGAATCAAAAACAACCTGCAGAATGAAAGAAGATATTTGTAAACCATATATCTAATGTCTTTAATACACAAAATATTTGAAGAACTCCTACAAATCAATAGCAAAACCAGCAAATAACTGGTTAAAAAATGGGTGAATAACTCAAATATTTCTCAAAACATGACCCACAAATGGCCGGTGGCTATATGAAAAGATGCTCGACATCATTAATCAGGGAACTGCAAATCAAAACTACAACGTAGATGTGACCTCATACCTGTTAGAACAGCCATCATTAAAAAAGACAATAAGTGTTGATGAGCTTAAGGAGAAATTGAATCCCTTGCACAGAGCTGGTAGGAATCTAAAATGTTACAACATTGTGGAAAACAGTATTGAGATTCCAAAAATAAATAAATAAATAAAAACTAGTACTGATATGTAGTCCAACAATCCTGTTCTGGCTGTATATCCAAAAGGATTGAAAACAGAATCTAAAGCAGATATCTCATGTTCACTGAAGCACTACTCACAACAGCCACGATATTAAAACAATCCAAGTGTCCAATGACAGATGGATGAATAAAGAAAATGTGGTACATGCACAAAACCAGAATTTTATACAACCTTAAAAATGAAGAAATCTTGGCATTTATGACAATACAGATGAACTTGGAGTACATTGCTAAGTGAAATAAACCAAATATGGACAAACATGGCATCATTCCACCTATATTGATCTCTAAAAATAGTAAAACTCATAAAAGCAAAGAATATAATAGTGATTGCTTCAGAGTAAAGGTTGGCAGGTATAACTATCACTGTTTTAAATGCAATAATTACTTCAGTTCACATTTTACAATGCAGTGGTATTTTATACTGCCAAAAGAAAACATTTTAAAAAAAATTGTTGTTGCCTATTAAAATTGGCCTACAATAATTTTCAATTCTTTAAATAGAAGTGACTATAATATTCCTGGTATTAAAGGGAAAAAGAAGGAAATCTATTTCAGCGTTTAACTTTTCTAAAATTTAATAATGGTGCAAGTTAGAGTGCTATTTCTGACTGACTGGAAATAGGATTATCCATCATTTGTCAATGCAACTGAAGTGTTGTATCTGAGAAAAATCTTTTTACCTTGTCCTAAAGATGTTTTGAAAACATACAGGGAAATCTTGTGCTAGTACTTGAATGCTCAGAATACTTCTCATCCATTTCGGTTTCTAAATTTCTTTGGTGTACTTATTTAAGCAATTATATTTTTAAGGCATAGCAATTATGTAACAATGTTGTTTTGTGTATATGTTCATACTTTTGTGTTAATACATAAAACTATTTTACTTTAATAATTAAATTCCTATCATTACAAGCCTCAGAAAATATGAAGTTTTTTTTTTTTTTTTTTTGGAAATCAGTAAGAATGTTTTGATATACTTTTTTTAAATGATTCCTCCCATTTTATTATTTATCTGTGTATACATATCCATACATACATATTCCACATGGCATTGACACATAGTACTGAAATTATGGGCTATTAAAATTATGGGAAAAAGCAACTAATGTTTGATGAGATTTTTTTAACTAAGGGGAACATAAGTAGGATTAAGACTCAGTAAAAAAAAAACTATTTGCAATGTCTCCTGCATTGCAGGTGGATTATTTTACAAGCTGAGACAGAAGGGAAGCCCAAGAATACTGGAGTGGGTAGCTGATCCCTTTTCCAGGGGATCATCCTGACCCAGAAATTGAACTAGGGTCTTCTGTATTGCAGGCAGATTCTTTACCAACTGAGCTATCAGAGAAGCCTGTTTTAATCCCAATTACCTTTGAAATCTGTCAGAAGTCTCTTGCTGGCTGTGGTTATCCTCAGCATCATACAGTTTGAAGCCTATGAAATGTTCATTTTCATACAAATATAGAAGAGAGTCAGGGTTTGAGGGGTGCATTCCTTTCCAAAAGTGACTCCTGTGGAAACACTCGGTGGAGAGGCAGCCTTCCTTTAGAGATGTGGGAAAGAACCCAGTGGTGCCTTGTGAGTGCTATAGATGACTGTGGAGGCTGGGCTGTCACTCAGCGTTTAGGACCCTGGGCACAGGACAGTAGTCCCCCTTCTTTTCCGGATTCTTTGTAAGGACTAACCTACTGAGAGGTTAAACCACCAATCAGAATTTGAAATCTCTAAGGGAAACAAAATGGCATGTGGTTTCTTTTCCTTCTACTTTAAAGCCTTGTCATAGCCAGTATTAGAGCCTGTGGCACCGTAAGTTCTGAGGCTTTATAAATAAAGGTAAGAATGCCCTGGGTAAGCTCCTCCTTCTACTCTTGGAGTATGTGAAAATCTTGCTCTTCTTTTTTTTTTTTTTCTTGTTTCAAATGGAGCATTCCACAAAGAACAAAATTCTTCTCTGATAACTCTTATAAAACAGTTTGTGCTTGGCTCTCCAAGGATTAAGAATTGGACACATAATTCTCCATTCAATTCTCTTTTTTTTTAATTTTTTGATATACTTTAATTGAATTTTGAAGTCAATATTCTGTGCACTGGTGAATTAATGGACATGAAAACGTTTCAAGATGTTCCTTGTTTATAGAAGGATAGTTACATGTTTATTACTATAGTTTATTTTACAAATGATTTTTAATATATTTCCCAATTTTATTGTCCAAATAGGTATGGTGAATTAGTGTAGTAAATAATGTATTTTCATGATTAGTATTACTGTAGAGATTATAGATTCAAAATGTGTATATTCAGTACTCATTTCATATTTCAGAGTAATAACATGGCAATTTTAAAAATTATACAATACACAATCATCTGTTACTGAAATTACCACATATCCTATTATAGCTATTGCTACCACATCACTATTTGCTAAGATGAAAGCATTTTAGTATAAATGGAGTTCTATTGAAAGCATTATTGTTTTCAGTAGTGAAGGAATTTTTTTAAAGCTATATTGTTCATTTGTTTTTTCCTAATTTGTTTTACTCTAAAACTCTGTCATTCTTGTTTCTTGGAATTAATATGATGGAACGGAATGAAAATGTGGAGTGTAAGAACCTTAGTTTTTATTCTCATTCCAAATGATTATATTTATAAAAATTGAAAAGCAGTATGATGCGAGCTATCATCTTTTAAATGGCACTAATAAGTCCTCAGGCTTCCCTGATGGCTCAGCAGGTAAAGAATCTGCCTGCAGTACAGGAAATGTGGGTTCAAACCCTGAACCGGGAAGATCCCCTGGATTATAGCATGGCAACCCATTCCAGTATTCTTGCCTGGAGAATTCCCACGGACATAGGTACCTGGTAGGCTAAGTCCAGGTGTTTGCAAAGAGGCGGACACAACTGCAGTGACTGAGCGCACACACACACAGTAAGTTTTCAGTGTTAGTTTCTTTTGATCCTCAAAAGAGGACACTCTGTGATGGAACATCAACAACATAGAAAAACAGGTGATTCCAGCTTGTGTTTGCTCATATAAAAAATGATATAAAGATCCATCTACACAAGAAAATACCTTCATAATACTTCTGGATTCCAGGTCAGAGATTAAAGTACCCATACAGAACAAGAAAAGGTATACTGAAAAGCCTAGGCAGTAGAGTCTCACTCTACCTGAGTCACTTCTCCTCTAAAACCATGCAGCAGGGGTCTAAGAAAGAACTTCCCCATCATGGAGCTCTCCGTGAGAAAAAGAGTGAAAGGAAAAATCCAATCCTCTCATGGACCCAGACTCTCGTCCCATCTCAGAGGTCACCAGTATCAAGATGCTGCTGCTATTAAGTCGCTTCAGTCATGTCCAACTCTGTGCGACCCCATAGATAGCAGTACACCAGGCTCCCCCGTTCCTGGGATTCTCCAGGCAAGAACACTAGAGTGGGTTGCCATTTCCTTCTCCAATGCATGAAAGTGAAAAGTGAAAGTGAAGTTGCTCAGTCGTGTCTGACTCTTAGCGATCCCATGGACTGCAGCCTACCAGGGTCCTCTGTCCATGGGATTTTCCAGGCATGAGTATTGGAGTGGGGTGCCACTGCCTTCTCCAGTATCAGGCTAGCTCTCACAAATCCAGGCTGCAGTCTTGCCCCAGCCAGGTAAACCTATGTAGACCCAGACTTCAGGCCTATTCGAAAACTGGGATGGCACCTGTGGACTAATGTTCCAGGCCTCCAGGCCCACTACAGAACAAGGCCAGCCCCCAGAGACCCTCACATCTTATCTGTCCCAGCGTCAGGCCTGCCACCAGGGGCAGATCCAGGGGTTTAGGACTGCTCCAGTCTCAGCTCAGCTACACTGGACCCTGGCTGAAGGCACACTCTTTCAGGATCTGGCTCTAGACATTTCTTGCTGGACTCCAGTGCCACACCAGCTCACGTAGACCCGGGTTCTTTACTAGCTTATGCAAATGCAGGCTTCAGTCCCACAGCATGAACCAAGTGACCAGGGCTGACCACCAATGGACCATAACATCAAGACTACTCACAGTGCCTGCCTCACAGAATCTCTGGCTGCACTGATTAGAGAAGCCTTCTCTTGCCAAGGCCAGTCGAAAAGATGGAAGAAGTGACTATTATTTCAAAAGTACACACACTACCAAAATGCTATACGGATCATGAAAGCTTGAAACACACCAAAGGAAGAACCAAAGGAAGAAAAAGCACCAATAGCTGACTCTAAAGAAGTAGAGATCTATTGCCCGACAAAGAAATCAAAATAGTTTAAGGAAGTAACTACTTGGAAATAGCAGAAAAATGAATAAAATGTGAAGTTCAAAACCTTCTCCAGGGGATCTTCCCAACCCAGGGATCAAACCCAGGTCTCCCATATTGCAGGCAGATTCTTTACCAGCTGAGCCACCAGGAATTTCTAAAAGAAGAGACAGAAACTACAAAAAGGAATGAAACAAATTCTATCAAATTTTGAAGGAAAGGAATCAAATTGTATTGGAAATACAACAGCTGAATAAAGCTACTTAAATAAAGAGCTTCAACATAAGAATCAACCAGGGGAAAGGATCAGTGAGCTCAAAGACAGAGCATTTGAAATTACCCAGTCAGAAGAACAACAACAAAAGTGAAAGCATGAAAAAAGTCTATGGGACTGATGGCAACATAACAGTCAAACCAATAAACACACTGTGAGTTCCAGAGGAGAAGAGAATAGAAAGGGATGGAAAACATAAAGAAATAATGACAAAACTTCCTAAATCTGGGGAGAAAAATGAGCATCAAGAATTCTGTGAAACACAAAGAAATCCAAGTAAACTGAATGTAAATAAGTCTTCACAAAACTGCTTTTTAATCATTTATCAAAAGTTAAGTTGAAGAGGGAACTGACTAGTAAGAGACAAAAGACCAATACATATTAAAAAAAAAAAAATCTTCTGTAAGACTATAAGTGGATTTTTCAGTAGAAATTTTGCAGGCTATGAGAGAGTGATATAATATAAACAGAAAACTAAACAGAAAACTGCCAACCAAGAATACCATAGCCAGAAAGTCTGTCCTTCAGAAATGGATGAGATATAAGATTTTTTCTAAAAAACAAAGGAAAAGGGAGTACCTCACCACTTGAGACAAGAAACTAAAATGAGTTCTTCCAGGGAAAACAAAGGATGTTAATTAAGTGCATGAAAATTAAAAAAAAAAATGGGCAAAAGAAAATATCCAGAATACTCTAATACTATTATGGTGGTGTGCAAATTACCACTAGCCATAAAAGTTAAAAGATATTAAAATTAATTATAGCTGCTATAACTTGTTAATGGATACAAACTATAGAAAGACACAACTTATGACAAAATGATCAGAGGAAGTAAAATAATGGGGTTTCTGTACATGGTCAAAGTGAAATTGTATCAGCTTAAAGCAGGCTGTTGTATGAATAAGATGTTATATATAAACCTCATATATAAACTGATAAAACAAAAAGATAAAGAGGAATCACAGCACAGTATTCCAAAAACTCATCAAATTCTAAAGACAGAGCACTAGAGAGGGTGGGGAAAAAAATAAACTACAGAATATTCAGAAACAGTGAAAAAAATGGTGATAGTGCATCCTTACCTATTAGTAATTACTTTAAAAGCAATTTGGATTACATTCTACAACTGGGTGTTTGAATGGATTCAACTACATGCTCCCCAGGAGAGTGTCAATTTAGCTTTAAGGATATATACAAACTGGAGGTATTAAGGACATATACCACTTGGAAGTAAAGTGATAGAAAAAGATATTCGAAGTAAATTGTAACCAAAAGAGTAGGAGTGGCTATATTTTTATCAGATAAAACAGATGTTCTTTCAAAAACTGTCACAACAAAGAAGGTCATGCAATGCTATGCTAAGTCACTTCAGTTGTGTCCACCTCTGCACAACCCCATAAACGGCAGCCCACCAGGCTCCCCAGTCTCTGGGATTCTCCAGGCAAGAACACTGGAGTGGGTTGCCATTTCCTTCACCAGTGCATGAAAGTGAAAAGTGAAAGTGAAGTCGTTCAGTCGTGTCCAACTCCTAGCGACCCCATGAACTGCAGCCTATCAGGCTCCTCCGTCCATGGGATTTTCCAGGCAAGAGTACTGGAGTGGGGTGCCATTGCCTTCTCCAAGAAGGTCATGAAGTACGATAAAGGGGACAAATCAAGAGGATTTGAGTTGGACTGTGAAGAAGGCTGAGCACCAAAGAATTGCTGCTTTTGAACTGTGGTGTTGGAGAAGATCTTGAGAGTCCCTTGGACTGCAAGGAGATCCAACCAGTCCATTCTGAAGGAGATCAGCCCTGGGATTTCTTTGGAAGGAATTATGCTAAAGCTGAAACCCAGTACTTTGGCCACCTCACGCAAAGAATTGAATCATTGGAAAAGACTCTGATGCTGGGAGGGATTGGGGGCAGGAGGAGAAGGGGACGACAGAGGATGAGATGGCTGGATGACATCACTGACTCCATGGACGTGAGTCTGGGTGAACTCCGGGAGTTGGTAATGGACAGGGAGGCCTGGTGTACTACAATTCATGGGGTCGCAAAGAGTCAGACATGACTAAGTGACTGAACTGAACTGAACTGGTATATATTAATTGGAGAAGGAAATGGCAACCCACTCCAGTATTCTTGCCTGGAGAATCCCAGAGACAGAGGAGCCTGGTGGGCGGCCATCTATGAGGTCGCACAGAGTCGGACATGACTGAAGTGACTTAGCGGCAGCAGCAGCAGCATATATATAAACATCCAAGATCACAGCCTCCAAATATAGAAAGTAAATAGCAGCAAGAGTAAAGGAAGAAACAGATAGAAACAAAATAATAGTATGAAACCACAATACCCCACTTTAAGAAATGGAGATACTGTTCAGACAGAAAAAAAAAAAAAAACCAGTATATTAAACAGCATTATATATATATATCAGTGGACTTAAAATATTTTTATAGAACATTCCGTCAAACAGCAGCTGAACACACACGTTTAAGAGCACATAAAATATTCTCTAGAATAGATCATTTTGGGGAGCAACAAAATAAGTTTTGGGAAATTTAAGGCAAATGAATCACATCGAGTTTATTTTATGAGCACAATGGAGTGAAACTTAGAAACCAGTAACAAAAAATGAAAAACTCACATATATAGAAATTATATATCTGAGTAATTACAACACATTCCTGAATGATCAATGAGTTAAAAAAGACATAAGATCAGATCAGATCAGTCGCTCAGTCATGTCCTACTCTTTGCGACCCTATGGACTGTATCCCACCAGGCTCCTCTGTTCATGGGATTCTCCAGGCAAGAATACTAGAGTGGGTTGCCATGCCCTCCTCCAGGGGATCTTCCTGATCCAGGGACCAAACCCATATGTCTTGTGTCTCCTGCAACAGCAGGCAGGTTCTTCACCACTAGTGCCTAATGCAATCTGAAAAAGGAAATTTATAGTAATATAGTGGCTATGTGTTTTTTAAAAAAAGTCTCAAATGGAAGAGTAATTATATGATGTGGTGGAAGTGCTAGCTAATTCTAAGGTGGCAATCACCATGCAATATGTAAGTGTATTAAATCAAAACATGGTGCACCTAAAACTCATATGATGATATCTGTCAATTATAGCTTAAAAATGTTTGCAAGAGTGCTACCCAATTGGTCATCATGTCGACAAGGTAATTTCAGGGAATGGGTGTTATAGCCAATCTGTAATGAGTATAGAGAATTGTTTTAAATCAAATATAATAAATATCCTTGCAAAACTGAAAAACAAAATAATTAAATGCTAAATTCACCATCTAGAAGAAGTGGAGACATTCTTAGAAACAATAAATATGATATATAATGTTAACATAATGAAAGATGAAAATCTCAATCTGAATATATGCAAAAATGCATTGAACAAAATTTGACATCTATACATGACAAAAAACCCTCAATATGGGCAGGAGGGGTAAGAAGGAGGAATAGGTAGATTTGAGTGAGTTTCAGGGCTTTGAAAATACTCTGTATGAGATAATGATGTACACCTGATATACATATGACCAATCTCATAAAACGTGTAACACAGATTGAACCCTAATATAAACTATGAACTTTGGGTGAAGGTGATGTTTCAATGTAGAGTCATCAATTCTAACACAAATTTTACTCAAGTTTGTAATGCTGATAATGGGGGGATCTAAGCATGTGTGAGGACAGGGAATTTATGTGAAATCTCTGGATATTCTTCTCAACTTTGCTTAAGCCTAACATTACTCTAAAAAGTAAAGTCTTTTAAAATCTTCCAGCTGTAAAGTAAGTCATAAGGATGTAATGTAAAAATAGCAAAGATTTTTAAAGACATTGTAACAACTTTATTTGGTGACAAATTATCCCTGGTTTTATCAGTTTGATAATTTAATAATATAAATTATCAAATCACTATGTTACACACTTGAAAACCAATGCAATGAAAACAAATTTCAACAAATAAAACATTGAAGCAATATACCTCAACATAATAAAGGCCATATATGAAAATCCTTCAGCTAACATCATACTCAACAGTGAAAAGGTGAAAGCTTTTCCTGTGAGATGAGGGATAAATCAAGGATGCCCAATCTCACCACTTGTATGCAACAAAGTTCTGAAGTCCTAGCCTGAGCAATTAAATAAGAAAAAGGCATCTGGAATAAAAATGAAGAAGTAAAGTAGACTCTGTTTGCAGATGGCCTCTATAGAAAACCCTAAGACTCCATGAAAAAAAAAAAATTGGTACTAATAAAAGACTCATTAATACTACAGGTTACAAAAATAAACACATAAAAATCAGCTGCTGTTCTATTCACTAACAATAAACTATAAAAGAAAGCAATCCTATTTGCAATAGCATTAAAAATATTCAGAATAAAGTTAATCAAGATAATGAAGTGTCTTTATACTGAAAACTAAAATAAAATGATGAAAGGGGGAGGAACAAGATGGTGGAGGAGTAGGTGGACATAGAGTACATCTCTCTCCATGGATACATCAGGAATACACCTTCAGACACAGAAGTGCTTGCAGACCACCAGCTGAGAGCAGACAGGAGTACCTGACCACTAGAAAAGAATATTGGAGAAGGCAATGGCACCCCACTCCAGTACTCTTGCCTGGAAAATCCCATGGGCAGAGGAGCCTGGTAGGCTGCAGTCCATGGGGTCACGAGGAGGCGGACACACGACTGAGCGACTTCACTTTCACTTTTCACTTTCATGCATTGGAGAGGGAAATGGCAACCCACTCCAGTGTTCTTGCTTGGAGAATCCCGGGGATGGGGGAGCCTGGTGGGCTGCCGTCTATGGGGTTGCACAGAGTCGGACATAACTGAAGCGACTTAGCAGCAGCAGCAGCAGCAGCAGAAAAGAATATATAAAAGCAGGCAAAACTTGGTAGGGTGAAGGAACTAGGGGAGGAAACAGGAGTGTTAGTAGGGCTGTACCTGCCCTCGGGGGTTGCGAAAGTGAAGCAGGGGTCTGATCCCCACATGGGGACAACTGTCTCGGTAAGAGGAAAAATTGATGAAAGAAATTGAAAAAGACATGAACGGGAAGAAATTTCATGTTCACTAATTAGAAAAATTAATATTATTTAAATGTCTATACTACACAAAGCAATATACTGGTACAGTGCAATCCCTATCAAATTTCCAGTGATATTTTCTCACAGAAGTAGAAACCATTTTCAAGTGAGTTGGCAGAAGAGGAGGTGATAAGATGGCTGAATTTTACATATCCGACTCTTTGCAAACCCATGGATTAGCCTACCATGCTCCTCCGTCCATGGAATTTTCCAGGGAAAAGTACTGGAGTGGGTTGCCATTTCCTTCTCCAGGGGATCTTCCTGACCCAGGGATCAAACCCGGGTCTTCCGCATTGCAGGCAGATGCTTTACCATCTGAGCCACAAGGGAAGCCCCATATATCATAGAGTTAGTTTAAATAGATATGCTGACAGATTGGTTATGAGCTGTAAGAAAAGGAGGTTAAAATACATGATAACATGGTTTTAAGTCAGATGTAGAATTTTAAATTCTCTATCAGATAGTCCAATAGAGACAGTGAACATCAAGTTTATTTTGTAAATCTGCAGATCAACATAAAGGTCTAGTCTGAGACGCTATTTTAGGTTTCAGGAGTCTACCTATGGTGTTTGAGTCATAGAACAAATGAAATCACAAAGCAAGTATGTGAAGAGAAAAGGTAAACAGTGAAATTAACCACTTTAAAGCTTAAGGATCAGAGAGATGAGATGTAAACCAGCAAAGTGAACAACAACAACCAAAAAAAAAACAGCTTAGTAAATCAGAAGGAAAACTGGATCAGCCATTTTCCTTCTCATCTTTGTTTTCCTTTATTTGTATAAATAAGAAGCCTACCTAATTGAATAGCAACATTGTGTTTTATAAACAAATTTTTAAATGCATAAGAGTGCTTTAAAAACTTAGATATTAGATATTCATCTTGTTTTATACTGCATGTTTGTGCCAACTGCTTTGTTATTTCACAATCGTCTTTTCTGTGACACCACAGGTATTGATCTGCATTTAGTAAACCTGGCATGACCGCTCCAGAGACTTCAGTTCAAGACTCTTGTCTCATCTGGAAAATATGTCTAGGTTGGCAGAAACAAATCTTAATGTAGATATTCAGGAGATCTCAGCTACAATGGCACAGAGAAGGTTGAAAATGACAGGACATGGTTTGTCATTGGAAGTGGTTCCAAAAGAGTGAAGTTAATAAAACAGAGGGCAGACACTCAATCAGGCAGCTGTCTCAGATCAGCTAGAAAATGGTCTTGACAGACAAAGCTATATAACAGTTGCCAGATGTTTGACACCTAAATATTAAAGTGGGTGTCAACAATGACTTTCTTGACTCATAGGGATTCTACACAAGATGATAGTGCAAACTTTCAGGAGTGGAATCATAGGGGCTTAAAGTTGAGAGTAACTTGAGAACTGACAGTGATTAGTTTAACCCAATATATCACTTTTTTTCATGATATACCTGTCTAATGGTTCAGTGCTGATAAAACAGACCCAGACCTGTAGATCTCAATATCTTGCCAAGCATATTACAATAGTTGGAGACAACTTTATATCAATGATATTTTGAGATATTTCTAAGCTATTTTGGCAGGTCGGATATATTAGCAAATATTTTTTCTTCCACAATGGCAAATCATACAAAGAAAACCAATGATTAATACACTCATAGGGAAAAAAGAAGAAAGAAAGCATAATCTAAAGAAATTAATTTTTAACCTGGCAACCAAAAAAAAAAAAATACGCTATTACTATGAAGAGTGCTAAGAGGTAGTGATACAAAGACTCAGAAGCTTGACCTCTAGGCAAATGTGGGCTCTAAGAGAGCCTTAAATGATTACCACCCCCTGGTATTCGGTAAAGTTCCTTGAGTAAGGGGTGTACTTACCAGATTGTTTCTAAAAATAAAACAAGCTAAAGGTTATGAGGTATCTTAATAGTAGGTTATAAATAGGCTTTGGCTTTCATCCTGGGTCCTATGTGTGTGTGTGTCTTTTTCATAGAGTAAGAAACATGCTGCATTATGAACAGCTCTATGGAGAGGCCCGAATGACAGTGAGGAACTGAGGCTATCAGCCCAACAGAACATGAATTGAAAACCACCAGCAACTACGTGAGTGAGTTTAGAAGTGAAACTTTAGCCTAAGTCTTTATGTTTTTTTAAGGTATGCATGCACGCTCAGTCACTGTCATGCATGGACTGTAGACAGACCCCATGGACTGTAGCTCCTTTGGCTCCTGTGTCCATGTGACTTCCCAGGCACAAGAATACCGGAGTGGGTTGCCATTTCCTTCTCCAGAGGATCTTCCCATCCCAGGGGTCAAACTGGGGTTTCCTGCATTGCAGGCGGATTCTTTACCACTGAGCCACCAGGGAATCCCCAGGTGAACAAGATTAAAAGTGAAACTTTGGCCTAAGTCTTTTAATGACTACTACTTGGATGATTTACTTTGACTATAATCTGATGAGAAACAAGGAGGAAAAAACACTCAGTTAAGTTGCACCTGGATTCCTGACCCATAGAAAACTGAAATAAAAATATTTGCTGCTTTAAATTGCTAAGTTGGAAGATAATTTGTTACAGAGAAATAGGTAACTAGTACACCTGCAGATCTGGAAAGTTGTGCTCACTCCTGAGACAGGCAAATAGACAGAGAAGCACCAGGTAGACAAAGGAAAGACCCATGTGCCAGATATTATGTGGTGGGGAAGCGGCTGCACGGATCATATATGGACTCAGAAGCTATAAATTATCCTGTATGAAAATGAAATATATTTTTCATCTTCAATAAGGCAAGTGCAAAGAATATAAAAAGATAAATCTATATTTCAAAAGATCACATACCAAAATTATTGATACCTCCTTTCATCACACATTCCAGTCTGAATCAATATTTTTGGAAGAATAGAAAGAAACTGTTCACCAATTTAACTGTGGACAAGTATGGGAACTGACAATCTCTCAGTTATGGTGAAAAAAAAGTCAAGATTTTATTCATCCCTATCAGAGACAAGCCACCTAAACCACACAGTGCACCCAATTTTCCATCATCACTAAGCATAAAAAGACCTTATTTAAAAAGCTAAAAATAGAAACAGAGATGGAGAGTCTAAATAGACAACTTTCCTTTGAACACAAGGTTATTAAAGAATTACACTCAAAGAAAGCACAAGGACAGAAAGTTTCTCAGCGAATTTCGACCAAATGTTTAATGTCAGATACTTCAACTGCATTATTAATTACTCCAGAGCAGTGAAAGTTAAAGCAAACTCCCCACTTTTTATAAAACAAGCATAACATCGATGTCAAAACATGGTAAACATAGTATAAATGAAAAACATACCAAAATCACTTAATATCTAATACAGAAATAATAAATGTCAAAAGCTATATACAACACATTAAGAAAATAGTGCACTATGGGTATGATTTACTCCAAGAATTTAAGATTATTTCAATTTTAAAAATCTATTAAAATCTTACACCACATGAATAAATCTAGAGATAAAAGCCATACACTTATTTCCACAGATGCTGAAAAGCTTTGAAAATACTCAGCATTAATTTCTAATATATGCATTCTGGAAAATAGAAATTTACAAATATTGTCTTAAAATTATTATACACATGCACTTGCACATAAAGATGATTTTTAGACCTGAAATCATCATTTCACTAAATGAAGAAACAGTAGAAGACTAGATCTTCCAGATCAGAAACAAGGTAAGGATCAGCCATCTCTACTACCTCCCAGCATTGCACAGAAGACATTGGACAATGCAATAAAAAGAAGCTAATCTGAATCACATGAAATGGTGAATGTCAAATTTTATCTACTTCCAAATGATCAGACTGGTAACCTGAAAATTCCAAAGGAATCGATGATAAAACTAATAAAAACATTGAAAAAAAAAGTTTAATAGGATAAAATTTAACAAAAAATACCTTATGTATCTAATAAATATATTTAGAAGGGTTAATGTAAAAATAATATATACAATGGTAGCAAAAAAATAATCTGGAGTTACTAAGAAACCGTGTAAAACCTGTATGTGTCAGTATCAGTTTAGTCTCTCAGTCATGTCCAACTCTGTGACTCCATCAACTGCAGCACGTTATGCTTCCCTGTCCATCACCAACTCCCAGAGTTTGCTCAACCTCATGTCCATCAAGCCGGTGAGATCATCCAACCATCTCATCCTCTGTTGTCCCCTTCTCCTTCTGCCTTCAGTCTTTCCCAACATCAGGGTATTTTCAAATGAGTCAGTTCTTTGAATCAGGTGGACAATGTATTGGAGTTTCAGCTGCAGCCATCAGTCCTTCCAATGAATATTCAGGACTGATTTCCTTTAGGATGGACTAGTTTGATCTCCTTGCAGTCCAAGGGACTCTCAAGAGTCTTCTCCAGCACCACAGTTCAAAAGCATCAGTTCTTTGGCGCTCAGCTTTCTTTATGATCCAACTCTCACATGCACATAAGACTACTGGAAAAAACATAGCTTTTACTAGATGGACAGCAAAGTAATGTCTCTGCTTTTCAATATGTTGTCTAGGTTGGTCATAACTTTCCTTGCAAGGAGCAAGCGAGCAAGTGTCTTTTAAATTCATGGCTGCAGTCACCTTTTGCACTGATTTTTGAGCCCAAGAAAATTAAGTGTCTCATTGTTTCCACTGTTTCTCCATCTATTTGCCATGAAGTGATGGGACCAGATGCCATGATCTCTGTTTTCTGAAGGTTGAGCTTTAAGCCAACTTTTTCACTCTCCTCTTTCACCTTCATCAAGAGGCTCTTTAGTTCTTCTTTACTTTTTGCCATAAGGGTAGTATCATCTGCATATCTGAGGTTATTGACATTTCTCCCAGCAATCTTGATTCCAGCTTGTGCTTTGTCCAGCCCAGGGTTTCTCATGATGTATTCTGCATATAAGTCAAACAAGCAGGGTGACAATATACAGCCTTGATGTACTCCTCTTCCTATTTGGAACCAGTCTGCTTTTCCATGTCCAGTTCTAACCGTTGTTTCCTGACCTGCTTACAGATTTCTCAAGAGGCCGGTCAGGTGGTCTGATATTCCCATCTCTTCAAAATTTTTCCACAGTTTGTTGTGATCCACAGAGTCAAAGGCTTTGGCATAGTCAGTAAAGCAGAAATAGATGTTTTTCTGGAACTCTCTTGCTTCTTCAATGATCCATTGGATGTTGGCAATTTGATCTCTGGTTCCTCTGTCTTTTCAAAAACTAGTTTGAACATCTAGAAATTCATGGACCATGTTCTGTTGACATTTGAACATTAAAATATGCTATAAAAAGCTCTATAACATCATGATTATGGTTTTAGAAAAATGGGATAGGGAAGCATAAATAAATTCAAGTGCATGTGTAAATTTAGTATATATTGTCACCCTGCTTATTTATCTTATATGCAAAGTACATCATGAGAAATGCTGGGCTGGAAGAAACACAAGCTGGAATCAAGAGTGCCAGGAGAAATATCAATAACCTCAGATATGCAAATGACACCACTCTTATGGCAGAAAGTGAAGAGGAACTAAAAAGCCTCTTGATGAAAGTGAAAGAGGAGAGTGAAAAAGTTGGCTTAAAGATCAATATTAAGAAAACTAAGATCATGGCATCTGGTCCTATCACTTCATGGGAAATAGATGGGGAAACAGTAGAAACAGTGTCAGACTTTATTTTTCTGGGCTCCAAAATCACTGCAGATGGTGACTGCAGCCATCAAATTAAAAGACACTTACTCCTTGGAAGGAATGTTAAGACCAACCTAGATAGCATATTCAGAAGCAGAGACATTACTTTGCCAAAAAAGGTCCATCTAGTCAAGGCTATGGTTTTTCCAGTAGTCATGTATGGATGTGAGAGTTGGACTGTGAAGAAAGCTAAGCACTGAAGAATTGATGCTTTTGAACTGTGGTGTTGGAGAAGACTCTTGTGAGTCCCTTGGACTGCAAACAGATCCAACCAGTCCATACTAAAGGAAATCAGTCTTGAGTGTTCTTTGGAAGGACTGATGCTGAAGCTGAAACTCCAGTACTTTGGCCACCTCATGCGAAGAGTTGACTCATTGGAAAAGACTCTGATGCTGGGAGGGATTGGGGGCAGGAGGAGAAGGGGATGACAGAGGATGAGATGGCTGGGTGGCATCACAGACTGTATGGATGTCAGTCTGAGTGAATTCCGGGAGTTGGTGATGGACAGGAAGGCTTGGCGTGCTGCAATTCATGGGGTCGCAGAGTCGGACACGACTGAGCGACTGAAATGAACTGAACTCAAGGTAAGGTGAAGTCTCTCAGTCGTGTCCGACTCTCTGCGACCCCACAGACTGTTGCCTACCAGGCTCTTCCATCCATGGGATTTTCCAGGCAATAGTACTGGAGTGGATTGCCATTTCCTTCTCCAGGGGATCTTCCCGACCCAGGGATTGAACCCACATCTCCCGCATTGTAGGCAGACGCTTTACCGTCTGAGCCACCAGGGAAGTCTATTGATAAGAGAGAGAAATATAAAAACACAAAGCCATAGGGAAAAAAGTTTAAGCTTAGTTGACTCTGGGAATGGCTTTTCAACTTATGATTCAGAATGCGAGACAAAAAATTCTGAAATCTGAGTACATACTTTTTTCAACACCACCATAACAAAGTCAGTACAGAAATAATAAAGTAGGAGATACATGCACTTTTGGTCCATAATGACTCCACTTTACCTTAAGATATAGCCTCCATCTGTTAAGGTTTACTTATTTGAGTTTCTGAAAAGCCATGAGGGATTTCTAAATGATAGCTGCAGGACTGTTTTGGATGATCCATTAGGTTAACAAAGTTCACTTCTCTGAAAGCTGACTCAATTTTAAAATCAAGAATGGAAGTTTAATTTTTCAAAATTTTTTTTATTCATCACTTGACATGTTTTTCATAATTACGTGTATAATAGAATATATTAATTTTAAAATCTAAAAAACTAATATGGTGGTTTTAGCCTCAAGGTAATGTTGTCTCAAAAATAAGTAAGTTTTCCTATTTGGGGGAAGAAAATTTAAATAATTGTCAATATTTATTGTTTAACCAATTAACAGAATTCGTTGGTGAAACTACCTGAACTGGAGTTTATTATGAAAGTTTTAATGAGCTCATTTCACCTACATAGTTTTAATAAGTTTATTAAGTTACTTTTTCTTGAGTTTTATATTTTGTACTACAGCAACTGGCTTCCTTGTAGATCAGACAGTAAAGAATCCTCCTGCAATGCAGGAGACCCTAGTTCAATCCCTGGTTCCAGAAGATCCTCTGGAGGAGGGAACAGCAATCCACTCCAGTGTTCTTGGCTGGAAAATCCCAAAGAAAGAGGAGCCTGGCAGGCTTCAGTCCATGGGGTCGCAAAGGGTCAGATGCTACTGAGCAACTAACATTACACTAAAGGAACCCCAAATTCATAAATATAGATGCTTATATAAAAACTGAAATTAAAAAAAAAAAAACTGAAATTAAGTTTCTCACCTATAGCCCTGAGAAAAAGAAACCTTACCTCCCTAATGTAATAAAATTCTTTGGAATATAAAGGATTGGGGCTTCCCTGGTGGCTCAGACAGTAAAGAATCTGCCTGCAATGCAGATCTCCTGGATCTGGAAGATCCCCCTGGAGAAGGCAATGGCTACCCACTCAAGTATTCTTTCCTGGAGAATTCCATGGACAGAGGAGCCTGGTGGGCTACAGTCCATGGGGTCTCAAAGAGTCCGACAGGACTGAAAGCCTAACACTGTATACATCTTTATTCTAGGTTGTACCCCCCTTTGAAATTAAAGATACAGATCTGGAAATGCCTATCAATAACTTAAGTTAACTGCTTAACTTTCAAGAACTTTTCTTTAACCCAAGTTCCAGTTTTATTTGATCAGAAACTTTAACCATGCAGAAACAAACAAAAATATATATTCTCTATGTTCCCACAGATTTCATATATTCAGTCTTTAAAATTTCTTTTGTCTGCATAATATCCATTCTCAGGTTTTTGAATTCCAAGAACCCTTAAGTCTCCATTCATTCCATTTCCATACTTTTGCCTATTTTCCAAACTGGGTATTTTCTGTCATCTTAGCTCATGCTTACTTAGTAATCTCTATTTTGCTATTAAGCCCATCAACAGAAATTTTTATCTTAGTTGTTCTATTTTTCATTTCTAAAATTTCCATTTGGCAGTATATTATATATTCTATTTTCCTCCTGAGAATTTCTCTCTCTCCATTATCCTAGGAGTGTTTTGCTTTACCTCTTTGCATATTATAATTCATCTTAATATTCTTTTATAATTCCAACATCTTGTTCATTTGTGTTTGGCATCTGTTGATTATCTTTCCCCAGAGAATTTGTTAGACTTTGTTTCTGTCTGTTCTGTAATGTCAGATGATAAATTGAACATTTTCAATTATTATCAGAACATGGTTCTTATTTAAATTCTAGAGAGAAGAGTATGGCTTTATTTTTTGTTTTTAATTTGATTTTCTTGTTTTAGCAGAAAATCAATCCTTTTAAATTTTTACACTATATGTTCCAACCCACTTTCTGTGCACTTTGGTTCTAGTGTCAGTTCAACTGAATGACCTTTCAGTGCTATTTCAACCTTTCCTGCATGTGCTCCACCCAGGAGCCAGTCTAAATGTCAGTTCATTCCTCAAATACTTAGATATGGTGCTTAAAAATTTATGTTCTAAAATGTACAAATTAGAAGTGAACCCATGCATTTACAAAGATTTTTCTGCCATCCCATTCTCAACAATCCCTTCCTTTGTTCTCTCCTCAATGCTTTCCTAACAGCAGCTCTTCACAGTTCTCAATAGAGAGCTTAAGTTTAATATCCCTATGTGCTGCACATTCCCCATGACTATTTGTCTTTAGGACTAAATGGCAAAAAAATAAAGAAATAGCAATAGGAAATAGCCCTATCCTCTTTGTGGTTCAATGCCTTTGGAAAGATAAAATAAGGATTCCTTCCTCTTATCATTTTATATGCTAGAACATATACTGTTTCACTCTTCCTGCCACTGGATTTCAAGTTCAAAAATGTAGCTTGAAGGAATAAGATTGAGACTTAAAAAAAAAAAAAAAGCTAAGGGATTTTGTCCACTTTTAAAGTTTCATGGCAGCCTTCTTTTATACTTCTTGAACCAGAAAAAAAAAAAAAAGTATTTCATTTGAAAACCTCTGTCTGTGCTCAGTGTGCAGCTTAAGGATCTGTATTGCCGTTGTGTCTAGGTTAGAAGACATGGGAAAGGAAAAAAAGGCTCCTGTAATTTACCATGGGTCATGCATTGTCTGAGTTTCAGCTTTCTTCCCAACCTGCCTACTGCAATTTAGTTCTCAGAGTTCCCAGATAGCTGCTGCATGTATTTCTTCAGGATTTTCAGTTGTGTTCAGTGACAGAGCAAGGTAAAGTATGATTACCTCATTATAACCAGAACTTGAAATACACTTTATTTTTCTCAAATGTACTCACTCAATTTATATTCATTATGTGATTTTTAAGAAAAATAGTAGATATTATTATATTCTAGCTCAAATTCCCTTTTTTTTTTTCAACCTTTTTAATTCTCACTAAGAATAAAGGGAGCACAAGGAAACAACACAGGTATCAGTTTCATATTTCCAAGTCCCCTTCCTCTGAACATCATGGCAACTATGTTTGTAAAACAAAAATCCCAAAGATAATATCAAAGATAGTATCAAAATTAGATGAAAATGTACTCCAACCACCCTCACAATTGGAAATTTGGCCAAATTATAAATAGCAGAAGAGCTGTACGTTATCACCCATGTAAAGGAGGAAAATTCAGAAGGACAAAATGACTTCTGATGCTCTGATGAGGTAGAAACTCCCCAAATTGTCATGAGGTACTAACTAGGAAGTTCTGTACTCTCATCTGCCAATAGGCACCAAATCTGGTTCTCTAATTACTGTTTTCTCCTCAAAGCAACCAATACTCCTGGAAATTATGTTGGAATCCTTTCTGAGAGCAGCACACGTATCAGATGAGTCTACCAAGCCTCTTAACACTAGAAAAAGAAGCTGCCACTATGTGCACTTTTGTTGGCAGGACTTAGGCAGCAATTCAACACCTAATGGCCAATGGGTAATTGATGACAATAGCCACAAAAAACTACAACACATCACGTGTGTTAAAATCAATGAATTCAATGATACAGAGAGACAACAACATATTGATCAATTTTTAAAGGAATCTATGAAAAGGATATCAACTCATTTTTAAAACTAACCATCTTATAGGGAAAAATTAACTATTTAACATATTTTTTTTTCACAAGGTAACTAAATTATACACAATTAAAGAAACTTTTTTCTAAAGGAACATCAAATATTAAAGAAGAATATTAGAATATCATAAATTACATACTGTGAATAAACTGATCAGGCGATTAATATTAGAAACTAGAAACATCAAGAAAGTGGAGACAGAGGCTAGCACTTTCTTCATGAGAATACCCAGATTTACCTGTGAAATATTTTTGCAACTGTATTTAAAGTAAATTCTTAGAATTACTAACAACTTATAGCAAATAAAGAGCATAAAATTACATTAACATAAATGCAATCAGCAAAATGTAGACTGTGAGGAACTCTACAAGGAAAAAGGACTCAAGTTTCTTCAACAAATAAACTACAAAGACAATGAGGAAAGATAAAAATTGAATCCTCAATTTTTAAAAAAATAATTTAGACTTATTAACAGATTATAATACATAAGACATCAACTATATTTTGGATTGCAATTTAACAGTTAAAATGTATTATGAAACATAAACATAGTAAGTCATATGATATTTGGGATCAACCTCAAAGCCATCCAACAATACATAAGGTAAGGATGTGGTGGTGGCTATACAGATGAAATAAAGTTGAACATGAATTAAAGGTTGTTGAAATTAGTGAGGGGTACATGGGCACTGATAGTATTATTGATTCTCTTTATATATATGTATTTTTCTGTGAACAGTTTTTTAAAAAGAAAGTTCAACATGTGAGGGTAATTCCTGATACAATTAACCAGAATTAAACCCAAAGTAATGTGGACCCAGATATGTTTATGATTAAAAATTCTCTTTACAAGTTTTTTTAATCTAGTATGATATTAACTCTTGTCATTCATTTCTATACTACAAAATACATAACCTGATCTAAGATTACTGATTCTCAGTAAATTTTAGGTGTAAGATCTTTAATGAGTGTCAAGGTTTTCTTGACAATAAAGAAAAATTATAATCATTCACTAGTATGCTAAAGACTCAGAGAAAATGAGAGACCTCATAAAAGAGCTTATTTACATTTATTTTATGTGAATGCAAACTTCCTTTCATTTAAATACATCATCACTTTATAATAGCATTTTAAGTTCACAGTTCTAACCAGAATCATTTAAACCTGGTCTCTTCATCATTCCAGTATGAGTAAATGCAATCATAACTGAATAAGAATAAACATACCTATTTCTTAAATGCATATCTTAATTAATTGCTGTCTCTTTCTAGGTTTCTCTCATTTTAAAAGGCAATAGTCCATAAAAGAATCCATATGTAAACTCTCTGTCACTCATACAACAACTCAGTTTCACCATACTTTAAACAATGGCTTTGTTGGCAAAAACTGCAGGACTCTATTGACCAGAGCTCTGGAAGCAAAAACAAGCATACATTCCATAGCAGTTTAAGTTTTTTCTATTTGGTTGTGTTTACACAGCAATACATTTTACTCATTGACATGGTTAAATAAAATACCTAGTTTCAATGACCAATGTATCTAATGCTAAAGCGAACTGAAAAGCTTAAATTCCTTATTTCCTGACTACACGCAACACAGTTCACTGAAGACCATTTGTTGAAAGCCTGTATCTGATATCATTTCCGTTATTACTTATATCTATTCATATAGATTTTGCATTTGTCTCTATGCTGATTTTTAAAACACACTGGCTCTCTCATTAAGAAGTACAAAAGCACTTGAGTTTTCTATATCTGAACATATATTATTAATTAGCAGCCCATTCAACAACTTTAAGGTCCTGAAAACCTTATGTTCTCAGATTTTTGTGATTGGCCAAGTTTAGTTGTGACTAACAAGAATTCTATTTTTGTATTATTTTGCTTTGTGTCTACAGTCAGGAATCAAACATTGCCTAAATTAACCCAAGCTGACTTGAAATATTGCTGCTGATTTCATCTACTTATGTCATCTCATTGTCCATTACTTCTGCCTCTTGTTAATATTTAACTTATTTGTCTCTTCATCCCTACCCTGAAGTGGTACCCAGATTTCATTCTGTGATTTTTTTCCCTTTTCAAATTATAGACTCTAGAGAATTCTAAAAGTACATAATGCCGGAGTCCAGCTCCAGCAGCCAGGGAATCAGCCTGAAGGGGTGAGCCCAGCTCCAGCAGCCAGGGAATCAGCCTGAAGGGGTGAGCGGTGTTGCGGGGGATGATGTAGCCTTTGACTCAAAGTATGGGAGGGACTACATGTTTATTTCAAGCTTCAGGTTTTCTTTTATACTTTGATAAAAGCATTAAGTCCGAGGTTTGATATTTTTAGTTTCCCCCACCCAGATTTACTGTCTCCAGAAATGATTGTTGCCCTACAAATAGAGTTCCTGCTTCAGCAATTCTCTCAGAATTGGCTTTACTATCTATTATGTACTTCCTCTTATGTGTCCTATACTAAACTTGTGATTACATTGTAACTCATGCTACATTCCTCAGTTTATTTTTTATCTTTGTAAAATCCTGTTTGCCCCTAGCATCTTAAGATCACTATCTCCTAAAAAGTCTTCTAGCTATTCTTAATTATTCCTAAACCCTAAGCTCAGCAAACTTCTTTTTCCATAAACATTCCCCTCACAAACAGGTCTCAGATAACAATCCTTCCCATGTCCTCAAGCTGCAGCCTACGTGCTCATCCTGGAACATTTTTTGTAAAGATCCTTGAACAAATGTCAGTGGTTAACTTTATGGATTATTTTCTGGGCACAACTGTAGGAGGCTTTGTGCTTTCTCATGCTCCTCTCAAGAACAATAAGCACCTTAACATTCTTTCCAGCCAACTCGACCGAAGAAAGGAAGAAACAAGTCAGAATCACAAGAGCTAACCCCTTCATCCCGGGACTGTGCCTGCGAGATGAGGAGAGGGGGTTGGGGCTGTGCCTCCATTTTGTCAGTAATGCCTAATTTGGCTCCCCACATCTCCCCCTTTCTTATTTTTTAGAGCATAAGTATGAAACTCAGTAGATAAAGCAGAAACACTTCAGTTGAGTATTGTGAAAAGGCATGGGGCTAATACACAAATCACAACCAACAGGCATAAGCACATGGCCGCATTAATCATTATTATAAAAAGGGATCCATGGGAAAGATACCCCTCCAGATTTTTTAAAAAGGGAATTAGAAAGCCAACTTTTCTAAACCATAGGGACTGCATTTTTTTTGATATGAGAAACCTAAGGTGATATTAGTCATGTCCGACTCTTTGCAACCCCAAGGATTGTAGTCCGCAGGCTTCTCTGTCCATGGAATTCTCTGGGCAACAATATTGGAGTGAGTAGCCATTTCCTTCTCCAGGGGTTCTTTCCAACCCATGGATGGAACACGTGTCTGCTGCTTGGCAGGCAGATTCTTTACTGTCTGAGCCACCAGGGAAGTCTCGGAATTAAAGTGAAGTCACTCAGTCATGCCCAACTCTTTGCAACCCCATGGACTGTAGCCCGCCAGGCTCCTCTGTCCATGGAATTTTCCAGGCAAGACTACTGGCGTGGCTTGCCATTTCCTTCTCCAGAGGAATCTTCCCGACCCAGGAATACAACCCTGGTTTCCCATGTTACAGGCAGACGCTTTACCATCTGAGCCACCAGGGAAGCCAAGGTGATATTAAATGTACGGGAGACAGATAATTTCTCTATTCCATCACATATCTATGTCACAACTTTACAAGATTATTTAGGTTCTACAGGGTAGTAGACAGACAAATGGCCACGTGACTACAATGTCTACGTTTGACAGCAAATCCCTCTATCTAAGTAAATCTAACAATCCTATGTCTTGATCTCATTAGGATCATCATTTTCCTCACTCAGTTGTCCACCTGTTTTTCAATGATTTTAACTAAGTTAATCTTGTTATTCTTTTCCTGTGGAAGGGTCACTGATATTTTACTTTCACTTAACCTCAATTGTCCTGTTTTAAAATGAACCTAGTGAGTACTCACAGTAACTGTTTTATTTCCCTATTTCTTTGCTTCAATTTAAAAGTAAAGTAAATGTAATATACTTGAAATATCGAAATTAAATTTTACCTTTCCCATTGAACGTTTAATTCAAATTTTAATCATAAATTGAAAAATTAGAGTAAGTGGGATCAGAAGACAATAGACTTTAGAGTAGATTCAAGTAACTATACATAATCTTATCTAGCAGTGACTTATAATTACTAAAAGTCAACCTTTACATTTCAGAATCACAAGTATTAGATTCTAAAATTATTTTCTAAAGTTATTCAACAGGTTGCTTTTTCACAGAATCAATGCTATATATTGTTTTAACATAAATAGTATAGGGTGACTATTACAGCAGTGTTCAGAAACTTCAAATTTTTGCAAGCTGATTAACAAGCCAGTGGCAAATCAAATGTAATTTTTTCTTCCCTCTGAAATCTTATTCAGTTCAGTTCACTCACTCAGTCATGTCTAACTCTTGGCAACCCCATGAACTGCAGCACGCCAGGCCTCCCTGTCCATCACCAACTCCCGGAGTTCATCCAAACTCATGTTCATAGAGTCAGCAATACCATCCAGCCATCTCATCCTCTGTTGTCCCCTTCTCCTCCTGCCCCCAATCCCTCCCAGCATCAGAGTCTTTTCCAGTGAGTCAACTCTTCACATGAGGTGGCCAAAGTATTGGACTTTCAGCTTCAGCATCAGTCCTTCCAAAGAACACCCAGGACTGATATCCTTTAGGATGGACTGGTTGGATCTCCTTGCAGTCCAAGGGACTCTCAAGAGTCTTCTCCAACACTACAGTTCAAAAGCATCAATTCTTCAGTGCTCAGCTTTCTTCACAGTCCAACTTTCACATCCATATGTGATCACTGGAAAAACCATAGCCTTGACTAGACAGTCCTTTGTTGGCAAAGTAATGTCTCTGCTTTTGAATATGCTATCTAGGTTGGTCATAACTTTCCTTCCAAGAAGTAAGCATCTTTTAATTTCATTGCTGCAATCACCATCTTAAAAACAAAATAAAAAAACCAAGGACCACTCCCCTAAAGTAGGGTATCTTTGCTTCTCCCATTATTAAGATATAGGCCCATAAATCATTCTTTTTATATGAGTATTAGTCTTACTAACGGAGAAGGCAATGGTACCCCACTCCAGTACTCTTGCCTGGAAAAGCCCATGGATGGAGGAGCCTGGTAGGCTGCAGTCCATGGGGTTGCTAAGAGTCAGACATGACTGAGCGACTTTACTTTCACTTTTCACTTTCATGCGTTGGAGAAGGAAATGGCAACCCACTCCAATGTTTTTGCCTGGAGAATCCCAGGGATGGGGGAGCCTGGTGGGCTGCCGTCTATGGGGTCACACAGAGTCGGACACGACTGAAGTGACTTAGCAGTAGTCTTACTAAGATACTAAGACTAATAAATATTGTGATAGTTAAAAAAAACTGAATGATTAGGCAGCATCATAATGCTTAATGACATTTTTTAGATTCATGCTGCTGATATACCACTTGGTTCTTTCCACAAAGTTTTCTTGAATACATTCCACTTACCAGGCACTAAAATATATGTTGAGTGTGAAATTATGTCAAAAATATAATTTTTTGGTTTTAGGGATCTCAGAAACCAATGAAGAAAACATAAACACACAAATAATACTAAGAAACTTGACAGCTGTATTTAGCTTCAAGAAAAAGTGTTAAAGGACAAGGACCTTTTTTTTAACTAAAATTTTATTTTTGGAAAATAAATGTTACAAAATACATAATGACAAAATTAAGTTGTAAAAGTGTTACCCAATGAGCTTTCAATAAGTAAATCTGAAAATAAATGGGAGAGAAATTTATCAACATTCTTGCTATAATGGTATCTGTGTATCTGCCCTAAATATGTATTCCTGCTTGAAATACTTCTTTCAGTGGAGGCATCTGTATTTTTAAAAATGTATTTGCATTTATTTTGTATTTAACAAAATTGGAACTCATGAAAAATTTATAGGGACTGAAATGTGTGGTAAAGAAGGAAGTCACACAGGTTACAGTTTCTGCAGCATGGTTTAAAAAATTGTAAGCCCAAATTTCTAAGATATTAGTCACAGCATTAATGAAACTCATACACACACACACACACACACAGAGTGATAGATGATCAGGAAATTGGTTTTATTTGGTGATCACGTAAATAGAAAGGACATAGAATTATTGTTCTATGACTTAATGGTTCAGTTTCATTTATGAAAGTGATGCTGCTCAAGGCAAAAATAAAGAAATGCTAAATTATTGGGAAAACCTTGGCAGACATGACATTCAAGGTATCAACTGAAGGTTCAAATGATGATTTTTCAGGGAGAAATAAATGTAAAGCAATGGAGCTTAGAAGAGATAGATAGTCTAAAGGCACCATTTGAGAGTGTGTGTGTGTATACATAAGTGTGTTTTATGTTCTGTGTACAGTACAGTATCATGCTTACATAATATGTTCCCAGAAAGAATGTGGAGAGACTAAAAACAGGGATTCAGAAAAAGTGTGAGGGACACTATATTGCAAAGAAAGAAGTCAGAAAAGATTGATACAAGATGGGAAGAAATATCCAGAAATGCTAGAAGAGATGACAGAGTTTGATAGATGTGTCAAAAAGACCAAAAGGTATAAAATCTTTAAGCCGAGAAAGTCATTTTTATGAGCACAATAGTAAATTAAAGGCAGGTATTTGATACTGAAATGACCAGTACAGTGTCAGAAGGATGTTAATGCCTGCATCTCTACAGAAAGTTCGTGCAGCTCAGAAAGAACTAGTTGTAAGGAGATAAGTGTGCACATACTTACAAACCTCCCCCACCTCAAGAGTGTTGTATAGCATCAGAGGGATACTGAACCCCAAATATATATCTGGAAATCTGATATACAAAGAATTAGAAGAATTCTCAATGGTATGTCTTTCACAGCTGTGACTCAATGATTTTCATAATGTTATGATGCTCCTAATTTTTCACATTAGCACCCTCAAGCAAAAAGCATGCCACTGGACAACTGCTTGCTGATGGGGTATGGCTTCTTCCAAACAAAGCATGATGCTTTTAAAGGACCAAGGCAGAAGAGAATAATTGGTCCAAACTAAAACTGGTTCACAGAAAACATGGCCTCCAGCACAGTATCTTCACCAAACAGTGAGAATAAATTATATGAGCAGGAAATTCATCTAAATGACTTCCTAGGGCTTTGGCTACCTGCCAATTTGCTTTGACTGTTAGATAATTGAACTGGTTCTCAAAGTTTACATCAACCATACTTTCTCCTCAGGATTTTGGACAATGATGCTAATGGAAACCAATTGGAGAGTGTTTTAGAAAAATATATGGCTTTCTAGCAAAAACTAGGCTCAGTTTGATCTTTTTTCTTTCTCTCCCTCAATGGAAAGAAAATTATCTTGCCTGTAAAATATAAGAATATAATTCTTATAAGAATTCTTATAAGAATATATTTTATATTCTTATAAGAATAAAATAATAAGAATTTAAGAAGCAAATCTTTCTCTAAAATATATAAGAGATCACCAAAATATATATGAGCTACTGGCTGCCTATCTTAGCCACAGAAATCAGAGAAGAAAAAAAAAAAAAAAAAGATACCCAAATTGGAAAAGAAGTAAAACTGGCACTCTTAACAGATGACATGATATTATACATGGAAAATCTTAAAGATGCTACCAGAAAATTCATAAGGCTCATCAATGAGTTCAGTAAAGTTTCAGGATACAAAATAAATACAGAGAAATCTGTTGCATTCCTATACACTAACAATAAAAGATATCAATCATATTTTAAGATGCATGAAATCTGAGGTGAAAATATTGAAAGATAAAATATAATTCATTATCATACCTATAATAAGAGAGGGAAATAATTTGTGGAGCTTAAAAGTGAAACAGTGATAAAATTTGCATTAGAAAAAGTATAGGATCAACACTTAAAAAATATAATCGGTTGTGTTGAAGATCTTATAATTATATACCTCCATAAAAGACATAAAAACCATTACTAGAATAGATATAGATGACAGAACATATGGATCTCAAATACAGATAGTCACTCATGTCTGACTCTTTTGTGACTCCATAGACTGTAGCCCACCAGGCTTCTCTGTCCATAGGATTTCCTGGGCAAGAATACTGAAGTGTGTTGCCATTTCCTCCTCCAGAGACCTTCCCGATCCATGGATTAAACCCACATCTGCATTTCAGGCAGTTTTGTTTTTTATCACTTAGCCACCAGATACTAAATACTTTAAGTTTCTAATTACAGCAATATGTTTGACATGTCGTAATCAAATGAAGATAGACACATAAATAGATAAAAACAAAGATTAAGAAAGTCAATTTAAAAAGAAATGTTAGATGGTTAATTCTTGAACTCAGTTCAGTTGCTCAGTCATGTCTGACTCTTTGAGACTCCATGGAATGAAGTATGCCATGCTTCCCTGTCCATCACCAACTCCCAGAGTTTGCTCAAACTCATGTCCATCGAGTCAGTGATGCCATCCAACCGTCTCATTCTCTGTCATCCCCTTCTCCTCTTCCCTTCAATCTTTCCCAGAATCAGGGTCTTTTCCAATGAGTCAATTCTTTACATCAGGTGGCCAAAGTACTGGAGTTTCAGCTGCAGCATCAGTCCTTCCAATGAATATTCAGGACTGATTTCCTTTAGGACGGACTGATTGGATCTCCTTGCAGACCAAGGGACTCTCAAGAGTCTTCTCCAACACCACAGTTCAAAAAGCATCAATTCTTCAGCACTCAGCTTCTTTATAGTCCAACTCTCTCATCCATACATGACTACTGCAAAAA
The DNA here is from genome assembly GCF_032452875.1 of Bos javanicus. Lineage (NCBI taxonomy): Eukaryota > Metazoa > Chordata > Mammalia > Artiodactyla > Bovidae > Bos > Bos javanicus. Next base: position 62,871,536 of record NC_083879.1, on the reverse strand, counting down.
CCATAGCTTTGACTAGACAGACCTCTGTTGGCCAAGTAATGTCTCTGCTTTTTAATATGATGTCTAGGTTGGTCATCAGAGAAGGCAATGGCACCCCACTCCAGTACTTTTTCCTGGAAAATCCCATGAATGGAGGAGCCTGGTGGGCTGCAGTCCATGGGGTCGCTAGAGTTGGACATGACTGAGTGACTTCACTTTCACTTTTCACTTTCATGCATTGGAGAAGGAAATGGAAACCCACTCCAGTGTTTTTGCCTGGAGAATCCCAGGGACAGGGAAGCCTGGTGGGTTGCCATCTCTGGGGTCGCACAGAGTCGGACACGACTGAAGTGACTTAGCAGCAGCAGCAGCAGCAGGTTGGTCATAGCTTTTCTTTCAAGGAGCAAGTGTCTTTTCATTTCATGGCTGCAGTCACCATCTGCAGTGATTCTGCAGCCCAAGAAAATAATGTCTGTCACTGTTTCCACTGTTTCCCCATCTCTTTGCCATGAAGTGATTATGATCTTAGTTTTCTGAATGTTGAGCTTTAAGCCAACTTTTTCACTCTCCTCTTTCACTTTCATTAAGAGGCTCTTTAATTCTTCTTCACTTTCTGCCATAAGGGTGGTGTCATCCATGTATCTGAGGTTATTGATATTTCTCCCAGCAATCTTGATTCCAGCTTGTGCTTCATCCACTTGAACTAGTGAAGTAAATTTTGTGTCTTTGGTAACTAGCTAGTAAATTGAAACACCTACTTTCTAAATAATTATTTAAAGAAAACCCATAACTTAACATTTATAAATTCGTCTATAGTCAGCAACTGTAGGCTTCCCAGGTGGCGCTATTGGTAACGAAACTGCCTGCTGATGCAGGAGATGTAAGAGACGTAGGTTTGATCCCTGGGTTGGGAAGATCCCCTGGAGGAGAGAGTGGCAGCCCACTCCAGCATTCTTGCCAGGAGAATCTCATGGACAGAGGAACATGGTGGGCTACAGCCCATAGGGTGACACAGAGTCGGACACAACTGAAGCAACTTACCATGCATGCATGCAGCAACTGTACTTCAAAAAGCAAGAAGAGCTTTAGATAATAAAGAATGGTTTGTTCTCTCTTCATGTTATGTACAGAGGAACCAAAACTTATTTAACACTTAACTAATGAAGTATAATCTTCATTTATTTTTTCAAACATTATAGGCAACAAACCTTTTCACTTCTCTGGGCAAGGGTAAGGCATGCTGTAGCTGAGGTTAAAAGGAAGAAAAGTACTTCGTAAAATTGTCCTGGGCCTAAGCCCATAAGAGATCTCCTACCCTAAGTGAGGAGTAGGAGCATGGAAAAGGCCCAGCTGGGACAACGGGCAGGCAAGCAAGCATCGACTAGTAAGACACAGCAGTGTGCCTTTGGGGGAGAGGCGGTAGGATGGCATGAGACCCTTTCTGAGGGGCAGACATACAGGGAAGGTCTAAAGCTGCAAGTATGCTCATCCTGTAACTAATTTTATCAATAAACTAGATAAAGATGTGTCCAGTGATTTAGGAGAACTATGGGAATATGATTTTCAGATTGCCCTGAAAAGTAAACCCACGGTCTCTGTAAATCATAGTAACTTTGAGGGAAAAACAGATACTACATACTTTACATTGCATCTTTTTTTTTTTTGCTTGGCAAGTTAAACATCAACATGACTGAGTTGGGTTTTTCTAAGAGAGTTTCCATTGGCTTTAAAATCATTGAGGTGAACTTTCATTATATAACACCTGTTTCAGATGTAATTTAGCTTAATTTTATTCCCATTTCCATTTTGCTGTGGGTTGTCCCACTGTATCGAAGTGTTTCTGGTAATTGAATGGAAATCTAGAATTGACAAGTTTTGCAAGTGATACTGAGATGACATTAATGAAAATAAAAATCAATTAAAAACATTTGATTTTGCCATGTGCTGTTAGCTCACAAAAGAGCTCCTGTTGACTTCATTGTAGGCTTTTCACAAAGCTGACTTCACACAACTGCTCTTTTACTCAGACTGAAGTTATGCTTCCAATCTGATCCCAATGTGCCACAGCTTCTACTGCCCCCCACCGTCCTCTAATGTCCTTTCAAAGCTAATAAAGTTTTCAAAGCTTTGATTTCTTTTCTGAAGGTGACTTCTTCAATGCTGGCCTATATGAATTCTTCATGATTACAAAAACATCATTAAAAAGTCATCTTTTGAAGCTGGCAGATGTCTATTTCTTCTACTTCCAAAACACAAAATAGAATAGCTACATACTTAAGTTCATGTGAACATAAAAGATTATATTAAACTATTTCTGTATGCTTTGCTACATATCAAAATTTACCTTTGGGAAGAAAATTTTATCAAGTGTGCTTTCAGTTTTCTATTCTTATATTTGCCACTCATAATCTGAGAATAGTTATTAGAAGTCATTACTTAAAAGCTATCCATCATGAAATCTGATCTTTAATTCAAAAGCAGATTTTGCATCTTAATCAACTAAGATACTTTTTATGGAGATGTTCTGATTCAGTAAGTCTGGAAATTTGGAATAAGAACTTTAAAAATTGTGGCCCTCCAGAAAAGCAATGAAAGACCTGGGAAAAGTTGGCAGCATCTATTTTTCATAATTGAAAATTAATCAAAAGCTTGAAGAAATCAATTTATTCAATGAAATTCTTGGGGAAATATTGAGTTTTGTCACCGTTTCACCTACTGTAGTTCTGTTCTTCATTCTCTAGCTCTGTGGCAGCCTTGAAAAGTAACAACTTGTTTTCCTAGCACTGGAGAGAGAAGACAGGAACTTGAGCTCTCTCAAACATATATTGACAAAGAGAGTTCTTTTTGACCCGCCTGACGGTTTCTTGGAAGAATCCACTCAAAAGACATTTTTTCTTAAGGTTTATCATTTTTATACCTGATAGAAATTGCCCAGTGTTGAAAGCTTCTCCACAAAGAGCACTTAACACATATTATGACATCACAGATTCCTGATGTGAAAGTAAAAGTTGGGGCAAAAGAAAGAGTAACCAAAAGAAGAAGCTAAGCACTGAGATGCCCATAAAAGGGCTTGGAAACTAACACATTCCTAGAAATCACTATGGACAAACACATGCTTTGGGCTGTATATATGCTCACAAAAGACCTGCAAAGGTCTTAAACTTACACCTCTGACTTTTAGTTTCTGTGAAATCAGGAAGTAAAAACAAGAGCAGAGAGTTAAAGTGGCAAGCTGATTATTAAAAGCATGCCTTCAACTCAGTCCCACAACAGAGACAGAGAGATTTTACTGTTCCAGGTGTCAAGGAAACATCTGTTCAATCATTAATGATCATGAAACTAACCAAACATAGCTGTTAGTGGCCACACATATCAAAGATACAGATTTTACTAAATTAGTTAAGAGAAATTACCTACCAAACAAACTACAACAGTTACAACAAAAAACAGCAACCCTGGAGAGCCCTGGAGAAAGGAGGATATCTAAGTTAAAGAGTTTACATTTACTGGACGTTATTTGAAATGTCCACTTGTCACTCAATATATAAATCATGAAAATAAACAAGGAAGTATAATCCATACATAAGAGAAAAATGTACTGAATACAAAATGTCCATGAGGAAGCCCAAAAGATAGACTTATAAATCAAAGACTTTAAACCACATTTTTAAAGTACTCAAAATACTAAGGGATTGGCTTATTTAAATATATTTAAAGAGCTTAAGGATATAATCTCTATAAAAAATAAAATATGATACAAAAGTCATCAAAGCAAATCACAGGTTTGAAAATTATGATAATTGAAAAAAATCCACTAATGAGGCTCAGCAACAAATGTGAACAACTAAATAAACAATCAGTGAACCCGAAGACAGGTCAACAGACATTATTCAGTTTGAGAAAAAATCAGGAAAAAAGAAAGAATTATCAAAGCTAATATGGGATTTAAAATGCAAAATTTACAATGCAAATTACAATTCAAAAAGCTGCAGTAATCAAGACACTATGGTACTGGTTTGATTCTACTCCAATATTAGAACAAAATTTTAGCTCAGAAAATCATCATATTTAGAAATCAATTAATTAAGAGATAAATTTAAATATAAAAATAATCCAAGGAAGAAGATTCATTCAATGAAGACCTTACCACTCACCAATCAAAACTCATTTATAATTATTAGTATCAATGAAAGATGTGATAAAGGCTGAAAAATCTGTATTATAGGAAAATCCATCAAAGTATACAATTCTACTCCTAGGTTACCTTTCCTAGGCTACAACATACAAATATTTCAAGGAACTATATAGTATAAAAACTTATTCATGTTATTAACAGAGAAACCAATTATCAATACACTGGCATTATTTTACACACACATGGTAAGCATCACAAAAAATGTTCAAAATATCTAAACTTTACATCACAATGATAAATTGCTCTACTAAAGTTTATAGAATTTCTCCCTCCTCTGAAGTTAGGAAACTGAAGTTTCTAAATCTTTCACAGCTGTTCTGTTCTTAACAGCATTAACATTCTCAGAGATTAGTAATAAGCTGAATATAAGGCTCCTAGGTAGTTAGTGGTATAAAAGTAGATGCTACTAATACAACTGAATTTATGAGAAGGACACTACTGCAGGTGATGTGAAAAAATATATATGCATGACATGCAGATCAGACAATAATTTGTAACGGATAATTCTTACATGCTCATATTTCTACATAGCAAGCATTTCAGCATTTTGAAAGGTAATTACATTTGTCATATTATTCACTATGCAGTGAAGCGTGCATGTAAACATCTGTTCTAAAAACTGAGAGCTTTGGTAATTGAGATATTTTAATGAATTTTTATCTTCAAGAACAAAAACCTAGAACTGAATCCTATATAAAACGTGTCAGAAAGCAGGTCCCTCATGCATGTTTTGACATAGATGTCCCAGCATACAGGAATGTTTTATTAATGCACTGCCCCTATGTTAACAAATGGACATTTATAAATATCATAATGACCTTACTCAGCTTTGTGTTCTTTAATTAATCCAGTATTAATTCACTCAGCTGATCTTTATCTTCAGTGTTATAACTTTGCTAATACTGACAACTAAAGTAATATTATGGTAAAATTCAATTTTTTTCACATACAATAGTTTCTGTACCATGGCAGTCTCTAAAAAGAAATAGCTAAATGCCCTTGAATATCTGTCTTGCTTTGTATTCAAAATTTAAATATACAAGTAAGCTGGAAAATATATACTATGCAAAATTCAAAGATTCTGCAGAATAGTAGCCTGAAACTTGTCATAGACTCTGTTGTTTACATTAAACACTGGTTGTCTGATCTGTTACTTGGTAGAATTATGATATGCTTTATAAACCATTAACACATCTTCTGTTTCTGAATTTACAGTGGAAATATAAATGTATTGTGGCAAATGACAATTTCCAAAAAAAAAAGACCTTAGTGTTTGGCAACCTAGATTGGAGCTGCTAAAAATATTATATGAAGGTAGTTTTGGGCATATCAACTGTACAACTTAAAATCCGTGAAACTATCTGATGAAGTTGAGAAATTTGCACCATTTCTCTACTTTAGAGTTGAATAATTGATGGAATAGGGAGTAGATACTTTGATTTTTTCATAATGGCAAAACTACAATTCCCAGAGAAATTCATAATACAATGAGCTCCCTCACTTTCTTGGTAAGTTTTAAATGATTTCAGAATTGAATAGCTTTAAGAATTACAACAACTTGGAAAATATCAGTGGCAGAGTAACAGGATCCTTACCATTCATCAAAAGTTCATCTCCTAAACCTTGTAGAAAGTCACCTACAAAAATTAGTTTTAATACAGCTTGGTTGCAAAAACACTGATGTTATGAACAGAATAAGTTAATACTTAAGAATATCTGAATCATATCTTTTCAATTTTTCAATCCATATTTTTTCGACTCTCAAAATGTTATGTCGAGTTCCAAAGGCCCAATAAAATTACATTTATTGTTTGGATAACTTCTTAAAGAAGGTCTTTCTTCTGTCAACTTCAAACCTCCCATTACCAGGCACAGAGCAAAATAAGACTTCCTGAATTCCCAAGTGTCAATGGAAAGGTGACCATGATTAAAAAAAAAAAAAAAAATAGTTCTGAGAGCTAGCCTCATAACAACTTATTACCATTCTGCTTTGAGGAAAGCTTTAGAAAGAAAACACTCTAGTTCTGTTTTTCTCCACCTTATGGAAAAAATAAGCAGAAGAAAGAGCTTCAAGTTTGAGCCCTCTCTAAAAATCTCACATGCAAAGAGAATTCTAGAATTTGACCTACTGCTCCCCACAACATGCAAGATTTGCTTTTTATTTTTCACTCAGATTTTATTTCCCCAATGATCCTGCTACTACAATTATAATATAATCATTTTCCTGCTTCATAAATATTTTTGCCACCATCAGTCCTAACAGAGCAGATTCCAGTACATTCTCATGCACTTGGAAACTATTTAGAGTTGTTCCACATAGACTGTTTAAAAAGTTTCAACTTAGCATCAACTTGGATAATCCAAGAAAAAACAATAAAGATATTTGCCCTTTTAAACTGACTATGAATATTGGTTTTAACACCCTCAGCTCTCATTGCAACTATTCTCTCCACAAAGCTCACCATCTTATTTTTTTGGACACATTTCTTCAGTTGCTACAATAATATAATTCAGTTATAATTCACTAGCAGTAAATGGCTTTTATTATTTGCCTATTCAGAAAACTGTTTACAGATTCTTTTTTTTTTTTAATGTAAAGAAATTCTTCCATAATGAGATACTTCACTTTAAATGTCCTAATTTTTCTTTTTCTTCTTGTGAGCTGGGAATACTGTGTTGAATCTTTATTTTGATAATGTAGATGCACACTTTATTTTTTTTAAGACTACTATAGTGTCATTGCAAAATATAGTGAGTTGTGTGCTCTCTGATAGAACAGAATAACTGTCATTCAACTGTACTTTGAAAGTAGAAAATGCAAGGTACACTTTTTTCTTGTTATCACATGATAAGTATGTGTAAGTAATAAAGAAAAACCAGAGTAGAGTGGTAAATATGACACTCAAAATGCTGTGTGATTATAACTGCTTCACTGCAATATATAGTGTGCTAGCAAGGAAAACTCACAATGGAGTCTCTGTTATAACCATTAAACTCTGCTGCTGTAATAGGAAAGCAGTCACAGATGAACATCAGTGAATGAACATGGTTGTGTTCCAATTAAATTTTATTTATGGACAAAATTCGAGTTCCATATACTTTTCATAGCACATGAAATATTATTGCTTTAATTTTTAAACCGCTACTAATATTAAACTATTAAGTTCAGTTCAATTCAGTTCAGTCGCTCAGTCATGTCTGACTCTTACCAACCCCATGAATCGCAGCACACCAGGCCTCCCTGTCCATCACCAACTCTCGGACTTCACTCAAACTCATGTCCATTGAGTTGATGATGCCATCCAGCCATCTCATACTCTGTCGTCCCCTTCTCCTTCTGCCCCCAATTCCTCCCAGCATCAACTCACTACTATACAAAACCAGGTACTGAGCCACATTTGCCTGGAAGATAACTGTCAATCCCTATCATTAAGAAACAGTAATGAAATGAAAAGATGCTTAATCCTTGGAAGGAAAGTTATGGCCAACCTACATAGCATATTGAAAAGCAGAGACATTACTTTGCCAACAAAGGCCCGTCTAGTCAATGCTATGGTTTTTCCAGTAGTCATGTATGGATGTGAGAGTTGGATGGTGAAGAAAGCTGAGCACCGAAGAACTGATGCTTTTCAACTGTGGTGTTGAAAAAGACTCTTGAGAGTCCCTTGGACTGCAAGGAGATCCAACCAGTCCATCCTAAAGGAAATCAGCCCTGGGTGTTCATTGGAAGGACTGAAGTTGAAGCTGAAACTCCAATACTTTGGCCACCTCATGCGAAAAGTTGACTCATTTGGAAAGATCCTAATGCTGGGAGGGATTGGGGGCAGGAGGAGAAGGGGACGGCAGAGGATGAGATGGTTGGATGGCGTCACCAACTTGATGGACATGGATTTGGGTAGAATCCAGGAGTTGGTGATGGACAGGGGTGCCTGGCGTGCTGCAATTCATGGGGTCGCGAAGAGTTGGACATGACTGAGCAACTAAATTGAACTGAATATTGTTTTGCTCACAAAGGGGTGAAGAATAAGAGAGAGAAGCCTTTTTGATCAGTATAGCTCTTAAAATTAGATATTGAAGCTCTTAAGACCTCAAGAAACAGAGGCTAAGGTACAAATTTCAGAAATTTTACTGCTAAAATATTCTATATAAATCACATGTAGTTGTATAGATATTCCAATTTTACTAAGACATATTGATATATAATGTTGTACAGGTTTAAGAAGGGAGGGCTTCCCTCACAGCTCAGTTGGTAAAGAATCTGTCTGCAATGTAGGAAACCCAGGTTTGATTCCTGGGTTGGGAAGATCCCCTGGAGAAAGAAATGGCAATCCACTCCAGTACTCTTGCCTGGAGAATCCATGGACAGAGGAGCCTGGCAGGCTCCTGTTCATGGGGTCGCAAGAGTCGGACATGACTTAGTGACTAAACCACCGCCATCACAGGTTTAAAGTGTACAACATGATGATTTGATACATGTATCTACTGTGAAGTGATCATCACAATAATGTTAACACACCCTTCAACTCATATTACAATTTTTTTAAAAAAATATGCAAAGAACATGTAAGATCTACTCTTTAGGTAGCTTTCAAGTATATAGTACAGTATAATTAACTATGGCTACCATGCTATATGTTAGAGCCCCAAAACTTTATTCATCCTATAAAAATTTGTGCCCTTTGACCAATATCTATTTCCTTCAACCCTTAGGTCCTGGTAACCACCACTATATTATATTTTTCCAGGAGTTTTTTTGTTTGTTTGTTTTGTTTTAACATCTAAGCAATATCATATACTATATGCCTTTCTGACTTATTTCACCCTCCAGGTCCACCCATGCAAATGGCAGGGTTTCATTCTTTTATGGCTGAATGACAGATATCCCATCATGTGTGTGATAGTATATATTTTCTTTGAACATTCACCTGTCAGTGGACAGTCAGACAGTTCCCACATAGTTGGATATAGTGGATAATGTCACAGTGAACCTGAAGTTGCAGATATTCCCTCAAAAAAGTGATTTTATTCCTTTATAATATATATCCAGAAGAGAAAATTTCTGGACCACATGGTATTTTATTTTTAATGTTTTCAGGAACCTCCATACTATAGTCCACAGTGGCCACACCAATTTACTCTCTCAACAAGAGTGTAACAGAGTTCCCTTTTCTCCATATCTTCACCAATACTTGCTATATCTCATATTATATATATATATAGTTATATATACATATAGTTATATATAGTTTATATATATATATATATATATATATATATATATATAATATCCATTCTAATGGACATGAGGTGATATTTCATGTAGCTGTTTTCCATTTTCATGCCTGACTTGGAAAAATGCCCATTCAGACTGTTGGCCTATTTTTTAAATTATGTTTTCTTTGATACTGAGCTACATGATTTGCTTATATATTTTTAGATATTAATTTCTGTGAAATATGGTTTGTAAAATTTTCTTCCATTCTATAGGCTTGTTAATTTTATTGTTTCCTTTGACATTCAGAAGCTTTTTAATTTTATGTACAGTAGCATAAAAGAAAAAATACCTAGGAATAAATGTAATCAAGGAGGTGAAAGATCTGTACACTGAAAGCTAACAGACACTGATGAAAGAAACTATAGAAGATACAAATAAATGGAAACATATCCCATGTTCACAGATTGGAAGGTTATTGTTAAAAATGTCCATACTATCTAAAGGCATTAATAGATTCAATGCCATCCCTATCAAAATTCCAATGGAACTTTTATAGGAATAGAAACACTATCCTAAAATTCATATGGAACCACAGAAGACCCAGATAGTCAAAGTAATGCTAGAGACAATTTTTAGCATTATTTGTGTGGTGAGAACACTTAAAACATATTCTTTAGGTAACTGTCAAGTATATAAAACCTGATTTCAAGCAACACTGATCAATGGAACAGAATAGAAAGCCCAGAAATTAACCCACCACATATATAGCTAGTTAATACTTGACAAGGGAGACAAGAATATACAATAGGGCAAAGATAGTCTTTGCAAAATGGCAGGCATCATTCATCAAAAGATACAGTAAGAGTGAAACAGAAGGAGCTAATCAATACTAATTAGTGAATAAAAAACTCTTCCCAAAATCCAACCACAAAGGTGAGAGCACTAATAAGACAATATTTAAAAATTAATTAATTTTAATTACTTAAATAAGAAATGAAAGATATGACAGGATACTGAAACTCAGAAATTCAAAACTTAGAATAGAAATATACAAAGTTGTGAAATCAGAGTAGATGGCACTCAGAAAAAAAATTAATCAGAAAAAAATTACCTCTAGGAAGAGAACACCATCAAAATATACCAACGGTATCATTTTTAGTGAAGTACACAGGACTATTTTAGTGTCAGAAATCTCAATTGTGGTGATGATTATAGGCGTACATACAATTGTCAAAACTTTTTCAAGTACATACTTAATTGAGTGCATTTTATTACTGCCAAAAGCTGACTAAATCATTAAATAAAAATACCTTTAATGACCTGGTCAAGAGAAAATTTAGAATCCAACAATGATGTGAAGGTCAAAAGGAAAAAAAAACAAAGCCTTTTCAATATATTGTTCTGGGAAAACTGAATATTAATACACAAAAGAATGAAATTTAACTCCTATCCTACACCACTCAAAATTAAATCAGAATGGATTAAAGGCTAAATATAAGTCCCAAACCATAAAACTCATAGAAGAAAACTGAAAACGCTCCATGACATCATCTTGGCAACAACTTTTCAGATAGGACAACAAAAACATAAGAAACAAAAGCAAAAATTGAAAATGAGAATTTAAACTCCAAGATTTAGAAAAAAATTTCCCCATAATTCAATCTTATTATATCTGATTTCAAAATGATCAATATAAGACAGAGGGTGCCTATATTACTATTCTATTTTTGCAGTTTAGAAAATTTAAAAGTCTTAACTGCTCCATGAATATATCACTGATAACTAGGAGATTATATAAAAAAGATATTCAGCTACCTATAGTGAATTTTTTAGATGTAGAGTTGATGCTTTTGAACTGTGGTGTTGGAGAAGATTCTTGAGAGTCCCTTGGACTGCAAGGAGATCCAACCAGTCCATTCTGAAGGAGATCAGCCCCTGGATTTCTTTGGAAGGAATGATGCTAAAGCTGAAACTCCAGTACTTTGGCCACCTCATGCGAAGACTTGACTCATTGGAAAAGACTCTGATGCTCTGAGGGATTGGGGGCAGGAGGAGAAGGGGACGACAGAGGATGAGATGGCTGGATGGCATCACTGACTCCATGGACGTGAGTCTGAGTGAACTCCAGGAGTTGGTGATGGACAGGGAGGCCTGGCCTGCTGCGATTCATGGGGTCGCAAAGAGTCGGACACGACTGAGTGATTGATCTGATCTGATCTGATCTGATTGCCTCTAGTGGGAAAAAAAAAAAAAAAATATATATATATATATATAACATATTTATCTGTATATATATATACCTTTCAGTGCTAAATATATATTAACATAAATATTGAAGATATCATTTATTTATTATCAGATCAAATCAGATCAGTCACTCAGTCGTGTCCGACTCTTTGCGACCCCATGAATCGCAGCACGCCAGGCCTCCCTGTCCATCACCAACTCCCGGAGTTCACTGAGACTCACGTCCATCGAGTCAGTGATGCCATCCAGCCATCTCATCCTCTGTTGTCCCCTTCTCCTCTTGCCCTCAATCCCTCCCATTTACATATTATATAATATATATATTTTAGCACTGAGATTTACCTATCACTACATAAAAAAGCAAACAAATTCTGCTAAGATTTCTTGTAAGAAAGGTAACCATAAAGAAGGCATTATGAGTAGTTTTGCCCTTCTACTCTACCATGGAGATATAATAAATATATAGAAAGATGACACACAACTTTATTAACTTTAATCAAATTACTATTTTTGCTGACCCACTATTCTATCCAGTTCTCAAATTAATATACACCTTCATTTTATTCTTGCTCTTCCTTAAAATTAATCTTTTCCCACAATATACAACTTCCCTGACTTAAGGAAGCTCTGATATGTGCTCTAATAAAGACTTAATCTCATAGCTGATGTCATGTCAGCATGACAGTTCTCAAAGCCATTATCTTCTCAGCTATGATTGGCAAAAGGTATTAAGGTTTTTTTTAGGGTCTTGACTAATAGGAAAAATAGAGGGAAAAAGTACAAGTATACATTATGCATTTCAAATGTATTTTCTAACCTAACCTTGAATACATATTTAGCAATTGATATCATATCTAGTATGTACTGCCACCCAAATATATCAAAGATTCCACCCACTAAAAGTCTTAAGCTGCATATAGTTTGGTTTTGGAAGGCTGAAATACTGCTTCAAAATTTTCTGTAAATTTGTCAAGCTATAAATTGAGTCCAAACCACCTAATGTTAACATTTCCCATTCTATTACTTTCCTCTATTTCTTTGCACTGATCATTGAGGAAGGCTTTCTTCTCTCTCCTTGCTATTCTTTGGAACTCTGCATTCAAATGGGTATATCTTTCCTTTTCTCCTTTACTTTTCCCTTCTCTTCTTTTCACAGCTATTTGTAAGGCCTCTTCAGACAGCCATTTTGCTTTTTTGCATTTCTTTTTCTTGGGGATGGTCTTGATTCCTGTCTCCTGTACAATGTCACGAACCTCCATTTGTTTTTGCTTTGGTTATATCCCTTCATTCTTTTTGGAGTTATTTCTCCACTGATCTCCAGTAGCATATTTGGCACGTACCAACCTGGGGAGTTCATCTTTCTGTGTCCTATATTTTTTCCTTTTCATATTGTTCATGGGATTCTCAAGGCAAGAATATTGAAATGATTTGCCATTCCCTTCTCCAGTGGACCACATTCTGTCAGACCTCTCCACCGTGACCCGTCTGTCTTGGGTGGCCCCATACTGGAATATGAAGTCAGTGGGCCTTATGAAGCATCACTACGAACAAAGCTAGTGGAGGTGATGGAATTCCAGTTGAGCTATTTCAAATCCTGAAAGATGATGCTATGAAAGTGTTGCACTCAATATGCCAGTAAATTTGGAAAACTCAGCAGCGGCCACAGGACTGGAAAAGGTCAGTTTTCATTCCAATTCCAAAGAAGGGAAATGTCAAAGAATGCTCAAACTACTACACAATTGCACTCATCTCACACACTAGTAAAGTAATGCTTAAAATTCTCCAAGCCAGGCTTCAACAATACGTGAACCGTGAACTTCTAGATGTTCAAGCTGGTTTTAGAAAAGGCAGAGGAACCAGAGATCAAATTGCCAACATCTGCTGGATTATCGAAAAAGCAAGACAGTTCCGGAAAAACACCTATTTCTGCTTTATTGACTATGCCAAAGCCTTTGACTGTGTGGATCACAATAAACTGTGGAAAATTCTGAAAGAGATGGGAATACCAGAACGCCTGACCTGCCTCTTGAGAAACCTATATGCATGTCAGGAAGCAACAGTTAGAACTGGACATGGAACAACAGATTGGTTCCAAATAGGTACAGGAGTACGTCAAGGTTGTATATTGTCACCCTGCTTATTTAAATTATATGCAGAGTACATCATGAGAAATGCTAGGCTGGAAGAAGCACAAGCTGGAATCAAGATTGCCAGGAGAAATATCAATAACCTCAGATATGCAGATGACACCACCCTTATGGCAGAAAGTGAAGAACTAAAGGGCCTCTTTATGAAAGTGAAAGACGAGAGTGAAAAAGTTGGCTTAAAGCTCAACATTCAGAAAACGAAGATCATGGCATCCAGTCCCATCACTTCATGGGAAATAGATGTGGAAACAGTGTCAGACTTTATTTTTCTGGGCTCCAAAATCACTGCAGACCATGACTGAAGCCATGAAATTAGAAGACGCTCACTCCTTTGAAGAAAAGGTATGACCAACCTAGACAGCATATTCAAAAGCAGAGACATTACTTTGCCAACAAAGGTCTGTTTAGTCAAGGCTATGGTTTTTCCAGTGGTCATGTACGGATGTGAGAGTTGGACTGTGAAGAAAGCTGAGCACTGAAGAATTGATGCTTTTGAACTGTGGTGTTTGAGAAGACTCTTGAGAGTCCCTTGGACTGCAAGGAGATCCAACCAGTCCATCCTAAAGGAAATCAGTCCTGAATATTCATTGGAAGGACTGATGCTGAAGCTGAAACTCCAATACTTTGGCCACCTGATGTGAAGAGCTGGCTCATTTGAAAAGACCCTGATGCCGGGAAAAATTGAGGGCAGGAGGAGGAGGTGACGACAGAGGATTAGATGGTTGGTAGGCATCACCGACTCGATGGACCTGAGTTTGAGTGAACTCCTGGAGTTGGTGATGATCAGGGAGGCCTGGCATGCTGTGGTTCATGGGGTTGCAAAGAGTCGGACATGACTGAGCGACTGAACTGGAACTGGAATGTCAACATTCCTTGTGAGAATGTTTGTGACAAGAATCTTTCCAGACTTGCAGAAATCACTACTTTGCTCTTTTCCCAGACTTCCTATGCAATGGCCTCATTTTAATAGCTTAACCCAGGGAAAAGAGAATCTTACTAGACTGAGTCTAAACCAGGGGCATTCAAAAACCCATGGAAGAAGGCATGCAGTAGTTGCGTGGTGTATATAGCATTCCTTTTGTGAATTTTTGACTTGCCCATTGAATTCAGAGATTCTAGTGGTGGGTTGTTGTTTGTTTTGCTTTTTCTGGATTCTAAGTATATGAAAGAAGATTCTTCAACAATCAGTCAAACGGGCAACAAGACTGGATGTGTGAGGAATTAATCATTTCATGGAGACTGATATTTCTTCTGACACTGACCCAACTGGCATAAGCAGCTGTCATAAACAGCTGTCATAGGAAGTAAAAAAGGGGTGTGTTGATAAGGTTTGGCATATTTTCATATAGGTAATTGTTTAGATCAAAGAATAAATTGTCTTTTTAACAACCAGCTGCTATTTCCTTGCCAGCCCATTTTTGACATATTTTACAACTCTACATTGATTGCAAATGTTTAAACCACAATATTTTTCCTGTTTTTAGTACTATTTCCAAAATTTAAAAGACCTTTTTAAGAACAGTCAGACCCAAATATAAATGAGATATCTTCTATATACAGCCTCTTTCCAAATTTGTTTTTCATTCAAGTTACCACCTCCACTTTCAGGATGTGCAATCAAATGTCAAATTCTCCCAGGAGAAATATGTGTATGTTTGTGAGTGTGTTTTGTAGGGAGATCAAAGACACTTTATATTTTGAAGATATACACATGCTGTTTGAAAACACAGAAACCGACACCATAAAATATTGACACTAAAGTTACTATAAACTAAGATAAGAGAAAGAAGAGGAGGAGGGAATCTGGCCACTTTCTTTCTCAGTTAACTTGCACTCATGCCACATTTCCTCAACTCAAAGCCCAAAACTGTCTAGCCACAATTTTTCTTAGCATACATTTTTATGTGTGTTAAAATAGGGAACTGATCGACTGACTATATGCCTTTATTTTAGAACTGGAAGAATATGAGTTTTTGTTTGAAATTTTAAGGGAACTGCAAAGACAAAACTTAATTATCTTCAAATATATGAGCGAAGTAGTATGCTAGGCAATTGTTAAACAATTTATATTTCTTCTTTCATGATAAATCTTAGTGTCACAATTACTGTATACTAGGAATCCAGGTCAGAGAAGGCAATGGCAACCCACTCTAGTACTCTTGCCTGGAAAATCCCATGGGCAGAGGAGCCTGGTAGGCTGCAGTTCATGGGCTCACTAAGAGTCGGACACGACAGAGCTACTTCACTTTCACTCTTCACTTTCATGCATTGGAGAAGGAAATGGCAACCCACTCCAGTGTTCTTGCCTGGAGAATCCCAGGGACAGGGGAGCCTGGTGGACTGTCATCTATGGGGTCGCACAGAGTCAGACACAACTGAAGCGACTTAGCAGCAGCAGCAGCAGGAAACCAGGTTAGAGACATTAACAGTTTTGTCAAGGTCATAGAGTTTTACAACTGAAAAGCCAGAATTAACCTCTGTTTGGTTTATCCTAAAATTCCTAATATGATGAAAACCAGAAATAAAGCATTCTTGCACAAGAACTCTATATATGATCAGCTTATCCATGGTAGGAAAACTAAATTTTGTTGGGTTCAGTGCAGTTAACTTAGAATACATTTTGAGTTTTTCTCTGGGTTCTATAATCAAGTTTTTAGTCTTACATTCACTATTTTATACCAATTGACCTTGAAAATGCTATTTACTTTTCAAATAAAATCAGAAGCTCAGTGAAATTGTATAACACAATTTATATATTGTATACAATTTATATAATTTATACAATATAACACAACTGGTTATACTGGAAGTTAAAATTCAACAGGATTTGATTTTCAGTACAATACTCTTTACTCTTTTTCAGTTGCTCAAACAGAATGAGTATAATACTGTTTTGTAATATCTGCTATCTTTTCCTCTTGGAAGCGAAACACTTGAGAGGAAAAAACCCATTAAAAAAAAAAGTATTTGGCTTTTCTGGGTCTCAGTTGCAGCATGTGCAATCTAGTTCTCTGACTAGAAAACAAACCTGGGTCCATGTATTGGGAGTATGGAGTCTTAGCCAGTGGACCACCAGGGAAGTAAAAGAAAGACTCATTTTATAACGGCTATGGAAAGTCATCTTCTTGAACTAGAAGTTGGAAGATAGACATTGGATGAAAGGTATTATTAGCAGAAGAGAACTGAAAATATGGGTAGGGGCCCTAACATAAAAGGATGCTAAGATCTAAACCAAGGCTGAAATTAACCAAGTGATAACAAGAATGTATAGGAAATAAGATTTATAGGACTTAGTTTCACATTAAGCTTAGTGGATAAAAGAAACTGAGGAATAAAAATCATTTCCTATGAATCTAGTTTGTAGAAACAAAAGTTGCTTATAGATCCGAAACAATCTTTAGGAATAAAATGGTAAATGAAAGAAGTCAAAATATACATGTGACATGTAGGTACATTAAACAATAATGCTTTAATATTTTAGAAAAAGCATCAAAATTCTGTAGAGATATTTTCTGTAATGCACCCATCAGCAAAATTTCTAAGATAGAAATTAAAATGTAAGCATTTAGTATGTGCTTAATTTTTGTGTCAGCTACTGCATAAAGGACTGTTTGATCATTACAATTAATGAACTTTATTTCTATTTTAACTTTGCTCATGCTATTTACATTATGTTTGCCTGATGGAGAGATCTTACAAGGGAATTTTCTTGGAGTATTTTTCTTTTAATGTCATTAAAAATGAATCACATAAATAAGGCCTAAAAAATGAGAGAATGGGAAAGAAGTTTGAACTAAAAGAAAGTGAAGACAGCAGGTAGATTTCAGTAATTATGAGGTAATTTTGGAGTCACCCTGATGTATGTTTTTGTTTCTGATTACAATGGGAAAAAACGGCTTTTCTTAAACATAAGAATAATTTTAAAACATTTGAAACATATTTAAAGTTACTATCTTAAAAATAAATAGGATAATGTCCCACTGAAAATAAAGTGTAAGAGATATTCCCGCAAAGCCAAAGAGAATGATAATTTCCCCCTTGCTGTAATTAATTTTATTGTGTATTTAATCCAGGGTTTTCTTTTGTAAAGATGTGTGAGAAGTCTAATCCTCTCGATATCCCTCTTCTTTTCTCCTTTTCCTTCCAGTTTTATAGATATGACTTACATATAGCACTGTATAAGTTTACAGTGTACAGTCTCCAACTTGCAGACTTAGCCTGTAAGAGCTTGGGACTTGTCAACCATCAAAAATGAGCTAATTCCTTACATTAAATCTCCATATGTATTTATATTCATAAATGTATGTTTGTATAAATATTTTGATACATCTATATATCCACACAGGCCCCCATCTATTGGTTCTTTTTCTCTGGAGAACTCTTAATACATATAGCATAACTTTTAACAACTTGTAGCTAGTAAAATTTCATTCTGAGTGAATCCTAATAAATGTAGATATGTAAAATTTGGCCACTTTGCTGATATATTCAAATGATTCTTTATGTATTTTAAAATATTTGTTTTTCCCTGACAAAGAACCCTGACACAATATATGAAGTAGACTATGTGAGGGGAAACAAAAAGGCAACATACGTAGGCGGTGTGAATTTGGGGCCAATTACAGAAGATAATTTTCACTGCCAGAGACCAGTTGATCAAAGGTCTATAATTAGATGAGAATAAAAGAGAGATTATTATATGCAAATTTAATGCTAAAGCATTTACATAAAAATAATCATTATTATCATCATCATTCTTATGTCTCAAATACTCTGGGTATTTAACACACCATAGAATTACATGTGGTCGTTCAGCATAATGCTCGTGCCCTAAAGTAGACCCAGCTGTCTGCCACCAATTCAGTATAGAAGAGGACTTATAAACACTGGAAGCAACACACAACCAAATAGAAAATCAACTGTAAAACACTCATTGGCTCTGTTCTCAGTTTTGCTCTTCCTTTTTTATCTGTTTAAAACTTTTTTTGTTTTTTTTCTTAAATAATGTATTTGTTTATTTCCGATTTATCACTCTTTTTTACATTTTTATTTCTCTATAAACCCTTGGGTCGAGGGCTGACTTTGAATAGATCGCAGCAAGGGAGCTGCTCTGCTATGTATGAAACCATTACCCAGAAACAGGTCGTCTACTAACATGCGGTGCGTAACGGGCAAGCAGGCGGCCGCCTTTCCAGCCGCACCCTGTGCTCTTCCTCTTTGATTAGAAAATTAAGTCTTAAATTGTCAAAATTTAGAAAGGCTAACCAGAGAAGGCAATGGCAACCCACTCCGGTACTCTTGCCTGGAAAATCCCATGGACAGAGGAGCCTGGTAGGCTGCAGTCCATGCGGTCGCTAAGAGTTGGGCACGACTGAGGGACGTCCCTTTCACTTTTCACTTTCATGCATTGGAGAAGGAAATGACAACCCACTCCAGTGTTCTTGCCTGGAGAATCCCAGGGATGGGGTAGTCTGGTGGGCTGCTGTCTATGGGGTCACACAGAGTCGGACACAACTGAAGCGACTTAGCAGCAGCAGCAGAAAGGTTAACAAGAGGTGAATAGGGAACTTTCATATATAACAAGCTATAAGTGCTAGAAACAGATTATCCCTTTCAAAATAGACTGAGATAAGTTTCTGTTTAGCTGATTATTGAGACTGGATTTAGTATTTGAGGATCTGAGGGAGGCCCCACTCTCTCTCTCAGGTTCAGTAGTGACCCCTTAGTTACACTTGGCTATTGCAACTGATATCAGCATCATTTAACTCACAAACCTTTTCATTTCTGACACGAAGTTCCTATACATGAAAGATGATTTCTTTACTCTCAACATGAGCATATAATTAGTACTATGTTTATATCTATCCTAATTTGGAATGTTATTGACAATACCCACCTCCTATCCAGTTTGTTTACCACAAAATTAATCACTCTTAAAGGTCCAATGATATTGCCATCTTTAAGGAATTTTCCAAAAAACTACACTGCATGGTATCTCTCTTCTCCAATTTCTGATATTAACAATCTTCAGTTCAGTGCTCAGTAGTGTCTGACTCTTTGCAACCCCATGGACAGCAGCACACCAGGCTTCCCTGTCCATCACCAACTCCCAGAGCCCGCTCAAACTCATGTCCATTGAATCGGTGATGCCATTCAACCATCTCATCCTGTGTTGTCCCCTTCTCCTCCCGCCTTCAATCTTTCCCAGCATCAGGGTCTTTTTCAATGAGTCAGTTCTTCGCAATCTTAGTGACATTTAAAACAATAATACTGTGATGGGATGTAATAGAGGTGAAAATGATAGAGCTCTGAGTGTGTTTAGGAGCAACAAAGAAACTGAAGGACAACATAGACTGAGAGGACCTGACACCTGCTTCTAGAAAGGAAGAGATGAAAGGAAGTAAAAAATTACACTAGATCACAATGTTCTTGAATACTGTATAGGATTATGAAAAAGTGAGCTAAAATACTAAACCTAAGTATGAGGCAATGAGGGCCAAGATTTTAACTGTTCTTCTTCTAGCATAACATTGTTCAATTAGCTACTCAATACAGTCTGTGTTTACCGAAAGGATTTTCTATATAAAGAAGCCATATTTCTTCTGTACTAGTGTATCACCTAAAAAACTCAGAGCTGGAGAAAATAAAACTATCCTGATTCATAACTCTCCTCCAGTTCAACTGAGTTAAGCATACCAAAAAAAGGATAAAAAGCACCAAACAAGAATCACACTGAATAACTGTACTAGAGCCCTAAAACCAACCCAGTGGAAAACTATTTATCGATAAAAGCCAATGAGCTATCAAGCTATGCCAAACCAGGGATGGTTCTTAAAAGCATATTACTAAGTGACTGTGTGGATTACAATAAACTGTGGAAAGTTCTGAAAGAGATGGGAATACCAGACCACCTGACCTGCCTCTTGAGAAACCTATATGCAGGTCAGGAAGCAACAGTTAGAACTGGACATGGAACAGACTGGTTCCAAATAGGAAAAGGAGGACATCAAGGCTGCATATTGTCACCCTGCTTATTTAACTTATATGCAGAATACATCATGAGAAACGCTGGGCTGGAAGAGGCACAAGCTGGAATCAAGATTGCCAGGAGAAATATCAATAACCTCAGATATGGAGATGACACCACCCTTATAGCAGAAAGTGAAGAGGAACTAAAAAGCCTCTTGATGAAAGAGGATAGTGAAAAAGTTGGCTTAAAGATCAACATTCAGAAAACGAAGATCATGGCATCTGGTCCCATCACTTCATGGGAAATAGATGGGGAAACAGTGGAAACAGTGTCAGACTTTATTTTGGGGGTCTCCAAAATCACTGCAGATGGTGACTGCGGCCATGAAATTAAAAGATGCTTACTCCTGGGAAGGAAAGTTATGACCAACCTAGAAAGCATATTCAAAAGCAGAGACATTACTTTGCCAAAAAAGGTCCATCTAGTCAAGGCTATGGTTTTTCCTGTGGTCATGTATGGATGTGAGAGTTGGACTGTGAAGAAAGCTGAGCTCTGAAGAATTGATGCTTTTGAACTGTGGTGTTGGAGAAGACTCTTGAGAGTCCCTTGGACTGCAAGGAGATCCAACCAGTCCATTCTGAAGGAGATCAGTTCTGGTGTTCTTTGGAAGGAATGATGCTAAAGCTAAAACTCCACTACTTTTGCCCCTTCATGGGAAGAGTTGACTCATTGGAAAAGACTCTGATGCTGGGAGGGACCGGAGGCAGGAGGAGAAGGGGACGACAGAGGATGAGATGGCTGGATGGCATCTGAGTGGTGAGTATGAGCGGTGAGTCTGAGTGGTGAGTCTGAGTGGTGAGTGATGGTGAGTCTGAGTGAACTCCGGGAGTTGGTGATGGACAGGGAGGCCTGGCATGCTGCAATTCATGGGGTCACAGAGAGTCGGACACGACTGATAGATTGAACTGAACTGAAGTGAAATAAACCATCTTGGAAATATTACATAATATTATTCCATTTATCTGGCTTTCTGGAAAATGTAAAATTATAGAAACAGCAATGAGAAAAAGTGATTTCCAGAGGTTTAGGAAAGGTCTAATATGTGAGTCACAAGGTAATTTTTAGGATAGTGAAAAAAATTCCATATGCTACCATGATGGAAACATGACACTACTGCTTAAGTCAAAACTCAGAACTTCACAGCATAGAGAGTAATTTTTAATGCATGCAAATTTTAGAGCATATTCAGGAAATCAGGGGAAGTGACAGTGAAATTCAAACTGTAAGAATCGAAGGGTACAAGTGATGAAATAGCCTCTCTGAAGAGGATGGGGGAAAGACACTGATCTAAGTAACTTCAGAATGTACAGAGTCTGTGAGGCTTAAAGCAAAAGATATTGTACATAAACATACTTAATTGATAAAGTGTTTCACACAGAGATATAGGTTAACAATTCTAATATTCTTATACATGTATCAGGAATCGAACATCTGAGTGAATCCCTGAGGGCTACATTTATTGCTTTTGCAGTGGGAGGTTAATTAAAAGCAAAGAAAGAACAATCTATGAGGTGATGGATTAAGATGGGATACACCAGGATGAATCATGTTTAAAGTAATATTATGGGCTGAGCTGTGTCTCTGAAATTCTCCCATTGAAGTTGTAATTCCCACCACCTCAGAATGGGATGGCACTTTACATAACCAGGATATAATCACCTCTTTAAAGGTCCTAAGTTAAAATGAGGCAAAAACATGCAAAATATCTCTGAGTTTCTTGATTACTTCTTAAAATTTTAATATATTTGGTTAAGTTATATTCTAAGATAAGTTTTACCCACTTTTAGCTTTTAAAATATGACTATTAGTAATTGTTTAAATGTATCTGACTCATATTTCTACTGGTACTGCTTTAAAACTTAAGAAATATTCAGAAAATACTTAATGTTTTTAACACACTAGAGAGCTTGTTTCACACTGACCAGAGAAATTGCTCTGAACATCTCATTCTAAGGAATCAACATGCTATTTGACAGATTAAAGACTCAGAAGTATTCTAGTAAGGGCACTCATTTGTATCAGATATCAATTCTGTCATCTTATCTATTGCTCCATCACAGCCTGTCAAAAATGTCGTACTTTATACAATATTTTCTTATTAATCTGCAGTCTGGGCTCAGCCAACTGGTTGTTCTGGTTCACTGTTTATGGTGTCTCATTGGTCTGCAGTCCTCCAGAGGCTCTAACAGGATCAAAGAACCCAAAAAGGCTTCCGTCAGATATCCAGCGTTGAGGTGCCAGTTGAGGCCCAGACAACTCTCTCTCCAAGTGGTTTCTCCAGCAGGATGTTGCTGGACCTCTTCACCATAGTGCCTCAGGTTCCAAGAGAGTAAGTGGATGCTACCAAGTGTTAATTTTAAGGTTGAAGCCCGTATCTGAGAGTTTCACTTCTGCCCCATTCTATTGGTCTAAAAGCAGGCTCTTCCCAGATACAAGGGTAGGGAACAGATTTAACATATATGGAAATAATTTGACAGTCATTTTTTATAAATTATGTGGCACACCATTAAATATGTGATTTTCAAAATTTCACCTATAGACCCTGCCATGTTTTTTAAAAAATCCTAACACTGATGTAATCACATATTTTAGTTTTTCTGGAAAAATGGATAATTGTCAAAGTCATTTATTGGATTTAAATAAGATTGTATATTTTCACCACCTATATGATTAACATTAAAAATCTTAAAATTGGCAATTAGCAGAATAGCTTCAAAAGCTCAACTTAAAGTTTTACTGCTACCTATTGTGAAAGCAACTTTTCTATTTTATAATACTGAAATTTCTTATTAAATATGTAATAAATTATTTGCTTTTAAATTCCCTATTTTCACAAAAATTCCCTATTTTCGCAAAAAAATTAACTTTCAGTATCACTGAAAACATTTAAGTGGGTCAGATAATACACAAAAAGGGAAAGACAGCAGTTAAGCATCCCATACCATGAAAGGAAAAAAAAAAAAATTACAGACTTTCATTGAATACAGAATGTCTTGGCTCTGGGGAAATTCCAACATTAATAAGTCAGGGAAAAGAGGTCAAGAAGAGCAGCTAGTGACATTGGGATAAAACCAAAGAAGTTAAAGATGCTGAAAGTCAAAGGAAGAAAGTGCTTCAAAAAGGAATGAATGAATGAGCAGGGTACTCCATCAAATACCAAATGATAAAATCTAAGGAGACCTGAAAATGACCACAGGATTTATGAATTCAGTGAGTACTGTTGACGAGAATGAGAGCAATTTGTAGAACGGCTAGACAGAACCCTGATTAGAGAGGGTTCAAGAGAAAAATGAAGCTATGAATTGGAGTTGCAATAATGTTCAATATGTTTTATTGAATGAGTGTGCTTGAGAAAAAAAGATAAATTGACTTAGAATGTTTTTTATTGTACTCAGACTATGATGATGGTAAAAGCAGAGAAAAAGGACAAAAAAATAGAATCTCAGTTTTAGACATATTGAATAAAAGTAATATAGGTATCAGGAAGCTGAAAATATATATTACACACTTAAAATACTAACAATCAGGCATCAGCAAATGGCCCCACATGGTCAAACCAGGTTGATGTTTGGTAAATAAAGGTTTATTGCATCTCAGCCACATTCAGTTATCTGTGTATTCTCTGTGGCTTTTTTCACACAGCAGCAGAGTTGATGGTATGACAGATCATGTCCAAAAAACTTAAATGTTTACCATCTGGTTCTTTGCAGAAGAGTTTAGCCAAATTAAACTCTGTCATGAAGATAATAGCAAAATGAGACCACTAATGTAGTTAATAATTTAACAAAAATGCTATTAATCACTAAAAACTGCAATACACATGATAAAATTGATTAATTTGATTTTTTTCCAGTGGTCAAATAGTTCAATTCATACCTAGCAATCCTAGAGATTTTCATTTTAGCTTAAAATTCCAAAACTATTTGAAAACAGTATCAATATTTTAAATAAAAGGTTATATTTGATACTGAAAGAGTATGTCAATGAATGATTAGTTTAGTTGTGAAACATTCATGAATTGAAAATTTTAAGTCTTTAAGTAAATTTGGAAATCTGACTAAATTATTAATGATACCTTCTAATGTCCTTAACAGGCACACAAAACCAGAATAATTTTTAATAGATGCAAATGATATTTCAAATTTTCTTTAGCAAGAAGTTAATTGGTTCAATTGCAAAACAGAACATCATAGTTAAGTCTTTATGTCAGCAACAATCATAAAGTATAGGGCATCTTTAAAATACAGGACTATGTGAGATATCTATAGTGATAGATAATGTTTACATATTAATAGGAAAATAGACTTTTGTTGAAATATTTTTATCATCTCCATAAAAGTTTGAAAATCTTTAAAAATATTAGGATATATACTTTTGGTATTTTACTGTTAATGACTCAAATTAAAAGATCTTCATGACCAAGATAATCACGGTGGTATGATCACTCACCTAGAGCCAGACATCCTGGAATGTGAAGTCAAGTAGGCCTTAGAAAGCATCACTATGAACAAAGCTAGTGGAAGTGATGGAATTCCAGTGGAGCTATTTCAAATCCTGAAAGATGATGTTGTGAAAGTGCTACACTCAATATGCCAGCAAATTTGGAAAACTCAGCAGTGGCCACAGGACTGGAAAAGGTCAGTTTTCATTCCAATCCAAAAGAAAGGCAATGCCAAAGAATACTCAAAATATGGTACAATTGCACTCATCTCACAAGCTAGTAAAGTAATGCTCAAAATTCCCCAAGCTAGGCTTCAGCAATATGTGAACCGTGATCTTCCAGATGTTCAAGCTGGTTTTAGAAAAGAGATCAAATTGCCAACATCTGCTGGATCATCGAAAAAGCAAGACAGTTCCAGAAAACATCTATTTCTGCTTTATTGACTATGCCAAAGCCTTTGACTGTGTGGATCACAATAAACTGTGGGAAATTCTGAAAGAGATGGGAATACCAGACCACCTGACCTGCCTCTTGAGAAACCTATATGCAGGTCAGGAGACAACAGTTAGAACTGGACATGGAACAACAAACTGGTTCCAAATAGGAAAAGGAGGGTGTCAAGGCTGCATATTGTCACCCTGCTTATTTAACTTATATGCAGAGTACATCATGAGAAACGCTGGACTGGAAGAAACACAAGCTGGAATCAAGATTGCCGAGAGAAATATCAATAACCTCAGATATGCAAATGACACCACGCTTATGGCAGAAAGTGAAGAGGAACTAAAAAGCCTCTTGATGAAAGTGAAAGGAGAGTGAAAAAGTTGGCTTAAAGATCAACATTCAGAAAATGAAGATCATGGCATCTGGTCTCATCACTTCATGGGAAATAGATGGGAAAACAGTGGAAACAGTATCAAACTTTATTTTTGGGGGCTCCAAAATCACTGCAGATGCTTACTGCAGCCATGAAATTAAAAGACGCTTACTCCTTGGAAGGAAAGTTATGACCAATATAGATAGCATATTCAAAAGCAGAGACATTACTTTGCCAACAAAGGTCCGTCTAGTCAAGGCTATGGTTTTTCCAGTGGTCATGTATGGATGTGAGAGTTGGACTGTGAAGAAGGCTCAGAGCCGAAGAATTGATGCTTTTGAACTGTGGTGTTGGAGAAGACTCTTGAGAGTCCCTTCAACTGCAAGGAGATCCAATCAGTCCATTCTAAAGGAGATCAGCCCTGGGTGTTCTTTGGAAGAAATGCTGTTGAAGCTGAAACTCCAGTACTTTGGCCACCTCATGCGAAGACTTGACTCATTGGAAAAGACTCTGATGCTAGAAGGGATTGGGGGCAGGAGGAAAAGGGGACGACAGAGGATGAGATGGCTGGATGGCATCACCGACTCGATGGACATGAGTTTGAGTGAACTGTGGGAGTTGATCAACAAGGAGGCCTGGCGTGCTGCGATTCATGGGTCGCAAAGAGTCAGACACGACTGAGTGACTGAACTGAACTGAACTGAAAAGTATTAAAATCAACAAGTGAATACCCAGCTATATCACAATTATTTTCCACCAGTAAGCTGTCAAATATTATTTATGCAAGTAATTATCCAAATATATAGGACAATAATTTCCTTGTTCAACTTTTTAACATATCTATATTTCTCTTACTTATTGAACAAATAGTATGTGTTCTATTTAGGCTAGTGCCTTAATTAGAACGACATTTCTAAAACTAGAAAATAAAGGTACAATTTAAAAAGAAAACAAGGATGAAACCAAGACAAAAGATTAATTTTGAAGTAGGAATTTATCACAATTAAACCTACTGAAATAAGACACATCTAATTAGTATCCTCATAACAGAGGCAGAATGAATAAAAGCTCCCAAGCCCTTTGGTAAAGTAGCTAAATCACGTTAGCATTTTACAAAATCTTTGCCTGAAAAACATTTGGCATGAGTCATACTGTCTATCAACTTTGAAGGGTTAACTTTCTGTGATAAGAATGTTATATAGAGTAATATAGACAGAGTACTGTAAAACTATGTATTTGTCAGATGATGGTCCCTTTAAATTTCATAAAAGTCCTTCAGAAGAAAAGATTAAGCTTCACTATAGTATTAAAGTTATACAGATTCACATTCCTGAGAAACTGCCCCCCAAAAGAGTTGCCAAAATATTCAGACATATCCCATTAGCTAGATAAATTCATGGTGCTCTGTGAAAATTTAGTGATGAGTCCTGAGGAATTCCTCAGTACACTGAAAATTTTTTTCTAAGTTTTATCCCATAGAACATTCCTTTCCTCCTCATGGATCTTCAATCCAAAATTTACTCCATAGCTAATACTGCTTTGGATAATGCTATATATATTTAGTGTAGTCTTTTCTACATGTTTAATTGGAACAAACTTTTGCTAATTATTCTATTTTATACTCGAAGATAAATGGTAATTTTTTTTTTATTTTTTTTTGGTCTATCTAGCAAACCAAAGCATTGCTCTTGAGCTTTGATTTTAAAGTTACAATGATGTAACAACACACAGTAATGTCAGATATTTTAAATATATTTTACATTTATTTTTTGAATAGTCATGTGTGCTATCTGCTTTCTAATTTGTGCTGTATGAGCTTTAAGTGTCACCTTAAAATGAGGTTTAATACTCAGCTGAAAAAGCATTTTAATTTATAGTGTGTATTTCTTGTGCATACCTCAGACAAAAATAAGTGTGACAAACACAGGCTTCCCAAGGGAAGCATTTCCTCTCTCAGGTTTAAGCAAAACTTCTGTTCCCAAACTTCTGTTCCCGATTAAGTTTGTTGTTGCATTCGATGCTTAAAATCTTCATTTCACCCAAACCTTAAAAACAGTCTTGATAGGGAATATTTCTAGCTCTACAGTGTCCTTGTTCATACACTCAACATCCTTTTGTTCAGTATATTAACGAGTCATTGCAAGATTAACTATTAACTCTTTTCTCCTACTGCTATCTAGAATAATCCTAGCTCTCGGTTTTGAAAAGCTATTTTCCATCTGCTGATAGAGGAAATACCTGCACAAGAGACCT
The DNA here is from genome assembly GCF_032452875.1 of Bos javanicus. NCBI lineage: Eukaryota > Metazoa > Chordata > Mammalia > Artiodactyla > Bovidae > Bos > Bos javanicus. Next base: position 62,843,212 of record NC_083879.1, on the reverse strand, counting down.
AAACATTTCATCCTAACCTATATCTAATACAAAGGCACCCTGTACTCTGAATAAAAAGTACCCTGAATGGTATTTCTTAAAAAGGAGTATCATGAGATAATGAGAGTTTATAAACTATTGCAATAAGTTTGTTCACATCCTGTCAGTCCTGGCTCTGTCCTCTGGAGCCAACCAGGAAGCCCCACTTTTGGAAACCAAGGAGGAGTCTCCTTTGCATTGTTCCTCCTTTTCTTAAAGGTTAACACAAATTCTCCCACAGATGGAGAGCCCTAAAGTGAAAGTGAACGTTGCTTAGTCATGCCCAACTCTGTGCAACCCCATGGACTATTACAGTCCATGGAATTCTCCAGGCCAGAATACTGGAGTGGGGAGCCTTTCCCTTCTCCAGGGGATCCTCCCAACCCAGGGATCTAACCCAGGTCTCCCACATTGCAGGCCGATTCTCTACCAGCTGAGCCACAGGGAAGGGCCCATTTCATGGGTCAAAAATCCCAGAGGTCCCACACTGCTCTTGCATGTCATCCTACAGGTATCTCCTTCATTCTAAGCCAACAGTGTTTCTCCTGAGATGGCTGAATGGATCCACGTGTCAAAAGCCTACTGTCTTCAGGACCTCATCAAACTACACCCTTGCTTGTCTCTCCAAAGCATGCTTTCTCTCTTTTGCAGTATGTATAGGCTGAGAATTTTCCAAATCTTCAAGTTCTGTTTCTTCTTTGTTTAACAATTCCATTTTTATTCTTTCCTCACTTATTTGACTGTAAGCAGTAATGAGAAAACTTCACTTTCACTTTTCACTTTCATGCATTAGAGAAGGAAATGGCAACCCACTCCAGTATTCTTGCCTGGAGAATCCCAGGGACAGAGGAGCTTAGTGGGCTGCTGTCTATGGGGTCGCACAGAGTCGGACACGACTGGAGTGACTTAGCAGCAGCAGCAGCAGTAATGAGAAACCAGTGCACCATCAGATACATTTTTCATCAAATAGGAGAAAACAATTTAGCCAAGTTCTCTTCCACTTTACAACAAAGAACATTTCCAGTAACATTTCTTATTCTTGTCTGAGACCTTAACAGAGGCATCTCTGACATTCCTATTTTTAGCATCCGTGTCTTCAAGGAAATTTAAGATTTTTCTGCCACGTACCTTAAAATTCTTCTAGCCTCTACCCATTACCCAAATCCAAAACCAGCATTTAGATATTTGTTAGAATAGTTCCCTAATCCTGGGGTCCCCAACCTCTGGGATCTAGTGCCTTATGATCTTAGGTGGTAGAAATAAGGTACACAATAAGTGTAAAGTGCTTGAATCATCCTGAATCACCCCCGTCCACACCCCAGTGCCCAAGTCAGTGGAAAGAACATCTTCCATGAAACTAGTCCGTGGGGCCCAAAAGGTTGGGGACCACTTACCTAATCCCTAATACCAAAATCTGTATTAATTTGTTAGGGCTCAGGTAATAAAGCATGACAAACTTGGTGGTTAAGACAACAAAAATTTATTGTCTCACAGTTCTAGAGACTTAAATTTCAAAACTCACGCCATCACCACAGCCATGTCACCTGTGAAGGCATTAGTTCTAGTAATCCCTCCTAGTTTCTGGTAGTTCCTTACTTTTGCCTAGAAAATCCCATGGACGGAGGAGCCTGGTAGGCTGCAGTCCATGGGGTCGCTAGAGTCGGACACGACTGAGCGACTTCACTTTCACTTTTCACTTTCATGCATTGGAGAAGGAAATGGCAACCCACTCCAGTGTTCTTGCCTGGAGAATCCCAGGGACAGGAAGCCTGGTGGGCTGTTGTCTATGGGGTCGCACAGAGTGGGACATGACTGAAGCGACTTAGCAGCAGCAGCAGTAGCTTCTGGCATTATAACTCCAATCTTCATCTGATATTCTCCCCATGTGTGTTCATTCCAAAGGTCCTCTTTATAAAGACACCAGTCACAGTGGATTAGGTCCCCACTCGACTCCAGCATGACCTCTTCTTAATGGTATCTGTAATGACTCTATTTCTAAATAAGATCACATTACTAGGTAGTGGGAATGAGGACTCCCAAAACATGACTTTTTTTTTTTTAATGGGGGGGTGCAATTCAACCCACAACATGATAGGACTTAGATAAGTAACACTTAACCTGATAAAATAATACATAATTATTAGAGTTACTATGCATGTTTTCATGATGTCTCTCTCAGACATTCTTTTGTTATAGCATAGAAATGGAAAATGAGAGCTGGAGAAGAAAATACTTGAAAACTTTATTGTTTGCAATATTAATAAAGGAGAGTTAATAAAGCAATTTTTGTGCTTGAAGATTTTGATTTGATACTATTGGTTTCTTGGAAACCACAGGTTAGTTTCACAAAGTGTGTCAAACATAAGATGCTCGTATTAAATTAGATTACAACTCCATTCAGGTTACTGGCATAATTTCCCGACTGCACTTTCAATGCATAAATAGGTGAATAAAAACTTTAAACATATTACAAAATAAAGAAAAGTGAGAAAACAGTATTCTGTAAGAATTCCATTACACTAACATAGCAAACAGAACAATTTATTTTGTGGGAAGATAGAGAAAACTTTACTGACTGAGATTGGCAACAAATCTCTCGTAATTCTCCCATATCAATTTTAATATATATATACATACATGAATAAATATAATTTGCCTACTAAAATCAAAGAGATAAACTGTCTTTTTTTAATGCTATTTGATCCACTGCAAATAACATAATCAGATAATCTCTTATCCATATGAGAGGATTTGCACTGGTTTGAATGCAATGCTTTTATGGGTACAGGAAGCGAAAAAATAAGCTTTTCTTAACAGTTTCCATTTTCCACATTAAATTAATAAAAACAATGATAAACTGTGCCCCAGATAGGAGACTTTGTATATTTATAATACTTTAACTATTTCCTTTCAACATAATCTGAGGCTGTTCATCTTGTTTATCAGAACTGTACTTCAGAAAATATGAAGAATATAAATAGTCATATCTATCCACTTCAGAAATAGCACTTTTTATAATTTAAGCATGTGAAACCTGAAAACACGTTATCTTTGTCTTGATAATAAGACAGATACAGATTGCAGAATTTGAAATTTTTAAAGTTGTAAAACTCAGGAAAAATATAAGAAATGCACCTTCTAAATCACTGGAAAATATACAGAAGAAAAAAAATGATGGAAATGAAACTTAAATATTAAAAGTGGCTTTCAGGGATAGTATAAGTTATTCTTGTACTTTTCTCTAATTTCATATTTAGTTTGATAAACACTGCTATTCTGTAACATGACAAATTCCAAAAAAATATTTTTAAATTGTTATACAAGAAATCCATGAATATTGATGTAGAAAAGTTTGTTTTAGAGAAATATTGTAATAATTAATCTATTGTGAGAATGAGATACTATTTTCTTGGAAAGAAAAACAATGTAATAGAAATTAAAGGGAAATTTTTAAATAATCTATTATAAGCTACAAAGTGGATCATAAAAGGAAAATTATTATGGTTTTCTTGGTTCTGATTAATGTATGATGTTCTTTTTGTCAATTCTCACTGAATTTATAAGTTAACCTGCATGACATTATAATTTGGTAATCTGAGAAACTGATTGTTGAAAATCTATACAGTAAAGTCAAAGAATAACTGAACTTTCAAAAAGGAAGCAAGGAAAGCAGTTTTGGACCACCCGCGTATTGTGACATTCTAAAAGATAATGCTATGTGAACACCATAGTTTTGGATTAGATAGAAATAATCACTATTATTTCTAAAATATTCCTAAAATATATATTTCTAAAGAAATAGAAAGTCTAAAACATAATATATAAACAGCTATTTCTGCTTTATTGACCATACCAAAGCCTTTGAATGTGTGGATCACAATAAACTGTGGAAAATTCTGAAAGGGATGGGCATACCAGACCACTTGACCTGTCTCTTAAGAAACCTGTATGCAGGTCAGGAAGCAACAGTTAGAACTGGGCATGGAACAACACACTGGTTCCAAATAGGAAAAGGAATATGTCAAGGCTGCATATTGTCACCCTGCTTATTTAACTTATATGCAGAGTACATCATGAGACACGCTGGGCTGGAAGAAGCACAAGCTGGAATCAAGATTGTCGGAAGAAATATCAATAACCTCAGATATGCAGATGACACCACCCTTATGGCAGAAAGTGAAGAGGAACTCAAAAGCCTCTTGATGAAGGTGAAAGTGGAGAGTGAAAAAGTTGGCTTAAAGCTCAACATTCAGAAAACGAAGATCATGGCATCTGGTCCCATCACTTCATGGCAGATAGATGGGGAAACAGTGGCTGACTTTATTTTTCTGGGCTCCAAAATCACTGCAGATGGCGATTGCAGCCATGAAATTAAAAGATGCTTACTCCTTGGGAGGAAAGTTATGACCAACCTAGACAGCATATTCAAAAGCAGAGACATTACTTTGCCAGCAAAAGTCGGTCTGGTCAAGGCTATTGATTTTCCAGTGGTCGTGTATGGATGTGAGAGTTGGACTATGAAGAAAGCTGAGTGCCAAAGAATTGATGCTTTTGAAGTGTGATGTTGGAGAAGACTCTTGATAGTCTCTTGCACTTCAGGGAAATCCAACCAGTACATCCTAAAGGAGATCTGTCCTGGGTGTTCATTGGAAGGAACTGATGTTGAGGCTGAAACTCCAATATTTTGGCCATCTGATGCCAAGAGCTAACTCACTGGAAAAGATCCTGAAGCTGGTAAAGATTGAGGGCAGGAAGAGAAGTGGACGACAGAGGATGAGATGGTTGGATGGCATCATCAACTTGATGGACATGGGTTTGGGGGGTTTCTGGGAGCTGGTGATTGACAGGAAGGCCTGGCGTGCTAAGGTTCATGGGGTTGCAAAGAGTTGGACACAACTGAGTGACTTAACTGAACTGAACTGATGTAAACAGAAACTTATAATTGGCATGATAAGAAATGTAAATTAGATAACTGGAAAAAATGGTCTCACTACATGGTCAAAAATGAAGATCCTGAGTTTTCCCACATAATATAAGTGAGGCTGAAGTTTATAGACTTAAATACAAAAAGGACATATTGTGGCCTAATAGGCAAAGATGAAAAGCATCTTTGCATCACAGTGAAATTCTTTTAAAATCCCTAAAATATACAAAAGATGTGGGTTTTTTGTTAGATTTGATTACTTCAAAATTAAGAATTATATTAAATGATGATATAGGCCAGGCAATAAAGAATACATTTGCTACGTCTTGAAATAAAGAACTGGTATTTAGGGTATACAAAAATCTATAAACCAAGAAAAATATTTAGAAAAGCTGAAAAAAAATTACAGATAAGTATCACATTACCTAATATGTATTTAAAGAGATCCTAAAAGCACAATTACATCACTATTCTAAATCCTAAGTTATGATAAAATTATGTATGATTCCATTAATTGAAGAGAATTTCATGATAAACCCCTATGCCCTTGTGGTGAGACAAAGCCTTCAATTATTGCGGAAATCAATCAGTCTCCTTAAGTAAAGTTAACTGACATAGAGATGCCCAATTAAAGGTGATATTTTTCTAGGTTTTCTGTTGTTGTCACTGTTCAGTCGCTAAGTTGTGTCCTGCTTTTCGTGACCGTATGGATGGAAGCATGCCAGGCTTCCCTGTCCTTCACTATTTCCCAGAGTTTGCTCAAACTCCTGTCCATTGTGTTGATGATGCCATCCAACCATCTCATTCTCTGTCAACCCTTTCTCCTCCATCTCCTCCATATTCAATCTTTCCCTGCATCAGAATCTTTTCCCATGAGTCGGCTATTCCCATCAGGTGGCCAAAGTATTATAGCTTCAACTTCAGCAACATTCCTTCCAATGAATATTCATGGTTGATTTCCATTAGGAAATGCAAATTAGATGACTGAAAAAAATGGTCTCACTAGATGGCCAAAAATGAAGATCAAATGACTCGTTTGATCTCTTACAGCTCAAGGGACTCTCAAGAGTCTTCTCCAGCACCACGGTTCCAAATCATCAGAAGAATGCAGTAAACAAAGCTAGAAAAAACTCCGTGTGGAGACGTGAGATGAAAGGGTAGTCCCTCAAATCAGAGAATGTTTTCCCATAAGGCCAGCCAATTTTCAGAAGGGTTGCTTTTTTGGCTCATGCTAAGTGAATGAGCTGAAGTTCAGGATCCTAGAAGGAGAGAATATTAACCAAACTTGGCTGACAAGCATTCTATTCCTATTGATCAGTGAGGACAAGCAGTTCAGCTAAATAATTATGAGGCAGAAAATACAAATTGAAGGTCATTTCATAAACATACAGGAGGGCATCCATGAATCTTATCTAAGTCATATGGAAAAGATGATTCTTTGCAGTGAGCCACTTCTAGAAACACAAAGGATGGGTCTGACCCCAAATGCAAAGGCAACAAAAGCAAAATAAATAAATAAATAAATGCCAAATAAAAAAGTTTCTGTACAGAAAAGAAAATCATATAATGGCAATCAACTGAATCAGAGAAAATGTTTGCAAATGACATCTAATAATGGGTTAATATCCAAAATACATCAAGGACTAATATAATAAATCACACACAAAAATCTAAGTAATCTGATTAAAAATGGGCAGAGGTCTGTTGCGGGAACTAGAACCTTCACAACAGTGAAAGAACTTCTTTGGTATAATTATTCTCCAGTTTGTGGATCACCCACCTGGCAGTTCTCTGGTAGGGCTAATGGAGACCTCCTCCAAGAGGGCTTATGCCACACACTGGGCCTCCCAGGACTGCTGCTGCCAGTGCCCCTGTCTCTCAGGCAGACCACTGCTGACCCATGCTTCCATAGGAGACCGTCAAACACTCACAGTCAGGTCTGGCTCAGTTTCTTGTGGGGGTCACTGCTCCTTTCCCTGGGTCCTGGTGCACATAAGATTTTGGTTGTACCTTCCCAGAGTCTGTGGCGGGTACGAGGCTTAATTTTAACTGATTGTGCCCCACCTATGATCTCGTTGCAGTTTCTCCTTTTTCCGTGGACGTGGGTATCTTTTTTTGGTGGTTTTCCAACATTCTCTTGTTGATGGCTGTTCAGCAGCTAGTTGTGGGCATCTCACAAGAGAAGACGAGTGCCTATACTTCTACTCTGCCATCTCGGTATTGATTTTTTGAGGCTCTGAATACATATGCCCAAAGATATACAGATGGTCAATAGACACATGAAAGATCCTTTGCATCACTAATCAGGGAAGCACAAGTCAAAAATCACCATGAGATATCATGTCACACTTCTCTGAATGGCTATTATTAAAAACCAAGGGATGAAAAATGTTGGTGAGAATGTACAGAAAAGGGAAAACCCTTGTGCGCTGTTGGGAGGAATGTAATTTGGTGAAGTCACTAGGAGTAACAGCACAGAGGTTCCTGAAAGAACCAAAAATATAACTACTATATGATTTACTAATTCTGCTTGTGGATATTTAATCAAAGGAAATGAAAACAGTAACTCAAAAAGATTTCTGCACCCCCATGTTCACTGCAGCTTTACAATAGCCAAATTGTAACAAATATGGAAACAAACCCAAATGCCCATGAGTAAATAGAGAAAATGTAGTATATATACAATGGAAAATTATGTTCATAAAGGAGGCTGAAAATCTGCCATTTGTGAAAATACAGATGGACCCTGAAGGCACTATGCTAAGAGAACTAAGTCAGACATTAAAAAAAAAAAAAAAAAAATTATCTTACTTACATGTGGAACCCAAAGCATAAAAACAAAAGCCAAGTTTACAGATGACAGATTGTAGGTTGCCAGAGGGTGTGGTGAGGGGTGGAAGGTGGGAAAATGGGTGAGGAAAGTAAACAGATATAGACTTTATTTCCAGGTATAAAATTAAGTCATGGGGGTATAATGTACAGCATGGTAACTATAACTAATAATAAATTGCATACTTGCAAGTTGCTATGAGTAAATCTTAAAAGCTTTCATCATAGGAAGAAAGTTTTTGTAACTCTAGTGATGGATGTATAGGGACTTATTGTGGTGATCATTTCACAACATATACCAATATTAAATCAATGTTTTATACCTGAAACTGATGGTATGTCATTATGCCTCAAAAAAGCTATTAGAAGGTCAAAAGATAAGCTACAGATTTATTTATTCCCTGAAACACTAAACTATGACATATTTAAGAGGGCTTTCTTTTGTTTTCGGTAAGGTAGAATCATACAATTAGGAAAATACAGATAAAAACCCTCTGGAAACTCATTCTGTTTATGCTGAATATCTGTTTTCTAGTTTTCCAAGCAATGGCTGTGAATCGGTTCTAACCTCTGTGAAAGACATCATGCACAAATAACTGCTGAGGCTTACCAGCTGTCCTTGGAAAAACAGGGAGTAGCTAATGTTTCAATAAATATCTTGATTTTGGAGTTCATGAAACTTCTAGGATAACTACTCATCACAATATATTTTCATGAATAGAAGATATAATTTTGTATAAAAATGTGTTATTCCAGAGCTATCGTATTTTGCTTTTCATTAAATCCAATAATGGCTAGCCCAAATATGGGAAAGTATGAAGTCTAAAAGTTCTGGCTATGAATCAGAAGGAACAAAAATTTTAAAATGCAATAAAAAATTAATCACGCATTGGCTATGTTCAAGGTTATTTTAGTTGCCCCCATGATTTAATACATGTAAACACATTTTCTACAATGAGAGTTAGTCATGAACATACATGACTGTAGCAGATCATGTATAACATGAAGTGAAATGTATATAACATCAATAATATTTGGTAGTGTTTTAGAGTAATAGTTTATAGGATGGTTGAATAATATTCCACAGGAGTTGTGGCACAAACGTGGTACATGCATGCTAGGTCGCTTCAGTCATGTTGGACTCTTTGCAACCCTATGGACTATAACCTACCAAGTTCCTCTGTCCATGAGATTCTTCAAGCAAGAATACTTGAGTGCATAGCCATGCCATCCTCCAGGGGATCTTACCAACCCAGGGATTGAAACCAAGCCTGTTATGTCTCCTGCATTGGCAGGACGGTTCATTACACTAGCGCAAACTGGGGAGCCCGCAGTCATTAGGGGCTCCATTTAAATGGGGCTTTATACATTTAAGTTTTTAGGGATGCAATTTCCAAATATGAAGCACTGATGACTGTACTATTTGAAGCATCATCGGGCTGTAGGAAAGTGGTAAGAAGAGGAGGACATTAATATCAGAAAGACCTTTCTCCAAAACCTCTCTGACCCTCATTAAGGTGAACTCAATTATCTTTTCTCTGATTATTATATTCATCTGTAAAGTGGGAACATCACCTATTGTTCAGAATTTCCAAAATGTTGAAAGTTTTTATTTTTAAATTTTGCATAGGAATTAGCATAGAGACTAGAGCAGAAATACGATGCATATTAACTCATTCTCTACCAGTCTGACAAGTTCCAGATGAACGCAGCAGCATATTGGGTAATGAAGAGTAATACAGTATTCCTGAAGATAAGTTACAGGTTAAGTGGCTGTCAATTGTGGGATCAAGCTATTTTTGCAGACTTAAGAAACCAGGAAAAGATGTTTTACTGAGGTAATGAACAGCACTGTATTTTTGTCTTATTGTTCATTTTTGCTGACTTGTTTTAGATTCATACAACATAACACTATAGAAATATGGCAGCAGTAAACACTTCCAATTTTAAATATACATATATAAATATGTATATTGATTGACATAACATTTACATAGAATATATTCAGACAGCCCAAGTCAAAATTTAGTGGAATTTATACCATGAACCAACTGGAATGATTTCAAAATTGAGTTTAGGAGTGTAAAACAAACCTAGCTAATCGTAACTATATAATTAGTAACATAACTGGTATTATCACAAGCAATGTTGAAACTCCAAAGATAACATATTGCTTTTGAATATACTGAAAGCACCCCCCAACACACTCCAAAACATGGCATATGTGGTATCTTCTGTGACACTTGGCACTCAAACACTTGAAGTTATCACTTTGTGATAATTCTGAATTAGATAACAATATGTTACTAAGAAACATGCTATACATATGTATCCTGACCATATTCATAAGTCTAACTTAACAGATATTAGTTTACCAGGTTACACAGATGCTACATTAATCTCTTTGGAATATTAACTATGTTTTAAAGAATTCAGGCACTGTGACCTTTACATACAGATATATCTTACTCATTTTCACAACAATCCTGAGATTATGAACCCACTATTTTCTCAATTTCTCTAATTGATATTAGTGGTATTAAGTTACTTATCCAGGACCACTCAGCTGGTAATTGGAATGAGCCAGGATTCTTGATAGCTTCACTTAGAGCCAGTGTTGTACCACAGTTTATTAGAACCAAGGGGCTTAAGAAAAGGTCAATCAGAGACGGATGGTGGAAAATCAAGAAGAGATAACTTAGGGTAGGTAATTTTCAATGATGAGTGAACCTGTTTCTGGGTGGTGACAACAAAGCTTTAATCAATGAAGAACTGCATGTCTGGCTGAAATGATCTATACATTAATGATTTCTTTGTGTCATTTGCATTTTTCCAGCATATACTAGGACTAGTCATAGAATTTCAGAGAACTGAGTATTAAGAATATATAGTACAATATACACAAAATCAGCACTTAAATGCTGCTGACTATCAAGGTCCCCCTGTGGAATACTCACCAACTCTTAACTGTCCTAATTATTATATAAGAACACTTTTAGTGATGCTGTTACATCTCACTCCACCTGAAATGTACACTATTTTTTCCCACTTAAAGTGACAGTTAAAATGGTGCTGAAAACTTATTGAAAACATCCTCAATAGGGTTATAAATAAATAAATAACCTGAAACAGTGCTCCAAAAGGGTAACATAAATTGGTGACTAACACATCTTTTAAGTTTCTTTTACAAACCAGCAGATAAAGGAACAGCCTGTTAGAAAACACTTTGCTTATAGCCTGCCTTCACTGAGCAAGCTCATGTTTATTATTTTGTAAATTTAATGTCCTCCAAACTTCACAGGTAGTATAGATAACATCTGAGGTATGGTAACTATGGCAATGGCAGGGCAGGGCTTGAGTTCTTTTTCAGGAAGCTTGATGTCTGCTCTTGTCCAATTTGAGCTGAACAGGACTGGTTGGGACCACAGAACTAGGCTTGCGCAAGTGCCAAATGAATGACCTTCTGACACTGGAGGGCCAAAAACTCCACCCTCACAGTGAAGTTCCACCATTTCTGAACATGCATCCCAAGAAGCAGCATGTATCTCAGATACACCTGCACAGAACAGATTACCTCTTCTTTTCCCTACCTCCTGTCTTCTGTCTTCTCAACTATGACCACCTTATACTCTTCACCCATAAGAATCCCAAGCTTCCCACTTTCACAGGATGGAATCAGAGACTTGATCCCCCCTCATCTCCTCACTTGGCTGCCTTTGTGAATAAACTCTCTGCTGCAACATTCAGAGTCCCAGCAATTGGCTTTACTGCGTGTCTCACAAATGAACTTGGTTTGGTAACACTATGGCTTCTTCCACAAAGGAGATTTTCAAATATGATGTGCTCAGTTGCCTCAGCCATGTCCAACTCTTCGCAACCCCATGAACTGTAGTCTACCAGGCTCCTCTGTGGGATTCTCCAGGCAAGAATACTGGAGTGAGCTGCCATTTCCTCCCCCAGGGGATCTTCCCGACCCAGGGATCAAACATGTGTCTCCTGTGTCTCCTACACTGGATTAGGATTTTTACACACTGAGCCACCTGGGAAGCCCAGGACTCTCACATATCCCTAAAACCTCCCATTTCTAGAATGAGAACTTGGGTTGTTATATCCAAATCTCTGGAACTCCTGACAGTTACCTTACCCACCTTTGAATAAAGTTTAGTCCATCAGCAGCTTATGTATAATATGTTGCACAAAATTCACCTATTTCATGGATAAGCATATATATTTAAAAATTCCTGGTGTATCTCTGGTTTTTCTTAAAACAAACAAACAAACAAAAGAAAACCTGCTACTTATTCTACAATGGGTCTCAAATTTTCACTCTGAAGACAGAAAATGCAAATTAGGCTAAAAATATATATTAAAAAATACCAAAAAATAATAAAAAGTACCTACTTTGGAATAAGTATTTACTTTTGGCTTTCATTAAAGTGATCTGATCATTTAACGACTGAAGATATTTTAAAGACACTGGAGTCTATTGTAAAAGTATCACTTAGTAATGTGATATCAAACACTAAAATTCAATCATTTTAATTAAAGACCTCTGAGACAAAGTATTAGAAATCACCCAAGCTGGGAAAAAAAAATTATAACTGGGTATATTCTGAGACTTCTGGAACATCAAGCATATTGGTTATTCATATTATAGATATCTCCTGAGAAATCTGTATGCAGGTCAAGAAGCAACTATTAGAATGATTAAACAGAAAAACAGACTGGTTTCAAATCGGGAAAGGAGTACGTCAAGATTGTATATTGTCACCCTGCTTATTTAACTTATACACAGAGTACCTCATGAGAAATTTTGGGCAGGATATAGCACAAGCTGAAATCAAGATTGCTGGGAGAAATATCAATAACGTCAGAGATGCAGATAACACCACCCTTATGGAGAAGGCAATGGCATCCCACTCCAGTACTCTTGCCTAGAAAACCCCATGGATGGAGGAGCCTGGTAGGCTGCAGTCCATGGGGTCGCTAAGAGTTGGACACGACTGAGCGACTTCCCTTTCACTTTTCACTTTCATGCATTGGAGAGGGAAATGGCAACCCACTCCAGTGTTCCTGCCTGGAGAGTCCCGGGGACGGGGAGCCTGGTGGGCTGCCGTCTCTGGGGTCGCACAGAGTTGGACACGACTGAGGTGACTTAGCAGTAGCAGTATGGCAGAAAGTGAAGAGAAACTAAAGAGCCTCTTGATGAAAGTGAAAGATGAAGAGTGAAAAAACTGGCTTAAAAATCAACATTCAAATCACTAAGACTATAGCATCTGCTCCCATCACTTCATGGCCAATTGATGAAAAAACAATGGAAACAGTGACAGACTTTATTTTCTGGGGCTCCAAAATCACTGCAGGTGGTGACTGCAGCCATGAAATTAAAAGACACTTACTCCTTGGAAGAAAAGCTATGACCAATAAAGATAGCATAATAAAAAGCAGAGACATTACTTTGCCAACAAAGTCCACTTTTCAAAACTGTGATTTTTCCTGTAGTCACATATGGATGTGAATGCTGAGTGCTGAAGACTGATGCTTTTGAACTGTGGTGTTGGAGAAGATTCTTGAGAGTAACTTGGACTGCATGGAGACCAAGCCAGTCAATCCTAAAGGAAATCAATCCTGAATATTCATTGGAAAGACTGATGCTGAAGCTGAAACTCCAATACTTTGGCCACCTGATATGAAAATTGACACCTTGGAAAAGACCTTGATGCTGGGAAAGATTGAAGGGAGGAGGAGAAGGAGACTACAGAGGATGAGATGGTTGGATGGTATCACTGACTCAATGGATATGAGTTTGAACAAGCTCCGGGAGTTGGTGATGGACAGGGAAGCCTGGAGTACTGCAGTCCATGGGGCTGCAAAGTGTCAGACATGACTGAGCAACTGAGCTGAACTGAACTGATAGGTATCTTAGAAGGAGACAAAACAAAGAGCAGAAAAAATTGTTTGAAGAAATAATAGCTGAAAAATTCCCTAACCTGGAAAAGAAAACACATCCAGGTCCAAGAAGCAGAGTCCCAAACAAGATCACCTAAATAGGTCCAAACAAAGACACATGGTTATTAAATTGGCAACATTGAGAATTTTAAGAGCAGCAAGAGAAAAACAACCAGTTACATTCAAAAATCTCCCATGAGACTATCAGCTAACTTTGCAGAAGAAATTTTGCAGGCCACAAGGGAGTGCGTGATTTATTTAACAATAACAAATTTACAGCCAAGAATACCTATTAAGGTTATCATTCATACTTGAAGGAACGCTTAAGAGCCAAAGGTAGAGCCCTCTGACACTTCACTAGAAATCTTTATTAACAATTTTTAATTAGGAGTCCCTGCCAGCTATGAATACATCTAATTATTTTCAAGCTATTATTCCTTCATCTTTCTGTAAAAATGTAATAAGAGATTTTGGCAAATCTCTGTTGAAATGTAGATAACAACACTGCTGTTTTGGTAGATATATTTCATTTCCTATTCTGAATAGCCTCAGCACTTGGAAGGGATAATGCATAATATTTTACAATGAAAAGGTTTTGACTGAGCAAAGTCTTTCTTCCCTCTTTTGCCCAAGAATCTACATCCTCTGTTTGGGCAACTGCTCCTTCCTCACTCCAAACTTTTGGCTGTACATGAGACATGCAATTATTTCACTTCATCTTCATGGGCAGAAGGATGGTTTCCAAAAATAAAGCAAACCAATCCTTGCTAATCAGAATTCTTTATAAGAATCTCTCCAACTGATTTTGAACTATGAGGCTTAAGTCTCTCTAAAATGTTATGCAGAGAGATGATAAAAAAAGAACAAATGAACTAGTACAGATTCATGTTGCTCTTACCATTGTTATATTTGGTTACAGACTGTACTATTTTTTTAAAAGATGGCAACTAGTCAATCAAATGTGTGTAGGCAATTACTTAACACGGAAAAGTCGAAATAAGTTTCTAACTTTAATTTTCTATAGGTAGTTAGAAACTGGTTCTATTTTCCATGATGTTTTTCCTGAAGGCAAAAATACTTGAAATTGACCAAAACTCACAGATAATGTATTTTAAAGAATTTAGTCATCAGATGATACCTATTTAGAAATATATTCAAAATATTACTGATTATATAATTGGCACTGAGGACCCAGCAAAGAATAAGATGAACATATGTAGTTCTGGACTCTATAGGTCTTAGTTTAGTGGATAAGATTGAAAGCTATGTAAATAAAGTAAGAACTAATTAAGGGTTAAAACAGATCCACTGGGAAAAAAAGATAGAGTACAGTGACAGTAAGTACAACTTGGAAGCACTTTAGATATTGGAGACGTTTTCTATGATAGTAGTGAGTAGTGAAGTTGCTCAGTCGTGTCCAACTCTTTGCGACCCCATGGACTATAGCCCACCAGGCTCCTCCATCCATGGGATTCTCCAGACAAGAGTACTGGAGTGGGTTGCCATTTCCTTCTCCAGGGGATCTTCCCGACCCAGGGATCGAACCCAGGTCTCCTGCATTGTAGGCAGATGCTTTACCGTCTGAGCCACCAGGGAAGTCCTATGATAAAGGACACTAAATTGGTAATTTTAAGAATGTAAAGAAGGTTAAGGTTTCTTGAAAGAGAAAACAAACTGAAAAGTACTGGAGATAGAAAAGACATTGGTTTCAGAAACAAAAGAAGCCTGAGGAGAGAGATTCAAGATAAGGTTGCAGGAATTAGTGAGAGACAGAGAACACAAAAGGACACCTAGTCCATAAGTTTCCTTTTTTTTCCTAAACAAAATGATAAATCATACAACTATGAAAAGATTTTTCTTTTTAAAGGTACTCTGTGGCTATTTGATGAAGAATAGCACATGTAAGAGCAAACCAATCCTTGCTAATCAGAATTCTTTGTAAGAATCTCTCCAACTAATTTTGAACTATGAGGCTTAAGTCTCTCTAAAATGTTATGCAGAGAGATGATAAAAAAGAACAAATCAACTAGTACAGATTCATGTTGCTCTGGAATGGAAATGGAAAATTCACTTAAGTTGCTATTTCTGGAATGGAAATGGAAAATTCACTTAAGTTGCTATTTCAGCACCTAAAATATTTTCCTGGGGACTCAAACTGTAGTGGACCTGCACACAAGATTAAGATAGATAATCTTAATGTACATATTTGAAGGAACAGAGCTTGATGGTATCTGAGATGAAGATGCTAAGAGAAAATGAGCTATCAATAACAATTATCAAATTTCTGGTGAAAGTGGTCAAATTGCAGTGCTGTAAACTCTAATGGGGACACAATAAAGAAACAGTGATGGTGAGGGGAAGACAGATAGTGTTCATTAGGTATGTAATTGTCTTGAGTTGCTAATGAATGATCGAGGAAAGAAGAAGCAAGTAGTGAATTAAATGAGCACACAGACTGGAGAAGATGCCTAGGCTGAAATCCCTGAATTGGAAAAGATGTGAGTATAAAAACTTTGAAACAAATAAAATGTATAGACATTGCTGCTGCTGTTGCTAAGTCGCTTCAGTCGTGTCCGACTCTGTGTGACCCCATAGACAGCAACCCACCAGGCTCCTCCATCCCTGGGATTCTCCAGGAAAGAATATTGGAGTGGGTTGCCATTTCCTTCTTCAGTATAGACATTAGAATATGAAAAAAATCAATAGAAAAAGGTTCAGTTCAGTCACTCAGTAGTGTCTGACTCTTTGCGACCCCACGGACTGCCACACACCAGGCCTCCCTGTCCATCACCTACTCCCGGAGTTTATCCAAACTAACATCCATTGAGTCAGTGATGCCATCCAACCATCTCATCCTCTTTTGTACCCTTCTCCTACCACCTTTGCCATCAGGTGGCCAAATTATTGGTTTCAGCTTCATCATCAGTCCTTCCAATGAATATTCAGGACTAATTTCCTTTAGGATTGACTGGTTTGATCTCCTTGCAGTCCAAGGGGACTCTCAAGAGTCTTCTCCAACACCACAGTTCAAAAGCATCAATTCTTCAGCACTCAGTATTCTTTATGGTCCAACTCTCACATCCATATATGACTACTGGAAAAACCATAGCTTTGATTAGACAGGCCTTTGTTGGCAAATGTCTCTGCTTTTTAATATGCTCTCTATGCTGGTCATAGCTTTTCTTCCAAGGAGCAAGCATCTTTTAATTTCATGGCTGCAGTCACCATTTGCAGTGATTTTGGAGCCCAAAAGAATAAAGTCTCTCATTGTTTCCCCATCTATTTGCCATGAAGTGATAGGACCAGATACCATGAGAAAAAGGTTACTCTGATCAATTGTTCAAGGAAGTATTTGAGAAATTAAAACAGGGGAATATGTTAAAGGGAACTGACAGGTAACAAATAATACATAAACCATTGGACAAAATACTACCATTTTATAGGTGACAGCACAAGAATGAGTGAAGTAGAAGAGCTGATAAAGTTTCTTATTCTTGTTTTCAGAAAGGATGTGACTGTTTAACTTTTTTGATTGAAATAAAATACATTTACTCATAATTATTGGTTTTTATTGATAGTATATTATAAATATTATGCAAATATACATATCTATTAATATCTGTAAGTCACCTACCAGGTTAAGCATGTTGTTACCTCTTTGGATTATTTTCTCCTTTTCTAAGCTCATTGGTGTATTTGTAAAGATCTTTAAAAATATTACTTAAGGTGTTCTTCAATATGGATATCAAGATGTTTAATTTTACAATATACATAGGTGCAGCCATGAAATTAAAAGACGCTTAGTCCTTGGAAGGAAAGTTATGACCAACCTAGATAGCATATTCAAAAGCAGAGACATTACTTTGCCAACAAAGGTTCATCTAGTCAAGGCTATGGTTTTTCCTGTGGTCATGTATGGATGTGAGAGTTGGACTGTGAAGAAGGCTTAGCGCTGAAGAATTGATGCTTTTGAACTGCGGTGTTGGAGAAGACTCTTGAGAGTCCCTTGGACTGCAAGGAGATCCAACCATTCCATTCTGAAGGAGATCAGCCCTGGGATTTCTTTGGAAGGAATGATGCTAAAGCTGAAACTCCAGTACTCTGGCCACCTCATGCGAAGAGTTGACTCATTGGAAAAGACTCTGATGCTGGGAGGGATTGGGGGCAGGAGGAGAAGGGGACGAGGGAGGATGAGATGTCTGGATGGCATCACTGACTCCATGGACGTGAGTCTGAGTGAACTCCGGGAGTTGGTGATGGACAGGGAGGCCTGGCCTTCTGCGATTCATGGGGTCTCAAAGAGTCAGACAGGACTGAGCAACTGATCTGATCTGATCTGATATACGTGCTTTATTTGGATACAAAACTGTATTTACTATTATAAATATTTTACCACAACTGGGCTAAAACTGTTTGCACTGAGTCAATGTTATTAACTGATATTTTGAGAGTACATTATACTTTTCTGAATTTATGCATATTATAATCATACAATTAATTCTGTGAGCTCATTTACTTAGTAAGCCCTCACTCTATCAATTTCATGAAGGGGTGCAGGAAGTCTCTCACTAATATTGTGGATTTATATTAGTAAATCCATAAGATAATTTAAAATTATCTGAAGCAAAACTGACAGATTATATGTGTATCTATATAGATATATGAATTTAATTAATTACTTAAGTTAGCTTGAATGAGTTAAAAACTTAACTAAATTTTATTTAAAAAAACTAACACATACTGTTCCATAACTTAAATAAAAGCTGGAAAACTAATCTAATCATTCCATGAGGCAAGCATAACCTATCACTACTGGGTTATGATAGTAATTTTTCTAAAGACAGTTTTATGTGAAGTGATAGTTCACAAATGATAATAGGTGCAATCGTGAGCGTTAAAAGTGTAAGGAGTTTGCTTTAGTTCTTAGAAATACACTGTGTAAAATGACATTAAAATTCCCTTCTAATCTCTATAAGCCTTTAAAACATTCTTAGAACCATCAAACCATGATTGGCCTTTATATTCTTTATATTCTGTGACCTTATGGAAGGAACCTAAACCAGTGAGTATAATAAACATGAATATGCCAACTGGAAATGTTCCATATAGGTCTTGAGCAATCATGTATTGAATTTAACAGATAGTAAGTGTTCTGAACCTGAGTGATCATCTACATTAGGATTTAGGGGATCAAGTTATAAAGGATATCATGCCAACAAGGAATAAGGCAGAATATCCCACAACAATGGAAAAGATGGTCTTTCTCCTGGTTTGTCACTTCCTTGTTTACGTTTAGAATACATCCAAATATTTCCAAAATAATCATCACTTTTGTCATCATGGTTATTTGAGTTTAACTTTCTCTTGCAATGAAACTGTGACTAATATAATAACACCCAATGTATAGATTGTATCAGTATACAACTTATAAAACACATTCAGCAAATATTACACAAGTACCTATGCTTAGAATTTATATACTTACTTAAATATATATTGTATAATAAATTATAGTGGTTGTGCAGTATGTGGAAGCAGCAATACAGGCAGGGAGAAGTAACTGGACTCTGGATAAAGTTTGAAGGCAACATCTTCAAAACATAATTAATGACACTTTACACATTGGTATCAAAGGTTATTATAAATAAATACACATAACATCTTTGATATATATGTAGATTACATCTTGCAAAGTGATGGGCTGGGTGAATCACAACCCGAAATCAAGACTGCCAAGAGAAATACTAACAACCTCAGATATGCAGATGATACCACTCTAATGGCAGAAATGAAGAGGAACTAAAGAGTCTCTTGATGAAGGTGAAAGAGGAGAGTGAAAAAGCTGGCTTGAAACTCAACATTACCAAAATGAAGACCATGGCATCTGATCCCATCACTTCATGGATAATGGTAGGCAGGAGTGAAAGCAGTGACAGATTTCATTTTCTTGGGCTTCAAAATCACTGCAGATAATGACTGCAGCCATGAACCACTACAATATTGTAAAGTAATTAGCCTCCAATTAAAATAAATAAATTAATTAAAAAATAAAAGTTAAAAAAAGAAGCCACTTGCTCCTTGGAAGGAAAGTTATGACACACCTAGACAGCATATTAAAAAGCAGAGACACCACTTTGTTGGCAAAAGGTCCATATAGTAAAAGTCACAGTCTTTCCAGTAGTCATGTATGGATGTGAGAGTTGGACCATAAAGAAGGCTGAGTGCTGAAGAATTGACATTTTTGAATTGTGGAGCTAGAGAAGACTCTTGAGAGTCCATTGGGCTGCACAGAGATCAAACCAGTCAATCCTAAAGGAAATCAGCCCTGAAAATTCATTGGAAGGACTGATGTCAAGGCTAAAGCTTCAATACTTTGGCTACCTGATGCAAAGACCTGACGCATTGGAAAAGACCCTGATGAAGGGGTGGCAAAGGATGAGATGGTTAGATAGCATCACCAACTCAATGGACATGAATCTTAGCAAATTCTGGGAGAGAGTGGAGGATAAAGGAGTCTGATATGGGATCACAAAGAGCTGGACATGACTTAATGACTGAAAACAAATCAAAGGTGTAAAGAACTAAGGAAAAACAGGTGGAAGGTATCAACTTAAATAGGAGGGAGTGAAAGTGGAGCCAGTTTTGTGTAAAAGAAAAGTTGCGTTTCATATGCTATAACTTAGATATTTAGTGGAAATTTAAGTAGCGATATTTAGCAAATATTTAGCTGTGTGAATTCAGATAAAAGGTTTGACTGGAGATAAATTTTGTAGTTGTTGGCTTATAAATGGTACATGGAATTGGATAAGATCACCAAGGCATAAGTGTAGATAGAGAAAATCACAGGGCCAACATTAAACCCCAGAGCACACCTATGAGGAAAAATGATGAAACAGGAATGAAATCTGAGCAGACGCAATCGATAAAAGAAGAAATTAAGAGACTGTGGTATTCTAAAAGCAAAATGAAAGTCAAGGAATAATTACCACCATCAAATGCTATCTCTAACTCAAATGATACAGAAATAGAAATGACACTGCGGACCTCCCATAGAGGTCACTTAATTGCCTGTGTCTGCACTGTGCATGTGTCATATGCATGGGTGTGAGTATGAGGAGTTGTGTGTTTGTGGCAGAGGGTAGACAAATTGAGGGGCATGAACTTCATATTTAATCAAAGAGAATAAATACCATTTTTATAAAATGTTGAGAACGAAATTTTAATAAAAGATCCAGAAGTGTACAAAACAGTTATTTCTTTAAATGTTCAGAAAATATTCCAGTTTTTTTTAAATTAACACAGCTGCTTGTAACAGCTTCACTCAAATTGTAATTCTACCACATACAGAAAACCTGAACAAAATACATGAAAAGGTTGTTTCCTGATACTGGACAAAAGGTGTTAACAAGACTGTGATAACTAAGGTTAAAATGTAAATCTTACAATTATCTCAGATTAATGAAAGAGATTCCAAGCTTCAGCAAAGGCTGTGTAAAACCATGATCCAACATGCTTGCAGAGTTGAAGGGACAGATATTAGAGTTCAGAAAGCATAAGGTGGCTATAGGCCTCATAGCAGAATAGTGAAGTTAAGGGAGTTACACAGAGAAAAGTATTTCTAAGACTGCATAGAATACCTTCCTCTTGAATCTCTGGCAGAGTATTGATCTGTACGTGTATAGGGCAAACCTTGAAAACTAAAGAAAGAAAGAAAAAAAAAAAAAAAAACGGCAAGCATTCCATTAAAAAGTTGTGAAGTTAACCCAGGCCTATTTATATTCTCACTAGCCACAATTTAGAGACTGTTTAATACACAGGGCACCAGAGAGAATCCACAGTATGACTGTGTTTCAGTAGTGGTGTTCTATCAGCATGAGAGAATGGGCAGGTCTATACCTGCCTTTTGGAGAAGGCAATGGCAACCCACTCCAGTACTCTTGCCTGGAAAATCCCATGGGCAGAGGAGCCTGGTAGGCTGCAGTCCATGGGGTCACGAAGAGGCGGACACAATTGAGCAACTTCCCTTTCACTTTTCACTTTCATGCATTGGAGAAGGAAATGGCAACCCCTCCAGTATTCTTGCCTGGAGAATCCCAGGGACCAGGGGGCCTGGTGGGCTGCTGTCTATGGGGTCGCACAGAGTCGGAGATGACTGAAGTGACTTAGCAGCAGCAGCAGCATACCTGCCTTTATCAGAACTGACAAGCAAACTGATTTTAAATAACTTACTATAAACAACAACTTACTAATAATAAACTAGTGTTCTGTAATAGTAATAATTATATACTGATAATAAAATAATATTAAAATATCTAAATTATTGCTACATTGGAAGATATTATAGTAGATTATGTGCTGCTGAAGATAACATCAGTGAACTTGAAAACAGAACATAAACTATCCAAAATGAAGTACACAGAGATCTTAAAAAAAAAAAAAAAATCAGAGCCTCAGTAACCTGGGGGACAAAACCTAGTAATCTTAGACATATAATCAGAATTACAATCCTAGGCAGAAGTACAGGGGTAAAGAGAAAAAATATTGAAGAATCTTGTGCATGCATGCTAAGTCACTTCAGTCATGTCCCACTCTTTGTGACCCTATGGACTGTAGCCCACCAGGTTCCTCTGTCCATGGGATTCTCCAGGCAAGAACACCAGAGTGGATTGCCCCACCCTTCTCCAGGGTATCTTTCCCATCTAGGGACTGAACTGGAATCTCTCAATCTCCCTCATTGATAGGTAGGTTCTTTACCACTAACGCCATCTGGGGAGCCCACTGAAGAATCTCAGAACTGTCTAAATTTGATGAAAACTGAGAGTCTCAAACATAACAAAGAAAATCATATCGAGGCACATCATAAAAAAACTGCTGAGTAAAATAAAGAGAAAACCTTAATACTCAGAAAAAATAGAAAGGAAAACGACAACAGTAATAGCCAACTTGGTTGGTAACTGTTTCAAGACTGAGAAAAATCTAGATTTGAAAATATTAAAGAAAAATACTCAAGTCTGTACACTGCAAGTATATAAAATAAAGGCAAGACAAAACTTCTCTCTGAATGAGAAAATTTACTGGCAAGCGATATTCCAGAGTAAAATGAAGTGATACTATCAAGGAAATAGTACCTACAAGAATGAAGAGTTTAGGCAGTTAGTGGGTAAGTAAAAATTTTCTCATTTTTATTCCCTCTAGAACAGTTGGTTAAATCAGTTATGGTCAACATTTTTTGAGGAATATAATACATGAAGAAGTAAAATACATTAAATAGTATACATGATGAGAGGGAAGAAACAGAAATACATTAATTTAAAAGTCTTATAGTCCAAAAGAACTGCTACAAAAATTAATGGCATGTTATATATATCTTAAAAAATGGTTCCTCAGTCTCAGCACTAATGACACTGGGATTAGATAATTCTTTGTAGAGGGCTTCCCTGGTGGCTCAATGCTAAAGAAACTGCCTGTCAGTGTACGTGAGCAGGTTCAATCCCTGAGTAGGGAAGATCCCTGGAGAAGGAAATGGAAACCCACTCCAATATTCTTGCCTGAGAAATCCCATGGACAGAGTCCATGGGGTTGCAGTTAGACATGATTTAATGACTGAACAATTCTTTGCTGTGGGAGACTCTTGAGTATTGTAGAATGTTTAGTGGTTCAGTTCAGTTCAGTTGCTCAGTCGTGTCCGACTCTTTGCAACTCCATGAATCACAGCACGCCAGGCCTCCCTGTCCATTACCAACTTAGAAACCAGCTATTTTCCCAAAATTTCATCAGTGCACACACACACACGTCTCCTCCAAATATAACAAAAGAAAATATCTCCAGACATTGACAAATGTTCCATGGTGCAAAATCATACCAGGCTTAGAAACAATGTCTTAGAATATAAAAGACACACAGTTAATAAATGATAATAAAGCTAAAACAAAATACCCAGAAGTTTTATTTCAAAAGAAATCAAGTTATTTTAAAAATCAGATGGGACAAAATAGAAAAGGTGGTGGGTTTAAACCTGAAAGTACTAGTAAATGATTTTAAACACTCCAAGCAAAGATAAAAATGTTAGACTGGATGAAAAAGATTCGAGTATACACTTTTTTTTTTTTTAATAAGAACCCACTTTCTTTATGAATAAGATACAGATGGGTTATAAAACAAGAGGATGAATGACCATACCATGCAAACACTATCAAAATTAATACAAGAAAGTACACAAACTTCTGGAGAAAAATCATTGTCAGAAATAGAGGAAGATTTCATAATAAGGGACAACAATGAACATATATATATATATATATATATATATATATATATAGTGAGTTTAAAAACACATAAAGAAAGCAGGAGAAAAAAATGAAGCTAAATGAAACAAATAAAAATATAGTAAATGGAAAAAAAAATAGATTTAAAAATTCAATTGACCCAAAGTTATGTCTTCTTTAGAGGAACAACATAGTAAAAAAATAAAGATAAAAAAATTCCTAGCAAGGCTAAAGGGCAGGGTCACAGGTGAGATGCACAGAAGATAACTAAGTCACAAAATACCAATATTAAGAATGAAAACCTGGAAATCCTAGTGAGTACTCCTACAGACATTAAAAGAATAACAAAGGGAATAATATGGAGTACTCTATTTCATTGTGTTTGACAGTTTTGATGAAATGGATTCTTCAGAAGAACTACTAGTGTTTAGTTGAGACAAAATCTATATTCTGCATCTGAAAAATCAGAAACTTCCTCATAATAAAAGAATGAAAGCCCAGCTGACTTCACTAGTACAATTTAACAAAGATTTAAGAAGAAATTATGCGAATTCTTCAAAAACTCTTGGAGGAGGACACTTTCCATATAATTTTTTGAGGCCAGCACGTGCTGATTAGAAAAACAAAAGACACAACTACTGGCCCATAGTCATTATCAATTTGATGCAACAAATCTTAATTTTAGATAAAATCCAACAATATATAAAAATAAACCAGGGTGGATTTACCCCAGAAAGGAACTCTGAATTAGCTGTGTAAAGGAATCAATATAAACAACAGTACTGACAAGATCATGATTGTCTCAATATTTGAAGAAAAATACTGACAACTTCAACACTGATTCATTATTTAAAAGAATGTAAAAACTAGTCAACTTGGCATTCAGTTCAGTTGAGTTCAGTCGCTCAGTCGTGTCCGACTCTTTGAGACCCCATGAATCGCAGCACGCCAGGCCTCCCTGTCCATAGGAGGGAATTTAATCTGAAAAGGACATACACAAAACCTGTATAATAGTATACTCACTGTTGAAAATTTAAATGCTTTTATCTGCTTTCACTCTGAGATCAAGAAAAAGATGTCCACTCTCAACACCTATTCAATATTATTTTGCATGTCCTGGACAGCAGGGCAACAAGAATGAAAGCCGTAATAATAGGAATTTTCTTTTTTTTTTTTTTTTTACTAAAAAAAGTCTTGAATCACAAATCACAGAAAAAGCTACTACGCTGCTGAGTTTAGAAGAGCAATGTGACACAAGGGAGCTACATGCAAATATGTACATTTCTCATATGCTCATGACATCAAACAGCACTGAACACCTAGAAAGTAAACTAAAATCTAAACTTTAAAGATGCTGTAGAAGGATAAATATATGCAAAACCTATACACTTAAAAATCAGAAAACATTCTGAGAGAAATGAAAGATCTAAATAAAGACTGCTACTAAGTCGCTTCAGTCGTGTCCGACTCTGTGCGACCCCATAGACGGCAGCCCACCAGGCTCCCCTGTCCCTGGGATTCTCCAAGCAAGAATACTGGAGTGGGTTGCCATTTCCTTCTCCAATGCATGAAGGTGAAAAGTGAAAGTGAACTCAGTCCTGTCCGACTCTGAGCGCACAACCCCATGGACTGCAGCCTACCGGGCTCCTCCGTCCATGGGATTTCCAGGCAAGAGTACTGGAGTGGGGTGCCATCGCCTTCTCCGAAATAAAGACTACATGTTTCTAAACTGAATAAATGTAAAATTTGTTTTGAAAATTAAGTGAGCTAGTACAGTCAACCAATTTCAAACATAAATCAAGGTTTATGGCTTTTATCGTATAACAACAAAACTCCAAATCTACTTATCAAAACAATGTGATAATGGCATAAACAAAGAAACCTAGATCAGAAGACCAGAACAGCAGGCAAGAAATAGACTCATATATATAACCGTATATTTTAGAGAGGACCAAGGTAAGGAGGTGAGTTTGAGTGAATTCTGGGAGATGGTGATAGACAGGGAGGCCTGGTGTGCTGCGATTTATGGGGTCGCAAAGAGTTGGACACGACTGAGCGACTGAACTGAACTGAAGATAAGGAGAGTAAACAGTTTTTTGGTGTGTGTGTGTGTGTGTGTGTGTGTGTGTGTGTTTAACAAACAGTTAACTGTGGAACAGTATAATATCAATTTGGGCAAAAACTTTAATATTTAATTTATACTTCATTTACAAGTTAATGTGAATTTGGTCATAGACATTTGTCATTTTTTCTAACATCAATTTACAAAAATTTTACTTATGGATATAAACTCATCTAAATTTTAAATATTTTTGTTCTGCCATCTAGATATTGATTTTTATGATTTCACTTCCAAAAACATTAAACTTTTACATAATAAGTTTACCTATTTCTTTTTTGCAAGCATCTAATGCACTAGCTTTTTAAAAAATTCACTTCCAACCTTGTTACATAAGTATTCTCCTACGTATTTTTTCCTAGATTTCTGTATTTCACTTTTACCATCTAACTCTAAGAAACCTGAACTGTTATGTTCTGTTATTTAAGTTCTTAAGTCTCTTTCTTTTCAAATGGATGTTCAGTAGGTTCCAGTGTTTATAAACTATTATGTCCTTTCACCATTGAACTGAACTATATGTATTATATTCTCATTTTATTGGGACCAATTTCTGTGGTTGACACACTTTTCCTATTTGCTCTTGCCAAGTTACCTTGGAAACTTTCTTCTTTTGCTTGCTCAAAAGATTTCAGGTCCAGCTTAAAAGCACCTTGAACAAAGGCAAGCTCTTGTGGCTAAAAAGCCAAGCAGTCCATTACTTAGATGGAGCACCAGTCACTAACTTGACAGGCCCTCTCCCATGAAGCCTAACAGAGATGACTGCTAAGCAGCAGCAGAAGACAGACACTACCCTGGGGCTTCTTGGGACTCAGAAGGCTAGCTGGTCTTGCAAGAAAATTCCCAGTCTGATGCAGCACCCCCACTCCCAACCCAGGGAACGGGGAATATCTGCAGACTTTGTCCCTGCTCCAGATCTTATGCTTAAATTTATCTACATCTACACCACCATCCCCCGCCCCCTGACAGGATTCTTCCAGCCAGCTTGAAATCATTGCTAATCAATGCCTCCTCCAGAAAGCTAGGAGTAGATATAGCCACTAGTCTGTGTAACTAGACCTGTGCAACACTCCTCATGTTTTAAAACGGCCTGGCCCTAATGAGGTTTCAGCAGTCCATAAGAACCGGAAGGAGACAGCAAGACTTGTTTAATTTCATTATTTCAGAATCTTACACAGATTATTTTAAATGCAATTCAAAATTATACCTGTGGCGGATTCATTTTGGTATTTGGCAAAACTAATTATGTAAAGTTTAAAAATAAAATAAAATTAAAAAAAAAAGACAAAATTATGGAAATTGTGCCTCTTCATTAACACCAAAAACACACCCAAAGTACAATTTTAAGCCACAAAAACTTAAGTATACTTTGCATTTTTATATCACTGACTATTGTGTTTTAACCTCTGTATTCTATGTAAAAATATGAGTCCTTGAACTCTGTTTACATTCTGCACTAAGCTATTTATTGGAAGTGGGAGGAAACAAGATGGATTAGAACTCTTCATCTGACAAAATAAACAGATGTCTAAATTAAGCATCACTGTATGATATTTATCAAAATTGCCATTTATATAACTGGCTAAGCTGTATGTATTTATTCTATGTAGGTTATAGAGGTGCTTGTGAAATGACAAAAACATTACACTCAATGAAAATGTTTCTATTACTATGGAGTATGGGATAAAAATAAGAAACAAGCTGTCACCCCTAACACTGTAATACAGAGAAAAAGTAAATAGGTTGGTAATGTGGTCTGAAGGATAAGTTATTCAAAAGGTAGTGTAAAAGGAATAAAAATATACTGGAGTTTAAGGATGTCATTTCCCTACTCATTTTGGTAGCACAGGATTATGATCAGGTATATTTCTGGGCAAAATTTGAGCCAAAGAATGGTTCATCAGCTAGAGAATATAGCTCTGAATAAGATACATGACTGATACTAATCTTATTTTTTTCATATTAAGAAACTTTAGTTTTCATTGCCTTTGGTTTCAGCATATTTTAATATATTTTTCCTGAATGATAAACTGCCAAAGAATAAAATGTAAGAATCTGATAATTTAAAAATTATTTGAAAAGCTACTGTTAACCGGGTTTTTGGTTTTTTTTTAATGACAAAGTAGAAACATATATCAATGAAGCCTGAGAATCACAACTATGAAAAGCCATAAGACAACCAAAAAGTAGATCATTAGACATAATTCTCTTTGCCAACTTAGCTGATTCACAAAAGTGCTTTAAACACTACAGTGCTTATTTTTTAGCAATAATCTCTAGAATTTCAAATACTATCTTCTGTTTTTTGGCAGTTCTACAATCCTGGCATGTCAAAAAGCCTTAGTAGATGGAAACAGCTAATCACCTCTTTTTTAAAAATAAAAGTACATTAAGAGAAATGAAGATGCATACTTTTGAAATCTAATTTTAAATTTAACGTGATTTTACAAATAGGAATAACTACAAAACAAAGACGACTAAAAAGTAATAATTAACCCTAGTGAGGCTATCTCAGGAAAGATCACAGTTGAAGAGTTTTAAG
This sequence comes from Bos javanicus, assembly GCF_032452875.1. Classification (NCBI taxonomy): domain Eukaryota; kingdom Metazoa; phylum Chordata; class Mammalia; order Artiodactyla; family Bovidae; genus Bos; species Bos javanicus. Next base: position 62,814,569 of record NC_083879.1, on the reverse strand, counting down.
ACCTCAGTGATATAAACTACATGGTCCCATCAAAGAAACAGATCTAAGGATACGTGAACTTCTCTCACCTCTAAGGGAGCCATACTACGTATGGCAATTTTTAGTATTTTTTGATGTGTGTGAGGGTACTATTTATTAGGCATTGGTTATTTTTTTCTGTTATATTCCTTTTCTCCTGTTTCAAAGTCATATTCAGGACATAACATTGCATTAAATCACTGTCTTAGGCTCCCATGAGCTATGATGTTTCTCAGAAAGTTTCCCTTTTTTGATGACTTTGACAATTTTAAGGATTCAGTTCAGTTTAGTTCAGTCACTCAGTTGTGTCCAACTCTTTGCGACCCCATAAACCATAGCACACCAGGCCTCCCTGTCTGTCACCAACTCCTGGAGTCCACCCAAACCCATGTCCATTGAGTCCGTGATGCCATTCAACCATTTGAGCCTCTGTTGTCCCCTTCTCCTCCTGCCCTCAATCTTTCCAAGCATCAGGGTCTTTTCCAATGAGTCAGCTCTTCTCATCAGGTGGCCAAAGTATTGGAATTTCAGCTTCAACATCAGTCCTTCCAATGAATACCCAGGACTGATCTCCTTTAGAATGGACTGGTTGAATCTCCTTGCAGTCCAAGGGACTCTCAAGAGTCTTCTCCAACACCACAGTTCAAAAGCATCAATTCTTCAGCACTCAGATTTCTTTATAGTCCAACTCTCACATCCATACATGACCACTGGAAAAACCATAGCCTTGACCAGACAGACCTTTGTTGGCAAAGTAATGTCTCTGCTTTTTCATATGTTATCTAGGTTGTTCATAACTTTCCTTCCAAGGAGTAAGTGTCTTTTAATTTCATGGCTGCAGTCACCATCTACAGTGATTTTGGGGCCCAGAAAAATAAAGTCAGCCACTGTTTCCACTGTTCCCCCATCTATTTGCCATGAAGTGATGCGACCAGATGCCATTATCTTAGTTCTCTGAATGTTGAGCTTTAAGCCAACCTTTTCACTCTCCTCTTTCACTTTCATCAAGATGCTCTTTAGTTCTTCTTCACTTTCTGCCATAAGGATGGAAATTTTTAAGGATTACAGATGAGGTATTCTGCAGAATATAACCTCAATTTGAGTTTTTTTTTTTTTCATAACAACAGGATATACTGTATAATAATAACATACTATATTGCAAAATATTCATGGTTTATATTAAGCTGACAGTAAGAAGGCAATTATGGGGTTTTGGAGGATGACCCCAGAAGTTAAGAACCATCATCATTACATAAGATTAACTGTTAATATGACTTACCACTGATATTAGCCATGACTATCTGGCTGAGAGAGTGTTGCCAGGTTTTGCACCATAATGTCTCCACCTTCCTTTCTTTACTGCAATTCCTGAATGCAAGTCACTAATCACAGGCCACTCTTTTGGGATGAAGAGTTAGGTTCCCATTCCCTAAGGCGGAGTATCTATATAAACTCTGTGAAATTCTTTTATACAGGAAATTTTTCACTTCTCCCCTATTTCCTATGTTCAGTTGTTTATATCAATATGAACTCAGTAAGTCTTCATTATGTTCTTCAAGTCATGATCTAATAGTACATTTTCTCTCTCATTTCTTTTCCAGTTTTAGCCACCAGCAAGCTCTTTCAGTTATTTCCTATTTCCACTTGACATACCGCCATCATTGTTTGATGGAGTTGTTTCTGGCATTTTACTTTCTGGGACAACAAGATGCTTAAAGTTCGTCTCATATATTCTATATAATGGATGATACTAGTATCATGTAGTATCATCCATTTCTCCAAGGATGGTATTAGAAACCAAGATCCAGATGCAGATTATATGCACTGCCACTTTTTCAGCTAAGTCTATGAACAGAACTAGAAAATTAATTCTGTAACTATATACATACATTGTATACTGGAGTGGGTTGCCATGCCCTCCTCCAGAGATATATATGTGTGTGTGTGTGTGTGTGTGTGTGTGTGTGTGTGTGTATATATATATAATATGCACAAAGTAAAATACAAAATGGAGACCAGCCATGAAAACTTCCTGAGCAGAAAATACCATTTAAGCCATATAAGTAAAACTTAATTCACCTTATTCTGCAAAACAAGGAGAAATGAACTTGGGCTACTTATTGCAAGTACCTCTGAAAATCATAAATTAAGTCTAATCTGTTAACCCTAATTGGCGTCAGGCAACCACTTTTAACCAATCACTGATCACTAGGTAAACTAATCCTGTAATCAATCATTATAAAGAATATAGAGTCTCTGCATTTTTACTGTCTTATAATATACTTCTGAGTCTTGTTCTTCTGTTGGTTTGAGAATTCCCAGTCTGCCAACTGTTGTCATATGTGTATATGCATATGTAACAAATTTTCACTAAAATCTACCTTGATTTGGTGGTTTTAATTATTCTACTTCTTGATTTGACAATATTTACATTAACTCATATACAGAAACATAATTGTTTACCCATATTCATCTGTATCTAGTCTGTGTTAAATATGAGTTCATATGAATGTGTTTTCCTCTAATCCATTGACATTTGATTTATTCTAGCCTCTCCCCTTTCTTATCTGCAACTTCCCCCTTCAGTAATGAGAAACCTGGTTCCTACCATCTTTCTATTCTTTCAATTATCCATTCAATCAATACCAGTATACAAGCACAGCACTTTCAGAATTATTAACCTGTATGGAGTGAGCCTTAGTCAAAGTTCCTAGAGAGTACCTTGTTACTTCTTAGGAAGTGACAGCTCTCATTAGAATTTCAATCAACCTGGTAATGTTTTGTTTCTATATTTCACTCAAGGATGTCACTCTATCTTGAGGTTTATATTGCAGTTTGTACTTAAATACATATTTGATAGGCAAACTATCAGCTTATTATCAGGAGATAACTGAGTACCTGTTGCCAATGATATAATTCAAGCTTTTACTCAAAACTTGTATTTCCTATCATATGCCTGATGTAACATTTAAAGGCTTATAAAGGCTGATACCAGTTATAATAAATATTTATTGATTGATAAATATTTTTTGATATTGTGTGATAAAATATGTTGACACTGAAAAGAACTGCTTAACTCTGTGAACTCATAGTTTCCAATTGACCAATATATAATGTTATAAAATTATGGGCAAAAAGACCCATTCACAAAGCAAGAAAATCCAATGGATTTTAAAATAATTGAAACAGATTATTTATGAAGTTAAAATTTCACATTGCATCTAAATGTTAAGAAACTACTCCTTTTCAGTAAAATTCAACAATCACTTTGGCCACCTGATGTGAAGAGCTGACTCACTGGAAAAGACCCTGATTCTGGGAGATTTGGGGCAGGAGGAGAAAGGGGCAAGAGAGGATGAGATAGTTGGATGGCATCACTGACTCAATGGACATGAGTCTGAGCAAAATCTGGGAGATGGTTAAGAACAGGGAAGCTTGGTGTGCTGCAGTCCATGGGGTTGCAAAGGGTTGGACACAACTTAGTGACTGAACAATAATAACAACAATCACACATACTCCTCCCCCTTTCAATTATGTGTTGTTTGAGGCTGAATCTTCTTTACACTTTGAGACAGGAGGAACTTACAGTTACCACGGGGGAAGGATGGGGGCACAGGGATAGACAGGGAGTTTGGGACTGACATGAACACTGTTATACTTAAAACATATAACCAACAAAGACCTACTGTAAAAAATAAATATTTTTTTTTGAAGTTTAAAAATACAGCATGTTACAAGAGTCTACAGCAAAAGCAAACATGAAAACCCAGCTGTGCTCCCTTATGCCTGGTGTTACAGACTCTTGCAAAACAAACTATTTGTTATTTTGGAAGATAATTATATTCTAAAAAAAATGTTAATATGCAATTGACAATGTTTTTAAACTAATTTAAAATAACTAGTAATATTTACCACTGTTAGTTTCTAAATAATATAGACAGACATAACTCAAATAGCAACTTCAGAATTTCCAAAGATTAAGAGGGAAAAGGATTCTATAGGTCGAAAACCATGAGAACCACACATTTAGTGAAACAAGAGAGGAAAAGCAGCTGAGAAATCAAATATACATATAGCTGTTTTGCAAATATGTCTTACAAATGTTCACAGCTATTGATCATAGAGCTGATTGCTATAAGATAAACAGTATAGCAGGTTTTAGATACATAAGCAGCCAAAAAGCAACAATAAACCTGACTTTTTTAGAATGGAGAGAATAGCATGGAAGCATATATACTAACATTTATAAAATAGCCAGTGAAATTTGCTGCATGACTCAGGGAACTCAAACCAGGGTCCTGTGACAACCTAGAAGGGTGGGATTGGGTAGGAGATGGAAGGGAATCTCATGAAGGAGGGGACACATTATGCCTATGACTAATCCATGTTGATGTATGGCAGAAACCAACACAATATTGCAATTATCCTTCAATTAAAAATAAAAAAGAGAAAAAAAAAGCCACCCTGATGGTTAAAGACTTAAAATAGCTCTTAGGCCTCTGATCATCCTTGGACAGTCAATGAATACAGTCCCCAGGGAAGGCATAATTCCTTTGCCCACTTCCAATATTGCCAGGACGACAGTGGCTAGGGAACAATTTCCCAGAGACTAGATCTTGAGCCTAGAGAGAAAAAATGAACCAATACTTATTACATACCCGTTGGGGGCATCTTTATTTAGTCCTCAAAACAATTCTCTCAACAAAATATTTTGGCCCCTTTATAAAAATAACCTAAGACATGGGAAATTAAAGTAACTTGCCTAAAATCACAGGGGTAATAAGTTGTGCAGACAGCATTTAAGCCAATGTTATATCAGATAACCATCTTTACTTATTAAAATATGCTTACTTGTTCATTCATTTATTCAGCACATTTTGAATAGCTATTCTGTAAACAGCACAGTGTATGAAACTAATTAGAAAAAAGCAATAATAATCTTTGATTTTGCCTTCAAATAGTTTATAGGCTCATTGGGAGGTAAGACATTCACCTAAGTATTTGTAATACAGAAAATATGAAATAATTGATGGGTTTACACAAAATGATAACCTTCAATGAAGGATCATCAGAAGAGACTGGTGGAAAAATTATCCTAGTAAAATGCTCTATTGTTAACATATGCCTCCATTTCATTCTTTTTCCTCCAAAGTCAGTTAGACTCTTGATATGTTAACCACATTAAAAAAAAATTCTATTTGCTAGAACAACAAGAACATTTGGACATAAAAGCGGTGGAAGAATACATCAATGAGCAGCAATAAATTTTAGTTAAGGTCATTTAAAAAAGGTATGAATACTGCCATGTATGCAAGGAATTGATTTTTAAATACTCTGATCTGAAAACTGCAATTATAAGTTTAAAGCAAAAACAGGATTATAGTGTATGAGTCAAAAGAGGTCATGAGGATAATTACAATATTTTCAATTTAGAAACATGGTGCCTGTGTTCAGAGATTCACATTCTGTAGGTAATGTAAAAATTTGAGATAATATCCTAAAGTGAGGGAAAAAATAGAGCAGAGTAAGGGAAATAAGAATGATGGAGGACTTTCTGTGAGGTGATATTTGAGCAGAGACCTGAATAAAACAAGTGTTGCTGTTTATGGTATCTAAATTGTGTCCAACTTTTCTGCAGACCTTTGGTCTGTAGCCTGCCAGGCTCCTTTGTCTATAGGATTCACCAGGCAAGAATACTGGAGTGGGTAGCCATTTCTTTCTCCAAGGGATCTTCCCAGCCCAGGGACTGAATCTGCATCTTCTGCATTGCAGGCAGATTGTTTACTACTAAGCTACCAGGGAAGCTCAAATAAAGGAAGTACTATACAATAATATCAGGGAAAATATTCCCAGGCAATGGGACCTGCAAGTGCTAAATCCAAGAGGAGCATGACGTTGCAAGGTAATGGCCACTTTTTCGCTGCTACAATTCTTTCAGGATCTTTCACCTTAAAGTTGTCTTGTTGATTCTTTTTCTTTCCTAGATTATTGCCTACTTCTACAATAGGTTCCTAGGAACTATCGCTTATTAATGCCCTAAGCTGTGCAGGGAATGTTCATCTGTGCTACTGTCAAGACACACAATGGTCATTACAACATTGTAATCGCCATTTCACCAATGAGAAAAATTAGATGATTTGCCCAAGGCAACAACTGTGGGATTTGGATTTGAATTCAGTGGTCTACCTCAAAGCCCTCTACCTCTCTTGAATGAAATGCCCAGTGAACTTTAAGCTGACTTTTTTTTTTTAATACTCAGGCCTCAGAAAGTATTCTAGACACTATAATGAGACCAATTTTATGGATATTGGGAAAATGACTATCAAACACTGCTGTGAACAGAAAATAGACCAGGAATTTCATAGCATACAACTCTGTCACTTTCTGTGAATCACAAGTGCTTTATGGAAGACTGATAAGGGCTACACCATGGTCCTCATCAAACACTTCCAGGATATAGGCATCCAAGAATTCCAGGGCTTGACACATGTACATTGTGAAGTATGTAAAACATTTCAGCTGGAGAATACAACTCATTGTTGATGGGAGTGACAATTCCAGACACTATTTTTCTTTTCTGTATAAATCAAAAAGCGGTAGGCTATCAATAATTTTCATACACTATGTAAAATTCTGTAGTTCCCAAATATAACTGTCCAAACATCAGAACATCCCATCTATGGATAAGGAGCAGTTCACCAGTTTATTGGAGGCTGGCCACCTCCTTCCAATATATTGTGCTCATGTACACCACAGAACACAGGCCTTTGAGCATAGTGAGACCTGAAACTGCTTTTCTTTTAAAATAGGTATGTGGTCTAACTTTAGGGAAAAACAGGGAAAAAAACATGAAAGAATCTTCTCTCTGCAAGACCCAGGTCTGGGCCACTCACTGATTTGTATTCCAAAGTTTCATAGCAGTTAAAGTGAGCTGGATATGTGTAGTTTCTTCAGATTTACAAATGTTTATCCAATTTGGTAGATAAGTACATTTAAGAAGTAAAATATTCACAATGATTATGATAAAAATGTTAAATGTATTTTATATAAAGGGCTCATTTCAATAAATGACATTATACAAAGAAAGCCCTAAAAGAACTCACCCAAAAATGGTTAGAATAAACAAACTCAGTAAAGTTGCAAGATAAAGAGACAATACATAAAAATCCTAAAATTTGAACAGGACCACAAAACACCCCAAATAGTCAAAGCAATCTTTAAGCTAGATGTATCATGCTTCCTGATTTCAATCAAGACTACAAAGGCTACGATAATCAAAACAGTATTGACTAGCATAAAAACAGACACACAGAACAATGCAGCAGAGAGCCCAGAAGTAAACTCACACTTAGATGGTCAATCAATCCACAGCAAAGATGACCAAAAAGTAGGATATAGAAAAGGCAACCACTACAGTAACTGGTATTAGGATAACTGGATGGCTATGTGCAGAAGACTCAAACCAGACCACTATCTCATATCAAGTACAAAAAGAAACACCAATACAGTATAATAACGCATATATATGGAATTTAGAAAGATGGTAACAATAACCCTGTGTACGAGACAGCAAAAGAGACACTGATGTATAGAACAGTCTTATGGACTCTATGGGAGAGGGAGAGGGTGGGAAGATTTGGGAGAATGGCATTGAAACATGTAAAATATCGTGTATGAAACGAGATGCCAGTCCAGGTTCGATGCACGATACTGGATGCTTGGGGCTAGTGCACTGGGATGACCCAGAGGGATGGTATGGGGAGGGAGAAGGGAGGAGGGTTCAGGATGGGGAACACATGTATACCTGTGGCGGATTCATTTTGATATTTGGCAAAACTAATACAATTATGTAAAGTTTAAAAATAAAATTAAAAAAAAAAGAAACTCAAAATGTGATAAAGAATTAAATGTAATACCTAAAACCACAGAATGTTTAGAAAACACAGGCAGAACACTGACCCCAGTCTTAGTAATATTTTTTCAATCTGTCTCTTCCGACAAGGGAAACAAAATCAAAAAATAAATGAGACTGCTAACTAAAAAGCTTTTGTGCAGTGAAGGAAATTATCAGTAAAACAAAAAGTTAGCCTACTGAATGGGAAATAAATAATACATAATAAATTTCCCAAAAATGGGAAATAAATAATACAGTAAGTAGTTAATATCGCAAATAAACAAAGAACTAGTACAACACATGAAAAAAATAAGTTGATTGTAAAAATGGGCAGAGAAATTGAGTAGATGTTTTTCCAAAGATACACAGGTGGTCAACAGAAACACAAGAAGAGGATCTATATGACTCATCAGGAAAATGGAAATCAAAGCCACAATGATATACTTCTCATATCTCAGCTGTAGTTTCAGGGGATGTTTAAATTGCATCTGTAGTTTATTTTCCACATATTCTGTTTCTTAAAAATAACACTTTACCTTTGATATAGAAATGTTTCAAAATTTGTAGGATTTTAAGGTTTTAATATGCTGAAATTTCATAAGTCATAGGAATATCTGCTTAATAACGAGATAAGAGATTAAGGTAATTGCCTCTTTTCTTCATAATATAATCAAATGTGAAGTTTACAACACACTAAACTCAAGTCTTGGAATCTCAACTTTAATTTCAACAACTGTGTATTTCATATACCTTTGGCTTACAGAATGATTAAGTTTTAAATTCTCTGATCCTCCCCCAGAGGAAAAATACTTTATGCATGCATGAAGGGTCTACTGTCAATCACTATTTTAACCAAATTACCAGAAACTGTAGGAGTCTTCTGTGAGTACATTGATGGTGGCCTATATATAAAACAATGTTTTTTGGTGAATTTGGACAAACAAACTTTGCCAGAGAGAAATGGACTAATGTCTCCACTGAGGCATAGAATTTTGAGAGAGTCACAGTTATTTTATTGAAGTTTAACTGTACACAGACAATTAAGGAGGAATCTGTGCAGATGTGCTGTTTCTTCAGATTTTTTCTTTCTCATAGCTTTTCAAATCAGTCAGAAAATTGTCTCCCTGGTCCTGGCAGTAAGTGCTGTGTGTTACCCAGTAAGAAAATTGCTCAGTGAAGGTTTTAGTTCTTGTTATTTTTTTTTTCCAAAACTTAGAATCAAAGTTCATTATAAGATGCTGTCAATTCAATGGTATGAAAACCTGTGTTAACAAACAGAAAAGGGCAGTCTATTGGGGAATATAGTAGAAGGCTCTGAAATGAAGTTTAAGTGGAAAAAAACCTCTTGAGTAAGCATTAATATCCTGCACTGCTTAATGCATGCCTTTCCCTACTTTAAATGCAGTTCGGATTGAGTTTTGCAGAGAATCATTTTATCAAAATCAGTCAACATAAGAGGCCTATTCAGGGAAAAAATGGGGCCATTATAAAATGTACTGAGTCTTTAAAGTGAAATTCTTAAAATATTAAAATTACAAGCAGCTATTTACTTTGTCTTCCTTTGATTGGTAGATTACAACAGAACATCAGGAATTCAGTATTATTTGAAAGATATATTATCCACAGAGGTAGGCATGGTAGATTCATTGCAAAAATACACCCTCCTTGTATCCATGTTTTTTTCCTAAAATGTAGCTCCTTCCATCAAGATGTAGAACCTCTTTCCCCACTCCTTGAATCTGGATGATCTTACAACTTTGGCCAAAAGAGAAAAAACAAAACAAAACAAAGAAAGATGCTGTGAAAAACAAATGAAGACCATCTAAATGAGAACAAGCAAAAGATATTTAATCAGAGTTTGCTATAGCAAGGGAGTCAGCCACTGATGCTTGCAATGAACAACAACACTGGAAAAGCTTTCAGTTCAGTTCAGTCGCTCAGTCATGTCTGACTCTCTGTGACCCCATGAACCGCAACACACCAGGCCTCCCTGTCCCTCACCAACTTCCGGAGTTTACCCAAACTCATATCCATTGAGTCAGTGATGCCATCCTACCACCTCATCCTCTGTTGTCCCCTTTTCCTCCTGCCCTCAATCTTTCCCAGCATAAGGGTCTTCTCAAATGAGTCAGCTCTTCACATCAGGTGGCCAAAATATTGGAGTTTCAGCTTCAACATCAGTTCTTGCAATGAACACCCAGGACTGATCTCCTTTAGGATGGACTGGTTAGATCTCCTGGCAGTCCAAGGGACTATCAAGAGTCTTCTCCAACACCACAGTTCAAAAGCATTAGTTCTTCTTCACTCAGCTTTCTTTATAGTCCAACTTTCATGTCCATACATGACTACTGGAAAAACCATAGCTTTGACTAGATGGACCTTTGTTGACAAAGTAATGTCTCTGCTTTTTAATATGCTATTTAGGTTGGTCATAACTTTCTTTCCAAGGAGTAAGCGTCTTTTAATTTCATGGCTGCAATCACCATCTGCAGTGATTTTTGAACCCCAAAAAATAAAGTCAGCCACTGTTTCTCTATCTATTTTCCATGAAGTGATGGAACTGGATACCATGATCTTACTTTTTTGAATGTTGAGCTTTAAGCCAACTTTTTCACTCTCCTCTTTCACTTTCATCAAGAGGCTCTTTAGGAAAAGCTTTACAGTGGGCAAAAAAGGGGGTGGTTACAGATATGTCCTGAGAGGTGATTGCTGAGATAAGGAAGCCTTAGGCAGGCTAACTAAAAGTGAGATATCCTATGTGATTGGTGACAGGTGCATAATTTGGCTTTCTCCAGTTGCTTTGGAGTTGGAAGTAGGGACAAAAATTAGGGAAGTTGTCAGTTGTAATACTAATCAAGTCCTAGCTACTCAGGGATGATTGTTATAGGACTATTGTTTGCCCTCCTGGTTTGGTTGATAGAGATAGCACTTTGTTTGCTGAACCGGTTACTAAAGATAATGGATTGACTTCCCGGAATGGTTGCTGCAGACTGTGGGTCAGAACTCCATTTTTATATATAATCTGGCCTCTGTCTGAAAGTTACATTCAGCCTCTCAGTGGGAAGACAGTTTGGCAGTTTTGAGCCTAGTGTGGCTTCATGATTCTCGAGCAGTACTCTTGGAATCTGCTACTGTCATATGAACAAACTTGAAGGAGCCCACAAAGAGTAAAGAAGCCACATGACAGAAAGCTCAGCTGCCCAGGCCAAGACTGTCCTAGATCGGCCTACTGGTCAGCTAATTCATACAAGTAGAGGCATCCAGCCAAAGCTGGGGATCCGTCTGCACAACACACAGCAGACTGCAGACATATGACAGACCTTAGTAGAGACAATGAGATTTAGAATTATGAATAGTAATGACTGCTTACTGTTTAGGTCACTGACTTGTGGGGTATTTCATTGTAAATGCAGTATGTATTTATTGTATAATTTGAAAATTTACAACTTAATAAATATCCCAAATCTTTTGAATAACAGTATATTAAAAAAATTCCTAGGTTTGAATATACACAGGTGGACCTGAAACTAGACTATGTCTTTTAAATTAAAAGTGTTGCATTTATTTACATACTAGGACCTTTGTTTTCCAAGCCAGGCTTCAGCAATATGTGAACTGTGAACTTCCTGATGTCCATCTGGTTTTAGAAAAGGCAGAGGAACCAGAGATCAAATTGCCAACATCTGCTGGATCATGGAAAAAGCAAGAGAGTTCCAGAAAAACATCTATTTCTGCTTTATTGACTATGCCAAAGCCTTTGACTGTGTGGATCACAATAAACTGTGGAAAATTCTGAAAGAGATGGGAATACCAGACCACCTGACCTGCCTCTTGAGAAATTTGTATGCAGGTCAGGAAGCAACAGTTAGAACTGGACATGGAACAACAGACTGGTTCCAAATAGGAAAAGGAGTATGTCAAGTCTGTATATTGTCACCCTGCTTATTTAACTTATATGCAGAGTACATCATGAGAAACGCTGGACTGGAAGAAACACAAGCTGGAATCAAGATTGCCAGGAGAAATATCAATAACCTCAGATATGCAGATGACACCACCCTTATGGCAAAAAGTGAAGAGGAACTCAAAAGCCTCTTGATGAAAGTGAAAGTGGAGAGTGAAAAAGTTGGCTTAAAGCTCAACATTCAGAAAATGAAGATCATGGCATCCGGTCCCATCACTTCATAGGAAATAGATGGGGAAACAGTGGAAACAGTGGAGTTGGTGATCGACAGGGAGGCCTGGCGTGCTGCGACTCATGGGGTCGCAAAGAGTCGGACATGACTGAGCGACTGAAGTGAACTGAACTGAACCTTTGTTTTCATGACTACAAGCATGAAATTAAAAGACACTTGCTCCTTGGAAGAAAAGCTATAACCAACCTAGACAGCATATTAAAAAGTGGAGACATTACTTTGCCAACAAAGGTCCGTCTCATCAGAGCTACAATTTTTCCAGTAGTCATGTATGGATGTGAGAGTTGGACCATAAAGAAAACTGAGTGCTGAAAAATATATGCTTTTGAACTGTGATATTGGGGAAGACTCTTGAGAGTCCCTTGGACTGCAAGGAGATCCAACCAGTCCATCCTAAAGGAGATCATTTCCGAATATTCATTTGAACAACTGATGCTGAAGCTGAAGTTCCAATATTTTGGCCACCTGATGTGAAGAACTGACTCACTGGAAAAGATTCTGATGCTGGGAAAGATTGAAGGCAGGAGGAGAAGGGGACAACAGAGGATGAGATGGTTGGATTCTTCACTGACCTGATGGACATAAGTTTGAGCACAGTCTGGGAGCTGGTGATAGGAAAGCCTGGTGTGCTGCAGTCCATGGGGTCACAGAGTCAGACACGACTGAGCAACTGAACTGCAACTTTGTTTTCAAAATATAGAACTACATGTTCCTTCACATGCCACTATAGTCACTCCTCACTCACTCACTCCACTCTGTGGTGAAAAGTTCGGTTGTTCTTTACATAAAACTCACCCTTACACTAGAACGATGACAAGGAAGATAGAAACTTCACTGTATCTTTAGTTACTTGAAAATAAAAATGTTCTCAGAAAAGAGGAAATGAGTTGTCCCTACTGAGCATTAAAGTGTAAATGTCATGGCCATGCGCTCATGCATCATGTAATTTGAGTATTATTTTACCACCTCCTTCTAAGTTGATCATTCATTGATTTCCCCTAATTTCCTATGTGCAGATTAAGTTTCCTGTGATGGGAAGACCCAGCAGCAGCTTTAATCATGAGAGGTATTCTGACATGACTTGAGCTATTTCTTGCTGCCTTGGCTTTCTTTTCCCATGTTTGGTTTCTAAGACTTCCCATAGAATCTGGGGGTAGCTAATATATTACCAAAAAAAATCATTTTTCGCCCAAGTTAACCAGAGTAATTTTCTGGCTTCTGAAACAAAGAATCCTAGGTAGTAAGGCAGCTGGATGTCCTTACTAAAGTACTGGTGAAAAAAATCAAACCTTAGCTAAGGAGCTAATCTTTCTTCATTCAGGCTAATATTTCTTCTCATAGCCTTACTAATCTTCTGTGATCATGATAATCTTAATGTATTCTGGGCTATGTTCCAAATACTTTTGTGAAGGCTTAGACTAAGAACTTGCAGTTAATATTCTCTTGGTGGTTTAGTTGCTAAGTTGTGTCTGACTCTTGCGACCCCAAGGACTGTAGCCTGCCAGGCTTTTTTGTCCATGGGATTCTCTAGGTAAAAGACTGGAATGGGTTTGCACTTCCTCCTCCAGGAGATTTTCCCAACCCAGGGATTGAACCCACATCTTCTGCATTGAAGGCAGATTTTTTACCAACTGAGTCACTAGGGAAGCCCATATAAAGACCACTGCAATCACTGCACCCATACCAAGTTATAGATGAGATTTATTCTTCCTTTACAGCTACAGTCCATAAAAACTGGAAACCCACATTCAAGACACCCAGAAATGCCCCGCAGTGAACTCGGCTTTTTCTTTGCTTATGTAGTTGATTGTTCTTAGATAATAAGTAACTTCCCTTCTGCAACCTGAGTTCATAAGACCATATTCCTCTGTGCTACTATTAAACATATATTTTTTTAATTCACCAGTTATCTATGCTTCATCATGAACTTTTTGAAAGGACGGTTTTTACTTTAAATAATAGGAAAACAAAAAAAGTGTGAGTACAAATGTTTGAGTGTGTAGGTATGTTCTTCTGTAGTTTAACTTTTGTATTAATTGTTGCTATGAGTTCTCAGAGAGATTATGAATGCAAACCATGAACTAATAAAGTATTCACAAACTGGCAAACCAGAGATCTGGTTCAAATTTTAGCTAAAGAATTTGGGTCAGTCATTTAATTTCTAAGTCATGTTTTCCATCTATGTTTTAGAGATTGGAATGGAGGATAAATATAAGCACTGTTTTGAAGTTAACCACAATTAAGAGTTTAAACTACTGAATATAGAGTATTCAGAAGAATTTTGGATATTCCAGTTATTTAACAAAGCTAATGAACACTGTTGTGCTTCATCTTTAATGAATCATTTAAGAATATGTAACATGAAATGTAACTAACACAGTAAGAGACAAAGGAAAAAATAAGAATTTTATAAGATTATGTTTCAAGTCTTGGTTTTAAAGAAGATTTAGAAGGCAAAAACCAAAATTTTAAGAACCATCTTCCATATACATTGATTATTATATTTATGGATTAAGATAGCATTTTTAAAAGGAACATCAGATAGAAAAAAAGTGACTTAGAAAATGATTTTCCAAGTCTGATTGACACATAGTCAAGGGAATTTGAGAAACTCTAAAAATGTTTCTCAAGTGCCCAGTTAGCACAGAGAAAATCTGTAAAGCACTTCTGAAGTACTCCAATTTGTAGAAGACTGCTTAACATTCTCACTGAGTGAACATTCAGGTGAGTGGTGTTAATCTGTTAGATGATGCAAAAAATTAGATACACCTATCTGGGTGCAAATGAGATGACCTGAAATTCTAAGTCCACACTGATTTACATTATTAATGAATGAAAAGACTCTAGTTTCCTTAAACATTAAGGAAGTTCACAAGAACACATTTCCAGCAGTGTATAATTTACTATATATATTCAAAGATGTTATTTTACTATATGCTGTCCTATAAGCTTCCCTAAAAAGGAAGTGTGTTAATCTCTCTTGATTGAATTATGCTTTGAGAGGCATTCAGTTTAGAAATACAGTAATACCTTTCAATATACATATTCTTGTTCTTAGTATTGTGAAATCTTCAATTAACCTATTAATATCTAGTGTTCTTTTCTTCTAAGAACAAAAAGCATCTCCACTTTATAACCTGTTACAGGTATTATAGTAATGAACAGTAGGTATATTAAAATATTTTAGATTGATTTTAAATTTAACATACACAAAATAGTAGACAAATATTATAGAATTTAATAAAATCCTTCTAAGTCAAACACACCCTAAATCACTCAACCTTTTAGAGCGAAATTCAAAGGAAAAAAATGAGAAACAAAATTCTTATACAAATTATACTATATCTAGGTATATTAAGCAGTTTTCACTTTACTGTCATCTCAATCCAAATTCCTGCCTTTGAAATGAGATAATTATTTTGGAAAATAATCTCCCTTTAATTTAACTGGGCTTTCCTGGGCTTTCCTGGTGGCTCAGATGGTAAAGAATCCACCTGTAAAGTAGGAAACAGGTTCAATACCTGGGTCAGGAAGATCCCCTGGAGAACGGAATGGCAATACACTCCAGTATTCTTGCCTGGAGAATTCCATGGACAAATTCCATGGCTATAGTTTAATGTAATATTTGAATTTCTGACCTCATGCCTGAACACTTACATTTCCAGGACAGTTATGATTATACATATTATAAATATCACTTTTAATATGTTTTTCATTATCTTACTAATAAAATCCTGTATTAGATACATTACCTTTCTGGGAAAACAGCAAGTTATAATGAATGCTAAGGAAAATTCTGTAGTCTTTGCAAGACTCTCTTCAACTACTTTGACCATATGATATCACCAGTTCCCCAAAAGTGTTAAGAA
Organism: Bos javanicus; assembly: GCF_032452875.1. Lineage (NCBI taxonomy): Eukaryota > Metazoa > Chordata > Mammalia > Artiodactyla > Bovidae > Bos > Bos javanicus. The sequence continues at coordinate 62,798,592 of NC_083879.1, read as the reverse complement.
TCACTTTTGCTAATTTCTTTTTTTCCCCTAAAATTCATTCTCTCAGAAAAGTCAAAGCATAAATGCTCTCATTGTATCAGCATCTGAAAAAGTGCTAACAAGAATAAGGAAACTGTAACATTTTATATTAAAGACATTAAGGAACAGAAACAAAGGAATTAACTAACTTAGAGTGCAATTCAGTTATGCTCTGAAATATTGGAAGTAATGGGTTAAGACAGTGACAAATTCAACTACTATAGTATAGAAGCCATGTTAATACCATTAAATATTTAATCAAATGAAATAACTGACTTAAAAGCTTTCTCCAAATGTGGGTTGCTATTCAATGACTCTTAAGAAACTGTATACACAGATATATAATACTAACAAAAGTATTTCTATATAATATTTAACAAGACAAGCATTAAATGCTGGATATACATGTCTATATATTTTAAAGCATATATAAGATTGCTTATTTAAAATGTCAGGTACACTTGTAAAAAGGGATAAATGACAATACTACAGCCAAAACATTCAGTTCAGTTCAGTTCAGTGGCTCAGTTGTGTCCGAATTTTTGTGACCCCATGAACTGCAGCACACCAGGCCTCCCTGTCCATCACTGACTCCCGGAGCTAGCACAAGCTGGAATCAAAATTGCAGGGAGAAATATCAATAACTTCAGGTATGCAGATGACACCACCCTTATGGCAGAAAGTGAAGAGGAACTTAAAAGCCTCTTGACGAAAGTGAAAGAGGAGAGTGAAAAAGTTGGCTTAAAAGTCAATATTCAGAAAACTAATATCATGGCATCTGGTCCCATCACTTCATGGCAAATAGATGGGGAAACAGTGGAAACAGTGGCTGACTTTATTTTGGGGGGCTCCAAAATCACTGCAGATGGTGATTGCCGCCATGAAATTAAAAGACGCTTACTCCTTGGAAGGAAAGTTATGACCAACCTAAATGGCATATTGAAAAGCAGAGACATTACTTTGCCAACAAAGGTCCATCTAGTCAAGGCTATGGTTTTTCCAGTAGTCATGTATGGATGTGAGAGTTGGACTGTGAAGAAAGCTGAGTGCCAAAGAATTGATGCTTTTGAACTGTGGGTGTTGGAGAAGACTTTTGAGAGTCCCTTGGCCTGCAAGGATATCCAACCAGTCCATTCTAACGGAGATCAGTCCTGGGTGTTCTTTGGAAGGAATGATGCTAAAGCTGAAACTCCAGTACCTTGGCCACCTCATGTGAAGATTTGACTCATTGGAAAAGACTCTGATGCTGGGAGGGATTGGGGGCAGGAGGAGAAGGGGACAACAGAGGATGAGATGGCTGGATGGCATCTCTGACTTGATGGATGTGAGTCTGGGTGAACTCCTGGAGTTGGTGATGGACAGGGAGGCCTGGCGTGCTGCTATTCATGGGGTCTCAAAGAGTCGGACACGACTGAGCAACTGATCTGATCTGATCAAATAACCTCAAAAGTAATGTTTCAGTTGAATTATTTTAAGTTTCAAAAGTTATACTCTATACATAATTATACATTTTTTCTTGGTAGATACATAAAGTTATGTACACTTTTACAATTACTGATTTCATTAGGTTGTAGCTAATTTTAGAAGAATCTAGCCTCCCCATCATATGATTTAAGTCAGGTAAAAGTAAAAAATCATGTGCAGTAACACTGGTTTTTTTGTGATACACATTAAGAACAAAAATGAGTCCCAGAAATGAAAAGCTCAATAGACTACAACACTGGTATAATGGCAAGTCTCCTATGTATGCTCGATTTCTACAAAGCAGTGTGTTAATATATATCTGTAATTCAAACCAATAAATTCAGCACAAGACAACTACTTAGTTTTTAGCTACATGCCACATAAACTAGCTTAAGCTAAGAATTATTGCCTGACTTGGTGCTTTTACTGATGAAAAGTCAGTGTTTTATGTACTTTGCTGCTGCTGCTGCTGCTAAGTCACTTCAGTCGTGTCTGACTCTGTGCGACCCCATAGACGGCAGCCCACCAGGCTCCCCCGTCCCTGGGATTCTCCAAGCAAGAACACTGGAGTGGGTTGTCATTTCCTTCTCCAATGCATGAAAGTGAAAAGTGAAAGGGAAGTCGCTCATTCCTGTCCGACTCTTCGTAACCCCATGGACTGCAGCCCACCAGGCTCCTCTGTCCATGGGATTTGCCAGGCAAGAGTACTGGAGTGGGGTGCCATTGAGAAGTTTTTTAATTCCGGTATATACAGGTGATCAATGTTAAGGACTAAAATAGCAATCTGGCAAATATTTCTAAGGAGAGCTTCCAGAGTGCAGATTTAAAATCTCAAGGGAAAAGGGCTATTTTGGCATATATTTGTCTTATCAGTATGACCCAATGATCAACTGACACTATGATTTAAAAAGTGAGACCAAGATAATTTTGTGAAAAATTGAGTTTTAGAACCATTTCATGTATCAGACCTGGTTGGCATTACCTCAAAGCACTTTGTTTTCATGTTCAATATGAAAAGTATTATATTCACACAGGTAGTTGAAAGTGTATACATACTCACAAATATTCACCTTTAAAAAAAAGGTTAAAGACCAGAAGCATAACTCTTAGCTTCAAGGATAATAGGATGTGTTCTGTTATTTTTCTGATTCAACACAGTGATACAGAGAAAGAATATCAAAGCATTAAAAATAATTATGCAAAAAGATACTAGGGTGAAAAGGCAAATTATCTGCAGATAATATTTTACATACATAAAACATAAAGGAATCAGTGGATTAAGACAGGTAATAGTGTATTTGTAAAATTACAAGCAGCAATATCTTTTCTAATGCAAAACAACTGCAATAAATAGTCAAAAAATAGTCAATTTAATGTCAGTAGAAATTAGGTAATAAAAATTTTGTTGAAAAATATTCAGAATATATTTAAAGAACTGGTAAAAACATTTTGAAGGAGAAATATACAAGAATGACAAACTACTAGAGAATTCTAGAATCCTTTGGTTAGATCTAAAAATAAACTGGGAAATCAAAGCATTGTCTGTCAACTACTACTTCTATAAAGTCTCTAGTTTGAGTGTATTGATTTTTAAGTGATAATTTTTTTCTGGTTATTTAATAAATAGACAAAATGAATCGACTACTCTGAGCTATATGTACTATCCTTTTATATATTCAAATATATATTCTATTAGACTCTCCAAAATAATTGTTAATAAACACAAGAGAAAATGTACATCAAGAGCCTTAAATATCCAAAGTTTAAGTACTAGTTCCAGAAATTTATGGGAAGTAGAGGTTCACAATTATAACGAGTATATAAAAGACTATGATAAAGAAAATTGGCAATAATTTCAATACTAATAAAAATCAAGCATATGCTCTATTTAAATAATAAGCTAAAAAGCTATACATATTTAAAGATATTTGATGTTCAGTACCTACTAGGGAACAAAAGCCAGGTATACATGGATATACACGTGTCATCAAGCAACATGGATCATCTGCTTCTTTCTCCCTCCCTTTCAACCATTTCCCAAGAACACATACAAACACTGATACATACATAAAAACAATTTTATGGTAAAATTATGTGGTGGTTATTGCTGTGCTTGAAGCATTAAAATTCTAAACTGTTTACTTATAAAATGCTTTAATAACATACAGTTCACATTACGTAACATCTCTAATACCCAGTCTAGAAAACTTGTTAAAAATTAACTAGAATAAAAGATAGTGTCAAACATTACTTCTACATAGATCACATCTAGGCGCTGATCCTTAAAACACTGAAGGCTGAGTGCAATTCAGTACCTTCAAACCATTTACTAATTAGCACATTAAATCAAGTATTTATATATTTAAAACAATAAAAAATAAGTTACCAGATGGTGATCCACTTTAGAAGAAAAAGAATCCTTAAGATATTAACTAACTAGAATTAAGATTCACAAATTGTCACTTTGTGTCCAAACATAAGTACCATAGTATCTCTAGATCAGCAGTCCTCAACCCAACATTTTGGAGCCTCCTGGAGGCCCCATCAGTTCATGACAAATAGATGGTAAAATGATGAAAACAGTGACAAATTTTATTTTCTTGGGCTCCAAAATCACTGCAGATTGTGAATGCAGTCATGAAATTAAAAGACCCTTGCTCCTTGGAAGAAAAGCTATGAGAAACCTAGACAGCATATTTAAAAGCAGAGACATTATTTTGTCAACAAAGGTCCACCTAGTCAAACCTATGGTTTTTCCAGTAGTCATGTATGGATGTGAGAGTTAGACCATAAAGAAATCTGAGTGCCAAAGAATTGATGCTTTTGAACTGTGGTTTTGGAGAAGACTCTTGAGAGTCCCTTGGACTGCAAGGAAATCAAACCAGTCAATCCTAAAGGAAATCAGTTCTGAATATTCATTGGAAGGACTGATGCTGAAACTAAAGCGCTGATAGATATCTTGAGAAGATACCTTCTTCAAATGAGAAGAGCTGACTCATTTGAAAAGACCCTGATACTGTGAATGATTGAAGGCAGGAGGAGAAGGGGACAACAGAGGATGAGATGGGTAGATGGCATCACCGACTCAATGGACATGAGTTCAAGCAAATTCCGGGAGCTGCCAATGGACAGGGAAGCTTAGTGTACTGCAGTCCATGCAGTCACATGGAGACGGATATGACTGAGTGACTGAACTGGGGGACTAGGTTCTAACACTACCATGTGAGATCTCTGGATCTGGTGCCAAGTAACATGATTCTAATGTGATCTAGGCTATAACTACATCTGAGTTTTAACCTCCACTTTCTACCTCCTGTGAAAGTCCCCTACCTTCCCTGAGGGATCAGTGTAAAGCTTTCATCTGTCAAGAGAACATTGTGACAATACTCCTTTTTATTTGGAATGGTTTATCTGCATTTGGTGGATCTTAAAACACTGACACACTGCAGTTTGATCTATGGCCACCAGGATTGCAGACTCAAGTTGCCTCAAGGGAAAAAAAAAAAAAAAAGCGAACAACAAAAAATACTACATAGGGCTTGGAAGGAAGAGCTGGCAGCTTCCTTAAACTCAGCTTCTACTGTCACCACCCCAGACCACACAGAATCTCCCTCATCATAGCTGCTTCTTGCTGAGGCCTCCTCTACTCCTCTCTATACTACATATTGCTTTCTCAGTTGCTATTGCCTTATCTATTTTGATTGGCCAAGTTGATTCTGTGCTAGGGCAGTCTCACTAGCCTACAGGTAGGCTACTCTCAGCGCAGGAGCTCAGCACCAGCTACTCAGCTAAGGCAGTGGAAGCATTCACAAGTCACCTAGTCTCCACCTGGATGAGCAGGGGAGGTTCCCCTAGAAGGCAATCCAGAAGGATGCAGACAGCAACATGACTGACAGATCTAGTAAAAACAGGGGAGACAGTACAAGGCATTTAGGGCATCACTGGATGTCCAGTTCTAAACTTTAGCAATTCTTACAGTAAACATGACCAACTTTAGCTAGTAAAACTAGCTTTACCAGAATGTTCTCCACGAACTCATTATGTTTATGAGAATGTTGCTTTCAGGATCATGAATATAACTAAGCAGTTAGTTTTGCCTTCCCATGAAAGGCACAGGTTATTTTTTGTGAAGTACTCATGATATTTAATTATGTGCAAAACAGAGGTTTCAAGTCAATAGTACAGAACTGCTCTGCCAACTCTTTCACAAGAGTTTCAGCAGCTAATTTCTGAAAGACTTTCTCACTGTCAAATTATGAACAATCCTTCTCCTTGTTGTTAAGAATTGTATTCTCCTACCTATAGTATGCAAGAAGTTGCACAAGTCCTTCTAACTTCTTATTTTTTTCCTTCTAACTTTTTATAACAAGTGATTTCTTGCTTCATTAAGAGTGTAGATTATATTGTAAATGCAAATCCTCAACCTTCCATTTAAAGACCAGCCAGTGTAAGTTATCAGATCATAGAGAAAGATTATGACATACTAGCATACTGATGCATCACTTAAGTTTTCACACTTCATTAAAGTCAAAGTTTAAAAAAGATCAAGCATAGTCTCTTTTTAACCATTTGATTTCAAATAGTTCATCTCTACAATAATAAAGAAGTAATATTCTACTGCAATTGTAGTATTTGGTAAATTGTACAAGTGCATTTACTAAATGCATTTTGACAATTCAGTAGTTCCAAAATAAATGTTGATGTGGTTAAAAAGTTGTTAAAGACTTTGGCCTTTAATGACCAATTTACAATAGATATAGGACACAGAGGAACATTTGATAAAGGGGCTTTCAATCAGTAAAATCTATGCCATAGTAAACTCAAGGACAACCAATGGGTTTCACAAACAACAATAAAATAAAGAGGAGAGTAAAGATCTATAGATTCTGAGAAAGACTCAAGGAGCAAATGTACCAATTGCAATTTATGGACTATATTTGAATCCTCACTAAAAAAAGAAAAAAAAGAAAAAAAAAACAAAAAAACCTTGTTGACCATTTGAGATTAGAATTTGAACACTGCATATTTGATGATATAAAAGAGTAATCCAATTTTTTGATTAATGTTGAAACAACATTTTCCTGTTTCCCTGAAAGACAACCTCTATTATCTGGTAAGAACTTACCTAAGAGCTCTCAAATTGCACTATGAACTTCAGTCAAGTGATCCGACAGAGGTTGCCTAATACTTTAATATTTGCTAAGGCATCAAACAGGAGTTCTCTCACTAAGTTAGTTCCATCTCACTGCTTCTGTAAATGTCTGCTCGTGTCCAACACCATCTGGTAGAAGAGGTGTTCCAAGAAGTCAAGTGCTACAGAAAGGCACTCATCTTCCCTATTGAGCAGTTATTAAAAAAAAAAAAAAAAAAGCAAAGAAAAACATAAAACACAGTATCTAACTTACTAGCTTTTCATGTCTGCAACCAACTAAAATATCTACACACTTATCTGTGTAAAGCTTTTTAATGTATAACTGAGTTCAGTATCAATGATAAGTTCAGTTTAATATTTTAAGCTACAAACAAAAGCTATTCAATTTCTGAAAAAGACATCAAAATCAAAAATCTCCTCTTTAAAATTCAGAATGGAGAATCAAACTAATTTACTTGCTCAGGTCACAACCAGAGCTACAGTCCAGATTCAAGTTGTAGATAATCATTTTTTTCAACAAAATGTTGCTTATTTCAAAGCTGTCTGTAAGATCTATTATTTCATTTTGGCTACAAAAGAATAGAAGGAAACAAGTTCCAAGATAGTTATATATTAAACACAATTTCTAGTAAAATGCCATCTGGGTAGCTTCAGAAGAAAATGCTAGGTTTCAAGAAATAAATGGTTAACTTTCTAAATCTTCTTTATGAGGTGAATACAAATCCACTGTCATAGAACAGTAAGTCTACCATGACCCAGAGGTGTTATCTTGACTAGGTCACTGCATGTCTCTGGCCATCAGCTTTTCAAGTGCATGACATGTGGTTAGATGATTTTTAAGGTTTACAGCAAAAATTTTTATTCTGTATAGTAATATTTAGGTAATTATAAAATTTGTTGCATTTCATTGTAAAAACATGATTTAAGTTATTATGGAATAATCTTCCAATTATAGTCTGATTATGTTGATTAGTTCAACCCTCATCTTCTACAGACTGCAGTAAGGCAGCAGACTCTGACTTTCCCCAATAGTCTTTCCATGAAGTTGCTGGGAAGACCTTTTGAAGAAAATTTCATGCTTAAAATCTTTCTGTGGCCTCAAGACTTGTAGGATCAAGTCCAAACCCCCTTAGTATGCTGCACGAAGTACATTGCATTCTGGCTCCCACCCTTACCATCTTTACCATCTCTCTTTATCTTGCTCCTTTTACATAGTCTTTAATATCAACTATTTGTAAAGTGTAAATGTAACTTGAAGCAAGGATTGTTAATTCTTTGTTAAATATATGAATAAAAAAGAGCCACAAGGATATAAGTAGTAAAGTTAATAAGAGCTAATTGTATTTATAAAATATTTCCTATGAATTCAGATTTTGGCCTAATTTATTGTTTCAGTTCAGTTCAGTCGCTCAGTCATGTCCAACTTTCTACCACCCCATGGACTGCAGCACGTTAGGCTTCCCTGTCCATCACTAACTCCGGGAGCCTACTCAAACTCATGCCCATCACATCGGTGATGCCATCCAACCATCTCATCCTGCTTTGAGGATGAAATGGTTGAATGACAAAGCATCATGGTCTTTTCCAATGAGTCAACTCTTCGCATTAGCTGGCCAAAGTATTGGAGTTTCAGCTTCAGCATCAGTACTTCCAATGAATATCCAGGACTGATTTCCTTTAGGATTGACTGGTTTGATCTCCTTACAGCCCAAGGGACTTTCAAGAGTCTTCTACACCACACTTCAAAGCAACAACTCTTCGGCACTCAGTTTTCTTTATAGTTCAACTCTCACATCCATACACGACTACTGGAAAAACCATAGTTTTGACTGGATAGACCTTTTTGGTAAAGTAATGTCTCTGCTTTTTAATGTGCTGTCTAGGTTGGTCATAGCTTTTCTTCCAAGGAGCAAGGGTCTTTTAATTTCATAGCTACGGTCACCATATGCAGTGATTTTGGAGCCCCAGTAAATAAAGTCTGTCACTGTTTCCATTGTTTCTCCATTGATTTGCCATGAAGTGATGGGGCCAGATGACTGGATCTTAGTTTTCTGAATGTTGAGTTTTAATCCAGCTTTTTCACACTCCTATTTTACTTTCATCAAGAGGCTCTTTAGTTCGTCATCGCTTTCTGCCATAAGAGTTGTTATCATCTGCATATCTGAGGTTATTGATATTTCTCCTGACAATCTTGATTCCAGCTTGTGCTTCATCAAGCCCAGCATTTTGCATGATGAACTCTGCATATAAGTTAAATAAGCAGGGTGACAATATAAAGCCTGGCCTAATTTACTGTTTAGAAAATAACAATGTCAGTTAATGTTTCATAAAAGGTAGGAAAGAATCTTGCCAATATCTTCCAAAATAGTCTTATATACTAACCTGGAAGGAGAATATATTTGTTCTCTTAGTATAATTGTTGCTATGATATTCTTGTGAATCTACTATCTTCAAATGCAGATAGTTTACCTTTTCAAAAGATTTAATGTAAATTTATTTTTAAAATATACTACCTACTACAAAGCAAATGATGTTCTATACACCAGGATACAGCAGTGAACAAGTCTAGGGAAAGAGCAGAGAGAGCAGAGGCTGAGTGGTCGTGTGCTCCGCTAGAACAGGAGTGGGGTCAGCTAGGCCTGAGTGGCACAAGCAAGTGAGAGAAGAGGAGTAAAATCACAGGGAGTGGAGCTGGGGTTTGTGTAAGTGTTGGGAGAGTTCAGGTAGGACTTAGAGCCATTATAAGTTATATTCACTCCTTTCAAAAATTCTCATATTCACAGCAACCCTAGGAGGTATCATCTCTATTTGAGAAAAAGAAAACAGACTCAGGTTAAACAAAAGTTACAAATTTTATAAGAGATGGTAGTGAGATTGGAGAAGGCAATGGCAACCCACTCCAGTACTCTTGCATGGAAAATCCCATGGATGGAGGGGCCTGGTGGGCTGCAGTCCATGGGGTTGCTAGGAGTCGGACACGACTGAGCGACTTCACTTTATTTTTTCACTTTCATGCACTGGAGAAGGAAATGGCAACCCACTCCATTGTTCTTGCCTGGAGAATCCCATGGACAGAGGAGCCTGGCAAGCTACAATCCATGGGGTCACAAGAGTCGGACATAACTTAACAAGTAAAACAACAAATTATATTGGCTTTTAAGTACTTTTTAAACTGAAAAAAAGTCATTTTGTTTCTTAATAGGAACTTAAGACCTATTGCAAAGATAAGGTGGGCCCAGAAATTAAGATTTTAGTCAAATAAAAAGAAAACAAGGTTCCAATGTTTTCCTATCACATTCTCCACTGTATTAATTGATATTTAGTAAAACTCTAAGAGATCTGGACAATAAACAAGGCAGAGTACTGAGGAATTGATGCTTTCAAACTGTGGTGCTAAAGAAAACTCTCGAGAGTCCCTTGGAAAGCAAGGATATCAAACCAGTCAATGTTAAAGGAAATCAAACCTGAATACTCTTCAGAAGGACTGATGCTGAAGCTTCAGTACTTTGGCCACCTGATTCGAACAGGTGACTCACTGGAAAGGACCCTCATGCTGGAGAAGATTGAAGGCAGAAGGAGAAAGGGTGACAGAGGATGAGATAGTTGAGTGACTATGCTGATTCACTGGACATGAACTTGGGCAAACTCCAGGAGGTGGTGAGGGGCAGAGAAGCCTGGGGAGCTGCAGTCCATGGGATCATAAAGAGTCAGACACAACTTGGGAGACTGAACAACAACAGAAAACCATAAAGGAGAACCAAGATGGACTTCATGGTTTTCAGTAAGTCAATGGAACTGAGTCAGTCATGACCAGTCTTGCTCTTTATGTTACACTTTTTAGCAAGCCTCTGAAGTCAGTGGTGCTAATTTTTGGACTGCCATTTGTGTCGAGCATATCTCTTTTTGTTGTTGTTGTTGGGGGGAATATTTTGGCATAAAATTTGAGGAACAATTATTGACCTTAAATATTCTTAAAAGGAAAACAATATGCACCAATAAAATAGTAAGGCATTAAGGGGAATTAAAACTACTCAAGAAACTGCTAAAAATCCCCTCCCTACCTTTTCAGATAAAATAAATGTTTAAAATGAAAGCATAAGTTCCTGAAGAATATTAAAACTCCATTTAATGTACTAGTCATAAGTTTTAAGTGGATCATTCAGAATTCATCTTTTGTGTTGTAATAAATATAAGGAGTGCAGTGAACCACTACAGCTTGTTCATTCATGGCATAACTGTTACACAGTTACTGGCAATTTTTAAAACTTACCATGAAAAGTTTCTAATATACATACATATAAAGCCATTACTATATTTGTATATTCCCAATAGCAAAAAAAGGGTGATTTACAGCTTATTCATTAATATGTTCTTAGTTTAAAACAATAAATAAGATTGTTTTTAATTTTCAAAACACTTAGAGACTTCATAAGCAAATATTAACAAGGAAAGTAAGTGTTGCCAGTCTTCCAGATAGCGTGCAAGCAGTTTCAAGAATTGAATTATGGAGAAGTAACTAGATAAATCAAGCTGGAACTAGATTTACCACTGGTAATAAGATTTAATCTCTACTGGAAAGAGCCAGAAGCAGACTTTTGATGGAATCTCAAAATAAGCCCAGGTCACACCTGTTGTCTAGAACCCAGGAGCAGCAGTACTACCTTCATCCACAATGTCCAAATAAAATGAGTGCTAGCAACACTTAACTTTCTAAAATTCTAGAGATTATAAAGGACATTTAAATGAGTGCCATGAAAGAGAAATTCACTCAGTCGTGTCCGACTCTTTGTGACCCCATGGTCTATACAATCCATGGAATTCTCCAGGCCAGAATACTGGAGTGGGTAGCCTTTTTCTTCTCCAGGGGATCTTCCAAGCCCAGGGATTGAACCCAGGACTCCCACATTGCAGGCAGATTCTTTACCAACTGAGCTATGAGGGAAGTCCAATGAATGCTGTATCTACTTTAAAAAAAATTTTTTTTTCAAAATCTTCAGGTTTTTTTTTATTATTATTTGAGTACTTCAGTGTGATAAGTCTCTTCCTTCTCTTTTCATCCTAATTAAGTCCTGTGAAACAGTAACTAAATCTTACCTTGAGGAAATCAAAGCCAAGTTCAGCATATTTGCCTTCATGTATTGTTCTGGTCAGGCTCTCCTAACAACAGAAACCAACTAAAGATTGGGTGGCTGAGATAATAGAAATGTGTTGTAGTTCTGAAGGCTAAAGTGCTGGATCCAGGTTCTGATGAGTTTGGTTCTTGGTGAAAACTCACTTCTTGGCTTAAAGAAGTCTGCCGTCTCAATATGCCTTCACTTAGCCTTTTTATTTCTGGGGGTTAGGGGAGAGCACGTTCATGTTGGTGAGCAGAAAGAGCTCTCCAGTGTCTCCTTCCCCAAGAACACTAATTTGGTGAATCAGTGTTCTACCCTATGACCTTATTAAACCATAGTTACTTTTTTGGAGATCCCATCTCTGAATACAGCTACATGGGGACTAGGACATCAACATATGAATTTTGTAGGGTCACCAACATTCAGTCCATAACACCTCAGTTACACTGCCAGTAAATTTATACTTTTTCAAAACACTTAAACATTAAAAATAAGTTACCAAATAATTTTAGTGTTAATATTTCATTAGAGCCTGAGATTAAATGAGATAGCTTTAAGAGAGCCACAGACATTAGACGGGGGGAAAAAAAGAATTGTAGATCTTGAGCCAAATTACCATAATATATTTATCAGTCACTTTTCCTAAAATAAAGTAGGGTATAATAAATTTCTATGATAAATGTTACACATAATACAGAAATATAAGAGGTAATACAGGAAAGTAATTCCATCAAGAGTCAAACTTGCACAAATCAGACTGTATTTTAAATCCCAAACAGACTTCTGGACTAGGGATTCAAGATAAAACATAAATCCAAATAGTTGGGCTATAAGTAGGTTATCCTATAAATTCTAAAATGTAGGGCTGAGTCATTTATTAATTTGAGATCAATAAGACAACTGAAGAGGATAAAAGTTGTGAAGAGGCAGGAAATATAAGCCTCAATGATATCTAAAGGATAATCTTCCTAGGGTAATTAAGAGGTAAAGAGTGAGTTTGCCCATATTAGCCTGCTGCTTGAACATGGGGAATCGAAGATTTTTCGCAGATTAATAAGACCATATAAGAGACTGAACAGGTTAGAAGAGGATAATATGCACCTGTGAACCATACACTGTTTCCTGATTCCTCCAGGCATGATACAGCACAGTATCTCCAGCATTATCACCTTCCCCTCAAGCATTAATCACCCACAGACACAAACTACATCAGGTTCAGACAAGTAATTTACCACACTATAAGCACTGGTCTTGACAAGTAAACATCCCAAAACCTACATCAGGTGGACCTGTTTTTAATGCTGATTTTTACCAAATGATATTCACTGCATGCCGAATGAAAACTAAGTATTTTTCACCTAAAGGATACAGTGAACATTTTGTGAAGTCTAACAACCAGAATTTAAGCTTCAGCTTGTCCTCAAGTCTTCTTTGCATATGATATGTGTGCTTAGTCACTCAATCTTTGCAACCACATAGGGTAGCCCACCAACCTCCTCTCCAGGCAAGAATACCAGAGTGGGTTGCCATGCCCTCCTCCAAGGGATTTTCCCAATCCAGGGATTGAACCTAGGTCTCCCACATTGCAGGCAGAGTCTTTATCAACTGAGCTATACGGGAAGCCCTGAATATGACTTGGATAAGTCTTTAAAGTTCACCATCATCATACATCTTGATGCTTCCTTATTCACATCTGGTCAAGGATTTTCTAAAAGCATCATGATGAAAGAAATCAAAGAGTCTAGGGACTTATTTAAATAACACTGAATAAGAGATTTAATCTTTGTAGGTTGGATTCTTTAATTACCGATTCAAGGGTTGAACATTATTTAAGGTCAGTTTTGGATTATATGTAATCCTAGGAGTTTAGAGATCAAATATTTACCACTCTCCATTTATATATGAACACTGAATGCCTTAAAGACCAGGACAGATCTGTAACTATGAAACGAAGCATAGGAACAAATCTGACCCTGTCAGAAATAAGCTTTTAGAAGGTTGAACAAGAAGGCTCAGAAGTTGCCCTAAACTAGCATGCTCACGTGCTCGTAGGCACTAAACAAATTCAAGGTAGTTAACATTTTCAAGCAATCTTCTATTTGCTTGAAAAAAATAGCTGTCAGGGAGGGATTTATTCTTCTTATGCATTTGAGATTAACCAAAAAAGTTTTGGGCTTCCCTTGTGGCTCAGATTGTAAAGAATCTGCAATCAGGAGACCCAGTTCCATCCCTGGGTCAGGAATATCCCCTGGAGAAAGGAATGGGGCTACCCACTCTGGTATTCCTGCCTGGAGAATTCTGTGGACAGAGAAGCCTGGAGGGCTACAGTTGGGTTGCAAAGAGTCAGACACCACTGAGCAACTAACACTTTCATAACACCTTCACTTTCTCACAAAAAAAGTTGAACATTGTTTCAGAAGTTTAATCCTTTTATTAAAAAAGTGATAACATTTGTGATACTACTGAGAATCATCTTTGCTAAGAATGCACACTAAATAATTATAATTCCTTAAAAAAGTCCAGTCATAAAGCAGACATATCAAGCTATAATAAATTACATATACTCAAAAGTTACAAGGGGATAATCAGCATCAGCCATGATCCACACAGTCAGCACTGATTATGGTCCTGCTGTGAAAACTACTTAAGGGCAAAAAAAAATTCCATACCATATCAAATTGTGAGATTACATTAAAATCCTTAAGTGTAGAACAATACACACATTATAAAAATGGACCCCAATGTAAGGCAAACATGCAGAGTAACTAAACAAACTCTAGATGAAAATGTAACCATTTGATTTTCATTCTCAGACTTCAGACTAAACAACAAAAAAATACAGCCCACGTTTTCCCACAAAACTAAGTGTGAGCCATGAATTATTTCTTTAAAACATACTTCCAGTTTTTAGAAGCTCAAATTGCCTCAGAGTGCTCTAGTTTATTCAATACATGTTACAGATCATGGCCATCGACTTAGAGCATTTTTAAGGGAAGTGTTAGCCCACTGATTCTCAGTACATGACTGAACACCCCCATAGGAAAAAGAACAACATATGGAGACATTTTTGGTTGTCATATTATGTGTCTGGAGGAGCGTGAGAAGGCAGGTATGTTACCTGCATCCAGTGGGAAGAGAGAAGAGAAGGGATGCTTCTAAACATCTTACAATGCAGACAACAGTCCCCTCCACAAAGAAAATACCAAGAGTGCTAAAGCTGAGAAAACCTAGGTTGACTTAAATTACCAAATTACGTTCAGATATGGAAATCTGTGCTAATTCAGCAGACACAGTAGTAACTGCTAAAACGCAAAGAAGAGAAGCACAGATTCTGGAGTTCCAAGAGCCTGGGTTCAAACTGCAGACTCACCATTTTCTAATAATGCAACCTTGGACAAACTGCCTAACTGTTCTGTTTCAATACAGAACTAATTCTACTTCTCTCAGTTATTCTGAGGAGCAAATGAGATGGCATATGCAAAATGGCCAGAAAAGTGACCAGAAATCAATGGAGGTAGTATTAAAAACATGGGCATGTGCCAGCATAGAGAAACCTAAAGAAACATGACAACTAAATGTAATACCATATAATGGATGGGATCCTGGAACAGTAAATGAACATTAGGTAAAATCTAAGGAAATCTAAATAAGTTATGGGTTTTAAGTTAATAACCGTATTTCAATATTGTTCATCACTTATCACACACATCATACTGATGTAACACATTAGTAAAAATCTGGGTGTGATATATAAAGAAACGTACTAACTTCATGACTTTTATAAGTCTAAATCTATTCTAACATTAATTTATTAAGAGAGGTATTTCTATGCTTCTTCCTTCCTCGGAACTCATCTGCATGGTCCTCACTAAATGATTTTTCCTTTTACCTGCTCTTACCACCTGGATAGATGGTGGTGTCCACCTCCAAACAGTATTCAGTCTGCTAAAGACTATCAGGACACTGGAGGCTAGATGTGGCATGGCATAGGGTTTAACTCTATTCAAACATATGTTTAGTCCTAAAACATTTAGGATATAAAAGTTCTAGGAATTTCTCCAAAAGAATTTTAACATTACACCAGGCTTCCCTGGTAGCTCAGATGGTAAAGCATCTGCCTACAATGCGGGAGACCTGAGTTCGAAGCCTGGGACAGGAAGATCCCCTAGAGAAGGAAATGGCAACCCACTCCAGTATTCATGCCTGGAAAATCCCATGGACCAAGAAGCTTGGTGGACTACAGTCCATGGGGTCGCAGAGTCGGACATAACTGAGTTACTTCACTCTTTTAACATTACAGAATTGTCAAGACAAAAGAACTACATTGATCGGATAGTAAGCAGAAACTCATGAAAACAAAAGTAAAAAGTGATATGGGTGTTAAAACTGGGTGCCCTGAGTGGAAAAGCTTCTTATCTGTGATCAAGATTACAGCACATTTATTGAATATTGTTTCTGTTAATTCAAAGTTTACTTTTCCTTCTAGGTGGTATTAGATTTCATGCTGAAGACTGAGATTGCCTCTGAAAACAGGTAAAGGCTGCAGATGGTTAAAATAAGTAAATCTCTACTAACAAAAACAATTAAGTGCCAATAAACAAAAGTACTGGCCCCTGTTTAAAGCAAACAACTTAATGAGAGCATATGGGATTACTTTGAGCTCTCTAAAAAAGTGATTCCAGGCAACAGAAGAATTCAGTTACAGTGCAAAGGAATAACAAAACAACATAACATTTTCTGGTTGTATCTGTCAACATTTTTTTAAAAAGTATCAAGCGTCTTTGAAACACTGGCTGAAGGTTAATGAAGACCTTTTTTTTTTTGACTTTTTAAAAAAAATTGAGGTATAATTGTTTTACAATGTTGTATAACAAAGCGAATTAACTATATGTATACATATATCCCCTCCCTCTTGGCGGTCCCTCCTACCCCACCTCCCATCCTACCCTCTAGGTCACCACACAACACTGAGTTGAGTTCCCTGCACTGTACAGGGCTTTTTTTGTTTTGTTTTGTTTTACATAAACCATGCCTCTGGTTTTTACAGCCCCTTTAGGGGTACAGAAGAGTTACAAACAAGAAAATTAAAAGTGCAAAGCCACTTGACACAGCACACAGAAAAGGAGCGGTAATTGTTTTGACTTGAATCATGTCTGCCTAAAATAAGGTGAAGTCCTAACCTAGGTGACTGTGAATGTGATGTTATCTGTAAATAGGATCTTTGCAGAAGTAATCAATTAAGTCATTACACTCATCCCTAACCCAAGGGTACTGATGTCCTTATAAGAGAAAAGACAGACAGGGAGAAGGCAACAAAATGACAGGCAAAGATTACCATGACATCTTCAAGGGAAGGAATACCAAGGACTGCTGAAAACAACCAGAAGGTGAGAGGAAGCAAGGAAAGATTCTCCCCTAGAGCCGTCAGGGGAGCTGAGGCCTGCTGATTCCTCCATTACGGATTCCTAGCTGCCAACACTGGGAGACAACAAATCTGTTGTTTAAGACACCAAGTTTATGCCACCTTATTATAGCAGCCCTAGGAAACTAACGCAGTAAAGAACTCAGAAACACTGGCTTTCATTACTGTGTCACTAGGACTGTGACAAGCAGCCAAATATAGAAGAGGGCTAAACAAACGCCAGCAGGTAGCGAGTCCAACTGTAGCAAGCAGAACAAGTGAGAAATTACACTGAGCCCTCCCTGCCCACTCCACCTGGTGTGAAGGGGAGAGTAGTCTTTTCTTTGGGTTCAAATTCACTAATTCCCACTTCTACTCCTCCCTTTTGTAGACTCATCAGTTTGACTTCTGAACAAATACTCCCTTAGGAATAGCATCTAGGATCCTATTCACAAATGCCCATAACCCAGATTTAGTATTTAACTGCTGTTAAAGAGAAAACAGGTGCCATGTTCTCCATTAAGTGAAGTCTGGCGATTTTCTTCACTCAGTAAACCTGAAGATTTCTCAACTGTTTGCAATTATCCTTTAAAGAAGTTGAAAATTCTTAAATATTGAATTAAACTTATTCCACAATGCAAAATAAGGTAAAATTCAGAATTCTGCCATCATGTACTTATATGAAGTTTTCAAATGTGAGAAGAGTAATTATTAAGGTTACTTAATAATTAAGTAATAATTATATTAAGTACTTAATATACTTACTCTTAGTACTTAAGAGTAAGTATTAAGATCTTTCTTAAATCAGTACAAATGAAAAGTGGTTTTCTTTCCATTTATTATTAGCATTTTGAAGATTTAAAGGAAAATTAGTAACTCAAATGCAAGACTGGGGTGCATCTACCTGACCTAGGCCACTACCATTGTTGTCTTGCAAAAGACAGTTTTACTGATAAGTATTTTGCAAATTAAAGCCTTTTGTCAGATGGAGAACCCAATTCCTAGATCCAAACTGTAGCTTCAGAAAGAGAAAGAGTCATAATTTACCTAAAAGAAAAAAAGTCAACTGTTATCTGGACATCCTAACAGTCACATGAATCACATCCATTTACTGAGTTATAGATATGCCAGAACTAATATTTTTAGAACAGTTCATCTGACTCAATTCACTAATTTGCACATTTGAAGAAACCAAACTCCTGGGTAAAATATCCCCAAAGATAATATTTAGTTGCTTGATGAAATCTACCAACTTCTCTCCGAATATTCTGTTAGTATTAAAAGTCAGAAACTTCTACAGTACATTGAAATATTGCTTATTCAGAGGAAGTGCAAGTAACATTTAATGCCAAGTTACTGTGAAGAGAACTTAGGTCTCTCCCTGGAAGAGTCTGGGGAGAAAAACCTGACATCAGATTCCTATCAGCCTGGAAAACAAGGTGGGTAAGAACGACAATGGGTCTCTAGTCACATTGGGGAGGAAGCCAAAATTAAAGGCTGAGACGGAGGTAAAGAGCTCTACAAATTTCAGAAATCCACGTACTTGGCACAAGAAATGATGTGCAAACTTGTTGGAGTGCCCGGCACACTGCACACAAAGACACCATGAAGATCCATTAAAGTAACATGAGCTGTGCTGAGAGCAACCCACCAGCCAGAAAGGAACTATGCAGGGGTCCAGCCCCGGTGGAATCAGGGGTTTCGAAGGAGAGATGGCTTCGACGATCAGGATACAATAGAATTAAAGATATAAAGGATGGTTAAATAAGAATAGCTCAGTAGGAAAATTCAGTGGAGAAAAGAGGCTGAATAACTTGGTTTACGTGGAAAGCTAATAAAATTCCAAAATACGGAATTTGCATCACCTACATAGGCCGCAGGCGTCCTCCCGTTCTCCCGAAGGAAAGGAGACGCTAAGGCCTCCCCGGTCAGATCTTAGAAGCCCAGGCATAATTAGTAGGTTTGACGAGCCTCCACGCTCAAGATGGGAATTTAGCCGGAAGGTGAGAGAAGGAACGACATGGGGAGTCCAAGCTTCGGTGAACAAGGCCCGCACTTTATTTTCCAAAGTAGTTTTTATACCTTAAGTTATGCATAGAGGATAATGGGGGAAGGGGTAGAGTCATGCAGTAAACCAGGCTTTCTTCCTGCAAACTTATCATATGCAAAAGTTTAGGTGATTTATATCATCTTCTGGCCTGGAGGCCTGTTAACATTTTAAGACCCTTTCTTCAGAAAACTTATTTTTGTCTAAAAGTGATTATTCTAAAGTTAGGCACCACCCTCCAAAAGCATTAGATAAAGTTGCATTCCTATAGGACAAAGGTGTGGTGGGCTATAACAAGAAAAAGAATTAACTCAAGGGTCCAAAGTTACAAACATTAAAGCTACTACTTACATTCCTGCTGCTGCTGCTGCTGCTGCTGCTGCGTCGCTTTAGTCGTGTCAGACTCTGCGTGACCCCATAGATTGCAGCCCACCAGGCTTCCCGTCCCTGGGATTCTCCAGGCAAGAACACTGTAGTGGGTTGCCATTTCCTTCTCCAATGCATGAAAGTGAAAAGTGAAAGTGAAGTCGCTCAGTCCGGTCTGACTCTAGTGACCCCATGGATTGCAGCCTACCAGGCTCCTCCGTCCATGGGATTTTCAAAAGTACATTGCTATACACCAATTATATTAATCAATACACTGCCAGGGACACAGTAGGTAAGGGATATGGAAACTTAGCAACAAACATTGGCCCAACAAGTGAAAAACCCTTTACCAATACAATTTCTAATCAATCTTCTAACTGTTCAAAGGAGTCTGTATTCAGACAGTTTAGAACATCTCATGCCTCTCAAGGTTGTGAACTAAAACACTCTTGTCATGCCCAGGAACTTTATTAACTGGAGCTGTAATTTAACTCTTTTTCAGAGAGAGGTGGTGGGGGACAGCCCCCCATAAAGTCAGAGGTGTAGGTGAGAGCACAAAGCAGTAAAGTAGGCAGACTCTGGTTTTGGGGGTAGATGATCGAGAATTTCCAGGGGGACTCCTGAGGCTCGATCCCGCCTTTGCGTATGTCCAGCCTCCTTCCTCATGACCTTTGTCATGGGTGGAGTTCCTCACGCTGGCTCCCGGCAGAACTCCATCCACCTATAATGTGTAAGCACCGACCAAATGGCCTCACTGTGCCGGATTCCAGAAGTCTCAGAACCGGCTATTCACTGAGTACTCACTGTGGGCCTGCCCCGCACTCCACTTCCCGCCTATCCCGCGCAGGAGCCCCTTCTTGCTTTCCCATCCCCACCAAGTCTCCCATGCACTGGGGGCACCTACCCGCAGGCCTCCGCACCAGGTCATGGGGTCCTGGGAAGAACCGAGAGGTTCAGAGGGGTCCCAGCTCCTGCAGAGTTGTCAGGGCTGCAGCTGCCCAACACTAGCTTCTTAACACTGCAAAGTTAGTGCTCCATCTATGCCGCAAATTAACTGGATCCCCAGGTGGGTCTCGGACAAGGCCCCGCCCCCACCAGTGGTTCAAACGTGGAGGCCGGGACAGGCGCAGGTGGAGCCAGAGCCAGGTGGCACGTGGGGCCCGCACAGGCGCACGTGGGGCTGGGGCACACATGAGGCTAGGGCGCACGAGGGGCTGGCTGTATGTGGAGGCCCCAGCAAGCACATGTGGTACACGCAGGGTCATTGTCTGGCACATAGTCAGGCACGTGCCCGCCGCGGGCCCTGGGGACGGGTGCAGCCCCACTCTCCAGGGCTCCTGGTCTCAAGGCTCTTCAACAGGCAGCCAGGTGCCAGCATCTCCGTAGGCCTCCCACCCAGCGGGCCTTCATCTCCTGGATGACCGTCACCATCTGCACAAAGGGGTAAAAGTGAGGTCAGATTTAACCCGTCTGTACTTCTTTCGATGTATGGGATGCAAAGGTAATACTAATACCCGCTTCACGAAGTTTTTTTGTTTTTTGTTTTTATGAGAATTATAAAAACTAATCACCATTTAGTCACTGGGACTGGAGCATGAGTGCTTAAATGATGTCATGGTAATAAATGCACCTCGTTTTTGTTTTGTTTTTCACATATTCCTCCCTGTAAAGAACGAACAAATCAGTGTCCTCTCCTGGCCCAGGATAACAATGATAAAAGTCTGAGGGCGAGCTGCTAAGGAAATCTGTGTGGTCTCCTAAGAGAAGTTGGGGCAGGGTTGTGGATTCCCAGAGTGGGGAAACTGAAGGCAGGGAATCCAGGCTAGATCCACTGCAGGGCAAGGAGACCAAGAATTAGTGAGAAAAGACCAATAATCCAGTTGCCAGAAACTTTCTGACTTTTAAGCTTGAGAATTTTGTGGTCATTTTTTTGACCTATGTATTATCATGTCTTTTCTTAATAAGGAGAAGGTTTATGTGACTTGGTTATAAATTGCCATGGGGTCTAAGTGGGGGCTGATTGGAAAGAGTTCCTAGGTGTGGTTGTTTCAGAGAATACAAATTAAGAGACTGTGCCCCTGGGAGTCTTGGTTTAGTGACTGGGACATTGTGGGAGAGGGAACAGAAATATCTGCAGTCATGCTGAAAAATTTGTCAGTCTTTTATTTGAACGGTACTCATTCCTTCTGGTGGTGGTCAGATGGTTCCTTCATAGTGACACGGTTGACTGTAGTTTCCAGAGATAGGACTCTGGACCATTTTCAGTCACCATTAGACCAGTTGGCTGTAGTCCGTCCCTTGGTGTTTAACTGAATGAATACATCGGCCCATGTTCAAGTACTTTGGAGACAAAAAGCTCATCTCCTTTCTGAAAACAAATCTTGACAAACACTAATGTTGTGTTTTGAAAAGGCAGGTGTTTTATTCCATTCAGGCTGCTATAATAAAACACCACAGACTGAGTGGCTTATAAAGGACAAAGTTATTTCTCATATTCCTGGAGGCTGGAAGTCTGAGATGCCTGGTTAGCTGAAGGCCCTTTTCCAGGTTGCAGACTTCTGCTTGTAACTTCACGTGCTGAAAAGGGCTAGAAAGCTATGTGGCAGGCCTCATATGAGAACACTAATTCCATTCATGAGTACAGAGCACAAAGGCCCCACTTCCTAATACCATCACATCAGACCAGATTTCAACATACGAATTTGGGGGGACACAAACCTTCAGACCATAGTAGCAGTCAGTGTCCTCAGTGGTCATTTTGCTAGCTTATATAACAGTTTAAAGAATTTTCCACTAAGTTCTGCTGTATTTGCCCTCCTCATATGGAATGTTCTATTTTCTCTCTTTTACCACTCTCCATTCTAAGCAACTTGAAGATGTTATCCAAATCTCAGTTTGCACCTTTATCACTGGACAGATATTTCATATATTCAGTTAAAGTAACATAACCTCTGTTACTTTATGGTAACTATAAGGTTACCTTCATATACTCTTTATCTGACCTCCAATGGCAGTTATCAGGTACATCATTATTTATCTGTATATCATATAGATATATTTTACCTTTTTTAAAATTAATTTTGAGTATGGTTTCTTTAGAATGTTGAATTAGTTTCTACTTTACAGAAAAATGAATCAGCCATATACATATTTGTAATTAACAGCCTTGAATTTTCAGAGCAATTTCCCCCCATTATTAATATCTTACATTTATGTATTATATTCGTTATAGTTGATGTACTAATATTGATACATTATTATTAACTAAAGCCCGTAGTTTGTATTAAGTATTCATACTTACTGTTGCATAGATCCATGAGCCTTGGCAAATGCATAAAATCATATGTCTATCATTACAATGTAGAATAGTTTCACTAACCTAAAAATCCCTCAGATACCCAGTATTCATCCCTTCCTGTCTCCATCCAAGCCCTAGCAACATTGACTTAAACAGAATGTCATACAGTTGGAATAATAGTATGTAGGATTTTCAGATTGACTTATTTTGCTTAATAATATGCATTTGAGATTTCTCCCTGTCTTTTCAACACTGAATAACCTTCTATTGCATAGATGGGTTACAGTTTATCTGTTTACCTACTGAAAGATATCTTGGCTGCTTTGAAGTTATGACAATTATGAATACTGCTGCTATAAACATTTGGTAAAGCTTTTTGTATGCATGTAAATTTTCAGCTCCTTTAGGTAAAAATACAATTGCTGGACTATATGCTAAGGTTCTGTTTAACTTTCTAAGAAACTACAAGACTGTCCTGCAAAATGAATACTATCTTGCATTTTCACCAGCAAAAATGAGTTCCCACTTTTCCATGTATTCACCAGAATTTTATCAGTTTTGTATTTTAGATATTCTATTAATAACAGGTATGTAGTGGTATCTCATTAGTGTTTTAATTATCTGTTCTTTAATGATTTTAAATGTTTTATATATTTTCATTTGCTGCTTTGTCATCCATATATCTTCTTCAGCAAGATGCTTATTTGGTATTTTCCTTAATTTATTGAGTTGTTTATATTCTTCCTGCTAGGTTTTGAGTCCTTCATATAGTTCATAAGTCCTTTTATCAGATGTGTTTTTTCAGATATTTTCTCCTAGTGTGTGACTTGTCTTTTCATTCTCTTAAAAGTGTCTTTGACAGAGCAAAAGTTTTTTTATTTCAATGAGGTTCAAGTTTTCTTTTGTTTTTTCCATAGTACTTCTGGTGTTGTATATAAATCTAAGGGCATTTTTTTTTCCTGTAGCTTCTAAGAGTTTGTTTGTTTTTTGTGTTTTGCATTTATGTCTATAATCTACTTTTTTGGCATAAGGTATAATGACTGTGTTTACATTTATGATTTTTCATGTATTTATATACGAAGCATCATCTATTGAAAAAACTATCCTTTCTCCATTGAATTGCATTTGTTTCCTGGTCAAAGATCTGTTGGAAATATTTCCACAGGTCTATTTATGGGCTCCATTTTCTGTTTCATCTATCTATCTGTCCATTCTTTTGCCAATACGACAGTATCTTGATTAACGTAGCTTTATAGTGTGTCTTGAATTCCTGTGAGGTAGCCTTAACCAGACAAAGCAGAGCTCTGGAAACTATAATGAGGAGTTAGAATTTTATTTTAAATGCAAAGGAAAGCCATGAAAGGAATTTAAGTGGAAAATGACATGATCTAATTTATTTACTTAAGTGCTTTCGTGTCATTTTTTGAATCACTTTGGATGCTGTTAGGAGAATGGATAGAGGAAATAAAGAATAGAATCAGGGAAACTGGTTAGGAGGTTTTGAAACAAGTAAGAACTGGAAGAGTCAGATGTCAGATTAGCTAGACATAAATATCACCTTTAAACATTCCTCATGATTCAATAAGCATGGAATCTGAGCTGAAAATAGAAATGGTGCAGAAAAAGATCTGTTCATAAATTCAGGAATCCAAAGGTAAAATCTGACAGGCAGTGATAGTATAATATTAAGCAGGAGATGCCAGGTTCAGATCATCTCTAATAGCCCATTGCTTAACTGAACTTGTACTCCCTTCCTTAGTGCATTTTACAAGGTGCTTAGGTGTAAAGAAATGATCCAAGGTGAGTTAAGAAAGACGATCATCAATTAAATGGTCATTTTGTCAGATATATACTTGAAGTTATTATTTCCCTTTAAATCAGATGTCTGATTAGTTTTTTACTTGAGTGTTTGATAGGTCCAGTAGCCATATTTAAGGAGGTGGAGTTTCCAATGACATCCTAATGATATCCTACATTAAAAACTAAATTCCCCTCCTGTTAGGACAGATTCCTTACCATTCACAACCTGCCTACCCCATATCATTTCTCTACACTGTTTTTAACCAACATAATCTTAGCAGGATTAAAATCATAAACAGGTTTGTGGAATATAACAGGAGACTGAAAAAATCTGATAAATTAATTTTTAAAGAAAGATAAATAGACACTAGATGGGTGCTTAAGGATGTGGGCTTGGAAACTCTACTGCTTATGTTTGAAAGTCAGCTCCATGAACCAACTGGTGACCAGAAACAAATCAATAAGTTCTTATGTTGACACCTCAGTCTCTTCATGTGTAAAATGGAGATAGCTGATAGCTATCCTAATGTTGTTCTGAGAATTGAGGACTACCTAGAATTCTCAGTCTTTCCATGCCCAGGAAAAACAGGAAGCTGACTTGAGGTAAGCTCTAGAAGCCTGTTCCACAGCAAGTATGCAGAGGTAGATGGATTTAATAACCATACTGAATGCAAGAGTGAGCAAGATATTGCAAGATTCTTCCTTGACAGAAGATGGTTGCAGCATTAGGTATGCATGATATAATCTATATCCTGATAGTAATGACTTAGTAGAACTAGAGGTAGTACAGATGTTGTGAAGTTCCTGGAATCCAAGAACTATAATTCCAACCCATCTGGGTACTATGTGTCCCATTCCCACACATCTATTATTAAACATCTCTAGCCCTTCAGTTCAGTTCAGTCAGTCAGTCATGTCTAACTCTTTAAGACCCCATGAACCGAAGCACGCCAGGCCTCCCTGTCCATCACCAACTCCCGGAGTTTACCCAAACTCATGTCCATTGAGTCAGTGATGCCATCCAACCATCTCATCCTCTGTTGTCCCCTTCTCCTCCTGCCCTCAATCTTTCCTAACATCAGCGGCTTTTCAAATGAGTCAGCTCTTCACATCAGGTGTCCAAAGTATTGGAGTTTCAGCTTCAACATCACTCCTTCCAATGAACACCCAGGACTGATCTCCTTTAGGATGGACTGGTTGAATCTCCTTGCAGTCCAAGGGACTTTCAAGAGTCTTCTCCAACACCACAGTTCAAAAGCATCAAATCTTCAGCGCTCAGCTTTCTTTACAGTCCGACTCTCACATCCATAAGTGAACACTGGAAAAACCATAGCCTTAACTAGATGGACCTTTGTTGGCAAAGTAATGTCTCTGCTTTATAACATGCTGTCTAGGTTGGTTACAACTTTACTTGCAAGGAGTAAGTGTCTTTTAATTTCATGGCTACAGTCACCATCTGTAGTGATTTTGGAGCCCCAAAATTAAAGTCTGACACTGTTTCCACTGTTTCCCCATCTGTTTGCCATGAAGTGATGGGACCAGAGGCCATGATCTTAGTTTTCTGAATGTTGAGCTTTAAGCCAACTTTTTCACTCTCCTTTTATTTTCATCAAGAGGCTCTTTAGTTCTTCACTTTCTTCCATAAAGGTGGTGCATATGAAGACACCACCTTTATGGCAGAAAGTGAAGAAGAACTAAAGGCTATGGTTTTTCCTGTGATCATGTATGGATGTGAGAGTTGGACTGTGAAAAAGGCTGAGCGCCGAGGAATTGATGCTTTTGAACTGTGGTGTTGGAGAAGACTCTTGAGAGTCCCTTGGACTGCAAGGAGACCCAGGCAATCCATCCAAAAGGAAATCAGTCCTGGGATTTCTTTGGAAGGACTGATGCTAAAGCTGAAACTCCAGTACTTTGGCCACCTCATGCAAAGAGTTGACTCATTGGAAAAGACTCTGATGCTGGGAGGGATTGGGGGCAGGAGGAGAAGGGGATGACAGAGGATGAGATGGCTGGATGGCATCACTGACTCGATGGATGTGAGTCTGAGTGAACTCCGGGAGTTGTGATGGACAGGGAGGCCTGGCGTGCTGCGATTCATGGGGTCTCAAAGAGTCGGACACGACTGAGCGACTGATCTGATCTGATTGATATTTCTCCCAGCAATCTTGATTCCAGCTTGTGCTTCTTACAGCCCAGTGTTTCTCATGATGTGTTCTGCATATAAGTTAAATAAGCAGGGTGACAATATACCGACTTGATGTACTCCTTTTCCTATTTGGAACCAGTCAGTTGTTCCATGTCCAGTTCTAACTGTTGCTTCTGACCTGCCTACGAGTTTCTCAAGAGGCAGGTCAGGTGGTCTGGTATTCCCATCTCTTTCAGAATTTCCCACAGTTTATTGTGATCCACACAGTCAAAGGCTTTGGCATAGTCAATAAAGCAGAAATAGATGTTTTTCTGGAACTCTCTTGCTTTTTCCATGATCCAGCGGATGTTGGCAATTTGATCTCTGCTTCCTCTGCTTTTTCAAAAACCAGCTTGAATATCTGGACATTCACGGTTCATGTATTTCCGGAGCCTCTCTTGGAGAATTTTGAGCATTACTTTGCTGGCGCGTGAGATGAGTGCAATTGTGCAGTAGTTTGAGCATTCTTTGGCATTGCCTTTCTTTGGGATTGGAATGAAAACTGACCTTTCCAGTCCTGTGGCCACTGCTGAGTTTTCCAATTTTGCTGTCATACTGAGTGCAGCACTTTCACAGCATCATCTTTCAGGATTTGAAATAGCTCAAATGGAATTCCATCACCTCCACTAGCTTTGTTCATAGTGATGCTTCCTAAGGCCCACTTGACTTCACATTCCAGGATGTCTTGCTCTAGGTGAGTGATTACACCATTTTGACTATCTGGGTCGTGAAGATTTTTTTTGGTACAGCTCTCTGTGTATTCCTGCCACTTCTTCTTAATATCTTCTGCTTTTGTCAGGTCCATACCATTTCTGTCCTTTATTGAGCCCATTTTTGCATGAAATCTTCCCTTGGTATCTCTAATTTTCTTGAAGAGATCTCCAGTCGTTCCCATTCTATTGTTTTCCTCTATTTCTTTGCATTGATCACTGAGGAAGGATTTTGCATCTCATCCTGCTACTCTTTGGAACTCTGCATTCAAATGGGTATATCTTCCCTTTTCTCCTTTTCTTTTCACTTCTCTTCTCACAGCTATTTGTGAGGCCTCCTCAGACAGCCATTTTGCTTTTTTGCATTTCTTTTTCTTGGGGATGGTCTTGATCCCTGTCTCCTGTGCAATGTCACAAAACTCTCTCCATAGTTCATCAGGCACTCTGTTTTTCAGTTCTAGTCCGTTAAATCTATTTCTCACTTCCAGTGTATAAGGTTTTTATTTAGGTCATACCTGAATGGTCTAGTAGTTTTTCCCAGTCTCTTCAATTTAAGTCTGAATTTGGCAATAAGGAGTTAATGACCTGAGCCACAGTCAGCTCCCAGTATTGTTTTTGCTGACTGTATAGAGCTTCTCTATCTTTGGCTGCACAGAGTATAATCAATCTGATTTCATTGTTGGCCATCTGGGATTGTCCATGTGTAGAATCTTCTCTTGTGTTGTTGAAAGAGGGTTTTTGCTATGACCAGTGCATTCTTTTGGCAAAACTCTATTAGCCTTTGCCCTGCTTCATTTTGTACTCCAAGGCCAAATTTGCCTGTTACTCCAGTTTTTTCTTGACTTCCTACTTTTGCATTCCAGTCTCCTATAATGAAAAGGACATCTTTTTTGGGTGTTATTTCTAAAAGGTCTTGTAGGTCTTCATAAAACTGTTCAACTTCAGCTTCTTAGCATTACTGGCCAGGGCATAGACTTGGATTACCATGATATTGAATGGTTTGCCTTGGAATAAACAGAGATCATTCTGTTATTTTTGAGATTGCATCCACATACTGTATTTCAGACTCTTTTGTTGACTATGATGGCTACTCCATTTCTTCTGAGGGGTTCCTGCCCGCAGTAGTAGATATAATGGTAATCTGAGTTAAATTCCCCCATTCCAGTCCATCTAGTTCGCTGATTCCTGGAATGTCAGTGTTCACTCTTGCAGGCCCTTCAACCAGAATTGAAAAGAAGATACACCAAGAGAAAAACTCATAGAAGGGGATCCATACCATATGAAGTTCATTATTACATTTAATATGAACAGGAACTGACATATCAGCCACTAAAAGACCTGACGGCACTGGGTCTCAGGATTTATCGAAAAATAGCTATTCATACACAGGAAGTAAGAGAAGAGCCTACACTTCCTAGAGAATTTTGTGGAAGTAATAGTAAGTATCGTTTTGGTCTGCTAGAATCTTCAGGTCTGACCAAGGTAGCTGAAATACAAGCCCTCTTGTGGTATTAACCTAGTATTGTCTAGAACTAGATAGCAGCATTTGGTCTCAGCTCAGTCCAGGTTTTACCACCCTTATAGAGAAGACTGGAGACAGAAAAAGCAGTCCTTGAATCTCACTCTCCTACAGCCCCAAGCTCATGTATATATAGTTTAGTACTGGGAGATGAGGGTATTTTTACCTGTACTCTTTCCAAGAGACTAAGGATGGGAAGAAGTTATGGCAAAGTCCATAGGATAGTCCTTCTCTAGTAATTGGAGAGATATTACATAGAATGTAAAAGAGTCCTGGTATTTTTAGAAGATTTGCCCATATACCTTCCTATCAGATACAATTGTGTTATTGTGCAACTGTGTTATTGTTACCACGGTAACACACTAGGAACTAATGCACAATGGTAATACACCCATGCCCTAGAATCTTTTCCCATTGTGTCTAGTACCTGTATTAGTTTTATAGGACTATCGTCAGTAATAACATCAACTGGGTGGCTTAAACAATGAGAATTTATTCTCTCTCAGTACTGGAGGCTGGTTTGGTTTCCCCTGAGCCCTCTTTCTCTGACTTGCAGATAGCCACTTCCTCATTCTGTCCTCACATGGTCTCTCCTCTCCTGTGTGTGTACCTGCCCCTGGTCTCTTTTTTTCTTATTAAGACAACTGTCATAATGGATCAGGGCACCACCATTATGAGCTGTTTTAAACCTTAGTTTTCTTTCTAAAGGTTCTATCTCCAAATATAGTGATATTCTATAGTATTAGGGCTTCAATAAACAAATTCTGGGGTTACAATGTTCAGTTCATTACAGTATCTAAAGAATATGTCACTTTGATATGCTTAACCTGTCTTTGTGCTGGCCAAGTACACAATGCTATCAACCACCTGTGCAACATGGAGTGAATTTTTATCTATAGCAAATACTTCTGTTGCAATGGTACAATAAGACTAATTCTTTGGTAACCTCAAACTTTAACTAAGAGTGATGGCAACAGGGAGTTAAAACTGTTTGAAACACACAAGGTGGGTGATTCTGAGAAGTCTCACCCAGCTTAATAACTTAAGGAAGTATTGGGTACACTCTGTAAATTTTAACTACACACCTTAACCCTCTTTTGGCCCTCACCTCTTCATCTGACTCCCCTTGTTTATAACTCTGGCTTTATTCTGGAAATATTAAAGCATGTTTCTGGCCAACTGGAATAAAGATCCATAGGAACCGAGTTTTAGTTATAAATATTTGAAATAGTGAAATTAAATGACAGCAAGAGTGTTTTTCATATTTTACTGCTTGCCCTGGAAATTCTAAGAGACATTTTTACCATGTAATAACTATAACAGCATTTATTGAGCACTTACTTTATGAAAGGACATTTTCAAGATCTTTACATGTTTTATCATATCTTTACAGTAGCACTATGCTTTCAGTTATATTATTATCCTCATTTTGTGATGAAAAAGTTGTGTAGCAGATATATTTTAAAAGTTTCTCAAATGTAAAGGGCTAGCTAGAGGTAGGGTTTTAATTAAAATTCAGTCTGATTGATTAAGTCATCATTTGCTGTTTGTGTCTTCTTTCCTACTTATCAAGGAAGACATATTTTTATTATTATTCTGTTTTAAAGTGCTAATCACATTAATTAGATTAACAGAGAAGCAATGAAAAGAACTTTCCCTAAACATGTCAGAATATTTAATAGTGTGTCTTCAAAAGACTGAAATTTCAGAATACAAACGCATATTTATGAAAGAAAAAAGTTTAACATTTGCCATTCTGAATGCCTGGGATGAAATAAGCTTTGAAAACTGGGGGAAACATCAAAGATCTTAAACCAAAGAAATACTGAGAAAATATTTCTGAAAAATATCAAGAGCATTGGTATGTTTGGATTTCCCCCTAGACCCCTTTTATTCTGTAGTTATTACTTTAATCTAAACCACCTTCTTCCCCATCACACTATTAATGTCAATCGATACAGCTTCCACAGCTATCAAAATTCCAGCAAAACTGATTTCACCAGGCTATTTTTTTTCTTTCTTTCTTTCTAGAGGCTGGAATAGCAATAGTAGTAGCACAGCCTGGTTTCTATTAAATGTGTGGTCAGAGATCATTTTGAATAACAGTATTATATTTCTGATAAAAATAAATAAAAGCAAACCAAATGAGATGTACAGATCAACAAGGTGAAAGTGTACGCATACACACACACGCAAACACACACGCCCTCATTCTTCAAAGCCACATCCTGAGTTACTTTATTTTCTGTACTTCTGTTGAATTCATGACCATTAACATTGTGTTTGAAGAGAGACGACAATGTAAGGCAGAATTCTATAAAAATCACCAGAAACCGTAATCTGTTCCAATTGACATGCATGCTATTCCTACAACAGTGAAAATCTTTTTTAGATATTTTTTAAAATTAAAAACATTAACAAACTCATCCTGCTGAATGCTAGGTAGTATTTTTCTGTTTATTTTTTTCATGTAGAAGAGAAACTGAACCACAATTGCTAGAATAGAAAAAATAAGTCAAATACTAGACTTGGACCCCAAAGACAACCCTTAGAAACCGTCAGCAAATGCAACAGCTAATGCATTACCTCAGAACTAGAGACGATTTCAAGGTCTTCGAAGTTTGTGTCCTTTAGAGCTGTTTCCTGTTGTTTTGATTTTGATTGTGAATTTCTACCCACTGATCCCAAGAAAAGACAAACCTGAGTAACCTAGCATGTTGGTATAAATAGAACTGGCATAATGATGCTGGGACTGGTTTCTTTTTAGAAATCCTAAGTAAAATTATTTTTCACTACCTGTTAATATATTGTGTATGTGTTCACATTCTGTGTAGTCTATTGCATGATAATCTCCTCAAGTGTATCATGAGGTGACTGACTCATGCGATTCCCGAGGCCTTTCTTGGTCCAGCATCCATCTTTCAATCTTCTTAGAATTCAAGAGCATCATTCCTCATGTGACTTCTTTGTGTAAATAATGATATTTTGAGCAGAGCAAGGGTAAACATAACACATTGGATACAAATTCTGCAGTAATGTTATAACTACAAATTCATGTGTAAGTGAGGTTTTCTTCTTATACATGGGTTTTGATATATCTTTTTTTTAATTACTTTTTTGTTCATGCCTGGCCTCTCCTTCCTTCCTGAGCCTTCTCCCTATACTAAAAAAGCTACCCCCTTTCCCCTTTGGGTAAAGTGTATATTGCAACATATACTATCTGAGCATAGTATAGATGTATCTAATCTACTCAGTAATTTACTTATTTGTTGTCAATTTACTTTTTTAATTTACTTGTTTCATCTTTACTCATTTTCTGCTAATCTGAATGTTCTCTCATTAAGTATGTTTGAAAAATTGTCTCTGGGTTTGTGCTTACTATCAAGCCCTGAAACCTTATCCTATTTGCAAGCTGTCACAAAGCCAAAATATTTATTATCTGGCCCTTGACAGAAAAACTTTGCTGATTCTTCTTCTAGATCTCATAATTAGATCTCAATAGAGAACAAGTCTCCTTTGATTCTCAAAGTTAAATTTGAGATAAAATTAGGTTTCTAAGCTCCAGAGTAGCTTTTATTGTGGGGTAGAACTCATTATTATTTAGTATTGGGGAAACAGTGGAAACAGTGGCTGAATTTATTTTTCTGGGCTCCAAAATCACTGCAGATGGTGATTGCAGCCATAAAATTAAAAGACATTTAATTTTAGGAAAGTTATGACCAACCTAGACAGCATACGAAAAAGCAGAGACATCACTTTGTCAACAAAGGTCCGTCTAGTCAAGGCTATGGTTTTTCCAGTAGTCATGTGTGGATGTGAGAATTGGACTATAAAGAAAGCTGAGTGCTGAAGAATTGATGCTTTTGAACTGTGGTATTGGAGAAGACTCTTGATAGTCCCTTGGACTGCAAGGCGATCCAACCAGTCCATTCTAAAGGAGATCAGTCCTGGGTGTTCATTGGAAGGACTGATGTTGAAGCTGAAACTCCAATACTTTGGCCACCTGATGTGAAGAGTTGACTGATTTGAAAAGACTCTGATGCTGGGAAAGATTGAGGGCAGGAGGAGAAGGGGACGACAGAGGATGAGATGGTTGGATGGCATCACCGACTCAATGGACATGGGTTTGGGTGGACTCCAGGAGTTGGTGATGGACAGGGAGGCCTGGCGTGCTGTGGTTCATGGGGTCACAAAGAGTTGGACACGACTGAGCAACTGAACTGAACTGATTGCTAGGATGTGGCAGTGTGTTTTTTTGTTTTCTGTTTTGGTTTGAGTTTTGGATTTTTGTGCTGCTCACTGATCTCATTTTCTCTTCCTGTCTTCCCCCCGCCCCCTGCCCCTTGTTTTATTCAGTCCTTCTCTCATTAAATACTTTCGTTTCACGGAGTGTATGTTCTGATTACTGTGCCTGTTTACCCTCTCTTTGGTACTGGGGTGCCTTTGGTGGGCTGTTATTTGGAGGGTGGGCTCCTGGAAACTTGGGTCTGTTGAAGAGAGTACCCCTTGCTGTGGAAACCCTGCAACTTCGAAGACAATGGAGTTTGGCTCTAGCTCCTTGCATTTAAGAGCAGGCTGTTAGCTGCCTACACAGGCCCCAGAGAAAACTTCACTGCTCTCCGAAATCCCTATATTCTCTCAGTGTAAAGGCAGGAAAGACTAAACTCATAAACTCAACAGCCATTTATACTTTTCTTTTTTTAATTGGATGATTTGTTTTCCAACCCAACTAATGCCTTTATGAAGTTGTTCTTCACCAGTTTTATCCATGCTACAGTTGCACCAAACTGCCCAAAGATTGTTAGAGTTTGTTTTGTGATAAAAGGGAAGTGCCATAGAATTGGAATCAGAAGAGAATGGTACCAAGTTCAGCCATCATGTTCTAGAATTCTCACATACATCTCAAAAGCCTTTAAGCATATTATTTTAACTTACTTTGTTTAACTATTTTAGAAAAAAATCAGAGTTTAACATAGAAAAGCTGTGGCTACAAGACCCATTACTTTATCTAGATACTAATAAATAAGAAAAATAACCCAAATCCCTTGAAAACTCATGCTTCTGGTGAAGAGAGACCATTTAGTTTGCCATATGACCTTCTACCAGAACCCATTTTTAGAGATTTTTTTTTTTACTTTCTTTATATTTTCCTGTGGTAGAGGAGCTCGTTTAAATGCCACACCAATTAATATATCATCATGTATCATTCATTTCATCTTTTATAAAACAAATGTGAGAAATTGCACTTTGATGTAAAGAAGGTAATATGCCAAAAATGGAAATAATTTATTTCACTCATCTTCATTCTTAATTAAGAGAATAAGTTTAGCAAGCTCTAGTACTAAGAACAGAATAGAACTTGTTTCCAACTTATTTTATTTCCAACCATTTTTTTTTAACCCTGAGAAGGTAAAATATAAATGGAGCATATTCTACCCTAAAGACAGTACATTGGAAGAAAATGTCACAATTTTCTTAAGAGAGTCTCTTGCACTCTCATGTCGTTCACAATGTACGTTTCACTTTCTAGTAGCAGACTTTTAAGCCCTAATAGTTGTATCACAATGCTGTCTTTATGTGACTTATATCCATATTAGGGCCAAATACCTACAGATGGAGAGTAAGAAAAAAATCCCATGTAATAGATTTGTCATTTTTCTGCTCCAGTTCAAAGCTATATTATTTTCTCTGTCACCATCAATTATATTTCAAAGATTTTCAAATATTTTCTCTTTTAGCTCCTATGTAGCCAAAAAACAGAAGTAAGGAATGTGATTTTTAAAGACAGCTAAGTTATCAAAGCAGAAATGCTTTTTTAATTAAATCACTATTCCATACCATGGTAAGTTTGAAATTCTCAGTAGTTTTGTGAGGAATATTTAGCAATACCCAAAAAATGTAAAACAGTGGTATCAGTGAGACTTTTGCTTTAATATACACTTATACCTCAGCCTTATTAACTGAGAGGGGGCAGCCCAGAGTTTGATTACATAGAGAGGAAGGGTGTAGGTCTCCATAGTAGGTGAGCACCTCCAGTGGCTGTTCTCCTTCACGTTTATCAAAAAACATCCATCATTTTCTGAAACATACTTCTTGGAAGGAACTGGATAAAGCTTTCAGAGTCATACAGGTAGTAACTGTGTACCTCAGGTACTTTTCTGTAAAGTTTATATCCAAAGCATCAACTCTTGGAATGTGATCCTGCATGGGAGGATTTGACAGAATGTACAGAAGGGATAAAAAGGACCCTTCAACCTTTAATGAATAGAAAACACCTTTCTCAATGCAGAAAGAATCAAGCCATGGGAATGATTTTTATCTGTTATGCATGTCACATATTGTTCCCAAAATTATTTTAGCTATCTTACAAGGATGCATAAAATGAAAAGATAAGAGTGCCATTTCAGGGGGAAAAAAAAAAAAAAGGATGTAGGAACAGAATGGAATTGCAAAAAAGGGAGAAAATGTCATAATAACCCACAAGTTTACCATAGATAAGCCACAAAAATAGATCTGACTTAAAAATTAAAAAGCTTTTAAGTTGTAAAATTTACAACATCCATGAGATGGAAACAAAACAATTGCTAAGGAGAACTACACTATACCTCATACTAAAGTCAGACACTACTTTCTCCTGGGGGTCCTCATAAAAAGGGCGTTGAGATGCAAATGAATCAGATGTCCCCAGAATGTCACACTCTGTTCTCAAGAGCTGAGAATTTCTTTGTTATAGAAACTTAAACCTTTTGAGATAAAGTGCTGTTATGCAATTCATCACTTTTTCTAAAAAAATTCCTCCGGGTTATCTTTATAGGAAAATGTCTTTGTCTGTAGTTAAATATGTGGCATATAGTTGAAATAAAAGAGATACTGCTAAACCTACTTTTAAAAGTAGTATTTTTTTAAAGGATCATATATTTTAATAACATTGGATGCTACTAAATTCCATAATCAGATCTTTCCTCTTAGGAATTCACCTTTGAGTTCAGTCAAGTCTGTAAGTTTATTTTCTTATTATCTCCCCAGTTCCTCCCCAGTCCACATAGCCATTACTACTGCCTTCATTCAGGTTCCCATCATCTTTAATGTTGATCATTCCTCCAGCTGCTTCTGACATCCTAGTTCTGCTCTGTCTTGTTTTTACTTGAGTCAATCTTCTTTTCATGTCCAGGTTGATTTTTCTAAATTGAAAATATGTCTTTGATCATCCTCTGTTCAAAATCTTTCAGTTGTCCCTATAATGATTTACCTGACACTGTATAATGCAGCCTTTTATTTCTTTACTGGAGCGTTTGGAGCATTAATTCCAACACTCAGATACTTTACTTTGTCATCCTCAACCACATGTACTTTCCAAATTTTGTCATTCTTTGTTTACACATTTTCTCTTTGCACATCCTATTGTCACAATTTTTTAAAGTCTTTTTTTTTAACTTCATTTAAGTGTGATTATCACCTTCATAGTTGGACACAACTGAAGCGACTTAGCAGCAGTAGCAGCAGCATCACCTTCTCTGGAATCACTTTTCTGGTGCCAGCCATATGGATTGGCTCATGATCATGGATGCTCCGTTAGGCCCATGTGCTTTTTATCTCAGTCCTAACCCTTACCACTCTTAAAGCTCCGTCACTCTTCTGTCTCCCAGGAGTCTGTGAGCCTTTTAAGAAATTTTTAGCTCTAATTCAATGTCTAATAGATTAACTTATACTTACTAATAATAGAAACAACTTTGATATATAATTCTTCCTATGAGACAGCAGGTTATAAGGCTAGCATATTTATACACATTTAATTCTCATAATAACTGTGGGAGGTAAGTATTAATCTCTATAGATAATAAAATAAGAAATTTAGAGGTTAATTTCTCAATCACTTTCTAACTAGTATACCTAGTACAGAAGCTAAAAAGGAAAGTCTAAACAATTTCATTAATTAAAATTTCTAAATTTCTACATTAAAAAATGCCATGCTCAAGCTCAAGAATGAGCTAACATCTGAAAAGGGAATGTGTTTTTAATTATTTTAACAGAAAAAGGTTCAGTTCAGTTCAGTTCAGTCGCTCAGTTGTGTCCGACTCTTTGCAACCCCATGAATCGCAGCAAGCCAGAACTCCCTGTCTATCACCAACTCCCAGAGTTCACCCAGACTCACGTCCATTGAGTCAGTGATGCCATCCAGACATCTCATCCTCTGTCATCCCCTTCTCCTCCTGCCCCCAATCCCTCCCAACATCAGAGTCTTTTCCAATGAGTCAACTCTTCACATGAGGTGGCCAAAGTACTGGAGTTTCAGCTTTAGCATCATTCCTTCCAAAGAGGTCCCAGGGCTGATCTCCTTCAGAATGGGCTGGTTGGATCTCCTTGAAGTCCAAGGGACTCTCAAGAGTCTTCTCCAACACCACAGTTCAAAAGCATCAATTCTTTGGCACTCAGCCTTCTTCACAGTCCAACTCTCGCATCCATACATGACCACAGGAAAAACCATAGCCTTGACTAGATGAACCTTTGTTGGCAAAAAAAGGTTAGGTACTTTAATTAACAAAGTACTTTTGCAAATCTGCACAAGCAAGATGAAATCCAACAGTAGGGGGAAAAAAGCTTAAAAATGGCTAAGGCAGATGATAATGGTATAATAAAATTATATTGATTATATATAGCTAGATTTTATTTAATAATGCAGCTCTTTGCATGGTAGTGTCACACTGTAAAAATTACCATATAAGCTGAAATCATACAAAGAAATCATCTTCCATGGGAAATATTACAGGTATCCTATGACCTTTAATTTTTTTTTTTTTTTGTCAAAACACTTAAAACTCTTACTATTAGTTGCATATTTTTAGGAAAGTAGAATTAGTAAAATTGACATTTATTTAGTAGATTGTGATTTAAAACATTGAAAAGTTGAGAATCAATATTTTAGTTCTTTATGAAAAACTTATCAGGAGCAGTTTTACTTCACATTGTTTAATATATGACCCAGAGTAAGCTTCTTCTCTGTGCCTTGGCAAATTGTTATTTTCCTTTCTAAATTGGGATCAGTTTCCAACAGTTCATCCTTTTTGCATTCAATGTTCTGAAATGCCTCTGAGAATTTCTTTAACATGGTGGTTTTTGCCAACCATACTTCCTCTGGGCTATCTTCATCCTTTTTTTTTTTTTTTTACAACCATTTTATTCATATATATTAATAACTATTTCCTGAAACTTTATTTACATTACGATTCTAATTTCAGTGTGTTTTTTGCTTTGCATTTATTTGCTGGTTTCCTCTTTGTTGTCCAATTTTCTCTTTCAATTATCCATTTTTATAATGGCACATGGTTTCTTTCAGCCAGAGGAAGAGACCCAACTAAATGGTTTGCTTCCTGTGAGTGAACTGAATAACAGATGTGGAGGGACCAATCATCACAGGCTTTGAAAGAAGCAGTGTGGATGGTCACTGATCATGATCCACATCTGTTGTTTCTATAGTGATCTGTGTACTGAAGAGTAAGTGGTGAAGAGTGTATTTAATGCAAATACATTAATACTTAATGCAAATACTTAATCCTTAAGTATCACTGTACTTAAGCAAATACTTAATACAGCACAGAAACTGAAATATGAACTGTGTTTTGGGGTTTTGATGTTATTTGCATATCAGAACCATACAAAATGAGAACTCTCATACTTGATATATGCCACACCTCCAGCTTCTCTATACTAAATTCTCACAATAATTACAAACAAGCAATGTTGCATTGCTAATTCGACAGATGAGGAAAGTGCGGCACAAGACTATAAAGTAATTCATTTAAGGTCATAATTATATGTTAAGCAGGATTCAAATCCATGATCTGTTTTGGAAACTGTGGTCTTAGTCACAACCCCTATTGTCTCTAGTATTCTAAATAAATGAATATACTGGGCACATGAGGTTTCCTATCCTCTGTGATTTTTTTTTCATTAGAGTAATATTATTAAATTCTTTGCAAAGAGATGAATTAGTTTCAGAACCTCAGTACTTCATAATGTTAAATGCAAATGATTAAATGCAGAAGATGCTCTCTCTGAAACAAATAAAATATGTTGTTCTTCAGTAGCTAAGCCATGTCCGAATCTTTGTGACCCGGTGAACTGCAACATGCCAGGCTCTCTGTCCTCCACTAGCTCTCAGAGTTTGCTCAAATTCGTATCCATTGAGTTGGTGATGCTATCTAACCATCTCATCCTCCGCCACGCCCTTCTTTTATCTTCAACTTTCCTAGAATCAGGGTCTTTTCCAGTGAGTCAGCTCTTCACATCAGGTGACCAGAGTATCAGAGTTTCAGCTTCAGCATCAATCCTACCAATGAATACTCAGGGTTAATTTCCTTTAGGATTGACTTGTTTGATCTCCTTGCAGTCCAAGGACTCTCAAGGGTCTTCTCCAGCAACATAGTTCAAAAGCATCAATTCTCTGGTGCTCAGCCTTACTTTATGGTCCAACTCTCTTATCTGTACATGACTGCTGGTAAAACTTTGCTCCAAGGAGCAAACATCTTTTAATTTCATGGCTGCATCACCATCCCCAGCAATTTTGGAACCCAAGAAAATTAAATCCATCACTATTTCCACTTTTCCCCCATCTATTTGTCATGAAGTGATGGGACCAGATACTTTGAAGATTAGTAATGCAACTGGGATTTTAATTTAATTTAATTTCATGTCACTCATTCTAACTTGGTGTGAAATTCTTCTACATATATAAACAAAGGTGTCTTGTCTTTGTTCTGACCTTTGTTTAGTTTGCTTATTTTGTGAGTTTGCAAGAGGCTATCATGACAACAAAGAGATGAAGGATCCCTTTGAAGTTCCGACAAAACTATGAGTACTCTTCTCAGAGAAATACATGTACACTCAACATCTTGTGTATAATTTAGATGGATGGGTTGACTCCGAAAGTCTGTCTGCAGATTTATGAATTCAGGACACATATTTAACTTCTTAACAAAGCAAGCACATTTCTTTCTCCTGTGGCCACTTAATGAATATAAGCTGATAAAAGTCACCAACATTTTATGATGCTGTCATCTCAACACAAGGTTTCTGCATTTGCCCCGATGGAGAAAAGAGCCTGAGTCATCAGGACCTAGCCCTAAAGCTTCCTTTGTGCATGAGAACAGCTGTTCTGTGCCTACAGTTTGAAAGCCAGCATTTAAATGTTCTTATATTCTTTTTTGTCTACTTCTTTCATTTCACATCATGTCCTATGCATTATTGTCTATTTCCACTCTACCAATGAATGTATTAATCACTAGTCATGTATTCATCTAACATTTATTGATGCAAAATGTGCAACTCATAGATTCTTGATAACAGTGAACCATTCCTAAGAAAACGCTATTCTCAAGATCCTTGCAAATTGATAGGGGCATAGGGACAATAAACAAGTAAAAATAAATAATTTAGTATGACATCAGTATGTTCAAAAATAAGTTAAAAAGTGGTATATGTAATACAATGGGCTTCCCTGGTGGCTCAGTGATAAAGAATCCACCTGCCAATGTAGGAGACATGGGTTTGATCCTAGGATCAGGAAGATCCCCTGGAAAAGGAAATGGCAATCTACCCCAGTGTTCTTGCCTGGAGAATTCCATGAATGGAGCAGCTTGGTGGGCTGAAGTCCATGAGGTTGCAAAGAGTCAGACAGGACTGAGTGACTAAACAACAACATATTTTACAGTAGCTATTTAGGAGAAGAACCTGTTTAGAATTTGGAGGGATGGAGAAATCTCTAAAGAGTAAATATTTGAGTTGAGACCCTATCTTCAGGGATATAGGGTAGAAATATACCAGTCAGAGAGAACAGCAAATAAAATAGTCCCTGAGGTAAAGTGAGGCTGTTTGTAGGGAAAATCTGAATGCACGTGTTGGAAGGAATTAAAAATAATAGTGAAAAGTAATTTTAAACCTACATCCAGATCCTGAGGGGTTCTAGAATAAAATAAAAAAGGCTGAATAGCTAAGCTTAGTAAGTGGTTTATGAGATGAAGTTAGAGAGCTATACAGAACATCTGAAGCAATCAAAAGGAAGTGATTGATCTAATGATATGTATATGTGTGTGTGCTAAGTCGATCTGTCTTGTCCAACTCAGCGATCCCGTGGTCTATAGCCCACAAGGCTTCTCTGTCCATGGGATTTTCCAGGCAAGAATACTGGAGTAGGTTGCCATTCTCTTCTCCAGCGGATCTGCCCAATATGTATATGATAAGTCTTATGAACATGACTCTGACTCTTTGTGGAGATTTCTGAAGGACGTTAGGGAAAGCAGTAGTGCTATCACTAGAAGGCTATTTTTGCAGTTCAGATAGCAAAAGATGGGGCCAACACTTGTTATCTGGTGAAGTGAAGGCAGTGATGAAAGAGGGCTGTGGATAGCTCAGAGACTGATTTTGGAATGGCCCATCTGCTTTGCGTTTGGAGAAAGAAAAAGCTTAGTGTAAGTTGTTGACAAGTTTTATTGATATAAAATGTTTGTAGATCACAATCGCTGAAATAACACCTTTTAACTTTTTATAATTTATGTTTTCAGGTAAACTCTCTCTGTGTGACAGTATAAACAAATCCAATATATTTTGGCTCCCTACAAAATTTGCTGAAACATTTTCTTTCTAGGATTTTAAAAATTATTTCATAGTATATATTTTTCCATGTAATCTGTGATTCTCTCAAATTTTGAATATTATAGTGTCCTATTTGGAAATAATTTCTTCCTCTGTGTTTTCAGAAAGCATTTCTTACTTTCGAAAGCAAAATGCTTTTCTAAATATCAACTAAGTCATACATTATGATTCCCCTTGTTCCTTCTTGAATTTTTTATATTATATCTCATTTTTTAGCCTTTATTTCTTCTTACCTAAAAGTCTGTTGCATTTTAGTTGTGCATATTTAGATATAGTGATTTTTAAGACACTTTAAATATCTTAAAACATTTCCTATTTTTCATTTTGGCAAACCATAAACACACTATTAATAAGTTTTCCCCAAAATACATCAATGAAATCGTGCAAACTTATCTTCTGTAAAGTAAATCCATGTTTCAGGCCAGAAATATTTGCCTAATAATTCAATTTAATAAATCTGACAAGAGAATCTCTCTGACAGGCACTGTGCCTGTGAAAGCCTCCCTATGCAGTCACTGCCAGCCTTTAAAATTGAATTTACATCATTAATGTAGGAATGACCCTTATTTTATTGCTTAATAGCATGTTGAAAGTCGACAGGTAGATCCACCCCGTAGGATTTTTTTTTTTTTTTTTTATGGCATTTGTCGTGCTCGCACTAGTGCCTGTGAGTTTCAATGATTTTTCTTGACTCATACCAGTTGCTAAGTAACGTGGAAAAGTACAGCTGCAGCTTCACTTCCTTCAAACTGCTGCTCCTAAATATGAATAAAACCATAGACATTCTATTTTTGTGTTCAGAACTCACTGCTTTCAAAGCTTCTATGTCAGATTCTCTGAAGCATAATGGAGAAGGCAGTAAAATTACAGGCCAAATAAGACTTCTGAAAAATATTTGCTTCCTTTTTTTTTCTTCCTCCAGATGAGATAGGATTACTTCTCTTTTACCTCTGAGCTCCCATTAGAGTCAGAAAGTGGACAAATTGAACCAAAAACCAAGAAGACGCATTGCTTGACCTTGGGCAAATTATTAATTTCTCAAGTAGTCTATAATGTATGAAGTGGTTAAATTCAATGATTGTTCTCCCTCTTCCAGCTGCATGAGTCCATGAAACAGTTGTGCATGATATCACTAAGCCACCACATGGTATTCTTTCTACATAAATTTTATAATTTTTTTAATTATTATTTGCATTATATCTCTATTTGGCTTACACAGGATAGCTACTTAAAGATATTGAAAACAGAATTCTACCTCTCCACCCTTTATAGTTCTTTGCACTCTCTGTGGATGAGTAAACCTAATCACATAAAAAATAATATGAAATAACAATCCTTTGACAAAGTTCTAGGTCATTTTCCTTCTCAAAATTCACATTTAAAGTCTGGACCTACATTTAGTTCACATCTTGGTGAATGAAGCCAACTTCTATGTTGTCTTGCCTTCTCTTTCTCTCTCTCAATTCCAAGTGACTAATTGCTTCAGTAAGATCTCTCTTGGTGGAAAGAGTTCCTATACAGCATGTTGAGTTCTTCAAATATAATATGTATTTTTGTCCATTATAATTGTGAGTGCCTGTCTGCTTTCCTCCTGAGGCTGTGACATCCTACAGGGAGAATGTTTTTTGTATTTCATCTCTACACTTCCAGGACCCAGCACAGTTCCTGTGGTATTACAGTTATTATATATTTTCTTTTAACCAGCAGAAGTAAAACTGCTTTAGGAAGCCTCATATGTTCTTAGGCTAGTGGGGTGTAGTTACCAAATTACTTCTTTTCAGAACAAAATTTCATGGGAGGTATATATCCAGATTTTGTACAT
Organism: Bos javanicus; assembly: GCF_032452875.1. Classification (NCBI taxonomy): domain Eukaryota; kingdom Metazoa; phylum Chordata; class Mammalia; order Artiodactyla; family Bovidae; genus Bos; species Bos javanicus. The sequence continues at coordinate 62,755,048 of NC_083879.1, read as the reverse complement.
TCAGAGAAAAATCTTAAGAAACAGCAGTTTATGCATTGCTATAGAGCATATCTTTACTCAAATTTTTTGATTTAAGTGTAAATCAGAAACAAGTAATCATGGTCTTTTAAAACTTAATCTGTATAGCATGTGTATGGCACCTGGAGAGGAGGGGCTGAATGAGAGAGGAATAATTGTTTATCTCGAAAGGATTTTTTATGGTAGTGGTATTTATAAAATAAATTTTATGAAACAAAATTTTCATTACAAGAATACTTTGTTAATTGAGAGCTGAATGTGATGTTTAATAGCACTCTCTTTCCCATGTAGTAGTATATTACATATGTATATTGTATGTGTATTATATGTCTGTGTATGTGTAAATTAACCTTTAAAAATTATCTGTAAATCCTAGAAAATAACCAGTATTTATGAATTTTAAAAATTTGGATTTTTAAAATAATACAAGAAAAAAGCTCTACACTTATTTCTGCCTTTTATTCCTTAAATATAATCTTTGAATGTAGGAAGAAATAAATATTTTATAAGAAAAAATAGTCACCTCTTTGTCAGTATACCAAGTAGGCTTAGTTCCCCAAAATGTAAAACAAAATGGGGAGATCTAAATAAAGTCTTTCTTATATTCTTGCTTATTCAAATACAGTTACTTTGCATAGTAAAATGTAGGTTTTTAACATGCTTAGTAATGTAATGGCTGAATGTATTCAGTATCAATTTAATTAAATGAAACTGCCTTCCAAATATATTTACTCTCTATATTAATTATTATCTCCCAAAAGTGATTGGTTGTTTTTAAATGCATTAATAATGTATTTAAAGTATTTACATACACTTGTGAAAATATTGTTTTTCTCTTTTCATAATTTAACTTATGGGCATTCACTAGTTATTTTTAAGTTTAAGCATAATACCATGGGGCATTTTGTGTAAAATATATTGTAGAGTTGATTCCAACCATGATTTTAAGGTTTCATTGTAGAGGGATTTTTGTTTAATACTATGGAGGCCAAGTTGTTAATTATTCATTGAAAGGGAGGAAAAAAGAAAGAAAAGGAAAGTAAGAAACAGATAAAGAAGAGGAAAGGGAGAAATAGCAGATTTTTTTTTTTTTTTTAGGACTCAAATGTATATGAAGCAAACTAAATCTGACATCTTGGACATGTCCTTTAACCTGATATCATTTAAGTTAAGTATCTTGCTTACTTCAGGAAGAAGAGAGATTGCTGCCAGGGTTACATCCAAAAATGTATATCAATGTGCTTTTTACACATATCCCAGCTGCTTTTTCAGTAGGACTGCAAGGAGCACTTCTGTACACTAACGCTAGCCTGATCTGGGCTTGTTCCTCTCTCTTAGTCAGCTGGCAAGATGAGAGATAACTGAGAGATGCGAGATGACTGAGAGACTATGCTGACAGATGACTGCTTAGAATGGTAGTAAATAGCATTCCAAATCCAGTGGTGGTGGTTTTACCCCCACACCACCAAATAACTCAATTCTGACACTGCACGCCGGCATGCTCAGTCACTTCCATCATGTCTGACTCTTTGTGACCCTATGAACTATACCCACAAGGCACATCTGTCCATGTGGATTCTCCAGGCAAGAATACTGGAGTGGGTTGTCATGCCCTCCTCCAGGGGATCTTCCTGACATACAGATTGAACCCACGTCTCCTTCATCTCCTGCTTTGACAGGCAGGTTCTTTACCACTAGCACCACCCGGAAAGCTCCAATTCTGACTCTGCTGCTGCTGCTGCTGCTGCTGCTAAGTCGCTTCAGTCGGTTGCCATTTCCTTCTCCAATGCATGAAAGGTGAAAGTGAAATCGCTCAGTCATGTCCGACTCCTAGCGACCCCATGGACTGCAGCCCACCGGGCTCCTCTGTCTATGGGATTCTCCAGGCAAGAGTACTGGAGTGGGCTGCCATTGCCTTCTCCAATTCTGACTCTATCCATCTGGAAATAGCATCTGATCCCACAGGTTAAGGGCCCAGTCCTATAAGACTGCTGCCTTCCACTCCTACCATTTCAGACTGCTCTAGTAATTCCAAGTTATCTCCCGTGCTTCTGACTGATCAGTTGTAGAACAGAGGTTCCGAAAATCCCCATCTTGGGTTCAGTTAATTTGCTGGAGCAGATCAGAGAACTCAGAACCATTTTGCATACTAGAGTGCCAGTTTATCATAAAAGGATGTAACTCAGGCACATCCAGTTGGAAGAGATGCACAGAGTAAGGCATGGGGAAAGGGTGCAGAGTACCCATGCCCTTTCCAAGTGCTCCACTCTCCTTAAATTTCTATATATTCACCAACCTGAAAACTCTCTGAACCTGGTCCTTTTGTTTGGTTTTGTTTTTAATGGAGGCTTCATTATGCAGGTATGATTGATCAAATCATTGACCACTGGCAGTTGATTCAACCTCCCATCCTTTCCCCTCCCCAGAGGTCAGTGGGTAGGACTGAAACCTCTGACCCTATAATCACATGGTTGGCTGTCCAGGCAGCCACCCCCCATTCTTAGGTGCTTTCCGGAAGTCACCTTATTTATAACAAAATACACTTGTATGGTTCTCACCACTTAGGAAATCATAAGGGTTTTAGGAGCTCTGTGTCAGAAATGGGACAAATATATATTTCTTATTATAAATCACAGTTTCACATTGGGCCTTGATTAAACCCTTCAGTTCTGCCTCACTTGGTCCGTCTTCTTTAAGAAAACTCGTCTAGACATATTTTCATGATAAATGCAGAGGAGCATGCAGAAGAAGTAAAAGTAAAAGAAAAATTGATCAATGATTTGATCAATCATACCTGCATAATGAAGCCTCCATTAAAAACAAAACCAAACAAAAGGACTAGGTTCAGAGAGTTTTCAGGTTGGTGAATATATAGAAATTTAAGGAGAGTGGAGCACTTGGAAAGGGCATGGGTACTCTGCACCCTTTCCCCATGCCTTACTCTGTGCATCTGGATGTGCCTGAATTACATTCTTTTATGATACTTTTTCATCCTTCTGCTTGTGTCTTTTCTAATATCTGGTTTCCCAAACAGTCATATGGTTAATACCAGAGCCACAGTGGGAGTCAGGGAGTGGACTGCAAGTTTATAAAGAAGATGTGTATGGCTGCAGATGTATTAAATGACCCATCCATGTACTCTACCACACTTCCTCAGAATGTGGAGGGAAGCCTTCTCCCACTGAAAAAGGAATCTTAATACAATTTGAGGGTTTGACATATGTTCCAGAGCAAGAGACTGTGTGCTTACAGGGCAGAAAGCCAAACTTTGAGTGCAGGTGTTTGCAGCAAGTTTATTTGTAGGTGCCAAGCAAGGAGGAAAGACAGCTCATGCTCAGAAGACCTGAACTCCCTCTTGGTGAAAGCTTTTAAAGGCAGTGTTGGAAAAAGTTTATAGGGTGCCTGATCAGCTTGTGGATCTTCTGATTGTTTGCTGGTGAAATAACAGGGTGATGTTTCAGGAATCTCCATCATCAACCTTCTGGTTCCAACCAGTCTGGGTCCAGCGTTTGCGGTCAGTGTGTAGTCACAATCCTCCACTGGATGGGAGCTCTAAATTTCTGCAGCACAACTCAGAGATAGACATCAGATTGCTATCCATATCACTTCAGGCAAAACTAATGGTTGAGTCTAATCCGTTACTGCTTGCGTCTGCTGTTTGGAACTTGGAACCAAGGCCTAGGAGACTAAAGGCTTTTTTCTATCAAGAACCAGAAGACACAGAGGGACTTTTATACCCAGAAAACCCCCTCAGGGTCCTACTTGGTTTTAATCCCCCATTTTCTTTGATAGACATCAGTTCTGAGGGAACAAGAAAAAGACAAGAAAGGGAATAAAGTTTTGAATAGAGATTAATCATCAATGAGGCGAGAGAACTTAGGAAGACTTGGTTTCCCATACTTACAAATACTGAAATAGACACCTCCTTTTCAGTTCATTGGCTTATTTTCTTTCCTAAGCCATGCCATCTGTGTATTTGATATGAGACCTTTAACATTATGAACTCAATTTTTATTTTTACCAGTTGCCCAAAAAATTAAAAACTGAGTTTGTCATTCAGAAAACTTGTCTCACAACTGTAAGATGAGAAGAATTTCTTAAAGCTAGAACTGTGCATACTAAGTTGCTTCAGTTGGGTCTGACTCTGTGTGACCCCCATGGCCTGTAACCCACCAGCCTCCTCTGTCCATGGGATTCTGTAGGCAAGAATATTGGGGTAGGTTTCCATGCACTCCTCCAAGGGATCTTCCCCAACCCAGGGATTTGAACCTGCATCTCTTAAGTGTTTGGCATTGGCAGGAGGGTTCTTTACCACTAGTGCCAACTGGGAACTAGAGTGTTATTATTTGGTTCTTAACCTTTATCTTGACTTGGGAAATTAAAGCTCAGAAAATGGAAATCACAGAAGTTCAGATCTCTAAACACCAATGAGGGTATCAATCATCTCCACTAAGAGACTTGACCCAACTCTAGCATGGCCTCTACCAGCCTATAGAAATGTCCATAGGATAACAAAACTGAAAGGTTGTTGTGGAACCACGGAAAAGACGCCGGGATTCTTGGCCTCCGGAGGAGAAGAATTCAATCCGGGGCCAGAGACGAGGCTTGATCGCTCAGAGCTTTGTGTAATAAAGTTTTATTAAAGTATAAAGGAGATAGAGAAAGCTTCTGACATAGGCATCAGAAAGGGGCAGAAAGAGTACTCCCTTGCTAGTGTTAACCAAGGAGTTATATACTGTCTAATTAGTTATTACAGTGAATCAAAAGAATGTCTGGAGATTGTAAAGACCTCACTAGACTTATTCCTATAATTTAGATTTTAAGATCATAGGATTAGCCAGAAGATTTTTTCCAGAGATTGTCCTCAAGCAGGATACATTATTGTTACATAATCCTAAGGAATATAGAAGGCCAAAAACGTTTTTCCTTTCTTCCTCCTTGAGAATTCTAGACCCCTCTCTGCTTGGGGACCCCTAGACTTCTTATCAATCTGCCTAGGAAATGACTCTCTCAAAACTTTCCTTTAGTTCCACCTAGGAAAGTTCAAGACTGCTGAAACTATTTACTGTTTATTCTAGACAGAACCTGATGGACCCCTTCTTCCTTTTTCTTAGAGTATTTACTTTAGAAAACTTGCAATTGTAAATCCATTCCTGATGCCTTTGAGATGTGTATGTGTCTTTTACAACAACCTGGGACTCTTTCTCAAGGGCTTCCCAGGTGGCAGTAGTGGTAAAGAACCCTCCTGCCAACGCGGGAGACATGAGAGACATGGATTCCATCCCTGGGTCAGGAAGATCCCCTGGAGAAGGAAATGGCAACCCAATCCAGTATTCTTGCCTGAAGAATCCCCATGGACAGAGGAGCCTGGCGGGCTATATTCCATAGGGTTGCAAAGAGTTAGACAGGACTGAAGCAACTTTGCATAGCAAAGCATACATAGGGACTCTTTCAAGGACTTGGGAGCTATTCCTTTGAAATGTAATCATCAAAAAGAATAAGACTCCTTTTTTTCTGATCTCTATAGGACCTCTGCTCAGTTGTGTCCAACTGTGTTTATCTGCTAAACCATGTTGTAGGGTCTTAACTTTTATCAACACTTGTTCTCAGACACAGACAGCCTGCAACCAAATTTGAGACAGTATTTTCAGTTAAGTCATTTATGCTTAGTCACTCAGTTGTGTGCAGCTCTTTGCGGCTCATTGGACTGTAGCCCATCAGACGTCACTGTCCATGGAATTTTTCAGGCAAGAATACTGGAGTGGATTGCCATTTCCTTCACCGAGATATCTTCTCAACCTATGCACTGAACCTGAGCATCCTGTGTCTCCTGCATTGCAGGCAGATTCTTTACCCACTGAACCATCAAGGTGTATCACTTTTAATTTTTTTTTTTTTTTGCTGTTTCACCTTCCCCATTTAACTTTTCCTAAGTCCTAACTTTATACAATATGATCTACAATGAGGCTTATTACTGTGTATGTGTTCAAGAATATTCTTTTGTTATCTATTCATGAACCAAAACTCGAAGATAAAATAATGTATCACTCCTGATATTCAAGATCACAGTTTCTGTTTACTTCAGAAATGATTGTCCTTATTTTCTTTTAGTCTCTTTTAATCATTTTAATATTTTGCCTTCTGTAGCACTTTTGATGCTTTATAGCAAGAATCCTTGAGTATGTCTAGTTCACGGAAAATCCAGAAATAGATTTCTTTTTTGGATTCACTTTGTAGAGTGTTTGTGCTGTCTACTCTATCAACTTTTTCTATTTGGAAGCCGAAATCCTTTAGTTCTTATAATTCTTAGTTTTGTGCTACTTCCTTGACACTTTCTTCTTTTTGTTTTACTGTGTTTTCTTTCAGAAACTCCTGTTATTGAGATGTTGGATGTCTGGGATGATTTTCTAATTTATTTAAACCAGCTCTTCTAATTTTTACTTCTCTTTATTTCACTAACTCTGTTCTAATAACTTTATTTATTTTTTAAAATTTCTATCATAATTTTCAAGAGCTCCATCTTACTATTTGCATATTCTGTTTGTAGTATTCCAGTCAAGATTCATAGATCCTCTGTTTTTTTTTTTTTCTAGAGATAATGAGTTTTTAAATTTTTGCTTGAAAATTAGTCTAAATTTCTACCAAATTCCTTTTTAAGAGTTGTTCTTGCTTTTTTTTTTTAACCTGTGTTTCTATTAAAGAAAATTTTTGTAAGCCATTTTTGCCTTTGCTTGCCTGTCCCTATTTAAGAGTAGGGAACTAAAGAGCTAATGTTTCTAGTTGAATTACACTTATTAGGGTTGTGTCCAGGTTTGTGTGTACATATTTGTGTAATCATATTGTTGGAAAACTAAATATGTGCATTATTTGAGATCTCAGTTAATGCTTTTCCTACCGAAAGATTAGAATTTCCTTCTGGGAGTATCAGGTTCATCACTAAGGTTCATTCACTTGCCAGCAGAACCTTTAGGTCTTTTTTTTTTTTTTTTCTCTCTCAACCAATCAGTTTCCCCACTATAATGTGTTATAATCTTCTTCCTGGAAATCATAAACCATACTGCTAGAATTCTGGGAGTCAGCTGTTAGAACACTTCTTAATAATAGAAACCTAGTTTATGCTGCAGTTAAAAAATGGTCCCAGGATTTGAGTGACTTATACAGATTTTATGTTGATCTCACGTATTTGTTTTTTTTAAGGATCAACTCCATTTCCTCTCATTACCACCTTCACTCCAGGACCCATGGATCAGTCTTTATACAGCAGTGATTTAAAGTCTACTAATCAAAAGTTAGACATCTCATTTTCCTTTACATTTCTTAGATGCAATTAAGTAACATGAGTAAACTGTTGTTGATAGCTGCAAAAGAATCATTCCCCAGTGAGAGGCAGTATATTTATGTCAACAATAATACAATCTCATGAAGAGGACTGGTGGTCTTACTTTGAAGATTTTCAGTATTCTACTTTTACTCTTTTTCTTCCTGTTTTCCATAAGCATCCAGTGATTCTTATTTACCTTCTGCAGAGAGCTAATCATTTTCCTGCCTGGTTTGTGTTGGGACAGTTCTTCAGCTGCTCAGTGTATGGATCATGACTCATGTCCATATGCTCTGTGAAGTTCCTAGGCTTACATTTTGCATATTCTGTTTGTATTATTCCATTCAAGATTCATGGATCCTCTTTTTTTTTTTTTTTCCTGGAGATAATGAGTTTTTTCATTTTTGCTTGAAAATTAGTCTAAATTTCTACCAAATTCCCTTCTAAGAGTTGTTCTTGTCTTTTTTTTTAATCTGTGTTTCTATTAAAGAAAATTTTTGTAAGCCATTTTTGCCTTTGCTTGCCTGTCCCTATTTAAGAGTATCAGTTGAAGTATCAGGAACTTTTATTTCTGAATTTAAATGTAACAAACAATGACAATGAGGAATTAAAATATATGCCAGTGAATTGGTCAGATCATGTTTCTTATGGAATATCATTTATATGTACATATATTATTAAATTTTATTTAATTCTGTATTTATTAGACATTGAAAATTGCAAAATAAATGTAATGAAACATAATCATATCCAGAAAATTGAGAATACAAGGAATAAAAAGAAAATAAAATTCATGAACATAACCAGTTAGATTATTCTTTTTGTTACACTTACATTGGAAAGTGTTTTAAGTTGTAGAAATAGAAACGACATGTCACAAGCTGAGATAAAGATGGCTTATAGCAATAAAAGCTAAATAAAAATGTGATGATCATGTTGAAAATCTTAAACTGTTTAGATGAAGGTGAAACCAAGGTGAAAAAATGGATTTCCAACTTTTATGCAAGGAGAAAAGAATCAGAGAGGGCAAGGAATGCCCATGAACAGGCCCATTTCTCACTTTGGGGAAAGAACAGGCAGAGCTTTATGTTTCTGAAGGAGCTTAGTATAACGTACATGGGCTACTTCCCTGGCATTCCCTAGGAAGGAATCCTTACATTCTTAATAATTTCAGCAAACTTAGAATCTAATAAAATTAACTATAAATCTCAGCATTACCACTAACTAGACACATGACATTGAAAACTTTGCTTAACCTTGCTAAGGTTTAATTTTTATCATCAGAGTACAAGGCTGACTATACCTTTCTCTTAGGATATATGAAGATTATATGGTATTGGTTCTGTATCTTTGTATTTTTCACTATTGGCTCTTGGCACATTGTTGGAACCTAATAAAATGAAGTTTTTATGATAATATCTGGGCATATTAACTCAATTATATTTAAGTACATTTTAAAATTTGAAACAATATAGTGAAAAATGTTGAATCATTCAATATAAAAAAAATAAAATCCTGTTTGCTGAGGATATAGAAGAAAGAAGAAAGACCAAGATAGCAACCTGCACATCTTATTCTTTATTCTTCCCACTTCCATTCTGAAATTTACAATAAAAGGCAGACACTTGCCCTTTGCCAAAATTTCTCAGAGACAAAGGCATAACTGGTGAAACCAGAGTGTGGTGGTGGTAGCATGTCTTAGCTTAAACTGCCATAACCAAACAGCAGGGACTGCGTGGCTTAAACAACAGATAATTATTTTCTCACAGTTTTGGAGGCTGGTATTCTGAGATAGAGTTTCCACATGGAGAGTTTCTGACATGAGCTCTTTTGCACCTGGCCACCCTCTCACTGTATCTTCACCTGACAGAGAGAGAGAGGGAGAGGGAGAAAGAGAGAGAAGGGGAGAGAATTTTCTGATGTCTCTTCTTATAAAAGCATTAATCCTATCAGACCAGGGCTCTGCCTTCCTGACCTAATTACCCCTCAAAGGCTCTACATCCAGGTATCTTCACATTGTGTGTTGGGACTTCAGCATATGAATTTAGCAAGGGGCACAAGTATTTGGCTCATAGCACCATCCAGAAAGTCTGCCATCTTATCTGGTGATGATGTGTTTCAATAACTAAAGAAATTCTCAAGTTGGAAAAAGTTTAGTTTCTGTGGGTTTATACAAACTATGTATTTTTTAAATGTAGGCTTTGATGCAATAATACATCATTCTTTTAGGAATTATTAATAGTATTGCTGTAACAAATGTTTCCTCAAGAGCTTTTTAAATAAGAAATAGAAGCCCGTGATTAAACCAATTTTCCTTCAACAATGTGAAATTTTAATTTCACGTTCCACTTTGTGCTTAAAAATGTAGGTGCTTGTCTGTATAAACTTTAGATTTTTTTTCTAATCATACATTCACTATATACCTATATGTGAAAATCAAATTTCTCAGTTGTGTCCGACTCTTTGCAATCCCATGGACTGTAGCCCGCCAGGTTCCTCTGTCCATGGAGGTTCTCCAGGCAAGAATACTGGAGTGGGTAGCCATTCTCTTCTCCAGGGGATCTTCCTGACCAAGGGATTGAACCCAGGTCTCCTGCAAGGCAGGCGAATTCTTTACAGTCTGAGCTACCAGGGAAGCCCCTGTAGTATGGAAACCAACATGAAAATGGAAATAAGGAAATACATGGAAATAAGGAAATTCCAAAATATTGAAAAATTGTTCCCCATTAACAAAACTTGAAGATGGATGGTGAAGTTTTGTCTCATTTATTGAGAACACCAAAAATTTTTTTTGAATCTTTATATGTGACACTGTGTGAAACCACTTTATATAATCAATAAAGAAGTCCATTGTGCCTGTAATTAATTAATACATAATATGAATTCTAAATGAGCTTAAAATGAAAACACTTCTTACATTTCAATAACTATATCTAAATTTAGTATCAATTTTAATAAATTTATCTTTTAATCCAAAGTAGTTTATAACCATAATTTAACATTTTTTATCAAGCAGGTGTATTGAAATTACTTTTTGGTATTTATTCAGATGTATAGGGGGCTTTCCTTGTAGCTCAGTTGATAAAGAATCTGCCTTCAGTGCCAGAGACCCAGGTTTGATCCATGGGTTGGGATGATCCCCTGGAGAAGGAAATGGCAACCCACTCCAGTATCCTTGCCTGGAAAATCTCATGGACAGAGGAGCCTGGTGTGCTGCAGTCCACGGGGTTCCAAAGAGTCAGGCACTACTGAACAACTAACACACACACATTTAACATTCTAAATCTTTCAAAAAATAATTGTATTTACTTATTTTTTGCTGTGCTGAGTCTTCACTGCTGCCTGGGGTCTTCTCTAGTTGTGGTGAGCGGTGGCTGCTCTCTAGTTGCACTGCTGGGGCTTCTCGTTGCAGTGGCTTCTCTTGCTGCAGAGCACAGGCTCTAGTCCACGGACTTCAGAACATGGGCTGCAGAACATGGGCTCAGCCACTGTGGCTCCCAGGGTCTAGAGCACAGGCTCAGTAGTTGTGGCACATTGGTCCAGTTGCTCTGCAGTTATATTTTACATGGGATTATATGTTCACTTATATACTTTGGGTGTTAAAAGTATTTTTTAACCTAAAATACTTTGAACTAAATTGACTGACTCCTATATAGCAAATTATGTCCTTGATTAAACATTCTTTAAGGATGCTTATACTTATTTTCAAACTTAATAATGAATAAGTACACACAGAAAATACTCCAGTGTAACTCTATGTTCCTGTTCTGAAATTAATGTTTTTCTTTGTTTTTAGATAAATTTAAAATGGTATTAATACTTGCCTTTTCCCAAAACATTATTTAAGCTTTTAACTACATATTTTATATTTGTTTCTCCTTGATTATCTTGTGCTTGCTGTGCTTAGTCGCTCAGTTGAGTCCAACTCTTTGTGACTCCATGGACTGTAGCCCCCCAGGCTCCTCTGTCCATGTCCTATATATATAAAGGACAGCTATAGCAGAGATACAAAATATTAGATTTCTTAGAAATGATAAAATCATTAATGGCCAGAATACCTTAAAAATAGGAGACTTAATTATCTATGTTGAAAGAGTTCCCTCCCTCCTTTTTCTCATTTGCCTTAGAAAACTTGAAATTGTAAGTTGTTCTGTCTTTGAAATGTATGCGTGTGTGTGCGTGTACTTTTGAAAACTAGATAGACCTATTAGTGAAAAATAATCAGTTGATTTAAGAAAAAAATGGAAAATTTTATTCAAGCCAAATTGAGGATTATAACCTGGGAACAGCCTCTTACAAAGCTCTGGGAACTGTTCCTCTGATTTGAGGTCAAAACACAGTTATATAGGCTTTTGAGAAAGAGGGCTGTCCATTATATGACAAAATTTGCAAAGTCTAGATCTGTAAGTACAAAGTACTAGGTCATCATAACACCTTACAGGATAAAGAAGAAATGTTATCTTTTAAAATAACTTATTGATTTTTAATTACAGATCTTCATTAGCTTATGATGAAATTGCATTCCAATAAACACATCATAAGTTAAAAATAGCTTGTCAAAAATGTGTTTAATACCCCTTACTTACTGAACACTGTGGCTTAGCCTCACCTACTTTACACATGCCCAGGACATTTATATTAGTCTACAGTTAGGCAAAATCATCTAGTACAAAGTCTATTTTATAATAAAGTTTGAATGTCTCAAAAATAGCTGTTCTTTTTATTGCTTTATTTTTTATTAAAGTATAGTTGAGTCTACAGCCATACACCCTGAACACACCTGATATCATCTGAAGTATAGTTGATTTCCAATACTGTGTTAGTTTCAGGTGTCCAGCAGAGTGATTCAATTTTATATATAAATTATATATATATGGTACATATATATTAATGTACATTTAATATTTATCACTTTTCAGATTCTTTTCACCTATAGCTTATTAGAAAATATTGAGTATAATTCCCTGTGCTATACAGTGGATGCTTGCTGGTTATTTATTTTATATAAAGTAGAGCAACTTCACTTTCACTTTTCACTTTCATGCATTGGAGAAGGAAATGGCAACCCACTCCAGTGTTCTTGCCTGGAGAATCCCAGGGATGGGGGAACCTGGTGGGCTGCCGTCTATGGGGTCACACAGAGTTGGACACGACTGAAGCGACTTAGCAGCAGTAGCAGCAGTGTGTATATGTTATTCCCAACCTCATAATGTATCTGTCACAACACCCCACTTTCCTGTTTGGTAATCATATCTTTTAAGGAACTGTCTTGTTGGTGGTAAGAGAATGCTGCTCTTCATGGCTGAGCAGTTATTTCTGCCAGTGGAGAGATCTGGTCCAGGCATAATGCAGGTACAATGCTCAGTAGAGGGGAGTGTGGACACTAAAGGCAGATACAGGGTTTGTTTTTCTTTTTTTCTTTTTTTTTTAAATTTAAGTTTATTTATTTTAATTGGAGGCTAATTACTTTACAATATTGTATTGGTTTTGCCATACATCAACATGAATCCGCCACAGGTGTACATGTGTTCCCCATTCTGTTTTTGTGCTTAAATTTTTGTCTTGCCATAAAATATGAATTGTGTTTTGCAGCCTTTTACTAACGTTAGGACTCAAACTTGTTTTTTTTTTTTTTCCTTAATAATATGAGAACGACCTCATTGAAATGTAAAAATCAGGGGAGATCTCACCCCATCTTCCACTTCTGTTTTTGTTGGCTGGCTCCATGCTCCAAGTTACAAAAATACCTCCTGTCTTCAAGATCTGAGAAATGTGTTTTTCCTCTGGATGAAGCTGCTTAGCTAATACAGATGGTCTCCCCAAACAGGTGAAGTTGGAATGCACTATGTGTGAGCAGTTGTGGTGTCCGTACATCTGACAAGGACAGGTTATCTTGAGAATGTGTGCGTAATGGGATGTATCTGCTTGAATCTACAAAGACTGAGCTTTCTTTCTGTCTTCCCTATGTCTTGGTGAATTGTCTATGATGCTCATCACATTCTGATTTTAATACTTTGTGGAGCCTCAGGAGGACAACCACAAACTATGTCATAATGGCCTTTTTGATTACTTTGAATTGAAATTACTTGAAAAACAGTCCATGTAAGATACACCCTGACCCTACTCTGTCCCTCTGAAGGTGCCCTCCCAGCATCTGGAGGTAGAAGGACACCCTTATTGCCAGAAAATAAGGAATTCATGACCTAGAAACCTGTATTAACAAACCTAGCCACTTCTTTAATTTACTATCTCAAGCCCAACCTCTGTTTAGATTCCTTGCTAATTAAGCACCTAAAGCCTAAATTTTTTCACCCTGTCAGTTGCTTACAAATTTATTGTTTCTTTGTCTAAAAGTATAAAACCTTCCTGCTTTGGTCACTGTTTAGGTCTCATTTTTATGATACCTTTGTGCACAGAAATTAAACTTTTTTTTCTTTTCTTCTGTTAATTTGTCTTGCATAAATTTTTTTTCAGTCTATCCGCAAGAACCCAAAATCAGTGGAGGGGGAAATTTCCCCTCCCAACAGTTTGTTCAGTAATAAAAGTTTGTCTTTCTTTACTACCTATGTGGAAAGAATTTCTGGGTTGGACAAAATTTTTGTCTTTAATTACATTTCAAAAATAAATTCAATCTCTTACTTTTAATTGTGTCATTCTATTTGTTAATATATAATAAGGCTAGGTAGTGAAAACTAGTAATATTTGGCTCCCATAATAGACCATCATTTGGCCTGACTTCCTGAGAACAGGAATGAAATCCAGATTAACTGAAGTAACTAAATGGATCTCCTATTATCGAATTAATCACACAGAGGTTAATAATCTCTGTTCAAAGTAAACTTGAGAGCCAGTTTACTGGATAATTGTACTGACCTGAGATTGAGAGAACCTGATCTTTTGCAAACTTATAGGAGCTGCTTGTTTCAGTTTCTTTCACGATTTGACCAGCCACATTTTCTTTAATGTAAATGATGAAAATTCAAGAAGGTGAAAAAATAAAGAAAATTTTATTTAGAACAGAGATAATGAAGGATTGGGGCTCCCCTTGTAGCTCAGTCAGTAAAGAATCTGCCTGCAGTGCAGGAAACCTGGGTTCGATCTCTGGGTCGGGAAGATCCTCTGGAGAAGGAAATGGCAACTCATTCCAGTATTCTTGCCTGGAAAATCTCATGGACAGAAGAGCCTGGTGGGCTGCAGCCCACGGAGTCGCAGAGTCGGGCACGACGGGGCAACTAACATTTACTTACTTAATGAAGAATATTGAAGATTAGAAGGTAAAATCAACTTGGACATGATAAGGAGACACATTCCATTTAGGTTAGAACATTTCCTTTTAATGCATAAAGACATTAGATTGCTTTAAGTTGCCATAAATTTACATAATAGCATTCCCATGGTATCCTTTTTTTCTAGATGCTCCAAATAATTGTTTAAGAAATCTTGTTATTTAATATCATCCTTTGACGTGATCTTCCTTAGGGATGTGTAACATTTGGTAATTTGTGATCTTCAAATCACAAAGACAGATGTATTGTTAAAGTGTTAATCTCCAGATATCAAAGGAAAAGACAAGTGCCTTGACTTGATTTCAGTCTAAATCTTTCTTGATGTCCCTGTGGTTATATGGGTTTCCATGGCAATGGAAATATTTGTAGGAGTGAAGACATAAACTATGTGATTTGGGATCACAAAATCTTTGTAAAATGTCTTCCTTAAATTTATTCTTTTTTCTTCTTTCTCCATTTGGCTTGTAGAAGGAAGAAGAGTACATAGCTCAACTCTAATTGTATTGTTGACAACATATAGCCAATAAAATCCACCTCAGCTTCATTAATCAAAAGTGAAGTTCAGTGCTTTTGATTTGCTGCTGCTGCTACTGCTGCTGCAAGTCGCTTCAGTCATGTCCGACTCTGTGCAACCGAATAGACGGCAGCCCACCAGGCTCCCCTGTCCCTGGGATTCTCCAGGCAAGAATTCTGGAGTGGGTTGCCATTTCCTCCTCCAATGCATGAAAGTGAAAAGTGAGAGTGAAGTCGCTCAGTCGTGTCCGATTTGTAGCCCTACTTAATATAATCATAGAGCAGAATGGCTGGGACAGGAATTCAAGATTCTACATGAGTGTAGTACTGCATAATATATTGGGGAAAAAATGAATTTGGAGAAACTTAGATCCTCTGTTTACTTTTAACATTTGGTGAACTTGAAATCATTGGTAACTACACTAAGGTTCAGTATCTCATCAGCAAAATGGAGATAATATCTTGCTTTTTATGTTTCTGTAAAAATCAAACAATAAGTACCATGCATATCACACAGGAGATGCCTGTTTGTGTGAGTGTGTGTGCTCTGTCGCTCAGTCGTGTCCACTCTTTGCAACCCCAGAGACTGCAGCCCGCCAGGCTCCTCTAGCCATGGAATCTTCCAAACAAAAATACTGGAGTGGTTGACATTTCCTCCTCTAGGGGATCTTCCTGACCCAGGAATCAAACACATGTCTCTTGGATCTCAAGAATTGGAAGCAGATTCTTTACCACTGTGCCACCTGTGAAGACCAATAGATACCTAACAAATTCAATTAATATATTACCTATCAAAAATTTATGTTATCTCAAGACTCACAGTGGAAAATAAATTACCAGTTGAGAAAACCTATTGACTAATAGCAAACTAATGGCTCTAAGAGTTAGCGATATTCACTAAATGTAATCTGTGAATTGAATTTTATTTTGTTAATCTACACATCAAGCTATCTATTTTATACGTGTTTCTTTATGACCCCATAGCCCACCAGGTTCCTCTGTCCATGGGATTCTCCAGGCAAGAATACTAGAGTAGGTTGCCATGCCCTCCTCCATGGGATCTTCCCAATCCTGCATTGGCAGCTAGGTTCTTTACCATTGGCACCATTGGGAAACACTGTAAGCACTCAGTAATAACTTAGTTTTGATTGTTCGGTTGTCTGATATTCATTATGCAAAGTGATTACTGTGAGCAGTATTTGCATTTACAAAAGTAGATAAATATATAAAATTCTGGATAAAACATTACTTCTATTAACATTTAATTTTTCAAGCACTTTGTAAATAAATGTTTACAAAAATTTTGGTTAGATTTCCTGCACAATACATAAATATATATATAATGCATATAACCAAAACAATTTGAAATCTTCAAATATTTTAAAACTCACTCACCTAGAGCCAGACATCCTGGACTCTGAAGTCAAGTGGGCCTTAGGAAGCATCACTGCAAACAAAGCTAGTGGAGGTGATGGAATTCCAGTTGAGCTATTTCAAATCCTAAAAGATGATGCTGTGAAAGTGCTGCACTCATTATGTCAGCAAATTTGGAAAACACAGCAGTGGCCACAGGACTGGAAAAGGTCAATTTTCATTCCAATCCCAAAGAAAGGCAATGCCAAAGAATGTTCAAACTACCTCACAATTGCACTCATCTCACACTCTAGCAAAGTAATTCTCAAAATTTTCCAAGCCAGGCTTCAGCAATACATGAACCTTGAACTTCAAGATGTTCAAGCTGGTTTTAGAAAAAGCAGAGGAAACAGACCAAATTCCCAACATCCGCTGGATCATTGAAAAAGCAAGAGAGTTCCAGAAAAACATCTATTTCTGCTTTATTGACTATGTCAAAGCCTTTGACTGTGTGGATCACAATAAACTGTGGAAAATTCTGAAAGAGGTTGGAATACAATACCATCTGACCTGTCTCTTGAGAAATCTGTATGCAGGTCAGGAAGCAACAGTTAGAACTGGACATGGAACAACTGACTGGTTCCAAATAAGAAAAGGAGTACATCAAGGCTGTATATTGTCACCCTGCTTATTTAACTTATATGCATCGTACATAATGAGAAATGCTGGGCTGGATGAAACACAAGCTGGAATCAAGATTGCCAGAAGAAATATTAATAACCTCAGATATGCAGAAGACACCTCCTTTATGGCAGAAAGTGAAGAACAACTAAAGAGCCTCTTGAGGAAAGTGAAAGTGGAGAGTGAAAAAGTTGGCTTAAAGCTCAACATTCAGAAAACTGAGATCATGGCAACTGGTCCCATCACTTCATGGCAAATAGATGGGGAAATAGTAGAAACAGTGGCTGACTTTATTTTGGGGGGCTCTAAAATCACTGCAGATGGTGACTGCAGCCATGATATTAAAAGATGCTTACTCCTTGGAAGGAAAGTTATGACCAACCTAGATAACATATTCAAAAGCAGAGACATTACTTTGCCAACAAAGGTCCATCTAGTTAAGGCTATGGTTCATCCAGTAATCATGTATGGATGAGAGTTGGACTGTAAAGAAAGCTGAGCACTGAAAAATTGATGCTTTTGAACTGTGGTGTTGGAGGAGACTCTTTAGAGTCCCTTGGACTGCAAGGAGATCCAACCAGTCTATCCTAAAGGAGATCAGTCCTGGGTGTTCATTGGAAGGACTGATGTTGAAGCTGAAACTCCAATACTTTGGCCACCTGATGCAAAGAGCTGACTCATTTGAAAAGACCCTGATGCTGGGAAAGACTGAGGGCAGGAGGAGAAGGGGACAACAGAGGATGAGGTTTTTGGGTGGCATCACCAACTCAATGAACATGAGTTTGGGTGTACTCTGTGAGTTGGCGATGGATAGGGAGGCCTGGCATGCTGCATTCCATGGGGTCGCAAAGAGTCAGACATGACTGAGCCACTGAATTGAACTTTAGGAGTACCTGAAAAATTACTTTTTTCCATTCATTAAGGCAAAGAGAGCATTTCCCTTTCCCTCTTGCCAAGTTTATTTCCTCAGGAACATAGTAAAGCTGAATCCCAAGTCTTTAGCTCTTGAAATACAGAAAAACCTTGCAAATGTTAAGCTCAGTGTATCACTGTCCTGGGGCTTCTTTAACTAAGTACCACAAACTGAGTGGCTTAAAATAAAAGAAATGTATTTTCTCACATTTCTGATAGCTAGACATTGAAAATCAAACTCTCAGTAGGCCCATGCTCTCTTTGAAGGCTCTATGCAAGATTTCTTTTTTGCTTTTTCTTAACTTCTGGTGATGGCCAGCAATCTTTGGCTTTCCTTAGCTTGTAACTGCATCACTTCAATTTATATGTCCATTTTCCTGGTCATCTTTTTTCTCTGAGTGACTGTATTCATGTGACCCTGTTATAAGGACATCAGCCAGCAGATTTTGGCCCTTCTCAAATCGCATATGACTTCATCTGAACTAATTAAGTTACCAAACCAAAGTTGGGCCCACACTTTACTAAACCGAACTTGCTTATATGCTTCAGTGAAAGCCAATCTACTGACATAGGGTTTTGGTGAAGCAAAGTGCAATAATGTTTATTGTAAGTTCCAAATAAGGAGACCAGACAGCTCACACTCAAGAAAACCCAGACTCTGATGCGTATCAGCAAAGCATTTTTAAAGGCAAGGTGAAGGGTAGGGGATGTCCATGACCATCTTGTTTACTTCTTCCATTTGATGCAGGTTTTAGTATCTGTAAAACAACTCAGTAATGTTCATCAGATACTTGTGTACTTTCAAGGTGGAACCAATGATGCTCTGACCGTCACGTGGCATACTTACTGGTCAAATTGTGACCACTTCTCCAGGCCACACTGTTTTTTTGCAGTTGTTACTAGATGTTCACATTCTTTGAATAGTTGATTCTTGAGCCAAGGTTTTGTGACTCAGAGGAGAGTGGAAGGTAGAGTACATGGTAGTGAGGAGAGTCTATTCCATGAAGGCCCATAGGATTCTGCTTGGTTGCAATCACATCTGTAAAGCTTTAATTTCCAGATAAGGTCACATTCTGAGATTCAGCATGGATGTGAATTTTGGAGAGATACTGTTTAACCCAATATAGTTTGCTCTCTGTATCCCAAAATTCACCTTTGTCCTACATGCAAAATACACTTACTTCCTTCAAACATTCCAGAAGCCTTAACCCATTACAGCATTAACTCTAAATACAAATTTCATCTAAATATCATTAACTTAAAAGTTTCAAATCTTTACAAGAATATAAATATTTTAGTACTTCATAATAAACATATGAAACATTTTAAAATTATGTATATATATATATACACACATAAATTTATATTTTATTTATGGCTAAATAAAATACATATTGGCTCTTTTCATTTTCATGAAAACTTAGGATTACCTTGTCTATTTACACAAACACATGCATTCACACTACTGTTGGTATTTTAGTTGAGATTTCCTTGAATTTGTAGAGTAATTCCAATTCATTAATGTATAATAATTAAGCAAAATAACATGAAAATCACTAACACCTTAAGTAATAATCTTTTTAGTACATATACCAATTTTATATTGCTGACATCATTTATCTTAATAGTCAATAAAATTGGCATTTTTAGCCCTTCTGCTAACTGATCTTCACCAATCCTTACATTTTCAATAATTACACCATCATTTCCATATCATTAGCTGTCAAACATATTATTTTTAAAGCTTGATTCTCAGTATACATTGTCTTTGTGAAATATTTATATTTCTTTACATTCTAAATCTAGGCTTTTTATAACTTGGGCTTTTTTCTAGTGTTCAGGTTTTATTCTAATTCTCATATTTGTTGAACTCAATGCTTCATTTTTTTTTTTTAGAAAACAAACTGACACATATTGTATACTCTTATTTTTATGTTTAGGAAGACATATGATGCTTTTTACCTTGAAGAAAAATAGTTGGATAGAATATACTTTTTTTGTATAGATGTATGAAATATTCATAGAATAGCAATTGCTATTCTTCCTCTATGTGTATTTTTATAATTTTCTAAAATTAGAATATAATTCTTTTTCAGAAGATTGGTGGTAGTCAATTCTAATTTCTATCCATTTATCTACATTTGACTTTTTAAAATTATTCTGTATATAACTATTATATTAATACTATGTGAATCTTTTCTCTAAAGTTTCAGTATATGTGTGGAAAGCATGAAGAATTAAAGTTTTACTTTCCCAAACATTTAAATAAATGTAACAGTTTTCATGAGTGGCCTAAATTTCAAGGAATTGTTCATTCACAAATAATTTAATATCATCTCAGAAACAGTTGTAATTCAGTGAGCTTGGTCGTACTATCAGTTCACTGCTTACTAAGGCAATATAAACTGACACTTTAAAGTAATACTTAGTAATACACCTGGCTCAAAGGAACAGTTTTATTGCATGCTAGCAGAAAAAATGTATGCCCTTACCAATAAAAGGAAATTATTCTTAACCTACTAAACCAATATGATGTGATATTCAGTTAATTATTCTGATTCTTATTGGGTGGCACATCTAATGTGGTAACATGTGATGCATCATTTTAAAATTGTATATAATATGATAAACATTACATAATTTAAAATATATTTTATCATGTATATTATATATTTTATATACATATGTGTGTGTATATATATATATATATTCTAGTTTAAATAAACTGAATACAACTTTATAAAAAAGTCTCTTAAGACGGCATCATCACAACTGAGGTGAATTTGTACTGAATGGAGGTATGCTGAGAATGGCTGAGTGTCTTTTAAGCAGCAAATAGCCAAGACAGAACTTGACACATTGATGATCAAGTATCATGAAAATGTAGCGGCATTTAAAAATGGAGTAGTGGCCTTAAAGTAATGGAAATGGGACTTAAATAAATTTAAAAAAAAATTTGCATAGCAAAGGAAATAAACAGGATTAAAACACAAATCTCAGAATGAGAGAAAATAATTGCCAATTATACAACCAAAAAAGGATTCATCTCCAGAATGTATAAAAGCTCATACAGCTCAACATGAGGAAAACATACAACCCAATCAAAAAATGGGCAGAAGGCCCAAACAAAGATTTCTCAAAGAAGACATACAGATGGCCAATAAACACATGAAAATATTCTCAATATCACTCATTATTAGAGAAATGAAAATCAAAATTACAATGAGGTTATCACCTCACACCAGGCAGAATGACCATCATCAAAAAATCTATAAACAATAAATGGTGGAGAGTGCAGAAAAAAGGGAATCCTCTTGCACTATTGGTGGGAATGTAAATTGATACAGCCCCTATGGGGAACACTATGGAAATTCCTTAAAAAAACTAGGAAAGAACTACCAACAATCCCACTACTGGCCATATACCCTGTTCAGTACAGTTCATTTCAGTCACTCAGTCATGTCCGACTCCTTGTGACCCCATGAAACACAGCATGCCAGGCCTCCCTGTCCATCACCAACTCCAAGAGTTCACTCAAACTCATGTCCATTGAGTCAGTGATGTCATCCAGCCATCTCATCCTCTGTCGTCCCCTTTTCCTCCTGCCCCCAATCCCTCCCAGCATAAGAGTCTTTTCCAATGAGTCAACTCATCGTATGAGGTGGCCAAAGTATTGGAGTTTCAGCTTTAGCATCAGTCCTTCCAATGAATATTCAAGACTGATCTCCTTTTGGATGGACTGGTTGGATCTCCTTGCAGTCCAAGGGACGCTCAAGAGTCTTCTCCAGTTCAAAAGCATCAATTCTTTGGCGCTAAGCTGTCTTCAAAGTCCAACTCTCACATCTATACATGACCACTGGAAAAACCATAGCCTTGACTAGACGGACCTTTGTTGGCAAAGTAATGTCTCTGCTTTTGAATATGCTATCTAGGTTGGTCATAACTTTCCTTCCAAGGATTAAGCATCTTTTAATTTCATGGCTGCAGTCACCATCTACAGTGATTTTGGAGCCCAAAAAATAAAGTCAGCCACTGTTTGCACTGTTTCCCCATCTATTTCCCATGAAATGATGGCACCAGATGCCATGATCTTGGTTTTCTGAATGTTGTGCTTAAGCCAACTTTTTCACTCTCCTCTTTCACTTTCATCCAGAGGCTTTTTAGTTCTAACTATTGTTTCCTGACCTGCTTACAGATTTCTCAAGAGGCAGATCAGGTGGTCTGGTATTCCCATGTCTTTCAGAATTTTCCACGGTTTATTGTGATCCACACAGTCAAAGGCTTTGGCATAGTCAATAAAGCAGAGATGATTTTCTGGAATTATCTTGCTTTTTCCATGATCCAGAGGATGTTGGCAATTTGATCTCTGGTTCCTCTGTCTTTTCTAAAACCAGTTTGAACATCAGGAAGTTCACGGTCCACATATTGCTGAAGCCTGACTTGGAGAATTTTGAGCAGTACTTTACTAGCATGTGAGATGAGTGCAATTGTGCGGTAGTTTGAGCATTCTTTGGCATTGCCTTTCTTGGGGATTGGAATGAAAATTGACCTTTTCCAGTCCTGTGGCCACTGCTAAGTTTTCCAAATTTGCTGACATAGTGAGTGCAGCACTTTCACAGCATCATCTTTCAGGATTTGAAATAGCTCAACTGGAATTCCATCACCTCCTCTAGCTTTGTTCGTAGTGATGTTTTCTAAGGCCAACTTGACTTCACATTCCAGGATGTCTGGCTCTAGGTCAGTGATTATACCATCGTGATTATCTGGGTTGAAGATCTTTTTTGTACAGTTCTTCTGTGTATTCTTGCTACCTCTTCTTAATATCTTCTGCTTCTGTCAGGTCCATACCATTTCTGTCCTTTATCGAGCCCATCTTTGCATGAAATGTTCCCTTGGTATCTCTGATTTTCCTGAAGAGATCTCTAGTCTTTCCCATTGTTTTCCTCTATTTCTTTGCACTGATTGCTGAGGAAGGCTTTTTTGTCTCCCCTTGCTATTCTTTGGAACTGTGCATTCAGATGCTTATATCTTTCCTTTTCTCCCTGGCATTTCACTTCTCTTCTTTTCACAGCTATTTGTAAGGCCTCCCCAGACAGCCATTTTGCTTTTTTGCATTTCTTTTCCATGGGGATGGTCTTGATCCCTGTCTCCTGTACAATGTCATGAACCTCATTCCATAGTTCATCAGGCACTCTATCAGATCTAGGCCCTTAAATCTATTTCTCACTTCCACTGTATAATCATAAGGGATTTGATTTAGGTCATACCTGAATGGTCTAGTGGTTTTCCCTACTTTCTTCAATGTAAGTCCAAATTTGGTAATAAGGAGTTCCTGATCTGAGCCACAGTCAGCTCCTGGTCTTGTTTTTGCTGACTGTATAGAGCTTCTCCATCTTTGGCTGCAAAGAATATAATCAGTCTGATTTCGGTGTTGACTATCTGGTGATGTCCATGTGTAGAGTCTTCTCTTGTGTTGTTGGAAGAGGGTGTTTGCTATGACCAGTGCATTTTCTTGGCAAAACTCAACTAGTCTTTGCCCTGCTTCATTCTGTATTCCAAGGCCAAATTTGCCTGTTACTCCAGGTGTTTCTTGACTACCTACTTTTGCATTTCAGTCCCCTATAATGATAAGGACATCTTTTGGGGATGTTAGTTCTAAAAGGTCTTGTAGGTCTTTCCAAGTCAAATGCAGCACTCTATGAAACTTTAACCCTAGAGAGGTTTTTCTAGTTTAGCAGTCATTCTTTATAAATACTATTTGGGGAAAATTAATAAGTTATCTTTTATATTATGTTATTCATAATATGCTTTCACAAGGACATTTTATTTCACACATATTTTTGAATAAGGAAGATTTTATTTTTCTTATTGTTTGCTTTTTTTTCTCTAACAATAAAAGAAAATGATGTCTTTATGTAACTGCACCAACAAGGATATCATTAGAGTCTTAATTAAAATTTGGTCTTCTGACTCTTTCCTAAATTCTATCCACTCTACCAGTGGATCTCGGTGCTAATCTTTTGACCAACACCTGACTGTATGATTTTACATAACCACAGAGAGAAAAGCAAACAGAATAGAAGTTTTATTAAATAAAGGTATATGTTTTCAGAAGTGTCCTGTATTTTAACATGTTGCCTTTTGTGTATATATGTATAAAAATACCATTTAGCTTATTTTAATGACAAAATGCAATGTTGTCAACTTTAAACTTGAGCCTCAGTTTATTTTCTTATTTACAAAACTTTGAATTCTAAGGATTATCTTCTATACTACAGATACCTAAGATTCATTCAGTTACCATCAGCCTAACTGAGTTATTACTAAGTCTGCTTTTCTCTCTCCTCTTCACTAAAATAATATGTAAGCATTTGACTTAGCCTTACTCTGCTCATGATGTATGCTTTCATGCATAATATTTATCTAATAAGTCAAGAAATACTATCAAAATCTGGAACATATTTGATTTGATGATCTCATTCATTTTCAGTCATCTTAAATTTTAAGTAATAAGAAGCAATGATAATTAAAACAATTATTGCTAATGAATACCATCTCAGATATTAATTTAATTCCCTGTTGCTCACTTAAAGGAGTTTTTAGGCAAAAATATCCTGCTATTTATAGATACTACTTCATTCATACAATGCAGAGAGTCAGATATTCTTATAGCCTTATTAGCTAGTGTCAGTAAAATTAAACCACATTTTGATCTTTTTTTAAAATTTTCAATCATCTATTTAGAAAACATTTTCAACTAAGTACATGAAGATATAGACCTCTGCTTTGGAGAGCTATTTAAAAATATGTTCAATAATTTTAGGATATTTTTCAAAACCTGATTTTTGAGGATTATTTTCAGAGCTCCTGTTTATATTAGAAAGGTGGCACTGGTGGTAAAGAATCCGCCTGCCAATACAGAAGTAGTAAGAGATGCAGGTTTTATTCCTGGGTCAGAAAGATTCCCTGGGGGAGGAAAATGCACCTCACTCTGGTATTCTTGCTGGGAGAATCCCATGAAAAGAGGAGCCTGGTGGTCTATAGATTATGCAGTTTCAAAGAGTCAAACATGACTGAATGTCTGAGCAGCATTCTTTTATTATACCTTTATTAAATAAAAGTATTTGCTATACTTTTATTAATAAATTTTGAATTTTTGGTCACATGATTAAAAATATATATGACCAAAATGTATATGCAATATATGAGTTTTTTTCCTTGTACTGTTTCATTGGTCTGTTTTCCTGTTTATGTTTTAGCAACTTATCAAGTACAGTAATCAAGATTGCTATATAGTGACATTCACTTACTCATTCAATAAAAATACTAAAAATTCGGTTCTTGTTATTTTTAAAAAATATCTTCAATCTAGTTAAATGCTGTAATCAGAATGGGCTAACATGTCTTTCTTAAAAAGTACAATTCTGCTTTACTCTGAACTAAAGAAAACTCTTTATTTTTTTCCTTATAGGAGAACTTAAACATATTCTTTTAATTTCAACAATATGAAGCTAATTTTGATATGAGAATTGATGAGCAATATGCAAGTTAGAACTTTTTGTAATTTTGAATGTAAAAGGTAAAAGCTCCCTACCAAACAAGGCAAAATGGGAGAGGGAAAGTAGATAAACGGTTGTTTTCACTGAAAGCTTTTATTATTTCTAAATTAAATTTCAATAAAGCTACTTCTCACTGATTTAGTAAAGGCAGCTTATATAACAGTTTCAATCAATAAGTATAGTTGCTACTTCTGCATTTTATGGGACATAATATATGCTTGAATAGAGGATTGTGATTATGCCACAAGAACCTTCCATATCTACTTTTATTTTGGGAGTAAATACATAAACCAATATTCATTGTTATTTTATTACTCTAAGCAAAGTTATTTGGACTTGGAAAGGCCAGATCATGAGGCAAAGCAAGCTTTTAAGAGAGCTGCATGGTAGCTTTGCTCTTCAGCAGTAGCAGTGACTATCCAGCAATTATCACCTTTTATAATGTTTGAAGATGGTACATATAGAAGATGGACAATTAGCAATCAGTGATAAGTTTGCCTCTTTCTCCCTGGTAAAGCCATAAGAGTTTAATTCAGCTCTCTGTTTACTCTAGAATGATGGCAGGTATAAAACATACAAATTTAATATTTGGTTTCAATTTGAATTCATGACTTAGATGGTTTGTAGTCCTGCCTGATATTCCTACTACATACATGTAGTGTTTAATAAATAATATTAAATAAAAATAATAGGAACAGATGAATTAGTCTGTTCTCTCGTTATCCCCAAATTCTGTTTCACATCTTCCCTCTTTTCAAACCCCCATCCCTTCAATATCCTGGTGACTCTTAGCTGAAGAGTTTATTCATTGTTACACTAAAATAGAAGTTCTTAGATGATAACTACATTCCACCAGTGAGAAAAGTAAATTGGCATTCTGGATTTTTTTTTTTTCTGAGGAGAAGGAATATATAATATGCAGCACAATATACTGGGCCCCATCACACCCAATATACCATAGTAGAGAATGTAGAGACGAATCTCTTGCTCTGGTACGTGTACACACAGACACACACACACAGAGACACAGCCTTCCCAATCAGAAAAGAAGAGAAAACACACACCAGGCACTGGCTCAGAACAGTTATCAAAACTTAGTCCTGAGCACTCCCTGACACTACTGATCCTGGCAGTTAAATGAGGCCTCCACTTTCTGGTTCTCCTCCGTCCCTGTGTCTCTCCATAATTCAAGTATTTCTTCATCATGTCTGTGGCTCATTCTGAGGTGAGCACTGAGGAAAAGGAGGTTTCACAGAACACAGGCTAGTATAGCTGGGGGTGGGTGGTATGTAGGATTTTTCAAAGAGCTGTACAGTCATGTGTGCGAGTGTATGTATGGCTACCCAGGTTTCCATTGTTAATATAGTTAACATTTTCAAATCCCTGGCAAGTTACCTATTTGTTTACTTCTGTGAAGTTCCTTGGATGACTCATTATCACCAAGAAATTGTCTGGATATAATTTTCAAGCACAAAAAGATTCTTGTGTTTTACCTACTGTGTTCCATTTGTCTTCCCAAGCCTGAAATTGGCAGTTACCATGCAACCAAAGAAAAGTATAATTATGAAGATGACATGTTTTATATGGTCATCATCAGTGCACTTAATGTCAATATATGTCAGGGATGACCAGTGGAAGATGTTTTTTTTTGTTTTTTTTTTTAATTTTATTTTATTTTTAAACTTTACATAATTGTATTAGTTTTGCCAAAGTCTGGTGGAGGGGGAGGGGGGGTATTCAGGACAGAGGGCACATGTACCTATGGCCGATTCATACTAATATATGGCAAAAAGCTTCACAATATTGTAAAGTAGTTGGAGAATTCCAATTAAAATAACTAAATAAAAGTTAAAAAAGAAATATATAAGAATAAAGCTAACAATAAAACAAAAAATAAAGCAAAGCAAGTCTGGTGGATACAGCAGTGACACTCCTGCTAAGATTACCTGCCTGCAATAACTGCTTTAAGAATTTCCATTTGGGCTGCAGAGAAGTAACACTTGGCTTTTCCCCTGTGCACAGCTCTGAATCATGGTCCTCTTGGTGATGTCTGCACAGGCAGAGAGCACCCCCACTACCGTAATGGGATTTCCTTTGATTCTTGCTTACAGCTGTGATAACTTTATCCTTAATTCATATTTTTCTTCATGAACTTTGCTAACAACAGCAAGAAGGAGTCATCGTAGGGAATATCCTAAACATTCCCTACCATTTTCTTTGGTTTTACAGTCTCAATAAGTGTGTAGTCTAGTCTCAAAAATACATCAAGTAATGGTTTGACCAAATGTTTATTTTTTTTCCTTTTTTTCAAATTGGAGGATAATTGCTTTACAATACTGTGTTGGCTTCTGCCATACATCAGCATGAATCAGTCACAAGTATACATATATCCCCTCCCTCCTGAACCTCCCTTCCACCTCCCACCATATCCTACCCCACTAGGTTGTCACAGAGAAATGAGTTGAGCTCCCTGTGTCACACAGCATATCCCACTTTCTATCTGTTTTACATATGGTAATGTGGATGTTTCTGTACTGTTCTCTCAATCCATGCCACCCTCTCCTTCCCCCACTGTGTCCACAAGTCTGTTCTCTATGTCTGTGTCTCCCCTGCTGCCCTGCAAATAGATCCATCAGTACCATCTTACTAGACTTCATATACATGCGTTAGTATACATTTGTCTTGCTCTTTCTCACCTATTGCACTCCGTTTAATAGGCTCTAGGTTCATCTACCTCATTAGGTCAAATGTTTATTAGTATTATTTTAATACCCACTCTATATTGAACCATATGAAACTCATGTAATATCTCCTCATCACTTTTGTTCAGCCATATTTTAGGTTGTGTTACTACCAACACTTCCAAATTGTATCTATTTCAAGAAACATGTTTAGTAAATATTTTTAAAAGGTGTAAGCAAGTTAGAAGCTTATTTTTCCTTTAGATAAAACATATATGGAGTAAGACAGTGCATGTCTTCTTGTGGCAGCTTTAATTAGAGACTAGTAATGAGTGTCTTCGGAGAAGGCAATGGCACCCCACTTCAGTACTTTTGCCTAGAAAATCCCATGGATGGAGGAGCCTGGTGGGCTGACATCTATGGGGTTGCACAGAGTCGGACATGACTGAAGCAACTTAGCAGCAGCAGCAGCAGCAGCAATGAATGTCTTTGTAGTAGGAAATGGCAACCCACTCCAGTATACTTACCTGGAAAATTCCATGGACAGGGAATTCTAGCAGGCTACAGTCCATGGGATCTCAAAGAGCTGGACACAGCTGAGCATGCATGCAACGATTGTCTTCCATTCTCAGTACGTCAGAGATACAGGCAGACCTCCTTTTACAGTACTTCACTTTATTGCACTTCATAGATGCTACATTTTTTTTTACAAATTGAAGATTTGTGGCAACCCTGCATCTAGAAAGTCTAGTAGAGCCTTTTTTCCAAAGCATGTCCTCATTTCCTATCTCTGTGTGACATTTTGGTTACTCTTGCAGTACTTCAAAATTTTTCATCATTAGTATACTTGTTACAGTGATCTGTGATCAGTGACATTTGACATCACTATTGTAATTGTTTTGGGGTGCCACAAAGTAATCCTAAGGTGGTGAATTTAGTAAATATTATGTGCGTTCTGACTGCTCTACTGATTGGCTGGTCCCTGGTCTCTCTCCCTCCCTTAGACCTCCCTATGTCCTGAGAAACAGCATGTTGAAATTAGACCAATTACTAACCCTCTAATGACCTGTAAGTGTTCAAGTGAAGGGAACATATTAAATCAAAAGTTAGAAATGATTAAGCTTAGCTAGGAAGGCATGTCAGAAGCCAAGATAGGACAAAAACTGACTTGCACCAAATAGCCAAATTGTGAATGAAAAGGCAAAGTTCTTGAAGGAAATTAAAGGTGCTATTCCAGTGAACACATGAATTATCAGAAATTAAAGAGCCTTGTAACTGATTCAGACTTTTAGTGGTTGGATAGAAGATCAAACCATCCACAACATTCCCTTAAGCCAAAGCCTAATCCAGAACAAAGTAACTCTCTGCAATTCTGTGAAGGCTGGTAGATCGGCAAAAGCTGCAGAAGAAAAGTTTGAATGAGCTAGCAGAGGTTGCCTCATGAGATTTGAGGAAAAATGCTATCTCCATATCATAGAAGTACAGATTTACAGTGTAGACAAAGCAGCCATATATTGGAAGAAGATGCCATCTAGGACTTTCATAGCTAAAGAGGAGGAGTCAATGCCTACCTTCAAAGTTTGAAAAGACAGGCTTACTCTCCTGCTAGGGACTAATGCAGCTGGTGACTCGTAAGTTGAAGCCAAAGCTTATTTACCATTCCCCAAATCCTAGGGTCTTTAAGAATTATGCTAAGTGTGCTCTGTCTATGGTCTGTAAATGGAGCAATGAAGCCTGGATAACAAACAGTACATCTGTTTAGAACATGGTTTACTGAATATTTTAAGGCCACTGTTGATACCCATTAACGCCTCTGTTGATATCCATTGCTCAGAAAAATATTCCTTTCAAAACATTACTGCTCATCAAAAATGCACCTGGTCACCCAAGAGTCTGATTGAGATGTATAAGATTAATATTGTTTTCATGCCTGCTAACACAACATTACTTTGCCAACAAAGGTCCGTCTAGTCAAGGCTATGGTTTTTCCAGTGGTCATGTGTAGATGTGAGAGTTGGACTATAAAGAAATCTGAGCACTGAAGAATTGATGCTTTTGAACTGTGGTGTTGGAGAAGAATCTTGAGAGTCCCTTGGACTGCAAGGAGATTCAACCAGTCAATCCTAAAGGAGATCAGTCCTAGTTGTTCATTGGAATGACTGATGTTGAAGCTGAAACTCCAGTACTTTGGCCATCTGATGCGAAGAGCTGACTCATTTGAAAATACCCTGATGCTGAGAAAGATTGAGGGCAGGAGGAGAAGGGGACGACAGAGGATGACATGGTTGGATGGCATCACCAACTCAATGGACATGGGTTTGGGTGGACTCCAGGAGTTGGTGAGGGACAGGGAGGCCTGGTGTGTTGCGGTTCATGGGGTCACAAAGAGTCGGACACAACTAAGTGACTGAACTGAACTGAACTGAACACAGCATCTGTTCTGCAAACCATGAATCAAGGAGTAATTTCAAATTTCAAGTCATCTTACCTAAGAAATACTTTTCCTAAGGCTATAACTGCCACTAATGGTGGTTTCTCTGATGAATCTGGGCAAAAATAAATTGAACATCTTCTGGAAAGGATTCAACATTCTAGATGCCATTAAAAACGTTCATGATTTATGGGAAGAGATCAAAATGTCAACCTTAACAAGAGTTCAGAAAAAGTTGATTCCAGCTTTCATGGATTATTTTGAGGAGTCCAAGATTTCAGTGGAGGAAGTAGTTACAGATGTGGTGAAAATTGCAAAAACCAGAATTAGAAGTGGAGCCTAAAAATGTGACTGAAATGCTCCAGTCTCATGGTAAAACTTTTGCAGATGAGGAGTTGCTTCTTATAAATGAGCAAAGAAAGCAGTTTCTTGAGATGGAATGTACCCAGGTGAAAATCCTGAGAAGATCATTGAAACGACAACCAGCAATTTAGAATATTTCTTGAACTTAGTTGGCAAAGCATCAATGAGTTTGAACAGAATTTCCAATGTTGAAGGTTCTACTGTGGCTAAAATGCTATCAAACAGCAGCATTGCACGTTGCAGAGAAATTTTTCATAAAAGAAATTAATCAATCAGTGTGGCAAAATTCATTGTTGTCTTATTTCAAGAAATTGTATCAGTATCCTCCTCTATGCTCAGTCAGCACTCATCAATATCAAGAGAGAACCCTCCGCCAACAGAGATAGAACTCAGTGAAGGCTCAGTTGATGGATAGCATTTTTTTAGCTAAAAATAAAAAGTTTTTTTTTTTTCCATTAAGGCATGCACTTTTTTTTTAGACATAATACTATTATTGTACACTTGAATAGTATTGTACACTAGTACACTACAGAATAGTATAAACATAACTTTTGTATGGACTGGGGAAAATTTTTGTGTGACTCACTTTATTGTGATATATGCTTTATTGTGGTGGTCTGGAACCAAAGCCACATTATCTCCAAGGTATGTCTATAGGAGATTCCTGATGGAGTTTCAGTCTACTCTTCCTCATTGTAGAGAAGAAGACAAAAAAGGGGTCAGGGAGAAATTGCTTGTTTCATTGATCACAGAGAGTGAATCATACTTACTCTCACTGGCCAAAGCTATTACAAAGGTGGCTATGGCATTCCAACTGGAAATATTGTACAACTCCTGTAATACAAGGGTTATTCAATAATAAGGAAGGGGAGGTTGGGTATAGAGGAGACTGAATACTTCCATCATCACATCTCCACATGTACTGCACATTTCACTTCATCTCCACTACTTTGGATGAATATTTACGATCTTTATAAAAATTGAAAAGTATGTTAGAAGTATATCTGATGCATAATCTTCCCATTGTTTATTATATACTCATTCACAGTTGGTTGTTAGGACATCACCTGTGTGACTTGCCCTCTTTTGGATCGTTAAGATTTGCCTCTCTACTCAGTTATTTACAACAGCTTTTAAACCCACAACCCTTATGAAAGAATGTGTGTTTTAAAACTTTTGTAATTAGCTTCCAATTAAAATAAATAAATTTATATTTTTTAAAAATAAATAAATAAAACTTTTGTTATATAACCATCCTCTGCCGTCTAATGCCAATATCTATCTTAGGCCAAGCTGTCCGATGAGGTGGGTGTTACCTTTTGAATTACATAAATAAAATACAATGAGAATTCAATTTCTAAGTTGCACTGGATATATTCATTCAAGTGTTCAATAACCGCATATGGCTAGTGACTAACATACTGGGCAGTACTGATTATACACTACCATCTTTGTACAATATATATTGGACAGCCCTGTATAATGAAAATATACAAGCTTCTTAGCACCAGAAGATAATGAAACAATAACTATCAAAACTGGAGAGATGCAACAAATTTTTATATGAAGGAAAATGTATAGCTTTAAGTGCACAGTTTAGAAAAGCACATTCAGCTCTAATGAGTTTAGAAAAACACAAAATCTCCCGTGATTACAAGGGAAATAAATGAATCGAATGGAAAACAGACAAATGAAGAGGATTAGCAAAGCCAAATTTGGTTCTTTGAAATTAGTAATAAAATTCATCAACCACTATTAAGGCTTATCCAGGAAAAACAAGTGTCTCCTACAAAATAAGTGTTAAGAATAAAAAAAGGAATTCCAAATATCATATGGAGGAGAGAGTGAATGCTGCTGAAGTGAAGGTCTACATGAAGTTGGCTCTGTCTTGGTAATGAGTGATGTCAAAAAAGCAAAATGTAACTCTGTAATAAGTCTTTAAGAAAGTGAATAATGCTTTGAAACACATTAAAGGGAAACAAAAATAATTGTTACCAGTTTGAGAAGATCACCTGTGATCTTTGACACCAGAAGAATGGACTATTTTTTAAGACAAGTCCAGACTTAGCAGGCAGAAGTCCAGCAGAAAGTGCACAAACTAAGGGAAGAGTATTTGTTTACCCATCCACTCCACCAAAGATTTTTTTGGAATCTACTCTGCATTCAGGTCACATTTCCTGTATCACCACTTTGGCAATGAACAGTTTTCTGCTCTGCCTTAATGGTGGTTGTGCAGGGATCAGTGCCTGCCTCTTCAAGCACTCTGACTTCTCAGGAGGTGTTTGCTCAGTATCAAAGTTCTGGATAGAAGTATCCAGTGAATCCCTACCAAGAGCTCAAGCCATTGTTGCCAGCAAGGGGCTAAAGAGAGAGATCTAACCTCCTTGCCTCCCACTAAGACTCGTAAAAAAAGAGTTTCTCCACAAGTTGGACATATGTGTGGTAGTTGAAAAGTATTCCAATACACAATGGTACCTTTTATTATTGTAACTGTTTTTCAAATTAGAGCATAAACTTTCATATAGCAGAACCTAAGTATATCTCACTCATCTCAGTAAAGACATGTTGATCCATAGTTTTAAGTTTGACAGATTTGTTTTATGGATTTATTGCTTTTTATGTGGTAGGTAGAGTTTCACAAGGTAAAGAATTATGAGAACCTTATTTTGGTATCAGACTTAAGTACAGTTGCTAAAATGGTGATTAAATCATTTTGAGAGGAAACTAGAATAACTTGTCAAGCTGGATAGACCATCTCTAATGAAATAAACACCCTGTAGAGTGGAGACTCAAACTAAGAGGGTTGTGGCCTTGCTTTAAGGTTCTGTTAAATGCAGCCTTGGACGTAGAGTATATCTGAACTCTAACTGTTTATATTCCATGGCCTGGATGCGTGTCACTTCATCTTTTGATTAGACCTTTCACCTGACTGTTGCTAACTATTAGTGAAATCAGGGTCATGTGTATGCATGCATAGTGTAAGGTACAGCAGTCATCACATGTTATCACAGAAAAATGCAATTTTAAAAATTGAACTCTATGTAGCACTTAATTCGCTTATGAATTAGTATCTACTTATTGACTTTTAAATTCATTCTACAAATACGTATTGAGTCCCCATAAGGTGCTAGGTACACTTCTGTGGCTGGTGATAATGGCCAGCCATTAGGACAGAATGAATCTGTCCTAAACCTCTGTCCTGATAGAGCAGATGCCAGAGTTTATAGTAGATCTGAGAGATGTTTGCACATCCAATGAGATGTCAATATGCTTCTGAAACAATCTCTTGATATAAATATGAAAGTGTTGTTGTTGCTCAGTTGTGTATGACTCTTTGCGACCCCATGGACTGCAGCACACCAGGCTTCCCCATCTGTCACCATCCCCAGAGCTTGCTCAAAGTCATGTCCATTGAGTCAGTGATGCCATCCAATCATTTCAGCCTCTGTCATAACCTTAAATCCAATATAAAAAAGAGTGGAGAATTTTTCTTAGCTATCATTCATGAGTATGTTCAGATTTTGTATTAGGTTATCTTATTTATACTAAAACACATTTATAATTGCATTTCATTTGTAATATGCATTATAAGTGCATCTCATTTATAATATCTCTATTATATTCATATTTTGGAAAAACTGTAGGTGTTTACCACCTTGCAGACAAGTCAATCTGTATTCCAGTTCCAGTGAAAGTGATAAACATCTCTCTCCAAAAAGATCTAATTTCTTATGATGGCCTTGGTAGATGTATTATACATAATGTATTCATTAATTTAAATACAGATAAGTAAGAATAAGAAAAAATAAAAAATAATTTAATTATACAACTAGTACTGGATCCTACTATCAAAAAATAGAGTAACTTTTCTGTCTATATGGAAAAAAATTTTAGCACTTTGTATTGCTTTAAAAAAGTCTAATGCAAGCTTATTTTCATATAGACTGCATAGTTTACCTTAGACATTTGAAAATTCTGATATGTATGTCTGCTAAGCCTATAAACCTGTCTTAAAAGTGAAGCTGACCTTGTGAAGAGAAATTTAGAAAACTAAAGTATACCTGAGACTCTCAATATAATATGCATTAAATTTGGGGAAATTTATTCTGAGATATATGGCATTGACTCTAAAATTTAAAAATCTATTTCTAATTAATTTTCCAATATATATTAAAGAAAGAGAAATTATTAGTTCAAATGAATAAGATTTTTAATATTCCCCAGTAGTGGAATACAGTGAGTAAACATTTTATTATTAGAAGAAATTGCTTCCCATAAGAGATATTATTAAACATCAGTGGAAGAAAGCAAAGATAAATTAGCAGCCCCTGTAACAAACCAGCAGTCATTGGAATCTTGGGAGAATTGCTACTTTAAGACTTTGTATGGGTGCTTCCAGATGAGGAACATTCTACAATGGAATACAATGATTTTAAGTTTACTATTTTGCAGGGTCAAGGAACAGGAGAGTCATAAGAGTAATATCCTAAGTAGGAAACAATATACAATATATTAATTTTACAGGCCATTTTCATGATAGAATTAAAAGGTAAATGTAGCATAATTACAGAGAAAAAAGCCATAAATATATACATATTAACCAATTTAAAAAAAAGAGAGCACTAACATTTACAGACATCCTCAGGGTATGTTATTTGTTTGCTTTATTCTTGTGTCATATCAAATTATCTATATCACCAAGTATGTACTGTATAAATTTGAACCATCACTTTCACTACATGATGGTTATTATATATTATATCATGGGCTTCCCAGATGGCACAATGGTAAAGAATCCACCTGACAATACAGGAGGTGCAAGAGACATGGGTTCAGACCCTGTGTCACGAAGATCCCCTGGAAATGGCAACCCACGCCAACATTCTTGCCTGGAAAATGCCATGGACAGAGGAGCTTGGCAGGCTTTAGTGCATGGGGTTAAAAGAATTAGACACAATGATTGAATGAGCACATACTGTATTAGTCTTCTTCGGTATCTCAGTGGCAAAGAATTAGCCTGCCAATGCAGGAAACATGGGTTTGATCCCTCAGTCAGGCAGATCCCCTGAAGAAGGGAATGACTACTCCAGTACTCTTTTTTCTTTTTTTTATTTGTTTATTTTAATTGGAGACTAATTATTTTACAGTATTGTGGTGGTTTTTTCCATACATCAACATGAATCAGCCACCGGTGCACATGTGTCCCCACATCCTAAAATTACCTTCCTCTTCACCCCATCCCTGTATGTTGTCCCAGAGCACCAACTTTGAGTACTCTGCTTCATGCATCAAACTTGCAGTGGTCATCTATTTTACATATGGTAATATACATGTTTCAGTGCTATTTCCTCAAATCATCCCATCCTCACCTTCTCCCATGGAGTCCAAAAGTCTATTGTTTACATCTGTGTCTCTTTTGCTGCCTTGCATATAGGATCATCATTACCATCTTTCTAAATTCCATATATATACGTTAATATACTGTATTGATGTTTCTCCTTCTGAATTACTTCACTGTGTATAATAGGCTCCAGTTTCATCCACCTCATTTGAACTGACTCAAATGTGTTCTTTTGTTATAGCTGAGTAATATTCCATTGTGTACATGTACCACTACTTCCTTATCCATCCATCTGCCGATGGACATCTAGGTTGCTTCCTTGTCCTAGTTATTGTAAACAGTGCTGCAATGAGCATTGGCGTACATGTGTCTCTTTCAATTCTGGTTTCTTCAGTGTGTTTGACCAGCAGTGAGATTGCTAAAACTGGACATGGAACTGCCATATGACTCAGCAATCCCGCTGCTGGCCATACACACCCAGGAAACCAGAAGTGAAAGAAACACATGTTCCCCAGTGTTCCGTGCAGCACCATTCACTCCAGTATTCTTACCTGGAGAATTCCATGGACACAGGAGCCTGCTAGGCTGCAGTCCATGCGGTCGCTAGAGTCGGACACGACTGAGCGACTTCACTTTCACTTTTCACTTTCATGCATTGGAGAAGGAAATGGCAACCCACTCCAGTGTTCTTGCCTGGAGAATCCCCGGGACAGCAAAGCCTGGTGGGCTGCCGTCTATGGGGTCGCACAGAGTCGGACATGACTGAAGCGACATAGCAGCAGCGTATTATACTAAATTAATACACTACCTTCTTTCCTTAACCTGTGCCTGTATGTGCATGCAGCACTCTGTTATGTTTGACTGTAGCCTGCCAGCCTCCTCAGTCCATGGAATTCCCCAGGTGAGAATACTGGAGTGGGTTGCCATGCCCTCCTGCAGGGGATCTTCCTTACCCAGGGATCAAACCCTTGTCCCCTGCATTGGCAGGCAGATTCTTTACCATCTGATCCACCAGGGAAGCCCCTGTGCCTGCATAGTAAAAGTATTTTTGAAAGATTTTTTCAGTTTTGTCTGCTTCCAGCAACTGACTTTGAATCTCTCCCTTTCAAGCAGATAAGTGTTAATCTAAAACTTATTAAAATCTTTTAAAGATTCTAAAACCACTTCTTGTACACTGATAACATTTAGTGTTATTTGATATTGTTTGAAACTGTCAGCCTTGACATATCACTGAATTATTCCTTCTTACTGTGCCTTCAGATATAAAAATATTTTCTTATATCAGTATTACCTTCATTTCTATACCCTCTACTTAATATTTATTAACAGTATTAAACATTATAATGCCTCATTTGTTTCTATTTACTTTTACCTTTTGCAAGTCTTTCTTCTTCTGATATTCTTTCTTCTTGATATTTCATTCACTTCCCTTCAAATGTCTGCCTTCTTATATAGAAAGTTGGTTGCTCCGGTCATTGTTTTTGTAACATATTATCCTCACTCAGCACTCTATGTGTGTGCTAGTCGCTCAGTTGTGTCCAACACTTTGCGAACCTATGGACTGCGTTTCTTTCATGTGTCTATCCAACATATTACCTCTTGTAAAGGTCGTAAATCTGCTTATATAAAGGTCTACAACAGAAGTCAATTTGAGGGGAAAAAAACGACATATTAAGAGGAGGCTTTTAAATACATATGTAAAACAGGAAAAGGTATAACAATAATGTTTATTAATTTTTGAATCTAAAACTAAAAGCTGGTCACTATTTTTTTTTAACCTTTGGAGCTAATAATACCTAATCAATGTGATTTACAGTGATATATATTCTTCATAATGTGATCCTTTTCTTTATGGTAAAATATGCAGTGTGTTAAGCCTTCAGAATCTGAGGCATGTTTCAGTTCCTTCCACTACCCAAATATTTGAAGTCACCTAATCCCCAAGTCTTCTGCTTTTTCAGTGACATGAGCGGCAAGATAGCCTGGACAATATCTTGGCACCCTTCAAAGACAATGAAGCAATGATGTCTGTCAATGCAAATGCAACTTGTATCTGCTTATGGAATCCTTTTGTTACTTGGATTTAAATTTGGGTGTCTCCTTTATGCTAGAAACCAATAAAATAATGAACTGCCACTCTAAAGATTCAGAAAGCTAATCAATCTCCTTCCTGACAAGTATAAAACTTCTCTGTATAATGTATTTCATGCTTCACATTCATGGTTTGCTTTTCAGTCAGTTATAGAGCTTTCTACTAAGAAACTTTTTCTGTCAAATCCCCATGAAATAGAGATTCTGTATAAGTCTTTGAGACACCAAGGACTTCTCTGATGGAAGAGCAACTGTTTAATATATTGTAGGACTGATTAAATAATTAAATCACCATCTGAAAAACAGTTTTTACTGGTACTGCTGAAGAAGGTTCTTTATATAAAGAAACATTACCCAGCATCCTACATTATAATTGCTCATATTCCAATGAAGAGAATGCTCAAATATTTAAGCAAAGTTGAAAAACCATATAAGACTCTATGTAAAAGACAACATGTGGTTATCTCAAGGCCAATTAGTATATAGTCCTGTGAAGATGGATGACCATTTCAGGAAGAGGATATAGCATAAGGATTATACAAAAGACTCAAAAGAGCATAACACCAGAAGACATATAAATAGCTTTGCATGTCGAGGGCATGGGGATAAGAGATATAAGAGGAGATGGAGGAAACGAATCACTAATGACATTTTGTGTCTTGTAAAGGTATTGGATTTTATCCTGGGGATTTGAGATGGGAAAGTGACCCCATCAGGGGCATGTTTGAAAAAGATTATTATGTCAGCAGCATGAAGGATGGATCCGACAGGGATCTGAAGCATGAAGAACCTTTAATAGACACGAAAGATGCAAAGAGCAGGAAAGACAGTGCACATTAGTGAGCCTTCAAAAATGTTTATTGAGTTGAAATGAATTGAAGAAGTTTGTTGAAACTTTTCTTTCTCGCGTCTTATTTTTAGAAAATGTCAATAGCAGCTATTCATTGGGTTGCTTCAAAGTTCTTCCACCGAACCCCAGTAAGGGTGAGATAGTTGAAGTCTGGGTGAGTGACCCATCTCATCACAGATGCTTCAAAAATGTCATCAAACACTCCTCTACAGATGTTCCCATTGTTCAAAATCGTCTTTATAGGTACTGAGTCTTATGCTGCAGTCTGATGCACCAAATAGCATCCTGCTTTTTGCAATGGAATTCATTAGGTACCTTAATTATTACCTTTATACTTGGGCAAACAGCGTGTCAGTGATTGTGTCCTCTTTGATTATTATAATCACACTCCTCGGCTATTAACTAGTCTTACAGCTGTGATTTATTCTTTTTTTTTTTTCTTTATGGGGTCATTTTCAGAAAATTTTGCCAATAAAATAAATCATTTAGCCATTCCTTGTCAATAATCTTGAAAGCTAAGCTGTACCAAAGAGCATGCTGCATACGGATGATTGAAAGCTGACTGCAGCATTTTCATTTTTGGAACATTGCCACATTTTTATAAATATGTCATCATAATGCTGTCATATAGACAAAAAGAAATACACCTTTTTAATTTTACAAATGAATGGGCTAAGATCCGAAAGACTGATTTGTAAGAAGTTTGTGTGAAAGTGCTTAGTTCAAAAGGAAACAGAATAGCCCACCCTCACATAATAATATTTCAATCACTAGAATATTTATGCTGGTTATGACATTTTATTACTTTAGATTTAGCAATGGAAAATTACTTTCAGTGATAACAATAACACACACACACATTTTTTCCTTTGTACACATTCACATTTCCAAGCTCATAGCCTAGAAACAATGGCCAACCCAGTAGCAATGTTCACTTTGGCAAACAGACTGTGCTTTCCCATTGAAATGAATCAAAGGTCTTCAAAGAAATGGCTAAATCAGGATATAGTACAAAAAATGTAAAAATTTGGTTAAACATCCCCAAATCAAAGAATCTGTCGAAAGCTAGGAGCATATCAAAATGATTCATGGTCCAATTTAAAGAGGCTTCTATTAATGGGATGACACAGTTTGAACAGTGAAGCAAGTGGAACCAAATAAATAAAATGATTCAAATTAATAATAAAATATGTTAATTAATTGATAATGTTACTTAATGAAAAATTCAGTCACATTTGGTGGATTCTAGGAAACCAGAGTGTTCTGAAAGCTGAGAAATAAAGGGTAGCATTCAAGCAATCATCTGAACATTTTTTAACAAATTAAAGGTAGCTAATTGAAGTTATTTTTTACATTGAGCATTCCAGTTAATAAAGGGTAAAGAGTATGTGGGAATTGGAATATCATCATATTGCAACAGCTATTGAAGTTATTGACATAGAAAATTGTTATCAATGATTGCCCAGTTATTAGGAAAGAGGATTAAGCTAACTACACTTGAACCCACTGATTAATATTAACAGAAAAAGAGGAAAAAAGAAGACTGCATGCAAAATTTCTGTGACAAGAAGTATTGAATACTACCTGTGACACTTGTAGTCCAAAATACAAAATCTGAGTTGGATCAAACCAAAAATATCAATTTATTTGAAACACAGGAAATGCGAGGAAAGATTAAATGGTACCAAGGGATACAAAATTCAGAATATGAGATATGTACAGGAAAATTACCTAGTTTTTTCAGAAATAACAATTTTTATTACAAGAAAAATAAAAAAGATAGTGTAATATACAGAAGACCTGTATATTAAAATAATATTCAGAAACATGTCAATATAATGCATTATGTGGACTTGTTTGGGTACTCATGTAAACCAACCAACTTAAAAAAGCAAAGAAAGAAAGAAAGTATAGGTTAATGTGAATACTGACTAGAGGATTATAATGTTAAGACATTATTATTAATGTGATGATGTGATGAATGACATTATATTTTTTAATAATTTAGAAATATGCATTGAATTATTTGTAGATGAATTATATAATTTTTGGACACTTGCTTCCATATACTCCAAGGAGGTAAAGATGGAACCATAGTGTTAATGAATTAACTTTTGAAGCTGGCTTCTTGGTAGATTAGAGCTACTATACTATTTTTTTCACTTCTTCATATGCTTTAAAGTTTCCAAAGTACAATTTTTAAATACCTTTACATTTGCTTTAAATTCAACTTAATCCTTTGTGAAGCAACATTTCACTAAGAGTTGTGATGTGGTGCTTAGTCACTCAGTCGTATCTGACTCTTGTGTCCCCATGGATTGTAGCCCACCAGGCTCCTCTGTCCAGGGGACTTCCCCAGCAAGAATACTGAGGTGGCTTGCCATTTCATACTCCAGGGATCTTCCGGACTCAGGGATTGAACCTGCGTCTCCTGCATTGCAAGTGAATTCTTTACCACTAGGCCACCAGGGAAGCCCTCATTAAAAGTTAATGTAAAACAATTGTTTCTTTCTTTACTGATAAGAGAGATGAGGACTACCAAGAGAAAGTATATTGTCTTGCAGAAGTGAAGTGAAGTGAAGTGAAGTGAAATGAAGGTTGCTCAGTCATGTCCGACTCTTTGCAACCCCATAGACTAAACAGTTAATGGAATTCTCCATGCCAAAATACTGGAGTGGGTAGCCTTTCCCTTCTCCAGGGTATCTTCCCAACCCAGGGATCAAACCCAGGTCTCTCGCATTGCAGGTGGATTCTTTACCAGCTGAGCCAACAGGGAAGCCCCTCATCTTGCAGAAAGGAATGTTAAATGACATGGGTTTGGAGTAGCTGACAAAAACATGTGTCTCTAATGTTGTCTGAAGGCTAACAACACTGGTGTAGAGCCTAATGAATGAAATGAAATAGATTGGGATTAAATGATAGCTTATTTTTAACACCAATTAATAGGAACTTTGCTCTGGGTTATGATGGAGGAATGCTGAAGCCCACCAAAATTTAGGTGGCAGAATTAATGAGGGAAGAGATTGAATAGCTAGAAATATGGTAGTTACCCATCAGAGTCACTTATTAACCTCAGTCAAAATTAAAGCAGTTTATCTCAGTGGAAGAGAAAGATAAGATTAGGTAATTGTCCCACAGCTGGATGTTTCAAGAGTGAATTGCAGAATAAAATATACATTTAAACTCCCAACATTATTAAGAAGTATAGCCTTATTTGGCTTCTCTGAAGATACTTTTTTCCTCTATGAGAACAAAATTTATACATCATAGTAGAGTTGTGTGTGTGTGTGCTAGTTGCTCAGTCATGTATGACTCTTTCCAACCCCATGGACTGTAGCCCATGAGGTTCCTCTGTCCATGAAATTCTCTAGGCAAGAATACTGGAGTGGGTTTCCATGCCCTTCTCCAGGGGCTCTTCTCAAACCAGGGATCGAACCCAGTTCTCTCGCATTGCAGGCAAATGCTTTACCGTTTGAACTACCAAAGTGATGATTTTATGTATACTGTATTTTAGGTACTCACTAATTTTTCTCAATAGAGAAAAATTACTTGGGAACAAAATAATAGAGAATTAATTATCTGTTTGTGATGGGGAAAGCAAGAGCAAGGGAAATAAGGGAATATACACAGAAGCCCATTTTTGAGAAATGAGATAACTTGAAGAGAAGGGGTACTGAGTTATAGGATAAAATTGGGGCACAGTTATCACTTTTGGTTTATGGCAATAAAGAAACAATGTTGGAATCCAGGAACCCATAGTGGATAACAAATCTTGGGTCTGGGCATTTGGACAAGATGCAAAGTCATAAGAGTTTCTTGGATAAAATTATGGTTCCCTGCAGTCAGAATGTACTCAGAAACATGAACACAATTAAGCCTGAAGCTAGAAAGATTCTTTTGACCAAGATGGCTGGAGCTGATGAGAGAAAACTGAAGAATTGGAGACAAGCCACACACAGATGTTGCAGTCTTCTAACGTTGCCTCCAGCCAGTCTTGTTGCTTACTAAATTCATCAACATTTATCCTGTAAAGAGTGCTGGTTTCTCCTACTGTCTTGAAAGAACCATATTTAATGTTGGCTGCCAAACTGAAGACTTACTTTCATCAGTACTCCAACTGAACTTTATCATAATTAATTTCAACAGCATTATCTGGAATCACAGAATGGTATTAGAAACAGAAATATCCACAGACATTATGCAATAAAATATTTGTATTATATGAAAAAATAAAGAATCTTTATTTTACTTGTAGTTGGTTAACAGCTTACGTAGAATCTTTCTCTCAAATCTAATGTTTTAATGTGTATCTTATATTAAATCATAAAATAAGTAATACATGCAAGGAGTGCCTGTGAGAAATACGTGTGGTTTTGACAATACTTTTTATTCAGAAAATAAAAGGTTTTTCGTATAAGACACACAGATGGTCAACAGGCACATGGAAATATGCTTTTCATCACTAATCATCAAGGAAATGCAGATTGCAACCACGATGAGATATCACCTCATACCTGTCAGAATAGCTCCTCAAAAAGACAAGAAATAACAAGGTTGGTAACTGTGGAGAAGACAGATCCTAGCACACTCTTAGTAGGAATGTACATTGGTGTAGCCACTATGAAAAATAGTATGGAGGTCCCTCAGAAAAC
Source organism: Bos javanicus (assembly GCF_032452875.1). Lineage (NCBI taxonomy): Eukaryota > Metazoa > Chordata > Mammalia > Artiodactyla > Bovidae > Bos > Bos javanicus. Next base: position 62,710,999 of record NC_083879.1, on the reverse strand, counting down.
CTAAACTTAGAGCTACCATATCATTCAGCAGTCATACTTCTAGGTACATATTCAAAGAAAACAAAAGTATGAATTTGAAAAGATGAAAACACCCCAGTGTTGATAGCCCTATTATTTAAAATAGCAAATATATGGAAACAACCTCCAGGCCCAGCAACAGATGGATGGGTAAAGAAGATGTGATATGTATACAATGGATATTACTCAGTCATTAAAAAGAATGAAATTTTGCCATTTGCAATAATGGCAAATAATTGCAAATAATGTTTGAACCTGGAAGGTATTATCAGACAGAGAAAGACAAATTCTGTATGTTTTACTTCCATGTAGAGTCTAAAAAATAAATGAACAACCATAACAAAAAATGGAAGGACACTCACAGAGAGAACAAACTAGTGATAACCACTGGGGAAAGGGGGAAGGAAAGGGACAAGATAGGTGAAGGGAATTAAGAGGCACAAACTACCATATGTTAAATAAAGAAGCTACGAGGATATAATGTACAAAACAGAATATAGCCAATATTTATAATAACTTTATATGGAGTCTAATCTATAAAAATTCCAAATTACTGCATTGTACACCTGAAACAAATATGATATTGTTACTCAACCACAATAAAAATGAAACAAAAGCTAAAGTACTGGTAAAATTGGCTAAATTAATATTATCTGTTCATCTCTAAAATTAGCAGGAATTTGACATCTACATTGCCTTAACAAGGGAGATGAATTTCAAAAAATAAATTGAATCAGAGCCCCCAGCAACTCCATTTTCCCTTCCCTACTTCTATATGACTTTCACTTCTATAATAATTCTACAAGCAATAAATGCTGGAGAGGGTGTGGAGAAAAGGGAACTCTCTTACACTGTTGGTGGGAATGCAAACTAGTACAGCCACTATGGAAAACAGTGTGGAGATTCCTTAAAAATCTGGAAATAGAACTGCCTTATGATCCAGCAATCCCACTTCTGGGCATACACACTGAGGAAACCAGAAGGGAAAGAGACACGTGTACCCCAATGTTCATCGCAGCACTGTTTATAATAGCCAGGACATGGAAGCAACCTAGATGCCCATCAGCAGATGAATGGATAAGAAAGCTGTGGTACATATACACAATGGAGTATTACTCAGCCATTAAAAAGAATACATTTGAATCAGTTCTAATGAGATGGATGAAACTGGAACCTATTATACAGAGTGAAGTAAGCCAGAAAGAAAAACACCAATACAGTATACTAATGCATATATATGGAATTTAGAAAGATGGTAACAATAACCCTGTGTACGAGACAGCAAAAGAGACACTGATGTATAGATCAGTCTTATGGACTCTGTGGGAGAGGGAGAGGGTGGGGAGATTTGGGAGAATGGCATTGAAACATGTATAATATCATGTATGAAACAAGTCGCCAGTCCAGGTTCGATGCACGATACTGGATGCTTGGGGCTGGGGCACTGGGACGACCCAGAGGGAGGGTATGGGGAGGGAGGAGGGAGGAGGGTTCAGGATGGGGAACACAGGTATACCTGTGGTGGATTCATTTCGATATTTGGCAAAACTAATACAATATTGTAAAGTTTAAAAATAAAATAAAAAAAAAAAATAAAAGAAACACTGGTAGATATTTCCTTATTTAGGATTCACTGAATATAGAATTCCACATAATGATTAGATATTATTTTATCAAAATTATTAGTAATATAATGCAAGATAGAAAATGTGGAAACTTAAACTTATGAATGAGATAGAAAAAAAAATTGTTAGGAGTTTAGAACTTTCACTATTTTTCTCCTTAGAAGAAAGGTCTCTTTGAACATAGGTAACCAGCATTGCAGAGATTGTAATTCTGTGTGTTTTGCAGCAAAGGAGGTTGGGATATGAAGTTCTTTGCCTATACTTTGAAGAAGAAGAACTTGTACTGTAGTCGGTTTCTTCATAAAGGAAGTGTAATTAAAAATACTGACCCATCACGAGGCATGGCAGCTAATAAAGCCTACCCAAGGAAATTGACTAAGCAATCTCAAAAATGTTAATACTTTCACTTGGAAGTTAGCAATCTGAGGATGCAGGTGACATGCAGGTACATTTGGTATTCAGGATTGTGGCTTTCTTGTATGCCAGTGGCAATTTCTGGAATTCATTGCTCACTGAAGTGGTGCCAGTCTGTGACCTGGGCAATATCTGTGAGGTCAGATTGGTATAAAATCTTTCCATGTCTTAGGCAGAATTCCCTGGGAAACAAATTATGATACAAGATAATCCAGCCAAAGATTACTACTGAGTGCTTTCAAGTACCATAGTTTTCAAAGAATGAAGGCTACAGGAAAGTGGAGAGAAAGAGAACTGCCATGAAGGTGAATCAGAGCACTCAGCCTATTCCATAGGACACTGCACAGCTGAAATAGCAATTTAGAGTTTTTTCCAAATGAGGATAATGAATGGATGGGGCAGGTTTTGTATCCTTCAAAATCAGTCATTGGAGTTAGGTTAGTCTTAAGGTGGGGTACAATCTTAGGTGAGGCTACCCTTGGCGTAGGGTGATGCCTTGAGATAGACTCATCTTTGAGCCTTCAGCATCCGACAGTGCTGGCCTCTTGGCCAGAGGAGGGGTTATGTGAGTGATGCACCATGGTACCATCTATACTTGCATGGCTTTGGATGTTCTTCCTGGTTGTGTAAACTCCAAACCCAGCTTTCTGGTCCTTCTGGAGATTGTGAGCATTAAGAGGCCTAATTACATGCCTTTTACTTTAGTAAATAAAATAGGTATGCTTTATGCAAGTAATAATTCTGACTGATAAAACATGTATTTCTTTAATTATTCTAAACTCTTACATGAGACATTTCCCCAATGTTGACTTGATTGAAAATTAAAATATCTCATCATACATGCAGAAGTCTTAGCAAGATTTTCCAAATGTTGCTGATAAGAATAACAAAAATCAGCCTGTACATGTAAGTTTCTCTCTGTCTCTCTTTATATTAGAGTTTATAAGTGAAGACTAGGTGCCACAGAGATGATGAGAGCTTGGTAAAAGCATAGAACCCCTGGCAGCTCTACTCATTCTACAACAGGCTCCATCTTTGACCAGCACTAAGAGGAGGTAAGAAACCTAGAGTGGGTCTGCGCTAATCATGTTTCACAAAAAGGAAAGTGGATGAGCTATCCTATGGGAGAAGCTGGGATGAAATTATGATACTTGTTTTTTGTTTTGCAGTTTGTCCATAGGATACAAATATAAATTGGGTAGAACTAAGCCAGGATATCTGCTTCTATAGATGAAACTTGCAAAAGAAAATATATATATAACACAGAAAGAGATTAAAAAAATAAAATGAACCAAGTGAACTTTCTTAGCTAAAAGTTACTCCATTTTGCTCATTATCTTCTTCAAACCAGTGGCTTGTACTTCTGAAGTATGACTGTTAAGATGGCATAAAGCATCTCTTGGCCAGATCAACACCAGTGTGTGGGAGCCAAGGGAAAAGAAAATAAAGATAAAATGGTGCCAGAAAAAAAGTGACACGTAGAAGAGTATTCTGGAGAACCCTGAGAGGAATCTGAATAGTCATTGTAGAGGAAGCATTGGCAGGAAGCTATGGGGTTCAAGAAAGCCTCTGAAGTGTAGACAGAACTCCCAGTTTTAAATTGATGTGGGCTGCTGATAGAACTATTAAGCCTATGAAGGAAATCTATGCAGCCCCTGCTGTTAATCCTTCTGCAGAAAGTTTCATATGCCAGTTTTCTTAATTAGGGTGGGCAGAGAGGGGCGTCCTGTTGAGATTAAGTCCACTGCACAGTAAAGAAGGAAACTGTTTCTACTTACTGGGCTTCTACCAAGAAATGTGTTAATTACCAAGATAGGAGAACATTTTGTGTATGTGATAAGTGAAGTTCTTAACAAATGAAAAGATTGGAGGTGATCTTTCCAATTTTTATTCAACAAGGAAGTTTGCAACCTACTGAGAATACTGATTGAACTAACTGTTCTAAGTATATTTATTTGATCTCTAACCCTGATTTACTTAGAATTCCACTCTGCTAATGTGTGCAATGGACTTTTTTTATTTCAGCCTAGAAGGGGCATTTACATTACTTTCAACTAAAGAAATGTTTTATAATTTTGTTATTTAAGAAGTGTGAATGTTAATTTATGCTTATGCTATATAGCACAGCACATACATTGAAGAACATTTTGAAATATAGAAGGATTTACATTACCATCTCTAGAAATGTTCAATACCATGGAATCAGATACAAATCTTAATTGCAATCTTTTCTTTTCATTATTTCCTGTTTTCTTCAGACACATTGGTTCCTTGTAGTTTTATAATCTCTTCCAGTTTGAAAAATAAGCCAATATGAAGGTGTTTATAAAGTTCCTAGATTTCTCTAACATTCAGTTGGGATTTTAATTACTTTTAATCTTTTGCATTATTTTGTTCTGTTACTAAATTTCTCCATTGGCTTTTATAATTACATTTGTCTATCTTTATGATAGACAAAGAAAAACATGCAAAGTTTTTCTTTTTTGTTGGTATCTTAAACTTTCCCTTTGACTACCCTCAATAATCTAGTTAATATATTTGATTTTTCTTTAAAATGCCATTTATAAGTTAGCTAACAGAAAGACTATATTTATAATCTGACTTTCATTATTAATATGTTCACTTCATGTTTTCATTAACCCTTGAAAATAAAGAAATATTTGCCTTAAGTCAAATTTATTTTATACTTAGAAGACATATTTTAATAAATATAAAACTAATCATAATGCTTTATATTCATTATTAAAGATATACATATAAATATATACTGTGTAAATATATAATAAGTATAATATATACACGATCAGTTCAGTTCAGTTCAGTCACTCAGTCGTGTCCGACTCCACGACCCCATGAATCGCTGCACGCCAGGCCTCCCTGTCCATCACCAACTCCCAGAATTCACTCAGACTCACGTCCATCGAGTCAGTGATGTCCTCCAGCCATCTCATCCTCTGTCGTCCCCTTCTCCTCCTGCCCCCAATCCCTCCCAGCATCAGAGTCTTTTCCAATGAGTCAACTCTTTACATGAGGTGGCCAAAGTACTGGAGTTTCAGCTTTAGCATCATTCCTTCCAAAGAAATCCCAGGGCTGATCTCCTTCAGAATAGACTGGTTGGACAGTTAATTTATATTTATTGATCAACTGATAGAGATATACATAGACAGATACAGATGTATATACATATATGTTACATGTTTTTCTTTCCTGTAAGACTTTGTATTGTCGTCTACAGTCTCATAGTTATGCTCATTATACAGAGCACTAGGATGCCAGTATGGTTTGTAAAGCACATAATCAGTTTACCTCTCTGTTCTGGAAATGTAAGTTTGACTTTGATACTCTTTTTGTCATACTTGGTGAGCAGAATGGGCTGTAATTTATCTAGAATTAAGCAAACCTATATATTTACCTGTTTCTCATATCAAAATCATCATATTTCATTTTGTATTTTTCTATTAAAAGTACCCTCTTTTCATAATTTTTTCTCCCATCTTGTCTACTGTGCTAAAAATATCCTTAGTATACCTGTTTACTTCTTTCTTACTCACATACATGCCTTCTCATAAGCTCTTCTCTATAAAAGCAAAACTCCTTTCCACGAATATGGTATCTACATGCTTGTTTAAAGAGCTATCATTCCATTTTCAAAAGGTAGATGTTTCTACATAATTTTATTCATTTATAAGCTGGCTGTTTTAGTCATTATGTAATATAACATATTAAATGTGATATCATGAATAATGAACCTCCAGAGCATTTTGTGTTGAGGAAGAGTAAATGATGTGGGTATGATACAATGCTTAAAAACTCTGTGAATCAAAATTCATGAGAAAGATATGCAAAGCTATATTAAAGAAGATAAAATAGTTACATATATAATTGATGTATGTATGAGATCTAAATGCAATAAAAGAAAATGTGAAAAACACTGAATTGAACACTTCACTTTGGAAAGAGCTGAAAGATGAATTACAGATTGACAAGGAGAAATTATGGAAGAAAGAGGTATTTTATCCAATTATCATGCATTTTAAAACTAAATATATATGTGTTTGCTCATCACTTATATGTATAAACACTAAGCTAAATGTCCTATTTGGATGTAGGAAAGCAATACAATTATCAGTTGTTAAATTCATGCTAAGTATCAGATGTGATCTGTATTTTTTTTTTTTTTGATAATTCTTATTGTCTCTGAACATGTTTGTTTTTTTTTTTAATTTTATTTAACTTAACAATATTGTATTGGTTTTGCCATATATCAAAATGAATCTGCCACAGGTATACATGTGTTCCCCATCCTGAACCCTCCTCCCACCTCCCTCCCCATACCCTCCCTCTGGGTCGTCCCAGTGCCCCAGCCCCAAGCATCCCATATCATGCATCAAACCTGGACTGGCGACTCATTTCATATATGATATTATACATGTTTCAATGCCATTCTCCCAAATCATCCCACCCTCTCCCTCTCCCACAGAGTCCAAAAGACTGTTCTATACATCAGTGTCTCTTTTGCTGTCTCGTATACAGGGTTATTGTTACCATCTTTCTAAATTCCATATATATGCGTTAGTATACTGTATTGGTGTTTTTTCTTTCTGGCTTACTTCACTCTGTATAATAGGCTCCAGTTTCATCCACCTCATTAGAACTGATTCAAATGTATTCTTTTTAATGGCTGAGTAATACTCCATTGTGTATATGTACCACTGCTTTCTTTATCCATTCATCTGCTGATGGACATCTAGGTTGCTTCCATGTCCTGGCTATTATAAACAGTGCTGCGATGAACATTGGGGTACACGTATCTCTTTCCCTTCTGGTTTCCTCAGTGTGTATGCCCAGAAGTGGGATTGCTGGATCATAAGGCAGTTCTATTTCCAGTTTTTTAAGGAATCTCCACACTGTTCTCCATAGTGGCTGTACTAGTTTGCATTCCCACCAACAGTGTAAGAGGGTTCCCTTTTCTCCACACCCTTTTCAGCATTTATTGCTTGTAGACTTTTGGATTGCAGCCATTCTGACTGGCGTGAAATGGTACCTCATAGTGGTCTTGATTTGCATTTCTCTGATAATGAGTGATGTTGAGCATCTTTTCATGTGTTTGTTAGCCATCTGTATGTCTTCTTTGGAGAAATGTCTATTTAGTTCTTTGGCCCATTTTTTAAACATAAGACCAGAAACTATAAAACTCCTAGAGGAGAACATAGGCAAAACACTCTCCGACATACATCACAGCAGGATTCTCTATGACCCACCTCCCAGAATATTGGAAATAAAAGCAAAAATAAACAAATGGGACCTAATTAAACTTAAAAGCTTCTGCACAATAAAGGAAACTATAAGCAAGGTGAAAAGACAGCCTTCAGAATGGGAGAAAATAATAGCAAATGAAGAAACAGACAAACACCTAATCTCAAAAAATATACAAGCAACTCCTACAGCTCAATTCCAGAAAAATAAATGACCCAATCAGATGTGATCTTTAGAGCTAGAATTTCCAAAGATGAAAACATACGACCCCTAAGATTAATGGACTTATATTCCAATGAGAGAAAAGCAATATATAAATAAATATTTATATATATAGTGATGCAAAGATACCTGTAAAATGTTGTAAGAACATAAGTGAAAAAAAAATTCTTCCTAGAAAAGGTGAACTGAATGAGTGTACACATAAAAGCTGTTATCATTTGAGCTGTATCTAGAAAAATGGAATGATTTCCCAAGGAGAGCTAACCAAGTGGAATTAAAGTTGTTTCAGACAGAGAAATCAATGTGAATATTGATGTAGAGCTTTACAAACACATGAGGATTTTGGGAAAGATAGTCTAGTCCAGTGTTTCCTCAGTCTTGTTTTTATTAACACTTCTCTCCCCAGAAGGAGATTTTTAAGAATTTTTTTCTTAATAACCTCCCCACCCCATGAAATTAAACAGTAAGAATGAAAATTTGGATGCATATATTTAAGCTTCAGCGACTCACAACAAATGTGATAGCTAAGAATGGTTTGCCTACTCAGCGATTTTAAACCCTTAGGGGGAAATATCACCCCTTTGGGAATGCATGATCTAATGGTCGCAAAGAGTCGGATACGACTGAGCGACTGAACTGAACTGAACTGAACTGAATCTATTAAGATTTTAAGCAAATGGAGTTTTTGAAAATGACTCAAGCGATGCTGAGGAGACTGGAGAAGTAAGAAATGCCCAGATATCATGGAAACTGATGAGTGATTCTAAGGGTTCTGGAACTCCATGGTAAAAGTGGTATAAAGTTGTGGCATACTCAGGAGACAAACTAATTTATTTGAAAACAGTAGGTAACGGAAGGGCTTCCCAGGTGGCGCTAGTGGAAAGGAAACTGCCTGTCAGTGCAGGAGACATAAGAGATGCAGATCCCATCCCTGGGTCGGGAAGATGCGGTGAGAAGGAAATGGCAACCCACTCCAATATTCTTGCCTGGAGAATCCCATGGACAGAGGAGCCTGGTGGGCTACAGTCCATGGGGTCGCAAAGAGTCAGACACAACAGCGATTTAACACAACCCAGGTAACAGAGGAGCACAACAGGGAGAAAATGTAGAGAAGTATTTTTATCATATTGTAGTAGAGCCGAAATATCAGAGAAAGGCTAAGTTAATTTTTAAACACAGAAGCATGCTTTAGAAATAACAATCTACTAAAGGTAATAACCAGATTGCATGTGTTTTGTTTTCACTAGTCAGTTTTAGATTTTAGAATTTCTGAAAGTATAGTAGATGTACTTAGATACACCCAGGGCAAGATCATACCTGGAGCTAGTTCATACCCAGTGCTGGAGGCGTGGGCATACAACTAAGCAATGCTGGTGGCTTGTCCAATCTCATATTGTTTATGGTGCGATGATGGTGAATATATATTGTTGCAGTCAGGAGACAGAGGCTGTCTCTAATCAGGTTTTTTTTTTCATTAGCATAAAAAAGCTGCGGATGAATTTTGGTAAGGGATGTAGAGACCAGCGGAGAGAAACCAGTGGATGTCTTTTGTCTTTATTATCAGGTCTCATTACATTCCAATAGTGGGGAGCAATTAGTCACAGTGTCAACAGCGATGAAAATCATCCAGATAGAAGACTTGTGTGTGTGTGTGTGTGTGTGAGAGAGAGAGAGAGAATGCCTTTTGGAACAAATTGCATTATTATATATATATATATGTGTGTGTGTGTGTATATATATATATATATATATATATATATATATATATTATAGACATACATTATGGCTGATTATAAACCCCTAATGCCAAAGGTAACTAGCATCTATGTTTTATTTCATTTGTGTGTTTCCTATTTTGCAATGGAAGCTTTATTTCTTACATAATTTTACAAAAATATTTAGTGTTGATAGCAAATTCCTAGTGAGAACTGTCAGTTTGATTTAAATTGGAACTAATAGTAATTTTGTATTTGTTACATAAGATAGCAATCGTTATTATAGCAGGTTTCTGTCAAGTATTTATTTTCTAAATTCTGATCATTACTGTTTTACCTCAGTTCAGTTCAGTCGCTCAGTCGTGTCTGACTCTTTGCGACCCCATGAATCGCAGCAGGCCAGGCCTCCCTGTCCATCACCAACTCCCGGAGTTTACTCAGACTCATGTCCATCAAGTCAGTGATGCCATCCGGCCATCTCATCCTCTGTCGTCCCCTTCTCCTCCTTCCCCCAATCCCTCCCAGCATCAGAGTCTTTTCCAATGAATTAACTCTTTGCATGAGGTTGCCAAAGTATTGGAGTTTCAGCTTTAGTATCATTCCTTCCAAAGAATCCCAGGGCTGATCTCCTTCAGAATGGGCTGGTTGGATCTCCTTGCAGTCCAAGGGACTCTCAAGAGTCTTCTCCAACACCACAGTTCAAAAGCATCAGTGCCACCAATTTAACGTTTTGAAAAGAAATCTCAAAATTACAGATCTTAATTTCAAGGTAGTTACTACTGACTTGAAGATACCAGAATAAAAGCACATATCATCTACTTCACTGAATTAATTACAGCAGATATAAGAACATTTAGTTGTATTCTTGTTCCCCTTGGTCCTACTCTTTAGTCTCATTTACCTCTGATGCTTTCTGTGTTATTCTTGTCTGCCTTCCTGTTGCCTTTATTTATCCTTCCTTTGTAGTATCCTCTTATCCGTGTCCACCAGTTGGCTTCTTTGCTTTTCTTTCTCATCACTATGCTGTGTCTTCCTTATTATGCATTTTTGTCTTGTGTTTTCTTCCACTTCTACATCATTTTCATTGAACACTTTCCTCTCTTCTGCCTCCTATCTTCTTTCTTTTCTCTAGTAAAATTGGAAGACCATAGGTCAAGAGCAATGATTTTTAGAATTTTCACTTCCTGCACTTACACATACATACTGATAAATATTGAGTAGCATTTGTTTTTTCTTGTGACAGTGCTTTTTTCTTAATTTGGAGTAGGATTATTTAAAATTTATCTCAAGTCAGCACTTATGAAAGGTATGAAAAATAATACAAACAATTATACCTCTTCCTTTCCTGAAATTTTATATTTTTTTGTAATTTTATAAAATTGTAAAACATATGTTTCTAATTCACTATATATCTTATCCTTATAGTTTGATTATGTTTAAGCTGCAAAGTTTAGTCATGAGAACTTTGTGTCTCCCCAGTTCAAGTGTCCAGCTTTTCTCTGAAATTTAAGTCACTGAAAGAAGTGAGAAACTTGGGTTTCAATCAATTTTTCTATCTAGAACATCCGCCTCAATACTAGCATTTCTGATACTAAATATATACATTCTTAATTTGTACTTGCTAAGTACTATTATCCATGGGATTCTCCAGGCAAAAATACTGGAGTGGGTTGCCATTTTCCTACTCCAGGGGTTCTTCCCAATCCAGGGATCAAACTAGCATCTCCTGGGTCTTCTGCATTTGCAGGAGACTGGGTTTGATCCCTGGGTTGGGAAGATCTCCTAGAAAAGAGAATTGAAACCCTCTCCAGTATTCTTGCCTGGAAAATTCCATGGAAAGAGGAGCCTGGCAAAAGAGTCAGATACCACTGAGTGACCAAGACTTTCACTTTTCTGTCACCTGGAATGCCCTTTAATGAAAATATATACACACTGTGAATTTGTTCTTGCTGAGTACTATTACCATCAGTCCTGGAGTTTTGCTCTGTATTTTATACAGATTACTAAAGATTACTACAGTTTGGGATTTATGTGCCAAATAGGATGTCTCCCAAAGAAAAGTATACAGAAAGAAAGAGCAAATTTTTAGGCCAAAGGTAAAGCTAGCTTAGAAAATGTGTTTCTTAGCCTTATAGTCCAAAATACTGACCTATCTCCTGTTGTAAAATATAGACCTTTGAACTCATATATTCAGTTTTACCTGAAAGAAGTAGATAATGGATTGCTGGATCTACATAACTGTCTTCAACCCTTGTCCACTTAGTCAATTAAAAAATAACACATAAAACAAGGAAATAGGCATATGAGTAGGCAAATGGCTACACTTCCTCTGGATAACAAAACTATACTTTTCCCATCTCTAGGTGTCTACTTCCTATCAGGTCCCCTCCCCACATCTTGCATTATGTTCAGAATAAAGTAGAACAGTAGGCCTCATTATGGAGTTTGTCAGAGGGAAAGGAATCTTCCTCTACATTTCTAGATTCTTCTAGCTGGCTTAAGAGTTAAATTGACATAATGACAGATTAACCAGAGAAAATTAAACTAAAAATTTAACAACATTTATACGTGGGAGAGACCCAGGAAAGCTGAGTAACTCACCAAAATAATTGATACCCTTGTGTTAAATAATGCCTCTTGATAAAGACAAGAGAGGATCCTGGGGTAGTGGTTTAGGACTTGAGAGGGGAAGAAGGCAATTCACAGGGAGCTGCAGAAGCAATTGTTTGGCAAACAAACATTTACTGGGCCGTACAGAGACAGCAGGACACAGAGTAGACTCTGCTCTTTAGGCTTTGCAGAGGTTCCCCCCAACCCCCGGCAACAAATACAACTCCTATAACTTGCAGATATCTCTGTTAATAGCTCTTTTCAAGGATAGGCCCTTTATCTAAATTCTTAGGCAACTAAGGGGAAGTTAAAAAGAAAGACCAGGAAATCAAAGCAGTCAATCCTAAATGAAATCAACCCTGAATATTCTTAGGAAGGACTGATGTTGAAGCTAAAGTGCCAATATTTTGGCCACCTGATACTAAGAGCCAACTCATTGGAAAAGACACTGACACTGGGAAAGATTAAAGGAAGGAGGGAAAGATTGAAGGAAGGAGGAAAAGGGGACAACAGAGGATGGTTGGATGGCATCACCAACTCAATGGACATAAGTTTGAGCAAACTCCAAGAGATAGTGAAGGACAGTGAAGCCTGGCATGCTGTAGTCCATACAAGGAGTTGGACATGACTTAGTGACTAAACAACAACAAACAAAAGAAAGGCCTCTATAAGTCTTGTATTTCTTAAAAAGAACCAGCCTAAATTAATCCTCCTACCAAAGAAGACATTTTGGGGTAGCAAATTATGTTCTGCTCCCTCACAACTTTATTATGATCCTGATAAAAGAAGTCACTCATAAAGAATATTGTCTATTTAAGACATTGATTTCTCAAGAGAAGCCCATTTGCTTGATTTTTATTTGACTGAATTATATATGATATAAATATGTATATATGCCAAATATTTGTATTTATGTGTTTTCATATACAAAAGTAATTAGTAGATATACTATACACATGTTTAATTTCTGCTGACTTTACAGACCCTGTTTCTAATCTTCTTGGCCATTTTTGATACAAGTAAATTTAAGACTAAGTTAAAAATTTTAAAAACTGGAGCCTATTATACAGAGTAAAGTAAACCAGAAAGAAAAACACCAATACAGTATATTAATGCATATATATGGAATTTAGAAAGATGGTAACAATAACCCTGTGTACGAGACAGCAAAAGAGACACTGATGTGTAGAACAGTCTTATGGACTCTGTGGGAGAGGGAGAGGGTGGGAAGATTTGGGAGAATGGCATTGAAACATGTAAAATATCATGTATGAAACGAGTTACCAGTCCAGGTTCGATGCACGATACTGGATGCTTGGGGCTAGTGGACGACCCAGAGGGAGGGTATGGGGAGGGAGGAGGGAGGAGGGTTCAGGATGGGGAACACATGTATACCTGTGGTGGATTCATTTTGATATTTGGCAAAACTAATACAATTATGTAAAGTTTAAAAATAAAATAAAATTTAAAAAATAACATAAAATAAACCACATATGGCAAAACAAGATTTTAATTCTACCTCAACATCTTTCCTTGTTTCTGTTTGATCTGGGCAGGAGTAAAGAACAGACTCTGTGAGCATGGTTCATTCAAGTTCTGTTGTCAATGTGCTCAACATTATAAAGAGGATGGTTTGTGTGTGTGTGTGTTTTAAAGAATCTGGAAGTTGCAGTAACACAGTGGGGCTAGTGAAAAAAACTACTGTTAGTCTTCTGAGGTGAAGCCAAAATGATGGTGTTCTCCAGAATGAAGCAGAATAATTACTGTGCATGAGCCTGAAAAGTGACCAAGATCTCAAGAGTATAGGGTTTAGGACTCTGGGAGATAAAGACTAAAGTAGAGAAGATAGAGGGAGGTGATGGAAAAACAGACTCTAACATAGCCTGCAAAGTCAGGCAGACAGCACTGAGTGGATTTCCTATTGCATCTAAATGTGAAACCCTTTGTTCCTTGTCTTTCAGTCTGGTATGAGCCTGGAAAGAGAGCACACCACTTCTGTATCTCCCAGACCATTGCTAAGAGGGGTGGGGGAAGATGGGAAGCTAAGCTCTGAAATTTAGGATGACTTGCTACAAGTCAACTTGCTGACTGACCCCTGGCCTGAATGGGTAAACATGTCAGTTCTGGTGAATAAATCAATAAATGATAAACAGAAGTGGCCTGTGCTCTTACAGGACTTGTCTTTGTCTGCGGTGGTCATCATTCTCCTTGGGTCTGCAAGGATTGGCACTTCTGGGGAAGTTGAAACTCAGTTATATATGGTCACCTAGTACTCTTGCCTGGAAAATTTCATGGACAGAGGAGCCTGGTAGGCTGCAGTCCATGGGGTTGCTAAGAGTCGGACACGACTGAGCGACTTCCCTTTCACTTTTCACTTTCATGCATTGGAGAAGGAAATGGCAACCCACTCCAGTGTTCTTGCCTGGAGAATCCCAGGGACAGAGGAGCCTAGTGGGCTGCCGTCTATGGGGCTGCACAGAGTCGGACACAACTTACATGACTTAGCAGCAGCAGCAGTAAGTCACTTGGATTAACCGAGTGACTTCTTCAGTGGGGTTTTTCTTTGGTTTGGGTCTTGGAGAATATGGCAATGAAATACACTCCAAATATTAGGAAATATCCTGCTTATAGTTAACAGCAATAATTCCCTGGTGCACTGTATTCTCTCAAAAGGTTTAAATGCATGTTCACAAATGCTGACCAGCAGAGAAAGCTACTACAGGCACCCTAAGGCTGGAAAATTAGAAAAGAAGTAAGGAGAATGCCTCAGGGAACAGAGGAAGGCTTCAATCCCTATGGGAAACATACAGCAGCAAGACTAAATTGGGTTGGCCAAAAAATTCATTCGAATTTGTTGCTTCCCCCCCTTCCCCCCCTCCCAGTTGCTCATCAGTAAAGAATGTTCCTGGAATGCATGAAACATGGGTTCGATCCCTGGATCAGAAGATCCCCAGGAAAAGGAAATGGCTACCCACTCCAGTCTTCTTGCCCGGGATATCCCTTGGACACAGGAGCCTGGTGGGCTGCAGTCCATGGGGTTAAAAGAGTCAGACATGACTTAGCAACTAAACCACCGCCAATATTACTGATAAACCATACTAAGTGGCAGTTGAAGGAAGTCCAGTTGCAGATGTCAGGAGTCCAGAAGAAGGAGGTCTAGGCCCCAAAGAACAAAAATAAAATTTGCACTATAGGGGCTGAAAGAATGTAAAAAGAGATAAGCAGAATTTGACAGGTAGCTGAGAAGAACCAAGAGGCCATATGGGTTATCAGAATGGTGAAAGTCTGGCAGTAAGGCAGTCATTTTTGCAGAAGCAGAATGGACTTCATTCATTGGACTTCACACCACATGTGCCATAATCTTTATAGATTCTGTCATCACTGCCTTTGTATGAAAGTCAGCTAGGACACTTCCTTGATGTTCAGGTTCAGTCCTTTTAATGTGAGCTTCAGTTATTGCTGTTCTTCAGTTGCTCAGTCATGTCCGACTTTTTGCAACCCCAATGGACTGCAGCACGCAAGGCTTCCCTGTCCTTCACAGTCTCCCAGAGCTTGTTCAAACTCATGTGCATTGAGTCAATGATGCCATCCAACCATCTCATCCTCTGTCATCCCCTTCTCTTCCTGCATTCTATCTTTCCCAGCAGCAGGGTCTTTTCCAATGAGTCGCTCTTCATATAAGGTGGCCAAATTATTGAAGCTTCAGCTTCAGCAACAGTCCTTCCAATGAATATTTAGGATTGATTTCCTTTAGGATTGACTGTTTTGATTTCCTTGCAGTCCAAGGGACTCTCAAGAGTCTTTGCCAATATCACAGTTCGAAAGCATCAGTTCTTCAGCTTCAGTTATGATGACAGACAAAATTTTATGCCAGGACACATCAGAAGTCAAAGAATTTTACACAGTTTCTGGAACATTATGACACATGACTACAGAGATGTAAGGTTAAATTCAGTTCAGTTCAGTTGCTCATGTCCGACTCTTTGTGACCCCATGAACTGCAGCACGCTAGGCCTCCCTGTCCATCACCAACTCTCAAAGCCTACCCAAACACGTATCCACTGAGTCGGTGATGCCATCCAACCATCTCATCCTCTGTCGTCCTCTTCTCCTCCTGCCCTCAATCTTTCCCATCATCAAGGTCTTTTCTAATGAGTCAACTCTTTGCATGAGATGGCCAAAGTATTGGAGTTTCAGCTTCAACATCAGTCCTTCCAATGAACACCCAGGATTGATCTCCTTTAGGATGGACTGGTTGGATCTCCTTGCAGTCCAAGGTACTCTCAAGAGTCTTCTCCAAACAAAGCTTAATGTTACTTCTTACTTGACAATGCTTCCCATGTAGGTTAATGTATCAAGTAAGTCTAATTAGTTTAACAAATATTTTATTTATTTTATTTTATTTTTATTTTTAAACTTTACATAATTGTATTAGCTTTGCTAAATATCAAAATGAATCCGCCACAGGTATACATGTGTTCCCCATCCTGAACCCTCCTCCCTCCTCCCTCCCCATACCATCCCTCTGGGTCTTGTTTCAGGGGCCCTCTGGAAAAATCCTAAAGTTTCTTCCAAGTTAAAAAAAAAAAAACATAATACACTTTATATTTAGAATTTTATTTTGGGAAAATTGTCAAAGATATGAAAAGGTTTGGTCATGACTAAATGGGATCACAACTCCATGTGAAAAGATATTTGTCTATTTAGCATGTGAAAGAAAATTAAGTTCCTGTTTTACATACTACACTTTTGATAGTAAAGCTTAATTTTAATAATCTTTATAATAACAATTCAGTTTTAGCCAGCTTGATTTCACAAGGTAAAATTGTTTTTTTTTTCAACCTTTTATATACTTTGAGTTTGTCCTTTAGCACCTTAAGTTCTAATTTAGATAAAATTACTCTAATTTTCCTTAACCAAAATGCATCTTCACTCCTCATACTTTTTCTTAGACAAAAACACTTTCTGCTTTTCTTGCATACAAAAATGTTTCCTTTCATGATTTTAGTAGCTTTAGTTACATTAAAATCCTTAACCCTTAGAGACTGTAATTTCCATTTAGAAGCTAAACAATCATAAACTGTCTCTTACATTAATGTTCTTTAGGTTGACAAGTTTATACTCACTTATAATTTCTAGAAACGTGTTTTCTCATGGAAAGTTTCTCAGCATGACACTGAACATCTTACTTTCTATATAATAAGAAACCAAAAGTAGATAAACCTACATTCATTGATGTCTCAGTACTTTTATTCTTATTTTGAAATACTATAGCTATTCTGTGAATTTCCATCATTTAACTTGACTGAGCAAAATACTAAGGTTTCAAGGTACCAAAAATAATTGGAAAGATATTTTTAAGTGTGTAAACCATAAAATATAATTGTTACTAAAAAAGTTTATAAATCTTAAAACAGCTACATCTATTTAAGTTATTCTGCCTAGTTGCTTACGATTTGTCAGCATAAAAAGTAACTGGATATGAAAACATTTTCTTAGGTAATCTAAACCAACAATTAGATGGTTTAGATTACCTAAGGGAGAAGGCAATGGCACCCCACTCCAGTACTGTTGCCTGGAAAATCCCACGGATGGAGGAGCCTGGTAGGCTGCAGTCCATGGGGTCGCTAAGAGTTGGACACAACTGAGCGACTTCACTTTCACTTTCCACTTTCATGCATTGGAGAAGGAAATGGCAACCCACTCCAGTGTTCTTGCCTGGAGAATCCCAGGGATGGAGAAGCCTGGTAGGCTGCAGTCCATGGGGTTGCACAGAGTCGGACACGACTGAAGCGACGCAGCAGCAGCAGCAGATTATCTAAACAATTAGGTGGTTTAGATTACCTAAGAAAACATCTTCATATCCAGTTACTTTTTATGCTGAAAAACTGTAAGAAACTAGGCAGAATAAAAGTATTGCACTTAATGCTGATAACTCTAAAATGGGTTTCCCTGGTAGCTCAGCTGATAAAGAGTCCGCCTGCAATGCAGGGGAGACCTCAGTTTGATCTCTGGGTTGCTAAGATCCTCTGGAGGCGGGTATGACAACCCATTCCAGTGTTCTTTCCTGGAGAATCCCCATGAACAGTGGAGCCTGGCTGGCCACAGTCCATGGTGTTGCAAAGAGTTGGACATGACTGAGCGACTAAGCACACACACTCTAAACACGTCTGTTTTAATTAAACCAAAAAGCAAACTACCTTTTATTTATTAAAGATTATTTTATATCCCATGAACTTGAAAGAATCATTTGATTAGCTTCTCTGTTTCTGATGAGATTTAGAATAGCCAGTCTTCAGAGGTGCTTGACTTCAGCCCTCTTTAATTAAGAGAGCTCAATTTACAGGTTAAGTTTAGATAATACCATCTGAAGGTAGAAAAATATAACACATCCTCAACATATATGTGTGTTGTTCAGACAAGACACAGAAACCTTATAATTACTAATATATGTGGAGAAGATTTGTAAGATTTCTTAATTAGCCAGATTTCCAAATAGCCTCTCCCTTCCTTTTCTCCTTCTGATAAAAAGCATTTGCATTTCAAGCAATGGATTTTAAGTTCTAGAAAAGATGGGGGTGGAACACCTACCTCACAAAGGGATCCATGATTTCTCCAAGATGGAATTTTGAGGGATGGCACATATTCTCAGGACAGTTCTGTTTGTAATATCTTACTATCTGCAGGTATTTTGGGAAAATAGAGGAGGTTTTTGGATTGGCAAAAAGGACCAACTCATGCATCTACCCATTTGTTAAGTGTTTCTTTCCCTCTCGGTGCATTTATTTTAGGAGAGAAGACCTGAGAAAATTCCTGCCAGGCTTTGGATATCAGTTAGGATAAGAGGTCAGTCAGACTGGTGGCCTCTATTTTATTTTCCACTCTTTTTACCCACTTATCTCAAGAGATAATTCATTTACAAAAACTTGAGTATTCTCCTCGGGTTTAAGAAATTCTTTAACTATGACCCATATGTTAGCCTTTGACTTAGGAGTGAAAGATATCTGAAGAGTGTTGCCTGTAACCTTGGGTGGTCTAATTTTAAAATGAATTTTAGCCAGATGAAGGAGGATAGAAGGGAGCAGTAGAAGTTACCTCAGTTTTATAGGTCAGTCTTACAGTCTTCTGTTTTAAGCATATCTTATCTCTTTAACTTTTTATACTTTTGTAATAAATTTTTCAATGAAGCTATTTTGAAATCTCAGAATCTTTGAAGGTTTCTGCATAATCCTTTTATGTGCTTTTTCTATTTCTTTTTAAATCTGTTTGGAATGTTCCCAATAATGGCCATTGTAATTCAAGACTGTTGATAAAACTTTGCCATTTTGCTCAATATCTGCAGCTTCCAGGACCAAGGCTCTTAAACATAATATAAGCAGGTGCTCCAGAAGGTGGCATGCTCAACTCTTTAGACATAAAGATTCTCTTCTTTTAGCTAGGACTTTGGATTTCTCAGAGCCACACTTAGCAATATCTGGGTACTTCTGAAATTCTCATTAGCAACTAGCCTTTATTTAATATCAGTCTGAAGCTTCCCACTGGGCCCTGTCTAGCTCAAATTGAACCCAGTCTTATCCAGGACCCAGTCCAGTTCTTAAAGCAGACCCAGTCCAGATTTTACTGGAAGAAACAGTTGAACCATTGAACCAACAATCCTCAAAGAATGAGACTGTGGACCAATTTCACACAAATGAAGAGCTGCAGTTGCCACTGATAGTTCCCTCCATAGAAGACAGAGGAAGACTCCAGACCAATGGGGAATCACAGACTAAACTATCAGCAGGTCCCGACAGGGGATCCAGGGACAGAGCTTAGGGCTGGGGTTTTCCACTGTGGAGTTGCTATCTGAAATCTGGGGAGAATTGTCTGCCAGCTCAACCTGATCTGCCGCCATAAAGGAAAGCCAAGTAGATCAGGGGCTTTAACACAAAAAGTGGAACCTAACCAAGAGGAACTCACAATGACCCTGGGAGATGGTAAGAAAGATAGTGAACTCAAAAGTGTTCCCCGGGTGCCACACCTGTATTCCTTGTTGTTCCTGATGCCATTTAAAGTTCACTTCAGACCCTACTGTTGCCACCAATTTGTCAAAAAACAGAATTCAACTGAGTAAATTTGAACATTTAATTTGCTTTATTTGTGAATTTATTCTAATTTTGCAATTCATGAATTAGACAGGCTCCCATATAGTAACCAGAAGGGCACTCAGAGGGATTGGGCAGAATGAAAGATTTTAATAGGAAGAAGGAAGCAGGCATGGGAAATATTAGCAAAAAAAAAAAAAAAAACAGATTATTTTTAGGACAGGACATCTTGTGGTTGATGATGGGGAGAGAACAGCAAGGATTACCATGTGGAATTACTTTTCTTCCTCTGAGGCATGGAGACAGATTACCTCACTGCCACTACCTAGAAAATTTTGGACTGATTGACTAGAACTGCATTTCTGGTGAAGGTTGGAATTACAGTTAGGTTAGGTATTATATCTAGGTTTGGTATTCTTGGTTTAGTTCTCTCCCTCGGTTCCTGTCTCGCAATAACAAAGATTTGGAATGATGGACTGACTACAGCTCAAGCAGGCAGGATTTCAAAGCTCCTGTCTCATCACACCAATAACTCAAAGCAAGGGACTGTTTACAGTCACAGCTCAGACAGATATTTTATTAGACAGGGGATAGTACACTCCCGAGACATGGGAGTAGGCCAACCCCAGAAGAGTGGCCGTGATTCCTCTTGGCTTCCCATTTTATACTTCCTGTCTCCTCCTCCTGGTTCTGCCCTGTGCAAAATAGGGTTTGTACCCACTATCAGTAAGGAAAGAGAAAGCAAATGGGTATATACTTAGGCCTATTGACAGTTACAAGTTACCTAGCAACAGACTCTAGTGTGCATGTCTTTCCCATAATTCAGTCTGTTATAATCATATATATGTATGTATAGAGTATTTACAAACCCTTAATAGACTCCTAGCAGCCTAAGGTTACTTGAGGACACAGCTGTGCATCAAGAACTCGCGTGCAGAAACTGGAGAAGCCCCTGTGGTTAGTTTTGTAGCATATTTGTGAGCTCTCCTGGGCCGATGTCTGGGGTGGGATTTAGAAATCAGTTTGCATCCTTTTCGCTAGGCCACCCCTTGCTCTTGCCTAACTTCCTAATTAACAGTATCATGAACTTTAACACAAGTGATGCCATTTGAGACCCGTGTTTTTTCTCTTTAAGAAAATTAAGAAAGTAATATCTAAAACCATCATCCTAGTGCCATCCTTAGACTTTTCAATACAAATATGCATTATTTTACAGAATGATGCATTTCTGAAAAGTGATGTGTATTTTTACATTCAGTGAAATTGTATCGCACATTAAATGTATTTAGGAGAGGTGTTACTGTAATTCCAAAGTATTTTGCAAGGTGAACAATTTTAAGTAAATATTTATAACCTAATGTTTTTGAAAGTTAATTTTCATGCACTAAAACTGCTTAAAGAGGAACAGACTACTTCAAGTCCTCAACAAGACAGAATAGCCAAACCCCTCAGCATTCTTCATGAAAATTATGAAGGAAAATTATGAAGGAAAAAAATATATATACTTACGACTGTACTGGAGAGAAGAAGGCAGACCAGCTAGAGACTTTGTAACTGAGGAATGACAAGGCAGTGAGTTCACAGGGTTTTCTTTTTGTCTTCATCCTGGATTGTCTCCTGAAGAAGCCCACAGCCTAAAAACATAAAGATCAGACCAAAAAATAAAAGCCCCAAGAAAAACCCTTTTTTTCCAGCCAGACAGCCAGGATAGGGGAAGCCTGGAAGAACAGAAAGCTGTTGGATATGATTTCCCTATTCCAAGTAAACAACTTGGGAAAGACCTATACACACCTTCACAAAGGCTGTTTGTGAAGCAGAGACTTCCATCTTCCCCTCCCCACAGGGGTGGTGTGAGAGTACACCGAGGGAAAGCCAGAGCTTTCACCAACACTCAGCAGAGCATCCCTACCCTCTATCACTCCACCCTCACTCCTCCCAGGGGGGCACAAAAGGTGTCTGGACCCCAACCACCTGGCACTAATGAGCACCTCTCTGCTTCCCTCTGAGATGGTGTTTTAAGAGGCTGCCTGGGAAGACATGGCTTTTACCCTCTTCAGTTGAGGAAGGGTACATGGTGCCTGGTGTACTATTTTTACAATGCCCTTTGAATATATAATTACTTAAAAACAGAAAAAGTTAAGAAAAGGAGAAACACATTTATCAAATTTTGAAATTGTTGCTCAAAGTTGATTTCCAATAAAATACTCTGTATTTTCCTTTCAAATGTGAAATGAAGGCTGACACATAGAAAATATATTCACATTTGCAGTGTTCCTAATTCTGTTGGCTGCCTCACCACATACATTAACCCTTCATTTTTAAGATACTGCGTTCAATTTATGATCCTGAAGATCTAAACCAACCACATGTACAAAAATAGGGTAATCAAGAAAGAAGAGATAATAATACATTTGGAAGATGGAAAGTAGATGCAAAAGTGGAACTGATAATTTAGGCAAGAGCAAGCCTCAGCTTGACTTTCTTCTGTTAGCTGTAACATGTGAGAAGGAACCCATTCTGTGAGTCAGATACTCAAAAAGCCCAGATTCTGAATGCTGGTTCATAAAGATAGATGCTTTCCAGTATTCATAGCAGCATTATTTACAACTACTAAGATATGGAAGCAACCTTAGTGTCCATCGGTAAATGAAAGGATAAAGAAGATGGCAGTACAGAATACTGCTGCTGCTGCTGCTGCTAAGTCACTTCAGTCTATCCAACTCTGTGCGACCCCATAGACAGCAGCCTACCAGGCTCCTCCGCCCCTGGGATTCTCCAGGCAAGAACACTGGAGTGGGTTGCCATTTCCTTCTCCAATGCATGCATGCATGCTAAGTCGCTTCAGTCGTGTATGACTCTGTGCGACCCCATAGACAGCAGCCCACCAGGCTCCTCTGTCCGCAGGATTCTCTAGGCAAAAATACTGGAGTGGGTTGCCATTTCCTTCTCCCTAATACAAGAGAAAAAGTCTAAATATATATATAAATAAATAAAAGGGAGGCAGTAGTCACTCTGGCCCTCGAGAGAACAGATGCGAATCTCATCAAGAGCAGCAGCCTCGTTTCTGCAAGCAGGAGGACTCCTGGAGCACAGGCAGCAGGTGGGGTCCCGGGCAGACCCCTCCTCTCCCTGCGCTAAGCTACGGCACAAAGACCGGCACAAAGGCCACGTAATAGGCGCTCAGCATGGCGCTGACCAGCACCTCCTTCATGCGCCAGTTGAAGTCCATCTTGAGGAACTCCATCTCACTGCGGATGAGGCTGGGCGACAGGCAGCAGGCGTGGGTGGGCATGGCATCGGGGCCGTACAGCTGCTTCCTGTGCTGCTTCCATGTCTCCCACAGTGTCAGCAGGTAGTCCCGGCTCTGCGCCAGGCCACTGACCGCCTCCCGGGGACCCATGGAGGCCATGTGGCTGAACAGGTTTGTCTTGCGGAGGTCACAGTTCAGCTGCAGGAATGGAATGTACATCCCAAACATGCTGGGGAGGGCAGTGGTCAGGGCAGGCCTGGCCATGGGTCAGGATCCCAACCCTTAACCACCCAGGGAATCTTCTTTCCTCCCTGGGCTTTAGCTCTCCTGGCTGCTCCGAGGGGAGATTCTACCAGTCCTTAAAGCTATCCAGCCTCCCAGCCAGTGATCAGTCATTCAACACCTGTGTTAGCCCGGTGCACGGAACAAGCCCTGAATGGAGTGGCGGGAATAAGGTAGGAGGCAAGACCCGAGTCTCAGCCCTCTGAGTCTACTGCTGTCCAGCAGGAATCATAACACCATACATTCCCTGGGCACATCCTGTGCTCCAGATGCTACACTAAGTGCTTTACACTCACTCTCTTCTGTTTCTCCTAACTCTGTATTAGGTACTGTTATTTTGTGCCCTTTTCATCAGAGGAAGCTGTGGTTCAGAGAGGTGGAAGAAGGGCTTTGGAAAAGTCACACAGTTAGTAAGGAAGTTATAGAGCTGGGATTCAAATCCAGAACTGTCTGGTACTCGAGATCAAGACAGACACTCAACAAACACTAAAAGCAATTCATTAATTAAAAATGTACATGGTTCCACAAAAGAGAGGTAGATGTGACCAAGGGTACCTATAAGGGCAGCTCTTAAGTTTACAGAGGGGGACAGTTCAGGAACAATATTTGCTGTGTGTCTATTATGTACAAGGCATCGGCCATAAAATATAATTAAATTTTGCCATTTGCAACAACATGGATGAACTTAGAGGGCATTATGCTAAGTGAAGTAAGTCAGACAAAGACAAATACTGTATGCTAACACTTATATGTGGAATCCAGAAATATAACACATTAGTGAATATAGCAAAAAAGAAGTAGACTCACACGTACAGAGAGCAAACACGGGGTCACCAGAGGTAGAGGGAGCAAAAGTATAAAGGTATGGATGGAGAGGTATAAACTATTATATTTAAAATAAGCTACAAGGATATATTACACAGCATGGGAAATATAGCCAGTATCTTATAATAGCTATAAATGGAGTAGAACATTTAAAATTGTGAATAATTATATTATGTACTTGTAGCTTATATAACATTCAGTTCAGTTCACTTCAGTTCAGTCGCTCAGTCGTGTCTGACTCTTTTCTACCCCATGAATCACAGCATGCCAGGCCTCCCTGTCCATCACCAACTCCCAGAGTTCACCAAGACTCACGTCCATCGAGTCAGTGATGCCATCCAGCCATCTCATCCTCTGTCGTCCCCTTCTCCTCCTGCCCCCAGTCCCTCCCAGCATCAGAGTCTTTTCCAATGAATCAACTCTTCGCATGAGGTGGCCAGAGTATTGGAGTTTCAGCTTTAGCATCATTCCTTCCAAAGAAATCCCAGGGCTGATCTTCTTCAGAATGGACTGATTGGATCTCCTTGCAGTCCAAAGGACTCTCAAGAGTCTTCTCCAACACCACAGTTCAAAAGCATCAATTTTTTTGGCCCTCAGCTTTCTTCACAGTCCAACTCTCACATCCATACATGACCACAGGAAAAACCATAGCCTTATAACATTACTGTATATCAACTGGGGCCTCCCTGGTAGCTCAGACGATAAAGCGTCTGCCTGCAATTCGGGAGACCTGGCTTCGATTCCTGGGTCAGGAAGATCCCCTGGAGAAGGAAATGGCAATCCACTCCAGCACTCTTGCCTGGAAAATCCCATGGATGGAGGAACCTGATAGGCTAAAGTCCATGGGGTCGAAAAGAGTCGGACACAAACAACAATTCTGAGATAGATACTTGGGAAAAAGAGAGTTTAGGAAGTTTGAAAGTATTCTTGAAAATGTAGAAATAGTTTAGAATAATAATAAATATGTACAATGAGAAAAATATGGAAAAATTCTAAGTAAGGTTTTAAGGATAGAACAAAAATGAAATGATAAATTTGGAGGGGAAACTTTGCTTCAAAATATTGAATACTATTCTATTTCTTTTTTCTATTTCTATAGGGTGAGGCACACCTATAGACATTAAATACTTTGCCATAAAAAAAATTTCTATTTCTTTTTATTCATAAATATGTATTGAGAACAAAACAGACAAAATATATGCACTCAGAATGCTTATTTTAAGATGTGAGGAAAGGAGGTAATAAAAATTATGCATACTATAATTTACAGTTAAGTTAATTGTAATAAATGGGGTCCATTTTTCCTTTTATTTCTATGAGTATTTACTTCATATTTGTCTATGGTCTGTTATTAGATACATGCAATTTAGGATTATTATACCCTCTTCTGGAGGAGGAAATGGCACCTCACTCTGGTACTCTTGCCTGGAGAATTCCATGGATGGAGGAGCCTGGTAGGCTAGAGTCCATGGGGTTGCAGAGAGTTGAACACAATTGAACGACTTCACTTTCTTTCTATAGTTTCTTTTGGATAAGGAAATGGCAACCCACTCCAGTGTTTTTGCCTGAAGAATCCCATGGACGGAGGGGCCTTGTGGGCTACAGTCTATGGGGTAGCAAAGAGTCGGACATGACTAAGCAACTAATACACATGCCCTCTTAATGAATTTATCCCTTTTTTATTTTGCAATGTCTCTCTTTATTCCCAGAAATATGCTTTGGTCTGTTACTTCAGATTACTTTTGCTTTGTCTTGCCATGATTTTTTTTTTTTCCCCAGCCTTTTGCTTAGTATATCCAGAACAACCTTGTCTTATTTGGCACTAATCCACCCCACTACTAAGAGATGACTTTCCTAGAACTCTTCTCAATGCCTTGTATAGTGCAAGGTCTCTTCACTCTAGCTGATGGACACACAAAATGATTCCCAGCCATGTGAAAGGGCTAGGAATTGTTGGTCTCTGTTGCCTCATGGTGTGTCTTTCCCTTGTCTTGGGGAGTCTCTACTCACACAGATGCAGATCAGTTCTCTGTGTGCAACTCTGTGTGCAGGCAGGACTTAATGGGCAGGACACACCTAGACACACCTCAGGACACACCTAGAGCCATTTTTTTCCCTATGTAACTTCCCCTTGTCAGGTACTCTGCCCAACAATGCTAGTCACCTTTGCCTTCCTGAACTGTGTACCCTCATTTCCACAATTCAGCAAGACAACAGAATTCTTTCCAGGTTCACCCTATATCTTCTGCAACCTGCAGGCAGTAAACTGGCATATCATATAATATACAAGACACATCTGAAAATAACTGAGAAGTAGAAAAGAAGAAAATGTTAGAGGCATATACAAGCTATTGTGCTCATATAGTGAGCAGTCAGGAAATGAGATTGACACAGGGAGCACTGAAACTGGCTTAAATACGAAAAGTGAAAGTGAATGTCACTCAGTCCTGTCCAGCTCTTTGTGACCCCATGGACTATACAGTCTGTGGAATTCTCCAGGCCAGAATACTGGAGTGAGTAGCCTTTCCCTTCTCCAGGGGACCTTCCCAATCCAGGGATCGAACCCAGGTCTCTCACATTGCAGGTGGATTCTTTACCAGCTGAGCCAGCAGGGAAGTCTAGTTTTAGTTAACTTATTTTTAAAATATAGTTGTATTATGTTAAATAACTCAGCCTTTGAGATTTAGAAATAATGAGACTATTAAAAATGCTATACCGATCCCCCATCCTGAATTTCTCTTTTTTTGGTCCATCATAGGTTACTGTTTGCTCCCTTCCATTGCAGCTGTAAAATCAGCTTTTCGTACCCTGGGGCTTCCCTGGTAGCTCAGTTGATAAAGAGTCTGCCTGCAGCACAGGAGACCTGGGTTCCATCCCTGGGTCAGGAAGATCCCCTGGAGAAGGAAATGGCAAACCACTCCAGTATCCTTGCCTGGATAATCCAATGGACAGAGGAACTTGGTGTGCTACAGTCCATGGGTCACAAAGTGTCAGACACGACTGAGCAACTAACACTTATCATACCCCAAATGTGAGCTGAAGAAGCCCTAGAGTGTGGCCCCTTCATCTCTGAGATGATTCACACTAGAAGAGTTGTAAAGTCACGGGATAAAATGTTAAGTTCCAGGCACTCTTAGCTACTCTCCTGTATGCATTTTTTTTTAATTCATTTTGATTGAGATGGCCTCTAAAATTACAAACTATTATTCATAAGTACTTAGGGGGAAAAGTATTTGTATTTGGTTAGATACATTTTCCCCTTAATAATGTTGGATCATTTAAAAATATCTGCATGATATTTCTCATTTACCAGGCACAATTTTAAGGTACTGCAAACACCATTTCCTTTAATCAATATCACTTTTCCCATACAGTAAGAATCATTATTATCCTTGTTTGTCAAATGAAGATGCTGAGGCACAGAACTTTTATTACATGATCGTGATCACAGGGCTGGCAGGTGGTCATGTCAGAATTCAAATGCAGAGAGTCTTCCTGGAACACTTCACACACAACAACTAGAAAAAGATTTGTCATTGATGCTGATTCTATTGGATCTTCTTCTAAACTATTTTCTTCATTTCTCTGACTTTCTCAATGTCTTTATTGGTAGAGTTGATTTTCACTATGTCCGTTAGTTATGTTCTACAAATTCATCACAATCACTGATTTTAAAACACTGAACCAGTACTCCTAGGGAAAATAGAGATGAAGAGCCCAGTCACAACATTTTTATCAAGCAGTCAACACATAACCTTGTTTTATGTGTGTTTTAAGACACATTATTTAATATAAATTAAACATATTGATTGATTAGCATTGATCTCACAGGCAACAGCCCTAAAACGCATGCCTGAATGACACTCATCTAAACCAGGCAATTTTCTTCATGGAGCACATCACAGCATTTTGCAATTGGGAAAACTTAACAATTTATCAACACTCTGCTTTGGACCACTTCAAGCAGTGAAATCACCAACAAAATCGTAAGAAATATGACATGGAGTAAGTCATGAAAGGAACATTTGTTTACAGTGAACTGAAACAAGAAAGTAGGTCTTTGCCTTGTCTGACTTCAGCTGGGAATATGTGCAACAGGTGACTCAGTTTTTTGCAACTAGACACATGCCCATGGGTGACCATGAAGGCGCCTCTTGTGTTGATTTTGAGGTTACACATAGTTTTAGCAAGTGGCTGAATTCACGGATAAAGAATCCATGAATAATGAGGGTTAGTTGATAATGAAATTAAGGAAAATAAAATTGAGTCTTAAATCTACAGAATATAAATATAAAAACAAAAATAGGAAAACAAAAACCCAACCTTGTTTGTAAGGGCATTTCCATTTTCAAACTGGGAATGGATAGTAAAAAATTGAGCAGGAAACATTTGATTTATGATTTTGAGCAAGTTAAATAAAATTCTTTTTCTTCTGTTTGAAGACATGTCTCACAGTCTCACAAGTCAGAGATAACATCTTCTAAGAAAAAGATTTTCCCTGACAGAAAAGCCTGTGTCTACTTTTATTTTACAATAAATAAGGATATTTATCTCTCCATACAGAACTGAAAATATGTGATTTTAAAAAGATATCCAAAGGTGTAATTTATTTTCCTCAAAGCTTGATACCCCATAACTGGATGAAGAATGAGTTTAGTGACAAGGAGAATATTAATAATGATAAACCAATAACTATTGGTCCAGTCTCTAGAAATGGAAGTTAATGAGCAAACAGAATGAGCAGTACATAACACTTTACTGACAAAATTGGTACCTGTATTATTTTACATTCAAAGTACTTAACAATTCTATGAAACAGTTGCTGCTCAATTAGAACTCAATTACATGTTAAATGAACTAAATGCCATTTCATTTGCACAGAGGAATCTTTAATAATGATTAATGGAAATTTAATCAAATATGAGTTGAAACCGCAGTGTGTTCAGCAATAGAATATGAATGAGTTATTGGTGCTAACTAGATCCATTATCTAGATCATGATGCTGATGAGGTCAGCTTTGAGGGTGTGATCCTTACACAGCACATCAAACAAAAGGAATATTATGTAAAGTAACAGATGGTGTCTCATAATCGGCTCTTCACCTTGCAAATATATCCCTTTGGCCACAATAGAACAAAGTGATGTGGAATAAGGAAAATTACTCACACTGGTTCAAAAATATGTCAGTCAGTAGTTTTGATTTAAAATGCAAAAAACAACAATTGAAAGGATTTATCAGTAAATAACTACATGATGATTGGCACATTAAAACTTACATCCAAGAATTATTTACTTCCATAAGAGAGAGAGTGAGATCTTTGGTCCTCTTTCTTCACTACCCATATCCAGCATCCATCTATCATCCCCAAATTTGGGTAATTGTATAACATTCTTGTATTAGGAAATAATAAATAGTTTATTATTTTATAATAGATATAATTAATAGTTTATATTTCATTTCAAATGAAAATAAATGTTAACTTGATTAGTTAGAATTTGAGATTTTTTTATTTACATGTAAACCTCAAGCTCGACTTGACTAGCAAATGTATGCTACTTATTTGCATCTGGTACAGTATTATATTCTTTGGCATGTTTTATTCAAATTCTATTAGTTTTGTTTTTTAGTTTATGTTATTAAAGATAATTATGCGAGTCATTTTCAAACCCTCGAGAAGAACTGAAATGTTTATAAATGCATATTTATCTGCTTTCTTCTAAATTAGTTTTGTTTTGCTCTTGAAGAAGTAAAAATCTTTCCTCCATCTTCAATTCTAATACCAACCCTCCAATTTATCTGTGTGACTTTACTGAATTCCTAGCATCCTAACATTGTTGGGGAGCAAAAAAGCATAATTTGTTTTCCTCATTACCTGGTGTTTTATAAATACCTTCTGCTTCAGTAAAAATATTCTAGCTGTATGAGAATTTGCCCGTTAGGTTATAATTCCTACAGAGTAGAGTCAAATAAATAAATTGTTTTTGATTAGTATATGATTATAAAATGGAGTGAAGCTAACATCTATTTTTTATTTATAAGCATATTGAGTATGCTGTGCCAGTGATTGAGGCAGGTATTCAAGATAATGTTTATACAGTATCACAATGCCCCTTTGGTAATTCTGACACTATGGGGGTAAAAAAGATCACTGTTAAATTTCGTTTGGTATTATACAAATCTCAACATAGTGGCATGCTTCATGTAGTGAGTGTATAAATCCAAATTCTACCTTTATGGTCAAAATGCAGGTCCTGAGTTATTAAGGTCTCATTTGAAGACACCCATTGAGAAAACTGCCTGCTATTCAATTTAACTGTCTCAAAGGGATAAGAGAGACCCAGTTGTTGGAACTCAAACCTATGTATCAAAGAATATGAGCAACGCATGGTGGATTTCAAGCTGAAAAGAAATGGTATTAATAATACCTATGTGAACTATTCTTTCATTAGCAGTTCCAGTTTGCAAAACACTCTCCTTGTGGTAGGTATTCTTTTTAGCTTTGTATCATACAACTGAGCCTACTAGTATTTCAGACTTGGAAACACTGGTGTTTTAAAAGGTTTCATGTCAAAAAGTCCTAATCCAGCTATGTGATAATATCTGTTACCTTTTTAACATTTGGCTTTGAATGTGTATTCAGAGGATCTAGGAGATCGTGTAAATAGATCTTAAGGTATCATTTGTGCTATAAATTTTCTGAAAAATATTTAATTAGGAAAAATACACTACTGGAGAGGAGGGCATGGCAACCCACTGTATTAGTTTTGTCTGGAGAATCCCATGGACAGAGGAGCCCGTTGGACTATGGTCCATGGGGTCGCAAAGAATCATAGATGGCTGAAGTGACTTAGGATGTAGGAACACACACTCATGGAAAAAGAATATTATGAACTATCAAGATTATTTTTAGAAGATAGTAAATTTCTTGTTTAAAACATATTCTCTTTAGTTTCTATAGCATTAGCTCAATTTTATGCAAATAAAATATATAAAAGAAGTACACAATATGTAAGGCTCATGAGCTTTCCTCAGTTATAAACCATTTGATTTAAATATCATAAATGTTTGTTTCCCTTTCTCAGCCTCCCACATCTTTTCAGTAAGCACAGATATTTAGATAAATGTAAAATTGTCATGTGTTTACTATTCTTTCCCCTCACATTCCACATGTATTTCAGTATAGAAATTAAATTGTTTTCTGTCTTCCCTCTCCTTTTACCCTTCCACCCTGGCATCAACCTGTACCCTACAACCACAGAGATAAGAAAAAAGCTACATATGTCTGTCTATCCTGCCCCAGATCCTCCACTAAATAAGGACTGCATATGTACCATCCCATAACTGAGCCTGGTGCATTTCTGTTAACAACACTTTATAAATGTTCATTATCTGAGCATTATTTATAGCTAGTTTCTTTTCCCCAACGCACTTCATACATCTAAATTCACCTCATGACAAGTTTTCCTTCTCTTTGTGACCTTTCTCTCTCTACCATCTTATTTCACTTTTTCTCTATTCATTCCATGTATGAGCATAGACAGACAGACAGAAATAAACAAGTCAAAAGCCAAAAATCAGTGTTTCAATAATGATCAAAAGGGCAAGGTAAATGTGAACACTTAGAAAATAAAAATAGAGTTCCATTTATTTTCAATTAAATTAATTGTACTAATATTCATTTAGTTAAACGTTTGAATGGCATTAAATGCCAATACAGATTATTTATCCAATTTGATATTTACATTCAATTATGTCCCAAATTTGGGGGCTCCAAAATCACTGCAGATGGTGACTGCAGCCATGAAATTAAAAGACACTCACTCTGTGGGAGAAAAGTTATGACCAACCTAGACAGCATATTAACAAGCAGAGATGTTACTTTGCCAACAAAAGTCTATCTAGTCAAGGTTATGGTTTTTCCAGTAGTTCTGTATGAATGTGAGAGTTGGACTATAAAGAAAGCTGAGCGCCAAAGAATTGATGCTTTTGAACTGTGGTGTTGGAGAAGACTCTTGAGCATCCCTTGGACTGCAAGGAGATCCAACCAGTCCATCCTAAAGGGAAGCCTAGCGTACTGCATTCCACGAGGTCACAAAGAGTCCGACATGACTGAGCAACTGAACTGAACTGAACTGATGTCCCAAATTTCAGTGGTTTTCCACATTCACAGGAATGAGGAGGTGCAGAGAAACTGTCTGTGTCAGGGGAATCTCTGACAGGTGCAGCCCTGATGGATGCTGCTGGTTCTCAGCGTGAAATCACACCAGACCAAACCAAACCTGCTGCTGGTTGAGCCCTTAGCTGCTGAGTGGAGTAATTTTTCTCCTTCCCAGAACTTACTGGTAGAGTTCTGTTAATATTGTTTTTCTGAATACTCATGATATTGCAGAAATAGTTCAGGAAGTAAAATTTCTGTCTGATCTTTATTTCTTTTTTTAATATAAATTTATTTATTTTAATTGGAGGTTAATTGCATTATTTTATTGGTTTTGCCATACATCAACATGAATCCGCCACAGGTATACACGTGTTCCCCATCCTGAACCCCCCTCCCTCCTCCCTCCCCTTCTGTTCATATTGTTCCATATAAGTGATAGCTAGAAAAATTTCTACATAATTTACATATGAAGAAAGACTCCAGAGTCTTTACATGCACCCAACTTATCCAATGAGTTCATGCTTTTGTACAAATGAAAAAAATTTGATGGGTAAATGTATAGGACACATCAAGTGAGGGAAATGATGGCAGCATGGGCTCATATTTCTAATAAAACAGCTATCCTATTTTTTTCATAGCTTCAAATCAATATAGTTCTAAGAAATAGCAGCCATATTTTTAAATGGCTTTTATATTTAGAAGAGCTATTTAATTATCTTTTAATAATTATTTAGGAATGCGCACTATGGAAGCATTTTGTAAAGGATTTGACTCCTGAATGTATCAGTTTGATGAATTCAAACTTGGACAACTTAAAATCATGTTTTCTGATATATACAATTATTCTTATGAGAACTAATGCATATTAAGCATTTTTATTACAATCCAGGATTCATTAAGCATCAACATTGGATATTCTGTTGTAATTTTTTTTAATTTTATTTTATTTTTAAACTTTACAAATTGTATTAGTTTTGCCAAATATCAAAATGAATCCGCCACAGGTATACATGTGTTCCCCATCCTGAACCCTCCTCCCTCCTCCCTCCCCATACCATCCCTCTGGGTCGTCCCAATGCACTAGCCCCAAGCATCCAGTATCGTGCATCGAACCTGGACTGGCAACTCGTTTCATACATGATAATATACATGTGTCAATTCCATTCTCCCAAATCTTCCCACCCTCTCCCTCTGCAACAGAGTCCATAAGACTGTTCTATACATCAGTGTCTCTTTTGCTGTCTCATACACAGGGTTATTGTTAGCATCTTTCTAAATTACATATATATGCGTTAGTATACTGTATTGGTGTTTTTCTTTCTGGCTTACTTCACTCTGTATAATAGGCTCCAGTTTCATCCACCTCATTAGAACTGATTCAAATGTATTCTTTTTAATGGCTGAGTAATACTCCATTGTGTATATGTACCACCGCTTTCTTATCCATTCATCCGCTGATGGACATCTAGGTTGCTTCCATGTCCTGGCTATTATAAATAGTGCTGCGATGAACACTGGGGTACACATGTCTCTTTCCCTTCTGGTTTCCTCAGTGTGTATGCCCAGAAGTGGGATTGCTGGATCATAAGGCAGTTCTATTTCCAGATTTTTAAGGAATCTCCACACTGTTATCCAGAGTGGCTGTACTAGTTTGCATTCCCACCAACAGTGTAAGAGGGTTCCCTTTTCTCCACACCCTCTCCAGCATTTATTGCTTGTAGACTTTTGGATCGCAGCCATTCTCACTGGCGTGAAATGGTACCTCATAGTGGTTTTGATTTGCATTTCTCTGATAATGAGTGATGTTGAGCATCTTTTCATGTGTTTGTTAGCCATCTGTATGTCTTCTTTGGAGAAATGTCTATTTAGTTCTTTGGCCCATTTTTTGATTGGGTCATTTATTTTTCTGGAGTTGAGCTGTAGGAGTTGCTTGTATATTTTTGAGATTAGTTGTTTGTCGGTTGCTTCATTTGCTATTATTTTCTTCCATTCTGAAGGCTGTCTTTTCACCTTGCTTATAGTTTCCTTTGATGTGGAGAAGCTTTTAAGGTTAATTAGGTCCTATTTGTTTATTTTTGCTTTTATTTCCAATATTCTGGGAGGTGGGTCATCGAGGATTCTGCTGTGATGTATGTCAGAGAGTGTTTTGCCTATGTTCTCCTCTAGGAGTTTTATAGTTTCTGGTCTTACATTGAGATCTTTAATCCATTTTGAGTTTATTTTTGTGTATGGTGTTAGAAAGTGTTCTAGTTTCATTCT
The DNA here is from genome assembly GCF_032452875.1 of Bos javanicus. NCBI lineage: Eukaryota > Metazoa > Chordata > Mammalia > Artiodactyla > Bovidae > Bos > Bos javanicus. The sequence goes on along the minus strand of NC_083879.1, from coordinate 62,676,279 downwards.
TTTACAAGTGGTTGGCCAGATTTCCCAGCACCACTTGTTAAAGAGATTGTCTTTAATCCATTGTATATTCTTGCCTACTTTGTTAAAGATAAGGTGTCCATATGTGCGTGGATTTATCTCTGGGCTTTCTATTTTGTTCCATTGATCTATATTTCTGTCTTTGTGCCAGTACCATACTGTCTTGATAACTGTGGCTTTGTAGTAGAGCCTGAAGTCAGGTAGGTTGATTCCTCCAGTTCCATTCTTCTTTCTCAAGATCGCTTTGGCTATTCAAGGTTTTTTGTATTTCCATACAAATTGTGAAATTATTTGTTCTAGTTCTGTGAAGAATATCGTTGGTAGCTTGATAGGGATTGCATTGAATCTATAAATTGCTTTGGGTAGTATACTCATTTTCACTATATTGATTCTTCCAATCTATGAACATGGTATATTTCTCCATCTATTAGTGTCCTCTTTGATTTCTTTCACCAGTGTTTTATAGTTTTCTGTGTATAGGTCTTTAGTTTCTCTAGGTAGATATATTCCTAAGTATTTTATTCTTTCTGTTGCAATGGTGAATGGAATTGTTTCCTTAATTTCTCTTTCTGTTTTCTCATTATTGTGTATAGGAATGCAAGGGATTTCTGTGTGTTGATTTTATATCCTGCAACTTTACTATAATCATTGATTAGTTCTAGTAATTTTCTGGTGGAGTCTTTAGGGTTTTCTATGTAGAGGATCATGTCATCTGCAAATAGTGAGAGTTTTACTTCTTCTTTTCCAATTTGGATTCTATTATTTCTTTTTCTGCTCTGATTGCTGTGACCAAAACTTCCAAAACTATGTTGAATAGTAATGGTGAAAGTGGGCACCCTTGTCTTGTTCCTGACTTTAGAGGGAATGCTTTCAATTTTTCACCATTGAGGATAATGTTTGCTGTGGGTTTGTCATATATAGCTTTTATTATGTTGAGGTATGTTCCTTCTATTCTGCTTTCTGGAGAGTTTTTATCATAAATGGATGTTGAATTTTGTCAAAGGCTTTCTCTGCATCTATTGAGATAATCATATGGTTTTTATTTTTCAATTTGTTAATGTGGTGTATTACATTGATTGATTTGCAGATATGGAACCTTCTCCAGGATAGATCACATCCTGGGCCATAAAGCTAGCCTTGGTAAATTCAAAAAAATTGAAATCATTCCAAGCATCTTTTCTGACCACAATGCAGTAAGATTAGATCTCAATTACAGGAGAAAAACGATTAAAAATTCCAACATATGGAGGCTGAACAACACGCTGCTGAATAACCAACAAATCACAGAAGAAATCAAAAAAGAAATCAAAATTTGCATAGAAACAAATTAAAATGAAAACACAACAACCCAAAACCTATGGGACACTGTAAAAGCAGTCCTAAGGGGAAAGTTCATAGCAATAGAGGCATACCTCAAGAAATAAGAAAAAAGTCAAATAAATAACCTAACTCTACACCTAAAGCAACTAGAAAAGGAAAAAATGAAGAACACCAGGGTTAGTAGAAGGAAAGAAATCTTAAAAATTAGGGCAGAAATAAATGCAAAAGAAACAAAAGAGACCATAGCAAAAATCAACAAAGCCAAAAGCTGGTTCTTTGAAAGGATAAATAAAATTGACAAACCATTAGCCAGACTCATCAAGAAACAAAGGGAGAAAAATCGAATCAATAAAATTAGAAATGAAAATGGAGAGATCACAACAGACAACACAGAAATACAAAGGATCATAAGAGACTACTATCAGCAATTATATGCCAATAAAATGGACAACGTGGAAGAAATGGACAAATTCTTAGAAAAGTACAACTTTCCAAAACTGGACCAGGAAGAAATAGAAAATCTTAACAGACCCATCACAAGCACGGAAATTGAAACTGTAATCAAAAATCTTCCAGCAAACAAAAGCCCAGGTCCAGACGGCTTCACAGCTGAATTCTACCAAAAATTTAGAGAAGAGCTAACACCTATCCTGCTCAAACTCTTCCAGAAAATTGCAGAGGAAGGTAAACTTCCAAACTCATTCTATGAGGCCACCATCACCCTAATACCAAAACCTGACAAAGATCCCACAAAAAAAGAAAACTACAGGCCAATATCACTGATGAACATAGATGCAAAAATCCTTAACAAAATTCTAGCAATCAGAATCCAACAACACATTAAAAAGATCATACACCATGACCAAGTGGGCTTTATCCCTGGAATTTTTTATATTATTATGGAATTAAATATATTTTTAAGCTTTGTTGTTGTTGTACAGTGGCTAAGTTGTGTCCAACTCTTTGCAACTCCATGGACTGCAGCACACCAGGCTCACCTGTCCTTCATTATCTCTGGGAATTTGCTCACATTCATGTCCCTTGAGTCAGTGATCCTATCTAACCATCTCATCCTCTGCCACACCCTTCTCCTTTTGTATTCAGTCTTTCCCAGCATCAGTGTCTTTTCCAATGAGCTAGCTCTTCACATCAAGTGGCCAAAGTATTTGAACTTCAGCGACAGTTCCTCCAATCCAACCCCAGGGACTGTAGCCTTCCAGGCTCCTCTGTCCATGGGATTCCCAAGCAAGAAATACTGCAATGGATTGCCATTCCCTTCTCCAGGGCATCTTCCAGAGCTAAGGGATTGAACACATGTCTCTGTGTCTCCTGAGTTGGCAGGCAGATTCTTTACCACTGTGCCACCTTAGAAATCCAGTAAATACTATATATTAATATATTTTGTGTGGGCATGCAAGGAGAATATATTCAAGCAGTCATTTCAAAAAAAATTCAGTCCTTAATTTTGCTTTCACACCTAGTTGATAGTTTTACTGGAAATAAAATCATGTTAAAAATGATTTTACCTTCAAAAGTTTAAAGGTATTTCTCAATTGTTTTTCTAAAGTCAAGTAAATATTTGTAATAAGCAGCCTTGATTGTCAACATAATTTTATTATAGGTAGGCTTTTTCCCACCTTTTAGGGTATTTTGAATTTCTTCTTTATTTTCACTGGGCTAAAATTTTTGCTTGTCACATAAAAGTAGGATACTGCCTTTGAAAGCTATAAACATTCCTTGAAACAATCAACCTAATTTCTGTTTCACTTGCTACCCTATCCCTGAATTTCCAAGACTGGATATTCTTAGTGTACCAAAGAAAGGATGGCTGTGGTTCTTAATGTGGTTCTTAATACCACAGCCATTCTTTCTTTGGTCCACTAAGAATATTAGTTTTTGTTCTGTTTTTCTTGCTGTGGTTTATATATTATAATACTCTCATCTACTTTATCTTCCCCTAATGTCTGTCCTCCACATGGCTCTTCTCTTTCCTCCTTTTCTCCGAGACGTATGTGTATGTGTGTGAATAAAATTTCCTTTAGCATTGCTTCACTGGGAGAAGAGATCATTCATTTTCAGTCACCCTCATAAACTATACAAGAAAATGTTTTTGAACTTTCTAATATGGAATGACTTTAGAAGTAAAATTTATTATAAAGGGAAAATCTCTTCCTTGGAAACCGAGCAAGATTATTTTTTTCTTAAATCTTCAGTCAGTATAAAAAATAATTCTGATTACTTTTTAAGTTGACTTAAATCAAGGTTAGTTTTCATTCAAATCCCAAAGAAAGGCAATACCAAAGAATGCTCAAACTACCCCACAATTGCACTCATCTCACACACTAGTAAAGTAATGCTTAAAATTCTCCAAGCCAGGCTTCAGCAATACATGAACCGTGAACCTCCAGATGTTCAAGCTGGTTTTAGAAAAGGCAGAGGAACCTGAGATCAAATTGCCAACATCCCCTGGATCATCAAAAAACCAAGAGAGTTCCAGAAAAACATCTATTTCTGCTTTATTGACTATGCCAAAGCCTTTATTGTGGATCACAATAAACTGTGGAAAATTCTGAAAGAGATGGGAATACCAGACCACCTGATCTGCCTCTTGAGAAAACTGTATAAAGATCAGGAAGCAACAGTTAGAACTGGACATGGAACAACCGACTGGTTCCAAATAGGAAAAGGAGTACATCAAGGCTGTATATTGTCACCCTGCTTATTTAACTTACATGCAGAGTACATCATGAGAAATGCTGGGCTGGAGGAAGCATAAGCTGGAGTCAAGGTTGCTGGGAGAAATACCAATAACCTCAGATATGCAGATGACACCACCCTTATGGCAGAAAGTGAAGAGGAACTAAAAAGCCTCTTGATGAAAGTGAAAGAGGAAAGTGAAAAAGTTGGCTTAATGCTCAATATTCAGAAAACGAAGATCATGGCATCTGGTCCCATCACTTCATGGGAAATAGATGGGGAAACAGTGGCTGACTTGATTTTTCTGGGCTCCAAAATCACTTAGATGGTGATTGCAACCATGAAATTAAAAGACACTTACTCGTTGGAAGGAAAGTTATAATCAACCTAGACAGCATATTAAAAAGCAGAGACATTACTTTGTCAACAAAGGTCCATCTAGTTAAGGCTATGGTTTTTCCAGTAGTCATGTATGGATGTGAGAGTTGGACAATAAAGAAAGCTAAGCACCGAAGAATTGATGCTTCTGAACTGTGGTGTTGGAGAAGACTCTTGAGAGTCCCTTGGACTGCAAGGACATCCAACCAGTCCATCCTAAAGGTGATCAGTCCTGGGTGTTCATTGGTAGGTGTTCATTGAAGCAGAAACTCCAGTAGTTTGGCCACCTGATGCAAAGAGCTGACTCATTTGAAAAATCCCTGATGCTGGGAAAGATTGAGGGCAGGAGGAGAAGAGGATGACAGTGGATAAGATGGTTGGATGGCATCACTGACTCAACTGACATAGGTTTGGGTGGACTTCAGGAGTTGGTGATGAACAGGGAGGCCTGGTGTGCTATGGTTCATGGGGTCGCAGATTTGGACACGACTGAGCCACTGAACTGAACTGTAATCCTCTACTTAGTTAGCCAGTAATAGGACTCATTATCTATAAAGCATTTATTTTTAACCCTCTGTAGAAAGAAATCTAGAATTTATGTTCTTTACAGTTTTATGCTAAACCACCATCTAGTGATAATGTGGAGTTCTTTAAAAAATGGCCGTGTGTACATGGGTGTGTAATATGTTTATGTGTTCATTATCCTATAGTCATGTATTGAATATCTTTCATGTGCTGACTGCTGTTATATTTACTAATCATACAGAAACTCCCTACTTTCATGAAACTTAAATTGTAGACAAAATCATAAACTAGGCTCTTATTTCCATAATGGAAACCAAGGCACTGATCTGACACCTACTTAAGAGAAGCACTTAGTGTTACTTGTCATGATGTGAACAGCTCTGTGAAACATAGGTAATAGGAAGAAATTACTTAGAATTCCTCAATTACTCAGGAATATTGTCTTTCCATTCTTTCTTCACTGAGGATCTATGAAGAATACAAAACCCAAACATTTTAACTCGAGAAAACATCAAGGAACATTAGGAAAAAGTAGTCTGGAATTTCTCAGTTGTAAAGCTTTTTCCTGCTACTCTAAAGTTTTGTATTCTCTTTCCATACAGAAACCTACATGTTATACTGTTCAATATAAGAATTAGTTATATAGATCCTATCAGTGAAAACAAAAGCAACTCAAACAGAGGTAGAAGTTTTTATTCAGTTGATGCACATCAAGAAAAATCTGAAGATCAGGTAACTCCCTAAGACAAAATAGAATAAAGATTTAAAAGTAAGGAGAGAATAGGGGTGCAGATCCTTATGGTCCTATCCAGGTCACTATGTTTTTTTTTAATCTGGAGCGGCCACAAAATTTGTGGTTGGGATGACAGAAGAGTGTTCCATTTTCTATGCCTCTTGCTTGGGATCCTTGGTTCAATTCCATTTTAAAAACTGTCAGAACAGTTCTTTCCAGAGCTGCTTTTGCAAGACTCCTAGTGACCAGGTGCTGCCCACACTCAAAATTATACAGGATTGTGTACCTAGGTATAGGGGCCAGACCCGTGGGACCACTGTAGAAAATGTCCTATGATAGGTAAATGGATGGATGGATGGACAGACAGATCGATAGGAGAAAGGGAAAAAGGTTACTTCATATGGATCATTATAAAGTTCAAATTTTATATTATCCTGAAAGTGCCATGGTTTTCTACTGTCTTAAAAAGATAAGAACTGTGAGCATGATAGTTAAACTGCACTGCTTTATTTTGCAAAATATAAAAGGAAAAGTATCAACAGCTCCAATGTTTATTGTATACAGTTAATTTGAGACTAATTTATCTGTGAACCTGCTCTATCTGACAATCACCTTGAAAATTGCTGTAAACATGTAAATGGAAATATTTGAATGTGCCTTAATTTAGAAAGCTTTAAAAAATATGCATGTTCTTCTGAGTATATCCTCCTCACTGGTTACATGAGAATTGAAGCGTTAATTTTCCCATGTGACTTGGTGGAAAAAATATGTAAAGTAAGAATTTTAATTTTTAAAAAGATGATTCTTGAAAAATAACTGTTTGCTAGAAGTCTGTCTATCCACATTTAAAATGTGCCATACTCTCCTTCTTGAAAAGAATTATGTACAGTATTCAAAATTTCTTTCTTATAGTTATTAAGTAATAAGCTATTTGAACTGAAGGACCAGCATATACTTATAAGATACCTTTGGACTGTATGAGAATCAAGCCACAGGTGTGTGTCACTAAACACCCTTTTTTCTTTAACATGCTAATCTGTAGAAGCCCTGTTTGTAAATAGTTAGAATCTGAGTATTGAATGTTTAACCTCCTTGCAGCAGTGCAAATAGTGTCAATGCATTTGTACCAGAATATTTGGAAAAATATTCATACTTGTCAGAGTTAATTTCTAATTTTGTACTCATGAGATAATGGAGTTTGGCTATAATTAATTTACTAGAATATTTTCCCTGTTTTGTTTGTTTATAATAAAGGACACTGCAGCTATTTTTTTTTCTTAAAATTATCATCAAGCAAACATATTTATGATACAGAAACACATTTATTATATACAGACCTAACATTAAGAAAGAATATAAGTATGTTAATACCAATGGAAAAAAATTCTGTCATTTGTTAAGATTATACTGATAGAAAACTTCAGTTCAGTAGCTTAGTCGTGTCCAACTCTTTGCGACCCCATGAATCGCAGCACACAAGGCCTCCCTGTTCATCACCAACACCTGGAGTTCACTCACACTCACGTCCATTGAGTCAGTGATGCCATCCAGCCATCTCATCCTCTGTCGTCCCCTTTTCCTCCTGCCCCCAATCCCTCCCAGCATCAGAGTCTTTTCCAATGAGTCAACTCTTCGCATGAGGTGGCCAAAGTACTGGAGTTTCAGCTTTAGCATCATTCCTTCCAAAGAAATCTCAGGGCTGATCTCCTTTAGAGTGGACTGGTTGGATCTCCTTGCAGTCCAAGGGACTCTCAAGAGTCTTCTCCAACACCACAGTTTAAAAGCATTCATTTTTTGGCCCTCAGCTTTCTTCACAGTCCAACTCTTACATCCATGCATGACCACTGGAAAAACCATAGCCTTGACTAGATGGACCTTTGTTGGCAAAGTAATGTCTCTACTTTTCACTATGCTATCTAGGTTGGTCATAAATTTTCTTCCAAGGAGCAAGCGTCTTTTAATTTCATGGCTGCAGTCACCATCTGCAGTGATTTTGGAGCCCAAAAAATAAAGTCTGAAAATATCTCTACTGTTTCCCCATCTATTTCCCATGAAGTGAAGGGACCAGATGCCATGATCTTTGTTTTCTGAATGTTGAGTTTAAGCCAACTTTTTCACTCTCCTCATTCACTTTCATCAAGAGGCTTTTTAGTTCCTCTTCACTTTCTGCCATAAGGGTGGTATCATCTGCATATCTGAGGTTATTGATATTTCTCCTGGCAATCTTGATTCCATGTTGTGCTTCTTCCAGCCCAGTGTTTTTCATGATGTACTCTGCATATAAGTTAAATAAGCAGGGTGACAATATACAGCCTTGACGTACTCCTGTTCCTATTTGGAACCAGTCTGTTGTTCCATGTCCAGTTCTAACTGTTGCTTCCTGACCTGCATATAGGTTTCTCAAGAGGCAGATCAGGTGGTCTGGTATTCCCATCTCTTTCAGAATTTTCCACAGTTTATTGTGATCCACACAGTCAAAGGCTTTGGCCTAGTCAATAAAGCAGAAATAGATGTTTTTCTGGAACTCTCTAACAGCGTCAAAATTTTATTCCTTCTTAGGAAAGGACAGTTAATCCACTAATTTTTATTTTCTCTGTGTTCATTTGTAACACCAGTAGATCAAAATGTGTCCAAGAATTATGTACTTAGAGCCCACACAAAATTGACATTTATGAACCAGATTCTACAGAAATTATATATGACTTAAATATTTACTCATGGAGGTTTTGTATGTACATTTTTGGCTTTATATTTTTATAGGCTATACAAGGTGCAGAAATTTAAATTATCCATGTTTTAAATCTGAGTTAGGCAGTCTATGTCCCTAAAGTATAATTAGCCAGAGTTTCTCACTACTTACATCATGTCTTCTAGAGCTTTTCTCTCCTCTTTGTGTAAGTGCTATGAAGAAATCTGAAAAAGTTATTACATATTTTAGACTGACACTATCTGCCAAATTTTTAAATTCAGTTTGAAAATTTTAAATATCAGTAAACTATCTTCTTATAATTTGAGTACTGTAACTTAGCAAACTTATCTCCTTACCTAAGATTTCTTTCCCAGTGATTGATAGCACCATAAATCTAATTGCCAAGAAGTCAGGAATCAGACATAGCCATTCATTTGTCTATCATTATCAATCACCAAACTCTATTGACTCCATCTTTAAATATGAACAACTCTTCTACTTCTCCCAACCATCCTTGTTTTTGTTATATATACAAGGCATATATATTTTGTTTTATATATATATATATATATATATATATATATATATATATATATATATATATATAAAACGGCAATTGTTAATTCCCGTTTGGGTAAGTGACAGTTCTCAGTCATTTCCCTGAAAGCAGCATAGGTTAATTTTCCAAAACATAAGTTGTCACCAGCCCCCCTCAACTGGCTTCACGTTAAATTTAGGAAAAATGTACAAATTCTTCAACAAAGGCTATACATTATTTATTATATAACCCTAGCTAACCAGATTTTCCATTTTCTCACTGTTTCCTTATCAGAAATACAGCACTGATCTTTGATTATACTTTTCATCTCACTTTTACTTTCAAACGTGTTCTCTGTGGTTTAAATACTGGTCTCCTTCCTCTTGCTCCATTTTGCCTATCCAGCAACTACTCATAAGCTATTTGCGCTGTGTGTTTAGTCGCTCAGTCATGTCCGACTGCGACCCCATGGACTGTAGCCCGCCAGGCTCCTCTGTCCATGGGGATTCTCCAGGCAAGAATTCTGGAGTGGGTTGCCATTTCCTTCTCCAGGGTTTCTTCCCAACCTAGGGATTGAACCCAGGTTTCCCACGTTATAGGTGGATTCTTTACCATCTGAGCCACCAGGGAAGCCCATTTTTAGAATTTTTAAAATTTTTTAGAATTTTCTGATCCCCAGGTCAATGATCTGCCTTTTTTGACCCTCCCATGGGCCCTTGTCACTTATCCGTATCCACTGTCCAGATGTCCATCACACTTGTCATTCTCATGGGCACATTGCACTGACTAACTCAGTGCCAGACATAAGATAAACATTTGATAAATGTTTTTTGAATAAATAAATGAATGACAGCCAAAAGGAAGTAGAATCAATATATAATTATTAATATATCTATATTATACAGTATATTCACTTGCTGTTTTTTATTGTTTTTTGAAGGTGGAATATGTGGATATCAATAGGAAAAGTATATATATATATATATATATATATACACACATATATATATATTTTGTGTAGACAATCTCCTTTAATTAATCCTATTTCCTTTTAACAAAATGATCAAGTGGAAGATTTTGAGGAAGATAAAGGTGAAAATTCTAGACACTCAATGGAGAGGGCATAAATGCATATTCTTTTACTAATAAATAAAAGAGAAAATTATGAAACTTAAATGTAGAAGGAATTTAGCTTTCAGAATGATTGATTTAGTAAACAATATAGTCAACTAGCATAGCACCATAGCAGAAAAAGATAAACTTCCTCTTTGAAGTTGCTGTTCTGGTAAATAGTCACTAGGATTATTCAGTTTATACTGTTGGGACCTAGAATTTGAAAAAGACATTTTATAATTTATAAACATTGAAACTGACAGATTTTAGAGTAATTTCCAAAAAAGCCAGGTTGGGCTTGTACTTTTTTACCAACTCTATTTTAGCATAATTTTAAATTATAATTCTTAGAAAAGAGTTATTAAAAAAAAAAGAAAAGAGTTATTAGGTAAAACAATGTTAGTGAAACTTCCAATATACTGTGTTCATTGTTTTATGAAACCCAGTGTAGCAAAACAAAAGCCTTCACATTTATGTTATTGAGGAAAGACAAAAAATGAGGTATAGTTTTTGTACAATATTGTATGTTACAAGTATACAGTATAGTGATTCACAACTGTAAAGGTTGTATTCGATTTATAGTTTTTATAAAATATTGGCTATATACTCTGTGTTGTGCAATATACCCTTGTTGTTTATTTTATATCTAATACTTTGTACCTCTTACTCCCCTATTCCTATGTTGCCCCTGCCCCCTTCCTTCTCCCCACTGGCAACTACTGCTGGTTTAAAATTTAAAAAAGTAATGAATATAACAAAAAAGAGGCAGGCTCATAAATATAGAGAACAAAAGCATACTTTTTCAATGTGAAAAGCAGAGTGTAACAAAGGAATGAGTCTGAAAAGTAAGTAAAATGGTAAAACAGGAAAAAATTGCCTTTTTCATTTTCAGAGTGAATATTATAATTTCTCATAGAGAGGTACACCCATGTTATTTTTTTAATATATCCCAATATTATTACTACTCTGTTGGTATTTTAATGACATATAATTCATTACTTTAAGTTATTAAAAGCACATTGTATATAACTTTAATTTTTAAAAAACTTTTTTTCAGAATTCTGTCTTTAATTATACATGACTTTCTACAATTGTATAATGGAGTATAGTTGAGTAACAATGTTGCCTTAGTTTCAGGTGTACAGCAATGTGATTCACTTATACATATACATGTATTTATTCTTTCTCAAGTTCTTTTCCCATTTTGGTTGTGAGAAAATATTGAGCAGAGTTCTGTGTGCTATATGGTAGATGCCTATTGGTTAGGCTTGTTTCCTTCCTGTTTCACTCTGTTGCTCCTTATGTTTGCAGGACAACCCATTGAATGTTTTGTGAAGATGTGTCCAACATTTATTCTTATCTGCTTAGCATCCCATAATCTGATATCTGTGCTCTTTTCAATATGACAGCTAACTTATCTGAAAACCTAATTGCTAATGATGTGTAAAAGCAGTGTTCATTATTCATATGCTCATAGAAGGATACAGCTATGTTTCTAAAGGTAATTTTGCATATAAAAATATTAAAGCAATAGTAGTATAAAATAAAAACTACATTATCATCACCCAAAATGACTGTATGAAGCTGTTTTTTAATTTCAGTTTCTCGTCACTTGACCATATCATCATACATTTTTAAGTAATTGAATTAGTGGTGTGGAATATGTTCATCTGTTAATTCATTTAGCAAGCATTTATTATTTACATTGAGTTTGAAGTTGGTGGGTTGGTGCTTTACAAAGGTAGCTTCAGACTTCAAGGAACTTATTGTATATTTACAGATATAAAAATTAGTAGAATAATACCGTGTGTGTGCTGTGTGTACTATGCTTAGTCACTCAGTCTCGTCCAACTCTTTGAGACCCCATGGACTATAACCCGCCAGGCTCCTCTTTCTATGGAGATTCTCCAGGCAAGAATACTGGAGTGGGTTGCCATGCCCTCCTCCAAGGGATCTTCCCAACTCAGGGATCTAGCCCAAGTCTCCCACATTGCAGGCTGAATCTTTATGGTCTGAGCCACTAGGGAAGCCCAAGTGAAGTGAAGTCTCATTTGATTCTGCCCCTCTCACTTCAATACAAATGGACCAGCTTCTGATAGGAGTCATAAACCTTGCATGCAGATGTAGACTCTGCATCAGAATGACACAGTCTTTTATCTACATGCAATCTCTTTAGTAGATTGTTTCCATGTGATTTGGAGAGGGATCCAGTTATCAACAGTGGCAGTTTTTGAGGGGCAGACTCGATCAGTAGCTTGATTACAATTGGTCTCATCAGAGAACAAGCCCTTACCATGAACACTAGTCAGTGTCTTAATAGTTGTTTCTTAAACAAATTTGTCTATCCCAGGGATATCTCCCTAGCAGGGCCAAATTACAGTCTGACAAGTACCGGAGCCCACTGCAAAAACTCTGAGATATTTTCTTGGCTCCAAATGGACTGTGATTAGCTTGATATATATAGAAGCTGGGCCATAAAGTTTTCCAAGTGATGCAGTTTTTCTTTAACAGGTATTGCATGCCCATTTCATCTTAAATGAACTATCCAGAGTTCTAATAATTCACCTGGTTTTGCACATAGTGGTTACAAATTTCACCTTACCATGCTTAGTATAGGTACATATCTCTGTAACTCTTATGAAAGAGATCTGAAACATCTACCCACCTAGGAGGACCTAAAGGCTGACTGTCACAAATACAACAAAATTCACTTGCCCGGATGATGGTTAGCACCAAGCCAGGATACCATTTGGGCAGCTGCCTTTGAATCTATCTGCCAGGACTTGGCCTGCAATACCCTACTAATTCCTCCTCATTAACAGGCAACTACGTAAAGGACTAGTTATTGCCTGAATATCCATATAATGTGGGCAATGTTTTCAGTATTTATTCCCATGGACTTCCCTTGGGTTCTATTAATTGGCTCACCAGGCTTCATCTTTCATCTCCCAGAAAATTGTGTTTCTATCAATATCCTATTCATATTGCCAAAAACTGTCCAGAATTGTGGAGGTTCTAAGATCTTACCCTATATGCAAGGTAAAAGTTAGCCCCTTACATTTTGTGGATGCTGTCAGAAGACACGGCCCTCCTAGGACAAAGACAGAGGAATCAGTCACTTCAGTAGTAGTAGCCAGAGTGTCCGACTCTTATTGCATCTCTTCTATAAACTCCTATTTCTAGAGAGTGATACAAAGAAAGACAGGTGACATCTGCACACACAATGGATTAAATTGTAGGCAAGGAACATTTTTCTTAGGAAACCCAAATATTTTATAATGGAGGGAGCCTTTATAATGGGTGGAAATGGACAGTTATGCTCTGCAGGGAGATTCTTTGTCTTCCAAATCTGCGTTCTATAAAAACATCCTTGGAAACATAGTATAGAATATAGGCAGTAAGTGTCTCTGCTCATAAGATGTGCAGAAATGGAGGACATTCCTAGAGAAGTGTCTTCCTATGTGCAAAGGTGGAGAAAAGGGAAGTAAAAGAACAAAGAGCAAGATGTCCATTGTGTAAAACACTGAATTGACTTTATCTGGGACCATACTTCATGTATGAATGAGAGTTCCTCCAGACCCATGGCAAAAATTTTGTAATAAAACTAAATTAGAACATAACCCAGACAGAAAAATGCAAGTCCTGCTCTCGGGGAACATAAGGCTACGCACTGAAATTATGAGATAATTTTGCACAATTGTATTGGAGAGAAGTCTGGCATTAGATGTGATAGAGTAACTGAGATTGGATCACTTTTTGGACATTAGAACACAGATGAACCTAAAAGCCCTTATAAAACTGGCAATGTATGGAAACATTCTGAGCAGAGCACAGTCTCACCAAGTTAAGGAGACAGAGATGAATGTTCAAAATTACCAAGAGCCTGTAACACAAACTAGTTTTTATTTAATCTTCATTGCTTCATTTAATTGCCATTTTTTTCATGTTTTTAATATTTCATTATTTATGTGTGTGTGCTCAGTTGTGTCCAACTCTTTGTGACCCCATAGACTTAGCCTGGCAGGCTTCTGTGTCCATGGAATTTTCCAAGCAGAAATACTGGAGTGGGTTGCCATTTCGTTCTCCAGGGTATCTTCCAGACCCAGGGATCGAACTTGTATCTCTTGCATCTCTTGCATTGGAAGGCGAATTCTTTACCACTAGTACCACCACTGTATATTATTTTTATATTTACTATAGTTCTCTTTCAAGACATGATAAAAAGAATACCATATCAATGTTATAAATTTATGATTGCTGGATCATTGATTCTTGGGTGGGACTCAAGATATAGATGCTTATTCCAAAGAAATTGTTTCAGAGTAGAGTATTCAACAGCAACCTGAGTCTTTTTTTTTTTTCCTTACCAAGTTGTACTATCTAAATCATGATGTTTGTTGTAAATATTAGGTTTTAAAATTCGGTATCTTTTCTAAAACTGATGTATTAATTATATGTTCTGTCATAGGACCTAACAATGAATGGACCTAATATAATAATATAAAATGATTTCTCTGTGCAATTGGAAAATTATATACAGCTTAACAATATTTCTTCAAAATTTGTAAGGCAAATTCTTACAAGTCCATTGTTTTAAACCTTTGACTAATTTATATTTTTGAAATAATGACTCTCTGCCTTTTTTTATATAGTCCTTTTTATGACCTCCAGTGAACATCAATATTTGGCTTTACTTCTAACCTACTTGTTCTTGGGGCATGTATTCATTTTTTGAGGGTTTTTTTTGACTACTTTAGTGTTTGTACTTTATAAAAGTTTATGTGTATATGTGTATGGGTACATATATGCATGTCTTCATGTTTCATAACTAAGTGCATACTTACAGTATAAAATAATTGAAGTTTGTAACTTGTGTAATTGTCATTTTAAAAATTTTGTAGAAGTACATATATTATTACATATATTATTCTGTATTCTATACTGCTTTTTTCTTTTGGACTCATGGATTTTTATAAATTCAGATTAACCCAAATTACCATAATAATTTAAATATTTCATCTTCTTTTTAAATACTGCAGCATGGCCAGTGAGAACCCCTTTAAATGACTTCAGTACCTCTGACAACCTTGAAAGTGTCCCAAATGTTCACAGAGTTCACACCAAGCCTGTTTCTTTTTCTTGCTTAAAGCAGTGAAATCAAGGTTCCTCCAAGGAACCCTAGTTAATTTAGTAGGTACTAGGGGCTTCCTGGTGGGCTGCCATCTATGGGGTCTCACAGAGTTGGACATGACTGAAGCGACAGCAGCAGCAGCAGCAGGGTCTTCCCTGGTGGCTCAGATGGTAAAGAACCCACCTGCAATGCGGGAGACCTGCGTTCAGTCCCTGGATTGGGCAGATCCTCTGGAGGAAGGCATGGCAACCCACTCCAGTATTCTTGCCTGGAGAATCCTATGGAGAGAGGAGCCTGGTGGGCGACAGTCCACATTGTCACAAACAGTCAGACACGATTGAGCACATAAGCACAACACAGCCCAGTGACAGAAGTTAAAAATAACATCTGAATTACTTCTTAGGGATATTATGAGAATTTTCCCTAAAGTCCAGTTATTCTGTTAAAGTATTTTTAGAAATTATGGAGTTTGAAAAATATTTCTTTCTGTAAGTGATTTCTAACTAAGTTTTCCATTATATCATTTACCTTTCTTGCAGCGTCAGGCTTCCTAGACACCAAGTATATTCTCATGCCTTGACATTATGTCCTCAGTTTCTTTTAAACTCTTAATGCAGTGCATTTCTGTATCAATTAGAAATTTATATTTATGTCCGTTTGGCATCATAGATGAATTCATAGATGAATGGTATTAGCAGTAGCAGCAAAGGTAAAGGTTATATAAGAACTGAGCTACATCTTTATATTCTTTCCAGACACTCAGTTCTGACTGAAGTTTCGATGTGGAGCAGCCAAGCCCAGTATATCACAAAATAAATCAGCCTTTCTAAGCTTACTTGCTACAGTTCCTCAGGCATACATTTAAAGGAACATGAGTTGACACTTTCATCTCCCGGCCCCAGCTTCCAAAGCTAGAATTCTTGAAATCATTCTTTCTCCCCCATTAACTTTATTCCCCACATCCAATTTGTTGTCAGGTTCTCTTACTTATACTTCCTGGATGTCATTAGAATCCACCCTCTTCAAGGTCATTACTGTCACTGCCTCTGATCAGTGACATTTCTCCTCTCATTTACTGCATTATCTTCCTAACTGTTCTCCATTCCTTCAGCTTTGACCCTCCCCTGCAATTCCAATCCAGACTGCTGTCAGTAATTTATTAAAAAATGAACATATGCTGCAGCTTTATTTTGTAAAATGATTCCATGATTTTCAACTATATCAGAATAAAACTCAAATGCTCGAGCATAACATAGGAAGCTCTTCATTCTCCTAATCATCTCTTTAGCCTTTCATGATATCTACAGTGCTTGCTAAACTGAAGGCACTTGTTCAGAGCTATTATTGCTGTTTTTCTGAATCACAAACCTCTCCTGTTACTGTTCTGCTCAACTAACTTTTCTTCTCTGGGGACAATATATAGATAAGAGTCCAAAAGGTAAAATTAGAAGAAGGCACAGAATAGTGTATGTATATATTTATACAAAATTAATAGTATGTCAATAATAAAACAGTTATACTTTTAAATTATTTTCTTAGAAAGTAGCATTTTGTCCTATAAATGTATACTTTTTTATGAAACATATAGGCATGTACATTGCATGTATGTGTGTTTGTGTGTGTGTGTGTGTATATATATATATATATACACACTACGTAGTCAAACTATATATATAATTGGAGAAGGAAATGGCAACCCACTCCAGTATTCCTGCCTGGAGGATCCCATGGACAGAGGATCCTGGCAGGCTACAGTCCATACGGTAGCAAAGAGTCACACGCAACCAAGTGACTAACACATACACACATATATAATATATATATATATATATATATAGTCTGACCATTTTAGTTTTTGTACTTTTAAGTCTATTAAGTCTATGCACACATATACACAGACTCTTACAGTCTGACTATATAGTGTGTATATATAAAAACATAGATATACACCTTTTTTAAAAAAAGGAAACTACCTACTGCTTTTGTTGTAGGCAGAATAATGCTTCTGAGTTTGTTGATTTAAATAAAGAATCTCTGTCTTTTAAAAAAAAAAAAAAAAAAAGATGCACTTACCTCCAAAGATGCCCATGCCCTGATCTCCAGACCTAGGTAATGTAGTAGAAGGATTTATACATGGGGTTAAGGTTAATAACATTGAGGGAGAAGATGTTGTCCTTAGCCTTATGATGCTGCATTACCTGGGTAGGCTCAATCTAATCAAATGAGTCCCTGAAAGAGGAAGACAGAAGAGTGAGTCAGAAATATGTGATGTGAGAAGAACTTGGAGCTTGAAGCCAAGAAATGTGGCAGTCACCCACTCCAGTATTCTTGCCTGGAAAATCCTATGGACAGAGGAGCCCTTTTGGTTCTCTCTCTTTCTCAGCTATTTATAAGGGCTCATCAGACAAATATGTTGTCTTTTTGCATTTATTTTTCTTGGGGATAGTTTTCATCACTGCCTCCTGTAGTGTTACGGACTTCCTTCTATGGTTCTTCAGGTACTCTGTCTATAAAATCTAATCATTTGAATTTTTTTCTAGGTTCCACTGTACAACCATAGGGATTTGATTTATGTATTCCATTATTATTAAAACTATTAAGTTTTTCATTGCATAATAAATTAACATTAAATTGATTGTGGTATATCTTACAATGGACTAACAGAGCAGAAGATGTTAGGAAGAGGTGGCAAGAATACACAGAAGAACCATATAAAATAGATCATTAGTTCAGTTCAGTTCAGTCACTCAGTCGTGTCCCATTCTTTGCAATCCCATGAATCACAGCACGCCAGGTCTCCCTCCCTGAACCCACGGAGTTCACCCAAACTCATGTGCATCAAGTCAGTGATGCCAACCAGCCATCTTACCCTCTGTCGTCCCCTTCTCCTCCTGCCCCCAATCCCTCCCAGCATCAGGGTCTTTCCAATAAGTCAACTCTTCGCATGAGGTGGACAAAGTATTGGAGTTGAGTGCAATTGTGTGGTAATTTGAGTATTCTTTGGCATTGCCTTTATAATGACCCTGATAACCACGATGGTGTGATCACTCACCTAGAGGCAGACATCCTGGAATGAGAAGTCAAGTATGCCTTAGGAAGCATTGCTATGAACAAAGCTAGAGGAGATGATGGAATTCCAGTTGAGCTATTTCAAATCCTGAAAGATGGTGCTGTGAAAGTGCTGCACTCAATATGCCAGCAAATTTGGAAAATGCAGCAGTGGCCACGGGACTGGAAAAGGTCAGTTTTCATTCCAATCCCAAAGAAAGGCAATATTAAAGAATGTTCAAACTACTGCAGAGATGCACTCATCGCAGACGCTAGCAAAGTAATGCTCAGAATTCTCCAAGCCAGGCTCCAATAGTATGTGAACCGTGAACTTCCAGATGTTCAAGCTGGATTTAGAAACAGCAGAAGAACAAGAGATCAAATTGCCAACATCCATTAGATCATTGTAAAAGCAAGAGAGTTCCAGAAAATCATCTATTTCTGCTTTATTGACTATGCCAAAGCCTTTCACTGTGTGGGTCACCACAAACTGTGGAAAATTCTGAAAGAAATAGGAATACCAGACCACCTTGACCTGCCTTCTGATAAATCTGTATGCAGATCAAGAAGGAACAATTAGAACCAAACATGGAAAAGTGGATTGGTTCCAAATATGGAAAGGAATATGTCAAGGCTATATATTGTCACCCTGCTTATTTAATTTATATGCAGAGTACCTTATGTGAAATGCTGGGCTGGATGAAGCACAAGCTGGAATCAAAATTGCTGGGAGAAATATCAATAACCTCAGATATGCAGATGACACCACCCTTGTGGCAGAAAGTGAAAAAGAACTAAAGAGCCACTTGATGAAAGTGAAATAGGAGAGTAAAAAAGTTGGTTTAAAACTCAACGTTCAAAAAACTAAGATCATGGCATCTGGTCCCATTACTTCATGGCAAATTGATGAGGAAACAATGAAAACAGTGAGAGACTTTATTTTCTTGGGCTCCAAAATCACTGTAGATGGTGACACCAGCCATGAAATTAAAAGCTACTTGCTCCTTGGAAGAAAAGCTATGACCAACCTAGACAGCATATTAAAAGGCAGAGACATTACATTGCTGACAAAGGTCCTTCTAGTCAAAGCTATCATTTTTCCAGTAGTCATATATGAATGTGAGAGTTGGACTGTAAATAAACTGAGTCCCAATGAATTGATGCTTTTGAATTGTGATGTTGTAGAAGACTCTTGAAAGAGAGTTCCTTGAACTGCAAGGAAATCAAACCAGTCAATCCTAAATAAAATCAGTCCTGAATATTTATTGGAAGGACTGATGGTGAAACTGAAGCGCCAATACTTTGGCCACCTGATGCGAAGAACTGACTCATTGAAAAAAAACTCTGATTCTGGGAAAGATTGAAGGCAGGAGGAGAAGGGGACGACAGAGGATGAGATGGTTGGATGGCATCACTGACTCGATGGACATGAGTTTGAGCAAGCTCTGGGAATTGGTGATAGACAGGGAAGCCTGGTGTGCTGCAGTCCATGGGGTCACAAACAGTAGGAAACGACTGAGCCACTGAACTTAACTGAGCTGACATCTTAGAAATTGCACTGATTTGATTTGTTTTAAATATTTTTAAAGTTATTTATTTATTGCCACGCTGGGTCTTCATCGCTGCGAGGGTGTTTTCTCTTGTTGTGGCAAGCCTTGGGCCTTCTAATCGCGACGTATGGGCTTCTCACTCTGGTGACCTCTCCCCTTGTGGAGCACAGGCTCTAGGCACATGAGCTTCAGTCATTGAGCTTCCAGGGCTCTAGAACACAGGCTCAGTAGCTTCGGCACACAGTCCCAGCTTCTCTGAGGCATACGGGATCCTCTGGACCAGGGATCGATCTCATGTCCACTGCCTTGGCAGGAGGATTCTTTACCACTGAGCCACCAGGGAAGCCCCTGATTTGATATTTACTCATAATATGAGTACTTTTAAGGATAAAATTGATCTTGGAAGAGAGGAGGAAAGCACTGCACAAACAATAAAACTTGTCTCAATCTTGTCATCATGAAGAAATACTGTTAGAAATTCACAATGTTCCATTCTAAGTTGTACATCTGTCCTCTAGTTTCCCCATCTCAGTATTGTTTACAATCAGGTTGGAGATGTTATTTTTGCATCTAACAAAATCATGTTCACTTTAGCAAGCGATTCTAATAAAATGGATTATAAGGATTTTAATATTTATTTTCATCTTGAATGATACATTAATACTTCTTTCCCAACAGTTAGTCAGTGGTGGCACATTTGATAAAATGGTATTTAGGAAAATAAACTTTAGCTGCAAGCAACTGTGGAAGAGGGTGGAAGCAAGTTCTCTGGACTGTATCCTAAATAATGATGGACTTAGTGAGGAGTTTTTCAGCTCTGCACCCAAGATTTCCAAATTTCTAATTTCTAAATTGGCTTTGATGAGCCAATTTAGGATTTTCAGGCTGAGAATGTAGTATACAGAGTATTGGATCCTCTATCATCACATTAAATAGAATTGTCTCCATTGTTTTTTTTTTTTTCCATAACAGGTACTATGATTCTGGGTAATAGTAACTTTCAAGTTTCTAAGTTCAAATTTAGGAATTGGAGTATGTCAGTGACTTAGTCTAGATCTAAAACTCTGCATTTCCAAGTAAAGGAAGACATATTGAAACAAAAGTAGTCACTAATTTTTTTAAAAAAGTCTTTTGTTCACATCGGTGAATCTTCAAATTCCTCTTTTTATTTTAATTTCTTTTTATACAATCAGTTGCAAGTGTGTGGGAAAGATTATGTTAGAAGATAGGATGCACAGGGAGAAAGAGGGAATTCTACACCAAATATGATAGCTTTGAGGATAAGCATAATTATACGAAATGAATAAGAAAGTACCAGAAAAATAAGGCTTAAAAATATGCCCTATAGGCTGAAGAGCTTGTTAACTGAATACCAGAAATACATTTTGTGTAAAATCTATTTTAAAATATGAGAAAAAAGCCCCCCAAAACCCTCAAAGAGTAGACTTAGAGAAAATGGGCTCTGACCACATGGGATCAAGGTGAACCTATTTGGTGGGCTTCCTGGTTGGTTTCTCAGTAAAGAATCCACCCACAATGCAGGATAAGCAGGTTAGATTCCTAGGTCAGGAAGATATCCTGGAGAAGGAAACGGCAACCCACTCCAGTATTCTTCCCTGAGAAATCCCATGGACAGAGGAGCCTGGCATGATGCAGCCCATAGGGTCACAAGAGTCAGACACAACTTAGTGACTAACTGCCAGCACCACACCACTTTTGTTTATTACTGGCCTGGAGCTTTTCCCTAGAGGAGTAAAGTAACAAATTTTTTTTTTTTAAAAGAGACCTGAAGGGAAAAAAAGTCAAATATTCATTATCCACACACATGATTGTCCATACAAACAATCCAAGATAATGTCTAAGGGAGGTTCAAGAGGGAGGGATATGTGTATACATATAGCTGATTTACTTTGTTATGCAGAAGCTGCTGCTGCTGCTAAGTCATTTCAGTCGTGTCCGACTCTGTGTGACCCCATAGACGGCATCCCACCAGGCTCCGCCGTCCCTGGGATTCTCCAGGCAAGAACACTGGAGTGGGTTGCCATTTCCTTCTCCAGTGCATGAAAGTGAAAAGTGAAAGTGAAGTCGCTCAGTCGTGTCCGACTCTTAGCGGCCCCATGGACTGCAGCCTACCAGGCTCCTCCGTCCATGGGCTTTGCCTTGCAAGAGTACTGGAGTGGGGTGCCATTGCCTTCCCCTGTTATGCAGAAGAAGCTAACACAATGTTTGTAAAGAAGCTATATTCCAATAAAAAATTAGAATTCATAAGTGATTTTAACAAGGTTGGGGTTCCTTGTAGTTCAGCTGGTAAAGAATCCACCTGCAGTGCAGGAGACCTGGGTTCTATCCCTGTGTTGGAGAGATCCCCTGGAGAAGGGAAAGGCTGGCTGCTCCAGTATTCTGGCTTGGAGAATTCCAGGGACCATACAGTCCATGGGGTCTCAAAGAGTCAGATACGACTGAGTGACTTTCACTTAACAAGGTCACTGCATATACCAGTATCAAACATCAATTGATTTTTTTTACTATAACAGTACAGTAAATAGGAAATATTATTTTGAAAGAAATAAATTTATGCTACCATAATCAACCACATACAGTAAATCTAGCAAAGGTTATGTAAGATTAAAACAGTATTAAATATTACTGAGTAAAAAGTATAAAAGACCTTAAATAGAGCAATAAATCTTTTTTTGTTATTTCTGATTTAGAATATTCAATAATGTAAAGATAAACATTTTCTCCAGATTATTTTATGCATTCAAAGCTGTCTCAATGAAAATATTAGCAGAGAGAGAAAGAGTGAGAGAGAGAGAGAGACTCTGTGTGCAAGTATGAATTGACAAGCTGATTCTTTTATATGAATATTAAGTTGCTTTTGAAGAAAAATATTTGAAAGTACTCTACTTGACTACAAGACTTACTATAAATCCACAAGAATTAAGACAGTGTGAAACTGGCTCAAGAAGAGACAAAGAAGTAACTATGTTTATGATTTGGGTGCACCTAAAGATTTCTTCAAGAAGCAGGTCAGGTGGTCTGGTATTCCCATCTCTTTCAGAGTTTTCCACAGTTTATTGTGATCCACACAGTCAAAAGCTTTGGCATAGTCAATAAAGCAGAAATAGATGTTTTTCTGGAAGTCTCTTGGTTTTTCATTGATCCAGCAGATGTTGGCAATTAGATCTCTGGTTCCTCTGCCTTTTCGAAAACCAGCTGGAAGTTTATGTATTGCTGAAGCCTGGCTTGGAGAATTTTGAGCATTACTTTACTAGCATATGAGATGAGTGCAATTGTACAGTAGTTTGAGCATTCTTTGGCATTGCCTTTCTTTGGGATTGGAATGAAAACTGACCTTTTCTAGTCCTGTGGCCACTGCTGAGTTTTCCAAATTTGCTGGCATATTGAGTGCAACACTTTTACAGCATCATCTTTCAGGATTTGAAAGAGCTCAACTGGAATTCCATCACCTCCACTAGCTTTGTTTGTAGTGATGCTTTCTAAAGCCCACAAACTTCACATTCCAGGATGTCTGGCTCTAGGTGAGTGATCACACCATCATGATTATCTGGGTCGTGAAGATCTTTTTGTACAGTTCTTCTGTGTATTCTTGCCACCTCTTCTTAATATCTTCTGCTTCTGTTAGATCCATATCATTTTTGTCCGAAGAATTGATGCTTTTCAACTGTTGTGTTGGAGAAGACTCTTGAGAGTCCCTTGGACTGCAAGGAGATCCAACCAGTCCATTCCAAAGGAGATCAGTCCTGGGTGTTCATTGGAAGGAGTGATGCTAAAGCTGAAACTCCAATACTTTGGCCACCTCATGCA
This sequence comes from Bos javanicus, assembly GCF_032452875.1. NCBI lineage: Eukaryota > Metazoa > Chordata > Mammalia > Artiodactyla > Bovidae > Bos > Bos javanicus. The sequence goes on along the minus strand of NC_083879.1, from coordinate 62,652,711 downwards.
AAGAGTTGACTCACTGAAAAGACCCTGATGCTGGGAGGGATTGGGGGCAGGAGAAGTGGACAACAGAGGATGAAATGGCTGGATGGCATCACTGACTTGATGCACATGAGTTTGAGTGAACTCTGGGAGTTGGTGATGGACAGGGAAGCATGGTGTGCTGTGATTCATGGGGTCGCAGAGTCGGACACAACTGAGTGACTGAACTGAACTGAACTGAAAGATTTCCTAAAATGATTACCAAAAAAATTAACCTAAAAGGGAAACTTTTGATTAGTTACCAATAAGTATAATTATGAACTATTCATCAAAAACATTAAAACAATGAAAAAGCAAACCAGGGAATAGAGAAAATGGTTGCAATATAGATATTAAACAAAGGGCTCTCATGTGGAATGTAACAAAAACTTCAGTAAATCTAAAAGAAAAATTTAATAGGAAAACAAATTAGAGACCTGAATAGGTGTTTCAAATAAATAAGATACCCAAATACTAATAAAAAGAGAGGTTCAGTTTTGTTATTTATTAATAAAAAGCAAATAAATTTGCATGAAATTATTATAATAATTTTATTTTTATCATTATAACCGGTACTTCCATAAAACTTTCTGTGTACCAGGCACAGCTGTAGTGTGTTGCATCTATGTACTTCATAATGTTTACAAGTATATTATTTCCATTTACATATGAAGAAACCGAGGTACAAAGTAGCCAAGTAATCAATGGAAGATTGCAGAGATGGTGAGTGAAGGAGTCAGAATTACAGTATGAGTTGGTTTATTATTTCAGCTAGGAATTATATTGTGAATACAGTCTGATTTTTTCTTCAAATTCATTACAACACAATATTAAATTCTTCAGAATTAAAAATGGGAGAAAAAAAGTTTACATGCTGTATCTTCATTACTGTTCTAAACTGCTCCTGCCTCATTACAGCAGGCCAGCTTGATTTGTCATGACTGTTGTATTTTCTTGTCACAAAATTGGGAAAAGCAAATCTCATTGGAAAAATTGTAAGCGTTTTTAGAAGAGGAGTGCTCTCATTCCTGTTGACAGACCTGCGCTTAGCTATGTCTGACACTTTGTAGCCCGCCAGGATCCTTCCTCCATGAAATTTTCCAGGAAAGACTGCTGGAGTGGGTTGCCACTACCTATTCCACGGGATCTTCCCGACTCAGAGATCAAGTCCTTATTTCTTGCATCTCCTGCATTGTCAGGCATACTTTACTACTGCGCCACCTGGGAAACTCTGACAGATATGTGCTCAGAGCCTAATGCAGTGACCAGACGTAAGTCACTCAATAGTAAATAATCTGACTGCCAATGCAGGAAATGCAGGTTTGATCCCTGGGTCAGGTAGATCCTCTGGAGGAGGAAATGGCTACCCATCTCCACTATTCTAGCCTGGGAAATTCCATGGACAGAGGAGCCTGGTGGGTTATAGTCCATGGGGTCACAAAGGAGTCAGACGTGATTTAGCAACTACACAACAACAAAACTTACATACTTAACAGATGTATCTGCATCTGTTGGGTTGGTCTTCTGTTGTGCATACCCAGTATACCTCTTATTTAGATTTTGAAATTGTTATAATACAGCCTAGCCCACCAAACAGTGAACTACACTTTGACAGTATAAGTTGTGCCTTAAATAGAAGAACATGTTTTACTGGTTTTGATCACACTATTCAAAATGAGTCCCCTTCATACTCTTTTTTGCCTATTCACCTCTACTTCCTTGTCATAGAACAGGTTTATACTTCTCTGAAAACAGCTTCAAAATAATGTTTATTATATAGTCTTTTGGGGACATTTTTCCTTTCTGTCTTTCTATTACTCGTTTTTTTTTGTTTTGTACTGCCTTTTGTAATACATTTTCGCTTGGATTTTGGAATTTCTTGTCTATAAATAAACTCTCCTTGAACTAATATTTACTCAAGTACCTTTATCTTTGTAAATTACCTTTGTTTAGAAAGTTATTTTCTCTTTTCTCCTCCAAATGAACCCTTTATTAAGCTTATCCAATAATATCTTTTCTATTTACATTATTTTTCTTTTACATTTAAAGTCACTCAGTCATGTCCAACTCTTTGTGACCCCATGGGATATACAGTCCATGGAATTCTCCAGGCCAGAACACTGGAGTGGGTAGCCTTTCCCTTCTCCAGAGGATCTCCCCAATCCAGGGATTGAAACCAGGTCTCCTGCTTTATGGGCAGATCTTTACCAGTTGAGCCATAAGGGAAGCCCAAGAACATTGGGAGTGGTTAGCCTATCCCTTCTGCAGCGGATCTTCTCAACCCAGGAGTTGAACCGAAGTCTCCTGCATTACAGGGTGATTCTTTACCTACTGAGATATCAGGGAAACCAAAAATCTGACACTTGTGGCCTGCTATCAGGGAAGCCTTTTCTATTTAAGGACTCACTAATAAAAAGTGCTTACAGCTTTCCATTGATTCATTTCATACTGTTCACGGGGTTCTCAAGGTGAGAATACTGAAGTGGCTTGCCATTCTCTTCTCCAGTGGACCACATTTTGTCAGAACTCTCCACCATGAACCATCCATCTTGGGTGGCCCTACACAGCATGGCTTATAGTTTCATTGAGTTAGACAAGACTGTGATCCATGTAATTAGATTGGTTAGTTTTCTGTGACTGTGGTTTTCAGTCTGTCTTACCTCTGATGGAGAAGGATAAGAGGCTTACAGAAGCTTCCTGATGGGACAGACTGACTGAGGGGGAAACTGGGTCTTGTTCTGATCATCAGGGCCATGCTCAGTAAATCTTTGCTTGCTGCTAGAGTGGCAAGTGGTGGCCACACAGGGCTGGAGCCAAGACTCCCCAGGTCGGTAGGTGCTCAATACGCTACTGGAGATCAGTGCAGAAATCATTCAAGAAAAAATGAAGAGACAGAGCCAAAGCAAAAACAACACTCAGTTGTAGATGGGACTGGTGATGGAAGCAAGGTCTGATGCTATAAAGAGGAATATTGAATAGGAACCTGGAACGTTAAGTCCATAAATCAAGGAAAATTGGAAGTGGTCAAATAGGAGATGGCAAGAGTGAACATCAACATTTTAGGAATCAGTGAAATAAAATGGACTAGAATGGGTGAATTTAAATCAGGTGACCATTATATCTACTGCTGTCAGCAAGAATCCCTTAGAAGAAATGGAGTAGCCATCATACTCAAAGAGTCTGAAAAGCAGTACTTGGATGCAATCTCAAAAACGACAGATTTTGTAACCTCAAAATCTGTTCATTTCTGAGCAAACCATTCAATATCATGGTAATCCAAGTCTATGCCCCAATCAGTAATGCTGAAGAAGCTGAAGTTGAAAAGTTCTAAGAAAACCTACAAGACCTTCTAGAACTAACACTCAAAAAAGAATTTCCTCTCATAATAGGGGACTGGAATGTAAAAGTAGGAAGTCAAGAAACACCTGGAGTAAGAGGCAAATTTGTCCTTGAAGCACAGAATGAAGGACTTCCCTGGTGGTTCAGATGGTAAAGCGTCTGTCTACAACGCGGGAGACCCAGGTTCGATCCCTGGGTAGGGAAGATCCCCTGGAGAAGGAAATGGAAACCCACTCCAGTACTCTTGCCTGGAAAATCCTATGGACAGAGGACCTTGGTAGGCTGCAGTTGGAATTGCTACAAGTCGGACATGACTGAGTGACTTCACTTTCTTTTTCACAAAATAAGCAGGGCAAAGGCTAATAGACTATTGCCAAGAGAACAAGCTGGTCATAGCAAACACCCTCTTCCAACAACCCAAGAGAAGACTCTACATGTGGACTTCACCAGATGGTCAGCATTGAAGTCAAATTGATTATATTCTTTGCAGCAAAAGATGGAGAAGCTCGATAAAGTCAGCAAAAACAAGACTGGGAGCTGACTGTGGCTCAGATCATAAACTCATTATTGCCAAATTCAGATTTAAATTGAAGAAAGAAGGGAAAACCACTAGACCATTCAGGTATGACCTAAATCAAATCCCTACGATTATACAGTGAAAGTGAGAAATAGATTTAAGGGACTAGATCTGATAGAGTGCCTGATGAACTATGGATGGAGGTTCGTGACATTGTACAGGAGACAGGAATCAAGACCAGCCCCAAGAAAAAGAAATGCAGAAAAGCAAAATGATTGTCTGAAGAGGCCTTACAAATAGCTGTAAAAAAAAAAAAAAAAGAGAAGCCAAAACAAAGGAGTAAAGGAATGATAGACACATTTGAATGCAGAATTCCAAAGAATAGCAAGGAGAGAAGAAAGCCTTTCTCAGTGATCAGTGTAAAGAAATAGAGGGAAAAAATAGAATGGGAAATACTAGAGATCTCTGCAAGAAAATTAGAGATACCAAGGGAATAGTTTTTTTTTTTTTTTCCTTTGTACAGGAAAGAGTAATTCTTTCCTGTGCAAAGATGGGCATAAAAAGGACAGAAATGGTATGGACAAAACAGAAGCAGAAGATATTAAAAAGAGGTGGCAAGAAGACACAGAAGAACTGTACAAAAAAGAGCTTCACGACCCAGATAATTACAATGGTGTGATCACTCACCTCGAGCCAGACATCCTGGAATGTGAAGCCAAGTGGGCCTCATGAAACATCACTATGAACAAAGCTAGTGGAAGTGATAGAATTCCAGTTGAGCTTTTTCAAATCCAAAAAAAAAAAACGATGCTGTGAAAGTGTTGCACTCAATATGCCAGTAAGCCATAAAACTCAGCAGTGGCCACAGGACAGGAAAAGGTCAGTTTTAATTCTAATCCCAAAGAAAGACAGTGCCAAAGAATGTTCAAACTACTGCACAACTGTACTCATCTCACAGGCTAGTAAAGTAATGCTCAAAATTCTCCATGCCAGGCTTTAACAATATGTGAACCGTGAGCTTCCAGATGTTCAAGCTGGTTTTTGAAAAGGCAGAGGAACCAGAGATCAAATTGCCAACATCCACTGGATCATTGAAAAACCGAAAAAGTTCCAGACAAACATCAGTTTTTGATTTATTGACTATACCAAAGCCTTTGACTGCATGAAAGTGAGGTTGCTAAGCCATCTGACTCTTTGCAAACACATGAACTGTAGCCTACCAGGGTCTTCTGTCCATGGGATTTTCCAGGTAGGAGTATTAGAGTGGGTTGCCATTTCCTTCTCCAGGGGATCTTCCTGACCTAGGATTGAACCCAGGTCTCCTGCATTGTAGGCAGATGCTTTACCATCTGACCTGTCTGAATCACAATAAAATGTAGAAAATTCTGAAAGAGATGGGAATACCAGACCACCTGACCTGCGTCTTGAGAAATCTGTATGCAGGTCAGGAAGCAACAGTTAGAACTTGACATGGAAAAACAGACTGGTTCTAAATAGGGAAAGGAGTACATCAAGGCTGTATATTGTCACTCTGCTTATTTAACTTATATGCAGAGTACATCATGAGAAATGCTGGGCTGGAGGAAGCACAAACTGGAGTCAAGATTGCTGGGAGAAATATCAATAACCTCAGATATGCAGATGACACCACCCTCATGGCAGAAGGTGAAGAAGAACTAAAGAGCCTCTTCATGAAAGTGAAAGTGAAGGAGGAGAGTGAAAAAGTTGACTTAAAGCTCAACATTCAGAAAAGTAAGATCGTGGCATCCGGTCCCATCATTTCATGCAAATAGTTGGGAAAACAGTGGAAACAGTGAGAGACTTTATTGTTTTGGGCTCCAAAATCACTGCAGATGGTGACTGCAGCCATGAAATTAAAAGACGCTTACTCCTTGGAAGGGAAGTTATGACCAACCTAGATAGCATATTCAAAAGCAGAGACATTACTTTGCCAACAAAGATCCATCTAATCAAGGCTATGGTTTTTCCAGTAGTCATGTATGCATGTGAGAGTTGTACTTTAAAGAAAGCTGAAAGCTGAACTCCGAAGAATTGATGCTTTTGAACTGTGGTGTTGGAGAAGACTCTTGTGAATCCCTTGGCCTGCAATGAGATCCAACCAGTCCATCCTAAAGGAAATCAGTCCTGGGTGTTCATTGGAAGGGCTGATGTTGAAGCTGAAACTCCAATACTTTGGCCACCTGATGCAAAGAGATGACTCATTTGAAAAGACCCTGATGTTGGTAAAGACTGAAGGCAGATCAAGAAGGGGACGACAGAGGATGAGATGGTTGAATGGCATCACCAACTCAATGGACATGTGTTTGGGTAGACTCTGGCAGTTGGTGATGGACAGGGAGGCCTGGTGTGCTGCAGTCCATGGGGTCGCAAAGAGTTGGACACAACTGAACAATGTTGGCATTTTGATCTCTGTTTCCTCTGCCTTTTCTAAAACCAGCCTGAACATCTGGAAGTTCACAGTTCACGTTTTGTTGAAGCCTGGTGTGGAGAATTTTGAACATTACTTTAGTAGCCTGCGAGGTGAGTGCAATTGTGTAGTAGTTTGAACATTCTTTGGCATTGCCATTATTTGGGACTGGAATGAAAACTGACCTTTCCAGTCCTGTGGCCACTGCTGAGTTTTCCAAATTTGCTGGCATATTGAGTGCAGCACTTTCACAGCATCATCTTTCAGGATTTAAAATAGCTCAACTGGAATTCCATCACTTCCACTAGCTTTGTTTGTAGTGATACTTCCTAAAGCCCACTTGACTTCACATTCCAGGATGTCTGGTTCTAGGTAAGTGATCATACCATCGTTATCATCTGGGTCATAAATATCTTTTTTGTACAGTTCTTCTGTGTCTTTTTGCCACATCTTCTTGATATCTTCTGCTTCTGTTAGATCCATACCATTTCTGTCATTTATTCAGCCCATCTTTGCATGAAACTTTCCCTTGTTATCTCTAATTTTCTTGAAGAGATCTCTAGTCTGTTCCATTCTTTTTTTCCCCTCTATTTCTTTGCACTGATCACTGAGGAAGGCTTCAGTATATCTTCAGTATATTCAAATACTTAATGTCGCAGATGTTCCAGTCATTAGCAAGGATCTACACATTAAGATGTAATCGGTTTTCATCAATTCTCACTCACATGACATCTAAGTTGCTCACATTCAAGAGCACAGGGAATTTTAACTGTGTTAGAAATGTCTAGTCTCTCATTGATGACCAACTGAGAAGACTGTCCAGATATTAATATTCAACTAATAAAGACCCAATGGGCCCAGGCATTGAAAACTTGTGTTTATTAAATGAAGCTTGCATGGACAATTATGTTGTCCATTCATTGCTGTTTAGGCACTAGGCTGTATCAGACTCTTTTGCAACCCCATGGGCTGTACCCCACCAGGCTCCTCTGTCCAGGCCAGAATATTGGAATGGGTTGTCATGTCCTTCTCCAGGGGGTCTTCCTGACCAAATATGCATCTCCTGCATTGACAGGCAGATTCGTTACAACTGATCCACCTAGGAAACCCACCATATTGAATCCATGATGATAAAATGTGGTTTTCTATAACATTTAAAGGACAATGTCATATCTGATATTGTCAGAGACCCTGTTGACTTTGTAGAGACAGTAATTTTTTTCTCTCCTCCCTTCTAGATTCTTTGGTTTAATAATAAAATTGACTTAAAACAGGACAGAATTTAATATTGTATTTGCAGAATTCTCATAAACATATGAGACTCAAAGAAGTGACAAAAGCAAGCAGCTTTTATACCTTTTAGGAAAACACACAATGTGTGATTAATTGAAACAACAAAGAAGTTGGAATCAGGGTAGTAAGTTTAGAAAGAGTACGAAGTTTATTCAGCCTTTTTGAGCCTAAATTCCCTATTCCTGGTGATAATGATGTCTTCTAACTCCTGGTACAGTGAGTATAGCTTTCTCATTTGAGGCTTATCTCCTGTTTTCACAGAGACAGAGACAGCAAAATTCTTTGCACTGACTGTTTCATAAGAAACTTTAAAATATTCAGTATGTCAAATGACATGTTTTGGGGTGCTCTATAGACTACTCCCTTTCACCTTCATATGATATCTTATTATCCTAGATTATTCCACTGCCTTGACCATTTGCGCATCCTTGTTTGCATAATCAGCCTACCTGCTATAACACATCATCATCTCTAAGCTGTGGCATTCCCTCTCTGGTGTTCACGCGTGGCCATGTGTGCTTAATTGCCTCAGTCGTGTCCGATCCTTTGTGACCGCATGCACTGTAGCCCACATTACTCTTCTATCCATAAGATTTCTCAGTCAAGAATACTGGAGTGGGTTGCCATTTCCTTCTTGAGTGGCCATGTATACTGTTCATTAACTAAATACCCAGAGATTTCTGTAAATCACCAAATGCTTCATTCACTATGATTCATTTGAAACATTTTCATCATAATTGCTTCATTAAACAAGATTCTACAATTGTGACTTTTTTCATTTGTTTCCTAGAAATGTTTACTGAATCATTGCAAATTAATATGTGTGAAAATGATTCATCACTGAATTGAAGACAATCCTTTTCAGAAAGACTTTGGCTTCCTCTATGTGTTGTTACTTACTTGACAAAGATATTAGCATCAGACTATTTATCACCATATATCTAGTGGGTACTATTACCCCCTAGTGATTAATAAGAATGTGAAATTCACTACGCCTGAGCTCAAGCACTGGTTTTGTGGTGTATCTTTTTATGGCCTTTGGATTATTTTATAGTCTTTTCAGACCTCGTCTTCACTTATCTGTAAGTTAAATATAAATGTGAGCAATGTTTAGGTTTATAGTGAATATTAAACGACACGTTGTTTTTAGTTGCAAAGTCGTGTCCAACTTTGAAACCTCAAGAATGAAAATCACTATGCCTAACTCATGTTGGATAATTGAAAAAGCAAGAGATTTCCAGAAAAAAAACATCTACTTCTGCTTTATTGATTATGCCAAAGCTTTTGACTGTGTGGATCACAAGAAACTGTGGAAAATTCTTAAAGAGATAAGAAGACGACTGCCTGACCTAACTCTTGAGAAATCTGTAAGCAGGTCAAGAAACAACAGTCAGAACTGAACAGGGAACAACAGACTGGTTCCAAATCAGGAAAGGAATACGTCAAGGTTGTATATTGTTACCCTGCTTATTTAAGTTATATGCAGAGTACACTGTGAGAAATGTTGGGCTGGATGAAGTGACAAGCTGGAATCAAGATTGCTGGGAGAAATATCAATAACCTCAGATATGCAGATGACACCACCCTCATGGCAGAAAGTGAAGAAGAACTAAAGAGCCTCTTGATGAAAATGAAAGAGGAGTGTGAAAAAGCTGGCTTAAAACATAACATTCAGAAAACTAAGATCATGGCATCTAGTCCCAGCACTTCCTGGCAAATAGATCGGAAACAGTGGAAATAGTGGCTGACTTTATTTTTCTGGGCTCCAAAATCACTGCAGATGGTGACTGCAGCCATGAAGTGAAAAGACGCTTACTCCTTGGAAGGGAAGTTATGACCAATCTAGACAGCATATTAAAAAGCAGAGACATTAATTTGCCAACAAAGGTCATCTAGTCAAGCTATGGTTTTTCCAGTAGTCATGTATGGACGTGTGAGTTTGACTATAAAGAAAGCGGAGCACAGAAGAATTGATGCTTTTGAACTGTGGTGTTGAAGAGACTCTTGAGAGTCTCTTGGACTGCAAGGAGATCCAACCAGTCCATCCTAAAGGAGATTAGTCCTGAATATTCATCAGAAGGACTGATGTTGAAACTGAAACTCCAATACTTTGGCCACCTGATATGAAGAACTGACTCCTTGGAAAAGACCCTGATGCTGGGAACGATGGAAGGCAGGAGGAGAAGGGGGCAGCAGAGGATGAGATGTTTGGATAGCATCACTGACTCAGTTGACATGAGTTTGAGCAAGCTCTGACACGCTGCAGTCCACTGAGTCACAAAGAGTCAGACACAACTGAGTGACTGAACTGAACTGAAGTGAACTCATATATCTAGGGAACAGAGACCAGACAAATAACTATATGTGTGTGGACAGATAAATAGGTAAGAGGCTCCATCAAATGAAGTATTCAGAGGTTGAAGTTGTGTATCATTCAAAAACCTTAATAATGGAAAAGGTTGATTCTTACTGGATTCTTACATTATTCTAGTCGTAAGAAGAGTGCAACTTAATTTGTATAAAAAATAAAATTTATTATCTTTTATTATGTTATTTACTATTTATTTAGAACCACATTCCCATAGTAATAGGAAGCACTGAATCTATTGATTCAATGTTGAATGACAGTATACTCAGATCTATAGAACTGTGGTCGTGTTCCCTTTAAAATTCTAAAACATATCCTTTATATAAATGTAAATTCATGTTTCACTATATTTTTTTCTCACTCTGTTTCTGCCCCAGTATAAATAATGCCTGACAACACATTGTTCTTATAGAATAAAAACAAGAGACGATTCTTAGAAATTCCCCATCGAGGGACAATTTTTCCAGTGCTTATGACAAAGATATGGCTAATGTTACTTGTTCTTGCTTACAATGATTCCTTTTAAAATAAAGGCCTCTGACAACATTATTTATGTTGTCATTGTTGCTGCTTAAAAGGATACTTAAAAGTGATGATAACATCACTTATATGTTTTATAAAATGATAATGTTTTCTTCATCATGTTTGAAATATTTAACTATTTCTCACACAGAATTATTTATCACACAGGCAAGTTTTATGTGCAGATGTGCGTTTGTCTGTGTGTTGTGTATATATGAAAAGAAAACCTGAAGTTTTTATTTATATCTATGTATGTGTACATATTTTCATAAGTATAATATTTATCTACATATGCATAGTAATTTTGAAAATGAATCAAAAACAGTTTTTTAAAATTATCTCATTCTAAGAAATATTGTTTTATTTCTCAGTAGAAATGTAACTTACAAATATAAATTAGATTATTCCAAAATATTCAAAACATTAGGAGATAAATATGACCTTCAGATTGACCCTTTGGTAGATTATAATTGACAATGGTCCCCACAGACAACATCAAGAATGGAGTGAAGAATCTATATGCATATTAATGCTTCATTTTTCAAGCATATAATATATATTGACTGCAGAGTGTGAAAGTATTTATACATAATGTGAAATCTAAATGTATAATTTTCACAAAGGAAATTCTAACATACTGAAATACCAGGTACAATACTTCATGCACTCATATTAGTTAAATTTTCAGGAGGAATAAAAGACATTTTGGTACAAGAAATATTACAGTTTTACATTCTGAAAATTGACAATGTAATAAAATGTAGAGATGAAAAACTGAATACTTGAAGGAAATAGAATAAAAGACAATATAAAATGAAATACTTCATATTTTATTTAACATTAAAGCTGTTTCTTGGCCATTAGCAGTGGTGGTGGAGATATGGCTGTGGCAGTAGGGGAGATGAGTACAATAATATAAAAGAAATTAGACAACCCCTGAAGAGACCAAGAATCTTTAAAACCTCAGTGACATTCAGAACCGTATGTGACCTAAGCATATTTGAAATTTCAAGAATGAAAATCACTATGTCTAATTTATGATCTAAGGAACAGAGACAAGACAAAAGACTATATATGTATCTAAGACTCCATCACATGAAACATTGGGAGGTTGAAGTTATGTATTATTCTAAACCCTTAATAATGTATGATGGTGATGGTTTATTTCACATATTATACAGAAGTGTTTTGTCATTATAATATGATGAAACTATCTGTTCTCAAGAAAACATCCTCAAATAGTAATTTAAACCAACTGTAGAAGAAAGATCAGGGAATGATTAAGGTTAACAAAGTAATTAATATACTGCTGCTAAGTCACTTCAGTCGTGTCCGACTCTGTGTGATCCCATAGACGGCAGCCCACCAGGCTCCCCCATCCCTGGGATTCTCCAGGCAAGAATACTGGAGTGGGTTGCCATTTCCTTCTCCAATGCATGAAAGTGAAAAGTGAAAATGAAGTTGCTCAGTCATGTCCGAATCTTAGCGACCCCACGGACTGCAGCCTACCAGGCTCCTCCGTCCATGGGCTTTGCCAGGCAAGAGTACTGGAGGGGGTGCCACTGCCTTCTCCAATTAATATACTAGTTAATTTATTAAACTGTTTGTTTTCCTATGTCTACACTTTTGGTATAGCTTTTCTTTGGCATTTTGGATAGAATTTAATCAAAAAGCTAAATATTACTTTTATAAAACACTTCAACAACAGACAAATTCTAGAAAAAATTTTATGGGTGTTTAAAAACATTAAAGTCATAGTTTTGAATCATTCATTGAGGAGGAACTTCTGTCTGTTTCTCTCAGTTTAAAGAACAATTTTTTTATTGAGAACAAAAATGGTCCATTTTGATAGAGTTTTCAAAGTTCCAAATAATGGGTAAAATCCTTCAGATAAATTAGAGTTAAAGGTTGAATCCCTCTGAATCTGATTGTAACAGAGTAGTGGGTATCAGACTAACTTCTCCCCCATTATATCTGTAGGAAATAGTAAAAACAAGTGTACAAGGTGTTGGACTGCAATCAGCCAGAATGAAGAGCTTCCTTGAGAGAAGGAAAGATTATGAATTGTGACCCACACTTGTATAGCTGTTTTCCTAGGGCATTTTCAAAACTGCACCAGAGTAAAACAGTACTGTTTGAGTCTATAATCAGTGAAAATAACTTTAAAAATGAAGGTAAAATAAAGATGTTTCCAATCTCCCAAAGAAAAACTTAAAACAATTTGAAGCTATAGACATTTCCTACCAGAAATATAGCCATTTGATGAAACCCAGGTAACTTTAAGAAGTAAAAATAGAAACAGTATATATCTGGGAAGCAGAAATTAATATTGATGTGAAAAGATTACATTAATAATAAATATTCTGGGACTTATATGTCTCACGAGAAACCTGTATGCAAGTCAAGAAACAATGATTAGAACCAGAAATGAACCAGAAATGAAACAACAGACTGGTTTGAAATTGGTAAAGGAGTACATTAAGGCTGTATATTGTCACCCTGCTTGCTTATCTTATATGCAGAGTACATCATGTGAAATGCCAGGCTGAGTGAATCACAAGCTGGAATCAAGATTGTCAGGAGAAATATCAACAACTTCAGAAATGCAAATGGTACCACTGTAATGGGAGAAAACAAAGAGGAACTAAAGAGTCTTGATGATGATGAAAAGGGATAGTGAAAAAATTGGCTTCAAATTCAACACCCCAAAAAAGTGGTGTCCGGTCCCATTCAGTTCAGTTCAGTTGCTCAGTTGTGTCCAACTCTTTGCGACCCCATGAATCCCAGCACGCCAGGCCTCCCTGTCCATCACCAACTCCCAGAGTTCACTCAGACTCACGTCCATCGAGTCAGTGATGCCATCCAGCCATCTTATCCTCTGTCGTCCCCTTCTCCTCCTGCTCCCAATCCCTCCCAGCATCAGAGTTTTTCCAGTGAGTCAACTCTTCACATGAGGTTGCCAAAGTATTGGAGTTTCAGCTTTAGCATCATTCCTTCCAAAGAAATACCAGGGCTGATCTCCTTCAGAATGGACTGGTTGGATCTCCTTGCAGTCCAAGGGACTCTCAAGAGTCTTCTCCAACATCACAGCTCAAAAGCACCAATTCTTCGGTGCTCAGCCTTCTTCACAGTCCAACTCTCACATCCATACATGACCACAGGAAAAACCATAGCCTTGACTAGATGGACCTTTGTTGGCAAAATAATGTCTCTGCTTTTGAATATGCTATCTAGGTTGGTCATAACTTTCCTTCCAAGGAGTAAGTGTCTTTTAATTTCATGGCTGCAATCATCATCTGCAATGATTTTGGAGCACAGAAAATAAAATTAGCCACTGTTTCCACTGTTTCCCCATATGTTTGCTGTGAAGTGATGGAATCGGATGCCATGATCTTAGTTTTCTGAATGTTGAAATTAAGCCAACTCTTTCACTCTCCTCTTTCACTTTCATCAAGAGGCTCTTTAGTTCTTCTCACTTTCTGCCATAAGGGTGGTGTCATCTGCATATCTGAGGTTATTGTTATTTCTCCCAGCAATCTTGATTCCAGCTTGTGCTGCCTCCAGCCCAGCGTTTCTCACGATGTACTCTGGATATAAGTTAAATAAACAGGGAGACAATATACAGCTTTGATGTACTCCTTTTCCTATTTGGAACCAGTCTGTTGTTCCATGTCCAGTTCTAACTGTTGTTTCCTGACCTGTGTACAGATTTCTCAAGAGGCAGGTCAGGTGGTCTGGTATTCCCATCTCCTTCAGAATTTTCCACGGTTTACTGTGATCCACACAGTCAAAAGCTTTGGCATAGTAAATAAAGCAGAAATAGATGTTTTTGTGAAACTCTCTTGCTTTTTCGAGAATCCAGTGATTGTTGACAATTTGATCTTTGGTTCTTCTGCGTTTTCTGAAACCAGCTTGAACATCTGGAAGTTTATGTATTGTGGAAGCCTGGTGTGGAGAATTTTGAGCATTAATTTACTAGCCTGTGAGATGAGTGCAATTGTGAGATAGTTTGAGCATTCTTTGACATTGCCTTTCTTTGGGATTGGAATGAAAACTGACCTTTTCCATTCCCGTGACCACTGCTGAGTTTTCCAAAATTCCTGACATATTGAGTGCAGCACTTTCACAGTATCATCTTTCAGGATTTGAAATAGCTCAACTGGAATTCCATTACCTCCACTGGCTTTGTTCATAGTGATCCTTCCTAAATCCCACTTGACTTCACATTCCAGGATTTCTGGCTCTAGGTGAGTGTGAGTTGTCACACCATTATGATTATCTGGGTCATGAAGATCTCTTTTGTACAGTTCTTCTGTGTATTCTTGCCACGTCTTCTTAATATCTTCTGCTTCTGTTAGGTCCATACCATTTCTGTCCTTTATTGAGCCCATCTTTGCATGAAATGTTCCCTTGGTATCTCTAATTTTCTTGAAGAGATCTCTAATCGTTCCCATTCTATTGTTTGTATGCTGATTCATTTATATGAAATATAGAAAGATAGTACTGATGAATTTACTTGCAGGGCAGCAATGGAGAAACAGACACAGAAAACAGACCTATTGACATGGGGAAAGGGGTGGACGGAGAGGGTATATATATGAAGAGAATAAGATGGAAACTGACAATGCCATATGTAAAAGAGATACTCAATGGGAATTTGCTGTATGACTCAGAAAACTCAAAGAGGGGTTCTGTGACAATCTAGAAGGGTGGGATGGAGAGGGAGATGGGAAGGAGTTTTAGAAGAGAGGGGGCATGGGTATACCTATGGCTGATTCTTGTTGATATATGACCAAAAAAACCCACAAAATTCTGTAAAGCAATTATCCTTCAATTAAAAAAATAAAGTGGCAAAAAAAATCCAAAACTATATATATGTGATTAAGAGGACAAAATTACAAATAAGAAAACAGAAGCTTTGTGTGTAAAAGTATGAAAAATAAAATATTATGCCCACACTAAAAAAATCATAAGTGGATATGTATATTTATATATGTTAAATTGAAAAGCAAGAAATGTTACAAGTGACAAAGAGTAATAGTTGCATTGACAGAGGAAGTTATAATCATTTTAAAAGGGTATACAATTAATTTTATTATATATCTGTATCTCATACACAGAAAAATCCAAAATTATATATCATATTCAAATATATTAGCATAATTTATCAAACTATATCAGCACTGTTATAGAAGATTTGAATAGTAAAATATTAACTCATGTAATATTTGACACATCCAACAATTACAATAATTCATACATTTAAATTCACATAGACCAATGATTAAAATTGATAACATGATGGATTCATAATTATTCAATAAATTTCAAACAGTTAAAATAATATAGAGGATGTTCTTTCAAGACATTAAAACTCAATAATGTTAAAGCAATTAGAAAATGGTTAGAAATTAAGCAATGCATCACTAAATAGCTCATAGGTTAAAGAAAATAGTAATTAAAGAAGCTTTAGAAAACCTCTTGACTTGAATGATAATGAAAATACAATATCTCAGAACTTCAAAACTGTGATTAAAGTAGTGTAGAGAGAGAAATTTATAGCTTTATATGCATTTATAAAAAGGGAACAAACAATATAAATCAATGATCTACACTCAAGGTTTCAGCTCTGACATTTAAAGAAATTGAAAGTCACTACTCCTACTCTCACAAAAAAATTAGGAAACTGAAAACCAATGACTTATTTTGGACAAGTCGGAGAACTGAACTTGAGAGACAAGTTCAAAGAACAAACCATCACCTGGAACACAGGAGAGACAGTGAATGTAGAGTCACAACCCAGACTGGCTTACTTCAAGTAGAAGCCTTGAAACCACTACTGGTAAGAAACTTTAAGTGGTAGTTTGATAAATTGTTTAGTCCGAGTGTTGGACCAGCTTATAAGTGAAAAATTATCTGTTGGTCACAGTTTCGAGGAAGAGGATACTTTTATAGGTTTTACCTCAAGAACACATTATTTTAGCGTGACAAAAAGCAAAATAATAATCCCTCATGACCTTTGCAAGCTGAGAGAAAATATGCTAAGAGCATTCTCCAAGAAAGACCTGCTTTGCAAGGCATAAGAGCCATATCCAACCCAGTGGAATAGCATCATCTGAAAATCAAGTATACCACTGTAACAACAGACTAAAAAAGAAAAATCATATTATCATTTCAATTGGTAATGAGAAAAGAAAGAAAACCCTAGAAAGGCAAAATAACAGAGAAGGAAAACTTGTAAAGTTTAAAAATAAAATAAAGTTAAAAAAAAAAAAACAGAAGGAAAACTCAGACTATCAACATTATAGTCTGAGAAATAAAACAGTTCCTCTTCTGTAGAGACAGAAAGAATAGTTTGAGCATATTACAATAACTTCTGCAACTAAGTTTTAAAAATTTATTTTATTTTACATGTACAGATTTCTTCAGAAAGTACAGTAAAATAAATTCCAAAAGATAAATAGAAATAAATATTTTCACAAAAATCACTCCAAGTCCAGTTTGCTTCCCAAATAAATTTTTTCCAAATATTTAATGAAGTAATACTAGTAATCTTATTCAGACTTTTCCTGTACATAGAATAAAAATTACAGTCCATTTTCTCTCATAAACACATTGGAAATTTAAACAAAACCAGCAGAAATGATCCAGAGATACGCAAAAAAGATTAATATATTGTAAAAAAAAAATAGTTTATTCAAAGAGTAGAAGTTTGTCATAACATTTGAAATTTAATCAGTATTTTCCACATTAAAGAAGGAAACAATATATTAGATGAATAAGATGCATTTGATAAAATTCAAGACATATCCATATTTAGAGCGCAAAAATAGTGAACTTCCTTTCTCTGATATGTATGCTAAGTTGCTTCAGTCGTGTCCCACTGTTTGAGAGCCTATAGATTGTAGCCCACAGGGCTCCACTATTCTTGAGATTCTCCAGGAAAAATACTGAAGTGGGTATCCCCTGCCCTCCTCCAGGGGATCTTCCCAATCCAGTGATTGAACCTGGGTCTTCTGAATTACAGGCAGATTCTTTATTATCTGAGCCACCAAAAATACCTACATATCAGTATTTAATATTTACTCATGAGTAGGAGAAAAATGGTTATTCATTATCACCACATCTAGTCAGTCATTAACTATGTTTTATTCAATACAGTAAAGTAAGACAAAGAAATAAGAGCTGTTAAAACTGTAAAAACATTTTTTTTTTTTTTACTTTCTCACATCATGGTAATGTTATAGAAAATCAATCCCCATCCCCAGGGAAAAACAAAAGAACAAAACATAAATACTACAAACAAACTGTAAGAAGTAATGGCTGAATTTAGCTGGATACAAGGTAAATAAATTTATATTTGTCAGCTACATTTCTTTACAAGCTAGCAATAAAAAATGGGTATAAAATTTAAATAGTTAACTCCACTTTTTATACCACCCAAACTGCTAAATACCTAGGAATGACTTTGATAAATATATTGTAAAAGTACACTTTCTCTATACTCAAAACTATGCTTTCAGTTAAACAAAATATATCTAAATAAATGGAGTTATTTTAAGTTTATGAACTGTTAAGACTAGTACTAATAAAATGCTATTTCTCACCACATTTCATTAAAGATTCTGTGAAACTCCAATCAAATTTAAGCTGGAATTTTTCTTTTTGTAGAAATTGAAAATATGATTCTAGCATGTAGTTTGAAGTGCAAATGACCTAAAAGAGCAAAGGAAATTTTGAAGCAGAATAAAACTGGAGGACATATATTACCATTACCACAACTTTTTATAAATATATAGAAATTCAAACAATGTGATATTGTCTCAAAGACAAATGGTCCAATGAGACAGCATACAGAGTCCAATTAGAGACCCACACATTAATTTTTAACTGATTTTTGACAAAATGATTCATTTTATGTTTGACAGAGGCACCACTAATTTTGACAAAGACAAATTTCCTGGAGAAAAAAAAAATTGATTTTCCTTTAATTGGATATTCATGAAGGAAAATAAAACTGTAATCCATTTCCCCTTTCAAATAATCAGAAATTAATTTTAGTGGATACATAACTTAAATGTTAAATGTAAAGTGATCAAACTTCTAGAATATAAGAATGTCTTAATTAACTTGGTCCATGCATAGATTGTTGGAGAAGACTCTTGATAGTCCCTTGGACTGCAAGGAAATCCAACCAGTCCATTCTGAAGGAGATCAGCCCTGAGATTTCTTTGGAAGGAATGATGCTAAAGCTGAAACTCCAGTACTTTGGCCACCTCATGCGAAGAGTTAACTCGCTGGAAAAGACTCTAATGCTGGGAGGGATTGGGGGCAGGAGGAGAAGGGGACGACAGAGGATGAGATGGCTGGATGGCATCACTGACTCGATGGACGTGAGTCTGAGTGAACTCCAGGAGTTGGTGATGGACAGGGAGGCCTGGCGTGCTGCGATTCATGGGGTCGCAAAGAGTCGGACACGACTGAGCGACTGGACTGAACTGAACTGAACATAGTAAGAAGTAAGGAGAAGGCAATGGCATCCCACTCCAATACTCTTGCCTGGAAAATCCTATGGATGGAGGAGCCTGGTGGGCTGCAGTCCATGGGGTCGCTAAGAGTCAGACACGACTGAGTGACTTCACTTTCACTTTTCACTTTCATGCATTGGAGAAGGAAATGGCAACCCACTCCAGCATTCTTGCCTGGAGAATCCCAGGGACGGCGGAGCCTGGTGGGCTGCCATCTATGGGGTCGCACAGAGTCGGACACGACTGAAGTGACTTAGCAGTAAGAAGTAACTAAAACAAAGTGTTGAAACACTGTGCTTCATATTAAAAACTCATTTTCAAAAGACCTGATCCATAATGGCATTGATGATAACTATCACATACACAGAAACATTCTTATAAATCAAGAAAAAATAGACTAAGAATAATTGAGTATATAATTCACAGGAAGATAATAGGAATAAACAACTTACGGAAATATTTCATCACAATTATTCATCATAAAAACACAAATTAATATCACAGTTAACAATCACAACATACACCATTAGAATGTCTAATAAAACTGAAAATACCAAGAGTTATTGAGGACATAGAGTAACAAAGCAGCTACTGTATTGCTGGTGAGAATAAAAATTTATAAAGTCATTATGAACAAAATATTTTGTTAATACTTAATTGAAACACAATTGGTCATACTCATTCATACGATTGGAATCAACAATTATATTTTTTCATTTGTGCCCAACTGAAATGCACCAAAATAGATGGATAAAAGTTTTACTCATAATAGCCCCACTTGTAACAGAGCAAGTGTTCAATAATAGGTAGAATGAGTAAATCTTTCATCTTAGAATTCTATACAGAAATGAAAATGATAAAATTACTGTTGTATACATACGGACTGAAAGTCACACATATCATATTGGTGAGTGAAGTGAGATAAGAGTTTCCATTATGAGATTCCATTTACATTAAATCAAGAAAAACAAATATATATACATATGTATATACTTCCCTGGTGGCTCAGAGGTTAAAGCATCTGCCTCCAATGCGGGAGACCCAGATTCAATCCCTGGGTCAGGAAGATCCCCTGGAGAAGGAAACGGTAACCCACTCAGTATTCTTGCCTGGAGAATCCCATGAACGGAGAAGCCTGATAGGCTACAGTCCATGGGGTCACAAAGAGTCAGACACAACTGAGTGACTTCACCTTCATATACTTTTTCAAATTATTTTCCATTGTACATTTTTATAAGATATTGAATTCCCTATGCTGTGCAGTAGGTCTTTATTGTTTATCTGTTTTGTATGTAGTAGTGTGTATATACCAAAGGGCAAGGGCAGGGGATAAATTAGGAGTTTAAGATTAATACAGAAAATAATGCTTTTGACAACTAGAAATTACCTCATTCTTCAGTTCACAAAGTAAATTATATAGAGTTGTATTTTATAACACACAGATTAATGTACTACCATGAACTACATACATTCTTAGTTTCCTTTTTACACCAGTGTAATATTCTGTTAAAATCATGAAACATTTTAGGCAAACATGCTATTTACTTTTAAAAGGAAATTAACATCATCTTCCACTGTTATCCTATCCATTAGTATCTTGCTCAGAGCATGGTAATAAAAAAGATTCTAATAAAGTATAAGATTTCAGATTTATAAGAACTATGTCATGGTGTAAGATTCTATTATACATCAAATCAATGAATATCACCTGTATCAGACTTGAACACCTTGAATAATAAAAATAAAATTATATATCATTATACTTATACTATATCATTACACTTCAAATTCTCTTAATACATAGAAATTATAAAACATGAAAATAAAACTTGTTAACACATAATAGTAGAATGAATTTAATTTTAGTTTTCGGAGACTCTTGGAAAATGAAAATTATGTAGAGCATGCCAGTTGTCTTTCTGGCACTATATTCTAGAAACATATGTATTATTTAACCCAATCCTTTCCAAACATGAGTAAATTTAATTTTGAAAAATTAACACTCATACATAAAGACATCCTCACACCTTCTATGTATTATGACACATGGAAAAACTTTATCCTATAGTCATTATACACAAGTTCCAGACCTATTACAAAATTAATTGTTACTGTTCAGTCCTCACAGTCATAGCTGACTCTTTGCCACCACATGGACTGCCACATGCCAGGCTTCCCTGTCCTTCACCATCTCCTGGAGTTTGCTCAAACTCATATTCATTGAGTCAGTGATGCCATCCAACCATCTCATCCTCTGTTGTCCCCTTCTCTTCCTGCCTTCAATCTTTGCCAGAATCAGGGTCTTTTCCGATGAATCGGCCAAAGTATTGGAGCTTCAGCTTCAGCATCAGTCCTTTCCAATGAATATTCAGGACTGATCTCCTTTAGGATGGACTGGCTGGATCTCCTTGCAGTCCAAGGGACTCTCAAGAGTCTTCCCCAACACCACAGTTCAGAAGCATCAATTCTTCAGCACTCAGCCTTCTTTATTGTCCAACTCTCATATTCATACATGACTACTGGAAAAACCATAGTTTTAAAAATATGGACCTTTGTCTCAAAGTAATGTCTCTGTTATTGAATACACTGTCTAGGTTGGTCATAGCTTTTCTTCCAAGGAGCAAGCATCTTTTAATTTCATGGCTGCAGTCAAATCCACAGTGATTTTGGAGCCCAAGAAAATAAAATCTGTCACTGTTTCCATTGTTTCCCTGTCTATTTGCCATGAAATAATGGGACTGGATGCCACATTATAGCATGATTGTTAGTTTTCTACTAGAAATTCTTCCATAATAACATATTTAGGAGAAATTAGACTACAAATTCTTGGCTGATTTTATTCTTCTGTTAAGTCTGTATGATTTGGAGCAAGCCAAAATATTTGGGAATAAATCTTATTTAATTTTCTTGATAATACCTCATCAGAAAATATGTAAATTTAAACTGGAAGGTAGATGGAAATTTTATTAACACTGTAGTCAAGAACATTCTTAGCCCCTAATATTTGATAGTGAATAATAAATGCCATTTTATTTCAGAATTTTCAAATAAGGAACCAGGGAAAACATCCAGAGTTGCCACTTCGTTGGCATTCTTTCTTGGTTGTTTCCTCTCCTAGACATCTTCCTTGCCTTTAAAACTCCAGATTGGTTCATAATCTTCCAATTTGCCATAACTTTCAAAGATGCTCTGCCTTGCCTCAGAAACTTTTTTTTTTTTTTTTTGGCCAAAAATAGTGGTCTATTTCTCTTTGTAAATGACGTTGTAGACAAGGGCATCTAACAAAGTTGTGGCAATTCAGAGGTTCAGAACAGTTCAAAGAAAGCAATCTATGAAAGATTTTTTGTTCCTGAAGGAGATAAAAGACAGGGATATTCTTTTATCTGCTTCTTTATCTTGTCCTTTGCATGTGGACACTTCGAAATGGAACTGGATCTTAGTACTGCTTGTAGAGAATAAACATGCTGAGGAGGGCAGAAGTCCAAACTGTATTCTTATTCAGCCATGGAATTAGCCATACCTGGAATTGCCCTACTTCCAGATTTGTTGTTTTTTATACTTTTCTGTAACTTACAGCCATAAACATCATATCTTTGATTTTTCATTTCTTATGTTGTAAAGATCTACAAAACTAATCCTGTGCCAATTATAGAATAGATTCTAAGAATCTTATTTTAATTAATTTTATTGGAGTATAGTTGATTTACAATGTTATTAGTTTCTACTGTACAACAAAGTGAATCCACTATAAATATACATACAGCCCCTCTTTTTTGGATTTCCTTCCCATTTAGGTCAGTACAGAGCACTGAGTAGAGTTTCCTGTGCTATAAAGTAGATTCTCATTAGTTATCTACTTCATGCATAGTATCAATAGTATATGTATATCAATCCCAATCTCCCAATTCATTCCTCCCCTGCTTCCCCCTTTGCTATCCATTCTGCTTCAAAATAAGATCATCTGTACCATTTTCCTAGATGCCACATATATACGCTGATATTGAATATCTGGTTTTCTCTTTCTGACTTGAGCCTGTTAAAGTAGAATACTATAAATACAGTTGAGATTTTGCTGCCATTTTCTTTGACTGGGAGGAGAGCCAAAAGGGCTCTGTGCACAAAACAACTTTGTGTGAATTCTCTCCAAAGGGAGGGAGAATGGGGTTCCTGTCCTCAACAACATTAAATATGACTTGTCTCGAAACAGTGTTGGAGGTATTAAGATCAACCTATGAATATTGGTATTTTATGAGCATAGAGAAATATAGTTGCAAATGTCCAACAAATTATGTGAAGAAATTTAAATTAGTTTTAATGGAAACAAAAGTGTAATTTTTTTTTAATTTAACTTACAAAACTATACTTGATATGGGCTCTGCGGATATAGGTTAATGCTGAAGATGGCAAAGTATGCAGTCTGTACATGACTTCAACCCCAGAAATCTGAATTGACGATGAACTACTCTCTTTTAATGTCATCATGTTGGAGATACTGTGGAGGCTTAGGGGACAGAAAAAGAAATTATAAAAAGAGAAGCCAAGTGACACTGGCAGAAGTTTTGCAAAGAGTATTTAGAAGTCACATATAATTCTTTGTGATTCCATATTGCATGTAAATGAGCATAAGAATATTCTTACTGGCTAAGCTAGAAATATGGAAATGGGTGTGTGTGTGTGTATATATATACACACACACACAATCATTCTGTGGATCCTAGGTTTATAACTTGCAGAAAAACTTGATGCCATTAATTCATTTCAAGAACCCTGAAAATGTAACTGCACTGAACCTAGATTCTTACATGGCAGCAATGAGTTGTAGCTTCTTAAAGATTATCCCCTCTAGATAGGATATATACTTCCTCTTTTGTTTTCCACAGTCCTTTCTATTCCTCACTGCTACTGAAGATGTTAGATTCAATGCTCGGGGGTCTTTCCTGGTGGCTTAGATGGTTAAGTATCAGCCTGCAATGCAGGAGGCTTGGGTTCAGTCCTTGAGTTGGGAAGATCCCCTGGAGAAGGAAATATGGCAGCCCCCTTCAGTATTCTTGCCTGGAGAATTCCATGGACAGAAGAACCTGGTGGTCTACAGTTCATGGAATCACAAAGAGCCAGATGTGACTGAGTGACTAACCCTTTCACTTCCAGCAAAGTGAATAGTAAGTAGAGTTCCCTGTTGCTGTATGCCAAAATGAATACAACATTGTAAATCAATTATACTCCAAGAATAAATTAATAGACTCAATGACTAGCTACTATTTACTTTCATATCTCAACTGGCTTAACTTACTAGGATTGACAGCCTGATGTGTTTCCAACCTTGGCCTTGGTTTCTACAAAGTAACACTTTAGGTGAACTCACAACAGAACTGATTTTGTGTCTGGTTTTTGGCACTTTATTTCTCCAAGTCTTGCTTACCTCACCCTAGTTCTGTCCAGGACCCCAGGACAAATTCCAGTTATCTACCTTTCTGATTTATATAGGGTATCCAGAGCAGTAGTTTGCACCACACTGACTTTGATAGTTTAAAAAAAAAATATGCTTTTCTTTAGCACTGTTTTTCAATGCAAACTAACTACTGTAAGGATTTTCATGTTTGGAACAGGATATAAAATCTTTAAGGGCTGTGAAAGAAAAAGAAGTTAGTCAAAGTGAGTGACTTGTCAATATGAGTAAAATAGCTTTTAAGGCAAATTATGTAGCTTTCTCCAGCATCCCCGTCATCATTGTTTTCCTTTATACTGTTAACTTTCATTGATTTATGATTTTCCTTTCAATTTGCAGCACATTTAGCTTCCTTTAGAAATTATTTCATTGATGAAAGCCTTTATGGAAAAGATCTGTCCTATAAGTAAAATATTTTTATCAGTTATTTACATATACCTTCAATTATTTTTAATTTTTTTTGCTATAAGTCGTGTGAAGAAATTCTATAATTAAATATATGCTACTTATATAATTATATGAATTTATTCAATGTACATTTATTGAATTTCTTTGTGATTCTTGGAATTATTGAAGAGAAGTAGAATATAGCAGCAGAAATAATTTGTAATATAATATGGTATGATATAAGGGCTTCCCAGGTGGCTCAATGATAAAGAATCCGTCTGCCAATGCAGGAGATGCAGGAGACGTGGGTTCGTTCCCTTTGTCAGGAAGATCTCCTGGAGAAGGAAATGGCAACCCACTCCAGAATTCTTGCTGGGAAATCCCATGGACAGAGGAGCCTGGTGGACCACAGTTCATGAGGTTGCTAAGAACTGGACGTGACTTAGTGACTGAGCACACACACATGCTATGATATAGTGTGTTGCGTTTACTCTTGAGGCATTCCTTAAATGTTAAATAATTTGCATGAAATTTATCTTTATTAATATTAATGGCTAGATAAAGTAATTACAAAATTATATTCACATTTGTAAAAAATAAAGAAACCAAGTCATAATCTAAATTTAAACTAAATACATAAATAAATAATTCCCTCCTTCCCACACATATCTCTATTCAAAGAAAATGTGGCTATAATTTGAGGACTGCTGCTTTATTCTTTTCCCCAATAAATGTTCTCATTTCTTTTATACACCAATTCTACACTTAAATGTACACTTTCAGTCTCTTTCTGTCCCTCTCCTTCTCCTCCTCTCCTTTTCTTTCTGCTTCTTCATTTTTTTTTTTTTCACATTTGTCTCCCTGTCCTTTCTCCTCCTTTTCTTGTTTCAGCTGAATATCAAGTGAGGAACAATCAATCAGCATGACAAGCAGATGGCTATTGATTATCCAAAGAGAGGAAAGAAAGAATGATATGTATTTTAGGACTTAAAAGAATATTTACATAAAATTGGAATTAATGATAAGGTCTTAAATAATTCAATCTCTTTCTGTTTTGAAGGGTTATAGAAAAATGATTCCATCATTATTTACAAAAATTAGGGGCTCTGAAAAATGATGAACTTCATTATACAAAATTGTGGGTGTTTGTGTGCATTTAATGTTAACTCATCTCCAATTTTTGGAGATAAAATTGGCAGTGTGGCAGAGAAATGTAAAAGTTGTTCAAGAGCATATTTGCATGAACCATAAGGAAATATGTAGTTGCTCATATGGAGATGGCTTCAAAATAGATCATTGTGAAATAGCATTCATAGCATGTTATAGTCTGGCCTGAAAACCAGACCACAGAAAAGAAAGGGGATACCTGTCCTGCCACTTACCTGGTTACCTGAAATTACCAGACAATGTGCCCACATCATCACAAACTTCTGAGTGGTACAGCTGCTAGAACTTGTTTATTTATTTTTTGTTTGTATGCTTCTTTTAAGACATAACAGAAGAAATAAACAATAGATTTATGATAGAAGCAACTTTACCTTTTATAAACAAAAGGTACGTTAATGATGAGAGCTAATGAGTAAAAAGAGTAATATAAAAAGGGACAAAGATGACAGTAGAGGGCACCTGTACACCTCAGGGTACAAATAAGAGAAGGACAAATAGCAATGCAGTAGAAAAATTACATTTCAGCCGTGGCAGTTTATAGTTGACCTAATGACAAGGTCGAGTATTATGCACTGAGTGTAAAATTAATGTCAAGTCGAAATGGGCTTTTCATCTGGATGGCACTTGCTAATGCAAAGCATTTTAAAAAGAAGCCATCAGCAACACTTGGGGAAAGATAATTTTGAAAGGAGAAGTAATTCATGTCATTTATTTTAAGAGGGAAAATAAACCCTTGAGAGCAGTGCTTTCATTTTCATGTTTAATTTTGAAGAAAAAAAAAGTCAAATACAGACAAAAGTCAGATAGATATCAATAATTATTTCTGTTCACCTGGAACCAGGATAGTAATTTAATTTGTATTATGGAAAATTGAACATTTTTCTTTTTGCTGATAAAAGACCTTTGGTATAATGTCCAAACTTAACCACAGTAGTGTTTAGGATCTTAAAAAGGAAATGGTGAACAGTGGAACTTAGATTAATAATACTTGAGTATTAGACAAGAGGCAGCTCTCCAGCTTTATACTTTCTAGTTCCCTGGAGACTAAAAGAAGCCATATGAGTAGGTTTTATTGATGGAATTTGGGTGGAAATGATAAGTGACACTTCTGTGTCGAGGCACTTAGAAAAGGAGTTATACTTTTCTAATATCTCTTTGCCAATCTGCCAAAGAATGAAGAGGGTCCAGTTGCAATGAGACACGGAAAGAGTCATGCCCGCTCAAGTTTACTCACTGACACAACCATCCTCATTCAACTCAAGTGAGAACAAGAATAAATTCTATAGGGTAAAGCTACTGAACTTTCAGAGTTTTGTTTCTCATGCCTAGCTAATGTAACTAAGGCCTCTTTGAGGAGGTCACCATTAACCCCACCATACAACTACCAAGCAGATGACCCCCAAACTGCAGAACAATTATACCAAAGAAATTCTCACACTGTTAAAGTTCTAGGACCCACAGCAGATTTTCCAACCTGGGGATCTGGCAAAGGGACTAGGAAGCCCCAGGGAACTTGGCTTTGGAGGCCAGTATGATGTGATTATGGGAGAAGGCAATGGCACCCCACTCCAGTACTCTTGCCTGGAAAATCCCATGGACAGAGTAGCCTGGTAGACTGCAGACCATGGGGTCGCTAAGAGTCGGAAACGACTGAGTGACTTCACTTTCACTTTTCACTTTCATGCATTGGAGAAGGAAATGGCAACCCACTCCAGTGTTCTTGCCTGGAGAATCCCAGGGACGGCGGAGCCTGGTGGGCTGCCATCTATGGGGTCGCACAGAGTCGGACACGACTGAAGTGACTTAGCAGGATGTGATTACAGAACTTACACAAGACTGGGGTACAGACTCTTGGAGAGGACAAACAAAACCTTGTGCACACCACACCCAGGAGAAAGGAGTTGAGACTGACCACAAGAGACTGGCCCAGATTTGCCTGTGAGTATCCAGGAGTCTCTGGTGGAGGTGTGGGTCAGCGGTGGCTTACTCCAGGGGCAGAGGGACTGAATGTGGCAGTGCATAGAGCATTTTGAAGGAGGTTGCCATTATCTTCATCACCTCCCCAACAGTTTGGTTTCAGATCAAACAACAGGGAGGGAACAGAGCCCTACTCGTCAAAAGAAAGTTGGAATAAAGATTTACTGGTCATGGCCCCACACATCAGAACAAGACCCAGTTTCCCCCTCAGTCACTCCCTCCCAACAGGAAGCGTCCATAAGCCTCTTATCCTTCTCCATCAGAGGGCAGACAGGATGAAAAACACAGTCACAGAAAGGTAATCAAACTGATCACATGGATCACAGCCTAGTCTAACTGAATGAAACTATGAGCCATGCCATCTAGGGCCACCCAAGACGGATGGGTCATGGTGGAGGGTTCTAACAAAACGTGGTCCACTGGAGAAGGGAATGATAAACTACTTCAGTATTCTTGCCTTGAGAACCCCATGAACAGTATAAAAAGGCAAAAAGAAAAGATACTAAAAGATGAACTCCCCAGGTCAGTAGATGCCCAATATGCTACTGGACATCAGTGGAGAAATAACTCCAGAAAGAATGATGAGACTGAGCCAAAGTGAAAACAACGCCCAGTTGTGGATGTGACTGGTGACGGAAGTAAAGTCTGATGCTTTCAAGACAATATTGCATAGGACCATGGAATGTTAGTGCCATGAATCAAGGTAAATTAGAAGTGGTCAAACAGGAGATGGCAAGAGTGAACATCAACATTTTAGAAATCAGTGAACAAAAATGGAATGGAATGGGCAAAGTTAATTCAGATGACCATTATATCCACTACTGTGGGCAAGAATCTCTTAGAAGAAATGGAGTAGCCCTCATAGTCAACAAGAGTCTGAAATGCAGTACTTGGGTACAATGTCAAAAATGACAGAATGATCTCTGTTTGTTTCCAAAGCAAGCCGTTCAGTATCACAGTAATCCAAGTCTATGGCCCAACCACTAATGCTGAAGAAGCTGAAGTTGAACAGTTCTATGATGACCTACAAGATCTGCTAGAACTAACTAATGTCCTTTTCATTATAGGGGACTGGAATGCGAAAGTAGGAAGTCAGATACCTGGAGTAACAGGCAAGTCTGGCCTTGAAGTACAAAATGAAGCCAGGCAAAGGCTAACAGAGTTTTGCCTAGAAAAAGCACTGGCCATAGCAAACACTCTCTTCCAACAGCACAAGAGAAGACTCCACACATGGACATCAGCAGATGGTCAATACCGAAATCAGATTTTTTATATTCTTTGCAGCCAAACATAGAGAAGCTCTGTATAGTCAGCAAAACCAAGACTGGGAGCTGACAGTGGCTCAGGTAATAAACTCCTTCTTGCCAAATTCAGACTTAAATTGAAGAAAGTAGGGAAAACCACTAGAGCATTCAGATATGACCTAAATCAAATCCCTTATGATTATACAGTGGAAGTGACAAATAGATTTAAGGGATTAGGTCAGATAGACAGAATGCCTGAGGAACTACGGATAGAGGTTTGTGACATTGTACAGGAGGCAGTGATCAAGACCATCCCCAAGAAAAAGAAATGCAAAAGGGCAAAATGTTTGTCTAAGGAGGCTTTACAAATAGCTGGGAAAAGAAGAGAAGCTAAAGGCAAAGGAGAAAAGGTAAGATATACCCATTTGAATGCAGAGTTCCAAAAATAGAAGGAGAGATAAGAAAGCCTTCCTCGGCGATCGGTGAAAAGATATAGAGGAAAAAATTAGAATGGGAAAGACTAGAGATCTCCACAAGAAAATAAGCGACACTGAGGGAAAATTTTATGGAAAGATGGGCACAATAAAGGACAGAAACACAATGGACCTAATAGAAGCTGAAGATATCAAGAAGATGTGGCAAGAATACACAGAACTATACAAAAAAAAAGATCTTCAGGGCCCAGATAATCATGATGGTGTGATCACTCACCTAGAGCCAGACATCCTGGAAGCAAAGTCAAGTGGGCTTTAGGAAGCATCACTATAAACAAAGCTAGTGGAGGTGATGGAATTCCAGTTGAGCTATTTCAAATCCTAAAAGATGATGCTGTGAAAGTGCTACACTCAATATGCCAGCAAATTGAAAAACTCAGCAGTGGCCACAGGACTGGAAACGATCAGTTTCATTCCAATCCCAAAGACAGGCAATGCCAAAGAATATTCAAACTACCTCATAATTGCACTCATCTCACAGAATAGCAAAGTAATGCTCAAAATTCTCCAAGTCAGGCTCCAACTGTGTGTGAACTGTGAATTTCCAGATCTTCTAGCTGGATTTAGAAAAGGCAGAGGAATCAGAGATCAAATTGCCAACATCTATGGGATCATCAAAAAAGTAAGAGAATACCAGAAAAACAACTAATTTTGCTTTTTTGATTAGGCCAAAGCCTTTGACTGTGTAGATCACAAAAAACTGTGGAAAATTCTTAAAGAGATGGGAATACCAGACCACCTGATCTGCCTCCTGAGAAATCTGTAAGCAGGTCTAGAAGCAACAGTTAGAACTGGACATGGAACAACAGACTGGTTCCAAATTGGGAAAGAATTATGTCGAGCCTGTATATTCTCACCCTGTTTATTTAAGTTATATGCAGTGTACCTCATGCAAAATGCTGGGCTGGATGAAGCACTAGCTGGAATCAAGATTTCCAGGAAATATATAAATAACCTCAGATACGCAGATGACACTACCCTTATGGCAGAAAGCGAAGAACTAAAGAGTCTCTTGATGAAAGTGAAAGGAGAGAGTGAAAAAGCTGGCTTAAAACTAAACATTCAATAAACTAAGGTCATAGCATCCAGTCCCATCACTTCATGGCAAATAATACAGGGAAAAAATGGAAACAGTGGCAGACTTTATTTTCTTGGGCACCAAAATCACTGCAAATGATGACTGCAGCCATGAAACTAAAAGTCACTTTCTTCTTGGAAGAAAAGCTAGGATAAACCTAGACAGTATATAAAATGCAGAGACATTACTTTGCTGACAAATATCCAGCTATGGTTTTTCCAGTGGTCATATATCGATGTGAGAGTTGGACTATAAAGCAAGCTGAGCACCAAAGAATTGATGCTTTCAGACTGTGGTTTTGGAGAAGACTCTTGAAAGAGAGTCCCTTAGACTACAAGGAGATCAAACCAGTTACTCATAAGGAAATCAGTCCTGAATATTCATTGGAGCTGAAACTCCAATAGTTTGGCCACCTGATATGAAGAAATGACTCATTAGAAAAAACCCGGATGCTGGGAAAGATTGAAGGCGGGAGGAGAAGGGGACGACAGTAGATAAGATGGTTGGATGACATCACTGACTCGATGGATGTGAGTCTGAGCAAGCTCCATGAGTTGGTGATGGACAGGCAAGCCTGGTGTGCTGCAGTCCATGAGGTCACAAAGCGTCGGACATGTCTGAGCAACTGAACTGAACTGAACTGACTTAACATAACTGCAAAAACCACATATGTATTCTCCTTAAGAAATAATGATTCCCCAAACACTATTTCATATTTTTAAAGTTTCTTCTTGGAAGAAGAAACTTAAAAATCTGAAATATAATACTGTTCTGTATTAATCTGATAAATAAATGTCCATCTTTCAGAATCTTGTAGTCCCACATGTGGGTATAATCAGTCTACTTGGAATATAGTTAAAAGAAGAGGAATTTTCTTACAAAATCAGGTTTTTGCTTTTTGCTTTTCAATTTTATAAATACCTCTTTCAAATTTTCTATTCAACATATACTATGTTTTGTGATAACACTATATTCACTTTACCCAGTGGAATTTGTGTTATAAATATACTAAATTTGGTACCTGATCAGTTTTATACCTTCAAACAAGTTGTGAAGTCTCAATTTCAAGATAATTGAGTCCTCTCTTTTTTGAATATGGAGTAATCACCATATATTTCAGTGTCAAGAATGTCAAACTCAAATACCAATCCAGAGAAGCAATCAAGTCAAATTGTATATTAGCAGTTTTTTCAGCCAACACTGAGAACTTGATCATAAGGATTACCTATACAGAGCAAGATATTAGTGTCAGGAAAGGAGTTTGTCTCCTAAAGATCTAGAAAAAAAAGAGTAAAGCCAGGTTACAGAACTAAAAGTCAGAAAGTAACAGACACACACATGCAAAAATTTTAGATGCAAGAGACCAACTGCATTGTTGTTTATTAACTGAGCCCCTAGCCGTACTTCTTGTGGTTTTCTCTTCTATCCATCCTTGATTTGCTGGTTCACACACATCTTTTCTAGTCAGCCTACTTTCTTTCAAGGCTGTGCTTATCACAAATGCCCCCCAATGCTATGCACTTTGTGCAGCACAGCGTGTGTACAAAGGCACATAAGTATTACACAAAAAAACCATTTTATAGATTTTTATCTCCAAGCTATTATTGCTGTTATTACTATAATATGGACTAGCACATTTTTTTGCCAGCTTCTCATAGAGAAATACTGAATTCTAATTGTTCACATTTCTATAAAATTATTGCACTCCTAAATTTAAAAAAAAAAAACAGAAAAAGAAAACTCTCTGAAGAAAGGTATTGAGATATATCACATATTATATTAGGAATCACCGTGCTTAGAACATTTAAAATAATATTTTAAAAAAATCACCCATTGAAGTAAAATATGTAGCATATTATTTATATGAAATATTAATTGCTGAATATTATAAGAACATTATTATAGTACTAACTAATGTGAAGTAGGATACAATTTAATGCCAGAAATATTTTTAAGGCTGTTTATTAAATCTCTGCTATCTATATGTACAAACTAATGAGACAACTTTATAAGAAATGAGTCAGGAGATTTATTGTTTTAATATATTATTAATAAGATAATATTTTTTTAAATACTATAGTCTCCAAAAAAGAAATGTGAATTGAAGTTACAACACTGGTTATAAATGGAGAGTGGGGTGGCTATTGTTGTTGTATGGAGTATATCTTAAGACCCTGGGAATATATTTGTCAAATTAACATCACCTAGTCACTTTCTTTTTTCCCCTGCAGATTCTTAATAAACTTTTCCAGTGAAAAGGAGAGCTGTAGTTGATTAACCTTCCTAGGGAATGATTTGCTCTGCCTTTTGCAAGAGCATGGTGTATTTTCAGATTTTAGGAACTTTCCTTTGCATGGGTAACTTCTGAGAAATGGTCTGTGTAGTGATGGAAGAATGTTCTATAGGTTGGATGAAATAATGGGAATAGAGAGAAGTTAATTCTATTTGCATATTTGGTGATTTAGCTAAGAAAACACATTAAGAGAAAGATAAATACCATATTCTAACACGTATACATGGAATCTAGAAAAATGTTACTGAAGAATTTATTTACAGGGCAACAATGGAGAAACAGACATAGAGAATAGACTTATGGACATGGGGAGAGGGGAGGAGAGGGTGAGATGTGTGGAAAGAGTAACATGGAAACTTACATTGCCATATGTAAAATAGATAGCCAACAGGAATTTGCTCTATGGCTCAGGAAACTCAAACAGGGACACTGTATCAACCTAGAGGGGTGGGATGGGAAGGGAGATGGGAGGGAGTTTCAAAAAGGAGGGGATATATGTATACCTATGGCTGATTCATTCTGAGGTTTGATAGAAAACAGCACAATTCTGTAAAGCAATTATCCTTCAATAAAAAATAAATTAATTTTAAAAAGGTTCAGATGAATTGGCTCTTTTCCTATAATTATTAATTTTAAATTTGTCTTCTTTACTGTGGTTCATAAATGAAGATATTTTGTATTTAAATCTCTAACTTAGTGAATGGAGAGATTTTTCCAGTTACTTGGGATAAATGTTTATGAAGTGATGAAATCTTAATTTTCTTCAGAAATAAAATGTGGCATATTTTCTTTACAGACTGTATCATTTAGTCTTTACAGCCCTATAAGCCTTGGAAGACATATTTGAATGCTTTGGGAAGGACATAGGAGTGAGAGGCAATGTACGTTCGTGAGAAAGATAGCAGGTAAATGAGGGTGTTGACTAGGCAGAAGTAATTGGGATCTGGGGCAGATGCTGATGGTAGCAGCAGATGGAGTGCACTGCACATGAAAAAGAATTTGCCTTTGATAAACACAATCACTTGTGCTTTTTCAATCAGGAGCAAAGAATGTCAGGATGGAGTAAGTAGGGTTTCAGGCTTGAGACTGAAAGTTGTGAAAGTTTCTTGCTGAGTATCTATTATCTTCATGACCTGTGAGACTAGGAGGAAAAGAGGGCTAAAAAAACAAGTTTTAAGTAGAGAAAGTGTGTCCAAGTTTTAAGTAGAGAAAGTGTGTCCAAGTTATTTTAGAAAAGCAGGAAAAGAAATAATCAAAGAAATGTGGAAATGTGGTAAAATTCCCCTTACTTGTTGAACATTCAGTTGAGGTTACTGATTTATATGTTATTTATTATACTGGTTACATACTAATAGTCTCCCTAAGTCAGAGGGTAAGGAAGACTGGAAATAACTGTGGATAGCCTCAATGCGTACTTCAGAAAAGAAAGGCAGAAGACAGTAAAAGGCATTGTAATGACATAAATTTATCAAATTTATTTACATTTTTTATAAATTTATTAAATCTGTGTGATTTTATTCAATAGGTTTTAATGGTGAAGTAAGAGAATTATGTAAAAGCTAAAGATGTTAGACTCAACTATGAGATGTGTGAGATGAAAAGATCAAGTGTACAAATGCGCTTCACTGGTGGCTCAGATGGTAGAGAATCAGCCTGCAATGCAGGAGACCAGGGTTCAATCGCTGGGTCGGGAAGATTCCCTGGAGAAGGAAATGGCAACCCACTCTAGTATTCTTGCCTGGGAAGTCCCATGGACAGAGGAGCCTGGCAGAGTCAGACACAACTAAGTGACTAACACTTTCACTTTCTAAAGGTATTAGACTGAACTCGGAGATGTTTGAGATGAAAAAATCAAGTGTTAAATATACTATATTGATCACACACACACAAACAGCAAACAATAAAACAAATGTATGGCATTTTTAAATGTATATTTGGACCTCAAATAAACAATATACTTGTATACAGAAATACAATGCTTATTGACATGTTTTGTTTAAAAATGAAAAATAAACCCCAGGTTCTATTAAAAGTATCCTTCAAAGGTTCCTCTAATCCAATTTAACCACAAGAACTAAGAAAATTATATACTTTCTCTAAAATCACCTTCTGGAATGGTGAACAAATAAATGTTTTACATAGAATGTTGGGGGGATTTTTGAGCAAAGTTTATGTTTTTAGTCATGCTTTATTATACTTTGATCAATATTGAATGGGGTATGAATTAATCAGGCAAGATCAGGTTAGGTTATGGTAACAAAGAAGCCCAAATACTGTGGCTTAAAGTTAAAAAAAAATAATAATAAGTTTCCTTTGCTTTTTTGTCTTTATTTTTCTTCCTTAATTTCTCATGCAAGTCATCTATTTAAGAGTCACTTACGGTCTCTGATGTGTGTCATTGTTATCCTCACAAAGTAGCTGCAAAATATGTCTAAAATATTGCTTCAGGAGGAAAAAAATAATATCACAAAACAGCCTCTGAATTTTAAATAGTACATCTAGAAATGAGAGAAGTCATCTCTGTATGAGAAGAAATGTAATTTCAAGAGGATGGGAAACTGTAAACAAAGGATGACTGAAAAGAAAAAGAGCATGCACATTCTTGAAGAAGTCCAATGAGTATTAAATACCTTGTAAAATAAAAGACATTGATGCTTCTTATTGCATAAATGTCAAAACTCTGAGTAAACATCACTTTTGATGTGTGTCTTCCTCATTAGAAAAATAATTTCCTTTCCCAATTTCTCATATCAATGGAACATCAAAGTTGAATTTGGAATTCAGAGCTGCCATTTAGCAGTGGGTTGAGGAAAAAAAAAAAATTATCTTCTCAAAGTTAAAAATTGAGAGAGATTCCATGTAGAGTTAACAGAATGCAAATGGTACTATAAATTTGATGCCAGCTCTATTGAAAATAAATTCCACATTTATGTGCTTCTGTAATTAGTTCCAATCAGCCTGCTATAAATATGTAACGATTTTACCCATCTATCACTTGCATCTCCAGTTTAAAGCTCTTCAGTTGAAAAGACTAACACACATCCTGAGCAGGTTTTACTTCACTGTAGATTTGACTAAGACTGAAATAAAAGCTACAGACAACTCCTTATTTTCTTGAGTTTTAAAGTCTTATTCTTCTCCTTACTAAATACAGTAATCATTTTTCTCTAAAATCAAAGAAAACTAAGAGAAGTAGTGTTCAATTAAATTTGAAAATAAAAAGATTTTGGTTGTCATGGAGGCTTGAGAGATAGGGATAACTAAGTAAGGGTTAGTCACTCAGTCGTGCCCGTCTCTTTGCAACCCCATGGACTGCAGTCCACCAGGCTCCTCTGTCCATGAGATTTTCCAGGCAAGGATACTGGAGTGGGTTTCCATTTCCTTCTCCAAGGGATCTTCCCAACTCAGGGATCGATCACAGGTCTCCCTCAATGCGGGCAGATTCTTTACCAGCTGAGCCACAAGGGAAGCTGAGAGATAGGGATAAATCCCCTTAATTAGTCATTTGAAGGTTTACCAAAAGACAATGAGAGTGAAACAGGAAGAGAAAGTTTGGTTATATTAAATACCTAGCTGAAAGTGTTGTTTCCCAGAATGCTTTGCCTTTCTTTTACAGCATAGTTCTACCATTTAAGTCAATAGTTTTCAACGTTTTTGTAACCGTAAGACATACAAGAAGTCTAAGGCACCTCCAGCAGCAAGTGTTGCACTTCTGCAGTGATCCTCTTAGAATTTTAGAGCTGGGATCGGTCACGTCACAGAAGGGATTCTTTGCATTTCAAAATTTCCTCAGGAAAGTGACACTTAAAAATATGCAGATGAAAATTCTCCCCTCAGGGGATTCTCATAATGCTCAGATTTAATTCACTTATTTTGGTTGAGAGTAAATGAAAACTCCAATATTCTTGCCTGGGAAATTCCATGAACAGAGGAGCCTGGCGGGCTACAGTCCCTGGGGTCACAAAGTGTCAGACAAGGCTGAGCAACTGAGAGAGAAATTAAAACTATCCCAACACTAATCTTCTCCCTACATAAAGTAGAAAGTCAAGAATGGATATTTCAGTAATTCACATTCTTGGAAGTTGTCAGAATGTCCTGTTAAATAATTTACTAATAGTTTCAATCTGTGTCATAAGCAAAAACTGTAAATAAATAATCCCCAACAATAGCAACCAAAAACAACTAGGAACGGAAAGTAATTATTCCAGTAGGCTTGGACTAGGCAAGCATAAATATAATCTAATGGGATATATGTGCAGGTTGTGAATTTATTTCAGTTTAGGTAAAGGGATTTTGACCTTAAAACCAGTTTAAATTTAGTGTAATTTTGTGTGTGAGGGCCTCATTTTTGTAGTTACTAGAGACATCTAAATATACTGTATTATTTAGAATATTTCTTAATATTGCAATATAAAATAAATTAGTGTTCTCTAAGATGTTCACTTTCATTAAGAGGCTCTTTAGTTCTTCTTCACTTTCTGCCATAATGGTGGTATCATCTGCATATCTAAGGTTATTGTTATTTCTCCCGGCAATCTTGATTCCAGCTTGTGCTCCCTCCAGCCCAGCGTTTCTCATGATGTACTCCGCATATAAGTTAAATAAGCAGGGTGACAGTATACAGCCTTGACTTACTCCTTTTCCTATTTGGAACCAGTCTGTTGTTCCATGTCCAGTCGCAAAGAGTCGGACATGACTGAGCGACTGAACTGAACTGAACTGAAGATATTCACTAACCATTCATTCTTTCATTTAAGCTATTTATTTAGTACCTGCCATGGTCAATCTTTGGCAATTTTTTGAAAATGAGATTTTGCCACTTGACAGTTTACAACCTGGTGGCAGAAAACAAATATCCATCCAAGTAATTAAAAATTATAAAATACAGATGATTGTTATAAAAATAAAACTATAAATTGCGACTTTTAATATTTTATCTTTGTCTTTAATTTTTGTCAGTTTGATTACTATGTGTCTTGGTGTGTTTCTCCTTGGGTTTATCCTGCCTGGGACTGTGTGTGCTTTCAGACTTAGTTGACTATTTTCTTTCCCATGTTAGGGAAATTTTCAGCTATTATCTCTTAAAGTATATCCTCAGGTCCTTTCTTTCTGTCTTCTTCTGGGACCCCTATAATGCAAATATTGGTGTATTTAATGTTGTCCCATAGGTCTCTTAGATTGTCTTCATTTTATAAATTACTGCTTTAAAAGCACCTCACTAGTTTGGAAGATGAGGGGAGGTTTAGTACGAAAATGAATTTTTGCTGTAATATAAAGAATTTTTAGAAATAAAGTTAAGGAGATTAAGTTCAATATTAGGGGAAGCAAAATTCTGCAGAGAGAATTTCTAAGGAAAGAAAAATATACATGGAAGACCTTAATGCAGATGAAGAACGTGGAATATGAGGAATCTGCACCAAGCCTGTGCACGATCTGAGCTTGAAAAGCTTGAGGAAAAATGAGAAGTAAAAGTAGGATGTTTTACAACGGCTAGAAATACTGTACTCATAGACAAAGTTGAAGTGTGTGTTTTGGACATATGAATACTGAGAAGTAAAACAAGTTTTATAAATTTGATGATATTAAATTTGCATTAAAAAACAACTTTGCAGTGTAAACCAATCGGATGTGTGAGAGTAAGCTTTGTCATTTTTAAAATACAACTTTTCCATCACCATGCAATAATCAGTATGACATCATCATAGAAATCATTTTTTAATAAAAATCACTTCAAAATAACACCCTTATAGAATAGTTATATATATATATATATATATATATATATATATATTTAAATCACTGAGGAGGTCTTCCATCTGAACATATACATATACTATACATCAGAAATGAGATTAGTAAATTGAAATCATTGCTATTTTGACTTAAAGTGAATAACTTAAAAGTGAAAATTAGCCAAAACTTGCACAGAAAGAGACATTACAAAGTTTTTAATTTATATTTGAAATGCTATTTTGGAGTAATTTTTTACTTACTGACGTACTGTAAATCTCATAAGAGATGATTGACAAAAACCACTACATATTAATATGTTGCGTAATATTAGAATATATTATTTGCAATAAATATTTACCTATTTATACAAAAACAAATGTTTCATATTCAAACAGTCAAATTTAGTTGGTTAAATAATTGTAAACTTTACCAAGGGGTACAAATCTGTAGATGCTGTCTTGTTATTGGTTTGGGCTTCCCAGGTGCCTGAGTGATTAAAGCGTCTGCCTGCGATGCAGGAAACACAGGTTCAACCTCTGGGTCAGGAAGATCTCCTGGAGAAGGAAGTGGCAAGCCACTCCAGTGTTCTTGCCCAGGAAATCCCATGGACAGAGGAGCCTGGTGAGTTCATGAGGTCGCGAAGAATCTAACCCGAATTAGGAACTGAACACAGGCATGTATTATTTGTTTATTATTAATACAGAGATCAAGATGTAAAAACAATCTAATTCCACTCTAATTTGGCAATGGTCACATTAGTTCAAACAACATAAGGACATGTAATTTTAAATTATTTTTAAAATATTCATGAAATGTAATGTGTGAAAGTCCTATGCAGCTTTACTCTCATTTTAAAGAAAAAGTTAATTATGATAAGTAAATGATAATGTTCAAAATCACATTTTCACTTTTTGGCTAGTGTAAAAATAAATAAATGTAAAAAAAATAATAATAATTAAAAAAAAAAAAGAAAGAAAGAATGAAGACTCAGGAACTGTCCTCAAAAACCTCTGTTCACATATTCTAGAAAACCAAGAATGACTTCTAGGTGAGAGCATAATTGTCCATTTTAAGATTTCTTATAAAATGAGCCTTCTCACACTTGGCAGTCTCTAGTAATACATTAAGTCATGACAGGTATTAATTAACAATGGGTGCCCTTCTCTTGACATCGTGAGCCTCAAAAATACTTTATCGCTTGCTAGATTAGAGACTGTGAGAAATGAGTAAAACCAAGAATAAGAATTAATTAAAGATTTCATTAACCTCAGAGACAATATATGATTTGTTTTCTAGCTTAATTTCATGACAGCCATGACATAGTCCAGCTCAAATCAGGTGACTTAATCTAGTGTCCATTAGGTGAAGGATCTAGTATTAACATCCAGAAAGCAAATAAACAGAAATATAAACATTACAGCCCTTGATGTCATATGATTGCATACAATAGGCAATTAAAATTTTATGTTAATAACCATGATTACAAATTCTTTTTGATTACTTCTATCACCACTATCTAAGGCATTCAAGTAAGCATATATGGTATTGTTAAAATTTCTAAAACAACTTAAAGTTATTCACAATTAATATTCAATTCTTTTTTTCAATAATATAGCACATATAGTTAACATACAAAATATGGGTCAATGAAATGGAGGTACAATTCTCTAGTTCTGTCATGGTGATATAACATTTACACTGTAGTCTCATAGCTTTCTTTTCATCATGAATGTTACCGTACAAGTGTAGGAATGGACTTTCTTTTTCTATTAGTCAAAATATCATAATGAAAGCAATTTCACTGATAATTTAGCTATCAGTGAACTAAAATTTAGTTTAACTGAACTAAAGAATTTAACCATAAAATATTGTAGAAGGAAAATGTATTTGAAATTGTGATCTTTTCTTCTTTTTTTTTTCCTTTGGTCATTTTGACTATCATCTAATGTAAAATTCTCCAATTGGAGGCTCAGTAATTAAATATACCTTCTTCACCTTGGACTGTTCCTCTGAAATCAGCAGCAAAATTGTTTTCTATTTAAAAGAGCTCTTAAAAAAAAAACATGTAAAAATTATCACCCTAAAGGCCTGTATCATTTTTGGCCAAAGAAATCCTTAGAACAATAAAAACAAAAGTGTACTCCAATTGCACACACAGCTTTAAGGACATATCTTTACAAATTCAACTGATGTACACCTGTTCTCAAATAAACCCCAGAAAGTGCTTATGATGCACTGAAGCCTTGATTTTTGTCAAGGAAAAGGACGTTTTATAAGGAGTGTGTCTCTAATTTGCAATAAAGAAGATTATATCATGTTTTACGGAACTATGCCTGTTCTCTGTGAGTGACATAGGCTATAGACACTTTTGATAGTTAGGTTTTAAATGAAAATTTCACTGGAAGTCAGCAGTGATCTCTCATCTCATCTATGCTGCTGCTTAGTTGAACAGATCACTGAACTGACCAATTTTCCTAAGTTCATCATAATTATTTGTGTAATTCTCATTTACAGTTAAATCTCTAAGGTTCTTCATAGTCTAACATTCCATTACTTTACCATTAATATTCCCAAAAGTAGAACAACTCCAAATCTTTTACTCAGAGATACATAAGGTGCTTTGTATGGATTTATTGAATGGTGATTTTACACAGTACAGTATTTGAGGATTTACCTGTGCAAGGCCATATGCATCAAAATAAAAAACACTTTATAAAACACTCTTTGTAAAATAGCTTAAATGAACCTCAAAAGTTAATTGAGCCTTAAAATATAATATGAGATGCAATTATAGGTCTTTTTACCCCAAATTTAATTGATTTGGGAATTGATGCTGTCTTATTTGACTTTTGTAAATTTGTAAATATAAAAAAGTTCATCAATAGTACTAAAATTTTAGTCTTCTTATATGTCAAACAGCATTCATCATTGGTATAACACTTTATATTTTCAATTTTTTTCACGTACATTATTTACCTTCTTATTTTCTTAGGCTTGAGAGCTACAGAATATTGAAACCATCCACTTGGGTATCAGTGAGAACCAGAAGTCTAACATACAAGTTGAGGAGTTAATGAGGTATGAAAAGATAACATATAAATAGAGATAAACAAAGAAAAGGTGAAGGAGAAAGATTTTTTTAAAAAGGAAAGAAGGAAGCAAGAGGAAGAAACATGTGGGAAGTGATAGATTAATATTGACCAATAATTTAGAGCTTGTAATATGGCATCTACCCACAGGTGCCTTGAAAGGAAAAAACTCTGTTGAAGGATTCAGCATCAGTGACTATTGAAATGTAGCATAAAATTTTAAAAATATCCATGCTCAAACTCAATTCCCAGCTCATTCTGTATTATATAAATTCACACTATGACCCTTGAAAATAAACTCATGTAAGTGAACTGTTTTGATGTACTTTCTTCATTCAACAATATTTCAAATACCAATTGTTCGCTGCACTCTATGCTAGATGTGTAAAGTGCTCTTAAGTACTATCTTCAACAGAGTGGTTTTTAAATTTTAACTTGCATAACAATCACCAAGGATCTTGCTAAACTGTCAATGCTTGAGCCAAGGAAAAAAGAACCGGATACATTCATTGTAGAATGCACTCCAAGCACTGGCTTTTTTGACTATGAACCCAGGTCTGCTATAAGAAAACCATTGGTTTAGAGTCAGAGACTGATGCTAAATAAGTAAATATTTAATAATATGTAATAGTTTGTTCTGTGCAAGCTTAGTACAGGATAGTTTCTGAGGAAAATAACTGAAAATGTGTAATCCAGTCTGTGATGAAGATTAAATAACACTTTGAATCCTGGAAGATGTGTAACACTTAGCCATATGAAAATGTTAGGGGGTGGAAAAGGCTTTCAGGAAGGGGAAACACCAGATATGAAGATCTCATTGATTAGAAGTTTAACACCTTTGTGTGTCAGAGGAAGTATCAGTATGATTAAAACCCAGAAGGGGATGGTTGAGGACAGAACAATAAAAGGTCTTTATCTTGAGCCCCTCATGTATTCCTGGTCTCATGAAGAAATATTCCAACCACCCAAGATCCAAAATTTTAAAAGATGATGCCTAGCATACATGGGCCCATCAGTTGAAGTCTTTCCTGGCAGTTCCCTGCCTCTGCTTCACCAGCGTTTAATTATTTTCAATACAATCACTGTGGTTGGATAGAATATCAAACTGGAGTTACATGCAAACATAGGGAAGACGTTGTGGGTAACGCAAAGGACTTTTAACTGCTTTCTGAGAATTATTTGGAATCTGCTGATGGATTTTAAGCAAGTGAATGCCAAGATTAGAAATATATCAGTATCAAACCATCTGTGGATACAGGTGAGAAGGAACAGAGGCAGAACTATTCTTGCTTTTCCTTTAGAGCAGGACAAAGAAAATGTGCAGAGGTCTAATACACTGTGAATGTTGAATATTAATTCTCAGAGCATGAAAATCAAATTTAGAGTTCTCATCTGGTCACACAATATTGAAATAGTGTCTAGACTTGCTGATTGGCATCTGAGTGCCTGTTTCTCATTAAAGTATAATACTCTAGCTAAACATGAGAGTAGTTGAGTCTTCAAATGAGATTTTCTATTCAGAGCCAGTATAATTTAGTTCTGCTCTCACTGAAGTCTATTATCACTTTGTCAAATTATACTACTGTATAACATAAAATCTAGTTAGAGAGACTTGAAATCTAGATTTGGCAGCATTTAACACATTTTTATCTTGCTCAAAAAAAAAATATCTTTTACCACCATAAGCTCAAGCTTTTCACTCTATCACATCTAGGCAGGCAGTTGAATACACAATTACTTCATAGTTCGGGTCATAAACTTTGCACCATAATGCAATGAGGTAATATGTATTATGATTTTTCTCTGAGTTCCTTTTTTCTAAATGGTGTTCTCATTTCTGTTTTAATATTAAAATGTTTTTAGTCCTTCCATAAAAATGTGTAATGTGACTGTTTGCTTATATTCTCTGCCCAGTGAATAATGAAGTCTCCTAAATATTAAAGTGTTCTCATAATTAGTAGTGTCTGCTGTATCCATTTAATGTTGGGTGTGCTTCAGTTTCTTTTGATGCTTCTGGTAATTTACTCAAACAAACTGCATACTGTAAATGAAGTCAGTCATTATATGCTTAACACTATAAACTAATGAATATACATTTAGAAGCTTTTTTTTTATCTCCAGCGGCTTACATTATATTTTATTCATTGAAAATTATAGATGTTTAAATTACTACTGAATTGATTAACTTAAGTTGATAACACAGTTCATCAGTGGGATGTGACGTTAAAGCAATTTCTTCCTTGTTTTTGGTTTTTGTCTATCCTTTTTAAATGTCTTCATTGTTGACCTGACTTCCAGAAAATTAATTCTTTACACATTTTATTTGATCTCTCAACATAACAGAAACACAAACATCTAGCCATAAATTGCACTTGCAGTTAGAGCTCAGTGATAAATAGGTTCCTGTTCTTTGCTACTTCCAGTGATGAAATGCTATTAGCTCTGAACTCTTACTTTACTACTCCAGGCTCGATGAATAACTTTAATTGTTTTATAACCCTACCAACTCATTCTGTCTGATTCATGTTATAAAACAGTTATGCTCCATTTAGAAGCATTCTCAGTAGGCTTCATTTTTCCCTTAAAACAAAG
Source organism: Bos javanicus (assembly GCF_032452875.1). Lineage (NCBI taxonomy): Eukaryota > Metazoa > Chordata > Mammalia > Artiodactyla > Bovidae > Bos > Bos javanicus. The sequence continues at coordinate 62,608,201 of NC_083879.1, read as the reverse complement.
AGTTTGACTTTGTTAATCTCTGTTTTTGTCTCACAATGCAGCAGAAGCTCTGAATTATATACTAAATATTCACAATTCTCATGGTCTCTGAATTAGCTGAGAAAGGAAATATTTAAACTACATTTAAATTTAGATTTACCCCAAAAGTGTTGCAAAGAAAATATTCAGCTATTTTTGATACATCTGTTACTTGAATTTCATTAAGTTAAAATATTGTAACAAATATTAAACAAAAATGATATTTGATACTCAAACCTCAAAAGACAAAAGCAGCACAAATGGATACCTAAACATCAAGTGCTACTCAGTTCAATATTCATAAATATGATGAAATAATATCACTTCTGTGCCTATATTTTCATTAGAAAAAATGGAAAAAATTGGACTTAATTCTTGGCAAAGACTCTGAATACCCCCAAATTTTTTAACTTTGTGATCCAGAAGGGCAGACAGAGCAGGAAATGGAATGAAATTAGTAATTAAACATCTTTTATAAATCTGTAAAGCTCTGTATAGGGAATTTCCTAAAGAATATTGTTGTCTCACTATGGAAATATAGATAATTAAATCTATGTAAATATGTTTTAGTTTAGAATGCATTCTGCTAATTAAATGAATTAGGTATTAATGTGTATTAATCATTAATACTAAGTGGCAAATTTTTTTGGATTCATTTTATTTTCATTTCCCTATGTAGAAAAAAAAAAAGATTAACAATATTTGCATTTCTGTTTTGAGCATATTTTAAATGTTTAAAAACCTAATGAAAAATAGGCCTATATCAAACAATCAAAGTTAAAATGTTCAGCAGTGGGACAAACTCTCAAAAAGGATCATGTTTACAGGATAAGACTGCTGAGGTAGGCATCAGCCTATTATACCGAGTGAAGTAAGCCAGAAAGAAAAACACCAATACAGTATACTAATGCATATATATGGAATTTAGAAAGATGGTAACAATAACCCTGTGTATGAGACAGCAAAAGAGACACTGATGTATAGATCAGTCTTATGGACTCTGTGGGAGAGGGAGAGGGTGGGAAGATTTGGGAGAATGGCATTGAAACATGTATAACATCATGTATGAAATGAGTCACCAGTCCAGGTTTGATGCATGATATGGGATGCTTGGGGCTGGTGCACTGGGACAACCCAGAGGGAGGGTATGCGGAGAGAGGAGGGAGGAGGGTTCAGGATGGGGAACACATGTATACCTGTGGCGGATTCATTTCGATATTTGGCAAAACTAATACAATATTGTAAAGTTTAAAAATAAAATAAAATAAATAAATAAATAACAACAACAAAAAAAGAATGCACTATAGAAAAATTTCAGCTTTTTTTGTTCCTACATTTAAAAAACACTGAAAATAGGGGACAGTTTATATAATGATTGTCCACATGAGTCACTACATAACATACATCACTGAAAGTTTTCTAGTCAGCCTGCACATGACTCCAATAAATGGGAAATACTGTAAATGTTTGAGTAGCTCATCTCTTTATTCAGTTGTAAGTACAGCAACTGCCATAAGTCAGCTGCATGTTGACAATGTAGACCTGCTAAAAGCAACTCGTATTTTCTTAAGGTGTGTGTAAAAATGTTCTTCAATTTATCATGTTAATTAAAGAGAACTATATCCATCAGGGTTTTTCAGAAAAAAACAGTACCAATGGGATAGATAAATTTATTGATAGAAAAAATGTTAATTTATATATTGTATTATATATAAACATGTCAATATATGTGATCTATCTTAATCTTATATATGTGTATATGTATATAAAGTAATTGGTTCACATACTTGTGGAAATTGAAAAGTATGAAACCCATAAGGCTAGCTGATGAGAGGATTTACTCAAACATAAATGCACTATCAGTCATATAAACAAAACATGTCTCAGTGGTGGTTATACTCATCTTTGGTGGTATACATCTCATCTCTCTTTCTGGCAAAATTCTATATTATTTTATATCTCATGGACTTAATTATAAAATTAACCACTGCATATACTTTATATAAAAAGTAGGAATATATGCATGGGAAATTTAAATAATATGCATAAAAGTATGAATGACCCAGTAAGGAAGGAAGACATGCATACCATTACTACAGTCCTCACATACTGAACCAATCATAACACCAGAAAATAAACAATTTCTTTCCTCTTTTTATCCTCAGATAAATTCAACTTAGCAACAATATTTTTCTCTTGCAGAAACTCAAAGCTTCATTCCTGACAACTCTGTCATTGATGGACTGATCAGAACCAGCTCATTAACTTTGATTGATTGACTTAAAAAATAGTAAAATATGTCTCAACACATAGCCTGAGTTCCAGATGTGTTCTTTCATGCCCACATGGTATGAACCAACATATCACATCTTCCTAATTAGAGTCCAGCATTCCAGCCAAAATAGCAGCACTATTTATTGCCTCTTTGTGCAGTAAAATAAGGTAAATTACTAATATGGAAACATACATTACCACATATAAACGGATGGCCAATGGGAATTTGCTGTATGACTCAAGGAACTCAAACCGGGGCTTGGTACCAGCCTAGAGTGGTGGGATGGGGAGGGAGGTGAGAGGGATGCTCAAGTGGGAGGGGACATGGGTAAACCTATGGCTGATTCATGCTGATGTTTGGTAGAAACCAACACAATACTGTAAAACAATTATCCTTCAATTAAAAATAAATAAATAATTATATAAAACAAAAATATAATGATAGGTCATTGGAAGTGCCTACTTCCAATTTGATAAAAACATTATTGTGGCTCTCGGAGGAAAAATAAGAGTTTTTACACTTGCACACAAAGACTTTCAAACAAGAAGTCTAATGCCCTTTGTGGAAGATGGAGAAATTCAGGAATGTGTTTGTAACTGTGAGAGTATCACTCGTACCTCCATGCTTTGATTACTGTATAGTGTAGTCAGGCAATAGGAAAAGAGCATCATATTATACTCTTGATTTAAAATGTGTGCTATAGGCCAGCACCCCAAATTCACAAGGACTTTGCTTTCAGCATATATCATACCCAAGATGTTAACAGGCAGTTGATTCCCTGGTGGCTCAGTTGGTAAAGAATCTACCTGCAATGTATGAAACCTGGATTCTATCCCTGGGTTGGGAAGATCCCCTGGAGAAGGGAATGACAACCCCCTCCCGTATTCTTACCTGGAGAATCCCATGGACAAAGGAGCCCGGCAGGCTACAGGCCAAGGGGTCACAAAGAGTCAGACATGACTGAGTGACTAAGCATACACACAAAAAAATGATTCATTTTAAGTGGACAGGCATTTCTGAGTGAATAGGTATCTGATACAACCTTTGCTTTATCCAATTTGAGGTTAATCAGATCCTTGGCCAAAAGCAATTTTTTGGGGATTCCACATGCCAATACAAAAAAAAAAGGAGTACTCCATAGGGCCAACTATAGGACTCCATAGGGCCATAAGAACCAGCTGAGTAAGATGGTTGGGTGGTACTGACTTTATTTTATATAAAATGAATCAGGACCATAAATGAAGTTGTGAAAGACAGAAAGATAGTAAACGTAATACAGGCAAGAACAAATTTGGACCAGGATAAAGATTGGGACAGCAAACAGGACATAGGACATACATATGTGCATACATACTGGAATTTGGAACAGATTTTCATGAGAATCAAACTAAAGGAAGAATTTGCAAGGAAAATCCAGTTTGGCTTGATACAATATTTTATTATTGCAATAAACATGTATAATTTCCTTTCAATCCCATGAAAATGTAACAATTTATCTTTATGTATTTCACTTCTTAAATGGTATTCAATTAAATTTTTTTCTATAATCAGATTCTGCCTTATTTTATGTTAGCAAATGCAGATGGTTATGTCAAATTTATTTACATTTTCCTGAACTTTCTAAGTTCAGTAACTGAGCAATGATTTTGTCCAGTGATATCAAGAAAAGCCTCCAGCTATTTGTTATTTTTTGAAGTTCAGAACAAATGTCAAACCAAGAGATATCATAGCACTTGACAATAGAGTTCTCAGGATATATCAAATCAAATATTATCTTTAATATTCTACATTATAGACCATTTTTTCTCTAAGGAAATTATTTGTTATATAAAATTTTTCATAATTTTACTTTCAAAAAAAGAAAACACAAATACTTTATCTCACATAATTAATTATTAAAGAAAATTTTACCTTAAAATAGATCACCTTATATTAAAATTTTAAGGAACTGCTGGTTTTATCTATGTGAATCTGTTTGCCTATTACAAGTGTCCTTTCAAACCAATGTTAATGGGTATTATATAATTTATGATTGCACTTTGGGGGCAATTTTTGATAATGATAATCTGTGTTATTTGTGACATAGATTAGTAAGTGTATTGAACTCTGTTCTGCTTTTGTCTTTTAAAAAATTGCTGAACCGTTATATTTAGAATCATAATATTCATCTTCATTTAAAGCCAGATCATCTTGAATAATCCTTTAGTATGATTCAAAACTAGTGGAGTTATATGCCTTTTGGAGGAAACACTGGAATAAATAACTATCACAGAAATTTGGCTAATAAACAGAGTGTGACTTGCTGTATTGAAATAGACCTTGCTATTTTATTTCTGGCAACAACAGAATGGACTCTTTGGAGCATTCATTAATGATAATTATTTTCTTTTTGAAATGATTGATGAAGGAATCTAAACATTCTTTATTTTTAGAAAAGATATCTAAACTGTAGACAAATGTGTGCGTATATGTATATATATTTTATTTTATTGTGAATTTATTTTATAAAGTCATACAGTTTTAAACTCTGTGATTTCTATCTTTGCATTTTATAGGCATTTGTGGATGAGGTTTCATGTCAAACTACTTCAAAGGCTTATGTTTAGTTGAATTGAGTTTGTAGTAGAGTTATTTTCTTAAAACTTGAGACATGAAAGAACTAAACCTTTGAGAACAGCATTTCTTGAAAGAAGTCCTTCCCAGTGAATATGCTGCCTGAGGGCATTTCTTGATCAAAAATGTGAAGATCTAGAACTGATTCATGATTCATTCATTCATTCATTTTCTTCCTAGCTTCATCCCAAGATCTGAACACACAGGGCTAAACCAGGCAAACAAGGTCCTTTTGATCATTTTTATTTGGGAAGCAACAGACGAGAAGCAAGTAAATTATAATTTAAGAGTATAATCTCAAAGAGTGGTCAGTACTATGTGGTGTGCTGTGTTAAGTCATTTCAGTAGTGTCTGACTCTTTGTGACCCCATGGACAAAGACCCCATGCAACCCACCAGGCTCCTCTCTCTGTGGGATTCTCCAGGCAAGAATACTGGAGTGGATTGCATGGGAATTCTCCTGACCAAGGGACAGAACCCACATCTCTTCCCTCTCTTGCATTGGCGGGTAGGTTCTTTAGCACTAGTGCCACCTGGAAAGCTCGATAAATACTATAATAAGAAGCAAAAGCTGGTGGACATACAATCAAATTAAGCTTCCTTCTTTTGTGAATGTATTTATTACCCCCAAAGTCTTCCCTGGTGGCTCAGTGGTAAAGAATTCACTGGTCAATGCAGGCTTGATCCCTAGATTAGGAAGATTTCCTGGAAAAAGAAGTGGCAAACCACTCCAGTATTCTTACCTGGGAAATCCCATGGACAGAGGAGCCTGGTGGGCTATAGTCCATGAGGTCGCAAAAGAGTTGGACATGACAGCCACTAAACAATACCCTAAAATGTTTGGGCAAGAGTGGAATAGACATTGTTCTGAGGTTACTAAACTTACTTTACTAGTTAATAAACCACAACACATTTTTATTGATGTTGAATTAAAGGGAAAGAAACAGAACAGTCCCAGAGAAAATATATAAAAGCAGCTGTCATCTAGTTTAATTCTGTATCTACAGACAAAATCCAGTCAGTAGTGCTCCAAACCCTCCTCTCTCCTCAACGTGCTCTTTCCCTCCAATAATACCTAACAGAAACAGAGAACCAGAGTAGTCTGAAACAGACAAATTTACCCCAAAATTTTTGTCAATTAAAAAAAAACAATTAGAAATTTTTTTTTCTTTTTTATGTGAACATAACCAGGCATGGCAGCAACTCTCCATCCCACCATGATCCTCCTTCTCCTTTCTTTCATTGCAGTTTTCATGGTCTTGTTCCTATAATCCTGTCTCTGTTCCCAGAGTATATATTCTCAATGTCTGAGCATCTGTTCTTGAGGATGTATATTCTGGCTGACAAGATTGTGGTGAGCTGTCCTGGTCCATGACATGACTTCATTGCTCTTAGGTTTTTCCTAGGCTTATTCTGAGAAAATTAAGTGTCTTTTTGAGACTCAGAACATAGAGGAGACAGACAGCTTGCCTGCCCAAGGCTCCCACTGTTATAGTGGTTCCTTTCTATTAATTTCTACCCACAAGAAATCTGTTCCTGACTCTCCTTTCTCCTTTTCAAAGATAATTACATCAAAAGTAGGTGGTAGCTTATTTACTCAAAAGGCATAGAGAATAAGTTGTGATGTTCTTTTATTATTCAAAAGAATCATATATAAAATGCATGTCACTAAGTAGTGAGAAATACTTCTGAGTTTACAAGTATTCCTAAGCAAACTGAAAATATGACCCAAATAATACCAATATGTTCTGGAAAGTATCCCTAAACAGTCTGACACTAGTTTTCCTTTTCTTCATTTGGGTAATATGAGCTAATTATAAAGAGAATTTTAGGAATACATAGGCATTAATTTAAAAAAATATCTCCATAATTAGCTACTTCTTAATCAGATACTACCACCTTGGCCTCCACATAACATGAGAAAGATTTAAGATCATTTCAGGTTCTTGACAAGATGAATGCATCTGTATCTCCATACCCAGACTAATCCCTCTATTTGTTCTTTAATCTTCCTCAACCACACACTTCCATCAGGGTACAGTGACCCCAACAGTAACTGCAGCCACAGTGACCATTTCCTTCTCTTATCATCACCTATTTTCTTTCCTGACCACTTTCTACTCTAACCTAACTCCAGCAGTTCTTCAAATATACCAGGACCTATAGCCTACTGATCCAACTGTTAACTATTTCTCTTTCCTTTTCCTACTTTCCTCCTTGTGTGAGTGCTAATTTGCTTCAGTCGTGTCGCTTCAGTCGCAAACCTATGGACTAGTAGCCCACCAAGTTCCTCTTTGCATGGGATTCTCCAGACAAGAATACTGGAGTGGGTGGCTATGCCCTCCTCCAGGGAATCTTCTCAACCCAGGGATCGAACCCACGTCTCTTATGTCTCCTGCATTGGCAAGCAAATTCTTTACCACTAACCACCTGGGAAGCCCACTTTACTCCTTAGCAGAATGCATATTTCATTATTATTTTTAAGATTTCTTTTGATGTGGACCATTTTTAAAAGTGTTTATTGAACTTGTTACAATATTGCTTCTGTTTTACCTTTTGTTTTTTTTAGCTGCAAGGCATGTGGGATCTTAGCTCCCCAACAGAGGATCAAACATGCATTTGAAAGCAACCCCTTGCATTGAAAGGCAAAGTCTTAAACATTGAACCAAAAAAGTCTCCCATTATTATGACTTTCTTATGAATACCTTTTTCCTTACCCTCTCTTCCTCCACCATACTTGCTAGAATCATCACTAACCCTATTTAATCCCAACGTACTCTCCATTCCATGTGTGCTAGCTAGTCTCCCTTTCCCCCTACTAATCTATTATTCTCTTATTTCCTCTTGATCCATCCCATAAATTTAGTTTCTAGGGACTACTTCAATTGAGCTTCCTGCCCTTCTGGTTTCCTGTAGGGGTCAACAGATGGAGGAATAGGAGATCGGAGGATGGGGAGACATATTTCAAGGTACTTAGTCTTCTGGCTTGCTTTCTGTAAGGCCACACGTTTGCAGGAGGTGCCAGTCCTCTAGCAAAGCCATTGGCCCTACAGAGTGGCCTTTTCACATCTTTAAGCTTTGAGTTCTCTTCAAGATTTTAGTTCAGCTCTAACCAATGGTCTCTGAACCATGATACAGTCCCTGAATCTTTGCTCTTTCTGTTTTTCCTCCTCTGGTGATTGCATCCATTTTCAAGACTTTAAATTCCAACTTAATAATCATGAGTGTTAACTTTTTATCTCCAGTCCAGACTTCTCTTTTATATTCCAGAATAACCATCTTAACCCCGACAGTGGGAGGTCTGACAACATATCAACCTGAATAAACCTAATGTGAACTCCTTATTCAGAGCTCTCAAACCTGCTTCATCTTCAGGTTTTCCCTTCAGGTTTTGGTTAATGGCAGCTTCATTCATCCAGTTGTTTAAGGCACCTTAACCCCTTACTTTCTCATTTCTTCTCACTATCTCTTTCACTCACTACTTTTAGCCTCAATCTTCACCTTGGTCATTCAATTTCTTGCTGCCTTTAATCATGCCACGTATGTTCCTACCACAGGGCCTTTTAATTTGTTACACCATCTGCCTGGAGAACTATTCTCTAGATATTTTCTGGTTCACTTCCTGTCTTCAAGTTTGTGCTTAAATATATCACTTATTCAGGGAGGTCTTTTTCACAGCCCTGTGTAAAGAAAAAAATATCTCACCATCACAGACCCCACCTTATGTCTCTGACTTTCCTGAATTTTTCCATAACTCATATCACTGTTTGAATCACTGCTTGACATGATTTATTCATGTTTTGTCTACTTATAAGGGTTACTCATCATTTTTACATTATGTGTGAATACAGTGAGCATTTAGAAGGCATCTAATAAATATAGATTGAGGGAACAGTCTCTTCTCTGTTGTGAGATATCATTACATGTGATATATCATTACATGACATTACATGACAATGTGAGATATTATTACATGACATTTTATCATGATTTCAGAGGGCAATACATTAAATTTGAATGTTTTCAGATACTTGACTTTCAAAATAAATTGTCTAAGAAAAATAAGTAAATGAAAAGACTAATCTCATGAGGACCAAACTAATTTTATTTATTATAACACATTTTTATGAGAAACTGGTATGCTAAATGCTCTTCCTATAAAGTGTTCTGTTATTCTGACACTAAATGAGTAGGCTCTCAGAGAAACTCTATGTAACCAGTTTTTCTTTTTAAAACCATACTCATACAAGTCTCAGTGTTTTGTCTAATGTTAAGTGTACATTATATCATAGCTCTTTTTTTTTTTCTTTTCAGACAAGAGTAGGAAAAATGAAGTAAATATATTAGAAGCACAGTTTCTGCTCTATTAATAGGATTTTAGATGCAAAATTTTAAGCCAGTGTAGACCCATACAGTCTCTGCAACCTTGATAATAAAGTGTATTCTATTGTAACTATCCTGTATATCACTAACAAAAATCAAAATGAGCAAGGCTAAGAATAAATTGAATTGCAGTTTGTTTATTTGAACTCTTCTACAGTATACCTGTTTTGTTATTGTCAGTGATAGAATCCCTCTCACTGTAGTTTGTTTGCCTTTTATATCATAATGATGACAATAAACTCAGAACCAGATCATTAAGGAGTTCTACAAAATGCCTAGTATAAACCAGGGCATAAGGTAATTCGACCTTTATGACAGTCCCTGGCAATACTTACCTGTTATTATGAAGGATAATGCAAATGTATAGAGACTAAACAATATTTTACTCAAAACATATGCGGATTTTAAAATCAGGCTAGGATACTGTTTAAAGCTTTCTTTTTAAAAAATATTTTCTTATAAGTATCTTAATAGAGACAGATAGTTAATTTGTACCAATTTCTCATTCGATTTACTATGCCTATTACATGGTTGATTAAAAATAAAGGAAGGGGGTGTAAGTTGCTTTGTGTAAAGAGAAAAATATAAAATGGCATTTGTATGTACTTCCTTGATAAGTTAATTTTATGCTTTGTTATTCCATTGTACTGAAATATAGAATATGAGTACATTGAAGTCTCTGTAATCTACTATGCTAGGAATGCATGAATTTATCCTATTATAGATATCCTTGGATTTACTTCAAAATAGTATTTTATAAAGAATGCATTTCTATGAAGAATAGCTATGTCTATAATCCTCTAAATTTTTCAAGTGTGAATGAAATGTATTTTTTTTATGCTTATAGGTGATTTAGGGTAGTTGAGACATTTAGCAATAACAAGATTCACTTTTCATGTATTTTATGCATAAGAAGAGTCAGTACACCATCCTAGAATGGCAGGGGATCTTTAGTAGCAGAACAGTCTTCATTTTATATAGACTTTCTACTCATCCTTTTATCAGGTTTTATACTTCCGTGTTTTGCCAGAACATTGGATAGGGACTGACTTTCATAAATAAAACAACTACATGAATATAATTCATGATTAAGAAGCTTCACCAGATAATTTTCAGACATATTCATTAAATTATTTAAAGTAATCTCTTTCTGTATATGCACTACTCCATTTCCCTCCTAAAATTCTTGCATATAAAACAATTTATAGAAACTTACCGTTTGATATGCAGGTCAATAAGCAACAGTTAGAACTAGACATGGAACAAAGGACTGGTTCAAAATTGGGAAAGGCGGTATATTGTCACCCTGCATATTTAACTTATATGCAGAGTACATCATGAGAAATGCCACGCTGGATGAAACACATGCTGGAATCAAGATTGCCGGGAGAAATATCAATAACCTCAGATATGCAGATGGCACCACCCTTATGACAGAAAGCTAAGAGGAACTAAAGATCCTCTTGATGAAGGTGAAAGAGGAGAGTGAAAACACTGGTTTACTCAAGATTTAGAAAACTAAGATTGTGGCATCTGGTCCCATCACTTCCTGGCAAATAGATGGGGAAACAATGGAAACACTGACAGACTTTATTTTCCTTGGCTCCAAAATCACTTCAGATGGTGAATACAGCCATGAAATTAAAAGAAGCTTGCCCCTTGAAAGAAAACCTATGACAAACCTGTGTGCATTAGTCACTCAGTTATGTCCGATTCTTTTTGACCCCATAGACTGTAGCCCACCAGGTTCCTCTGTCCATGGAATTCTCCAGTCAAGAATACTGGAGTGGGTTGCAATTCCCTTCTCAGGGGATCTTCCTGACCCAGGGACTGAACTCAGGTCTCCTGCATTGCAGGCAGATTCTTCACCATTTGAGCCACCAGGGAAGCATATGGTAAACCTATCAGCATATGAAAAAGCAAAGACATTAATTTGCTGACAAAGATCCATCTAGTCAAAGCTATGTGAGAGTTGGACCGCTAAGGCTGAGCACTGAAGATTTGATGCTTTTGAACTGTGGTCTTGAATAAGACTCTTAAAAGTCCCTTGGACTGAAAGGAGATCAAACCAGTCAATCCTGAAGGAAATCAACTCTGAATATTCATTGGAAGGACTGATGCTAAAGCTGAAGCTACTGGAGTGGGTAGCGATTTCCTTCTCCAGAATATCTTCCCAATCCAGGGATTGAACCTGAATCTTTTGCATTAGCAGGCAGATTCTTTATCACTGAACAACCTTAGAATGTCTCTCCTAATTATTTAGAAGGAGAGGCATCCTAAATTATTTTTTTTAATTTTATTTCAATGTTGGTGAACATCTAAAATATTCATTCATATATATGTTTACTTTTTGTTTGATATATTGTAACGTGATATAACATTTATCTCATCTACTTTCTGGAACCTGACACTATTTCTCTCTCTTAATCAACCAAATATTCTTTTAATATCTCTCAATTTTGCAACATTTGACCCTAACAATATAATTTAGGCTACAATTAGTTATCTCACAAGGTGCATTTACTTTTGGAATTGAAAGCCAGTTGGCCTGAAAATGCATACTTGAAAGAGTTAATTTGCATTCCTGTGGTTACTTCTTACTGGGAATGTGATTGGGACTCAACACTGTGGAAAACAGTGCCAAATAAATGTTAATCAACCTATGGGCTTCACAGGTGGCTCAGTGGTAAAGAATCTACCTGCCAATACAGCTTCAATCCCTAGGTCAGGAAGAAACCTTGGAGGAAGAAATGGCAACCCACTCCAGTATTCTTGCTAGGAAAAATCCCATAGACAGAAGAGACTACAGTCCATGCATTTGCAAAGAGTCGGACTTGACTGCATGACTGAGCACAGCACACAATCAATCTATCTAATGATGAATCAGAAATGACAAGAAATGTTGGCTTCTATTCATCTTGGAAATTGAATTATAAAATTTATTTCAGAGCCAAAGCACAGTATGTCACAAGAGCCCTAAGAGCTAAGGTTCTGAGGAAAGGCTGTAACACTGAGAAAACTCAAATGGGTTATCACCCTATCAGTGCTGGGAAAATCATAGTATTCATTTTCCTAGTGTTATAAATATCTAGCATAATAGAGTTGGCAAATACTTTTCAGTGTGAGGCTTAGGACATTTGAGTACAAGAGATTCTATTCTTTTTATTTTTGCTTATGACAGCATGTAGTTCGTTTTCAACTGCAAAGTTTATCAAAAATATTAAAATTGAAGTAAATAATACAAGTGGAGTTCAAGGAGTTAAAGAGTTGGTCATTGTGTATTTCAAGTTTTGAAATAAAAATGTGAAATTGGAAATAATATAGTATTTGAAATAATGAATATATTAAATTGAAAATAATTAGTTTATTAACATTGTGTAATATTCAGAAAACCTTTTATATATTACAAAACATCTCTCATATTATATTTATAAATATGTTTCAAGAAGGCAAATTTCTCTGATACTCAGGTCAAATTTTAGACACACTCAAGATGTTCTTAAAGATATATATATCCCCAAATTATGAAAAGCTTCACTGTATAAAAATTAAAATTGTCTCATATAAATTAAATATAAGCAGAGTTTACTTATTTTCCTGCTTTGTATAATAATAAAATCAACACTTATCACATTCAGCTATTCAGGAAAGCAAAAAAGATATTAATGTCAAAAATAAAAAATTCATGAGTTCAAAAACTGATATTATCTATTATAAAACAATAAATGGGAAAGCACACATGACAAATGAATACGTCTTAAATCCCCAGTTTTACTATGGTACATTCAATAGTGCCAACAGGAAAAAGAACAGCCAGAAATACTTGAGAGAGGATAAAAATCAGAACAAATATAGACATTTTAAAATTTGATATTTTCACTTCTCAATATACAATCAAGGAAAAATTAATACTGAAAGCTCTCAGAAAAGGCTTTAACTCCATGAATATTAAACTATTGTTTGAAAGCACTTAAATACTTGAGTGAAGTGAGGGTAAGTAGTGGGCGGAAATACCTTTCAATCATTCAAGATAGAATAATCAAAATGATGATGCTCATCAATGATATGTGATCAAAAATTCAATGACTGACACAGTGACAAAATCTCCAGCTCAGTCAAATGTAAATGGTCACTTCCTAACAAATAGTTATACTACAACTGAGCCTTCTAATCAGAGCTGCCAGAAAAAGCATTCATATCATCTTGCCCTACACAGTCATTTTGCAGATGAAGAGACTGAAACAGTTAAAAACCCCCTAAAAACAAAACAAACAAACAAAAAACTGTGATTAAGCAATTAACCAATAAAAAGGGAAAAAATATATACAGCTTGATTCTCTGTCTTTGATTACAAAGACAGTCAATACACTGTCTAATGTAAGTAACATCTGGCCTGGTCTCAAAGGTAAAAATGTGGGCTATTTTAGGGAAGATCAGTTGCACAAGGTTATATAAAGTGACCCTGCAACTTCAGCATTAGCCAGGCAAGGCAAGGAGAGCACCTGTTCCCACAAGTTCACCATCCTGGGTATAAGAGATGAACACAAAGCTTGAGGAATTCAAAGGAGGTCAGTTTAGTAGCTTTGCTTCTTTGTCTCCTTTCTTTTTTCTTAGCTTTTGCAAACCCAAGACTGGGGTAGAATATGGAGGTGAGGGGAGGGGAAAAGGAGGATGACTGATGCCTGAATCCTTCTTGTGCTTATTCTTAGTTGCTCATCTGACTCTTTGCAGCCTCATGGACTGTAGCCCACCAGACTCCTCTGCTCATGGAATTTTCCATGCAAGTATACTGCAGGTGGGTAGCCATTCCCTGCTCCAAGAGATATTCCTGACCCAAGGAATGAACCTGGGTCTCCTGCATTGCAGGCAGATTCTTCACCACTGCACTACTTGGGAAGTCCTAAATAATACAAACATTTTCTCCAGGGGCCTCTGTCTGGCAGATAATGAAATCCTGATTCATTCTTTGTGTATTTGTGGTTTCCCAGGTCTCCTTCTTCTGGAGACCCTCACAGATATCACATTCCTATTTAGCAATTACCTCTGAACACATGACTCCAGAGCCCCTCTCCTTAATTAGCCAATCATTAGCATTTTTCACAAGAGAGAGAAGGACCTAATCCTGAGTGCATTTAAGACGTAGACCATATTTTCCATAAGTTCATCTAGGCCTTCTCAATTGGAGAAACATGAGTGGGAACACTGTCCTACTCACTCCCAACAAGACGGAAAATGCACCAAATGAATTCTCAGTATAACTTCTGTGTCCGGTAGAATGGACTTCCCAGGTGGCTCAGTGGTTAAAAAAAAAAAAAAAAAAAAAATCCACCTGCCGATTCAGGAGATAAGGGTTCAATCCCTGTGTTGGAAAGATCCACTGGAAGAGGCAACTCACTCCAGTATTCTTGCCTGGAAAATTCCATGGACAGAGGAGCCTGGTGGGTAGAGTCCATGGGGTTGTAGAGAGTCTGATACAACTGAATCAACTTAGCACACAGCACACATAAATATGCATCCCTTTTTTCGATACACCAAATTTTCTCTTCAATCTTCTGTTCTAATCTGTTATTTGAGCCAGTTTCATAATATAGAGATCATAATATTTTTAATTGTCAGATTAATAGTGAATTTTTTGACACCAGAAATAACAATAGTAATAATTAATATTAATCATACTGTTATTAATATGTAATCATATTATGGATTATTACTATTATTAGTATTATTACTAATTAATAGTAATCATACCATGGACCAGGCACTGATCTAAGTGTTTTACTTATAATCTCACAAGAACCATTTGAGATGGATATAATCTTCATTACACAGATTGAAATCTAGGGCATAATACATCATGTTGCACAAGATCTTTAAGTTGCAAATAGAAGATACAAGATTTGAATTAGACCTTCTGCCTTCAGTACTCAAGTGCATAGCCCGGATGTTAACTTTAAGGGATTATTTATATTGCTTTATGATCCCAAACATCCACATATATTTTCACTGTCTTAAGCTTAACATGAATACAGGAAGCATTTAAGAAGTTTTTATGGTTAACTTTGCAGATTTTTTAAAATATATCAAATGATATGTTAAAACAAAATAACACTGCAAGATGAAATTGTTATAGTCCTTATAAAACTGTCTACTTAGTTGGTTTAGAGAGGCTTGGACAGAGCAGATGACCAATAGTTAAAGCTTTTAAGCATTCTAATACATCATTTGAATAATATTGTATCATTTATATTTTATATCTTTTGTAATTTTAAGAGAATAATAACAATATGAATATTGCCTTCTTTAAATGATGATAATTTAAGTAATTAGCAAAAGAAATAAGAAAGATTTATATAAAAGCAATGCACTAGCATTCTTCATTACTCATGGTTATTTAGCTAGAATATTCAAGTTCAATATTCAGTATTTCGTGAACATTTTTTACAACGGATATGAAAATTTCAGTGTTATTATTTTAATTTTTTTCATGATTCTACACACTAAATCTTACCTGTTGGTGCTGACAACATTTTAGAAAAGCATCTGTAGGTGCGTAATTTACAGCTAGGGTGCTATTTATACACAGCACAAGCATGGTACTGTAAGCCTGGCATGGACTTGGTTTGGGAATATGAAGGCTGCCTCTGGCAAATGATACAGTAGATGCCAAGATAATTGTGAGGAAGTAAGTCATGACAAGTCATACTTTCTATATTTCTTATTTCTGTGATGCCTTTATCTAATATGATAAAAAGTTGCATTCAACTTCTGTTCCCTGTTTGGAAAAGCTACTGACACAGGAAGGTAGGAAAAGTCCTACTCTGTATGAAGTATGCAATCATTTTTGTACAAGTGAGAACATTTTACTATCCTAACCATGGGTTTTAAGGGTATGAATACTGAAGACATTTTTGTAATATATGTTTCTTAACAGCATCCCTCTCCTGACAGAGTGAACAATTTTCCTTCACTGACTGAGGGAAATTAGTTTATGAAGAATGTGAATGACTTCTCGCACAAACCAAGAAGGACTGAGAGGAGGTAACCAGCAGCTGGTAAAAGAAAATGAAACAGCTAGGCGGAAAAACGCGTGAAGCATATGAGGATGACAACCTTCCTCATCTTTTGACAATTATTTAAAAGGGTTGCTCTCTACATTTTGTAATAGTGTCTGTCTAATGGGAATTAAAATATTTAATAAGTCCTAAGTATTTTGCCTTGGTTTAGAAGGCAGTTTGTATAATGTATCACAATTAATCCTGGTAATGATTCTAGATAACCCTCTGTTTTATAAGCAAAAATGTTTAGTCTCTGGGTAAATACGCACAAAGCATGCCCCATATTTTATATACTGAGTTGAGAGTTTGCTTCAGTGCCTTGTTCTCACTTTGAAACACTCAGTGGACTAAACTGTAAGTGGATATGAATCACAGTGGCGAGTCCTGAATATCATAACCTTTCAAAAATCTCTCTTTCATTTGTGACAAAATCAGAATTAATGAGCATGAAAATAAAATGCCTGAGGCTGAAGTCTCACAAAAGGCTACACGGAACTTCACTGTGTGTTTTTTAAAGACTCTCCTTATTCTTTGGTCCAACACTTACAACAGGCCTGTTCTTTAGTGGGTCAGTATTTGTGTATGTAAAGGGCACAGGTGAAGTCATACATTAGCTGCTCTATTTGTTCAAGAACTCAAGCGGTCCTTGTTTTAACAATTGATATACTTTGCTTCGGCAGAAAATCTAGAGTCTTTCCAAAGGATAAAGACAGAGTTACAGAAAACACATTATAGGGGTACATAACCTTTGAGTGCATATCCATGGGAAAATAAAAATAGCTCTGGACTATTAGATTTATAATTATTAATGAAACTGATTATTCCAGGTCTAATTGTTGTCTTTATTTAGATATTTACTTACTTTTATTTATTCATTTACAATAAGCTTCAACTTTATTTTTAAGATGTTCTCTTTATTCAGGTTTGCAAGAAACCAGAGTATGTGAATCAGTTTTAAAAGAACAGTTTTTCTTCTACTCAAAAAATCAAGTCATATTAATACTCATTATAATTTTATTACCCAGTAATAGATGAACAATTATTTTCAAAGAACATTAGTAAAAAATATTTAAGATTTCTTGCTCATATTAATTCTGCATAAGATGCCTGACCTCTAAGTCCATAATGGAAGTTTATTTGGACTTTCAATTTAGTTCTCCTTCTTCACAGAAAAATAATTGTAACACTTGTTTTCTCCCAAAATTCCCAAATATACACTATACTGATTAAATGTGAATCTGTATCCCTCATAAAATAGCATAGAAACCAAAAAAAAAAAAAAGAAATGATGTTTTTCTGATTTTTATGGCTATCTATATTCATTTTGGTTTGAAATTAAAGAAGAAGAATCAGAGAAGGCAATGGCACCCCACTCCAGTACTCTTGCCGGGAAAATCCCATGGATGGAGGGGCCTGATGGGCTGCAGTCCATGGGGTTGCAAAGAGTCACACACAACTGAGCAACTTCCCATTCACTTTTCACTTTCATGCAATGGAGAAGGAAAAGGCAACCCACTCCAATGTTCTTGCCTGGAGAATCCTAGGGACGGGGGAGCATGGTGGGCTGCTGTCTATGGGGTCACACAGAGTCAGACATGATGGAAGTGACTTAGCAGTTAGCATATTCATTTGGGTTTGAAATTAAAGTGTAATTGACACATTAATTCCAATCCCAAAGAAAAGCAATGCCAAAGAATGCTCAAACTACCACACAATTGTACTCATCTCACAGGCTAGTAAAGTAATGCTCAAAATTCTCCAAGCCAGGCTTCAGCAGTACGTGAACCATGAACTTCCAGATGTTCAAGCTAGTTTTAGAAAAGGCAGAGGAACCAGAGATCAAATTGCCAACATCTGCTGGATCATTGAAAAAGCAAGAGATTTCCAGAAAGACATTGATATCTGCTTTATTGACTATGCCAAAGCCTTTGACTGTGTGGATCACAATAAACTGTGAAAAATTCTGAAAGAGATGGGAATACCAGACCTCCTGACCTGCCTCTTGACAAACCTGTATGCGGGTCAGGAAGCAACAGTTAGAACTGGACATGGAACAACAGACTGGTTCCAAATAGGAAAAGGAGTACGTCAAGGCTGTATATTGTCACCCTGCTTATTTAACTTATATGCAGAGTACATCATGAGAAACGCTGGGCTGGAAGAAGCACAAGCTGGAGTCAAGATTGCCAGGAGAAATATCAATAACCTCAGATATGCAGATGACACCACTCTTATGGCAGAAAGTGAAGAAGAACTAAAAAGCCTCT
This sequence comes from Bos javanicus, assembly GCF_032452875.1. NCBI lineage: Eukaryota > Metazoa > Chordata > Mammalia > Artiodactyla > Bovidae > Bos > Bos javanicus. The sequence goes on along the minus strand of NC_083879.1, from coordinate 62,589,591 downwards.
TGATGAAAATGAAAGAGGAGAGTGAAAAAGTTGGCTTAAAGCTCAACATTCAGAAAACGAAGATCATGGCATCTAGTCCCATCACTTCATGTCAAATAGATAGGGAAACAGTGGAAACAGTGTCAGACTTTATTTTTTTTTGACTCCAAAATCACTGCAGATGGTGCCTGCAGCCATGCAATTAAAAGACGCTTACTCCTTGGAAGGAAAGTTATGACCAACCTAGACAGTATATTGAAAAGCAAAGATATTACTTTGCCAACAAAGGTCCATCTAGTCAAGGCTATGGTTTTTCCAGTGGTCATGTATGGATGTGAGAGTTAGCTGTGAAGAAAACTGAGTGCCAAAGAATTGATGCTTTTGAACTGTGGTGTTGGAGAAGACTCTTGACAGTCCCTTGGACTACAAGGAGATCCAACCAGTCCATCCTAAAGGAGATCAGTCCTGGGTGTTCATTGGAAGGAGTGATGTTGAAGCTGAAACTCCAATACTTTGGCCACCTCATACAAAGAGTTGACTCATTGGAAGAGACCCTGATGCTGGGAGGGATTGGGGGACAGGATGAGAAGGGGACGACAGAGGATGAGACGGCTGGATGGCATCACTGACTCGATGGACATGAGTCTGAGTGAACTCCGGGAGTTGGTGATGGACAAGGAGGCCTGGCGTGCTGTGATTCATGGGGTGCACAGATTCGGACACGACTGAGCGACTGAACCAAACTGACACATTAATTTCAGGTGTACAGCATAATGATTCAATATTTGTCTATACTGCAAAATGATCACCACAGTAAGTCTACTTGACATCCATCAACATACATAGAACGATAATTTTTTTCTTATGATAACTTTTAAGATCTACTCTTAGCAGCTCTCAAATACACAATGCAGTATTATCAACTATAGTTGCAATGGTATACTGTATTTTGTTATTCACTTAATACTTTAAGTAATTTATAGGTTTTCTTCGGAAGTTTAGAAGAATTTCCTATATTTAGTTGTATTGCCTGGACACTCTCTTACCCCCAATTTCTACATCTGGAATTAAGTTAAACAGATCATGTAGTACACAGCACTGCTTTCAGAATGAGTTTGTATATTCATTTCTAGACTTCTTTCCAGTATATTTAATTTCTTTACATGTCACCAATGAACTGACACCTTCAGGTAGAAATGACATCTTAAAATAAGTAATTAAACACACAAATCCACACTCACATGCATCCTCACACATACAGAGATGCAGGTTAATAGGCAAATTGATAGGTAAATGGATCTAGACTTTTGAGATCACAGTTTGATAAAATGTATATTCTCCTGTATGTTAATCATTGTTTATGAATACAAGTTTTACTTATTTATTGGTTTTTTGTATATTTATGTTTCTGGATATAACCTAATACATTTGTTTTGATTTTATAAATATTGAACTTTTTTCCCTAAAAGCAACATCTAGTTTTATGTCTTGTAGATCAAAAACAAGAATATTTCTGTTTTTGTTATGTAATGTTAAAATATGATATGTTTGATCCATCTGTTTTATAAAACACATTGATATATTTTCTGACAAATACAGCCAGATCTACTTTTCTGCAGACACATTGTAGACACTTTGAATTTATCTTAAGCCCTTGATAATGAGTAAGCCTCTAACAATGAGTAAATCATCTTAATATTTTCTCAACTAGATGATCAACAAATGTACTTAAATGTTATTTTTTTTTTAATTTGCTGATGAAGTTGAACATTCTACAGCACCTTGAAGTAGTCATGCATTGTCTCACATAAAATAAAATGTTCTATTTAACTTACAGCATTTTGAAGAAAACTCATAAATTCAATTATGCTACAAAAAGAAATTCAGTGAGATGATTATTCACAATATTTATATTTACTATGTAAGAATCCATATCAAACATATGTTTTTTTAGCTCCCAATATTTTCTAATCCTGTATGTAGAAGGTTATTCTAAGCAACAGAATAATTACAATATGCAGTTACCAAGCATTTCAAAATAATTTGCAGTAACTTTTAATGCTTTTGTAATGAAAATTATCAGAGATAGAGATTTAATTGACAAGATGATAATTTTAAGTGAAAATAATTACTTGCAATATATTTTTGTATTTGCATTTTATTAATATTTCAGTACTAATATTTCTATCTCCTTTTCATTTTCTGAATTATTCCAAGTTTTGAAAACTTATTTTTAGACCCTTTTGTGATATCTACTTGCTACATGAATGGAAGCTTAAAAGAATTGCTACTATGACCTCTCAAGCCTCTTTGGGTTTTTTAGGACAGCAGTTCTGCACATTTTCAGTGGTCAATGAGAAATGCTTAGATTGCCCTATTTGTATTATGCAATGAAACACTTCGATCACTTTCAAAAAAAATGGTGCTTATAATTGAGAATAAATATGTATTGTTTCAGTATTTATATGTATGATTTAAAAAGCTTTCTCTGAAAATAAATAGTAACCCTGTAGTCTTTAATATTTATAGACTTTAAACATGGTTTTTAAACTATTTTATTGAGTAGTGTCTTCATTTCAGATTTTGAAAGTTCCTGGAAGAAAAATGGCAAACATAATTAATAATCTTGTTTTAAAATTTATTGCGGAATCCAGTGACATATGGCTACAATCATTTTAATCTTCCTACAAGCAAACATTAAATACTGTCGTATGATGGTAACATTGATGACGGACATTGTATGTAATTCACAGTTTTGTAGTATTTATTGTTCAAAGAATATCTGGAGCTGTCATACTATGCTTTTTATGATAAATCATGGATTATTTGTGTGTGCATTTAAAAGAAACTCATAATTAAGGAAAGTTGCATTCACTCCACTCACACAGTGTGAAATCTTTGTAAACAGCTACTTTTAAAGGTCAATCAAGAAACGTGTATGGTATCATGGTGTTAATCAGTAATCTACTTTTGACACTAAACACTGATTACTAGTTCTGTAAAATAAATTTATGGGAACATGCACACCATTAATAATTTTAGCAGTTAAAATAATAGTTGTTATAACTCTTGCTGATCAAATGGTAATCACAACATGTAAGTCATCAAATTCTGGTTTTTAAAGCAAATAAATCTAATATACCCATAGCAGCAGCCTCTGTTCATAAAATATCAACAGTATGTCTCTTCTCACATGAACTTGTCTCTCCTCTCTCAAGAGCTGGAGTAGTGTACTTCACTCACGTGAGTCTGACCAATAAAATACTGCAAAAGTGATGCTGGGCCAGTAGGAAGCATAATTGAATGGCCTAGTAGTTTACATTCTAGGAACCCTATATGAAGTATACTTGTCCTGAGACAAACATTCCATTAAAAAAAAGAAAAAGAAAAGAGCTCAGGTTTCATGCATCTTGTAGAAAATCAGAGAAAATACAGAGGAAGACAGTGAGAGCACTAAGATACATAGATAAGGAAACCATCCAGGAAATGGATCCCACCACCTCCAGACACTACATCTCCTGCCACATGGATCAGACATGACCTGCTAACTGAACTCTTCCACAAAATCATGAGCAAATTAAAGTTTTTGTTTTGAACCAGTAAATTTTCACAGTAAGTTATGCAGCAGTGGCTATGTAAAACACCCATGTTCACATGGGAGAATTATAAAATAAACAAAAAAAAAAAAAACAAGGAAAATATAGGTGCTTCAAATCTATTAATGATATAGAATAGTTGATCTGCAATTAAACTTAGACTGTGTAATGTACTTCAATTATTTCTTGACCATTTAATATTGTTTTCTTTCAGGAACTGTCCCCTTACCCTCATCAGATGGTGTCAGCATTATAATTTTCCTTAATTCCTTTTGGTAGATAAATGACCTGGGATAGCCAATAGGTAGCACTAGCAGGCACACCTGGATTGTGATTAGATTAAAGGTTATACAACACTAGATAATTAAGAATCCTTTTTATATCATTATTATTGATTCTACAAAGAAAGGAACCTCCCTTTTTGAAATGGATATGACTGAGAACCAGCTGATCCTTGGGCTGCCAGTGGATAGTAAGGCCAACATGTGGGGAAGACTTGCTTAAGAATTATTGTTTTAAAAGTATGTACAAAATGGATCAAAGTGAACAAGAAAGAGAGACAATTGGTAACACCTTTTGAACTCTAGGACCTAGTCATACCTTAAGCAAGAGTGTTCTCTTTGATTTCATAGATATGCAAGCTTCAAAATGTTATTTTTTTCTTGAACTAGTTACAGTTGGTTTTCTGTTACTGATAATTGAAGTCCTGGCAACTGAACTATATACAATATTGTGTGATCTGTGGAAGTGGAAAGAACTCATAGTAGAGATCCTGCCTACTATGAATTTATTAGTGAGACAAATTTAAATTGGAAACTGTATCAGCATTCATTTAATTTTTTTTTTACCATTTTTATGTGTAAAATTTTGTGCTGGACATATACAGTTATACATACAGTCCCTATATTATGCATGTTGTCAAGGACTTGAGTGTTTGGAATTTTTATATTATTAGGTAAAATAAAAGCTACAGGTTTTAAGAGTATGAGGATTTGGGGTGAAGACAGAGCCATACAGTACCAAGAGCTCCCATGGGAAAATGTGTTGTTGTATATTGGGAAATAAATTGGAAGATGTATACTTTTCTTCTCTGTCCTCACATGTCTAGTTATTCTTTTTTTTTCCTGCCACTATCTGACCTTATAGGGAACAAGTCTAAAGAAACTAACATGTTCCCACAACACTGGAGCTGTTTGAGTATACTAAGCAGTATTACAAGAAAAAAAAAAATGCCCCAAATATCTCTGTTTTATTTTAGAATGGTTGTTCAGCAAGAAAGGGGGGATTTTTATAGATGAGAGTATCAAATCTCTATCAGTAGAATGTGTTTTCTTCTTTCACCACCAGATCCAACAGAATGATGATGATTCCCTGGTAGATCAGAGAGTAAATGCATCTGCCTGCAATACAGGAGACCTGGGTTTGATCCCAAGGTCAGTAAGAACCCTAGAAGAAGAGAATGACTACCCACTCCAGTATTCTTGCCTGGAGAATTCCATGGACTGAGGAGCCTGGCAGGCTCCCCAGGCAAAGAATAGGAGACAACTGAGTGACACTTTCACTTTTCGTACATATGAAAATTACTTCTCTGTACCTTATAGGAGTCTGCAGTCACCACTAGGCTCTTGAGATATAGATGTATATTTTCAAATGATTTATATCTACATTTGGAAAGTAAACAAACAAGAAAACAAACAAGCATACCCAAAAGCAACTATCACCATAATTTCTTATCCTTAAGTAAGAAATTACTATATATTAATATCTCCAGGTATTCAGGTACTCAGTGCTGTTATTCTAAATTCAAACTTCATTCACTTGATTTTCTTCCTTCTTATTTTTACTTACATCTGATTAGTTACAAATTGTATTGATTCTACTTCAGTAGTAGTTCTAATTTTCCTCATTTCAGTTGCACTTAACTCTTTTATATAATAACATATCGAGTCCCTCCTCCCACATAGTACAGATTTTTCTGCAAAGGAAGATTTTTGCATATTTTTCCTATTTCATAAAATATATTAGCATATTAAAACTACATAATATAGAGACAGAACAGTTACATATAATTACATATAATACTGTTTATAATATATAATTGCATATATGTTATGTATATGGACTTGGTCATGTCTGCCTCTCTGTGACCCCCTAGACTGTCACAAGAGACCTGTGCCAGGCTTCTATGTCCATGGAATTTTCCAGGCAAGAACGGTGGTGGTTTACTCACTAAGTCGTGTTCAACTCTTTTGTGACTCAATGGACTGAAGCCTGCCAGGCTCCTCTGTCCATGGAATTCTCCAGGCAAGAATACTGAAGAAGTTACCATTTCCTACTCAAGGAAATCTTCCCAACCCGTAGATCAAACCTCCATTTCTTGCTTCTCCTGCATTTGCAGGTGAATTCTTTCCCACTGGGCCACCTGAGAAGCCCATATATTATATATAACACAAACTAAAAAAGTCATAGGATATACACAGATGCTTAGACAAGTCCTATTATTCCTCTAGTAAGTTCTTTCAGTAATTTCATATGTGATTTTATATGCCTGAGAAAGAGACACATCTGATCATTTTATATATAAATTTAAATATGTCAACCCAAAATTAGGTAGTAATCAAAAATAGGCAATTTAATTTTTTCTTTAAATAGATGCATACCTTATTCATACAAATTTTGTATTTTATTTAAAAATATAAATCTAAAATATAAAAGAAAAATATTACCCTTGAATAAATTAATAATCTTACTCAGTATTTACTATTTTTTTTAAAGTATGTATTCCTTATTGTTTTCTCTTAAAGACTGTAGGAGAAAAAATTTGTAGAAGTAAATATGCATCCAGGTACCTCCCAATTGAGTTTATTTAAGTAGAATGAAAAGTTCTAAATTCTTTATATAGTGTTAACTAAAATAATTATAAATTCCATACCTTTAGTATCTGATACTTTCAAGTATATAAGTAATGTTTATAAAACAAGATGTATTTAAATTATAAAATTACTCATTTTAAATTTATGCTTAAAATTAAACAAAAATTATATTGTTAGAAGCACATTTTTTAGAGTTATAGAATTTTAGTAGCAAATTCCTCAACTGTTGTTAAATATTACCAAAATATATACAAAAGTGCTGTGTATTATAAAACACTCCTTTTTACTATGTTGATTATGGATTTTATTTTACATATACCTAAGAACAGACTGGTTCCAAATTGGGAAAGGAGTACATCAAGGCTGTATATTGTTACCTTGCTTATTTAACTTATATGCAGAGTACATCATGAGAAACGCTGAGCTGGAAGAAGCACAAACTGGAATCAAGATTGCCGGGAGAAATATCAATAACCTCAGATATGCAGATGACACCACCCTCATGGCAGAAAATGAAGAGGAACTAAAAAGCCTCTTGATGAAAGTTGAAAGAGGAGAGTGAAAAAGTTGGCCTAAAGCTCAACATTCAGAAAACTAAGATCATGGCATCCGGTCCCATCACTTCATGGCAAATAGATGGGGAAACAGTGTCAGACTTTATTTTTGGGGGCTCCAAAATCACTGCAGACAGTAATTGCAGCCATGAAATTAAAAGATGCTTATTCCTTGGAAGGAAAGTCATGACAAACGTAGATAACATATTCAGAAGCAGAGACATTACTTTTTCAACAAAAGTCCGTCTAGTCAAGGCTATGGTTTTTCCAGTGGTCATGTATGGATGTGAGAGTTGTACTGTGAAGAAAGCTGAGCACCGAAGAATTGATGCTTTTGAACTGTGGTGTTGGAGAAGACTCTTGAGAGTCCCTTGGACTGCAAGGAGATCCAACCAGTCCATTCTGAAGGAGATCAGTCCTGGGTGTTCATTGGAAGGACTGATGCTAAAGCTGAAACTCCAATACTTTGGCCACCTCATACAAAGAGTTGACTCATTGGAAAAGACCCTGATGCTGGGCGGGATTGGTGGCAGGAGGAAAAGGGGATGACAGAGGATGAGATGGCTGGATGGCATCACCGACTCAATGGACATGAGTTTGGGTGAACTCCAGGAGTTGGTGATGGACAGGAAAGCCTGGTGTGCTGTAATTCATGAGGTCGCAAGGAGTCGGACACAACTGAGCGACTGAACTAAACTGAACATCCATGTTTAAAGCTAATATTCTGTGTATGTTGTCATGCTGTCATTTTGTTTCTTGTGTAAATGAGGCCAGCATTTAGCCCTTTGTTAAATAAGTGATAAGTTCTGTTTATCTTCAAGAAGGGTATGCTTTGAAACAGATTTAGTTTAAGTAATAAAGTAGAAGATTATTTCTTTTATATATGAGCAACAGGTCTTGAAGCCATATATAAGATGAAATTATTAATATCCTTTATTTGTCAAAAGACATGCTCTGGGTTATATCGTTTTAGAAAGACCTCAGGGCTTCCCAGGTAGCTCAGTGGGTAAAGAATCTCAATCAGGAAGATCCCTTGGAGGAGGGCCAGGCAACCCACTCCAGTATTCCTGCCTGGAGAGTCCCATGGACAAAGCAGACTAGTGGGCTACAGTCCACAGGGTCCCCAAGAGTCGGACGCAACTGAGAACGCAGACAGAGAGACCTCAAATGTGTAACTTTAACTTTTATATTCCATTTTTTGCATATATCTTTGATTATGTTTAATGCTAATATATATTTACTTTCAATTATTTTGTCCCTTTGATGTGGAGCAATGTCAAATACAGTGTATGAACCTCGAAGTATTTAGTACCTAGATAAGTTTAATACACAACTGTTACTGGAATTTCAAAATTATTGACTACTTAGCAGTAGAAACTAAAAACAAGTTTCTTCCATTTTTTTGTCTTTAGCTTAAAGTATTATCTATTGCTGCAATAATTACTAAAATTCTTTGAACTGAATCTGTTTTCTCCTTCCTCTTCTCTTATCTCTATCCCCAAAGCTATTTGATTAAAATTTCAAGTCTCTTAGAAAACTTCTTTTAGGATAATACCCACATGCTTATAGGAGTTCCTATGGGGTTTTGTTCAATTAAAAATATCATATTAGATATAGCAAATTCAGAGGTAATACTCAGACAATTTATTCCTTATTATCAGAACAAAATGTTACAAATAAGGCACATTTGTTCTTGGAACAAGCCAAAATCTAATATAGATAACCTTGTTAAAACAAAGTTATATGAAATATGGTAGACATTTATAAGCAATCACATATAATGCTTAAAATTGGTTTTTCAGATTCTTTTTAAACTGTTTATGTGTTAGGGGACTGAGCTAGAGTTGTGCTGCATAAATAGGGAAACAATGAATAAGAACTAAAAGCTCTCCTGGGAAATGATTATTAATAGACTATCTGAGATAGTGTCTCATTAAACTAATGACCTTGAAATAAAGTAGAGATTTGAGAAGTTAAAATGTATTTTGCATGGGGAAATATATAAAACTGAAATAATTAACTGAGGTTTTGAATTCAGTGTGCAAAGGATTTTTCTTTAAATTTGAGGCGGAAATATATGCCTGTAAAGAATTATAAAGTCTATCCTACACTTACCCTGAGGACTCTCCTCAAACTATTTATTGTGGTCTTTTCTCTAATTGAGACTTAGTTTGACTTTATTCTAATAAATTAGCGTGTGTTGTGCATCATTTTAAATGCTCCAGTGAACACACACATTTTCCAATTTCAGATGAATTCAACTGATGTATTGCCATGAATATACCTTGATGCTATGGTTCGATATTTTACAGAGAGGCTTAAAAACTCCTCATTAAAAAGAAAATTTTAGGAAAGAGAATAAAAAAAAATTTCCACATCATTGTGGATTAATGTGTCTTTTATAATATTAACTCTGTACTTCTAACTTCAGAGTGTTATATGCCAAAATGTGTGAAAGAAATTGTAAGGCCATTTTTAAAAATAGACCACATTATCTGATGTTTAGGTAAGTTTAGAAATGGTAGTCACTGTAGATTGATAGCTCAGGTGATTTTCAGAAAGAAGAGCCTTCAAGCAATTTGATAAACTAGAGGGGCTGAAATAGTGTAGATACAAGCAATTCAACATGAATTTGAAAAGTTGAAAATTATCTTCGTATTTTGGATATTAGGCAAAAGTTTGGAAACCATATATACTTCAATAATTACTTCAAATAACTTATTTTATCATTATCTTTATCATTATCCAGCTACTTCTGATATCAAGGATGCATGTATTTCCATTTACTTGTAGGTATTTACAAGACAGAACTCATTCATTAGATGTCCATAAACTTTTGCACATAAAAGAAAGCATAGAAAATAAAAATATGAAAACATTAACCTTTTATCTATACCCCAAGAGCTCTCCAAATTACCCCCACATTAATGTCAAAATAGTTAACATATCATGACCTGAACTCTGTTCACTTCACCTTATAGTGACAGCTGTGTTTGTAATTTCTGTACTATTTCTCACTCTGTACAGCTGTACATTCATTTCTACCTGAAATTTTCTTGCCCACCTCCACCCTTTTCCATGATGTGTTATTAAAGACTACGTGTCCATTATGATTGATTTTCAAATTTTTTTGTTGTGCTTTCAAGACAACTGTACCTGTCCAGACTATTATTTTTACTACCATCACATTGTCCTTATAGTAACATAGCATCTTCTAAGCAGCAAACACAATGCTTACTTTATAAAAGTGAGCATATTCAGTGTGTCATACTAGGAGTCCGATACACACCGTTTGTTTGTTCAACAAACAAAGGGAGAAAGCAGTTTGAACTGGTATTTGTAGTGAGGCTTTAACAGTGCTGTATAGGTCGGGTAAATATATGAATAAACTTTACATATTCAGTGAGGACAAGAAAAATGTTACAGAGGGACAGAATCAATAAAAGCTTTCAAATTCAAAACCATTACAATCTTCTTGGGATTGTAGTAGTAGAAAAGTGGGAATGCTATGTGGGCTGTTGAGAGGTGCAGATCTTTGTCCCATCAGTGATTTCAACTGGGATGTTTGGGATCTACCACCAGATCCCCAGGCCCAACAAGCACACTGAAAGAGATAGTTGTATCTCAAAAAGGCTGCAAAAGCTAAATATTTTTAAAGTGTGAAAGTGAAAGTGAAGTCGCTAAGTCGTGTCCCACTGTTTGCGACCCCACAGACTGTAGCCTACCAGGCTCCTCTGTCCATGGGATTTTCCAGGCAATAGCACTGGAGTGGATTGCCATTTTCTTCTCCAGGGTATCTTCCTGACCCAGGGCTCGAACCCTGGTCTCCCACATTGTAGACAGACGCTTTACCATCTGAGCCACCAGGGAAGTCCAGCCTGGACTATTTAAAAATATATATATATATTTTTTTGGATATTGTATTAGTTTTGCCAAATACTGAAATGAATCCGCCACAGGTATACATGTGTTCCCCATCCTGAACCCTCCTCCCTCCTCCCTCCCCATACACTTTACAATATTGTATTGGTTTTGCCAAATATCTAAATGAATCCGCCACAGGCATACATGTGTTCCCCATCCTGAACCCTCCTCCCTCCTCCCTCCCCATACCATCCCTCTGGGTCGTCCCAGTGCACCAGCCCCAAGCATCCAGTATCGTGCATCGAACTTGGACTGGCGACTCGTTCCATATATGATATTATATGTATTTCAATGCCATTCTCCCAAATCATCCCACCCTCTCCCTTTCCCACAGAGTCCAAAAGAGACACTGATGTATAAAAATATTTTTAAAATAAACCACAAATAAAAGTAAATAAAAACTAAAGAACGCTATTGAAAACTGTGGAAAGCCACAAGAGACTTACCGGCATGATGGAATCCCCCTACCCTGGTGATGGTACCCAGTACGGATTCTGGTTTTAATCCTCAAACTACTCATGCCAGGCCCCAAAACCAGTGGAAATTTGTTGTATGATGCAGGGAACCCAAATCTGATGCTGTGTGACAACCTACAGGGATGGAGAGGGAGGTGAGAGGGAGGTTTAAGAGAAAGGGGACATACGTATATTTATCGCTGATTCATTTTGATGTATGGCAGGAACCATCACAATACTGTAATTGTCCCCCAATTAAAAATTATTGAAGACTCAAAAATGATTGTGTTTATATGGGTTATAAATCCCTAGTTTTATGAATTTAAAAATAAGAATAGAGGAATATTTAAAACATTTATGTATTTTAAACTCACTGCATGTTAATATAAATATTTTTATAAAATATATATATTTATAAAATGTGACTGTATTTTTGAATTCAAAAGAATCGTGAGATTGTTTTGCATGTTTGGAATTTCTGTACTAAACAGCTTTATAGAAGACAGCTAAACTGTCTTATTTCCTTTTGCATCAATTCTGTTACCAAATAATATTTTGGGTAACATCTACAAAGAAAATTCTGTTTCCCACAGGTACGTAGTTGGGACAGGACCTCAGGGATTCTCAGATCAGACATTGATAACTTTTGGATTAAGGAAAATACAGAAGCCAGCTAGTTATGAGGCTCTTATAACACCAGAACTGTTAGGTGAAAGACAGTGTAAATCATTTCATCCAACTGCTTAACATACAAATCAAATTTCTTAATTAACCCAGTACCAGCCCCTGAATAAAGACATTTGTAACTCTAATGTGCACCCTGAAATGTAACTGAATATTCATTAAACAAGTTTTGTGCCACTACACTACGATGATTTGAATCGATACCACTAAAAGAAACTAGGAAGGCAGTTTTGTTAAATATGCTTTATGCAGTTAGACTTTTATAACAAGATGAAGAGGACATATCAGAAATTAGAGGAACTTTTACTTTATCCTCATTAGAACACCCATACGTCTCCTGGGAGTGCATACTCAGATGCCGCCTAACACCATCACAGTGACACAGAATATAAATTGCAAAGAGTCGGACATGACTGAGTGACTAACACACACTGCTTATGTCTTGCTTTAACTATTTCAACAGTGTCCACACTATTATTTTTATTACCACACTGAACAGCCTCAACTCATTCACTCACCGTTTTATCTTCCTTAAAGTAGAGGTGCATTTTGTCATTCTACTGTTGAAATCCCTTAATATGGCCATAGACTGAACATTCAGCTCCATGAGTGTTAAAATTTGAGGATAATCATTTCTTCCCCTGCATTGTTCTTCTTCTAAAATCCTTTATTCAAACAGAAAACTGAAAAAAAAAAAAAAAAAGATGAAAATCTGTTAAAGCAATTAAGGGGTAAAGTTTCAGTCGCTCAGCTGTGTCTGACTATTTGCAACCCCATGGACTGTAGCCCACCAGGCTCCACCGTCCATAGAATTCTCCAGGCAAGAATACTGGAGTGGGTTGCCATTCCATTCTGCAGGAGATCTTCCTGACCCAGGGATTGACCCCGGGTCTCCAGGATTGCAGGTAGATTCTTTATTGTCTGAGCCACGAAGGAAGCCCAATAAGGGGTAAGATAGGTAGCAAAGGGACAGTTACAGCTTTTATCAGAGCAAAGAGATGGGTGGTATGGTTCAGCTGCCATGAATATGACTTAGGAGTTTAAGGGAAATTTCCTCTTGACAACTGGTGTGGGGCAGGGGAAGGTGAGGGAGTCAAACAGTTTGTTTCCATAAAGATAAAGATGTATTTATGGCATCTGCTTGAGCTACTGCCAAAAGAACAAAAGTTAACTTGGCTGGAAATTTTCAGAATAACCAATAAATCAAACTGGATTCAAACTAATGTATTTCAACCTGGAGGCTGTGCTCCATATGTGACTCATTCAGCTTTATAGGAAGTTGAACCCTCTCTTTCATCCTTTATTCAGCTTCATTTTGCCATTGCATAACGGTATGGTCAAGGAAATTAGAGGTTGGTACTGTCACCAGAATATAAAATAGAAATGGCCTTCAGAATGTGTCCACATGGGTCTACAGTTCCTAATCAAATATTGCAAAATCAAAAAGATCTTCAAAGGGTAGAAAAAAATGAACCTACATAAAATCTTTTGAGAGAACTAACATAAGTTCACTTATGGTCATTATTTACCTGATTTAGTATGATCAGACATGACCGAGCGACTAAGCCCAGCACAGCACAGTGTGAATATATGTTTATTTTTGTCTTACTGCAGGGAACAATTAAGGAATGTGGTATTATAGCTAAGGATGGTATACAATATAGAGCACACACAAGATACTGCCTTCCTAAAATATGAAAACATTTTCAGGTCTAAATTTTATGTGGTGGCTATAAAGATGTGGACAATACATGGTGGATTAGTGGCCCTGTGTAGCTAGGATCCTTATGACAGAAAAGAAAGTGTTAGTCGCTCAGTCGTATCCAACTCTTTGCGACTCCATGGGCTGTAGCCTACCAGGCTCCTTCATCCATCGGATTTTCCAGGCAAGAATAAGAATACTGGAGTGGGTTGCCATTTCCATTTCTAATGACAGAAAAGAACCCCATGACTATTTAAACTTCACCAAGCAAAGAGATCATTCTTTTAGCCTCCCTCTTCCTAGGAATGAGTTGTTTCTTCAGGCATAAACCTGCGGGAATGTTAAACAGGAAGGATGATCTTCTCTTTAAAATTGCATGTTCCCATCTTCAAATCCAAATGGAAGAGCAATATATATATATATACACACACACACACATATATATATTTGTGAGGCATTGTTGTTATTGTTGTTTAGTCACTAATTCACATCTGACTCTATCCATGGGATTTCCTACAAGAAAGGAATGGATTGCCATTTCCTTCTCCAGGGGATCTTCCTCACTCAGGGATGGAATTCATCTCTCTTGCATTTGCAGGTGGATTCTTTACCACTGAGCTACCTATGAAGCCCTATGTGAGACATATGTTTACTGTATATGATTATACTAACAAGTATTAAAATCTATCCATCCTCCTTATTACTGAGAAAAAATATAGTTATATTTTAGCTTTTATATCCTGGTAAGACATGCTTTTACAGTTGATGATGTTTGTTTTTTCTTTAAAATTTCTGAGGGCTAAATATATAATGCATATAATGAGTTAGAAATGATCGTTATTCATTTACAGCCTCTCCAGTTAGATTGAAATACTGTCGTTTTTAGGTCATTGTATAATGGTGTTTCTGGCGTACGTGGATTGAATAAAGTAACTCTCAGTGCCAAGGTTAATGTATCAACTTCAGGTAGTTGCTTTGTTGAATTTTGTTAAATATTCTCCAGCTTCTCTAACCCTCTGAGACTGACTGAAATGAAAAGGAATTTAATTAGAGTGTGCTGGGAATGTAATATAATACATTAAGTTTTTATTAAGAAAACTGGTATTGAACCACAATGTTATTGGTTCTGAAATTATCCTTCTAGATAAACAAAGTACACATACGTGTAGGTAAGCAGATTGAATGTAAAGGAAATTTATCAAATAGTATTAACTCAATGGACGTTTACATCATAAAATGATTTTGAAGGAAGAGAGCTTTCTCACGCCATGTAAATTTCAAAAATAAAGCTCCTGTTTCATTTTGGAGCTACTATGCAAGAGCCATTATGCCATGCCCGTTTAAGTCATTGGAATTCAGCACTCCTGTGATTAATTTCAAAGGCACGTTGGTCCAGGGTTATTATTAGGTTAGTCTGTTAATGCAGAATCTGTCAAGAAGGGCTTGAAGTGGAAATCGCACAGATGCATACAAAGTTCTAGCTTAAAATATTTTTGACACAAGGATTTTTTAGTTTCATTTGGTGAAGGGAGCACAAATTAAGACAATTAATTGAATTGACCTATGTTTTTAACAGTCTGTAATACATTTTTGAAAATAAAAGTACAGATACTCCTCACAAAAAAATAAAAATAAAAATAACCTTGGTTTAATAAAACTCTGTGCATTCAAAGGAATTAATATAGTTTAAAAAGTGTTTATATTATATGAATAATATTATACCAAATAATAATGCTAAATCTCTTAAAGAGCAAAGGTGCTTTCTAGAATTTTTAAATCAGACTTTGAAATAGGTTAGTATTCCTTTTCCTCTGCTTTGTTGGGCTCACAGACATTGTTTACCTTATCTTGGTATTAAATAGTCATGTATCTCTTAAATAGCAGTTGAAATTTAAATACATCTCCAATTCAGATAATGCACTACCACACTATTTCATCTGATTTATTTAGTCTAATATAATCCATTATTTAAATCACTTGAGTAATTATTTAATCTTACTTTTAGTTTAGTTATATGTAAATACAATGTCATAAAATAATCATAATCAACAACTATAAATTGTCATCACTTTGACTATCTCAATCATCCATTATTGAAAGTTATTAGAAACCTGAATATGTTATGTAGGTTTTTAAATTCCTATTATGGTTAATTTAGGGCTTCCCTGATAGCTTAGTTGGTAAAGAATCTGCCTGCAATGCAGGAGACCCCAGTTCGATTCCTGTTTGGGAAGATCGCATGGAGAAGGGACAGACTACTCACTCCACTATTTTGGGGCTTCCCTTGTATGCCTAAGCTGGTAAAGAACTCACCTGCAATGCGGGAGAAAGTGAAAGTGAAGTCGCTCAGTCATGTCCGACTCTGCGATCCCATGGACACCAGTCTCCTCCGTCCATGGGATTTTCTAGGGAAGAATACTGGGTTGGGAATACCCGTTCAATCCCTGGGTTAGGAAGATCCCCTTGAGAAGGGACAGGCTGCCCACTCCAGTATTCTGGCCTGGAGAATTCCATGGACTATACAGTCCATGGGGTCACAAAAAGTCAGTCATGACTGAGCGACTTTCACTTTCACATGGTTCATTTAAAAGAGGAAATTTCATCTTTTTAACTAGAACTCCATAAAACACACTTTCACTTCATTTGCTTTTCTTGTAATCAGTAAGTTTATTTTCAGGAGTATACTGCTGCTGCTGCTGCTGCTGCTGCTGCTAAGTCACTTCAGTCATGTCCGACTCTGTGCGACCCCAGAGACTGCAGCCCACCAGGCTCCCCGGTCCCTGGGATTCCCCAGTCAAGAACACTGGAGTGGGTTGCCATTTCCTTTTCCATTTTAAAGGGTCTTTCAAAGTGATAAATATATTTTATTAGAATATCTGGATATTAAATAATATTTAACATAAATTTGTGCAGTTTTAAAATCTGATAACCTCAAGAATTGGAGGCCCTATGATGAATAGGCCACTTTCAGCCCTTACATTTAAAGACAATTTGTAATCATTGGAAGGACTGATGCTGAAGCTGCAACTTCAATTCTTTGGCCACCTGATACAAAGAACGGACTCATTTGAAAAGACCCTGATGCTGGGAAAGAGTGAAGGCAGGAGGAGAAGGGGACAACAGAGGATGAGATAGTTGGATGGCATCACCAACTCAATGGACATGAGTTTGAGCAAGCTTTGGGAGTTTGTGATGGACAGGGAATCCTGTCTTACTGCAAATCCATGGGGTTGCAAAGAGTGAGACATGACTGCACAACTGTTAAACTGAACTGAACTAAATCTTTTAATGTATTTTTTAGTGTAACGAATAAAAAATTAAACATACCTACCTATGTGAAATAAAACTATTTTTCTTACTCTTATATACATAGTATTTTTAAGTTTTCTTTTTAAACCTCTTTTGTGATATTGATGCAGTTATACATTAGGATTGACAAGTATATTACTTTTAATAATATATAAATATAATTATATACTAATTAGAACATTTTGGCTATATATTTCATCAGCATCTCAGAATTTTGCCAATTTTTAATGGTAACAAACAGTAGCATATTTCTAAATAAGGTGAAATTATTCAGTATATATTTGTTGAATGCCTGACTGCATGTATGTTCAGTGACATCGCACTCTTTGTGACCCCATGAACTGTAGCCCAGGGCTCCTCTGTCTGTGGGATTTTCCAGGCAAGAATATTGGAGTGGGTTGCCCATTTCCTCCTACAGAGGATCTTCCTGACCCAGGAATTGAACCCGTGTTTCCTGTGTTTCCTGCATCAGCAGGCAGATTTTTTACCACTGAGCCACCTGGAAATCCACTGGTTGAGTAGATGATCAGTAATTAAAATTAAAAAGATTTTTTTTTGTTTTTTTCCAGCCCTTCACTTTCAGTCTGTATGTGTCCTGTTTTGAGGTGGGTCTCTTGTAGACAACATATATAGGGGTCTTGTTTTTGTATCCATTCAGCCAGTCTTTGTCTTTTGGTTGGGGCATTCAACCCATTTACGTTTAAGGTAATTATTGAAAAGTATGATCCCGTTGCCATTTACTTTATTGTTTTGGGTTCAAATTTATATACCGTTTTTGTGTTTTCTGTCTAGAGAATATCCTTTAGTATTTGTTGGAGAGCTGGTTTGGTGGTGCTGAGTTCTCTCAGCTTTTGCTTGTCTGTAAAGCTTTTGATTTCTCCTTCATATTTGAATGAGCTCCTTGATGGGTACAATAATCTGGGCTGTAGGTTATTTTCTTTCATCACTTTAAGTATGTCTTGCCATTCCCTCCTGGCTTGAAGAGTTTTTATTGAAAGATCAGCTGTTATCCTTATGGGAATTCCCTTGTGTGTTATTTGTTTTTTTTTCCCTTGCTGCTTTTAATATTTGTTCTTTGTGTTTGATCTTTGTTAATTTGATTAATATGTGTCTTGGGGTGTTTCGCCTTGGGTTTATCCTGTTTTGGACTCTCTGGGTTTCTTGGACTTGAGTGATTATTTCCTTCCCCATTTTAGGGAAGTTTTCAACTATTATCTCCTCAAGTATTTTCTCATGGTCTTTCTTTTTGTCTTCTTCTTCTGGGACCACTATGATTCGAATGTTGTAGCATTTAATATTGTCCTGGAGGTCTCTGAGATTGTCCTCATTTCTTTTAATTCGCTTTTCTTTTTTCCTCTCTGATTCATTTATTTCTACCATTCTATCTTCTAATTCACGAATCCTATCTTCTGCCTCTGTTATTCTACTATTTGTTGCCTCCAGAGTGTTTTTGATCTCATTTATTGCATTATTCATTATATATTGACTCTTTCTTATTTCTTCTAGGTCCTTGTTAAACCTTTCTTGCATGTTCTCAATCTGTGTCTCTAAATGATCAGTAATTAAAATTAAAAAGATTTTTTTTAGTGAGTGGTACCTATGTCTTTTTGTCATTGTTTAAAATATGTTATGTGGTGTTTATCTTGTTCTTCTGTTCAGTGCATTGTTGGTTTCTATACATTAGATAAAACAGCTGTCTCTCCCAGTTTTGGTGGAGTGGTGTCAGTAGGAGATGAACCTTACCATTCAACCCTTCCCAAGCTCTTGGTTGTGTCTCAAACCTTTGTTATGCTTTGGAATTTTAAGGACTAAAG
This sequence comes from Bos javanicus, assembly GCF_032452875.1. Lineage (NCBI taxonomy): Eukaryota > Metazoa > Chordata > Mammalia > Artiodactyla > Bovidae > Bos > Bos javanicus. The sequence continues at coordinate 62,570,701 of NC_083879.1, read as the reverse complement.
GTAAGACAGCATACAAAATGATTTCTTAAGGTTTCCTTTCCTTCTTATGAAGATCTACCATTTTTGAGGAAGGCATTGTTTTTTTGTAGTTTGACAATATCTGATTAGAAGTCATGCCAGCAAATTGTATTATCATGTCATTGTCCTTTCTGGCTTTCTTGGAGTCATTTTCAATAATTCATTGAGTATCTTCATTATTATATTGCTCTACTGGCTTGTTTTCATCTTAGTACTTTTTGCCAAAGAATGATACCAACAAAATACAGGATTCGATTTAGTTTATTTATGGATACAAGTGTTATTGTTGAAGATCCACTTTTATAAAAAACAAGTAGAGATGTGTACATGTGCTTATGTCTATATATTAAGGACTATGTTTGTTATTCACATAATTCAGATTGAAATGAGTAATGAGGTAACTAGCAAGGAGTTTAAATAATACCTAAAGCACTTATTAGCACACTGAATTTTGTATTATTCAAAATGTGTGGATATAGGACTTCCTTGGTGATAAGGATTTGATCCCTGGTCTGAGAAGGTTCTCCATGTAGCAGAGCAACTGAGCCCACACTCTAGAGCCCCCAGGCAGTGACTACTGAGCCTGTGTGCTCAAACTACTGAAGCCTGCACGCCTAGAGCCTGTCCTCAAGAGCAAGAGAAGCCACCCCCAGCAGTGAGAAGTCTGCATACCACAACAATAAGTAGCCCCCATTCCCTGCAACCAGAGAAAGCCCACATGCAGCAATGAAGACCAGTGCAACCAAAACTGAATAAATAAATACATAAAAATTTTAAATGCATGGATGTATATACCCTGATTACTTATTTTACTTAAAACCCATGAAACCCATGAATGCTGTTTAAATGTGTGTATTTTAAATGCAGAACTTAGCTAACAAAATTGTGGAAAAAAAGAAACAGTGTTTTTTGTTGTTGTTGTTGTTTTTTTTTTTAAATGTGAGTGAAGTTAATTAGATCTAAACAAGCAGCAAAGTTGCTTTTCATCTGCCAGCCAGGAAGAGAGTCCTTACCATGAGCTGAGTCTTTAGACACCTTCATCTTGGAATTTCCAGACTTCAGATAATTGAGAAATGAATGTCTTTTGTTGAAGCCACTCAGTCTATGGTCCTTTCTTACAGGAGCCCAAACTGACTAATACATCAGCCAGCATCATATTATTGTCTCAGAATAAATTTTTACTCAAAATAATATGTATTAATAATATAAATTCTGGACCCAAAGAAAACTATTTAAGGTAATAGAAATATACATAATGTAGCTAGTCCTATGCGACTTTACATTTTTCATTAGTCATAACATTAGCAGCTGTGTTTCTCTTTACTAGAAGATCCTAGAAATAAATGCAGGTGTTCTGGGAGACAAATGCAAATGATATCAACTTCCTCATTTTTTAATCCACTGAGTGTTTAATTATGGAATGCTGTCTTTAGATTTTATTTATGTTAATTGTAATGCTTTACAAAATGAATGAAGAGTAAGAGTTAAAACTTCAGAATAGTTCATGAATTATTCTTATCATCTATCTTGTCACTGTTGACAAATGCTCCATATGTTCACAAGTTTTCATGCTTTGCTTGATTTTTAATGTGCTTTGAATATCAATACTTGAATAAAATCATATATTAAAAGAAGTTAGTAAGCTTTATGTAATTTTAAATGTTATTTTTCATATTATCTGTTAGAAAATTCCAGTTTATACTTTTAGCTATATTTACTTAACTATGTACTAAGCCTACTAAAACGTGGACAAAGTAAGTCTAGACTCTATATTTTGTATTGTTTTGTGTTTTTAGCAACAATGGAAAAGCAGCATTTCAGGAGATGTTATGAGGTAGTACACAAAAGTTTTATAAATAAGATTTATACATAAATTATTCTGTATCCCTCCCTCTGATAGTCACCAAGTGGTTCTGATTTGAATGTCTTGAGTACTTTTCATACTTTGATAGAGAATGAGTTTAGGCAAGTTACTTACTCAGTTTTGTCCAGCTCTTTGTCTCCCCATGGACTGTAGCCCGTGTACTGTGAGAAGATCCAACCAGTCCATCCTAAAGGAAATCAATCATGAATATTCATTGGAAGGACTGATGCTGAAGCTGAAACTTCAATACTTTGGCCACTTGATGCAAAGAACTGACTCATTTGAAAAGACCCTGATGCTGGCAAAGATTGAAGGCAGGAGGAGAAGGGGACGAGAGAGGATGAGATGGCTAGATGGCATCAACGACTCAATGGACATGAGTTTGAGTGAACTCCGGGAGTTGGCGATGGGCAGGGAAGCCTGGTGTGCTTCAGTCCATGGGGTCACAAAGAGTCAGACATGACTGAGCAACTGAACTGAACTGGACTGTAGCCCACCAGGCTCCTCTGACCATGGAATTCTCCAGGCAAGAATACTGGAGTGGATAGCCATTAACTTTTCCAGGGGATCTTCCAGACCCAGGGACTGAGCCCAGGTCTCCTACATTGTAGCCCAGTTCTTTACCATCTGACCCACCAGGGAAGCCCTAATTAGTCTCACTGTGCCTCAGTTCTCTTGTCTAAAATTGGGATGTTAAGGGAGCCTGACTCATTTTTGCTATGAGGATTATAGGTATTGTAAACTTCAAAACAGAGTGCCATATATAGAAATGCTATCTATATAAGCATTAACTACCATTTTCTTAATAAATATTAGCAATATTATTGTTTGTCTGTCATTGATGGAAATATGGCTACATGCTAAGATACTTCTCCAAATATCCATGAACACCAAGTATGTATAATTCATTCAGACCAAATGACTGCAAGTCAGTAAGACCTAGAAGAACATGGACCATGTGTGAGCATCACCTCCCATCTCATGCTCCCTTCCACACCAAGAGCAAGAAGGCCTTATGATTATCATTGTGATTCAGTCTTCTGATTGCAATCAGATTCACCTCTTCTGGGGACTGATTTATAGAAACACCCCCAAATTCTTTTGCCATTCAAGTTACCTCTTCTCCTTCCCTTTAACCCTTAAAGGGTTCTCCAGTGTTCTCTTTTATTCTCTAGTTTCTATACATTAGGAAGTAAATTTGTAAGCTTTCTACTGGTATGGACTAACATGGCACATGAATAAGTTCTGACTTGTACTGAACTTTTACACAGCTACTACTTATTTTTGTCAGATGAAGTACAGTAGTTATTTCTAATTCGCACAAAGCTTTTATAAGTGTGTGGAGAAGCACACTTGGAAAGCAAATGACTTATCCAATTTTAGGCAGCTAACAAATGACAAATGCTCATTTCAACTTTGAGTTATTTGAAAAAACTTGACAGGATATGGATAATGCACGAGAAGTAAAAATGCACATCTCACAGTTTAACAAGTGAAGAAAATCTCATTGTCATTGTGAAGTTTTTAATGGGGAAACTAAAATACTAGAACAAGGGTCCATAGATTACAGTCATCTATGGATAAGAGTTTGGAGTTTGTGCACTTAAAAAGGAAGAATTAAAGTTTCATTTAAAAAATAAATAAATAAAGTTTCATTTTACCTAACCTCTAACAGAAATATATTGTTTCTTTCAAAGATAAGCGAAGTGAAGTGAAGTCGCTCAGTCGTGTCTGACTCTTTGCGACCCCATGGATTATAGCCTATCAGGTTCCTCCGTCCATGGGATTTTCCAGGCAAGAGTATTGGAGTGGGTTGCCATTTCCTTCTCCAGGGGATCTTCCCTACCCAGGGACTGAACCCGGGTCTCCTGCATTGTGGGCGGATGCTTTATCCTCTAAGCCACCAGGGAAGCCCTTTCAAAGGCAATAAACAAAAGTAGCATTATATATATCAGCAATAATAGTCAAAGAAATATTAATATCAACCTTTGTAGATGTCTCAAATCATTATTTCTACTCATCACTGCTTCAAAATTATCATTGTTATTAAATGTATTGCTATATCTTATTTTATCACATTAACTTGTATACCTATAATTCTTTTTTTTTTAACTTGATAAGTCAATTTTATGTGATATGTTTCTTTTGCAAAGTTATAGCTTTTATTTGGGCTTCTCTGGTGGTTCAGTCAATAACGAATCTGCCTGCAATGCCCAAGACCCAGGTTTGATCCCTGGGTTGTGAAGATACCTGGAGAAGGAAATGGCAGCTCACTCCAGTATTCTTGCCTGGGAAATCCCATGAACAGATGAGCCAGGTGGGCTACAGTCCATGGGGTCACTAGAGTCAGACATGACTTATGAACTAACCATTGACCTACCTTTTATTAATGTATTTAAGAATTATTCTGAAAAGTAGCTCATAGTTCTCACAGGACAGTCTAAAGAGCTCATGTAGAGATTTTTAAGAATCTTTACTAGGGTACAGGGTACCTGAAAACATGCAAGTTTAACAAATACATCCAAAACATGGGATGACTTATTAAACAACTACAAGTTTAAGACTTTATTTTTTTTCACAGGTTGCAAAGAGTAACACAGAAATATAATTACACTATTTGTAATCTAAAATTTCTGACATCTTATGACTGAGCTTAAAATCATGATATGGGGCTAACACTGTATCACAGTGAGCCAACGGATCCCAAGATACCAACTGAAAGCATGTATTAGATTTCTTTTTTTTGAGACTATATTTATTAATTACTTACTATCATGGTTTTTTGGTCAGAAGAGAAATGAACTTAGGAAAATATCCAATCATTTTGAGTCATCATGACTTTTATGCATTGGATCGGTACGAGAAAAAAGATATAAAAAAATAAGTATACATAAAATGAAAAGCACATGACTGCATTAAATGGGAATAGAGTTGAATGAGCAATATTCCTTTATGAAACAAAATAAAAGCTTTGTTATGCATATGAAATGTTTCTTGCTAACCTGAAAAGGTAAAGGTATTTTGTTGAGTAGTATAGGGCTCCAAGATGGAAGATACCACTTGTTAAAGGAAATCTTAGGTAGCAACCAGAAGTTTGGTTTTCATCCTGTTCAGTCTTGAGAATCTCACTGTCTATGAAACTGCTTGTGATGAATCAGGGGCATTTCAGAATTTAATGGAGAGGTTCAGTGAACTGTAATGTGCATTAAGAAATAGAGAATTTCTGTGCTACCTTCACAGAAAATGTCCTTTGGTTCCACTGACATATGCTGTCACTGACCTGTATTAAACATAAAATGTAATATTGATTTTTAAATGCACTTTTAAATGTATTCTATGCATACTGCTTAGATGAGAGATCTTCTTTTGTACTTACAATAAAACCTTGGTATTTCTACATGATGACTCCACTTACTGATTTTAAATTAATTCTTTACCAAGCCACAGTGATTTAATGATTTAGCTAAATATATGAAATTAATTAACTCTCACAACTTGTAATAGTTAAGATGAGTGCTCTTTAAGTCAACTTTTGCTACATATTCTTAATTTGACGTAAACACTAGCACTAAAAATATATTTTTAAAAAATCACATTTGAGGAGATAAACCTTGTGTGAATTGACAAATGAAATATTTCCAAATTAAATGAGCCCCTGTGGTCACTTGCTTGCTGTGACTTTGCTGAGTAACAGTGGTGGTGGTTTAGTTGCTAAGTTGTGTCCAACTCTTGCCACCCCATGGATTGTAGCCTGCCAGGCTCCAGTGTCCATGGGATTTTCCAGGCAACAATACTGAAGTGGGTTGGCATGTCCTTCTCCAAGGAATGGTAGCATTATTTTAAAATATTATTTTAAGAAAAAAAGTTGTCTTGTTTTACAATGTTCTTTGTTTAATTATTTTAACTCTTTTTAAACATATGTTAAGTAACAAGGTGACACACTCCTGGAGAAGTCAGAATTTATGTCAAAATTCCTCATATTTAATAAGGAATATAATAATATATTAACCATTAGAAAATACCCACATTATCAACAATGAAGAACTGGTTGGTGAAAGCATACAGAATGGCTAATAGGCTATTAAAATACTTAAAATATTTTTTTACATGTAAGACAATGAAGGAAGGATGGAGGGAAAAGAGGAAGAAGAGGAGGAGAGGAGGAAAAAAGAATGCTTCAGTTCAGTTCAGTCGCTCAGTTGAATCCGACTCTTTGCAATCCCATGAATCACAGCACATCAGGTCTCCCTGTCCATCACCAACCCGCAGAGTTCACTCAAACTCATGTCCAGCCGTCTCATCCTCTGTCCCCTGCCCCCATTCCCTCCCAGCATCAGGGTCTTTTCCAATGAGTCAACTCTTCGTATGAGGTGGCCAAAGTACTGGAGTTTCAGCTTTAACATAAGTCCTTCCAATGAACATCCAGGACTGATCTCCTTTAGGATGAACTGGTTGGATCTCCTTGCAGTCCAAGGGACTCTCAAGAGTCTTCTCCAACATCATAGCTCAAAAGCATCAATTCTTCAGTGCTCAGCTTTCTTCACAGCCAACTCTCACATCCCTATATTACCACTGGAAAAACCATAGCCTTGACTAGACGAACCTTTGTTGGCAAAGTATATCTCTGCTTTTTAATATGCTGTCTAAGTTGGTCATAACTTTCCTTCCAAGGAGTAAGTGTCTTTTAATTGCATGGCTGCAATCACCATCTGCAGTTATTTTGGAGCCCCCCAAAAATAAAGTCTGACACTGTTTCCAATGTTCCCCATCTATTTCCCATGAAGTGAAGGGACCAGATGCCATGATCTTCATTTTCTGAATGCTGAGCTTTAAGCCAACTTTTTCACACTCCTCTTTCACTTTCTTCAAGAGGTTTTTTAGTTCCTCTTGACTTTCTGCCATAAGGGTGGTGTCATCTGCATATCTGAGGTTATTGATATTTCTCCCTGCAATCCTTATTCCAGCTTGTGCTTCCTCCAGCCCAGGGTTTCTCATGATGTACTCTGCATATAAGATAAATAAGCAGGGTGACAATATACAGCCTTGACATACTCCTTTTCCTATTTGGAACCAGTCTGTTGTTCCATGTCCAGTTCTAACTGTTGCTTCCTGACCTGCATATAGGTTTCTCAATAGGCAGGTCAGGAGGTATGGTATTCCCATATCTTTCAGAAATTCCCACAGTTTCTTGTGATCCACACAGTCAAAGGCTTTGGCATAGTCAATAAAGCAGAAATAGATGTTTTTTCTGGAACTCTCTTGCTTTTTCCATGATCCAGCAGATGTTGGCAATTTGATCTCTGGTTCCTCTGCATTTTCTAAAACCAGCTTGAACATCTGGAAGTTCACGGTTCACATATTTCTGAAGCCTGGCTTGGAGAATTTTGAGCATTACTTTACTAGCATGTGAGATGAGTGCAATTGTGCGGTAGTTTGAGCATTCTTTGGCATTGCCTTTCTTTGGGATTGGAATGAAAACTGACCTTTTCCAGTCTTGTGGCCACTGCTAAGTTTTCCAAATGTGCTGGCATAGTGAGTGCAGCACTTTCACAGCATCATCTTTTAGGATTTGAAATAGCTCAACTGGAATTCTATCACTTCCACTAGCTTTGTTCATAGTGATGCTTTCTAAGGCCCACTTGACTTCACATTCCAGGATGTTGCCTCTAGGTGAGTGATCACACCATCATGATTATCTCAGTCATGATGGTCTTTTATATACAGTTCTTCTGTGTATTCTTGCCATGTCTTCTTAATATCTTCTCTTTCTGTTAGGTCCATACCATTTCTGTCCTTTATTGAGCCCATCTTCGCATGAAATCTTCCCTTGGTATCTCTAATTTGTTGAAGAGATCTCTAGTCTTTCCCATTCTATTGTTTACCTCTATTTCTTTGCATTGGTCACTGAGGAAGGATTTCGTATCTCTCATTGCTATTCTTCGGAACTCTGCATTCAAATGGATATATCTTTCATTTTCACCTTTGCTTTTTGCTTCTCTTCTCTCACAGCTATTTGTGAGGTCTCCTCAGACAGCCGTTTTGCTTTTTTGCATTTCTTTTTCTTAGGGATGTTCTTGGTCCCTGTGTCCTATGCAATGTCATGAATCTCGGTCCATAGTTCATCAGACTCTCTATCAGTTCTAGTCCCTTAAATCTATTTCTCACTTCCACTGTATAATCATAAGGCATTTGATTTAGGTCATACCTGAATGGTCTAGTGTTTTTCCCCACTTTCTTCAATTTAAGTCTGAATTTGGCAATAAGGAGTTCATCATCTGAGCCACAATCAGCTTCCGGTCTTATTTTTGCTGACTGTATAGAGCTTCTCCATCTTTGGCTGCAAAGAATATAATCGGCCTGATTTCAGTGTTGACCATCTGGTGATGTCCATGTGTAGAGTCTTCTCTTGTGTTGTTGGAAGAGGGTGTTTGATATGACCAGTGCGTTCTCTTGGCAAAGCTCTATTAGCCTTTGCCCTGCTTCATTCCGTATTCTAACGCCAAATTTGCCTGTTACCCCAGTTGTTCCTTGACTTCCTACTTTTGCATTCCAGTCCCCTATAATGAAAAGGACATCTTTTTTGGGTGTTAGTTCTAAAAGGTCTTGTAGGTCTTCATAGAACCATTCAACTTCAGCTTCTTCAGCATTGCTGGTTGGGGCATAGACTTAGATTACTGTGATATAGAATGGTTTGCCTTGGAAACGAACAGAGATCATTCTGTCGTTTTTGAGATTGCATCCAAGTACTGCATTTTGGAATCTTCTGTTGACCATGATGGCTACTCCATTTCTTCTGAGGGATTCCCGCCCGCAGTAGTAGATATAATTGTCATCTGAGTTAAATTCACCCATTCCAGTCCATTTTAGTTGGCTGATTCCTGGAATGTCGATGTTCACTCTTGCCATCTTCTGTTTGCCCACTTCCAGTTTGCCTTGATTCATGGACCTAACATTCCAGGTTCCTATGCAATATTGCTCTTTACAGCATCGGATCTTGCTTCTATCACCAGTCCCATCCACAACTGGGTATTGTTTTTGCTTTGGCTCCATCCCTTCATTCTTTCTGGAGTTATTTCTCCACTGAACTCCATATTGGGCACCTACTCACTTGGTGAGTTCCTCTTTCGTATCCTATCATTTGCCTCTTCAAACTGTTCATGGGGTTGGTATACAAAAAAGGAAAGTCAGAATTGAGTGATATGGAAAGGGGAGACCTTAGAAGCACACCTCATCAGCACACTTCATCAGCCCTGGAAATCTGATAAAGTGGAGTAAATTCAGTTCCCTCTCCGACCTGTGTGAAAAGTTATTGGCTAATAGAAATGAATTACCAGGAAAATAAAAATTAAAAGACACAAAAATATAGTTTATTTTTTATCAGCAGACACAAACTTGCATTTCATAGATACAATCATAACTAATATAACAAAAGGAAAAAGAAAAATCTTGCAAACCCATGAACCTATGCATACCAGAAATTAGCTAAATTTAAAATTCTGGCATTCTGAAATTATAACTAAACAAAGTGAAATAGCACCCTTTTTGTGGGTGTTTGTATGTGTGTTAATTGCTCAATCATGTCCAACTCTTTGCAACCCCATGGACTGTAGCCCACCAGGCTCCTCTGTCCACAGGATTTTCCAGGCAAGAATACTGGAGTGGGTTGCCATTGCCTTCTCCAGGAGATATTCCCAACCCAGGGATTGAACCCAGGCTCCTCATGGCAGGCAGATTCTTTACCATCTGAACCAACAGGGAAACACAGCACATTTTATATTAAATATCTATTTGGATGTTTCAGTAGCTCAGTTTTGTCCGATTCTTTGCTACCCCACAGACTGGAGCCTACCAGGCTCCTCTGTCCATGGAATTTTCCAGGCAAGAATACTGGAGTGGAGAGCCACTCTATTTACATCACTTGAATTAACAGTGTCCCAATTTTTAAAGATTTCAATATAACAAATGAACTTGCTTCTTTATTTTAAACTTATCTAATTGAAAATGGATTGATAGTGGTGCTACACCAAGGGAATGTTTCAATTGCTTCTGTCCATTTGAAAAGTGGTTTTAACAAAGTATAATTCAAAAGGCAGAAAGCCACACATATTTAAAGTATGTAATTTGATACATTTTGACATACTTACACACCACTGAAATGTCATCACGATCAAGATAATCAACAGATGGAACACCCAAGAAAGTGTCTTCATCTTTGGTATAATCTCTCCCTACAGCACCTCCTCTCTGGTCTCCTAGAAACTACTCATCTGTCACAGCAGGTTATCTTACAGTTTCTACAATTTTGAGTAAATGGAGCTGCGTGTTGTGTACTCTCTGTCTGGATACTCTTACACAGGATAATTATTTGGGGATTTATTCATGTTGTTGCACATATTAAATGTTCAGTCATTTTTTATTGCTTAATAGAATCACATTTAATTGTTATACCAAAACTTGATTATCCATTTACCTTTTCTCCAGATTATGGTTAATACAAATACAGCTCTTATGTGTGATTGTCTTTGTAAAGACCTAGGGTTTGATTTCTCTTGGGTCTAGGGGTAGGATGTTTGGCTAGGAAGATAAGTGTTTGCTTAGCCTATACTAAACTCTTTACGAGAATGGTAGTGCCGCTTTGTATGCCCTCCAGCGGTGGGTGAGCTTTCCACTTCCTTCATAGGTGAGAACTGGCACTATTTCAGGCTCTGTGTCAACTCCAAGTACTGTATTACCTATAAAAACAGATGGCTGTTTCCCCAGCCAAGAGCAGTTTTTTCATCAACATGAATTAAGCAGTGCTCAGCTAGAACTTTGAGGAGGACTCTTTTTGAGCATTTCTCTTATGTTGGCCACACTATTCTGCAAACGAGCTGCCTTGTCTTCTACAAAGACTTAATCCCATAATTTTCACCTCAGGAACTAGTAGAATTCAACCTGGGCTCTGAATTCAACACAGCAGTTAGGAAATTCTCTCAATGTGGTAAACTGAGACGATCTTAGGACATGGCTCATTTGTTTCTCATCTCTTAGGGATCATTGCTCTTCATTTTCTGATCTCTAGTATCTTTATTCCATTGTTAGATATATTTTATCTGTTTTAGCAAGGAGAGTCAATCTGGTCCAAGTGACTTCATTTTGACTAGAACTTAGTGTTTTCTAGGAGAGTTTAATACTTACAAATACAGAAATTTTCAAGTACAACCTTCTAGAGCAAACATGATGGAAATTGAAGAAGACAGTCTTTAAAATTTAAGAATCTTAATTTATAATTATACGTACCATATATGAAAATAAGTAAGTTAAGTTATGGGGCTTCCCTGGTGACTCAGTGGTAAAGAATCTGCCTGCCATTTCAGGAGACATTTCAATCTTCCCAGGTCAGGAAGATTTCCTGGAGAAGGGCATGGCTACCTACTCCAGTATTCTTGCCTGGAGAAGCCCATGGATAGAGAAGCCTGGTGGGCTATATTTCACTGGGTCACACAGAGTCAGATACAACTTAGTGACTAAACAACAAGTTAAGTTATATTTTTTAAATTAATCTTAAACCTTTCCTCAAGGTCCTCTTTCAACAGTATTCTGTAAATCTAGGTTAAAATTATATGTACTTGATTCATTTATTATTTGAATGGATTTTGGGTTCATGATTTTCCTGTATAAATATGTTTAATTTGATGTAAATTGCAAAGTGATTTTATATGGTATTTGATGATAATGTATGTACATGATTACCTATTTCATTGTTAAAACACTTAAAATATGAAATGTGTCATAACTTGCTATAGAAACTGTGGCTTCCTTTTTTAAGGAACCTCCATACTGTTCGGTTTTAAGGACACATGAATTGGCTCAAGGGCTGTAACTGGCCAACTCTTGGGTAAGTAAAGCTTAAAAATAATTAATACTAAGGCGGCGGCCCGAGCGCGATGGCGGGGCTCATGGCCGAAGTGAGCTGGAAGGTCTTGGAGCGAAGAGCCCGGACCAAGCGCTCAGTTTTGAAAATTGCTATAGTTTAGCCTGCGACGCTTATGATTAGAGTCAACAATTTGAAATGGCCAGCTCACCTGATCCAGTCGTCCCTTCTCCACCAGCTTTCTTAAGGTCTGACTCAGTTTATGAACCTCTGAAAAGCATTAATCTTCCGAGATCTGATGAAACTCTGTGGGATAAACTGGATCACTATTACAGAATTGTCAAGTCAACATTGCTGCTGTATCAAAGTCCAACCACAGGTCTCTTTCCCACTAAAACACGTGGTAATGATCAGAAGGCCAAGATTCATGACAGTCTGTACTGTGCTGCTGGTGCCTGGGCTTTGGCTCTTGCATATAGGCGTATTGATGATGACAAGGGAAGGACCCATGAGCTGGAGCACTCGGCTATAAAATGTATGAGAGGAATTCTCTACTGCTACATGCGTCAGGCCGATAAGGTCCAGCAATTTAAGCAGAATCCACGCCCAACAACATGTCTTCACTCCATTTTCAATGTACATACAGGAGATGAGATCCTCTCCTATGAGGAATACGGTCATCTTCAGATAAATGCAGTGTCCCTCTATCTCCTTTACCTTGTGGAAATGATTTCCTCAGGACTCCAGATTATCTACAACACTGATGAGGTCTCTTTTTATTCAGAACCTTGTATTTTGTGTAGAAAGAGTTTACCGGGTGCCTGACTTCTGTGTCTGGGAAAGAGGAAGCAAATATAATGATGGCAGCACAGAGCTGCATTCGAGCTCTGTTGGCTTAGCAAAAGCAGCTCTAGAAGCAATTAATGGATTCAACCTCTTTGGCAACCAGTGCTGTTCTTGGTCAGTTATATTTGTGGATCTCGATGCCCACAATCGCAACCGGCAGACTTTGTGCTCATTGTTACCCAGAGAATCAAGATCTCATAACACAGATGCTGCCCTGCTCCCCTGCATCAGTTATCCTGCGTTTGCCTTGGATGATGAAGTTCTCTTTAGCCAGACGCTTGATAAAGTGATTAGAAAATTAAAAGGAAAATATGGATTTAAGCGTTTCTTGAGAGATGGATATAGAACATCATTGGAAGATCCCAACAGACGCTACTACAAACCAGCTGAAATTAAGCTGTTTGATGGCATTGAATGTGAATTTCCCATATTTTTCCTTTACATGATGATTGATGGTGTTTTTAGAGGCAATCCCAAGCAAGTAAAAGAGTATCAGGATCTTCTGACTCCAGTACTTCATCACACCACAGAAGGTTATCCTGTCATACCAAAGTACTATTATGTGCCAGCTGATTTTGTAGAGCATGAAAAAAGAAACCCTGGTAGTCAGAAGCGATTCCCTAGCAACTGTGGCCGTGATGGAAAACTGTTTCTTTGGGGACAAGCCCTTTATGTCATTGCAAAACTCCTGGCTGATGAATTAATTAGTCCTAAAGACATTGATCCTGTTCAGCATTTTGTCCCTCTACAGAATCAACGAAATGTGAGCATGAGGTTTTCCAATCAGGGTCCACTGGAAAATGATTTGGTTGTTTATGTAGCACTCATGGCAGAAAGCCAACGCCTTCAAGTTTTCCTCAACACATACGGTATTCAGACTCAAACTCCTCAACAGGTGGAACCCATTCAGATCTGGGCCCAGCAGGAGCTGGTGAAAGCTTATTTCCATCTGGGTATCAATGAAAAATTAGGACTCTGCGGAAGGCCAGATAGACCTATTGGCTGCCTTGGTACATCAAAGATTTATCGCATTCTAGGAAAGACTGTGGTTTGTTACCCTATCATCTTTGACCTTAGTGATTTCTACATGTCTCAAGATGTTTTGCTGCTGATAGATGACATAAAGAATGCACTCCAGTTTATTAAGCAATACTGGAAAATGCATGGATGTCCACTTTTCCTTGTTCTCATCCGGGAAGACAATATAAGAGGTAGCCGATTCAATCCCATATTAGATATGCTGGCAGCATTTAAGAAAGGAATGGTTGGAGGAGTCAAAGTTCATGTTGATCGTCTACAGACACTAATATCTGGAGCTGTGGTTGAACAACTTGACTTCTTACGAATCAGTGAAATAGAAGAGCTTCTAGAATTTAAGAGTTTTGAGGAATTAGAAGTTCCCAAACATTCAAAAGTCAAATGACAAAGCAGCACCTCCAATGCTCCCGAACAGGAACAGAAGCCAGATGTTACCATGACTGAATGGAGAAACAAACCCACCCATGAAATTCTTCAAAAACTGAATGACTGTAGTTGTCTGGCTAGCCAAGCCATCCTACTGGGTATACTGCTCAAAAGAGAAGGCCCCAACTTCATCACAAAGGAAGGTACTGTTTCTGATCACATTGAGAGAGTCTATAGAAGAGCTGGCAGCAAAAAACTTTGGTCGGTGGTGCGCCATGCAGCAAGTCTTTTAAGTAAACTAGTGGACAGCCTGGCCCCATCCATTACTAATGTTTTAGTGCAGGGCAAACAGGTAACTCTGGGTGCCTTTGGGCATGAAGAAGAAGTTATCTCTAATCCTTTGTCTCCGGGAGTGATTAAGAACATCATCTATTACAAATGTAATACCCATGATGAGAGGGAGGCAGTAATTCAGCAAGAACTGGTCATCCATATTGGCTGGATCATCTCCAATAATCCAGAATTATTCAGTGGCATGCTGAAAATACGAATTGGGTGGATCATCCATGCTATGGAGTATGAACTACAGATCCATGGTGGAAACAAGCCAGCCAGAGACTTATATCAGCTGTCACCCAGTGAAGTAAAACAGCTTCTATTGGATATTCTCCAGCCTCAACAGAATGGAAGATGTTGGCTGAACAGGCGGCAGATCGATGGCTCTTTGAATAGAACCCCCCCTGGGTTCTATGACAGAGTATGGCAGATCCTGGAACGCACACCCAATGGAATCATTGTAGCCGGGAGGCATTTGCACCAGCAACCAACCCTGTCAGATATGACCATGTATGAGATGAATTTCTCTCTCCTTGTTGAAGACATGTTGGGAAATATTGATCAGCCAAAATACAGACAGATTGTCGTGGAGTTACTAATGGTCGTATCCATTGTACTGGAAAGAAACCCTGAGCTAGAATTTCAAGACAAAGTAGATCTTGACAAACTGGTGAAAGAAGCATTTCATGAATTTCAAAAAGATGAGAGTTGACTAAAGGAAACTGAAAAACAATATGACATGACTTCCTTTTACAACACTCCCCCTCTGGGAAAAAGAGGAACATGCAGCTATTTGACAAAGGTGGTGATGAATCTGCTGCTGGAAGGAGAAGTCAAGCCAAGCAATGATGACCCATGTCTGGTTAGCTAGTGAGGAACGTGGTAGAGACTTTGTTAAGACAGGTTTTCCAGCAGTGTGTTGTTTGTGTTGAAGTTTAATCAAGGCAGCCATTAATGAGTGGGCTGACCATGCTGGTGAAATGGTCGCCACACCCTTGGTGGGATTATTGGACTTTTTGCATGCCATAACCAATCTAATGGTAAGAAATGCTTGTAATCAAGTGAAAATAAGTTCTCCTGATTATGCCAACTACAGTAATAATCTTTACTGAGCAGTAGTAATAGTTTATTAATTGAAAGTTTACCACTGCGTGTTTTCGGACTACATAACTCTTCAAATTGGGCCTTTGCTCATTTTGGATTAAATTCCCACCTTACTGCCAATTAAATTAATTTTCCAACGAATAATGCATACTGGGAATGAAAGTATATTGAAAAAATGGTGAATTCTTTTTAAGTAACATGCTTCTAGAACAAAATATTAATATGCATCATAAAAGCAAAATCAACCAGCTGGTATTTTTATTCTCAAACTGAATTATTGGTAATATTTTAGAATACAGAGCTATTGTAGAATTTTTACCTTGTAAACATTATTATGGTTTTGTATTTGTGCTAACTGTAGGGGTTGGACTAAAGTAATAAATCTATACCTTATCAAATATTTTCTTTGTGCCCTTAGTAAAAATAATATGAACTGTTAACCTAGTTTGTACTCATAAAAACAAAATTAAAATCATTAAATTTTATTTCTGAATTAGTAAAAATAATAATAATAATAATTAAGACTATGAATAGATTATAGTCCATGGAACAATACAGTCCTCCAAAAATCATACTTAGGTAAATAAAATGAATTAAGTGAAAGTTTGAGGAAGGTTAGAAAATATATAAAGATTTAATTTTTTTTCAATTACTTACAAATTTAAAAAATAAAATATATAACTTTACAGTGGAGATGCCTGGCAGACACAAGCTTGATCAAGTGCTCAACACTAACATCAACAGTTTTGGGGGAAAAGAAAAAAAAAAGTCAAGTCCTACTTTATAAGATGAAGCAAGGAGAACACAAAAATCAGTGATGATACTCCTACCAAAGAGACATATACCTGAACTTCATCATAAGGAAATACTCAAATTAGTCAAAATTCAAGTTCGTCCCATTCAGATTGATAGGCATTCACCAAGTGTTCTATAATCTTTAAAAGGGTCAAGGAAATGAAAGTCAAGAAAAGACTCTGGACTTGCTCAAAACTGAATGAGACTAAAGAGACATAAACAAGTAAATACAACACAAGATAACATAGTTAACATACTGTATCATTTTTCTCTAAATAACCTTGCAACAATTTGTGAACTATGAATGAAGTACAAGAAGCGTTAGCAAGAGTGAAAAGGTTGGCTTAAAGCTCAACATTCAGAAAACTAAGATCATGGCATCTGGTCCCATCACTTCATGGGAAATAGATGGGGAAACATTGGAAACAGTGTCAGACTTTATTTCTGGGGGCTCCAAAATCATGGCAGATGGTGATTGCAGCCATGAAATTAAAAGATGCTTACTCCTTGGAAGGAAAGTTATGACCAACCTAGACAGCATATTCAAAAGCAGAGACATTACTTTGCCAACAAAGGTCCGGATAGTCAAGGCTATGGTTTTTCCTGTGGTCATGTATGGATGTGAGAGTTGGACTGTCAAGAAGGGTGAGCACCGAAGAATTGATGCTTTTGAACTGTAGTTTTGCAGAAGACTCTTGAGAGTGCCTCGGACTGCAAGGATATCCAACCAGTCCATCCTAAAGGAGATCAGTGCTGGGTGTGCATTGGAAGGGCTGATGCTGAAGCTGAAACTCGAATACTTTGGCCACCTCTTGTGAAGAGTTCACTCATTGGAAAAAACCCTGGTGCTGGGAGGGACTGGGGGCAGGAGGAGAAGGGGATGACAGAGGATGAGATGGCTGGATGGCATCACCGACTCAATGGACATGAGTTTGAGTGAACTCTGGGAGTTGGTGATGGACAGGGAGGCCTGGTGTGCTGTGATTCATGGGGTTGCAGAGTTGGACACAACTGAGCAACTAAACTGAACTGAATGTGTTGATAATAGTTTCCTGATTTAGATGACCATGTTGTAATTATGTGTTGGTCAAAAATTTCATTCAGGATTTTTCCATAACAGCATATGGGAAATCCAAAGAAACATTTTGGCCAACCAAATATATAACAAAAGGTCCTTTTAGTAGGAAATATACACTTTTATATTAAAAATGATTGGATATAATGTTGATAACTTTCTTTCCAACAGCACAGGAAAAGAATGTCCATTTGACTGTACTTGTAATTCTTCACTGTGTTAGAGTATTTCTCATTTTTTTAATATAAAAATACTGAAAAGGTTTCTAATGAAGGAAAGAAAAGTGAAATGGCAATGGCTTAAATGACTAAGAAGTTTAGAAGAAGCCTTTATTAGGACAGGGATAAGTTGAATTTGTTTGTAAATCTGAGAAAATCACTCAATGAAAAAGATGAAAATGAAGATACAGAAAATATCAACTATATAATTTAAAATAGTGAAGTGCCCAATAGTATCAGAAATGAGCAGGAGTCAACATTTCCACAGAGTCCGGGGACAGGGATAGTGAAAAAGATAATTGAAGTTAAAGAAATGTTTTCCCATCCAGACACAATGAAAGCCTTCACATTTGGTGACCTCTATTTCCTCAGGGAAGTTGGAGGCAATGCAGAAAGAAGTAGAGAATGCCTGAAACTCTAAATAATAGTTTATTGAACTGAATTGATTAACAAACCTCAATACACAATGAAAGTGGGAAAAAACATGTGCAATGGAGTCAACTGGAGATGAATATGAAAAAAAAAAAAAAGAAAAGCTGCACTAATGGTCTATCTGAATTTAGAAGTTATTAATTTATAGAGAAATAATGCATTTTTTTCCTGGCTATTCTCAGCTTCTTTTATGGAGAACTGAACAATAATGTTAATTTATACTTGCACACTACTTTAAATTTACAATTCTGTATTTAATCCTGTGGAGGCTGTGAGTAAAGTTCCAGTATTCTTAACTGGAACTGTGAGGTACTCAGTTATTAAGTGGTGTTCCAAGACCTCAGGATGGGAAGTAAGAGACAGAACTAAAATGTAGATTGAAGTCACTTGACTTCAGTATTCTGTGGTCAAAATTCCTCATGTTGGATACTTCATTGTGAATATGCTGACCTATGAATTGAAGCGATTGGTATTGGTAAGGGTAATGTGTTTGAAGTGTTTTCACTGTCTGGTCTGCACTATTAATAAAATAAGAATTCAGATGAACAGTGTAACTCTTTGTGACCTCCACGGACTGTAGCCCATCAGGCTTCTCTGTCCATGGGGATTCTCCAGGCAAGAATACTGGAGTGGGTTGCCATTCCTTTCTCCAGGGGTTCTTCCCAACTCAGGGATCAAAATCAGGTCTCTCTCATTGGAGGCAGATTCTTTACCATCTCAACCACCAGGAAAGCCTTATTCATACAATACAGGAGAATTCAGATAAAGAATGACTGGGGAAATGGGCTCAATCAAGAGTTTGCAGTCTTTGTAATGGGAAAGAGTGAGTTAGTTTAGGGGTTTTATGAAGAAAAGACATTTAAACAAAGATGTATTTTGCCCTTCCATTATATGTAAGAATTCTTTATCTCATAATCTTCATTCATTAAAAGCAAGAAGAGTTGACCATGTTCTTTATACTTTAATTTTTGTAAAGTTGTCTACTATAATAAGGGAGAATGTACCTCCACACCAATCTAGTTAGAGTAAAATAACAAAGTCCTCCAAAATACTTAATATGAATAGTAGTTATGCTTTGATTTTCATCTCTCTAATCTAAACGTTTAACTCAATAGTTTTATTGTCCAAGACTGTTGAGCTCAAGCACAAGCTTATCACTGTAGCCACACTAGGCTGCCAAGCCTAACTCAAAGAAAATGTAAAGACACTTCAGGCCTTTTGCTATTTCAGTAAAGATTCTGTAATACATACAGAAGATTAGAAATCCTCAAGACGACACTGAACTGTGTCCTTAAGCTCATTGCATTGGATAATTCATGAATGTCTCTAATACATGGTAAGGACAGAAATACAGTAACGGGAATTAATACGACTTATGGAATAATGAAATAGGCTTAGACCAAATTTGGGGAATATAGTATCTCTAAATTATAACTTTTATCATTTTCAATATTTTTATTTTATTTTTACAAATATTTCCCATTCTGATCTAGGAATTTTCATATAGAGAAGATAACAGATGAACTAGCCATATTGATAGTCCAGATAAGCATTCAAGATGAAAGTCCATCAAAAAAATCCCGAAGGTAATAATCCTAAACTGAAGGTCCATTCTGAGATACACTCCTTTGTACCTATCAGAAATGTCTTACAGACACATAGGACCACTTAGCTACAACTGGAAGCTCTTTAATTAAACACAAACCCAAGAATGTTATCTTTGAAACCTGGGAATATAGGGAATATACTGTATAATTCCTTTTAAAGTAAACAATTCATCCATTTGAAAATAGAACATTATAGTTTTTCTTATATAAGACTGTTATAGTGGATGCAGAAAAGATGTAAAAAGCCACTTAAATGGTTTTGAGCCCATACTACTAAAATGGATGACAAAATAATTTAATTGTTCAAAGTAGCAATCGTGGATCAGTAATTATTAATAGCGGGCTTCCTTAGTAGCTCAGCTGGTAAAGAATCCACCTGTAATGCAGGAGACCCTGGTTCCATCCCTGAGTCAGGAAGATGCACTGGAGAAGGGATAGACTACCCACTTCAGTATTCTTGAGGTTCCCTGGGGGCTTCTTTGGTGGTTCAGACAGTAAAGAATCTGCCTGCAATGCAGGAGACTAGGGTCAATCCCTGGGTCAGGAAGATCTCCTGGAGAAGGGAATGGCAACCCACTCCAGCATTCTTGCCTGGAGAATTCCATGGACAGAGAAGCCTGAAAGGCTACAGTCCACAGGGTTGCAAAGAGTCAGACACAACTGAATGACTAATGCTTTCACTTTCAGTTAGTAATAGCGTGAATGTCTATGTAATAATTCAAATAATTTTGTACTACATGTTTGTATATTAGTGATCATATTATTATAATAATAAAAGATTAAAGATTATTAGTTATCATTTGACCTAATGTTTTAGGGCAGCTAAATGAACAAAGTGAAATTAAGACATATACCTTATGTGGTCAAACAACATACTGCCCTTAATTTTATTATTTGGTAAGGAGAGAAATGGAGAAGGAAATGGAAACCCGCTTCAGTATTCTTGCCTGGAGAATCCCATGGACAGAGGAGCCTGGTGGGCTACAGTCCATGGTGTCACAAGAGTCAGACACGACTGAAATGGTTAAGCACCAAGGAGAGAACGATTTCTGGAACTCAAGGTATGGTATTTGGAAACCAAGATGTGCATTCAGGAATAATTAAAGCGCAGTTGAGGTCTTTTGTTTTTCATCAGTTCTCTTCTCTTCCTACCCACAATTTATGACATCAATACCATATACATCTGGTATCTTGCTCACATTCTATATTCTCAGCACATTGTGGAGGAACCCTGGATTCCATGGACGAGGGAATTCTGCATCTGAGAATTCAGTTTACTTATTGGATTATGACATTAACCTGTGATTTCATTTTATACTTTCTAACTTTTTGATGTCATATCGTGACATATAAATTAAAAAAAAACTAAAAATAGTGTTCACATGAAGGTCAATAATAAAACTAATTTTAAATGGAAACACTGATGGCAAATCATTAATAATCAAATTAAAGTAATTTTAAAGTGTTAATTTTTTTCAGTGGACATGAATTTGAGCAAACTACTGGAAATAGTGAAGGACAGGGAAGCTTGGCATGCTGCAGTCCATGGGGTCACAAAGTCAGACACAACTGAGCAGCTGAACAATAAAAACAAATTTTTTCATCTGATCACTTTCCTTGTTCTTTGAGGAGACTGATTTTCTTAAGCTCACATTGTATAGTATAAGCTATAGTATAGTATGAGTTCATTTCAGTCGCTCAGTCGTGTCCGATTCTTTGCAACCCCATGAATCGCAGCACACCAGGCCTCCCTGTCCATCACCAACTCCCAGAGTTCACCCAGACTCACGTCCATCGAGTCAGTGATGCCATCCGGCCATCTCATCCTCTGTCATCCCCTTCTCCTTCTGCCCCCAATCCCTCCCAGCATCAGAGTCTCTTCCAATGAGTCAACTCTTCACATCAGGTGGCCAAAGTACTGGAGTTTCAGCTTCAGCATCATTCCTTCCAAAGAAATCCTAGGGCTGATCTCCTTTAGAATGGACTGGTTGGATCTTCTTGCAGTCCAAGGGACTCTCAAGAGTCTTCTCCAACATCACAGCTCAAAAGCATCAATTCTTCGGTGCTCAGCCTTCTTCACAGTCCAACTCTCACATCCATACATGACCACAGGAAAAACCATAGCCTTGACTAGACGAACCTTTGTTGGCAAAGTAATGTCTCTGCTTTTGAATATGCTATCTAGGTTGGTCATCATTTTCCTTCCAAGGAGTAAGCGTCTTTTAATTTCATGGCTGCAGTCACCATCTGCAGTGATTTTGGAGCCCAGAAAAATAAAGTCTGACACTGTTTCCAGTGTTTCCCCATCTATTTCCCATGAAGTGATGGGACCGGATGCCATGATCTTCGTTTTCTGAATGTTGAGCTTTAAGCCAACTTTTTCACTCTCCACTTTCACTTTCATCAGAAGGCTCTTTAGTTCTTCAATTTCTGCCATAAGGGTGGTGTCATCTGCATATCTGAGGCTATTGATATTTCTCCCGGCAATCCTGATTCCAGCTTGTGTTTCTTCCATCCCAGTGTTTCTCATAATGTGCTCTGCATATAAGTTAAATAAGCAGGGTGACAATATACAGCCTTGACGTACTCCTTTTCCTATTTGGAACCAGTCTGTTGTTCCATGTCCAGTTCTAACTGTTGCTTTCCTGACCTGCATACAAATTTCTCAAGAGGCAGGTCAGGTGGTCTGGTATTCCCATATCTTTCAGAAATTTCCACAGTTTATTGTGATCCACACAGTCAAAGGCTTTGGCGTAGTCAATAAAGCAGAAATAGATGTTTTTCTGGAACTCTCTTGCTTTTTCCACGATCCAGCGGATATTGGCAATTTGATCTCTGGTTCCTCTGCCTTTTCTAAAACCAGCTTGAACATTAGGAAGTTCTCAGTTCATGTATTGCTGAAGCCTGGCGTGTGAGATGAGTGCAATTGTGTGGTAGTTTGAGCATTCTTTGCATTGCCTTTCGTTGGGATAGGAATGAAAACTGGACTTTTCCAGTCCTGTGGCCACTGCTGAGTTTTCCAGATTTGCTGGCATATTGAGTGCAGCACTTTCACAGCATCATCTTTTAGGATTTGAAATAGCTCAACTGGAACTCCATCACCTCCAGTAGCTTTGTTCGTAGTGATGCTTTCTAAGGCCCACTTGACTTCACATTCCAGGATGTCTGGCTCTAGGTCAGTGATCACACCATCATGATTATCTGGGTCATGAAGATCTTTTTTGTACAGTTCTTCTGTGTATTCTTGCCACCTCTTCTTAATATCTTCTGCTTCTGTTAGGTCCATACCATTTCTGTCCTTTATCGAGCCCACAGTATAGTATGCTAAGTCGCTTCAGTCATGTCCGACTCTGTGTGACCCCAGAGATGGCAGCCCACCAGACTCCCCCGTCCCTGGGATTCTCCAGGCAAGAACACTGGAGTGGCTTGCCATTTCCTTCTCCAATGCATGAAAGTGAAAAGTGAAAGTGAAGTCGCTCAGGTTGTCTACTTGAAAGTTATACAGTCGTGTCCGACTCCTAGCGACCCCATGGACTGCAGTTTACCAGGCTCCTCCGTCCATGGGATTTTCCAGGCAAGAGTACTGGAGTGCGGTGCCATTGCCTTCTCCGATAGTATAGTATAGTCACTGTTAATAACATCAATTTTCAAAGCATTACTGCTCTGTTGGCATTACCCATGAGCATTATATTCCATATACCATCAACAAACAAGATAGGAGTCTGTACATGTTCTCTTTTCTTCTAAGAAGAGATACAATTTCTTGGAGGGGAATTCCTTAAGGGGAGATCTTTACATATAGACTGTCACCCTTGGTTTAATCAATTATCAGAATTCTGCATTAAATTTATTTTTTATATTTTCTGGGTGAGCTTTTATAGCTTTTAAATAATTTATTATATCTAAAAATTAAATAATAAATTAAAATGATTAATTTACCAACATTTTAAAAATCATTTTAAAAACACAGTCATTTGGGGGAGGGAACTCATTTACTTACTCTCAGTTATTTTCAATGTGACTTTTTTGGTGGAAAATCAGAATTTCCTTAAATGCTACTAAAGGAAATGAAACTGATCCCCTGGAATAAATGCTTGTCACTGAAAAAAATCGGTGAGCCCAGTGATACATTATAATGTATCCAAATTAAGTACATTTCTATGTTTCTTTCTTGTATCTTTTAACTACTCTAAAGTCTTCAACTGGTTAAAATTTAAGAAATATATTTCAATCTTTAGTTTTAAGAAAACGGTATTTCCTCAACCAAGTATTAAGGAAAGCATAAAATATTAACACTCATATTGTTTTCTGCACTTTTCAGGTGACAGTGAAACAAGTACTTTAAGTAGGAAGGTGAATATTTAATTTGCCTCTATTAATTTTTTAATTGAAAAAGCCTGTAAATATATAGAGGACTTTGAAAAATTCACTCAAATGTAGTAATATTCCAATTTCTATGTAAACTCCAGCTGTATCCTTTTATCATTTGTGGGACTGAAAGCAAATAGAAATGAATATATTTCATGTTACAAATTATGTAAAGCATATTGTGTACAACCATATCATGTAGTTATCTATTATATAATCTGATCTGAAGGATATGGTTGTTGTTTAGTCACTAAATTGTATCCAACTCTTTGCAATCCTATGGATTGGAGCACACCAGGCTTCCCTGTTCGTCCTGGAGCTTGCTCAAACTCATGTTCATTGAGTCAGTGATGCCATCCAACCATCTCGTCCTTTATCACCCCCTTCTTCTCCCACCTTCAATCTTTCTAACATCAGGGTCTTTTTCAGTGGGTGGGCTGTTTGCATCAAGTGGCCAAAGCATTAGAGCTTCAGCTTCAGCATCAGACCTTTCAGTGAATATTCAAGGTTGATTTCCTTTAGGATTGACTGGTTTGTCCAAGGAACTCTCACCATATTGTCAATACACCTTGCTCTTTTCCTAATTAAAAAATAGCTGTAACACCATTTCATGCTATTTAACAAATATGACGTGCCTTTTCACAAGTCTTTTCAGATGCACCTGGAATACCTCTCTTACTCATAATATCAGTTCATGTCACTTACATTTTGAGGTTGTTATAACATCCTTGATTAAAAGAATCACTCCCTACTCTGCCCCAGCTATGATCACTCACCCCTGGTACACTATCTATACATTTATAAATCATTTTCTCAATTTCACGTAAGTTCGCTGAAGTGAAAAACTGTTTAATTTATCCTCCCATAAATAGTATCAGGTAGAGGACTCATAAAACTAATTATGTAATTTTAATAGACACCACGAAGGCAATTATCCTCTCCTATCTTTACTGATTTAGGAAACAATTGTATAAAATAAATGTGTGTATGTACATGAATATACATGTATGTGTATATATATGTGTGTAGCGATAAAAATTATAAAATATTAATACATGTTACACCATGGATGATCTGAAAACATTATGATATGTGAAAAAAATCTGCCAAAAAAGAGCACACATTGTGTGTATTATATATTTCCATTAATATAAATACAGCCACAGAAGTATTTTAATATTTAGATTATAAGATTTGAGTTTAGCTAGAGTGAAGGAACAGATGATAGGGAAGTGATAGGTAAAAGGAAAGGAGTTTCTTTCTGAGGTGAAAAATGTTCTGGTGTTGACTGTGGTGATGGTTGAACATATCTTTGGATACACTAAAAAATATCAAATGTACACTTTAAATGGGTGAACTGTACAGTATACAAATTAGATCTCAATAAAGCTATAAATTCATGGATGAACATGTAAGTGGGAAGCAAGGAATTATAAGCAAATTTTTGTTTCATATATTTTAAAAGTCAGTTAATATACATGACAAGATTTTTCCTTGCTAACATTTTGATATATTCCATGATAACCAAATGATAAACTTAGCCAAATGTATTTTTTTTACATTTTTACTATGGGAGCTTGATTAGATTTTTAGTTGCAGCATGATTTTTCATATTATTTAAGGATTCTATGATGAAAGAATATGGCTGTAAAATTTATCTATTTTCAGTATCTTTTCCACAAAAAGTCATTTGTATTTCTGGGATCCAGCATTTCACTGTGAAGATGCGGAAATCTCTAGCTTTATTTGAACTTTCCAAAGAAAAAAACATTGAAAAAATCAGAAATAAATGGCATAAAAATGGGAAAAATACCTAACTTATCCTTAGATTTACTGTTTATATATTATCTATAAAGAAAGCTAAACATTTTTGTTTGGTAACAATCAAACAGTAGTAGTGTAAAAAATTGAGAAAAACACAAATTTGCATTCAGATTTGTACTAAATTTCCATTTATAGATTTCAGACTTTTTTTTAAAAGAAGATTCCCTGAACTAGAAGTTTTGCAAACAGGAAGTTTTTCACTGGATTATATCTGAAACTAAGGTAAGGAAGGGATAAAAGGAACTAAAGTTGAGTAAAAATTTAAGCTGGCATAATGGTGGTCACAGCCCATCCTGTGGGCAATTCTGGAGCTGAGATGGACCTTTAAAGATGTCCTTCATTAAAATAAAGGGCCTGGGATTTCTTTTTTTTAATATATTTTATTGAAGTATAGTTGATACACATTGTTGGGTTAATTTCTGCTATACAGCAAAGTGATTATATATATACATACATATATATATTTCATATTACTATTTTAAAGTTATTATTAATTTGTCTTCCTTATTATTGCATTTCTTCATTGATTTTGTAATTGGGTTTGCCCATACATTTTTAAGAAACATTTATATTTATTTTAGCCCTGCATTCCTTGAGCATCCTCTCCAATATTCAACTTTGCAGTTGCCTCTGCCACAATACCCATATAGTGCCTGTATAGAAACAGGTCTTTAGGATGTCAGTGCCATCCCATGATGATGAGAAAATTAAAGTGCTGTCTTGACAGCTGACATCTGGCATTTGGCTTAGTTCCCCTCAGATACGTTGTCATGTTCCCATGCTGAAAATCGATATTTTTCACAGAATATCAACATCAGATGTGGGTTATCTGTGATCATGATGGAAGGCGACAAAAATTATACCACTATATATAAAAGAGCATGGAAACCAATACACAGTACAACCACATAGATGACCAAACATCCCTCCTCACCAGCTAACTTGAGTGGCTACTGCTTCTCTTACAAAGGCAACTCATCTTAGCTTCATTCCTCTAACATCCCATGTAGAAATCAGTATGACCCCAGTCACTGACTATACCCACTCCAAAACACTTCCATTTTCTTTGAAGTCTCCTTCCACTCACTGTAAAAGCGAAAGTGTTAGTCTCTCAGTCATGCCCAACTTATTGGGAACTCATGGACTATAGTTCACCGGGATCCTCTGTCCATGGGATTTCCTAGGCAAGAATACTGGAAAGGGTTGCCATTTCCTCCTCCAGGGGGATCTTTCCAACCCAGGGATGGAACCTGGGTCTCCTGCATTGCAGGAAGATTTTTTACTGTCTGAGCTACCAGGGAAATCCCTTTCAATTCACTGAGGGCTGTCCAAATCTTATAACAAGTGCCTGCTCATCACCTTGGTTCCTTTGTCACATTGAGTTTTAAACGCAGCTCTGTTTGACTGCAAGTGTATGATCTTTAGGCTTCCCAGTGGCTCAGATGTAAAGAATCCACCTGCAATGCAGGAGATAGATGCAGGAGACACTGTTTGATCCCTGGGTTGTGAAGATCCCCAGGGAGAGGGCATGGCAACCCACTCCAGTATTCATGCTTGGAGGTTTCCATGGACAGAGGAGCCTGGCAAGCCTCAGTCCATATGGTGGCTCAAAGTCAGGCATGACTTAAGTGACTTAGCATGCACATAGCACATACAACCTTTGCCTCTTTTTTTTTTTGCAATGACAGTGATGTTGAATATCTTGGCTCAATTCGTATGTTCGAGATTCTGTCTGTATTGTCCTTCTCTAAGTCCATATCCATAGCTTCTAGGGGAATTCAATCCAAATATTTTTCCCATTATTTTTTCATAAATTGAAGAAATGTATCCATGCTGTATGGCTTTCCATAATATATCTGGATCAATCTCCCATGTTAAAAGAAACATTTTAAACTACTTTATTATATTTTAAACTACTTTATTATATTATTTTGAATCAGAAGCACAGCAGGTCTACCACTTCAGCCTGCTCTCCATTTTTGTTTTTATCTTTATGTCCTGCAGAGATGTTTATCTTGTCTGAAATCCTCATTAAAACATTTGCCTTTCTCTTTACCTGTTAGTATTGTGTGTTTTGGGGAGGGCAGAAGTTAAACATAACAGAGCCAACTTGACCAATGAAATAGCACTCATATGTTGGTATTATGTGCCTCAAATTTTAGACAGAATAAATTGAACATTGCTTATAAAATCAAAGTCTCTTAACAACCAGCACAAATCTATTTCTTTTTTCTATCCCCAAGACAACTCACTTTCATGAGTGTGATATATCTTTTCTATTTATATTTTTCTACTTTTCTATGGAACATGTGGAAACATGTACAGTTTATTATTCTTGATCTGTGCTTTAAAATTTATGCAAATAGCACTATTGTATTTGTATCATGAAAAAAATACTGTTGAGTGTATTTTCACTCAACAGTCTGGTTTTAAATCTGTCTATGCTGGTATCCATATTTGAAATATTTCCTTTTGACTGCTGCATCATAACCATTATATTTAAATATCACTCTTTAATTGAAGGGCATTATCACTGGAAAATAAATGTACTATTTTTATTATAGCCTATATATAAACATATATAGGGAAGCATATATAAATATATATATATATATATATATGGATATAGACATCTTAGAGAAAGCACATGTGCTAAAGCCACTTGGAGATGTTCAAAGTATCCTGTAGGGCATGTTTTTTTCTTTCCAAAATTAGGATAGATTTTAATTATACTTGAATTCCCCACATTTATGAGATATCTGAAATGTCCCTATGAAGTCTATTCTCTGTTTTTCATGAGATAATTTGAAATTTGTGCAAAGTTGGGTCTGTATTAAATCTTCTCTTTCCTATCTTGCTGAT
Source organism: Bos javanicus (assembly GCF_032452875.1). NCBI lineage: Eukaryota > Metazoa > Chordata > Mammalia > Artiodactyla > Bovidae > Bos > Bos javanicus. The sequence goes on along the minus strand of NC_083879.1, from coordinate 62,542,095 downwards.
TTTAATAGCTTTTCTCCATTTGAAGGGTTAATACTTAAATGAATAAGTTGATATGTCCAATAATCTGGAACAATGACTATATAACAGCATTTTAAATTCTACAGAAAGTTTCTGTTTATCTTCCTAAGGTTTAAGAAAACCCTTAATTAAGCTCTTAACTTTAGATCTGGAATTTAAATGTGACTTCTATTTACCTACCCCCTACCTTGTGGTCTAGCAGTTTTATATTGTGATTATTCCTTTCCTGAGAAAACCTAAATGAAGTGTAGCTAATTTAGAAGGTCAGAGAAAAGAGCAGAAGGAATAAAAAGACTGTAAGTATTGTGCAGACACGTCTGATTAGAAAGAATGGTGCAGGAAGGGCCAGTTTCAGAAGGATACAGCCCTTGAGGGATCTGGTCTTGGATTTCAAATTTTATTTCTGAGTCTCTACATACTAACTGAGACTTCCCTGGTGGCTCAGATGGTAAACGCGTTTGCCTACAATGCAGGAGACCTGGATTTGATCCCTGGGTTGGGAAGATCCCCTGGAGAAGGAAATGGCAACCCACTCCAGTATTCTTGCCTGGAAAATTCCATGGACAGAGGAGCCTGGTAGGCTACAGTCCATGGGGTCATAAAGAGTTGGACACAACTGAGCGACTTCACTTCACTTCACATACTAATTAAAGAAACTGACCATTTAATATTTTGTATCATTTTATTCATTCAATTTCCTCTAAAATACATTAATTTTTAGTTCTTGCCGTGTAAAAAAAAAATGCTATAATGATCATTGTTATTTGAAGACAGAATTTTGTCTTTTATAAAAATAGGTGCAACTTTGTATAGGAAGTATTCCAGAAGGAGACTGAAGCTTTGACATGGGCATTTCCTAACAAGAAAGAGAAGCCACGATGGCCAGTTAGCAGTGGTTTAGTGTCTTGCGTTTCCCTGCAAAGCAGAGGCTAGGAAAGGCCATAAAAATAACAACCTGACCATTATTGACCCCAAAGCATGGACTCAACACAGGGCAGGAAAGTGATTTCATGAAGGTTCTGTAGAAGACCCAAAATCTCTGTTGGAAGTTCCTCTCTTCTCATAAAAATCTAACAATTCTAACCATTAGTTTTCAGAATTAGATTGCATTTCCAAGCCTTTCTACATTGTTAGATACTGTAGTCAATTTTAAAGAGCATACACTTGGATTTTAAAAACTCAAACTGAAGGTCTCTGGTTTTAAATTGCAAAGTTTAGCCTCTCTATATGAACATTCATTACTCATACATTTATTTTTCTATTTTCTTTGATTATTTTTTTCTGAATTTTCATAAAATTTATCTGGTGTTTAGATTTCTAAATGACACCAACTATGTGCAATGTACACATTTTAATTTTACTCTTTCAATGATTTGTTTAGTTGCTAAGTTGTGTGACCCTAGCCCACCAGCCTCCTCTGTCCATGGGATTTCTCAGGCAAAATACTGGAGTGGGTTGCCGTTGCCTACTCCAGGGAAGCTTCCCAACCCAAGGATCAAACCCGCATCTCCTTCACAGGCAGATTCTTTAACACTGAGCCATCAGATGAATTATCACTTTATTATTAACATACATATTATTTTAGATATTTAGATATCTTAATGAAGAACTTTTACTCCCTGCTGATTTAAACCTCCTGTTTCCATATTTTTAAATTTGTTGGGATAGTCTGTCATTTTAAGACAATACTTACTATTTCATAATTATGACTTAGATTTATATAACTATTTGATTAATTTCTGTGATCACTTTGGGTAATTGTATCTTTAGTCCATGTTACACTTCTATCATAGTTTATGCTTTAAGAATAGCCGGTCTGTGTTACTTAGTCAGTCTACTAAGTAAAAATTCTTAGTAGTATATGATTAGCGTACTAAGTCGCATCAGTTATGTCCAATTCTTTGCGATCCTTTGGACTATAGCCCACCAGGCTCTTCTATATATGGGATTCTCCAGACAAGAATACTGGAGTGGGTTGCCGTGCCCTCCTCCAAGGGATCTTCCTGACCCGGTGATTGAACCCTCATCTCTTTATGTCTCCTGGGTTGGTAGGTGGGTTCTTTACCACTGGTGCCACCTGGGAAGCCCAGTATATGTCTAAAGTGCTTTTATTTCACTCTCAGGAATGAAGGAAAATAAAACTTGTTATAGGATCCCAGATTGAACTTTTTTGTTCAATATCTGAAAGACATATTCAAGTCTCTTTTACTGAGATTAGAGATCTGAGTCAATCTCTTTGCCATTCCATCATAGCTAATATTATGTTCACCCTAATTGCTTTGTCCTTCCCCTCTTATTTTCAGGTTTTAATCTTCTTATCATTTAATGTATTAATATATGTGCTTAGCATGCTTAAAATGCATCTTTCTCAGTATATATCCATTTTTCAAATATGTGGATTAATATCTTTCTTTAATTTCAAATAATTTTCTATCACTTAATCTCTATTAACAATTTTTGATATGCTAATAATTAAAGTTCTCTTGGTAAGCTCTTTATCCTTTAAATTTTGCACCTAGTTTATATTTTCTATCCCTCTAACTCTCTTGGTTCATTTTGAAACATTTCTTCACTTCTTTCATGTAGTTTGCCGATTCTGATATTAGCTGTGCACAGCTGTAAGGACTTCCTACTTTTTCCCAATGACTATATTTTATTAAAACAATTTTCATTTTTTTTTCCAAATGTGTCTGTTCTTATTTGGTGCATATTATCTCCTCCCCTCTGCTAAAAATATAGATACTTTAAAAATACTTTTACATTTTTTAAAGAACTTTGTTAGAATGTACTGTTACCCTAATCTAATTAAGCATAAATTTGCCCTTTTGTTGGATCTATTGAAATCATATCCGTTCAATCAGTTCATATCAGTTCATACTGATACAAAAGTATCAATCATGGGTTTAAGCTTTCTCTTGAAATACAAAATATTTTTGTGAACTCATCTTTGAATATGCTTTCAGATGAGTGAATGAGTGAAGTTGCTTAGTTGTGTGTGACTCTTCGTGACCCTATAGACTGTAGCCTACCAGGCTCCTCTGTCCATGGGATTTTCCAGGCAAGAGTACTGGAGTGGGTTGCCATTTCCTTCTCCAGGTGAATACACTTTTAGATCTTCAAAAATTGTGTATTATTCTTTGTTTATCATGGAATTGTTGAGAAAAATCATGGAATTGAATGCAATTTATCAGCTGTTTGAGGTTTATAGTTATTACAGAGATATATCTAGCATAAGAATCTCTTGCCTGTGTTTTATCAAATTAGCAATGACTGGAAAACATGAGAACATTTGACATTCTCTCTATTAGGAATGATGAAGAAAATTTATTTCTGAGTTGATAGTCATCAGTTGGTCAAGTTGTCTACATTAATATCTGCAAAGAGTTGGACCCTACTTCCAGGCTCAGTGAACACAGTAACTTAGTAAGGGTCACATGGTTACCAACCCAGTTTGAGAATATCAGTAAATATAAATGTATGTATCTATCCCTATTGGCAGAGTTTAGGCTTGTGAAAATGAACTCTGATCATAAAGACCTCTTGATATCAAAGACTATTCATCTTTGTACACCCCCATGGTATGTGCAGTGCCTTTCACATTATAATCATTGAGTTTTATTTATTGTCTTCTCCATAGCATTTATTCTCTTTCCATCTCTCTCTGCAACCACCCATGACATATAGCAATTTGAAATTGCATCAGGAAAAAGAAAAAACACAGATCCGGTCATCATTGTCAGGATTGTCAGGCCCACAGTAAGATGCCCACTACTTTGTCAGTTTAATTCAGTTCTTTTATCTTAAATCCCAATAGTACCACCTTTAAGCTCTTTTCTTCCTCCTTTATTTAAAAATCATTATCCAGGTCTGAGTAACCTTCATAAAATCTGCTGGGACCACTCTTGAGGAACTATTGTTCTAAAAAGTAGGTTAGTGTTCTTTTATCTGTAAGGGTTTCTTCTTTTTCATATAAATATAATCAAAATTATAAGAACACATAAAATATGTGTTGATCATAGAAACAATAATGAAAATTGCTTGTGACATTTTCCCTATAGAAAATTATTCTGTTCAAGATACATCTTTCTCATACTGCCCCAAAGATTTAGTTACTGACAAAGTAAACCAGCCAATTCAGTTCAGTCACTCAATCATGTCTCTTTGAGACTCCATGAACTGCAGCATGCAAGGCTTCCCTGACCATCACCAACTCCCAGAGCTTGCTCAAATTCATTCCACCAAGTCAGTGATGTCATCCAACCATCTCATCCTCTGCTGTTCCCTTCTCTAAGTGTAAAGTTATCTCATGGTTCATTGCCCCTTATGTCAGTATTAGAGAAAAACTTGAGCTTACAGTGATTCAGAAAGTATCAGATGACCGAAGTTTTATTTATTAACTGATTTTTTTGTAGTAAATGTGTTTTGTACACAAACAAGAAGAGGGAAAAAATCAAATATACTCCATTCTTAAAATTATGTTTTTTTATGAGCGAGGACTATTAGTGAATGTAAATAGTAAGCTATGCAAACTCAACAGTAAATATTCATTAATTGATAAGTACCAAGTGCAATATATCTTGTATATATAGTTGTACGTTTCATTATTTTTATTTTTATTTTTTTTTTAATGTCGAGTCTCATTCTCTTATATAAAAGTGTATAGTAACTCATAAACCTCCCAGCACTACTAAGCATGGCTTTTGTCAGTTTCTTCTGCATGGGTTAATTTTTCCGTTCAATGTAGGAATGAGTTGACTCAGCTAGGAATCTAAAAATTGTGTTTGCTAGCAAAGAAAGAAGGAAATTGGCAGACATTCATAATCCAGTTATTGTTTGACTTAAATACTCTTGCTGCCAACTACAAGGGAAAGTGGAAGAAAAAGAGCAGAAATAGGCTTAAAATTTATTTGTTGATTTGGTGGAAAAGCACAATATAGTCTCACTACATTAGTTGCTTTTCATGTTTTCTTTCATTTTTTTTTTAGTCTTGAGGATTTGGAAATGATGTCTTGGTACAAAGTTACAATTTAAATCATGTAGCCATTTGTTGTTTTCATTTAAGAGAAACGAATTCCCCAGGGAAATAGAAGGGAAACAGCAGTTCCTGCAACATCTCATTTATTTAATCAGTGAGAGGAAACAAGTGTTTGGCTCTTCCAGAAAACCCAGAGATACTTTTTTGCTTGTAGGGATGATCAAAAAATCAGCCAGTTAGAGCATTTTCTAATAAACATTCCTTTTCAAGAAATCTTTGTTAGGGAGGGTGGGGCAACAAGGATGTACATGCTTACAATTCCAAGAATTTTAATGCTACATTTTAACCTAAGAATTATCCACAGTACAGAATACAAAGAATCCAAACATCACAGCCTGGCTCTTATTTCTATCTATTCTTAAAGTGCAATGGTTCAACCTCCCACTGACTCTATGTGATAACTGCAAACAAGGTGCTTAAAAAGCACTTTTCCCTTAATTTTTATGTAGGTGGAAACTATATGACCTATTCACAATGAGGGTAAGCAACCTCTCTTTTGCAAAAGATCCAGATGTTCTGAGTGTTTAAAGAACAAAATAAACACCTTTAAAATTTGTCTTAATATGTCATTCTAATGAGGCTTCCCTAACTTATATTTTTAGATATTTAAAAAATGTGAACCATTTTAAAAGTCTTTATTGAATTTGTTACAATATTGCTTCCGTTGTTTATGTTCTGGTTTTGGGGCCCCAAATCGTGTGATCTTAGGTCCCTGACCAGGGATGGTACCCATACCCATGGCATTGGAAGGCAAAGTCTGAAACCACTGGACTGGCAGAGAAGTCTCTTCTTAACTTACTAATGCAAACATAGGTTAGTCCTCCCCATTTCCAGAATTAGAGTTTTTCTGTGGTTGGTAGAATGCCCCTTAGTAGTTTGTGCTTAGCGGCTCAGCTGTGTCCAACTCTTTAATACTATGCTCGTGTGTGAGTGCCTACGTGCTAAGTCACTTCAGTTGTGTCCAACTCTTTGCGACCCTATGGACTATAGGCAGCCAGGCTCCTCCGTCTACGGGATTCTCCAGGCAAGAGTACTGCACTAGGTTGCCATGCTCTCCTCCAGGGGATCTACTCATCCCCTGCATCTCTTATGCCTCCTGCATTGGCAGGCAGGTTCTTTACCAGCAGTGCCACTTGGGAAGCCTCTACTATGGTCAGAAGCTCTTGTTCATAAAATAAACTATCGGTATATTTCTTATCATGTTTCTTGAAAGGCTTGCTTTAGAATCAGTCTGCTTGATAAAAATGCAAATATAATCCCATACCAATTGAATCTATATTCTGAGACGTGGGACTAGGAATCTAGTTTTTAAAGTTCCCCAAGTGAATCTTTTATACACTAAAATTTGGAAAGTATTTCCCAAATCTACATCTTACATATACCTCCTTTACCTGTCTAATCATCATATATATATAAATCACCAGCCAAGTATGCTAAATAATTTACTATTATTAAAGTAAAATTTAAAATAACACTAAACACCTTCATTTAAGAACTTTTACTTGGGAGTAAATTTTAGTTTCCATTTTCACATCTTCTCTAAGACTTTAGGTAAGTTACTTCACCACTTTAAATTATCAATCTATGGGTGTGATAAAGGTTATCTAGATAATCCATGCAGAGCACTTGGCATCAGCCAAAGTAAAGTCAGATAATGATAAGACAATACCATTTACTGAGAGCAGAATACATACCTGCTGGATCCTAAATGTTTTGCATCTATCAACTTATTTAAATCTTACAGCAAAGTGGTGAGAAGATGATTTAGTATCTGTAATTTATAGAATGAGAAAACTGAGGCAAATGTGAGATAATTTACTTATTCAAAATTACAGAGTTTATAACTAGAAAATCCCAAAACTAGGATTCCAGAACAAGGAATTTATTTGAGAAATGCAGGAACGCATGTATACCTGTGGAGGATTCATTTCGATGTTTGGCAAAACTAATACAATATTGTAAAGTTTAAAAATAAAATAAAATTTTAAAAAATAAAATAAAATAAAATAAGAAATGCAGAGAAGGCTGGCAGGGGAGTGCGTCAGTGATGACAAGGAAGAAAAGATAGTCAAGAAAGGGCTCAAAATTAGCTAACACTGTGGGTGGTTCAACTTTATAATATAATGGGGAAAATCTGGAGACAGTGTAAGTGCCACACCTGGAAGTGATCATAGCTGGGTCAAGAAAGCTGGGGGAATTTTAGAGCAAATACTGGGTCGTAAATTGATGGATATTCCTGTGTTTTTAATTCCTGCACTTACCACATTTGAACAGTCTTGTCTTTCATTGATGAGAAAAGAAAACAAAAACCAGTAAAACTTCAGGTACAGAAATGCAGATTCTGGAAGAAAGATACAAGCAGAAATATGGGCTAGATATAAAGAGCTTTTACTGCTGCAGTGCCCACCTAGAATGGACACTTTCTTTCTAGAAAAGTCCTAGAATGGACTTTTCTTTCTTAACAGCATAAGATGATAGCTATTGTAACCTATTGCTTCTCTGTATTTTAATCCTGACACAAATGCAGCCTTAACAGTTCAACATATTTCATATGCCCTAATTGATTTTGCTCTTGCCAACTATTTTTGTCTTTTAAAGGACAAATTAGTTGATTGATTTATTGTCATATTTATTACTAGATGCAGAGTTGATCAACATGCAAAATAAATTGAATCTAATTTCAAAGAGCATGTATTCTAAAAGAAATGTCAGACAAATTCATAGATATGGTATGCACACCTAATTGCAATAAATTAAAGAATTTTGTATAGAGTTAGTCAACACAGTGTTCTTTAGTTGTAGTTTTAGGTCAGAATTCAATGCATTTAGTCTATGTATAATTATGAATGTCTTCTAAGCCATGTTTGTCCTAAGGACTGGGAATAAAGTTATAACATTCATATTGCTAGAGAGAGACAGGTTCATACACAAAAATTAAAGGTAATTTCATTGAGGGTTAAGTAACATGCAGTGTACAAAGACAGACTAACCAAATGGGGAGTCATATGTACAAATGGTCACTTTAGTTTTGGTGATTGAGAAATCATTCAGAACTATTCAAAGACAAGAGGAATGATGAGATATAGGGAAACTGAGGGCTGAGGAAAATGATCATGGTAAAAACAGAGTAATGAAAACCGAATTTTAAGTCAGAAAAGAACAGACTGAAAAGAAAACTTACTAAAAGCCTCCATGTATCAAGTAACTACTGTGTGTCAAGACATTTACATATATCATTAGCTAATTACTCAGTAGTTTTGCACAGTGATGTTATCTGTGCTTTTTGAACTGGGATATTGAGAAGTAAAATAAAAATGATAAAATGCCATTGAGCTTAGATTTCCCACAGTGGTGACAAAATCTGAACACAAGTCTGTCTAACTTGAAATATCTTTACTTATTCAGTTGTTCTTAACCCTGAATGAACAGAGAAATCACTTGAGGGTAGCCTGACTTGACCTTGAAAGATTCAGAATTAATTGGTCTGTGTTAGTCATAGGCATATGCATTATCTCCCAGGTGTTCTAATATGGAGCAGGGAGGTGGTCCATTATCCTGCATCTTGCTTCAAATAGAAAAATGAATAGGGATTGAGCTGCCTCTGGTAGGCATGCTGTGTGTGTCATCTCCTTTAGTTCTCAAGTCAATTCTACAAAGTATTATTAAGTTCATTTTTAAAAGGAGGAAGATAATTAGATTCAGAAAATTTAAACATAGTGGTAGGAAGTGGGGAGCCTGATTTCTGACTGTCTACTTATATAAACGTCATATTCATAAGCCTATTGATATTCATCATTGTTAATGACCATTATAAATATTCTAAAATTCATAGAAGGACTCCATGGACCTCACAAAGCACAGATATGGCCTTACTAGGCCCAATAAGTATGACCACGGCATCCTACTTATTATAAGAGAATTAAAGGATACATTCCCTGGTGGCTCAGCTAGTAAAGAATCTGCCTGCAATGTCGGAGACCTAGGTTTGATCCCTGGGTTGGGAAGATCCCCTGGAGAAGAGATAGGCTACCCACTCCAGTACTCTTGGCTGGAGAATTCAGAGTTAGACACGACTGAGCAGCTTTCACTTTCACTTTCAAAGGATACATAATGTATTATCACTACATCATTTAATTGTAGATTTTAATTCATCAAGAGAAGGGAATTGCTAACTTTTATCTTACCCAACAGATTTTGTTTCATACTTTACTCATAAGACTATCTAGTGAAGTTTTCCCTCTGCTTCTCCTCTTATAGTCTGGAAGAGGCTTCCACTCAGGGTAATGTTGACCTGAGTGTTTGCATGACTCTCCCACTGAGAAAGACTGGATAAATAGCTGGGTGGAAAGGAAACACTTTCTATTTCAAAAACAGCATGCTAATAAGGCAGTGTCAGAATGTATGGTTCGGGATTTTTAGAGATACAGGACACCAAGAGAAACTATAAATTCTTGGGTTTTCTACAGCTTTTCCAACAGGGTCAATAGCCAATTCCAGGATCAGCCAGCTTTTTGTGTAAAGGGTTAACTAATAAATATTTTCAGCTTTGTGACTCTTAGGTCTCTGCTATACTTTTTCAAATCTGCTGCCATTGTAGTGATAAAGCAGTCACAGATAATATGTGAATGAATGAGCATGACTGTGTCCCAGTAAAATCTATTTACAAAAATAAGCAGTATGCCAGATTTGCCTTCTGATCTTGGTCAAAGAAAATCTAGTTTGCCAACTCCTGATCTAGTTGGATGAAAAAGGGCTTTAGGACCCTCTGAAAGTGGGGTGTCAGGTTAGCTGGTAAACACTTAGAGTTAGGGTTGAAACCTTAAAAGATGAACTGGAAATAGTCTGACTCTCGCAAGATCTGAAAACCAGGTTAAAATTAATAAAGTTCTGAATGATACGGCTAACTTGTCAATAATGTTGCTGAAGTACTATGCCATAGCCTCCTGCACAAAGTATATAGAGATCTTCTGCATAGGAATATATAAATATCCAAAGTTTTAAATCTGATATGTATTTCCAATACATGATATCTAAAAATCAATGAAAAATAAACAGGCACATTGGGGACAAATTTACATGATCAAAAACAGGAAAGTATCTGTACAAAGTTGCTAGAAGCAGACTATACAACAGCTACACTTAAAATGTTCAAGGAAGAAAAAGACAAGTTTGAAGATTTTAGTAGATAACTAGAAAATGTAAAGAAGTTTAAAAAGGCAATTATGTAATTGAAAAACAAAATTTTATAACTCTGTTTAAGAGTAGATTTGATCTAGCTGCATATAGAAGAAATAGAACAGATACAGATCAGGAAAAAATGTATAGAATATTGCCCAAAGATCAAAAAGATTAAGAATATAATGACGGCTGATTCATGTTGATGTATGGCAGAAACCAACACAATATTGTAAAACAATTATCCTTCAATTCAAAATAAATAATTAAAAAAAAAATCACAGATCTGCCACACACACACACACACACACACACAAAAGAATATAAAATAAGGGTTAGGAACACAGAGTCTAATGAGAGAAGATGTAATGTAGGCATAACCGAAATCTCAGAAAAGGAAAAGAAAGAAAATGGAGTAAAGGTATAAAACTATATTTGACAAAACAATGACTAAGGATTTCCTAAAATTGAAGAAAGACACGAAGAGATTGAAGAATCTAGAGATTTAAGAATATCAGCAAACTTTCAACAGCAAAAATTTGGAAAAAGCAATACCCAGGCACATTACTTTCAAACTGCCAAAACCAAACACAGAAGGGCATCTTAAAAGTAGCCAGAGTTGGTGGGCGTGGGGTGGGCATGCCATTTTACTTTCAGAGACAACATATAAGACAGGCAGCTGACATCTCAAAAGAAATACTGAATACCAGAAGGTAAATGAGTTGTATTTTCAAGGGCTGAAAGAAAGAACCCACGTGCTTAAAATTCTATACATAAGGAAATAACCACTGAAAAACAGATAAAAATATTATAAGCAAATGCAAGTTATCAACTGTTTGTTACCCAGATCTGCACACACACACACAAAAGTTAGTAATACTAAAGGGTGATCTTCAGGAAAAAGACAAAGAACTCCATTGTGAAAGTTCACTAATGCAGAAAATGTTCCACAATATATCTTCTTTTCCAAGTATTTATGAAACTTTTACAACAGCTGACCAAATACTTAAAACAAGTCTAAACACATTTCAAAAACTTAAATCATTCATTATTTTTCATTTGATATGAAATTAAGCTGGAATTAAACTTTTAAAAAATCAGAAATTCTCCAAAAGTTTGGATATTAAGAACAGCACTCCTAAATAACTCTTGGATAGGAGAAATAATAATCAAAATTAGAAAATATTGAAATGATTGATGACAAAAATACTGCACATTGAAATTGGCAATATGCAGCTAAACTGTGGTTAGTAAGAAAGCATAACTTTTTTGTTTTTGCTTATGTATTTTAAAAATTATTTTGAAGTAAATTTGATTTACTACAGATAGTAAATTCTGTTTTAGCTTCAGGTGTATAGCATAGTAATTCAGTATTTTGGAGATTGTATTCCTTTATAGATTATTACAAGGGAGGCTTCCCAGGTGGTTCAGTGGTAAAGAATCTGCCTGCAATGCAGGAGATGCAGGTTCAATCCCTGGAAGAGGAAATGGCAACCCACTCCAATATTCTTTCCTGGGAAATCCCATGGACAGAGGAGTTGGGCAGGCTACATTCCATGGGGCCCCAAAGAGTCAGACACAACTTAGTGACTGAGCCTTCACGCATACACAAGATAATGGGTAAAATTCCCTGTGCTATACAATAAATCCTTGATGCCTATTTATTTGATTATATAACACTTTATACCTGTTAATCCTTTATCTGTAATTTGCCCCTCCCCCATTCCTTCTCCCCTTTGCTAACCACAAATTTGTTTTTATATTTCTGTGAGTCTGCCTCTACTTTGCATATGCATTCATTTCTGTTACTTTTTGGATATCACATATAGTGATGTCATATAGTATCTGTCTTTCTCTGCAACTTTAATTCACCAAGCATATTTTTAGGACCATTCACATTTCTGCAAATGGCAGTATTTCATTCTCTTTATGGTTGAATAACATTCCAGTTACATTCACATCTTTATTCATTCATCTGTTGACAGACACTTATGTTGTTTGCATATCTTGGCTCTTGTAAATAGTGCTGCAATGAACACTGGGATGCTTATATCTTTTTGAATTAGTGTTTTAGTTTTTTCTGGATAAAATTACTGGATCATATGGTAGTTCTTTTGTTAGTTCTTAAAGGTACTGTTTTTCATAGTGGCTGCACCAATTTTCAGTCCAATAAACAATGCACAAGGATTCCTTTATCTCCACATCCTCTCCAACACATGTTGTTTGTAGACTTTTTAACGATGGCCACTGTGACAGATATAAAGTGATAGCTTATTGTGTTTTTGATTTGCATTTCTCTAATAATTAGCAGTGTTAAACTTAGATATCATAACTGTTAACTCAGTTGCTAAACAAAAAAGGAAAAAAAATCAATAGTCTCAGAAAGAGAATATCAGACAAAATATGGAATTATATAAATTTTAAAAAATAGAAGAAATTTATGAAATAGAAGCAAATAGTAAAAGAAAATAAAGTCAAAATTTGGTTCTATTAGGTTAAGGCAGTTGATAACCCCTGGATTGAAAATTAAAAAAAAAAAAAAAACACAGAGAAGCTACTATAATGTAGTATCATGAAAGAAGGAAGAACATTACTATAAAACTCGTAGATATTAAAAAGATGATGAGGTTATGATTTTAAAAATCGGATCAGTAAATTAGAAAGATTGTGTGTTTTACGTATATAATTACTAAATTTTAATCAGGAAAGAATAGAAAATCAAGATGATTTATAAATACTAAAGAAATAAAGCATATTTAAAATTTCCTACAAAGAAAATTCCAAGCTCAGACCCAAACCCATGGACAAATTATTCCAAATATTAAAGGAAGAAATAACATCTATTATAGAAGAAACCTTTCAGGAAAGAAGAAACATTTCAGGAAAGAAGTAATATATTTTATATGTGTTAAGTTGCTTCAGTCATGTCCAAGTATTTGTGACCCCATGGACTATAGCCCACCAGGCTCCTCTGTCCAGGGGATTTTCACAGGCAAGAATACTGGAGTGAGTTGCCATTTCCTTCCAGGGGATCTTTCTCACCCAGGAATATATTTTATAAGGCCATCATAAATTTTTAACCAAAATCTGGCAAGGACATTATGGGAAAGAAAAATCAAAGTTTAATGTTCCTCATGAACATAGATACAGAATTATAAGTTCATGCGACAAATTCAGTGAACCTGAATTCACTGAACTGAGCCTTCTTATAAAACAAGAACCTACCTCACAAATAAACTTCCACTTATTCTGCTATTGTAATATTAGTCTAACATTTGAAAAAACATCACCATAATATACCATATTATCTGAATAAAGAAAAATCATTTGCTTAGTTCTGTAGATGTAGAAATAGCATTTGACAAAATTCAATATATGTTTATTTAAAAAAGATACTTATTTTAAAAATTCCTAGCAACCTTAGTAGAGTAGCAGTAGTGGTGAATTTCCTTGATCTGAATACAAATTTTGAAAAACTGTACCTGACATGATACTTAGTCATGACATGTACTAGGTGCTAAATAACTTTGTTTTCCTTCCCCTTAACACTTATATATTAGCTTAAAAAATAACGAAATCTGATGCTTACCAAGTGCATATTATAAATGAATCTCAGTATATTTTACATGCATTATTTAATTTAATCATTCCAGCTTTCTCAGGAGGTAGAGTTTCTGAAGTTTAAGCAGCAGATAGAGGATAATTGTACCATTAAACTAATGAAAGATTAAAAATATTTACACTCTCTTTTCTCTGACTGTAGAATATTTCAACACCTAACCATCTAAGTAAATAATATTCTAGATTAACCAAAATAAAAAGCAAGAAAAACAAACAAAAGGCGATAATGTACCCTATCTTTTACTGATTGTAAGCAATTTGGAGCTGTTCATATTTCACATTTTGCAAACAGAGTGGTCATTACTAGAGAAATATTTAGTTTTACTCTTTGGTCAAAATTTATGGAAATGCTTATTTTCTTGATGAATACTAAACATTCCAAGAAAATCACAGAGCCATTTTCAGCTAAACCATTCAGCTCTGAAGGTTTGGCCAGACAAAGCTTCCCAAGGGTTTGCTACAGCTCTTATCTTTATTTGCTTTGACTCTAAATTAATCTCTGTCATTGTATAGTTTGCTTGATTCACTGTCATTATGAAGCGCTGAAATAAGGCAAATGTTTGCTTTAGGGACATTATTGCTTCAATTTGAAAGAAATTGATTCCTAACAATTCTACTTCACAGCATAAAAATATTCCAATCACATAGGTTCAAGAGTAAGAGCTTTAAAACGTGGTCATTTCTGCCTCCTTGTCTTAAATAAGGGCTTGTGATTAGCATTTTAGCCCCATGTCTTTTGTATTCCTTCTGGTCTTAAGATGATTTGGGTAGCTAAATCATTGGGTAGCTACATTGGGTAGCTAAATTTTTTACATTAAAGGCTATAAATGTCCACAAAGCAGTTAGTTACAGGTGGGGATCCTGAGCACCAATCCTTTCTTTGGGGCTGGCTGCTGAAATGGCCAGAATGTGGACATTTATAGCCTTTAAATGTAAAAAATTTAAAAAAATTTTTTTTATTCCAAATCTTTATTTGAAATAAGATTTGCTTACCTATTTCAAAATATGTATGTTTCTTAGGTTTTATTATTATTATATATTTTCAAAAAAATATAGGCTTCTGTCCATTTTGTTTGGTTGTTGTATTAATACTCTTTTTGTCGCAATATAAAAATTACCAAAGAAAATAACATTATATTTGTAAGATGTTGAAATTACGTATCTAAATTACTAACACAGAATGCTTTGTCATGCTTACAAAAACCAAACTAATCAGTCAATTTTGAGGATAATTCTCTTCATTTAGCAAAATATCTATTCAACATATCCCTCTATTTTGATTTTGATGCCAGTATGTAAAAATAGAAGTACAGACCACCTAAGTATCATTTTTTTTATATATTTTCAAGTGATTCATCCTTTTTTACTACTTTTCCACATTTTGCTTTGCCCATCTCAACTGCAGTGTTATTTTCCATTCCCTCCATTCAGCAGGTAGTAGAAGCAGAAAGAAATGAAGCTTGAGTTAGTAATTTGAGACTTTTACTGCATCTTCCATTAGCAACAATTCACTGAACAAATTGGACACTTTGGTAGACTACTTAAGTAAATAAATAAAAGTTTCTTTGGCTTGCTTGTGAAATCTATACTTTTCCAGCATTTATGATACATTACATTAACTAATTTTCCTCATTGCATATATTTTAATTTATAAAGATTATTCTAGGATCTCTGGATATCCAATTCCTCTTAAGCATGGAATTCTTGCAGATAATTTAACAGAGAAGATAATTGAAATTTATGATTTATGAGGGCAGATAACTCCATGAATATTTTGTGTGGGTGGCAGTAAAATGTAAAATTTTGTCATAGTGGAATGAAAATTGCATTGGTCAACTTGCCTGCATGCTAAATCACTTTAATCATGTCCAAAACTGTGTGACCCTATGGACTGCAGCCCACCAGGCTCCCCTGTCCATGGGATTCTCCAGGAAAGAATACTGAAGTGGGTTGCCATGCCCTCCTCCGCAGAATCTTTCCCACCCAGGAATCAAACCCGCATCTCTTACATCTCCTTCATTGGCAGACAGATTCTTTAACACTAGTGCCAGCTGGAAAGTCTGTTGATCAACCTAGCTGCAGGTAAATTGTGGTGCTGCCCCAACATTATTTCAAACGATTTCCTTCTGGCCGTTTCAGCAGCCAGCCCCAAAGAGAGGATTGGTGCTCAGGACCCCCACCTGTAACTAACTGCTTTGTGGACATTTATAGCCTTTAATGTAAAGCCTTTTACTGACCCATCATACCAGTTCCTCTTGGAAAGATGTCATGGGTGCCTTCCATGGTTTATTGTTAGTATCCTCAAATAACTTTCGGTATCTTCCAGGGCAATTCTTAGTATATCTGTGTCCTTTGATTCCAACAGCTTCAGTAGCCATACACTTAAGAGGACTAACTTTGGGGTATTAGACTCTCTTTATCTGGGCAGCAGTGATTAGGAATCTATTCCCATACCACCACCTGGGTCTTATTGGGAAAAGTTGGCCAAGATTTACTGTTAGGGGAGTATGAAGGCCAGTTAGCTTGCCTTAAACATGGGCAAACACTGACATATAATGTTTATTCCAGAGCTTCACTAAAGGGTCATGGCCTGAAATTGCACACTTGCTTGGCCTATTTCTCTTCTTCATTGAGTTCTCTTATTGCTTATCAGATTCCCCAGGACCATTTCTTTCTTTTTTTTTTTTTCATGCATTGTGTTTTATTTTATTTTTTTTATAATTTTTTTTAATTTTTAAATTTACATAATTGTATTAGTTTTGCCAAATATCAAAATGAATCCGCCACAGGTATACATGTGTTCCCCATCCCGAACCCTCCTCCCTCCTCCCTCCCCATACCATCCCTCTGGGTCATCCCAGTGCACCAGCCCCAAGCATCCAGCATCGTGCATCGAACCTGGACTGGCAACTCGTTTCTTACATGATATTTTACATGTTTCAATGTCATTCTCCCAGATCTTCCCACCCTCTCCCTCTCCCACAGAGTCCATAAGACTGTTCTATACATCAGTGTCTCTTTTGCTGTCTCGTACACCAGGTTATTGTTACCATCTTTCTAAATTCCATATATATGCGTTAGTATACTGTATTTATGTTTTTCCTTCTGGCTTACTTCACTCTGTATAATAGGCTCCAGTTTCATCCACCTCATCAGATTCCCCAGGACCATTTCTATAACAAGCCACTTGCACATGAATCCTGTTCTCATGATTTATTGCCAGAGAACTTGATTTCAGACAGTTAGTAAAGATGGTCAGTAGTAAACCCAACAGATTAAGTGAATTTTGCAAAATCAAGAAGTCACTGTATGTAGATTAGGAAAGAAAGTGAAGTCGCTCAGTCGTGTCTGACTCTTTGTGACCCCATGGACTGTATCCTACCAGGTTCCTCCATCCATGGGATTTTCCAGGCAAGAATACTGGAGTGGGTTGCCATTTCCTTCTCCAGGAGATCTTCCTGACCCAGAGATTGAACCCAAGTCTCCTGCATTGTAGGCAGACGCTTTACCCGTCTGAGCCACCAGGAACTTAAATTCAAATACAGCATATTTTTAAGCACACAAACTGCTACATGCTTATAGAACATATATTCATATGATCACATTTGGAATAGAACTTCTTATTATTAAAGTTTCCACAGAATAAATGCTTTTATTCAAATTAGAGGGAAGGCTAGGGATGATGTTTGGAGGTGGGGACTCTTTGATGGAGCATATACCCCACTCCAGTACTCTTACCTGGAAAATCCCATGGACAGAGGAGCCTGGTAGGCTGCAGTCCATGGGGTCACTAAGAGTCAGACACGACTGAGCGACTTCACTTTCACTTTTCACTTTCATGCATTGGAGAAGGAAATGGCAACCCACTCCAGTGTTCTTGCCTGGAGAATCCCAGGGACGGGGGAGCCTGGTGGGCTGCCGTCTATGGGGTCACACAGAGTTGGACACAAATGAAATGACTTAGCATAGCATAGTCTAGTAAGTAGTGGTGACAAATAAGCAAAATTAAACATAATAAATCAGTATGATTTGAGATTATAAGTGCTATTAGGAGAAAAATAAGAAAATCCAAAAAAGCTTAAGAGAAATTAAAATCACAGGCTGCTATTGCATTTGTTGTTATTTAGTCATTCAGTTGATTCATTGTGTCCTCATGGACTGTAGCCCACCAGACTCCTCTGTCCATTAAATTGTCCAGGCAAGAATACCAGAGTGGGTTGCTATTCCCTTCTCCAGGGGATCTTACTGACCTAGGAGATCAAACCTTCATCTCCTGGTTAGGAGGCAGCTTCTTTACCGCTGAGCCACCTGGGAAGCTGGCTTCAATAAATAAAGATTAAATTTCATCCTTGAGCAGTGAAATTTGAGCAAATATTTGAAGGAGGGGAGAGTGTTTTGAAATACCTGGGGAAAGAGCATCTCAGGAAGAGGGAACAGCCAGTGCAAAGTCTAATGCCTGGTGTCATGTAAGAGTAGCAAAATTCTGGTGTGGCTGTAGGAGAGATAGTTGTGGGGAAAGAGAAAGTCATCCCAGAGTATGCAGGATCTCTTCATCCATCATTAGAAAAGATTTTTGCTTATTCTTACAGATATGCAGGTTAATTTTTATACTACATTATGCTAAGGCTGAAAGTTGTAAGGAATTGTGAGATAGAAAGCAATTGAGACATAGTTGAAAGTATAGAAATGAAGAGGAAACTGACCAACACTTGCCTGAAAGTAAATTTGTGATCTTTGTTAGCTATGACTTAACTGTGCTCTATGGATTCAGCATAGTTGACTTGGTGAGTAAGTATGGATTCTAAGAAACCACAAACTATACAGCATTTGATTAGCACAGAGCTCCACAACCTGTTCTAACAGGACAAGATAAGTCTTTGAACTAATAGGTTTGAATTAACCTATTATACTTTTTCTTTGCGAAACACTTACTGTGGCTTTTTCTGCTTAAAGTTCTACTCCTGCCGTTGGTCAAGGAGAGGGTCTTCAGAGGAGCTGCTCTTTTCATATACACTACAGCTGTAAAGCCACAGTGCATTGAACTGCTGCTGCTGTTGCTATGTCTCTTCAGTCGTGTCCGACTCTGTTCGACCCCATAGACGGCAGCCCAACAGGCTCCCCCGTCCCTGGGATTCTCCAGGCAAGAACACTGGAGTGGGTGGCCATTTCCTTCTCCAGTGCATGAAAGTGAAAAGTGAAAGTGAAGTCACTCAGTCGTGTCCGACTCTTCTCGACCCCATGGACTGCAGCCTACCAGGCTCCTCCGTCCATGGGATTTTCCAGGCAAGAGTACTAGAGTGGGTTGCCATTGCCTTCTCCAATGCATGAAATTGAAAAGTGAAAGTGAAGTCAGTCGTGTCCAACTCTTCGCGACCCCATGGACTGTAGCCTACCAGGCTCCTCCATCCATGGGATTTTCCAGGCAAGAGTACTGGAGTGGGGTGCCATCGCCTTCTCCAGGGTGTTGAACTAATTGTCTCTAAATTACTTCCATGGTTAATCTGAAGGGCCTCACCTGTAAAGCCAAAGTCCTCTTCTTTGGATCACATTTTCCCTGCCTCTCCTGGGAGAAACTTTGCTTGATGCAAACAATGTCTTGGAATCTTTTCTTCTTCTTCTTCTTTTATCATAGTAGAAAGAACTTCGGCCTCTATTAGAAGACAGGAATAATTCATGACTTCAAGTGAAGGAATAGCATGATCTGATCCATGGTTCACAAACATTCTTACTGCCGTGTATTAGTAGGCATTGCAGAATCAAGAATAGAAACAGAGAGATATGTTGGGTTATTGAAGGAAGTGAAATGTAGTGGGTACTGTTGGTGGTGTCCTGACCCCACCATGCACCAAGATTGTTGGCAGCTAATGACTCTCACAACTTCCCTCTGCAGAAATTGCTTTTAGGTGTATGGAACTACTTGTTCTGGGAGCAACTAAAATCTATTGAGTGTTCAGTGGTGTGTGGGGGAGGGGAATCCTTTAAGAGCAGTTCCAGCTCCAAAGTCCTCTGTGAAATCAGCTGAGGCCACCATTGTTCTGCAGGTCGCCTCTTCCTTTGCCCAGTTCTGCTTCCCAAGTATTCACTCCCCCACAGCTGTTGCTCAGGCACAGGAACATTCCTTCCACAACCTCCCAAGTGGAATCTCCATCTCTGAGTGTGGTTTCAGTGTTTACTGCCTATGATGATTTACAAAGAGGATGCAAACTATGGAGAAAGACATGCAGTCTCAGTAAAACAGCAACTGATTTGCCATCATCTGAGATGGAATGAATGGTGAGTAGAGCAAGTTTGAGTGAATGGCTGAGGTTAAATTTTGGACATACTGTGTTTGAGATATCAATTAAATGCTAAAGTAGAAGGACCAAGTAGGCAGTGGGTTCTGGAAAAATGGATCCAAAAGAGATTAGGATAGAGAATTAAATTTGGCAACAATTAGCATATTGATCAGAGAAGGCAATGGCACCCCACTCCAGTACTCTTGCCTGGAAAATCCCATGGACAGAGGAGCCTGGTAGGCTTCAGTCCATGGGTTCACAAAGAGTCGGACACGACTGGGCAAATTCACTTTCACTTTTCAATTTCATACATTGGAGAAGGAAATGGCTACCCACTCCAGTATTCTTGCCTGGAGAATCCCAGGGCCAGGGGAGCCTGTTGGGCTGCCATCTATGGGGTCGCACAGAGTCGGACACTACTGAAGTGACTTAGCAGCAGCAGCAGCATACTGATGGTTTTAAAGTTATTATTTTTATGCATGGAAGAGAATATAATCTGTATAATCTTACATCAAAGAAGGATAAAGTCTGTAATGACTTTTGGATTTTATTGAAGACTTTATAGAAAACTGTTTGAAAATTTTGGTGTGTAGTTAAAAATTGTGTGTTCTCTGTTGAATGTGGAATTCTGCAGTTGGTGGTGTTGTTTAGTCACTAAATCTTTTGCAACCCCATTGGACTGTAGCCCACAAGGCTACTCTGTCCATGGGATCTCCCAGGCAAGAATACTGGTGTGGGTTGCCATTTCCCTCTCCAGGGGATCTTCCTGATCCAAGGATTAAAACTGTGTCTCCTGCTTCTCCAATGTTGACAGGCAGATAATTTACCACTGAGCCACCAGGGTTAACAGTATTATGTGTTATGTGTGTATCAGTTCAGTTCAGTCACACAGTCATGTCCTACTGTTTGCAACCCCATGAATCACAGCAAGCCAGGCCTCCCTGTCCATCACCAACTCCCAGATTCACTGAGACTCATGTCCATCGAGTCAGTGATGCCATCCAGCCATCTCATCCTCTGTCGTCCCCTTCTCCTCCTGCCCCCAATCCCTCCCAGCATCAGTCTTTTCCAATGAGTCAACTCTTCGCATGAGGTGGCCAAAGTACTGGAGTTTCAGCTTTAGCATCATTCCTTCCAAAGAAATCCTAGGGCTGATCTCCTTCAGAATGGACTGGTTGGATCTCCTTGCAATCCAAGGGACTCTCAAGAGTCTTCTTCAACACACAGTTCAAAAGCATCAATTCTTTGGTGCTCAGCCATCAGAGTCCAACTCTCACATCCATACATGACCACAGGAAAAACCATAGCTTTGACTAGACGGACCTTTGTTGGCAAAGTAATGTCTCTGCTTTTGAATATGCTATCTAGGTTGGTCATAACTTTCCTTCCAAGGAGTAAGCGTCTTTTAATTTCATGGCTGCAGTCACAATCTGCAGTGATTTTGGAGCCCAGAAAAATAAAGTCTGACACTGTTTCCACTGTTTCCCCATCTATTTCCCATGAAGTGATGGGACCGGATGCCATGATGTTCATTTTCTGAATGTTGAGCTTTAAGCCAACTTTTTCACTCTCCACTTTCACTTTCATCAAGAGGCTTTTAAGTTCCTCTTCACTTTGTGCCATAAGGGTGTGTCATCTGCATATCTGAGGTTATTGATATATCTCCCAGCAATCTTGATTCCAGCTTGTGTTTCTTCCAGTCCAGCGTTTCTCATGATGTACTCTGTATATAAGTTAAATTATCAGGGTGACAATATACAGCCTTGATGAGCTCCTTTTCCTATTTGGAACCAGTCTGTTGTTCCATGTCTAGTTCTAACTGTTGCTTCCTGACCTGCATACAGATTTCTCAAGAGGCAGGTCAGGTGATCTGGTATTCCCATCTCTTTCAGAATTTTCCACAGTTTCTTGTGATCCACACAGTCAAAGGCTTTGGCATAGTCAATAAAGCAGAGATAGATGTTTTTCTGGAACTCTCTTGCTTTTTCCATGATCCAGCGGATGTTGGCAATTTGATCTTTGGTTCCTCTGCCTCTTCTAAAACCAGCTTGAACATCAGGAAGTTCGCAATTCACATATTGCTGAAGCCTGGCTTGGAGAATTTTGAGCATTACTTTACTAGCGTGTGAGATGGGTGCAATTGTGCAGTAGTTTGAACATTCTTTGTCATTGCCTTTCTTTGGGATTGGAATGAAAACTGACCTTTCCAGTCCTGTGGCCACTGCTGAGTTTTCCACATTTGCTGGCATAGTGAGTGCAGCACTTTCACAGCATCATCTTTCAGGATTTGAAATAGCTCAACTGGAATTCCATCACCTCCACTAGCTTTGTTTGTAGTGATGCTTTCTAAGGCCCAGTTGACTTCACATTCCAGGATGTCTGGCTCTAGGTCAGTGATCACACCATCATGATTATCTGGGTTGTGAAGATCTTTTTTGTACAGTTCTTCTGTGTATTCTTGCCACCTCTTCTTAATATCTTCTGCTTCTGTTAGGTCCATACGATTTCTGTCCTTTATCGAGCCCATCTTTGCATGAAATATTCTCTTGGTATCTCTAATTTTCTTGAAGAGATCTCTAGTCTTTCCCATTCTGTTGTTTTCCTCTATTTCTTTGCATTGATCGCTGAGGAAGGCTTTCTTATCTCTTCTTGTTATTCTTTGGAACTCTGGATTCAGATGCTTATATCTTTCCTTTTCTCCTTTGCCTTCCGCTTCTCTTCTTTTCACAGCTATTTGTAAGGCCTCCCCAGACAGCCATTTTGCTTTTTTGCATTTCTTTTCCATGGGGATGGTCTTGATCCCTGTCTCCTGTACAATGTCACGAACCGCATTCCATAGTTCATCAGGCACTCTATCTATCAGATCTAGGCCCTTAAATCTATTTCTCACTTCCACTGTATAATCATAAGGGATTTGATTTAGGTCATACCTGAATGGTCTAGTGGTTTTCCCTACTTTCTTCAATTTAAGTCTGAATTTGGCAATAAGGAGTTCATCATCTGAGCCACAGTCAGTTCCTGGTCTTGTTTTTATTGACTGTATAGAGCTTCTCCATCTTTGACTGCAAAGAATATAATCAATCTGATTTCGGTGTTGATCATCTGGTGATGTCCATGTGTAGTCTTCTCTTGTGTTGTTGGAAGAGGGTGTTTGTTATGACCAGTGCATTTTCTTGGCAAAACTCTATTAGTCTTTGCCCTGCTTCATTCCGTATTCCCAGGCCAAATTTGCCTGTTACTCCAGGTGTTTCTTGACTTCCCACTTTTGCATTCCAGTCCCCTATAATGAAATGGACATCTTTTTTGGGTGTTAGTTCTAAAAGGTTTTGTAGGTCTTCATAGAACCATTCAACTTCAGCTTCTTCAGCGTTACTGGTTGGGGCATAGACTTGGATTACTGTACACACATACACACATGTATATATCTTGCACATATATAACCAATACAATTATTATGTATAACATATATGTGCATTATTTGTACTTAATAATGTTATTTTATCTTTAGTAACATAGCCTCTTTTATTTCAGCTTGATCTATATGTTTCTGAGACAGGTTTGTTAAGTGCCTTTATGGATCTTCCTGGTTCCATAGCTCTCGGTTGTGGGTTTATATACTTTGCAAATGCATTGTTAAAGCCATATATTTTATGATGATTAACTATTTCTGCTCTATGATTTCTTTTACTGTAATTATGTTTTGCCAAAAGTAGTACACAGCTGGCCTTTAGTTGACATTTGTCTGATTTTTTTCTTACATTTTGATGATTTTTTTCTTACACTTATATTTTGAAATTTTTGTGTCTCTTTGTTAAGTATATCTCCTGAAAACAATATATGGCTGAAATCTGTTTGTTTTTTATTTAATTTTAAAACATATGAATTTTAATAGTTTAGTTTGAATAGCTTCCATATATTTGATTAGTGCTAAAATTTAGGATTGATTTCACCTGTCTCTCTTATTTTCCATTTATAGTATTATTTCTTTTAACTCAATTTTCAATATTAACTTTTTTGAGAAGTGTTAGATCTAACTTGTTTTCATTCTTATGGCAGTTATCTTAAGATGCATTCTCATGTTTATCTATCCTTCTTAATTAAAAAAAAAAATAACACCTAACACAACTCACATTATGTCATGCTTACATATCACTTTGAACTGCTTCTTGCTTTGGTCACCTATCATTAAGTTGGTGTTGTCTAGGGTTTTAGTTCTGACACATTCCCCTCCTCTGCCTCCATCTCTTCTGTTTCCTCTTCCTCTACCTTGTTCTTTAGTAGGATTTCAGTAGGCAGTAATAAACTTTACCTTTCATTTCTGTTGTAACACTTTCCTGTATTTGTTTATTTTCTCATGAGTTCCTCTTTCAAGGGTGTTTGACTGTGGATTCACACGTGATCAACCCTTTGAGATCCTGGTTATCTGAGAGTATCTATATTACATTCACATTTTTGAATGATGATTTGGTTGGATATAAAATTCTAGTTTCAAAATTCTTTTTCTTCAAGTATGTTAACCTCCTCCTTGCACTGAATGTTGAAATATGATATTAATCTGCTTCTTGTTTCTTTATAAGTAATAAGCTCTTAAAATTTGCTTTTGCTTTCTGCATACTTTTAGAAGTTTTTCTTCAGCATTGATATTTTTACATTTCACTAACATAGAGTTAGGTGTGAAATTTTTTCTTTTCTCTTCGATTTGCCATAGAATTTACATGTTTAATTTTAGACTTTATTTTTTTTTTCATTTTTCTTTAATAATGGGAAATATTTCCATTATTTCTTTGAATATATTTTCTTTTCCACTTATTTTTTTTCACTTTCTCTGATTATTTTACTTTCTCTCAATTATTCTGAAATTGGTGCCTCTATATCTACCTGCCATGGCTGTTAATATTTGTATCTTTTCTAATTTCATTTCCTCAATCTAAACTTTTATCCCAGAAATTGTTTTTCAGCTGTCATCATTTTCTTGCTTATTTTATTGAGAACTTCATTTCATATACTATAATATTCAATGATTAAAATTTATTTTTATAATGTACTGTTTTATTTCATATTGATTATTTTGCTACTAACTATATACATTTTAAATGCTTGACCATTTGTTCTAAGAATTCTCCTCAGTTGGTAAAAAGTGATGCGTTTTTCATCTTTATTTAGAATATTACTTCCCAGTTGTCTGACTATTTATGAGCATAAGTTTCGCTGAAAGTATGTAGTCTTCTATTTGGTCATCTTTGCTGACAAGGGGCTAAAAGCCAGCCCTGTGGCCAAAATCTCTGGGAGGAGAGCCAAGAAACCACAGAAACCTCACACACCATTCAACTTCATGGTAC
This sequence comes from Bos javanicus, assembly GCF_032452875.1. Classification (NCBI taxonomy): domain Eukaryota; kingdom Metazoa; phylum Chordata; class Mammalia; order Artiodactyla; family Bovidae; genus Bos; species Bos javanicus. The sequence continues at coordinate 62,516,632 of NC_083879.1, read as the reverse complement.
ACAGCCAGTCAACTGTCAGAGTTCTTCCCATCTAGATCTTTGCGAAAAGCAGTACTTCAAGAAACATTGTGTCCTCAGCTTTGAAGACTATGAGGAGAGGAACTTGAAGAACAAGTTCTCAAGGGCAGCTCACCTGGTTCATAAGCACCAATCTTAATAGTTTCCTTAACCCAGTGGTATTTATGCTGTATTGGGTTCTCCCTTCCTCTTTATAAGAATTGGAGCTGTGCAGAAAATTTCCATGTGAAGTACCAACATGGGACAAAGGAATAAGGTAAGTAAAATTATTCCTTTCAACTTATCATTTTACTGACATATTCATATTCATCTCTATCTATATAGGGTTTCCCTTGTAGCTCAGTCTGTAAAAGAATCTGCCTACAATGCAGGAGACTGGGGTTTGATTCCTGAGTCTGGAAGCCCCTGGAGAAGGAAATGGCAACCCACTCTAGTGTTCTTGCCTGGAGAATCCCATGGACAGAGGAGCCTGGCGGGCTACAGTTCAAGGGGTCACAAGAGTTGGACATGATTAAGGGATGGACTAAACCACCACCACCATCTATATCACCAGTTCAAGACAGCACTGAGTCTACCCAAGTGTTCCTAAAAGCATTTTGTTTGTTTGTTTATTATTTCTGAAATACATGTCACCCTCTTCTAAATTTTCTCTGGAATTGGCTCTATGGAAAGCTAACATGATAGTAACGTGTTATCAGGATAGGAATCAGCAGCATTTTATTATTATTGCATTCCTTATTTTTTTCCCCCATCCTTCAGTATCCTCTGGATTCCCTGGTAGCTTAGCTGGTAAAGAACCCACCTGCAATGCAGGAGACCTGCGTTCAATCCCTGGGTTGGGAAGATCCCCTGGAGAAGGGAATGCCTACCCATTCCAGTATTCTGGCCTGGAGAATTCCATGGACTATCTCAAAGAGTCTGACATGACTGAGTGATTTTCACTTCACTTTAGTATCCTCTCTTCCTTATTATAACTCAAAACTTCTCCCATGAATTCTTATACATAACATTGCCTTTGCATTTCTAATTCTTAAAATATCAGATTTGTTTACAAAGTAGAGATTATTAACAGAATTTACAGTTCTGAATCATGGAAATGTTGTGATAATAATAAGCACCTTTTTTATTCAATAACCCAAATAATATTATGTGTCTTTATAATGTACTTAGTATAGTGAATAAGATATTTAAAAAATATGGAGCACTCCTTCCCCTTAAGAAATGTATGCTATAATTAAGAAGTTAAAAAGTATTATATAAGTGAATGAGAATGCAATATAATATATAATGGTATAAATAGTAATGTCCTTCCTCAGAAATATTTCAATTCGTCTATACACGTGCCCGTTATTTTCAGCAGGATTACAGCTCCCACATACAAGTAGTATGTCTGATTATTTTTCTAATATAAATTCCCAGGATTGCTAAATAAGTGTTAAACAAATGAGTAAAATTTCAGAATTTTAATCAGTGGGGCTGCAGTAGTGAAAGGAGAACATGAACATGTCAGTTTCTGAGGCTGGTCTTTAACTCATAAGTTTGCCCAAGTTTACTCAAGCAAGGGCATAACAAAGGTTAATACATAATATTTAACATGTGGATACATGACAGTAGAGAGAGGATAATGACAAGAGGAGGGAAGAGAAATTTTGATGCTGTCATGGGAAGTAGAGTTTAATAATGAAGATCATGTCATGCAATAGAGACTTGGGGAGGTTTCTAATATTATTCTGTGACATATATTTCTCAAATAACATGCTGTATGCATTCCAAAGATATTCTTAGCAATTCGGTCTTCACAATCATAGGCCCATCAGCTTCATGTTTCAGATGAACAACCAAAGCGACAGATTCAAAATTACACAGTATATTTGAATTTCATTAATCAGATGAAGAAATTGTGAATCAGAGAGAACCAAGATCTTAAGATCCACAAGAAATTTTATATAGTAATGAAAGTTGTGATTCCATGAATTATCTCATTTCTCTGCTGATAGTAAATTGGGAAACTTTGGATTGAGTATTATAGAATATAAGGTTTAATTTCTTGTTGGAAACAATAGAAGCATAAGAAAAACAATTGCTAAAAAGTATTAGTGAAATAGTGACATTTAAGAGAATAAGAGCACTGGGACGACCCAGAGGGATGGTACAGGGAGGGAGGAGGGAGAAGGGTTCAGGATGGGGAACACGTGTATACCTGTGGTGGATTCATCTTAATATATGGCAAAACCAATACAATATTGTAAAGTTAAAAAATAAAATAAATAAAAGAATACAAGTACTTACTACTATGTTCGGTTCTCTCTAAGCATATTGTCTGCACTGTCAAACAACATATTCAGTAATACATTATTATCCCATTCTTACAGATAAAGTCAAGTGTCCGAGGAGATTGTATAAGTTGGTTGAAGCCATATATTTAGTAGGTAGTGAAAAGCGCAATCCTATCTTAACATGAACATTTTCCACCAAAAATAAAAAAGGAAACCCATTTTAACACTTTGATAAATGCCATGGAGTGTGAGTTTCTCTAAAGAAATACTCTGAAGGACTTTGAGGCTTAATTTAGGAGATTAATGAGACAGATGAGTCACTTGGAACTAAAACTATGCTGAACCTAATCTAGTCTTTCTTTCATGATTCAGAGCATTTTAGGATCTTCATTATCAACAGAAATTATCATTGTACTTGTGATTTTAAGATGCATGATGATAAGAATATTTAACAAGATAACAAAACATGGGGCAATTCAATTCTTGAATAGCAAATTTTATTAGATTATATATTATATGCAGTCTCAAAATATCCTTATAAAAATTCTTATTTTAAAAAAGGATAAAAGTTAAGAGTCTGGCTCAAGGTGCCATGAAAAAGAATCGTAAGTAAAACCCAGTAAAGTAGTAAAACTGATTTAAGTTTAATTCATTAGTTACCAAAATATAATGGCTAGCGTAGATTGTCCTCAAGGTTGATTATCTAATTCAAATACAGGAATTTTCAGTTTTAGAAGGGATCTTTCGTAGGTGGGTTACTTTCAGTTTTACATATAAAAGGTATTTAAAACATAATTGATTTCAATATTCAAGTTTACCAAGAAATCTCATTCAGAATTCCTGAATTCTGAGTACTAGTTAGTATTCCATAACCCTCAGTATGCATGTACAAATACAGATGTTTCAGATTCCTGCAAATTTCAAAAGGAGCATCTTGAAATTATTGCATTATGGGAATTATCTGACAATTATTTTGGTTTCAATTGCTAACATTCTTTAAAATGTCTGGTAATATTTCCCCAATATCACCTTCTCATTGCTCTGAGATTTTAACACTTAGTGTATGGAACATATATCTATGTCAAGAGAAGTTAGATTCCATGGTTTTCCCATAGTCATGCTGTTTAAATATTATCATATCTTCTTTGTGCTTCCCTGATGGCTCAAACAGTAAAGAATCTGCCTGCAGTGTGGGAGACCTGGATTCTATCCCTGAGTTAGGAAGATCCCCTGGAGGAGGGCATGGCAAACCTTTCCAGTATTCTTACCTGGAGAATCCCCATGGAGAATGGAACCTGGTGGGCTAGAATCAATGGGGTTGCAAAGAGTCAGACACAACTGAATAACTAGGCACAGCATGTATCTTCTTTACTAACATAGATATATTAATGATCTTGCAGAAAAATTCCACACCATTCCCCTTTATTTTTGTTGAACTATTTGTGAATGAGAGCTACTTAAATTATTCACAAAAGTCATAAAGTTACTTGGTTATTTTTTTGTGAATAAAACATACTAGTAATAAAAATCTTGTATTGAATTTCCCTTTTCTAGCAATATTTTGGGCCAGAAAATATGAGAACCCATGAAACAGCAGTCCAAAAAATGTTGTATAAACTATATCAAACAAACTTAGGCAATATAACTGACCTCTCAGTTGCATACAGGGTTTCAAAAGAGACACAAATGAAAACAAAACTAAAACCAGACTGGTCATGGCCTGGGACAGTTCAGTTCTTGACAGTAAGGCAGAAAGAAAGATATTGTAATTGGGAGTTGGAGTTTAAATGTCACTTTGGCTCATGAGAATAGGCTTTCCACCCAAACATAGCAGGGCAGGCTCTAAAACTACAAGATTAGTGGCTCAAGAAAGCTTGTCACAATCTTAGTGAAAGAGTACGCTAGAAAAAAATCTAGATAGCAACAAAAAGAATAGAAATGAATCTTATATATCTTCTGGATTCTGGATTAAATTTTTAAAAAATGATTATAGTTTAAGATCTTTTATCAAAGAAATACTCTAACACTGTGAGTTGAAATTCAAGCTTTCATTCTGGATCCCAGAACTCATAAAATAACATACAAAGCTCACAAGGTAATGCCATTCAGAATAGGATTCAAGAAATTTACATTTAAAAATTTTGCAGCATTGCTATAAATAATAATTCAGATATTAAGGAAACACTAAAGTGATGGGATTTAACTGGTTTATGGAAAAGAAGTTTCTGCAATTGTAAAAATGTCAATTGTCTTCAAATTAAATTATAAATATTATGCAAAGAATTGCAATCAAAATAGTTTCATAGTGAATTTTGACTGATTTTCAAATATAAGTGAAAGACAAAAAATTAAATATTAAAAAAGGTTTTGAAAAAAATAACAAGGTAAGAGGATTTTTTTTCTGTGATATATTTTTTCTAATATCAAATCAAAGGAATTAAGGCAGTGCCATGGTAGTGGAGCCCATGGAGATAAATGTATTAATAAAATAGAGTAGAAAGTATAGAAGTTGATCCATATTTTTGTGGAAATTTGAAATAAAGCAGAGATGTTGCTGCAAATTATTGATGAAACTAATGATTTCTCAATACAATATAATGAGAAGTCACCTGGTTATGAAAAGGAGGCAAGAGATAGATTCCTAAAATATATTAAACATGTTTTTTTTCTATGCATTAAAAAACCAAATGTGAAAGAAAATATATGCAATTATTTATGGTGCACTGATATAAGAAATATTTCTTAAGTAAGTCAAAAAAGTTTAAAAAAGAAAATATTGCTACAGTTCATATTAATATTATATTTTCTATAAAATTCAGTCATATCACACACAAATTGCATTGCAAAACACATATTTGAAAAAGATATTTGCAGCACCTAAAACTGAGAAAGATTACTAACCAGAATATATAAATAGGTTTTAAAACTAACAATTACCCCAAATAATAAACTTTAATTGGTGAAAGATGCAATTTAGAGAAGAGGGAATATGAGTGGCCAGTAAGAATAGGAAAAAGTGCTCAAGCTAAATAGAAATGGAGAAATTTAGATCAAATGAGGGATATTTTCAAACATATCAGATTGGTAAAATTTTAAAACTCAGTCAGTACCAATTACTGGTGGGCTAAAGAGAGTTCTCATAATTCTGTAGCTAGGAGTGAAGCTAGTAGGACCAGTGTGAACAGCAGTTTTTCAATACTGTGACATTTGCAGAAGTACATTTTCACTTTCATGAGAATCAAAGGTAGAGAGCCACGGAGGCTGCTGTATTTCCCTTCTGTTAGATGGGAGGAGATCCAGTTCAGTTGGAACTGGTCATTCTGCACAGAAACAGCAAGCTCTCTGGGTAATGCCAGCATTCCTGGCAGGTGTGGATCTTCCTCCAGGTGATGACCTTGGTGCTCTGCATGCTTACTCTATAGTGTAGTTCCTATGCCTGGAGATCACTTGAAATATCCTTGCTACTCAGTTAAAACAGCCATTTCCTAATCCCATTAGGCTAATCTAATGACCTTATTGATGAGGCAAAAACCTGAATCTTGTTAGGGTTTTGCTAAAGCTGAAGCTCCAATACTTTGGCCACCTGGTGCAAAGAGCCGAATCATTAGAAAAGACCCTGATGCTGCAAAAGATTGAAGGAAAGGAGAAGGGGATGACAGAGGGCAAGATGATTGGATGGTATCACCGATTCAATGGACATGATTTTGAGCAAACTCCAGGAGATAGTAAAAAACAGGGAGGTCTGGCGTGCTGCAGTCCATGTGATCTCAAAGAGTTGGACAAGACTGAGTGACTGAACAACAATATCTCCTTACCACTGGCCCACTTGTTTCTCACCAGGGCATCTAGAAAACTTACTATTTCCTGCTTGCCAGATATAATTAATATGATAGTATTGATATACTAGAACAGCATAGAGTTTTCTGGGCTGTTCAGGTAATCAAGACTTTTTTGCCTGCTATAGTGGTAGAAAACAGTAGAGTTAATCTAGCCTTCAGGCAAGAAAATTAAGTACTCATGCTTTGATGGTGAATAAAAAGATTGCAGTCATCATATTAAAAGCCACATACTAGGTTAAGTTGAGAGTAATATAAAGTCATCTGCCATTGTATGTCCGATGTTTGCACGCAGGGAGCAAGCCTATAACTTTAAAGTCTTTAAATAGGTCATAACTCTACTATTCCATTTAGAGCATTACTCTGCTTCTAATTAACTTGGCCAGAGTGGCAGTTTTAGTGCCTTCCACTTCCACTTGGTCTTTCCTGTCATGATAATTTGTATTCCATAGGGTAAGAAACACATACTATAAGATATCTCTGATCTGGTATGTGTACATGTATCCTCAGTCGCTTCAGTCATGTCCAACTCTTTGCAACACTATGGACTGTAGCCTGCCTGGCTCCTATGTCCATTGGATTCTCCAGGTAAGAATGCTGGAGTGGGTTGTCATGACCTCCTCTAGAGCATCTTCCCAGCTCAGGGATCAAACCCAGGTCTCCCACATTGCAGGCAGATTGTTTACTGTCTGAGCCACCAGGGAATTCCAAAAAAACTGGAATGGGTAGTCTATTCCTTCTCCAGGGGAACTTCCAACCCAGGAATTGAACCAGAGTCTCCTACATTGAAGGAGATTTCACTACCTGAGCTACCCAGGAAGTCCCTGGTATGTGTATTCATCCTCAATTTGTATTTAAGAAAAGGAGCAATGACCACAGAATGAGATCAGACTTATTTTCCACCATGAGATGAGTATGGGTCAGGACATCATTTATGATCCCACTCTAATGTGGGACATGATGACATTTGGGACGCCCTACTCTAAGGCCAGATAAGACTCTCTAACCAACATTTTCCTTAATATCTATGAGTTACATTTCCTCTGGTGCATAATTACATTGGTAATGCCATAGGTTTTAAAAAAGGCATTTAGAAAGCTGGATTTTAAAAAGGCAGAGGAACCAGAGATCAAATTGCCAACATTCACTGGATCATCAAAAAATCAATAGAGTTCCAGGAAAGCATCTACTTCTACTTTATCGACTACACCAAAACCTTTGACTGTGTGGATCACTACAAAGTGTGGAAAATTCTTCAAGATATGGGAATACCAGACACCTTAGCTGCCTCCTGAGCAATCTGTATGCAGGTCAAGAAGCAACAGTTAGAAACGGACATGGAACAACAGACTGGTTCCAAATTGGGAAAAGAGTTTGTCAAGGATGTTTATTGTCGCCCTGCTTATTTAACTTATATTCAGAGTACATCATGTGAAATGCCAGACTGGATGTAGCACAAGCTGGAATCAAGACTGCCAGGAGTGAAAGTATTAGTCACTCAGTTGTGTCTGACTCTTGACAACCCCATGAACTGTAGCTGCCAGGCTCCTCTGTCCATGGAATTTTCCTGTCAAGAATATGGTAGTGGGTAGCCATTCCCTTCTCTAGGGGATCTTCCCAACCCAAAGATTGAACCCAGGTCTCCTGCATTACAGGCCGATTCTTTACCATCTGAACCATCAGTGAAGCCATCACCCACTGGAATTAGACCCAAGTTGTCTCTGATAAAGCGAGGCACTGCAACTGGCCTTCTTTTCATTAACTCTAGTAAGCACTTTTTCATAAATTTATCTCCCGTTATCCAATCTGAGGTATGGTGGACAGCTACCACTGAACTTTCCAAAATTCCAGTGTTCCCCTCACCTGCATATTCCCCATTGCTTTAGTGAGGGAGTGTTTTAGGGGCATCTTGGGAAAGACACCTACTCCTTGGAAGAAAAGCTATGACCAACCTAGATAGCATATTGAAAAGCAGAGACATTACTTTGCCAACAAAGGTCTGTCTAATCAAGGCTATGGTTTTTCCAGTGGTCATGTATGGATGTGAGAGTTGGACTGTGAAGAAAGCTGAGCGCCAAAGAATTGATGCTTTTGAACTGTGGTGTTGGAGAAGACTCTTGAAAGTCCTTTGGACTGCAAGGAGATCCAGCCAGTCCATTCTGAAGGAGATCAGCCCTGGGATTTCTTTGAAAGGAATGATGCTAAAGCTGAAACTCCAATACTTTTGCCACCTCATGTGAAGAGTTGACTCACTGGAAAAGACTCTGATGCTGGGAGGGATTGGGGACAGGAGGAGAAGGGGACCACAGAGGATGAGATGGCTGGATGGCATCACTGACTCGATGGACGTGAGTCTGAGTGAACTCCGGGAGTTGGTGATGGACAAGGAGGCCTGGCGTGCTGCGATTCATGGGGTCGCAAAGAGTCAGACACGACTGAGCAACTGAACTGAACTGAACTGGGAAAGACATAAGTAAAGAGGTTCTCTGGTTTTGCATAATAAATCTATTTAATTGTGTCTATATCTCTTAGTCTTCTTATCAATTCCTCAAGACCCTACCCAGGATGTTACATGTCCATCCCATTAACTGTAAGCCATTGTCTTCTCTAAGATTCAAAGCCTCAGTCCTAGCAACCTTGCTAGAGAATTCAATTGTGAATCATGAGTCCTTCCATAAATATTCACTCTCCCCTAACCCACATTTCAAGGTAGTTTTTGGACTAAATTTGTTCATATAGAAAGCAAATTATTGGGTTGGCAAAAATGTTTATTTGGGTTTTTCTATAACATCTTACAGAAAATCAGTAGATAACAAGGAATGCTGAAAATGAGAGAAACTATGGGTTTTTAAGTAATCAATAACTTCATAGTTTATTCTATTCTAATAGTGTTGCAATATCTTTAAAGCTCATTAATTCAGAGAATAATTATCAAACTCTACACTGGTAGATACAAGATTTTTAATTTTCCTATAAATACGCAAAATGACTGTTCATGCATGTGTAAAATATTGACACCCCACAAACATTTTATTTTGTTCTAATGATTTAAATTTCTGCTGTTCTGTGCTTAGTCGCTCAATCCTGGCCAACTCTTTACTACCCCATGGACTGTAGCCCACGAGGCTCCTCTGTCCATGGGAGTTCTCCAGGCAAGAATACTAGAGTGGGTTGCCATGCCCTCCTCCAGGGGAATCTTCCAACCCAGGGGCAGAACCCAAGTCTCCCACTCTACCAGAAAAGCCTCAATTTAAGCTTAGAAGAAGTAATATTTCTTCTTACTTATTATACCATATATTTTAGGTTATAAGTACACAACAGTGTACAAAATAATTATATTTTAGTGAGACAATTAAGGGTAAAATACTTTATAAGTGCCTATTGTATAAAAATTTGCTATTAAATAGTAAGAATTGTAAAACATACACACAAGGAATGTATAGTCTATATTCATGAATGATCTCCAGGAGCTAAATCTGTAAGAAAGCAGCAAAGAATATAAATCAAAATTTTAAAATCTCATGAATTTTAATATACAATAGTAGTTTCACCTTCTGCCGATATTAGCAATATAAAATGAATTATACCAGTTATGAATCACAGTTGTTAGTCAGGTTTATTTTAGAAATTTTAAAGGATTTTTGTCATATATCATCTATTCCAAAAGCTATAGAATTTAAGTATAAAAATCATACATACATATTAATGATATATTTCATGTTCAGTATCTACAATATTTTGAAATAGTTAAACTTTTTGTTCTCATTTTAAACACTGTGACCTGTGTTATGTGTTTAGATTTTTATATGTATTATATGCAGTTTTCCTTGACAGCTATATTTTAACTCAATAATAAGTCTTTTTCTGAAGCATAATTGATTTACGTTTTAATTCAATGTTGTAAATCATTGTGTTACACAGTGTATAACACAACATTGTGTTAATTTCTGCTGTACATCAACGTGAGATAGTTATATATATATGTATGTGTATATATGTATGTGTGTATATATATATATTCTTTTTCATATTTTCCATTATGATTTATTAAAGAATATTGAATAAAATTCCCTTGGCTATACAATAGGACCTTGTTGCTTATCCATTCTATATATAATAGTTTGCGTGTGCTAATTCCAACCTCCCATTCCATCTCTCCTCCAACCACTTCTTGGCCATTCATTATGTCTGTGAAGTCTGTTTCTGTTTCATAGGTAAGTTCATTTGTAGATTCCTCATGTAAGTGACATGGTATTTATCTTTCTCTTTCTGGCTTTTCTGACTTATTTCACTTAGTAGGATAATCTCTAGTTCCATTCATGTTTTGTAAATAACATTATTTTTTATGGCTGAATAGTATTTCATTGTATGTGTGTGTGTACACATATACCACATCCCCTTTATCCATTCATCTATCAATGATATTTAGGTTGTTTCTGTGTCTTGGCTATTGTGAACAGTGCTGCTGTGAACATAGGGGTGCATGTATCTTTTTGAATTATAGTTTGTCTAGATATATACCCAGGGGTGGGACTTTGGATCATGCGGTAATTCTGTCTTTAGGTTTTTAGGTAACCTCCATACTGTTTTATATTCCCATCAACAATGTAGGAGGGATCCCTTTTATCCACACCCTCTCCAGCATTTGTTATTTATAGACATTTTTAATGATGGCTATTCTGACTGGTGTGAGGTGGTAGCTCATTGTAGTTTTGATTGCATTTCTCTAATAAATAGCAATGTTGAATATTTTTCATATACTATTGGCCAAATGATAGGTTTTATAATAGTCTGTGTTAGAATCTAGGATGCAGGTAGAACTTTCACTTCTTTCAGTATTAAATATATGCATTTTGAATTTTACATATTCATGATACCTGAAATTAAATGTGTATCGTGTTGTGTGTGTGTGCATCTATGTTTGTGTATTTAGAGAAGATCTGGCCCCACTGTGTTTTTCTTGTACAAGTTAAAATATTTCACTTAGCATTTTAAACATCTATTTTATAAGGTCATACAAATATGATTCATAATAGTGACTGAGTTCTCAGGGAAATACATTTATTATGTTCTTATACTTTGCTAATGCAGGAAATATATCACTAATTTATGAAAATATTCCTAAAAAGTAACTGGTGGGAAAAAGTTTTTGTATATGAAGAAATGTTTATCATCCGGATAGATACTTATTAAATTCTGGCTATTCAAAGAGTTAATAAAATACAGTGCTTAATTCAATAGACAAATCATATAGACTTAAAAAAATGTTTGTGATCTACCCTTACAGTTCATGTCACCAGTAAGCATAGAGAAAACATTTCAAAATTAAGACATGTGGATAATAAAAAATATTTAATTTACCATTAGTTAAATCTATTCTGAAAAAAAGAAACACTTGTTTGTTCATAATGAATTACAAAAGAAAAGTCGTATGCATTATAACCTACTTAGCCTTATTTTCTCTACGGTGAATATTCTTCAAGTACAGAGATTAGCATTTCAGTGCCCGCATCACACCATTAGTCTTATTTCTGCCTTGTAAAGATCTCATTCTGTAGGGATTTGACTAATGAAGTTTCTGTGCTGAAACAATAATGGCTTCCTCTGAGCAGAGACTGCCAATTCAACCATATTGTGCTGAAATGTAAAGAACTGTGCCAAATTGTATGTGTCTACTTTAGAAACAAGCTGTTCATTAAAAAGAAAAAGAAGAAAAGGTAAGCAGCAAAATACATTTAAATAGTAACTATGAGGTACTGGCAGACATTAAAGGTTTGACTTCTTTTCCCACAGTATCCAAATAGTCAACAGTTTATTTGGGGGTGATTAGTAAGATTAATAACCAAACTTCAGTATCAACTTTATTATCTGATCTACAGGTGGGAAAATGAACATTTTAAATGGCATATTGCAGTTTAGAGTAATGCCTTAGTGTTCAAACTCATTCAATTATCCCAAAATAAAACATTTATTCTATTGTGACCTTATGGCAGGCACTATGCTAGGCATTATATACCTCTATTACTCATTTTTTGTTTAAAAATGTGTTTTAATAGTTTACAGGGAATTTTTCCACATTAGAATGAATAAATTATGAGTCAAATTTCTTTAATGTCCATTTATATTAAAATATTGGAAAGTCATAGAGTCATTTTATTTTTTGCTTCACCACTTGCTTTCTTGTTTTGCTACTGTTTTGTATATCTATTAAATTACTTATAAATTGGATTTTAATCTTTTATATCAAATTTTTACTGACAATCTAACTAATGATGAGTTTATGGATCATTTCTTATTCATCTGACTCTCCCCTACTTCTAATGCAGGTGCTAACAAGTCATATGATTTATATCTGTGTTTATTGCATAAAAAATTAAATCAATTAATTGATAAATAGAAATTAGGAAGGTGGGGAGAATCCAACAACCAAACATTCATATTCAGAGTGCTACTAAATTTCTATTAGTTATATACACATATACATTCAGTTTATATTAAATCATTTTGAATTTATAGAAATCCATGGATCATAGTCTATTTTTCTTCATCTTTTAAATATTCTTTTATTTTAGCCTTTAAAAATCATTTAATAAATTAATAAGTTTATAAAACCATTCTATTTTCTCTATCACTGTAGATGAAAGAGAAATTATGTTCTCAATGTCTATAATAGCCAGTCAGTTTGGACAAAGAAATCATACCACCCCTAAATTTTGTTTATTCAAGACAATGTAAAACCAAGGCTTATATTATTTATATTGCAATATGTAATTCTTATGTTTACTGTCATAGGCATTGATTAATAGTAATAATTATTGCTGTTAATAATAATTTACTCTTTAATTTACAAAATATAAAAAATAAAAGTATTCCTGAGTCTCATGTCATCACTAATATATTTGATTTAGTTTCCTTTTGAAGCTATATTTTCTTCCTTCTTATTTTCATCCTTAGAATTTTTATATAAATAAGGTGATGCTAGTGCGAAGAGATGACTCATTGGAAAAGACTCTGATTATGGGAGGGATTGGGGACAGGAGGAGAAGGGGACGACAGAGGATGAGATGGCTGGATGGCATCACCGACTCGATGGAGGTGAGTTTGAGTGAACTCTGGGAGTTGGTGATGGACAGGGAGGCCTGGTGTGCTGCGATTCATGGGGTTGCAAAGAGTCGGACACGACTGAGCGACTGAACTGAACTGAGTGGTAAAGAACCCACCTGCCAAAGCAGGAGATGTTAAGAGACGTGGGTTCAATCCCTGGGTCGGGAAGATCCCCTGGAAGAGGGCAAGGCAACCCACTCCAGTATTCTTGCCAAGAGAATCCCATGGAGAGCAGAGCCTGGCAGGCTATAATAGTCCATGGGGTCGCACAGAATCGGACAAGACTGAAGTGACTTAGCTCACATGCATGGAATTTTAACCTTCATGTTCAACTGACAATGATTTACAATAGTTTAATATTTTTCTTAGATACTTAGATATACCAGATGATTCAGAAGTAATGGAAGTGTGTAAACAAGCCAACAATCATGTTTTATGATAGCATTATGTTTCCTTCCAGCTTGTTGTTTAGTCTCTCAGCTGTATCCAGCTTTAAATTGTGTTGTATGTATTGATAAGGAAAGGTTCAAATAATCTTCCTTGACATCCATTAATAGGAAAAATAAAAATCTCTCTGATGTTTTAGTTGCACTTTAAGCTAAATAATGGGTCCTTTTCTTGTACTTTGTGAAGACTATCTATTGATGCGACCTTACCTTCACTCATTGTTTTATGTAAGAGTTCTGATAACTCTATTTCAAACAATTTTCTGCACTGTTCTTCACTGTTTGTTAAGTCACTTACATGTTCAGAGATTTTTGTATTATATGCTTGTATATATGCTTTATATAATATTTCATATTAATGCTACCAGTCATTGACCTCAGATATTCTTATGTAGTTGTGTTGACTAGAATGGTCTCTCTCTGAAAGAAGGAAATGCTCCTGTTTTCTTTGTTTTTGTTTTTTTTTCTGTTTCAAGGGACCAAAACCAACCATTTTTTGTTTTCCTTTTGTTTTTAGTGTTTTCCATTTTTACTAATTTTAGGCAATTGACTTTCTAGGACTAGGATTAAACTATCAATACATAGCAATATTCTCTTTGGTTTGGAAAGTTTCTTCTAGACCTAATGCAGAGAATTTCAAATCAGAACAATGTTAGTCATCTGGAGAGGGAGGATAGATAACTAAAACGTGTAAATCTCATCAGGAAGCATTATTTCACATGTTATTTGCCATTTCTGAATTTCTTATTTTAGTTAAACCAGCAACCACAGCAACATATCACATGAGGAGCTCATGCTGTACTTCCTACTAGTATAGGGCCTTGAGAAAGTTTTCTCATCTCTCCTTATACTGTGGAATGAGGATAAACATAGCATTTGCATCATAGCATTGTGATGAAAGTATATGCAAAGTGCTTAGACAGAGTCTGAAGAGAAAAAGTGCTTTGTCATTAGCTGTCATTATAATTATCATCATTATCAGCACTATCAGGATAAAGTAAGTATTTTCCTGTGTCCAATCTTCTATTTCCTTTACCTTTATTGGCTAGTTTGAGATCACAGACGTCTCTGGTTCACTGCTAAGGTTAAGCTCTTATGTTATTTTTAAAGTTTTATTGGAGTATAGTTGATTTACAGTGTTGCATTAGTTTCAGATTAGCCACAGGTTGTTGCTAAGCATAGTTGCTGCACCACCCCAGGGACGGTTCAATGCTTTTGCCAAATACTGATTTCAGAAACTACTATTAGTTAATTCAAATATAGTATTTCTCCTCCTCTCACTCCCTACCGCACCTAATGATCTTATCCCCCCGAATTAATTAATGTTAGCACTATTCCTCATGGATGCTTAACAGTTACTTACTAACAATGCTGTATTTTCTTCCTGAGAAGCAATGTGCCAACGGTTTTGTAGATGCAGAATGTAGGAGAAATTCCTCAGTCACCAACACATAGGCAAATGGCACTTTCCTTAACTTCAGTACAATTTAAGCGTTTTCAGGATTTTTCTGTTCATATTATACATTTTGTAAATGGATATGCAGAAGGTAGCAATCAGCAGAGAAATCAGATACTGTGTTCTTTAAATGATCTCTTGGCCCAGAAGTGTGAACAAATGAAATTATGTATCATTTTACATTCCTGACACAGAGAATCTGGAACAGCCTGTCATATTCTTTTCCAATGGCACAATGTTTTTTCTGGATCATAATTTTACTTATCCATCCATTTGGCAAATATTTACCCATGGATAAAGAAGGGGAACAGACATGTTCTCTCTTCTAGAAGAGAGGTATAGTATAATTAGAGAGGGAAGGAAACTGACATAAGCCAATATCTATAGGAAGGATAATCCAGATTAAAAGAAAGACTGTGGAGAAAATAAAAATAGCTGCTGTAATAGATAGGAAAGTGAGATTTAATGAAGGTGACTGTGATCAGGAGCTCACCATGGATTTTAGGAATGAGAAGTTGATTATTGTATGGAATTTAGGGGCACAGAGTTGGTTTGAGAAGTAGAGAAAATCAATTCATTTGGGGTGGTGTAGACCAAAACATGGGTTCAAATCTGACAAAAGTTTAGAAACTATCTGAAGGAATGTTAAGCAGGCCTGTTTAAAGGTCTGGTTTGATTTCTGAGCAGATCCCTCTTGCTAGTAGCTACTGCGTATAGAAAGTGTATTATAGTACTGAGGTAAGTGTGTCTGAGGTGGGTTAGAAGTCCTTAGACCACTTACTTGTTTACTAATGGAGTGAATGCTAGAAGAGTAACAGGTTTAAAACCAATTTTTATTGTGTAACTAAATGCATTTTCCCTGACAACATGCAAGAACTTTGCTTCCTCTCAGTGCATCAGGCAAACATGCCCCACATAAACAACAATTTAAATAATTGTCTTTGTCAGAAATTGATTAATATTGTTTCTATTTATTACTTTCTTTTCTCTGTTTTCTTTCTTTCCTAATTTGTTTCCTCTTTAGTTCCTTTTAATATGCAGACATAATTTTGGAAAGACAAGCAAGCAGAACCTCATTTTCCCTTTTAACAAAATCCATCAATTATACTTATGATTATACTAGAAATCAATAGATTCAAAGGAAGAACAGTCATTGGTGCACATCAAATGTTCTTTGTTCTTTTAGCTACTATTAGGGTTTTTCAATTTTAAGTAAAAATATCATTAAATTCTTTGTAAAGTCCTTTATAAAAGCACACTAATTAATTACCCAAAGAAAATCAATATAACTTGATGTCACACCTGAGTTTCTGAAATCTTTTGATTTCTCATGTTTTGGAAAACACAAATTATTAAAATGAAGACAATTCCTATTGCTGTAATTCTCATGTTTATACCACACAAAACTGCTCTCCTTTTTCTTCTCTCTTTTTTGCTGAAAAGATAATGGATAAAGGGCCTTTTTTTGTTTTGAAAGAGAAGCCTGAAATTGTTGAATATATTATAAATAGTAACTAGTAAAATAAATAAATCTGTGCTTAGATGTTTATTTCTGAAAATAAAATATGCATCATAGGGCAATTTTGATGCGCTTACTTGAGTTGATTTTCTTTTTTTTTAGGAATCACATCTACAGTTTCAAATTGCACTCTTGCATTCTCCAAAGTGATTTTTTTTGAAACTGTGAATCTGATGACATTCCTTCCTTGCTTTTATCTTGCAGTAACTCACCATTGCAGTGAAAATAAATTGCAAACCCTATAACAGAGACATTTCTACCTATCAGTCTTATTCACGGCCACCCTTCTCAACTAACGGTGGCCAAGAAATGATTTGCTTTGCGCCTTTTTTTTGAACACTTTCAACTCTGATCCAGGTTCTTTGTTAACTGAATTCTTTCACCAACACACTATAAGTCCCAGAAGTCTATATTGACAGCTCCCAGCTTCCCAGCTCCTCTAGAAAGTGGGCCAGTTCTCAGGTGCACCTGAGTGCCAGTCTCTGGTATTAGACTCAGCTCTTATCTGCAGCCCCACTAACTGACATTTCCTTATCTCAACGATGTCTTCATGTCTATCTGTGTCATGTCTTCTTCGAAAGGCTTTCTCTAGCCACCCAAGATAAACCCAGCTGTCCCTCTGTGTCCAACCTGTCCCAGTGCCTTGTTTGATTTTCTTCACGGTACTTATCAATTTATGAATTTATATTTTTTCTGTTTACTTGCAGATATACTTAATTTTGGCCTACAGCAATGAGAACAGAGGCTCCGTTTGCCTGGAGCATCACAGCATTTGGGGTGGGGCTCAGCAAATAGCATGCATGTAATAAATATTTGCAGAAAAGTGAATGAAGGAGAGAAAGGATTATGAGGTCTATAATTCAACGTAAAATTAAGACTGTGCAATATTTTTAAAAATGTACATGTGGATTGGAAGTGTAATGAGAAAATCAAGCCTGCAGTCTGATTTTGCACAGCCTTTAGAGCTAAAACAGGTTTTTGTGTGTGTATGAGTTTTGTTTTGTTTTTTACAGTTTAAAGGATTGTAAAGTAAACGAGGAAGAATATGTAACAGACAGTGTGAAGACCGTAGACACAGCATAGACAGTTTACTCTTTGGTCCTTTATAGAATAAGTCAGTCAATGCTTTTGAGATTTAAGTCCTCACTGATGACAGGTATTACCCGAATAAATTTTGATAATTTTCTGCTTCAGTTTCTTCCCATGAAAACTTGGGGAATTGGATCAATAAACTTACTTTTCCTGAAAGGTGAATGGTCAAAGTGGAGCTAACCACACATACTTTCCTTAGTCTCCTGGGGAAGTAGGGAACAGAGAAGAGAAAGTTTAAGAGTGAGTAGACAGGAGAGTTTATAAAGAGCATTGCATACAGTGAGGCCTCTCTCCAGGGAAACCAAAGCAGTGTCATCACTATTTTGACAGTGAGTAGAAGATACAGTACATCAAAAGCCTAGCTCAAATTAAAATGCAAATCTCTCTTCCTAAATCTTTAACTTATACATCCCAGTTATCAACATATAAATAAGATACATATGAGAAAAGACAATGATCAATTAGAACAACATTTTCATTTGGATGAAAACCATGAATCTCTTGCCAGTCTGTCTGGCTTCAAATCCTGGCTCCACCAATTGCTAGATGCATGTGTGTCTCTGAGCAAACTTAACCTCTCTGTATCTCCATTTTAAAAAAATCTGTAAATTAAGTCCCACCATATAAAATTGTCAGGAGGGTTACATAAGTTAATATTTGTAGCAGGTTTAGACAACAGGGCCTGGCACATAATATGTACTAACAATATTTTGGTTAAATAAAATAGAATTTTATTGCAGATTTACTTTATCGTTTGTCATCTCCCTTGGGCAGTAAAACTGTAGGGCAAATAATGCAGTGCCACAATCATATTTTCTCATATTTCTGTAACATGCATGCCTAATGATGATTGCATAAAAGTTAACTTATACTAAATTACACAGTTAGTTCATTATGTGAGGTGATGTACTTGTTTTCAAATTATTTTATCATTGTTAGAAAGGAAAGCTCTGCCTTTCATTCCCATAAATTTCAAAATGAAACTTATTTTCATTTTCAAAATTAACACATTAAAAGAAAAGAACACAAAAAGGTGCTTATTGGTCACAAATGTTCTTAATCGTTTAAGTCACAAGAAGCACAATGAACAGCAAATCCATACTATAATTTCAAGGGAGAACATTTCTAATGTGACAAATAATATACTCCACATGCTGTTTCCTTTTCTTTGTTGTTGTTACTGCTGTTGTCTTTCCCTCTCTCATTTAAAAAATCAATGAAATAGTGGAATCAGGAGTTGACCCAGAAAGAGAACAATCTGCAGTCATATCCTGTAAGACCTTTGTGTATTAAATATTGTCACCATGGTCTGATGATGCCACTTTTTCTCTCTACAAGCTGATTTCCAGTTTTACTTGCAGATCTGTATGTCCAACTCCTTCCCTGACATTTCAAACAACATCTTCAAAGCTAAACTCTTGATTTTCTCCCTAAACTTTTCATTTTCTCCCAATCTTCCCCATTCTACTCAATAGCAAGTATATTCTTCCAGTTTTGCAAAACAAAGATTTTGGGAGCCATGAGCCATCATGGAGAAGGAGCAGAGCCCAGTAAATGACAGCTGAACCAGATTGCCAACCTGGATCAGAATCCAGCATCTACCCATACAAGTTTCAGACATGGGCAAGTTATAGACTTTCTCAGCATCTTCATTCTCATCTATAAATGAGAAAAATAACACCATCTACTAGGAAATGCTTTTTAATAAAATTAAATAACACAAACAAAACACTTCAAACAGTGACAGTTTCATCACTGGTGATCAATGAATTATTAGCTAATATTTATATCATCCTGATTAACTTTTTTCACGCATATACTATATCATATCCATCAGCAAATTCTGTCAGAATTACTTTTAAGACACAGCAGAACATAATTTCTCATAACCATCCCTGCCATCCCATAAGCAAGCAGGAGCCTTTCACCCAGCCTTCTTGGTTCCACCCTTTATCATAATCCTTAGTGAATCTGGTTAGTTTCCTCTTTCTAAAACTTTCCAGTTCAGTTCAGTTCAGTCGCTCAGTCATGTCCGACTCTTTGCTATCCCATAAACTGCAGCACACCAGGCCTCCCTGTCCATCACCAACTCCTGGAGTTTACCCAAACTCATGTCCTTTGAGTCAGTGATGCCATCCAACCATCTCATCTTCCGTCGTCCCCTTCTCAAACCTGCCCTCAATCGTTCCCAGCATCAGGGTCTTTTCAAAGGAGTCAACACTTCGCATCAGGTGGCCAAAGTATTGGAGTTTTAGCTTCAACATCAGTCCTTCCAATGAACACCCAGGACTGATCTCCTTTAGGATGGACTGGCTGGATCTCCTTGCAGTCCAAGGGACACTCAAGAGTGTTCTCCAACACCACAGTTCAAAAGCATCAATTCTTCGGTGCTCAGCTTTCTTTATAGTCCAACTCTCACATCCGTACATGACTACTAGAAAAACCATAGCCTTGACTATCCAGACCTTTGTTGGCAAAGTAATGTCTCTGCTTTTGAATATGCTATCTAGGTTGGTCATAACTTTCCTTCCAAGAAGCAAGTGTCTTTCAGTTTCATGGCTGTGGTCACCATCTGCAGTGATTTTGGAGCCCCCAAAAATAGTCAGCCACTGTTTCCACTGTTTCCCCATCTTTTTGTCATGAAGTGATGGGACTAGATGCCATGGTCTTAGTTTTCTGAACGTTGAGATTTAAGCCAACTTTTTCACTCTCCTCTTTCACTTTCATCAGGAGGCTCTTTAGTTCTTCACTTTCTGCCATAAGGGTGGTGTCAAATGCATATTTGAGGTTATTGATATATCTCCCAGCAATCTTGATTCCAGCTTATGCTTCCTCCAGCCCAGTGTTTCTCATGATGTACTCTGCATATAAGTTAAATAAGCAGGGTGACAATATACAGCCTCGATGTACTCCTTTTCCTATTTGGAACCAGTCTGTTGTTCCATGTCCCGTTCTAACTGTTGCTTCCTGACCTACATACAGGTTTCTCAAGAGGCAAGTCAGGTGGTCTAGTATTCCCATCTCTTTGAGAATTTTCCACAGTTTATTGTGATCCACAGTCAAAGGCCTTGTAATAGTCAATAAAGCAGAAATAGATGTTTGTCTGGAACTCTCTTGCTTTTTCGATTCGAGTGAAATCTAAAGTCATTATAATGTTAAGGAGAAGCTGCAGAACCTGTGTTCCAACTGTCTCTTTGATCACAGATTCTACTGCTCACCCCTACTGTTCACTGAACATCAGCTATATAGGCCTTCTCATTCTTTAAGTTCTCCTGGCACACTGGTGACCCAGAGTGCACTTGACCTTTGCACTTGACCTTTCCTTCACCTTTAAATTATAGACTCATTCATTCCCTGTATCCTTAAGGTGATTATTCAAAGATCTCTTCTCCGTGAGGTCTTTCTGACTCTCTTCAAAAATTATATTCTACATACAAACACACATACACCCACTCTATCCAACTTATCTGCTTTATTCATCTCCATGACACTCATTACTGTCTGACACACTATATATTTTACTTACTTAATTGATATTGTATGTATCCTCCATTAATACATAAGCACTATGAAAGCAGTGATTTTATTACTGTGTCCATTGTTCTTGTTTTTTCCTCCTCTATTTTGCCATTCATAAATTAGTTCATAAATATGATAAAGAAACAAATAAATAATTAAAATCAACTTATTAATTTATTCAACACATCTATTAGCCTCCTACTAGGCTTATAGTTTAAAATACTGAACTTACTTTCATACAGCTCACTACGTATTGGTGAGATAGAATAATAGAAAATGATACATTTCCTTATGTGTTGTAATAGATTTTAGTTGATGCTATAGTGAAAGTGAAAGGGAAAGTCCTTCAGTCGTGTCCGACTCCTTCCAACCCCATGGACTATACAGTCCATGGAATTCTCCAGGGTAGAATACTAGAATGGGTAGCTGTTCCCTTCTCCAGGGGACCTTTCCATCCCAGGGATCAAACCTAGGTCTCCAATACTGCAGGCAGATTTTTTACCAGCTGAGCCACCAGAGAAGCCAATAGCAGAAGCCCAGGGATGTTATTCCATGTACTTGAATACATGGAAATGAACCAAATAATTAATACTCTGCACACACACATATTTACACCTACTTATATATGTGGATCTTTAAGAAATGAGTGTATACTTATATGGTAGCAAATGGTCTTTGATTTTGAAGGTTCTTCATCCTCTCTTTATTGCTTTGTTTTTCCTTTTATCCATTTTATACTCTGTTCCAAACAGTCCTCTGAGACCAGTTAAGTAAACACCTATTTCTGTTATGTGGAGCCATGGGATGATGAAAAATCAAAAATTTTGTTCCCTTGGAGGTTACAGGTGGTAAAAGATAAGTCTGTTTCATTTTTATGTATTGTTCTGTGTGAATAGATACATTTATGAGTGATTAGAGATTGCTATACAAAGATTAAAGTACATTGTTAGAAAATAATTGTTACCCAGGGGTTTCAGGTACAAAAATCTAAAATGCTCAAAGATTACAGCCTTCAGATTCATTGGGGTGACACAAGTAGCATCTGTTTCCTTGCTGCAAAATCAGATTTCAACCTTGTTAAGCAACTTGAGTTCTCATCATTCTCAGGACATGTGTGAGCTGTTCATCAGGGAATGTGAAAACATCAGAATAAAAAACACAATCATAACAGGGAAAAGAGGGGAAAAAAATCAAGTCAGAAACTAAAAGCTAATTGAAACTGCTAAAAATGAAAATATAATGTCAGAAAATTCACATTCCCAAACAAAGAACACTTTATATTGATGTGGCCATGCCCCTCAGCACAACAGAGAGCCATTTATCCAACAGGGAAAGAGCACCAAACTCAAAGACAAGATTATAAAGCACATTTCTTAATTATGCATTGATTAAACATTAAGTCATTTATGGAGTGACCTAGGTAGTAACTTTTAATGCATGGAAATTTAGGTAACTATAGTTACCAGACGTAAGGTTTAAAAATGCAGGGATCTTGATATGTCTGGTTATCAAATTATACATATGGCTTTATAATATCATTGATCTAAGCAAACACACTATAAAAATCTTTAATATGAAAATATTTTAACCATTATTTAAAGTAATGCTCCCCTCCTCTTCTCTGTTCTCTGTCATATATATATATACACATATATATATATATGAAAAGTCTATTTTGTACTTTATATGTATTTATAATGTATACATGAACACATATAACATAGTGATACATATGATATGATAGTAAATATGTATATGTATACACACATATATAATGAATGATATATATTCTCTATCTGGACATGGAACAACAGACTGGTTCCAAATAGGAAAAGGAGTACATCGAGGCTGTATATTGTCACCCTGCTTATTTAACTTATATGCAGAGCACATCATGAGAAACACTGGGCTGGAAGAAGCACAAGCTGGAATCAAGATTGCTGGGAGAAATATCAATAACCTCAAATATGCAGATGACACCACCCTTATGGCAGAAAGTGAAGAGGAACTAAAAAGCCTCTTGATTAAAGTGAAAGAGGAGAGTGAAAAAGTTGGCTTAAATCTCAACATTCAGAAAACTAAGATCATGGCATCTGGTCTCATCACTTCATGGCAAATAGATGGGGAAACAGTGGAAATAGTGTCAGACTTTATTTTTGGGGGGCTCCAAAATCACTGCAGATGGTGACTGCAGCCATGAAATTAAAAGATGCTTACTCCTTGGAAGGAAAGTTATGACCAACCTAGATAGCATATTCAAAAGCAGAGACGTTACTTTGCCAACAAAGGTCCATCTAGTCAAGGCTATGGTTTTTCCAGCAGTCATATATGAATGTGAGAGTTGTACTGAAGAAAGCTGAGCACCAAAGAATTGATGCTTTTGAACAGTGGTGTTGGAGAAGACTCTTGAGAGTCCCTTGGACTGCAAGGAGATCCAACTAGTCAATTCTGAAGGAGATCAGCCCTGGGATTTCTTTGGAAGGAATGATGCTAAAGCTGAAACTCCAATACTTTGGCCACCTCAAGTGAAGAGTTGACTCATTGGAAAAGACTCTGATGCTGGGAGAGATTGGGGGCAGGAGGAGAAGGGGACAACAGAGGATGAGATGGTTGGATGGCATCATCGACTCAATGGACGTGAGTTTGAATGAACTCCAGGAGTTGGTGATGGACAGGGAGGCCTGGCATGCTGCAATTCATGGGATCGCAAAGAGTCGGACACAACTGAGCAACTGATCTGATCTGATCATGTGTATATATATATATATCATATGTATATATATATTATATCAGGGTTATTTATTGTGTAGAATTTCCTATAGCCCAAATATGAAGACCATGATCCTATTAATAGTCAAGTAAATACTCATGGGAAGAGAAAAAGTAGAATTTCAATGTCTATTTCCAACTCCAGCTAGGGGATGGAAACTGATATTAACTAAGCACTTCCTGAATGTCAAGTCTGCAGCTTCTGTCTACATCTTCTGTCATTCAGTCAATGTCCAGTCAAGAAAGTAAAAACAAACACACCTAACAGTCATTTGAAGAGACTACTTAAAGTATAAGAAGATGATTAAACTAATATTGGAAAATTCATCAGCGATTCTGATTTTATACTGTTAAAATAACTTTAAGAAGCAAATATTACCTCTGAGACTGGGAGAAGAAAGAGAAGAGACTTAGGTGTATCAGAGTCTACCAGCCAAGAGACAGGATCCTGTGGATCTGTGACTAAGACCTCTGAAGGCATGGCATTGTCCAGCTGCTGCTGAGAATGCCCAGAAATCTGGAAATTAGAATTAATGAAAAGGTGAAGAGATACTGCCAAGGGGATGCTGACAGGTTTAACAGGCAAACAGGAGGGGCAAGTCTCTTCTCTCTTCTAGTTTTTCAGTCTCTGCTATTGCCCCTATTTGCAAAATGTCACAAGGACCCAGGTGATAAATGAGACCTGTGGTTTTCATACTCCTGGCCTCAGCAACACAGGGCAAAATATTGAAGGCTGAATTTGGAGTGTGAGGCAACAGCTTAATAAGTGGCACTTTGATTAAGTATGCAATTTTAGCTTGCAGGTGTTTGAGGACTCAATTGTGTTATTTCTCCAATAATGGCTATCAGAGGTGTTCTATCAATACCCCTACCTTTCCCACTATATATTAATAGCTAACTTCCTTAATGGATGCTTAAGTTTAATTCTGTATCTTTTAGATACTTATGGTTATTGAAACAGATACTTTTAGATCTTAGAGCTTCACCTCTTGTGCTTCATATTTTCAATTTCACATTTTATTCAAAGCTTTTCTCTCTCATATCCAATCCCCCACCAGTGCAAGCTGAGAGCTAGAGGAGCCTAGAATTTAAGGTTAAACAAAATATCTGCTCTTTCACCTGCCACCATCTCTTCCTGTGCTTGCCATTCAGATTGAGAAGGGAAAACACATGTCCTCTCCTCCTGTGGCTCTCTTGTAAATTTGATGCCTGTTCCTTGATTACTCATAATTACTCTTCAGTTCACTTTCCTTTTATCCTGTTGGATCTGATGATTGTGGCATAAGAAGGCCCTACAGGTAAAGCCTGAATTCTAAATAGTCTGACCAGGTAATGGTGGCCCATATGTTGTTCATGTAGATTTCTGGCTGCCCCCTTAAGAAATGCTATGCTTATTCAAGCAAATCCCCTTCTGTTTTATAATTCCCTATTTTATCTTTCACAAACATATAGATGCCCCTCTTTGTGGCCTGCATCCTGGAAACCTATGGACAAGAAGTGAAGTGAAAGTCAGTCAGTTATGTCTGACTCTTTGCGACCCCATGGACTACACAGTTCATGGAATTCTCCAGGCCAGAATACTGGAGTGGGTAGCTGTTCCCTTCTCCAGGGGACCTTCGCAGGAATTGAACCCTGTTCTCCCACATTGCAGGCAGATTCTTTACCACCTGAGAGACCAGGGAAGCCCAATGCATCAAGTATCTGTGACTCATTGGAGTTGGGTTTTGGTGTGGTTGGCCTTATCTTCACGTCCCCCCACTACTGCACCTGTCGAGTCTTCCCATAGTCATGTCCATGTCTGGCAGCTTTGAGGAAACTACCATGCTCGGTGAATAAACAGACATTGAACCTGGAAATGAACATTAGACTCTGTGTACGCAGTCACTGACTTCATGAGGTATTCTCTTGGTGTTTCTCTCCCTTCGAAGGAAAGGTGAAAGGATGACTTCTCTTTATGAACTGTGTCCAACCCAAAGCCTGTCCCTGACCCCTTTCCATTTTTATACTTAGATTCATAGGGGCAGTGACAGAGGTGCTGGTAAGGCTGTTTCTATTGAAGTCGTTTAAGATTATCTTTGGGAGTTTTAGCTAGCTCTAAGAACTGGCATCTCCCTAAGTTTACAACACTGGGCTCTTTTTTTTTTTTTAATTGGTTGTAGGTCTCTCATCTGCTTCCAAGAAACACACTCATTACAACTCTGTACACATGAATTCATTTAGTTATCACAGCAGTGCTTGAAGTACTATTAGTATTCCCACCCCTTAACAATGAGAAATTGATAGTCTTTCAACTGGGAAATGATAGAGCTAGATTTAAAACAAATTCAAGTCTAATGAAACCCAAGCTGTTTTCACTTTATCTTGGTATATCTGGCTCCATCTTCAGAACATCTATGTGGCTTCCCTGGTGGCTCAGATGGTAAATAATTCACCTGCAATGCAGGAGACCTGGATTCAACCCAGGAAGATCCCTTGGAGAAAGGAATAGCAACCCACTCCAGTATTCTTGCCTGGAGAATCCCACGGACAGAGGAGCCTGACAGCCACAGTCCATAAGGTTGAGATACAAAAGCATTGGATGAAACTAAGCAATTTTCACTTTCAGAACATCTAAGACGCCCATATTTGAACAGGTTAGAAAGGGATCTAAATGAGATTATTCCTACAGAGTAGAGTTCTTCTCTAAGGATTAACAGAAATTGTAAGGAAAGGGAAGTGCCAATACCTTGTGAATACAGTAAGTAAGTTCTAGCATGGATTTCACCTTTGACTTTATTTTTTTTACCATCTGTATACTTGAACTGGGTAGTTAATCTATTTGTGCTCCAGTTTTTCACTTGTAATTAGAAAAACAAGAGTTTCTACTTCATAGGACTATTGAATAAATCAGTTGTATATAAAGTGCTTAGAATGTGAATGTACACAGACTAAAATCAGCCCTCAAATAATGTTATTATTATCATCATCATCGTTCCATTTATGTACAGAGAAAATGCACAATATGAGCATATAAACAGAGGCTAGATAATTCAAATACTTTGGCCCTATCTCCAAAATATCCCACAGTCTGTGAGCTGGTAAAGTGTCATATTTCTATATGGATGAAATGGTGGATGTACAGAAGCTCATTCTATGTCTACCACTTTCAATCATTTTGGGATCTGTGTACTTCCTTTTGTTCAGTTTAAAACTGAGGGTCAATTTTAGGGACATGGCTTTGGTCCATTTTTGTTACCTTGTTTGATATAAATGCAGGTTACTGTGCTCTTGTTTCACAGCTACTATCCACACAATTTTAGCCCTTGCTTTCAAAGAAATTTTTGCAAGACTGCCAGTTGGAATAAGTAATTAACGCTTCAGCTCAGCTCTGAAAGGAGAAAACAACTGTGGCATACAAACTCCTGCCAAAGTCAGTTCTCTCACCCAGAAAATGCCTGAAATACTCATCAGGGTACTTTCAATTTCACTAAAAGGGAAAAGAAAAAAAGGCAAAATGATCAAAATTGAAGTTCACCAGCTTATCCCTATCAACTGTTGGACAAAACTAAGGTGGAAGAAAATGAGTGAACTGAAGTTCTCAATAGAAAGAGATCTCACTAACATAGAATTGTGTGAAGTATACCAGGCTGCAAAAGGATATAGGCAATACAATAAAATTAAAACCACCCAAAATCACACTATGTGTTGTTTGTGATAAGTATGTAACAAAATTTGAAAACACCTATTGAACCCATGTATACCAAATTCTAGATGATAATTCCCTTTTGTCCAGTAAGAGCAGAGGAGGACAGACAAGATGGATTGGGAGAAGTACACAGGGAACCTGGACTTAAACTTCCTTATCTGGGTAATGAGTTTATGGTTCTTCTACTATTTCTGTAATATGGATATATATGATCTATTTCAAACTAAATAAAAGTCAGGATCACTCTCATTTAAAACATCTCAAAAAAAGAAAAAAATAATAACTACAAAGGAAAGGATGTTGCAATTAGTCAGCCTATGAATGAATAAATTTTAGTGCTCTTCTAAAGAACATATCCTATCTGTGTGAATGACCGGTAATATTTCTGGTTCACTTCTGTTTTCACTGCCATCACTGTCTTCCCTAGAATCCACATAGAGTGGTAATTAGAGCCAATATTTGTCTGTGGATCTGTTTTGAGGTGGAAAGTACATGGGACAGCAGTGTTCTGATTGTGCTGTTGAGAGCTACCTTTTCTTTTCTGTACAGGAATTTGCTGTTCTAAAATATCATTCCTATATTAGTTAGAGTCCTCCAGAAAAACAGAAACAACTGGATATATGTATCTATGTGTTTTTACATCTATTTCTAACTACCTAGCTGGAGAGAGAGGGAGATTCAGTATAATAAATTGATTCATGTAGCTATGGAGGCTAAGAAGCCCCACATCTGTATTTAACCCTCTGGAGACCAAGGAAGAAGGCTTGAGAACCAGCAAAAACAATAGTATAAGTTCTAGTACAAAAGCCTGATTTTTCAGTTCAAGTCCAGCGACAGGAAATGATCAACACTTCAGTTTATTAGTAAGGCAGCATGACTTTGCTCTCTCAGGAGGATCAACGTTTTTGTTCGCTAGCTGTGTTCAGCTGATTGGATGAAGGTCAACTGTATTAGACAGGGCAATCTGTTTTACTCAGTCTACTGACTCAGATATTAATCTCATCCAAAAACACTCTCACAGACACAACAAGATACGGACCAGGCATCTGGGCACCCTGTAACTCGGTCCGTGGCTCCAACGGCAAAGAATCTGCCTTCGCTGAGGGAGACCACGGTTCGATCCCTGGGACAGGAAGATCCCCTGGAAAAGGGAATGGCAACCCACTCCAGTATTCTTGTCTGAAGAATTCTATGGACAGAGGAGCCTGGCAGGCTTATAGCCAGTGGGGTCCCAAAGAGTTGCAAATAACACTAACTCAGTCAAGTTGACATAAAATTAACTATGACATGAAATTAACTATTTCATCTATGGACAGATCTTTGGGTCTCCCTCTTCCCTTTTCCTAGAAGATCAGTATTTGTAGAGAAAAGTCAAACACAATTGCAATTTCTTTTTTACTGGCAATGCAAATGTGTCCTTCAACCCATCCTAAATATCTTCTTTTATCTGCTCCAATTAAATCTTATCACTGCTAATACCATGCTCTCAAAGTCCTTAGATTCTAGATAAAATGTTGTTAGCAAGTAGATAGTTATTGTTGGTGTGCCCTGCTACTGGCCAAACTCTTGTAAGAGTTTGGTGAATGGGAATTTTTAATTTTGATAATCTGAAAATGAAATAATTGCCCACTTAAGTCATAAATATATTCTATGTTTTCTTCTAGGATATTTATAGTTTTGGCTTTTAACTTCAACATTTATGTCTTGGGTGTCATCTTGAATTTGAGACGATGTAGTTTGAGTTAATTTTTGTATTTTATGAGTTAAAGGTCAAGGTTTGTTTTCTTTTTCATATGGCTATTTGGTGATTTCACCATTGTCTGTTGCAGAAAATTTCTTTCCCCATTAGATTGTTGTAACATCCTTGAAAACAACTATTTGATCATGACATAAGTAGATGGTGACCTACTTTTGAACTGTCTACTCTTTTACTTGTTTTTTTGCTAAACAACACTGTTTCATATAGTATTTGCTAAACACCACTGTTTCATATCGTATAGCTTAACAGTAAAATCTGAAGTCAGAAAAAGAGTTTTCCTATTTTGTTCTTTTTTAACAAGCTTGTTTTGTTTATTCTGAAACTTTTTCATTTCCGTTTATGTTAAGAATCAGTTTCTTAACATCAGAAACTGATACAAAATAAAAATTAGTATTTTTTGGTGGATCAGTATTCACCAAAAAAAAAAAAAAAGGCCTACTGAAATTTTGAAATAGCATTAAATCCTTATGTCACCTCTGGAATATTTAACATGTTTAAAATGTTAAAATTTTTATGTTTTTTAAATTTGTGAATGTGGTATATCTCTCATTTATTTAGGACTTAAAAATGTTCACCTAACTATAGTTTTTAATGTGAAGAACTTGAACAACTTTCAGAAAATAAAATCCCACATATGCTATGTCTTTGGAAACTATTTTAGGTGCTGTTCTTTAAATTTCATTTTCCAAATTTTCAGTGATAACATATAATAATTGTTTTATGTGGTGTTCTGCCACATCATTAAATGTATTTGTCAGATCTAGTATGTCTTATTTCCCTCTAGCAATTTCAGGATTTTCTGCCTATTTAAGTTGTCATCTGTGAATGATGAAAATTTTATATATTTTTCCTTAAATCATTTTATCTTCTTTTCCTCGTGCTTAGTAAATTTAAAAATATGGGTGACTCAAATATAACACTTTTCTCTTTGCAGTAGCTCTCCCTGGGCAATCTTATCCATTTTTATGGTTTCAACTTCAATTTATAGCTCTAGTTCAAATCCTTACTTTGAGCTTTATAAACATATTTCTGACTAGTTATCACCAATCACCATTTGTACATTTTATAGCCATTTCTAATTCATCATCCCAACTGAATTTACTTTCATCTTCCCAAGAACTAAATGTGTTTATTTCCCTGTATTTAGGTCAATGTCATGACTGATAAGTTCAAAATGAATTCTTGATGTCAATTTTAATTTCATAGTTTACTAACACACTTACTTCTTCCAAAGACACACTGTCACTCAGACACAAACTATGTAGCAAATGCTTTTTAACTTACTGCTTGATAATCTTCTGTTTCCTTCATGTTGTGCCCAATGCTACTCATGTAATTCATACACTTATTTTCATTCGCTTGGACTACTAACTACCCATGAATTTGTCTCCTCACTAGCTTCCACATTAGAAAATTATGAATTAGGACTTTAAAATGCTAATCTAAACATGTCATTTAAATTCAATGAACTCCATTTATTGTGTAGAAAAAACAATCACATTCTTCTCTCTGCACAGTAAGTATTTATGCAGAGGTAACAAGAGTTAGGAAACAAATGTAAACCTTTGTGTTTTAATATCTTCTTTTTGCTCCTCCAGTTACCCATCTTCCACCTCACTGTATGCATTAGAAGCAGACGGTTATGGTCAATGGACCCCATGATTCTTTGGTTTATGGTTGGATTTGGCTAATGGGTAGATGAGTAGCACCATTAAGAGGTAAGAAGAAGGATGGAGGGTAAGTTTGGGTTATGCATTCCCAAGATTTATCCCTTGGCCTGACTGTGTGCCTCACTTGAAGGTTCCCATCATGTTTACCTATCTCTTGTATTCAACTTTTAACAGTGACTTTATTAAACGTGTTCCAAATTATTCATTTTGAGTAAACTATGTGTTTCCTGTAATGATTTTGACACATATATAAAGGTAAAAGAAGCATTTGAAGGTGATTTTTTGAAACATAAAATACTGGTTCATCCTTGTATAAAGATATGGAAAAGTAATACAGTTTAGATATTGTTCAGGATTGGTGGTACTTCATGACCTAACATCTATGGTGTTATCAAATCCATCTCATCTCAATTTCTCACTTCTACATTGAAAGTCAACCATATCAAGCTAGTCATACTTTTACAACAATATAGTCATACTTTTGCATGTACAATATGTTACCCATAAGGCCTCCTCCATCCTATTCCTTTTCTTAGTAGTCTGCAAAAAGTTTACATAAATAACACCATAGCCTATTGATACTGACCATATTTATGTTTCTCTTTAAATCATAGCAGGTTTAACTTGTCTTCTTTATTTATTTTTTCTGTAATTTAGCCATTCAAGTTAATTTTTTAAACTAGATGAGACTTTGCATTTGGGGAAAAGATAGCAAACTTTGTTTTGACTTTTTTATAACCTGTAAATAACATAACCCCGGACATATTACAGGCATTAAATAGACTGGTTGACTACTCCATAGAGATTAATAAGTACATATAAACATGGATGCATGTATAGACAGATTAGGTATATATTGTGGATCCTGAATTATTAAGTGTGCTATTGATATGGAGCAAAGTGACAAGTAAATTAATTGTATCTGCTTAGTTTAGTACAGACAGCCTTAGTGAAACAGATATATCAAACCAGTTCAGTCGCTCAGTCGTGTCCAACTCTTTGCGATCCCATGAATCACAATACGCCAGGCCTCCCTGTCTATCACGAACTCCCGGAGTTTACCCAAGCTCATGTCCATTGAGTCGGTGACGCCATCCAACCGTCTCATCTTTTGTTGTCCCCTTCTCCTCCTGCACTCAATCTTTCCCAGCATCAGGGTCTTTTCAAATGAGCTAGCTCTTCACATCAGGTGGCCAAAGTATTGGAGTTTCAGCTTCAAAATCAGTCCTTCCAATGAACATCCAGGACTGATCTCTTTTAGGATTGACTGGTTCGATCTCCTTGCAATCCTAGGGACTCTCAACAGTCTTCTCCAACACCACAGTTCAAAAGCATCAATTCTTTGGCCCTCAGCTTTCTTTATAGTCCAACTCTCACATCCATACATGACCACTGGAAAAACCAGTTATGACCAACCTAGATAGCATATTCAAAAGCAGAGACATTACTTTGCCAACAAAGCTTTGTCTAGTCAAGGCTATGGTTTTTCCTGTGGTCACGTATAGATGTGAGAGTTGGACTGTGAAGAAGGCTGAGCGCCGAAGAATTGATGCTTTTGAACTGTGGTGTTGGAGAAGACTCTTGAGAGTCCCTTGGACTGCAAGGAGATCCAACCAGTCCATTTGGAAAGAGATCAGCCCTGGGATTTCTTTGAAAGAAATGATGCTAAAGCTGAAACTCCAGTACTTTGGCCACCTCACGCGAAGAGTTGACTCATTGGAAAAGACTCTGATGCTGGGAGGGACTGGGGGCAAGAGGAGAAGGGAATGACAGAGGATGAGATGGCTGAATGGCATCACTGACTCGATGGACGTGAGTCTCAGTGAACTCCGGGAGTTGGTGATGGACAAGGAGGCCTGGCGTGCTGCGATTCATGGGGTCGCAAAGAGTCAGACGTGACTGAGCGACTGATCTGATCTGATCTGACTAGACAGACCTTTGTTGATAAAGTAATGTCTCTGCTTTTTAATATGCTGTCTAGGTTGGTCATAACTTTCCTTCCAAGGAGTAAGCGTCTTTTAATTTTCTGGCTGCAATCACTATCTGTAGTGATTTTGGAGCCCCCAAAAATAAAGTCAGCCACTCTTTCCACTGTTTCCCCATCTATTTGCCATGAAGTGATGGGACCAGATGCCATGATCTTAGTTTTCTGAATGTCAAACTAGAAAAGCACAAAACTTCTGAATTGACATTAAAATAGGCAAAAACTTTAAAGAATATCTAAGTGCACAGCATTAGTGTTGATTAATCATAAGATAGTACATTTCCATAAAAACATCAATGCCCAAGAATGATATAAGGATTCAAAATGATACAAGTGGCGAGGATAAATAGTGATATCAGATTCCTGACTGATGGTGTTCATTGAAGCTCTCCTGTCACTCCAGTACGTGGGGCAGATGCCAGCTTAGTTCATTTCATTTAGTATTGCTAAATAACTTATGTCTGATGTTCAGGCAAATGTTCTTGTGCTTGAATTGTTAGCTAAAACTTTAAGCTGTAGCTTACATGTTTCTTGAGTTCCATCACTGCCTATTTTTCCAACAAAGATAACAGAATAACATGAAGTAATTAAAGAAAAATAATTGTGTATATGAGATTATACTGAGATTATAATATTCAAGGAGAAAAGTTTTGTATTTTTAGTACAAGTCCTATTATTTAAACTTATATGAATTCTTTGTTCTGGTTTTGTTGTTGTTGCTATTGAAAGCTTATGTATTTCAGGTGAAGTAACTTCAATTACCAAAACTACATTTGAATAAATGCCCTGCTTTTTATCCCTGACCTATATAAATTTAAATGATTAGAAAAATATATAAATATCAACCAAAATTGCAAAATGATATACAAACTCCTTGAAAGATAGAGATAAATTCCTTCACAAACTACTTTGGATAGCATAATTATCAGTCACATTATCATCAGAGATACATTGATTCATGACTTTAAGGACTGAAAACGATTATAGATCACATCTGCTTTATGGTACAAATTATTCTTCACTAATATCTAAGAAGACCAGACACCTAGACTTAATTTGGTCATTTCTAATGACAGAGAAATTATTGCCACATTTTAACCCAGCCAGTTGTTAAAAGTTCTTCCTTATTATTACAGCAACATTTGCTTTCCCTTAAACTATACCCACTTATTTCAACTGGTTATACAACAAATCTAATTATTCAAACACATGGTAAACCTTCAAATATGTCGAAATGTTTATTTCTTCCAAGGTTTTCCAATGATAGAAACTCAATTCACACAAACATGTATGGTTTTGCAGTGAAAAAAGTAGAGAAAAGTAAAGAGTGCTCTAAAGAATATGGAAACACAGATGGGATGAAATAACATGCAATCACTAGCTCTCGGACTGGCCTGCAGCACTCAGAAGGAAAATGAATACATTTTCCCCTGGCCCGACTCCCCCTTAGAGATGTACTGGCAGAGCTTGCTGGAAATCCAACCTCTCAGTGCCAGATAAAGCCATTCATGGAAGGTTTCTCACTGATAGAACTGTACTACCAAAGCACCCAAGGGAGGGGTCAGGGGAATAAGCTGGTCTCTGAATTCTGCAGACCACCCTGCACTGCAGAACCTGGATGCTGGAGTAGCCACTGCCCTCGCTCAGGAACCGCTGCACATGGAAGGGACAGGCTCTGGAGAAACTGCCTGTTCTTCAGCTATCAGATGCTGGAGAAGCCGTGCAATCTGCAGGTGTTAAGCTTTATAAAGGGCACCTACTTTGCAGGAGGTTCATGCTGGAGAAGCTGTGTTTGTTCTAAGAATCTGCTCTTGAACTCCTGTGCACTTCAGGAGCCTAGAGATGGAAAAGCCAAATGTGATGCAGGAAAAGCCATGGGGCTGCAAAAGGCAAATGGAGTGCAGGAGCCTGGCACCAGAGACATGTGTTTGCTCAGGGAGTCTGCAGCCAGGAAAGACAGTTCTGCCGTGTCACTCCAGCATCCTTTTCTGGAAAAGTTTAATATCCTGCCCCATGGTAAAAGGGAAATATTTAAAGGACTTGGCCCCACTTTTTGCAGAATATGCAGTCAGATTGGATTTGGGGCTGCGAAGTGATAAATTCATAATGTAAAATAAAATGGAGTCACTATGTCAAGGGGTTTTAACATAGAGCTAGGAGGCCATTAAGATGGTGGACCTTACGTAGTTTCTCTTCCGGTGGAAGCATGGACTTTAGAACTAAGCCAAATGACAGATATTCCAAGGACTCTGCAAGAACACCTGCCACTTGTCACAGTAGTGAACTTTTACCTCCCTCTAGTGATAGCCCCTGGTGGTTCAGTGGTAAAGAACCCACCTGCCAATGTAGGAGAGGTAAGTTCAATCCCTGGGTGGGGAAGATCCCCTGGAAAAGGAAATGGCAACCCACTCCAGTATTCTTGCCTGGGAAATCCCATGGACACAGGGGCTTGATGGGCTACAGTCCATGGGGCCACAAAAGAATTGGACACAATTTAAGTGTCTAAACAACAAGTGATAACCATAGTACTCAATCCTGTTTAGCCAAGATTAGCTTCTCTCTCCAACTTCAATTAAAATTCTTTGCAGTGCAAACTTTCCTTCTTTGTCTCTAAAAGCCTCTGATTTTACTCCTGAGCTGAGACACTGTAAGGGCTGCAACCAGAATCCATTTGCCCCAAATTGCAGTTTTTTGATTCAAAATAAACACTTTTTTGCTTGTTTCTTCCCTCCTAAGTTTATTTAGGACAATAATTAACACTAATAGGCATATAATTTCATAATCCATTTAGTTGTTTACTAGTCAATATTCGGCCTTAGGTTAGTTTTTCTATACACTTAACACTACTTTGAACAGACTAAAATTATTATTTAATACATACATTTAGCCACAAATATGTACAAAAGTTCTAACTATATGCAAATTTAAAAAAAATATGAGAATCAAAATTGAGAAAATGAATGAGAAGTTATATGCTCTATGGTACATGTAAGTGTATATTTGCACATGTAAGTGTACAGGTAGAATAATATATACAAGTAAATTACATTTAAATTATGAGCTGTTTTATTTGAATAATTTAAAGCTTCAAACATTTTAAATTTTAATATACACATTGATTTTCATGACTCTAACTAGTATATTTATTACAGAAATATAATTTTATTCATGATTATACTTCCAAAGCCTGAGTTATCACTTTCCACAAATTTTGTAAAAAGCAAACAATGATTGAGTGAGTGAATGAATGGATGTGTAAATATTGACTAATCAATGAGAGAATCTTTTCTTTTTGGGAAAAAACATCATTACAGAGAAACATTTTTCCCTCTTCTTTGTATCTTTGTCTCTCAATTGTGCTATCTGATTCTCTGCCTTTCTCTCTCATTACATGTCTATCTGTATGTCTCCATGAATGTGTGTGTTTCTAATATATGCATATTTAAGCATATGTATACATACATATAGCTTCCCTGGCGACTCAGTTGGTAAAGAAGCTGCCTGCAATGCAGAAGACTACCTGTAATTCAAGAGACTTGAGTTCCATCCCTGGGTCAGAAAGATCCCCTAGAGAAGAGAATGGCTACCCACTCCAGTATTCCTGCCTGGGAAATCCCATGGACAAAGGAGCCTGGTGGGCTACAGTTTGTGGGGTTACAAAAGAGTTGGGCATGACTTAGTGACTAAACACAAACACACAAAATATATATACATACACATATTAAAATCAGAGTGAAAAATGTAAGGAAAACTAAACAACTACTTTTATTTTTACATAAATATACCAAGTGTATTAATTGCAAAATACAATTTTATTGTTTAATATTTGTGTGTATATTTTAAAATACATCTACATTTTAAGTGTCAGTCTAAGAAAAATGTTTTCTTAGTTTAGATTTCCTATTTAAAGCATTATTCTCTAGGAGCAAGGGAATGCATTTGTATATGACGTATCAAAATGATCTTTTTTATACATTTTTAAATTGAGCTCCCACCCTGCCACTGGAGATTTTTTTTAAACAGACACACATTAGTTGCATGATGGATATAGCTCATCATGAGGTTTTTATTTTTGTGTATTTATTGAGGCCACACTGAGTAGCATGTGAGATATTAGTTCCCCAACTAGGGATCAAACATACCCCGTGCAGTGGAAGTGGGGTGTCTTAACCACTGGACCACCAGGGAAGTCCCTGCCATCAGAGGTTTTGATACATCTTCATGTCTTCACCTTTGAAGATGACAGTTATAATTAGCAACGGTTTTAGTCTGTTCAAGTATACCAAATACCATAGTCTGTTCAAGTATACCAAATACAAACAGCAAAAATGTATTTTTCACAGTTGTGGAGGCTGTGCAGCCCCACATCAGGGTGCTGGCAGATTGGCTGTCTGGTGAGGGCACTCATCCTAGTTCATAGGCAGCTCTCTTCTCTGTGACCTCATGTGGTGGAAGAGGAGAACTCTGGTCTCTTCAGCTCCCTATAAAGGCACTAATTCCATTCCTCAGGACTCCACCCTCATGACCTAATCACCTCCCAAAGGCCTTGCATGCAGACACCCTCACTTGGAAGATTTGGTTTCAAAATATGATTCTGGGGAGCGGGGTGACACCAACAGTCAGGTCCAGAGCAGCACCTTTGACTAAATTATTGACTGTAGAATGTCTTATCCTTCAGTTGTGCTTCACACGCACAAACACAGGTGAACACATATAGTTAAATGTATAAATATATTCACCCCTTAAAAATGAAAAAAATTAAAACACCTTTAATCTTTGAATTCTAATCAACTGTGTTGATGAATTTGCAAGTTGTACTATCTACTTTTCTAATTAAAAACAAGAGCACAAATGTTAAATTTTACTATTGTATATAAGGAAAGCATGGTTATTAGCAGCTATAGTCAGTATATTTGTCTGATAACAAAACATATTTATACAGATTTTGCTAAGAATAAAACAGGTTATCCAGAATTATGCAATATTATCCAGAATAGTACAATGCTTTCTGGAATGATACATAATACCTAAGATATGTATGTGTATTTTATTGTATCCTTTTTGCCTTTTAGTCATCATCCTGAAGTGATTTTTATAGAAATATTTTATATTACTATGCAAGATATTGAAAAATGTCATTCCAGGAATGAATCCAAACTAATAAAGCTGGTTTTCCTTGTAGTTATATTTCTAATATCTTAAAATGTGTCAGCTTCTGCCTCACTTTGAGCTTCAATTTTAGATCTTATGATCCTTCCTCAAATTAATTTTAACACTCACCTTACTCTTTCCCTGTAAAAACATGACCAAATCATAATCATTTTGAGGGATATATTGGGTTCCTCTTTCAGTCGGTTTTATCTAAACTACATGTTCTCCCTTTGAATAGAACCAGGATAAATAAAATGTTTGATTTGGGATGTTGTAGGAAGTCAAAGTTCTGTTCAGACTTACCTGTATTTGTTCTGAATCTGACTGCTTGCTTCACTTAAAGATCAGTGTATAAACATATACGTAAATAAACATTCAACAGTATAATCTGTTTAAGATTTGAGGTTATCAGATGGTAAAATGTATGGAATTGCAATAAGGTCATAACCATAAAAGGGCTTCCCAGGTGGCTCAATAGTGAAAAATATGCCTGCCAATACAGATCCCCTGGAGAAGGGGAAGAACCCCTAGAGAAGGAAAAGACAACCCACCCCAGTATTCTTGCCTGGGAAATCCCATGGATAGAGAAGTGTAGCAGGCTAGAATGCATGGGGTCACAAGGAGTTAGACATGACTGAAAGAAGGAGCACACACACCCACACACAATAACCGTAAAACATCTTGTTGTTCCTTTAGAAATACAAGTCAGAGTTTATGCTTGCTTGATATTTATCCTGAAGTAGGTGGACTTTGATTGATATATCCAGTTACTTGCAAGTTGGTTTAATTCTTATAAGCACTACTATTCTAGCCCCTGTTCATGTGAACGTATAAATGTGTTCTAGAAATCACTACAGCTTTGCTGTTCCTAACAGTAATACATAAAAAGTTAAAAATATTAAAAATGTAAAAAAACTGAGCTTTTCCCCATGATCCTACTGTACAAAACACACACACACACACTAATGCTCTTTACATGCATAATGCATGCATTTTGGAAATATTAATTTTCAAAATGTCATTGTAAGGTATATTTTTCTACATTGTTATCATGCTTCCTCTATGTCATTAAATAATTTTTGAAATATATTTCCTTCATAGTCATTTATATTACCATTATAACATTCATTCAAATATTTCTCTACTTTTTGACATTTACATTAGTTCTACTTTCCTATTATTACGCATAATTCTGGGAAGAACACCTTCATCAGCCATTAAAATTGGAATATAATTCTAATAATTCCTTTATGATAAAACTAGAGAATTTGAATGATGTGGAGGAAAAATAAGCTAGCATTTCATCATTTTTTAAGCTAAAATGCCAGTTGGCTTTCCAGAAAGACTGCAATAATATGCACTTCTATACATAGTGTTTGAGAAAATTTTCTGCACCCTCAAAACATTATGTAATTTGGATCACTACTTTGATTTCTTCTGTATACAAATTTCCACCATAACTAGTGTATTCATTGTACTTCATTTTTGAGTGCATAGCTAAAAACAGAACATGAGATTACACAGGAGGATTTTTATAAAGCTTTGGTTTGACAACCAAAACTTGTATTTGCAGCTCACTTTGAATATTCTGACAATGTACCTGAAAGAATTAAGAATCATTCGTACTAAATTACTTAGCTGTGATAACATTGGGAGCTATATCATAGCATACAAAATGTCTCATATTTTTAAAGACATTTCACCATTATCCCATGTTTATTTTGTGATATCTCTGTATGGTCAATTCTGAGAGTAAATCTATTACTAGACTGATGTCACTCACTTTTTGTATTGTTGAGGCAGAGTCATAATGATTTCCAGCAAACACAGATAAATCTTTGGGTTTGGTTCACGTTAAACTTGCCTAACCTCTTACTTACAGTTGGTTGAACTCCTGCTCTCCTGCGTATAGCAGCCCTCCTGCTGAACATAGCATCTGACAGACGGCCCAGAAGGACAATGTATACATAACTCTACCACAATTAAATTTTAATGTACTGATACAGTTTGGTAGCATGAGTACTATGAATCTGCTCTACTCTTTGTGCAAAAAACACTACAATACACGATGTATGAGAATAGGCAGCTGGTTCAGATAAAAGACCTTTGCAAGGAAACTTCCCAGTGAGAGAAAGATCTCCCCTACTGGCCTCATCAAACCACATTTAAGGCTCCCTATCTGTCAACAGTCTTTGAAAATGACATTTGAAAGGAAGTCGTTTTACAGGAAGAGCACGTATGACTGCATTTTCATACATCAGTCAGTTGGCTACTGTAGAGACAAAATACCCTGACTTAATGTTCACCTTTCCTCTCTTCCTCTTTCTGTATTTTGTGTTGAGAGGGGCAGAACAGAGATGCAGGAGTGCAGCCAAAATCTAAATCTGCAGACAGAAGGGGACTTTGGAGGTTGCTTAAAGCAAAGACATTTGGGGATTTGGGGTACTTGCCCTGACTGATGACTAATCACTGATGGTTGAAGAAAAACTCGTCAGTACTAGTTGGACCTGTTTTGTAAGCCAATAGTGTCAGAAGATCTAATACAGATCTAATAATTGAGGGCCTGAAAAAGAAACAATATCAACTCTCCTTTCAAGCAATTAATTTCAAAAAAGTTTTTAAAAAGAAAAATAACCTTCACAATTAAAATCTACTTTGTTAGTATTAAGAAAAAAGTGTATCTACCTGAAAACAGAGAACTCAAATTTCTCTTGAGTTGTCTAGAATAATCCCCAGAAAAGGTAACAGATAGAATCATGTTGAGTATGAGGACTACAGATCAAAAGAACTTGAGTTGATGGAGCATTTTTAGTGGGATTTCTTAGCCACATGCAAAAATCTGAGGAGTAAAATCGTGCTTATGGAATTGCGGTTTAAAGGCTGGAATACAAAATACTTGTACAGGAATAGTATGAGTCTGAGAGTGTGATCTTGAAATTTGGTGATGGGGCATTTTTTACTAAACAATATCTGTAGCATCTATAGAATGAGGTAAATCATGAAAATATTCTGTGGGAGTAGAAGTTTATAAGCCCCAAATACTTGTATACAACTTTGAGCAAAATTTCAGTTGAGATCATAGGCAACAAGTCATAATAGGAAAATGTGAAAGAAAAAGACTGTCAATTTCAATTATTTTGAGACTGCATAATATTGGCCTAGTTATATTGTTATAAATTGATTATTTTAGTTGTATTTATTTATATACTTATTATTTGTCTAATTTATTTATATATCTTCCTAGTGTTTGAGGAATGTTTGCAAATCAGATACCACAAGAAATGAATGAGAGAGAGAAAGAGAGAGAGAAGATGGGGTGCTAACCAGATGGGTGAAGAGTTTTAAAGCTGTATTTGTCCTTAGTTGCAGAGTTTGTTCACTGTTATTACACAGTTTCTTATTTTTATTTTCTCCATGAACCGGTAGCAATGGTCTCTGTGTGTCTCTGTCAGAACTCCAGGTTTATCTGTAAGTAGATATTATCGGAGAAGGCAATGGCAACCCACTCCAGTACTCTTACCTGGGAAGTCCCATGGGCGGAGGAGCCTGGTAGGCTGCAATCCATGGGGTCGCTAAGAGTCGGACACAACTGAGCGACTTCACTTTCACTTTTCACTTTCATGCATTGGAGAAGGAAATGGCAACCCACTCCAGCGTTCTTGCCTGGAGAGTCCCAGGGACAGGGAAGCCTGGTGGGCTGCCGTCTATGGGGTTGCAGAGTCGAACACGACTGAAGTGACTTAGCAGCAGCAGTAGCAGCAAAGATATTCTACCCAGAGCATCAGCACTCTTTTTAATTCTTGTTAAATTAGATCCAGAGGTCATTAGACTAAAGTGGCTCTAATGCCCAGTCAGTCAACATAAGCAACCAAAATCTAAGCTTGTGTATGCCTTCAGGTTACAAAATCAAAACTCTCATCACAGCCAATCACAGCCAGCCAGTCTGTAGCCAATCAAACTATTCCCTTTCATTGCTTCCCATCAGTCTTTCCTTTGACTCCTGTGAACGGAATGCTCCTAACCACTTCCATTTTAGTGCTGCCCAATTTCAGTTTACTTTTGCTCAAATAAACATAAAATTATTAATATACCTCAGTTTATGTTTTAACATGGGGCTTCCCTGTTGGCTCAGTCAGTAAAGAATGCCTGCAATGTAGGAGACTGCCTGCAATGCAGGACACCTGGGTTTGATCCCAGGGTCATAAAGATCCTGTGGAGAAGGAAATGGGAACCCACTCCAGTACTGTTACCTGGGAAATCCCATAATCAGAGGAGCCTGGCAGGCTACAGTCTGTGGGTTCACAAAGAGTCAGACATTACTGAGCAACTAATACATACACGTTTTAATACTGAAACATAGATTTTCGATTCTGAGTTGACTGTATGTCCACTTTATAACTTACATATCATATCACCCTCATCAGCTCATTTTTCATTATATCTGGGTTCTTTACTTGCAGTGTCCACAGACAGAAACCTTCTGGTTTTTCAAGAGTACCAACTACACAGTACAAACTTGGATTGACCTCATATCATGAGCACTTAAAAATTCTGACCTCATATTTTGTCTAGTTGTGCCCTATTAATGACATTCCCAGAGAATATTTGTCTTGGGACTTTTATTATCTGAAGTAGTGAAAATTTTTATTTCTAAAGGGCAGATAACTTGCCCATAATTATTCAACTGTTCATTATGCTTTACACAACTATGGATGGTTGTAGAAATGTAGCTTTTTACCTCTACTGGAAAATATCTCCAGTGGTCCTTTTTTTGATTGTTTTTTTATGGGGGGGTTGCCTTTATTCATTTTTGCTTTAGTTGTTATAAAATGTTGCTCATCAAAATACAGCTAAAACTTGGAAAAAGCTAGGCATTGTATAAAGAAAATTAAGTAAGCTTACTGATGGCATGCCTCGGAGATTTTTCATGTACCCATGAAATGGCTAAAACTTTAAATGTTCCATCTAGTATTCAAATCCACCTTCCTATAAAAAGATATATGTTGAGTTTCAGTCACTGGTGTTTTAAGAAAAATTATAAAATGATGCCATTATATCTTTCACATATCACAAATGGGAGCTGGTGGCTGAGTAGAGTAAATGAATTTCTGAAACCCTTTAGAACCTAACCTAAATCCTAGACATGAATCTTAAGTTCTCTGAATCTCAAAATTGTTATTGATTAAATGAAGACTGTATTTATAAACCATGGTTATTGTAAGAATATGCTGATGTCTGAAAATTTTGCATAACTAAGAATTTATAGTCTTATGAATATAAAAAAATATGATGGTGATGATGACACAAGGCTAAGTAGAGCATTTATTTGACTATATATAATATATATATATATATCACTAATCCATGCTTGAGAATTACATCAAAAGAAACTTATCATCCATGTGGTTTAATTTCTCCTCTCCAGCAGTCTTGAATTGCTGGAGAATTGGATTTACTGCTGTGTATGGTGTAGTCTATTCAGTTATAGTACTGAATATTTATTGGAAGGACTGATGCTGAAGCTGAAACTCCAGTACTTTGGCCACCTGATGTGAAGAACTGACTCATTGGAAAAGACCCTGATTCTGGGAAAGACTGAAGGAGGGAGGAGAAGGGGAAAACAGAAGATGAGATGGTTGGATGGCATTACCGACTCAATGGACATGAGTTTAAGTAAGCTCCAGAAGTTGGTGACGGACAGGCAAATCTGGCATGCTGTAGTCCATGGTCGCAGAGTCGGACATGAATGAGCCACTGAACTGAGCTGAACTGATGGTGCAGTTTAAATAGCATATAAAAATACTTGCTAATTACTATTCTCTAGTAACAGCTTTATTTAAAAGAATATTGAAATGAGCCTTCTGAAGAGAAAGGGATTAAAGGGAGCAATTTTGGAATGTGGACATTGGGAAAAGAATGCAGGCTTTGAATACAGCTGACCTGGGGTGCAATCTCTAGTTATCCACTTCATGGTTCGTTTTCTTAGAGCCAGCTACTTAAACTTTTTCTTCCTAAAATTCAGTTTCCTCATCTTTTGTGAAATGATTTTTGAAGAAGCAATTTTAGTATCTCATGGAGTTGGTATGAACATATTATAGAAAAATAAACCTCACATTTATCTCTTCATTTTGAGTCCCTGCCTTGTCCCAGTCCGGGTTGGGAGATCCCCTGGAGTAGGAAATGGCAACCCACTCAAGTATTCTTGCTTGAAAAATTACATAGACAGAGGAGCATGGTGGACTACAGTCCATGGGGTCACAAAGAGTCAGACATGACTGAGCAACTAAGCACGCACACATCCCAATTAAAACAACCTTAGTTCTCAAACAATATTGATACGAAGCTCAGGATATTGATTCCATGTCTCTCTGGTGTTATTATGCATTTATAAC
Source organism: Bos javanicus (assembly GCF_032452875.1). Classification (NCBI taxonomy): domain Eukaryota; kingdom Metazoa; phylum Chordata; class Mammalia; order Artiodactyla; family Bovidae; genus Bos; species Bos javanicus. Next base: position 62,471,956 of record NC_083879.1, on the reverse strand, counting down.
AAACATATGTTAGCCAGAATGCTCTTTATATAATGCAAGAAACAGCCAGAAATTAAACTGTAACATGAATAATGCTGCAAGTTTCAGAATATTTTCCTAAGTAGGAGCTACATAGATTAATCAGGTTTATGATAATCTGGGTGTCATTATTATCCAGATTCAGCCAAGAAAACACATGAGCTCAAGAGTATCCAAAAGTGGTACATTTGAACTTGCACCGAACTTGCTTATATAGCTCTTAGAAATCCAAGCTGAGTAGTAGGAGGTGAGATATTTTTCATGTCTGTCTTCTAGAGAAATCTTATTTTTCCTTCATATGCAAATTGTAAAGTAGAATCTGGTAGAATCCCCACTTTGGGAGATTCTGGCGGAATTTCAGGTCTACTTTCAGCATTTTGATTGAAGAGAGCTAGTGGAGTGTTTGGCTAAACGTAACTACCTATATCGGAGAAGGCAATGGCACCCCACTCCAGTACTCCTGCCTGGAAAATCCCATGGACGGAGGAGCCTGCTAGGCTGCAGTCCATGGAGTCGCTGAGGGTCGGACACGACTGAGCAACTTCACTTTCACTTTTCACTTTCCTGTATTGGAGAAGGAAATAGCAACCCACTCCAGTGTTCTTGCCTGGAGAATCCCAGGGACGGGGGAGCCTGGTGGGCTGCCATCTATGGGGTCACACAGAGTCAGACACGACTGAAGTGTCTTAGCAGCAGCAGCAGCAGCAGCAACTACCTATATAAATAGAAGAGAACAAACGTAATTTTTAAAAACAAACATCTGATCATTCAAGACTATTTTGCCATGTGGTAAATACCAATCCTTAAAGGGATTAGGTGAAGAAGGAGATGGATTTCAAATGTTTTCCTGAATTTTTAAGCCAAGATTTACTTTAATTTTGTTTGCATACTAAGCTCCTGTATTATGAATGTTCCTCTACTAAGATGCTTGTAGTGGTATTACCATCACATTGCATCTTTTAATGAGAATCCGACTGCGTAGTGAGAATAGAATTTTAAAAAAAGAAAAGTGGAAATATTTCCTACATTAATAATAGTAGCACATAGAATCAAATGGGTTTAATTCACAGGCTTGTTCTTAAATGCCTTAACCACTCTGCCAGGGTTTGACTTTTTGTGTTTACTTTTCCTAGGCACCTTGCAGGGACAAGTATGTGCCGTCGTTCTCCAAATAGATTTCCTGTCGTCAATTAGGTTTCTACTTAAATTTCTGCCCCATTCCAATCCTGCATTCTGAGATGATTATAGGCCACTTTGACGGGGGATTTAGGAATTCCAAAACTTTTTAGTAATACATTTAGAGACAATTTGAGTTACTCCCAACAGATGGCTAATTACATCTATTGTGTGGTGATTTAGCTCTCAAAGGCAATCTTATTACCCGGTTCTGGTTTGGAGAGAGGACAGCTCACTATTTCCATGATGTTACACTAAATTTGGAAGAATCATTAGACTCCCTCATTAGGAAGATGGAAGAACTTACTTTGATAGAGTTAGTTGGTAAATCGCTTATGAAAAGACTTTAACAAACTCTAATTCTGTGACTAAATATGCAAATCAACTTGCATATGTTTGCATGGACCGGGAGGGGTACCTTTTAGTTCTTTAGAATGAGATTAAAGAAATAATGTACCCAATATTTTATTTGTCAAGGTAAACTAGATACATACAATAACAAAGTTAGGGAGGATGTGATAATATTTTAGAAGGAAATACCATGTAGCCAAGAAGAGGGAGAAAAACAGGGAGAGAAAGAAATCGTGAGGGTGAGGAGATGGTGGAGAGAGGAGGAGAAAATAAAAGGAAGAATGGAGTGATAGAGAAGCATCAATTATATCTAAAAAATTATCTTATTTCTAAAGACATCTGAAGAAAATATGGGGAAACTATTATCGCTCTAATTCCAGAAGTTCATAAAAGTCTGAAAAATTTTTTATCTTTCCACACGTTTTGCTTTTTTTTCAAACTAGAGGATTGTTGATGCTCTTCTAATGAAAAGGAATAATTTATAAATCTACTCAATCTGCCACACTATTCACTTTCCTTGCTGGTTAAACTTCAGGCCTTCCCAGTATTAAGAGGACAATCTGAAGTTCAGTTTGGGAAACTACACTTGAAATACTTATTTACTATTTACCAAAAAAAAGTCTTAATGACCGAGATAACCATGATGGTGTGGTCACTCACTTAGAATCAAACATCCTGGAGTGTGAAGTGAAATGGACCTTAGGAAGCAGTACTATGAACAAAGCTAGTAGAGGTGATGGAATTCCAGCTGAGCTATTTTAAGTACTAAAAGGTGATGCTGTTAAAGTGCTGCACTCAGTATGTCAGCAAATTTGGAAAACTCAGCAGTGGCCAGAGGACTTGAAAAGGTCAGTTTTCATTCCTATCCCAAAGAAGGACAATGCCAAAGAATGCTCAAGCTACTGCACGATTGTACTCGTTTCACATGCTAGCACAGTGATGATCAAAATCCTTCAAGCTAGATTTCAACTGTACCAGAACCAAGGACTTCCAGATATACAAGGTGGGTTTAGAGAAGGCCGAGGAATCAGAGATCAAATTGCCAACATTCATCGGATCATAGAGGAAGCAAGCAAATTCCAGAAAAACATCTACTTCTTCTTCATTGATTATGCTAAAGCCTCTGACTGTGAATCACAACAAACTGTAGAAAATTCTTAAAGAGATGGGAATACCAGACCATGTTACCTGTCTCATGAGAACTTTGTATGTGAGTCAAGAAGCAGCACTTAGAACCTGTCATAGATCAACTGACTGGTTCCAAATTAAGAAAGGAGTAGGTCAAGGCTGTATACTGTCAGCCTGTTTATTTAACTTATATGCAGAATACATCATGCGAAATGCTGGATTGGATGGGCACAAGCTGGAATCAAGATAGCGGTGAGAAATATCAATAACCTCAGATATGCAGATAGGCACTACTCTTACGGCACAATGTTAAGAGGAACTAAAGAGCCTCTTGATGAAAATGAAAGAGGAGAGTGAAAAAGTTGGCTTAAAACACAGCATTCTGGTCCCATCATTTTATGGCAAATAGATGTTGAAAATAATGGAAACAGTGATAGACTTTATTTTCTTGGGCTCCAAAATCACTGTGGACATTGACTGCAGCCATGAAATTGAAAGATTTCTGCTCCTTGGAAGAAAAGTTATGACAAACCTAGACAGTGTATTAAAAAACAGAGACAAGGTGACTTGCCAGCAAAGGTCCCTTTTGTCAAAGCTATATTTTTTCCAGTAGGCATGTACAGATGTGAGGGTTGGACCATAGAGAAGGCTGAGTGTCAAAGATTTGATGCTTTCAAACTGTGATGTTGGTGAAGACTCTTGAGAGTCCCTTGGACAGCAAGGAGATTAAACCAGTCAACCCTAAAGGAAATCAGTCCTGAATATTCATTGGAAGGACTGATGCTGAAGTTGAAGCTGCAGTATTTTGGCCAGCTGATGAGAAGAGCCAACTCACTGGAAAATATCCTATTGCTGGGAAAGATTGAGTGCAGGAGGAGACGGTGGTGACAGAGGATGAGATGGCTAGATAGCATTATCGACTCAATGGACATGAGTTTGAGCAGACTCAGGGAGATAGTCAACAATGCAGATCACATTTATGATATCATGTCTCTATCAGTGCTTTATTATGCAGCTTACAATCATGAAGAACTCTATGTATTGTTATATTTATTTTTCAGATGAGGAAACTGAAATTCAAAGGATAGGTGATTTCCTAAGGCCGTATAACTTGTAGGTAGGAAAAAAAAACAAGGTTTAAATTCAGACCTATCTACCTCCAGAACTTAGAGTCTTTCAACTGTTTGGCTAATATTTCAATGTGAAAGCTTTTGGGAAGATGTAAAGTATAAATGAACACAAGTTAATATATTGCTGAAATTAGGAGCATTTACCTTGTAATATTACCTCGTAATATCACTCACCTAGAGCCAGACATCCTGGAATGTGAAGTCAAGTGGGCCTTAGGAAGCATCACTATGAACAAAGCTAGTGGAAAGTGAAGTCGCTCAGTCGTGCCCAACTCTTTACAACCCCATGAACTGTAGCCCACCAGGCTCCTCTATCTGTGGGATTTTCTAAGCAAGAATACTGGAGTGGGTTGCCATTTCCTTCTCCAGGGGATCTTCCCAACCCAGGAATCAAACCTGGGTCTCCCACATTGTAGGCAGATGCTTTACCATCTGAGCCACCAGGGAAAATGGAATTCCAGGTAAGCTATTTCAAATCCTAAAAGATGATTCAATAAAAGCGCTGCACTCAATATGCCAGCAAATTTGGAAAACTCAGCAGTGGCCAGGACTGGAAAAGGTCAGTTTTCATTCCAATCCCAAAGAAAGGAGATGCCAAAGAAAGCTCAAACTATTGCACAATTGCACTCATCTCACATGCTAGTAAAATAATTCTCAAAATTCTCCAAGCCCAGGCTTCAGCAATACATGAACAGTGAACTTCCAGATGTTCAAGCTGGTTTTAGAAAAGGCAGAGAAACCAAAGATCAAATTGCCAACATCTGCTGGATGATCAAAAAAGCAAAAGAATTCCAGAAAAACATCTATTTCTGTTGTATTGACTATGCCAAAGCCTTTGACAGTGTGGATCACGATAAACCGTGGAAAATTCTTAAAGAGATGGGAATATAAGACCACTTGACCTGCCTCTTGAGAAATCTGATGCAGGTTAGGAAGCAACCATTAGAACTGGACATGGAACAACAGACTGGTTCCAAATAGGAAAAGGAGTATGTCAAGGCTGTATATATTCACCCTGCTTATTTAACTTATATGCAGAACACATCATGAGAAACACTGGATTGATTGTAGCACAACTGGAATCAAGATTGCCGGGAGAAATATCAATAACTGTAGATGACACCACCCTTATGGCAGAAAGTGAAGAACTACAGAGCCTCTTGATGAAAGTGAAAGAGGAGTATGAAAAAGTTGGCTTAAAAGTCAACATTCAGAAAACAAAATTGGCATCCGGTCTCATCACTTCATGGCAAATAAATGTGGAAACAGTGGCTGACTTTATTTTTGGGGGCTCCAAAATCACTGCAGATGGTGACTTTAGCCATGAAATTAAAAGATGCTTGCTCCTTGGAAGGAAAGTTATGACCAACCTAGACAGCAGACACGACTGAGCGTGAACTGAACTTCATAATAATATTTATTTATTCATTGTTATATCCCTTAAAGTGTTATATGATTTTTGTCAGACATTTAAAATATTTTGTTATCTTCATTCTCACATTATACATTTAAAAATGTATTCCTCTAAATTTATTCCTCCCTACTCACAATACACTTTAATTCATTAAAGACAAAATTTTTATTGTATTTTTGTAACAATTTGAGATAACCACCCACAATCACTGCAGATGGTGATTGCAGCCATGAAATTAAAAGACGCTTACTCCTAGGAAGGAATCTTATGACCAACCTAGATAGCATATTAAAAAGCAGAGACATTACTTTGCCAACAAAGGTCCATCTAGTCAAGGCTATGGTTTTTTCAGTGGTCATGTATGGATGTGAGAGTTGGACTGTGAAGAAAGCTGAGTGCCGAAGAATTGATGCTTTTGAACTGTGGTGTTGGAGAAGACTCTTGAGAGTCCCTTGGACTGCAAGGAGATCCAACCAGTCCATTCTAGAGGAGATCAGTCCTGGGTGTTCTTTGGAAGGACTGATGCTAATGCTGAAACTCCAGTACTTTGGCCACCTCATGTGAAGAGTTGACTCATTGGAAAAGACTCTGATGCTGGGAGGGATTGGGGGCAGGAGAAGGGGATGACAGAGGATGAGATGGCTGGATGGCATCACAGACTCGATGGACATGAGTTTGGGTGAACTCCAGGAGTTGGTGATGGACAGGGAGGACTGGCATGCTGGGATTCATGGGATCACAGAGAGTCGGAGACGACTGAGCAACTGAACTGAACTGAACTGAACCCACAATATATCATCAATTTATTTTTTCAGATTTATTTTGAAATTATCCCCCAAAGTCAAAGTCATGAATCCTGTGACTTTACTTATGTGTATATGCATGCTAAATCTCTTCAGTCATGTCTAACTCTTTGCAATCCTATGGACTATAGCCTACCAGGTTCCTCTGTCCATGGGATTCTCCAGGAAAGAATATTTGAATGGGTTGTCACTCCCTCCTCCAGGGTATCTTCCCATCCCAGGGATTGCACTTGTGACTCTTGCTTTGCAGGTGGATTCTTTAGCTCTGAGCCACTGTGGAAGCCTGACCTTAGTTATATGTGAATTGAAATCTTATGTCAATATAACATATATTCTGAAGCAATATTATTGGTTTTAAAAGTTATAAATTCAACTATTATTTCTGAGATGCTATAAGGATGAGTTAGGTAGATTCTTTTTTCAAAGATAAATGATACTTTTCTCCCAATATGCAACCTGTACATATCTATGGGCCAAACTATCACACTGCTAATAAGATACAGACTAAACTACTTTCCAAGTGAATTTGTTGAGAACTCATGGGAAACAATACCTCAATAATCACAGTCCATTTCCTTTTGCTAAAAAAGATCATGATGTTACTGTGTGTAAAGAGATGACTTCTCTCAGGGTATTAGTTATTCCTTGGCAGAAAGTTAGACATTGTAGAAACTGTGTTAAGTGTCTGAGATCTACAGGGAATACTTCAAAGTTACTTTTTCCTGCAAATAACCTACTTTGACTTCCTATAACAAGTTGAGTTTGGAAAGGATGCTGGCAGGGATGAAAATAATCTGGGAGATTTTCAGATATTAAAACTAAACTTTTGAGCTCAGGGACATTGCATAATCTATATTTCTTCCAAAAAATTACTTATTTTTATCTCCAAAATATAAAGCAAAAATGAAATGGGTCTTTACTGTTTGTCTTCAAGTGCATCAGAAAAAAGTCTACATATTGAATAGACTTGGGAGAAGTAACATTAAAAACAGTTTGTTGCTAATACATATATGATATTCAGAAATTTTTCATTTAAAAGTGGCAGAAAACCCATGCTGGTACACCATGCAAAAACAAAGAAAAAGAAAAAATTATTACTTCCTATACATGATAGTCTGAGGTTAGTTTGACTGCAAAGGAAATTCTTTCTAGGGAGACAAACAGCATCATTTAGGACTCCATATTCCACCTTTGGGTAAGGATCCCTACTTGAGATAGTAATAAGGGGAACCCGCAATCTAGGATTACAAACTCTCTGCTTTAGAAACACTATCCTAACAGGATTGCATTTTCCAAAAACCTCACCCCCACAAAAAAAGAATCAAGAATTTTTCTGACAAGTCCATCTCAAGATCACAGGTCACATTCTACCCCATAAACAAACTACAATGGTAAGATACAGTGGTAAGATGCAGAGAACACTCTGCATGGCTAAACACGATGGCAGAACCGTTATGAATGTGATTCACTGAGTGAGTGCCCAGTCATGTCCAACTCTTTGCAGCTTCATGGACTGTAGCCCACCAGGCTCCTCTGCCCACGGAATTTCCTGGTGAGAATACCGGAGTGGGGTGCCATTTACAACCCCAATGAATGTGATTAATGCCCTTATAAAACAGACCTTAGAAATTTCTCTACTTCCCTTCCCCAGTGGAAGGATATACAGAGGAGATGGCCTCTATGAGCCAGGAAGTGAATTCTCTTTCAAACCTGCCAGAAACTTGGTCTTGGATTCCAGCCTCTAGAACTGAGTAAAATAAATATCTCTTATTTACAAACCACCTAGTCTATGGTATGCTGTGTTTTCTGTCACTTTTAAATGAATATTTTCTGAATACCATATATGTATTTAGTAACAATTACTCATTCCAAGTCTATTCAGTATGAAAGATATAATGTAGATTCTTTTTTGACACACTTAAATGTACACACAACCCAAATGGACAAAGACTCAAGTCACTTAAATATTGAGTTATAAACATAGACTACAAATCATGAGTGCTTACTTTTGCCATAAATATGATTTTTAAAGAAATCATCTCATTTTACCATTTTCATAAAGTATTATTATCATAATTATTTTATACATTGAATATGTAAATATATACTATATATTTTAACCATTAAGTATATAGCAAAATATATTTGTATTAAAATATATTTAATTTATAGTATAATATTATTATGACTGTTATTATAGCTATTCTAGATGAAACAGAAACACTGAAAGTTTAAATAATTTGCTCTCTTAACCAATATTCATATTGTTTATAACAAAATATGTCTTAACATGTTTAATTATGATTTTGAGAAGCTATGTTAAAGAAACTCATACTGAAGTTTTTTCATGTATTAAGCAGTCTATTGAGCTTCCCTGATGTCCCATCAGTAAAAAATCTGCCTGCAATGCAAGAGACCTGGGTGTAATCCCTGGGTCGGGAAGATTCCTTGGAGGAAGGCATGGCAAACCCAGTCCAGTGCTCTTGCTTAGAGAATCCCATGGACAGAGGAGCCTGGTGGGCTGTAGTCCACAGGGTTGCACAGAGTCAGCCACGATTGAAGCGACAAAGCAGCAGCAGCAGCAAGCAGGCTATTACTAAGATATACAGAAGATGTACAAGAAGATATATATATAATATATATATATGAAGAATATACACATATGTTGATAAGAAACTTAAAAAGAAATAAAGAATTGTGGCTTGTGACCTAGACATAGGTTATGCACATCACCACTCCTTAAAATTTTTTGCATTCAGTGAAACCTGTGAATAAGGCATCCACTATGCATCAGAGAGAGGTGCCAGACTTTCAAAAGCCACACTTTCAAGCAATCTATTTTAGCTTATTATATTTAATTAAATATAACCAGTGGAATTCCTTAACTTTTTACCTATTGATTTTCAATTTAGAGAATGTCAAAGAAAATAATGCAAGAAATACTTACAAATGTATGCCAATAATGTACTCAAAATGTCACATTAGAAGTAAAAAAGCTGAATATCAGTAGTAACTTTAGGGGTGTGAGTGGCTAAGAAACATCTGAACTTTATTTGAAAGGAAATGTCAATGAGAATACCTTCACCAAATATGAGAGCGTATTCTCACTTTAATATTTGAGTAGACTTATAGGAGTCTTAAGATGAAAGGAGAGATAGGTGGGGAAAAAAAGTTAGAGTGTACTAATGCATAAGAGATTTTCCATCCTTCCACCCATCCTTGAACCCTACTTGGCTCATCTATTCTGAGTTCTCTGAGTTTCAGAATTCAGTTCAGTCATTGCTTCTTTAGGAAAGTCTGTTCTTTTAACTCCTTTGCTCGTTCAAATATCTTACACTGTAATTGGAAAATTCATTTCTTTTTTCTCTTACAATTGTACACACAGTTTTGTAAGTATTTAATTAATGTTTGTCTCATTTACTAAATAGTAAATTTCAGTCAGACCAAAGCTGCATTTTCTATGTTGTTGTCTTAATAGCATTTTTGCCCCCAGACAATGCCTGGCCCTGAGAACATATGCAATAGATGACTAGTAAATTAATGACAAGACCCACTTTTCTCAAGTAGAAATGTATTTGTAGTGATTTCTCTTTTTTATGCCAAACCAACACAAAATTTTCTCTCAGTTGGATAGGGAGCCAGGATTAATTGGAGTGAGGAGTGGAGAGAGAAGAGAAAAAGAGATAAAAGGAATTCAGACCAAGGATCTATTTATCACACATTAGGAATTCTATGCTTTGAATTTCTAATTTCCTTTTATTTTTCCTCTCAAATATGTATAGAGAGCTAGGGAATGAATGGTCTTTTTCATCTCTGAATTATCCAACAATTCTAAACAGAAAAGAGTCTTGAACATTTTCAAAATCCCTAGCATCGTTTAGAAAAAGTCAGTTGACATAAGAATTAGCCACTGAACGTATGTTGCATTGGTAGGTAGTTGTAGAATTATGTTTTTGACTGAAATTACACTTTTCAAACTTCCTATAAGACTATTAAAGCCATTTTGGTTTGCATATTTTAAATCATAAAATCTGCAAAAAAGTTTTACTTTCTTAGTTTGCTGTGCTTAGAAATGGTTGAAATATTTCAAAAGAGCATAATATCTATGTTCAACACATATATATATGTTGTGTGTAAGTATGTATATCACATATACATATACACACAAGTATGATTTTATGTTATGATTAGTCTTAACAAATTTCAATTCTGAATTGTTAAAAATCTATTTGGTAATAATAATCTTTAACAGTGATAATCTTTCGGTAAGTCAAAAGATTGATTTTTATAGAATACACTGAAATAGAAAAAGAGTAAATAAAAATTATATATTAACTCAGCCATTAATTTATACTGATATATACAAATGATTTTAAAACTTTCACATCTGGGTCACTCTTGTTGAAAATGCATGAAAGAGGAAATGAAGCATATAGATGCATGCTGGAAGAAAATGCTTTTCCAACAGAAAAGAGGTTTGCTTGTTAAGAGACAATTAAAAAAAAATAGGATCAGCAGTTACCACCTTATATGAATAAGGTATGATATTTATAGCTGGATATTCAGCCTTTAGATTTCCATAAAAGTTTTAAAGATGCATTGAAAATATGAGGGATCATCTTCAACACGAACTCTATCCATCAGTAATTTACAGTCCATTTTACTCTTATTCGTGTTTAAATATCCCTGTGGAAATTTTAAATATATTCAGTGTTTCTCATTATACTAGAAGTACATTAGAAGTTTTAAGTTTTTTTTTTTCCTGTGACTATCTATTTGTATATGTGAGAAGCTGTAAGAGTCTTTCCTTAGAAGTTGTAGGTGGGTTTCTAGAACTACCATTTATCAACAATAATCGTGGTTACATACAATAATTGATGAGTATTCATTATGACCTGACAGTTCTAACATGGTAGTTTTAAAAATAAGATTTATTTATTGATGTAATATTTTTCTCCAAAAGCTTGCTTTCTTTCTGTTAACATGAAAATATCAAACATTCACATGACAAGGACTGATGAGAATAACTAAAAATGCTAAAATATTGTTATGGAGTGAAACTCTTTTTTTGCAATATTAATTTTTTTATCAATATTAATACAAATAAACTCTTAAATTGTGTAGTATGTTATGACTTCCAAATGTTTATTTCTATGTTCAACCTGAGATTAGTTACAAAACAGAGGGCAGCACACAGTGGGCCATGCAAAGATTAAAGGGGGGAGGGGGTTGCTTCAGCAACTGTCACATTTGATTAGTCCTGTTTAGCTTTCTGTCCTGTGGTTACAGTCATCCCTCCACATCCCAGAGATTTGATTCCAAGACCCCTTAGGATACCAAAATCTACAGATGCTCAGGTATTTTATGTAAAATGATAACATAAGCATCATGTGTATTCAGCTGCTCAGTCGTGTCCAACTCTTTGCAACCCAGTGGACTATATAGCCCGCCAGGCTCTTCTGTCCATGGAAATCTTCAGGCAAGAGTACTGGAGTGGGTCGCTATTTCCTACTCTAGGGGATCTTCCCCACCCAGGGATGGAACCTGTGTTTCTTGTTTCTCCAGCATCGGCGGGCGGACTCTTGAAATCATCTCTAGATTACTTATAATACATAATATTAATACAAGGCAAATGCTGTGTAAGTAGTTGCTGGAGGATGGAAGATTCAAATTTTCCCTTTTGGAATTTTCTGGAATTTTGAAAAAGTATTTTCAATCCTCAGTTGGTTGAATCAATGAGTTCAGAATCTGTGGATTTGGAGGGTTGACTCTACTTCATCTGAAAAATACGAGTGATCTTTTGTGTGTGTGTGTAAACTACAAGGCCTTCACTAACTCTGGAATTATTTAAATCTCCCAGGGGCAGAAACAGTGCTGTCAGAGGACAAATAAATCATAAATAAATACTGAATAAACTAGTAAAGAGTAGAACCTGGAATACACCCAAGTCATCTGACTGATTTTCTAGTAAATATTTTGACAGTAAAAAATTACCAGGACATTTGTAATGACAACAGAAAGATGAGAGTGTATTTATGTTTTTTATTTCCTTGAGTTTCTTTGATATAAATAGTGAGTATTATCATTGCCTAAATTAAATGCAAATAGTACTGAATCTAATTTTTTACTTCCATCTGCCAGAGAAAATAAGCAAAATAACAATGTCTAACATTTGTATGACACAGCTAATATCAAACATATTCTGGTATATACAAGGAGATTTCAATGAGATAAATAATTATATATATATATGCCTCACAAGCTCAGTTTCAGACAAGAGATTCTTATTTACAAAATTAAGTGGTAGTTACAAAATTTTAGTGGTAGAAGCATACTTACCAACAAAGAATCTTTCCTGAAGAAAGAATTTTAACTGAGAGAGGACCTTAATTCTAGGAAACACGATTGAAAAATAGACTCATACATAGGTGTATCACAGCGAATTTTTGGACTTCCAAAATTAAAGAAATAATCCTACAAAGGAAAAACAAAGGAAATCAAAATATACTTACAGGGCAAAGTATAATCAAGTTGCACCTACATACTGAATATTTCTGTGAAGTTGGACTAAATTACATAATATTTTCATATATATTAAAATGCCTCTTTCCTATATATTAAAAATGTAAAATTCTCAAGTAAAGTGGGACAAAGTATACAACTTGTTTAAACTTTTTGACATTTCATACCCATCTTTGATAGAATATTCATTGTAGCTTTGCATATGTTTCTTTTCTTATAAAATGAAAATTTTAATAACTAAACACAACGAAAAGTTTTTAAAAAGAGATATGGAATAAAGCAGTCATTATCCTAAAATTAAAAGAAAGACGTTTTAGGCATAGAAATAAAATTACTGCAAAAAAGAATTGCCTTTAAAAGTAATAAAACTCATTTGAAGAGTTTTTTTTTTTTTTAAGAAGAGAATCTTCTAAAAAACTATGACAAATTAATAATGAATATTAGCATAAAGTTATTAATTTTATTTTAAACATGTGGTGAGGTATAAATAGAAGCAAAACAGTGGTAACATAAAATATGTGGGTGTCAAAAATATTACTTTATAATCTTCAAATTTGAGTTGTAATATTTTAAAGCATAAAAAAACTCTTTAGAATAAAACTAAGCTATACAATTAATAAATATTGATGAAAAAGTTAATAAATGCATAAACTAAATTTTTATATATGATAAGTGAAGATCAAAACAAATCCAATGAAATTGAAGCAAGAAAGATAATAAAAACTAGATGTACTAGATTTACTGAAGTACACAAAGTAAGCTAGTAATTTCTAATACAACTTTCTTGGTGTAGAGAATAGGGAGAAGTAATAGCATATGAATGGGAAAGACTAGAGATCTCTTCAAGAAAATTAGAGTTACCAAGGCAGCATTTCATGCAAAGATGGGCACAATAAAGGACAGAAACATTATGCACCTAACAGAAGCAGAAGATATTAAGAAGAGGTGGCAAGAATACACAGAAGACCTTTTCTTGGAAGAAAAGTTATAACCAACATAGACAGCATATTAAAAATCAGAGATATTACTTTGCCAACAAAGATCCATCCAGTCAAAGCTTTAGTTTTTCCAGTAGTAATATATGGATGTGAGAGGTGGAAGATAAAGAAAGCTGAGCGTTGAAGAATTGATGCTTTTGAACTGTGGTGTTGGAGAAGACACTTGAGAGTCCCTTGGACTGCAAGGAGATCCAACCAGTCCATCCTAAAGGACATCAGTCCTGAATATTCATTGGAAGGACTAATGCTCAAGCTGAAACTCCAATACTTTGGCCATCTGATGCAAAGGACTGACTCATTGGAAAAGATCCTAGCAAGCTCCAGAAGTTCATGATGAACAGGGAAGCCTACAGTCCATGGGGTGCTACAGTCCATGAGGTGGCAAAGAGTAGGAAACAACTGAGCAACTAAACTGAACTGAATAGCATATGAATAAAAGCTATAAAACAAAAAATATATATTTAAAAATGAAAAGACAAGTCTATAAATAGAAAGCAATAACTAAAACTATTTTGGATAATTAACAGCTAGAAAAAAATACACAAAATCAAGAAGAGGATTATTTACCCAGATATGGAGAACATTGAACAGTTTTGTGAAAAGAGTATGTTGATTTATGAAAAAACATTTAAAATTCAGGTTAAAAAAATTTCCAGCTATAGCCAGTGAAAGTCTGTATTGCTGTGTAAAGCTCCAGTGCCCAAGCATCAATTCTATTGAAATCTTGAGTCAACACAAGTCCAGCGCTTGTGTAGAATCAGCTAAGACATCTTCCATCTGCCTCTTTCTGCTTCTTCATTCCCCTCAAGTAGTGATCCTAAACTCACTTCCTAGCAAATTTTGTCCCAGTTTTTGGGGTGGGGTCGGGGGGGGGGATAGTGGGCAGCAGAGAAGCAACATATACAGTTTTGTATTCATTAGTTGCATTAGTTTGGTAATACAGAAAATCACATCATTAGTGGCAAAGATGTGCTATTACTTCTCCCTATTTTCCAGCCCAAGAATGTTGTATTCTTAGAAATTGCTAGTTTCCTTTGTGCGAATACTTTAGTAAATCTATATTATATTTTGGACTCTAGTCCATCTAGTTCTGAACCAAATCTTTATTGTGGGAATGAATATTCATGGAGAATTCTAAAAAGATATACAACCCTTTCCATCTGCTATCAATTCTTAATTTTATTTTTGTTCCAAACCAGAGCAACAGAGAAGAGAGCTGCTTATTTAGGTCTTTTTGCAGGTGTGCACTCACCAAACTCTGTTTGGCATTATGCCATCAGTCTATTTTGAGAGATTTCTATAAGGCAAGGATCTCTGAATCTTGCCAAAATTTTTATTTTAAAATACTGTGGAGTATATTCTTCTTTATGTTTTGAAGTGCCATGTATATGAAAAATCCTTTAGAGAAAACCTGTGCTGTCAAGAAATCCCTGTGTGTTATTAAACAGACATTGAAATTTTTATCATGAGTGATAATTCCTATCTTATTGTGTCTTCTAGGAATCTGATAACCATATGTTCTACTCAAAAAAATGGTGCTTGTTTTCATGAATTTCAGTTTGTGCTTTGACACTATAACTATCACTGTATGTTTCCCTGCCCTGACTTTTCTATTCCCTTATTTCCTCTTTCCTTTTTTTTTTTAAATCTCATTATATGATATGCTTCACTCTAAGGTACAGCAAATTTGGGGGGATGTCAAAATAACAATGAACTAGACTTAAATCAATTAGCATTATACTTTGACCAGCAACCAACTAGAGAAAAACATTATAACTCCATAGCCAATTAGATGATATATTTGTAGTTTTATTTCCTCTTGTACTAAATAATCTGATCTAATCTATTTAATCTCTAAAACGTTTTTCTGCTCTGAAATATTTTGATCTAAGGTTGTTCCTTTCTATATTTTCTTCATAATATATGTAGAAGTTTCTACCGAACTGGAGTCATTGAAAAAATAATCTGTATATATTCTATCACTTATAATTATACTTTGTATTTGGTATTTTTATTTATAACACAGATGCAAGTATTTTAAAACTTCAACACAATGGCCTTCAGAGAACAGTATGAAAACTCCTAAGCCAGAAGTATATTTAGGCAGGATGCCTAGATGAACTTGGGAGATTAGGAAAGACTTCTGTAAAAGATGGTATGTGTAAAGAATATTGATGACTTAAAGAATAGTATAGAAGGACCCAGAGAGAGAGCAATAAGAGGAGTTCTTCCCTGACCACAGTGCCTTCATATTCTAAGAACAAGAGATAAAAAGTGGGGAGAAAACATGGGGCCACATGAGGACATGGTAAGCCATGACTAGGAATGTGAACTTTATCTTTGGGGCATTAAAAAGGTACCCATTGATTTTACTCAAAGTGTGACTTGAATTGAAGAAAACCTTAGAAAGATTCCTTTGGCTGCTCAGAGGGGCTGTCTTGCAAGAGTGCAAGAGGAAAAGAGAAATTCTTTAGTTGGCAACTTCAATTATCTTGGGCTTCCCTGATAGCTCAGCTGGTAAAAAAAAATCCACCTGTACCGTGGGAGACCTGGGTTTAATCTGTGGGTTGGGAAGATCCCTGGAGAAGGGAAAGTCTACCCATTCCAGTATTTTAGCCTGGAGAATTCCATGACTGTATAGTCCATGGGGTCGCAAAGTGTCAGACACGACTGAGCGACTTAAACTATCAATTACCTAGTTCAGTTCAGTTCAGTCACTCAGTCGTGTCTGACTCTTTGTGACCCCATGAATCGCAGCACGCCAGGCCTCCCTGTCCATCACCAACTCCCGGAGTTCACTCAGACTCATGCCCATCGAGTCAGTGATGCCATCCAGCCATCTCATCCTCTGTCATCACCTTCTCCTCCTGCCCCCAATCCCTCCCAGCATCAGAGTCTTTTCCAATGAGTCAGCTCTTCCCATGAGGTGGCCAAAGTACTGGAGTTTCAGCTATAGCATCATTCCTTCCAAAGAAATCCCAGGGCTGATCTCCTTCGAATGGACTGGTTGGATCTCCTTGCAGTCCAAGGGACTCTCAAGAGTCTTCTCCAACACCACAGTTCAAAAGCATCAATTCTTCGGTGCTCAGCCATCAGAGTCCAACTCTCACATCCGTACATGACCACAAGAAAAACCATAGCCTTGACTAGATGAACCTTTGTTGGCAAAGTAATGTCTCTGCTTTTGAATATGCTATCTAGGTTGGTTATAACTTTCCTTCCAAGGAGTAAGCGTCTTTTAATTTCATGGCTGCAGTCACCATCTGCAGTGATTTTGGAGCCCAAAAAAATAAAGTCTGACGCTGTTTCCACTGTTTCCCCATCTATTTCCCATGAAGTGATGGCACTGGATGCCATGATATTCGTTTTCTGAATGTTGAGCTTTAAGCCAACTTTTTCACTCTCCACTTTCACTTTCATCAAGAGGCTTCTTAGTTCCTCTTCACTTTCTGCCATAAGGGTGGTATCATCTGCATATCTGAGGTTATTGAGATTTCTCCCAGCAGTCTTGATTCTAGCTTGTGTTTGGAGAAGGAAATGGCAACCCACTCCAGTACTCTTGCCTGGAAAATCCCATGGACTGAGAAGTCTGGTAGGCTACAGTCCATGGGGTTGCAAACAAGTCATTAATAAAATATCATTGCTAAAGATATCATGCTCTGTTTATCCTTCTTGCTTTTTTTATATTGTTCATTGAACTTTCACGGCAAGAATACTGGAGCGGCTTGCTAAAACTCAACATGAGAAAAACTAAGATCACAGCATCCAGTCCCTTGTCTTTATGGCAAATAGAAGGGGGAAAAGTGGAAACAGTGATATGTTTTATTTTCTTGGTCTCCAAAATCACTGCAAATGGTGACTGCAACCATGAAATTAAAAGACACTTGCTGCTTGGCAGAAAAACTATGACAAACCTAGACAGCATATTAAAAAACAGAGGCATCACTTTGCCAACAAAGATCTATCTAGTCAAAGCTATGGTTTTTCCAGTAGTCATGTATGGATGTGAGAGTTGGACCATAAAGAAGACTGAGCTCCCGAAGAACTGGTGCTTTTGAACTCTGATGTTGGAGAGGACTCTTCACAGTCCCTTGGACAGCAAGGAGATCAAACCAGTCCATCCTAAAGGAAATCAACCCTGAATATTCATTGGAAGGACCGATGCTGAAGCTGAAGCTCCAATACTTTGGACACCTGATGCAAAGAGCAACTCATTGGAAAAAACCCTGATGCTGGGAAATATTGAAGGCAAAAGGAGAAGGGGGTGACAGGATGAGGTGGTTATAGAACATCACAAACTCAATGGACATGAGTTTGAGCAAACCCTGGGAGATAGTGAAGGAGGAGTCTTGGGTGCTGCAGTCCATGTGGTTGCAAAGAGTCGGACATGAACTAGTGACTGAACAACAATAATTTATCCTTCCCGTAGTAATGACCTAGAAGTATCAAGCCTTGAACAACCTCTTGCTTTATTTGTTTTAATATTTCACAGAGCTCTTTGAATTGCAAGTAATCTTCCATAATCAGTATGTCAACTGATTTGGTGGTAATGGTTTAAAGCATACATAAATATCACATATGTAAGAAAATAAGCATTGTTTTCTACCTTGATTAGAAATTTTAAATATTTCCCATAAAGCAGTTTTTAAAATTTGGTAATAATAAAAGAACATCATGAAATATAGAATACAGGATCGATTATTTTTAAATTTATTAAAACAGTGGAAGTGTTCATTTAATGACATTGTCATCTCAGTGCGGGTTCAAAGATTCTAAAAGTGTGGAAGATAAGAGAAGCATTTGCTGCCTTTGAAAAGCAAATGTTTGTATAATCTCAAAGTTTAGAACAAATATTACCTATGGAGCCAAAATGACATCTGCTAAATAAATCTGCAAAATGCTAGGAAAACTATGCCAAACACATTTCTTTACAAGAAAATTAAACACTGACTAGAATTTCAAGTAATGTTTTATTTAATAAAATCATAGTATCATAAATTATCATTCATGAACTCTGTCTTTTGTATTTTCCCACTTGGAATTTTACAGGAGATGTTTTAATTTAAAAAACCCATAATTAATTTAATAATTAATTTAATTACAGGAGATGTTTGAATTGTTGTTGTATTAAAGCAATTGTTTTGCATTAAAATAAAAAGCAGAGGTTTCATAGTAAATGCTATTGAATGACTGCTAAACAGAATATGTGGAATTTATTCATATTAAATTTAAATTATATAATTTATTCATATTAAGTTAAATCAGTAAGAACCTAGAAAAAAATTAAGATAAAAAATCTTACCTTTGTCTTTTTATATTATTTTGTTCACACACAAAAAAATAACTTCCAGTATAGGGATATTCCTGATGAAAATGCTAAAATAAGGCCATAAACTTTCTGAAATACTGTTTTAATTTTAAGAAAAAACAAAATTAGTTGGATGTAGTTTTATTTCCAGGAAGGGAAGCATTAGCAGAATATTTTAGCATTCTCTGTCTTGTCCACATAAGGAACAAAACAATTTGCGTCAACAGCAGCAGATTATTCAACCCATACAAGTCTATTGTCCCTAGAAACTGGTTAAGTTCCAGTTCTATAAATAATTATTAGGGTTCATGTGAGTACAGAGTTTTAGAAAATGGTCATCTGAGATTATCTTTGTAGTAAAGATTATTTCTCACTGAAAAGATCCACTATAGGCGAAATACTCTCCGTCCTGCTTGTGAAACTTGACCATTTACTCCCACAAAAAATGGAAATAGAAGAGAATGTTAATTTTGTCCTTGCCATATTATATGCCTTTGGAATCTAGTCAAAATAATAAGAATGCCCTCATCCTATGTGATTGAATAGAATGAGCTGCTGTGCATTTGTAAGACTGCAGCTTCCATTCAATGATGTTTTTAAAATAATATGTGAGGAAATATTAATGATCCTATCATATAATCAATAAAGCTTCCCCTGTGGCCCAGTGGGTAAAAAGCCTGCAATGTAGGAGATGTAGGAGACATGAGTTCAATCCCTGGCTGGGGAAGATCCCCAGAGAAGGAAATGGCAACCCACTCCAGTATTCTTGCCTGAAGAATCCCATAGACAGAGGAGTCTGGCAGGCTACAGTCGGTAGGGTTGCAAAGAGACTCTTTTATACATATAAAGTCTTTGATATATATAAAATATAGATTATTTTATATATATAAAAATGTAAGCAAAACTCAAACCTACAGTTTTACTTGTATATGCATATGAATATATAAGTGTAATTTCAGATATTTTTAGTTTTAACATTAACCCTAAGCTTATAATTTATGTGGTTTTGTACCAATCAGATAGTGAACTTCCCAAAGAGAGAGTTGGTGTCATATTTACTTTTATTTATGTTCACTGGACTTCATCTTTCACATAATAGGTGCTCAATGGTTAATTTTTGTAAAATTGCATGTTTACAAAATAGGAATATTTATTTTGAAAATGTCTGGGGGCACAGTTTTCCTCACATCTCGTAGATGTTGGATAATAGCTGAAACAAATTGCTACTCACTCAAATAAGATTAGAGACATCTCCTATGATTTCTTTCCATCTCCTTTGTCACATTCATCTTTCTTTGGCTGAGACATGCTTACTGAATCATGCACTGAATCCTTGAGATTCTTTTCACAATTAGGAAAATAGTTTTCAACACAGTACACAGCTCTTGTACATGTTTTGCTTAATAATCACTATCTTGTTGTATCATGTTTGTATGTTTCCTTTCCAAAAATAAGGATTTCTTTGCAGTGTTTTGCTTTCACCCCCCACGAAGTAGTTACTCTATTGTTGGATAAATATTAATTACTCCTCAACTTACTGAGTAGCTACATATGTGAATGAAACCTTGAAGATAAGAATAAGCTATTTAAAACTTACAAAAGTAGGATGCATTTGTGAGTTTCTGCTTCCCTTTAATGATAATATGTTTTTGTTTATAAATATTGTAGAGATGGTTTATGATAAAGATTCTCAGTAAGGAGTTACAGAGAGAATTCCAGGCAATGTCTTTCTTGTCACTGTAACTTCCAGGCAGTAAAGTGTGTTGTCCAGGCAAATTCAGAGAGGGACATAGGACTTTCAGGGGTATCCTGGCTGGGTATCCAACCTATATTTACAAGTTTGGTAGGGCACTCAAGTGAATCCCATAGCACTGAATAGAAAAGTTTTGTAAAATTTGTTGCAATAGGACTTGAGTTTTTATTTGTAAAATTATTCATTATTAATATGAAATGGAAAATATACCCTTAATCATTTTAATTAAGAAATACCACAACTTGAAGTTTGTTTTCATCGTGTTCTCAAAATTTAAAACCTAATTTTCTGTAATAATTCATAATTACTTCATCTTTTCACTCCATCTGGAGGGTAATCAATATATAAGCTTATGAACCAGCTGCTGCCCCAGTCATGGGGCAGCTGCCAAGAGTGACCTGGGCTCTTGTCCAACAACAGAATCCCCAGAAAACCCTCTAGCTACAAGGAAATTGGTACAAGCACAAGTGCTGTTTCCTTTTTTACCCAGAATTTTCATTTATTGGGACTATGGATCTTTGGGACTCTTGTCTCCCTTTTCACACCTATGACTTTATAACCAAACAACTACTTATTAAGTTCCTATTTTATATGACAATAATACATGCAATTACTTAGGGAATATAAATATGATGCTCTGTGAAAGACTTTTTCTTACCTTTCAAAGGCATACCTAAGAATATCAAAACTTTAATATGAATACAAAATAGAAAGGAATTAAAACTGCACGACAACAGGAAGTTTAGTTATAATGCCATGTGGAATTATAAGGGTCCTAAATTAAATCTTGAGATAATAAGTAAAATAAACAGTAAGATAAATTAACTGAATAAAGATTATATTTCACCTACTTTTATAAGTAACATTGCACAAAGTAAACTATAGATTCTATCACCATGCCCTCTATTGCCATGCCCTCCTCCAGGGATCCTTTCCCACCCAGGGATCGAACCTGCATCTCTTGAGACGCATGTATTGGCAGGCAGATTCTTTACCATTAGCATCACCTGGGAAGCCTGTAGACTATATTGTATTGGTTACAAAAATGACAAGCAGAGACTTGATATTTTTCAGTTAAAAAGTAAAAATCTAACAATTGTTGTGCTTATACCATCAAGCACTTTACATGCCTCATTTCAGCTACTCATTTTTAATATCCATGTAAACAGGTTTTTAGCATTTCCCTTTTAAAAAGCAAGAGATTAATTTACATTAAATTAGGTAACTCACTAGTTCTACAGCCTGTTCAGCTCATGTTTTTTCAACTAAATCCACTAAATTCCTTTTTAGGTTTTTTTTTTCCCCTTAATAACACTGGCATCATTACTCTTTTTAATCCCTTAATGCCATGTTTTCAGTGCCAACGTTCCAAATAGAATTGGTTGGAATAAAACAAAACCCACACAGCTATTGCTATCTTTTAGGAATACTTTGGAAAAGACAAGTTGTAAAAACTAATCACTTCTACAGGTAGGCATTTGAGCAGTGGATAGTCTTTTTCCCATTTGAGTAGTGGGAAAAAGAGTTTATTTTAATAAGTTGCTTGTTTTTTAAAGTATTTCCAGGATTTTGACTTATTGTTTATATTCTGGCTCCAAGTCTGTTGCTTCTATTTCCCTTGAGAAATCTGCTTCCCAGTGATAGAACAGTACTGAAGAATATGTCAGAAAAGGGTTACCTCCTTCCAAAACTGCTTTTCCATAAGAACATGATGAAATGTATTTCATTTTATCTGTTATTTTCAATTCCAGTTCCAGTGGATACTTCATCAAAACCAGGCATTTCAAGGGAAAATTTATTTTAATTTTCAAAATCTGCCATATGTTCTTTCTTTGTGCTAGAATTCTACAATCAGAATAATTTAGCATGGTTTTCTTTATTCTTGATCCTTAAAGATCCTTACTTGTAAAACAGATATATAGTATTATTAAATATATTAGTTGAAACTCTTTTGATCAAATTATATTCAGTACTGTTGAGTAAAAGTCTAAAATTCACCCATGGACTATTCCTTAATTTGCTAGTTATAATAATTTAGATTTTTAAAAATGTAGACTCCTTTTAAAATTAATATTTATTAAGATTATATTTGGTTGCATGACTCATCACAATCTCTAGTGTTTAGTTTATTCAAACATAATACTATATGTGGTCCTTATTTGACTAATTAAAACACATTCTTCCTAATTTTATGATAATACCATATTCATTTATCTTTCTACCCCTCTCATTCTTTCTTCTCCAAAATTTCCTCTGGATTTGTGTATATCCCCTCATGCATTAGTTTTTAGATTTATTGTCCAATCCACCACGAAAAAAATCATTGCCTTGGCAAATGCTTCATATTTCTCTCTAGCCCCATTCTTATCTCTAAGTTAATCTTGCATTTCTAAATGTTTGCTGTGTTTCTAAACTGTATGTTATTCTGAAAGCTTAGATTCAGAAAGCTCTGAATTCAAACTCAGCCTTTTCTCAGTATCTCCCTGAGTACAATGTACTCCCTGAGTACATTGACATTTTCATGTCAATAACTTATTTTCATGAATAACACTATTATAATAGGTTGAACAAGGTGTCAATAGGATATGTTGAAATCCTAACCCTCAATAACAGAGAATATGACTTTATTTGGAAATAGTTATTGTGGACATAGACATTTGGGGCAAAGTCATATTGGAGGAAGTTGGGCCGCCATTAATCTAATGACTAGTGTGCTTAAAAGATGATAGGAACATCGGGAATCCTGCACGAACAAAGTACACAGGGAAACAGCCCTGTGACAACTGGGACAGAGATTTGAGTGATGTGTCCATAAGCCAAAGAATGCCAAGATAGTCAACAAATATCAGAAAGTAGACAAGGCAAGAAAAGATTTTCTCCTACATGTTTCAGAGGAAATATGGTCTTGCCAACCCCTGAATTTGGGACTTTTAGTCTCCAGAGTTGTGGCAGAACAAATTGCTCTTATTTAACCACCCAGTGTGTGCACTTTGTTATGACTGTAGGAAACTTACACAACTATATCCATAATTGAAATCACAAGGATGTATTTTACTTGACATTCATCCTGACCCATCACAACCCCCCCCCAAAAAAAATCCCAGTCCTTTCAACTCTCTTTTGACAATAATGTCTACAGCCTTCCCCTTAGATATCCTTGACCTGTCTTACTCGCAGGCTTTTATCATGTCTTAAAAGACTATGGTATACTGATTGTACTAGTAGTCCTGATTCTTAACTAGTCTCTGGCTCTATACCCTGTTAAGTAACTTTATACCTTCTATCATGATTTTGGGCTCCACCATGAGGTATGTTTAAGGTCAATGAAGTGCTGGGAACTGTAACTCAAGCAGTCTTAAACAGGCTTGAATCTGAGGACTTTGATTTTCTACCTCTGCCTCTTTCCCCCACCATGAGAATATGCCCAGTTAGCCTACTATAGTAGGGATCCCCAAACTCTGGGCTCTAATGCTCAATGATGTGAGGTGAAGCTAATGAAATAATAATAGAAACAAAGTACACAATAAATGTAATGTGCTTGAATCATCCAAAACCGTCTCCCTCGCAGTCTGTGGGAAAAACTGTCTTCCACAAAACCAGTCCCTGTTGCCAAAAGCGTTGGGGATTGCTGTACTAACAGACATATGCCTTGCTCACACCCCCAAACCCTATTAGACCAATGCAGTACACATGAATGACACCAGAAACACTACCCAGCTGAATCAACCTAAATTTGTCCCTTACATTTTCCTGGGCTAAGTAAATGCTTATAGCTTTAAGGCACAAAGTTTTATGGTTTGTTTACACACACACATACACACAGCACTATTAAAATGTCAGTAGATAGCTTCCCTGGTAGCTCAGCTGGTAAAGAATCGGCCTGCAATGCAGGAGACCCTGGTTCAATCCCTTGGAGAAGAGATAGGCTACCCACTCCAGTGTTCATAGGCTAACCTGTCATTCAGTAATGAATCCTCCTACAATGCAGGAGAGCTGGTTTCCATCCCTGGGTTGTGAAGATCCCCTGGAGGAGGGCATGGAAACCCACTCCAGTATTCCTATATGGAGAAGCCCCATGGACAGATTGCCTAGCAGGCTACAGTCCTTGCAGTCACAAAGAGTCACACACAACTGAGAAACTAAGCACAGATAGCTAATACCAGTATCTACCCATCACTCTTAAGGGAACCGTAGACTAGACTTTTCTTTACCTTCTAACTTTATTATTTATTGCATAATTCATTTGCCATATCTTCTAACCACCTTGGTGGTTACTAGGAATCTGAATTATGGGCATGCGTATGATTCAGATCAGTCTCTCAGTCGTGTCTGACTCTTTGCAACCCCATGAATCGCAGCACGCCAGGCCTCCCTGTCCATCACCAACTCCTGGAGTTCACTCAGACTCACGTCCATCGAGTCAGTGATGCCATCCAGCCATCTCATCCTCTGTCGTCCCCTTCTCCTCCTGCCCCCAATCCCTCCCAGCATCAGAGTCTTTTCCAATAAGTCAACTCTTCCCATGAGGTGGCCAAAGTACTGGAGTTTCAGCTTTAGCATCATTCCCTCCAAAGAAATCCCAGGGCTGATCTCCTTCCGAATGGACTGGTTGGATCTCCTTGCAGTCCAAGGGACTCTCAAGAGTCTTCTCCCACACCACAGTTCAAAAGCATCAATTCTTTGGCGCTCAGCCTTCTTCACAGTCCAACTCTCACATCCATACATGACCACAGGAAAACATTGTAATAATAAAATCAAGTGAAATGGGATTTTCCTAGTAGGTGCATCAAGAACCCATTATCATATGAAATCCCAGAGAAAAAACTCAAGCACAAGAAAAATGTATTGTACATGAATTATGGATTAGAAAAATGTAAACTTGTATTGTTTTAGAGATCTCTTCTTAAACACAGTGATACATTTAGGACAATGATTTATCAACAAAATTATTACCTCATAAATAAGCCAAGAATATTATGAAAATGTATCCTTTTCTGGGAATCAAATTATAAAACCTAACATCAAGCAGTAGTGCCAGGAAATACATTTATATTCCTTACTGTGCAAACAACTTTGTATTTATAAGACTAGACTAACTAAATTATTTATGAAAGTGTCAATTTTTGTATGCAGAAATACCAATTTGGATTACTAATTCATGAGTATATGATATCTCATTGCAGAGTAAGCATGCACTCTAAGGATTAAGAATTCTCAAAGTATATTTTACATTTATATATATTTTCATAGACAAACCATTAAAATTATATGCTATTATTATTTTTGCCTTGTCAATTTGATAAATTATACATACAATAAACATTTAAAGGAAAAATTCCATTTTTATTACTATACATTAAATTAATGAAAGCTATTTATATAGTCAAGCGTAAAATCAAATGTATTATATATAATTTTCAATTAAATTTTGAATCTTTAGTATCGGCACATAAGATCTTTATTACATTTAACTACATTTTTGTTCTTAGAAATGTATTCTTTCTATTTGAAACAGGTAGTTATCAGTTTTATTTTCATTTCATGTTAATAAGGTGTATTTTTGAAATATGTTAACCTTAGAGAGTATATTACAATTTCTCATATTTTGGTAAAGCAAAAGAGAATAAGACACATATTTCATTTTTCTAGTTGAGTTAGATTATCAGTTACTCTGGCTTTATACAATTATACATTTATTAATTCATTATTTAAACAAATATTTATTCAACATATAAATTATTTTATATGTATTTTATTTATATATGAAGACATATTTTATTATATATGATATATATATGCAATTACAACAAAATGATTCACTCAACTTAAAATAACTAACTTTAAGTATATAACTAGAGTTATTTGCAATTACATTTTCTATATTTAGTTTACAATGTCAACTTAACTACATGAAACTCTGTTCAGATATACCCTAATAACGTTAGAAAAAAGTACCAAAAACCATTTGTTTTGTTTTGTTGATCTTTGTTGATGTACACACGGTGTACGTTCTCCTCTGAAAAAGCCTATAGAAGATGAAAGAGAAAGAAAAAAAAATAAATAAGGCACACTTATCGTAACAGATTTTTATTCAATTAGATTATTTTAACTTAGTCTTTAATTGATACAGCACATTTAATTTTTGTTTAGTTATCAAAACAACAAGAAACCCTGATATGCATAAAATATACATTATGAAATCCACTGAAAATTTTTGTTCTATGTATACACTATGCAAAACTAATAACAGTACTCCACAGATGAATATTTTTGTGTGAAAACCTGGAAGTCTGTTACTCTATTTTTATTTTATATATATATATATGCAATACAGTGAAAGTTCTGTTAAAAACATAGATATTTTAGCACCTTCAACATATATCAATTATTACTGCCGATAGTGACTGCAGCCATGAAATTAAAAGACGTTTGCTCTTTGGAAGAAAAACTATGGCCAACCTAGACAGCATATTAAAAAGCAGAGACATTACTTTGTCAAAGGTCCATCTAGTCAAAGCTATGGTCTTTCCAGTAGTCACGTATGAATGTGAGAGTTGGACTATAAAGAAATCTGAGTGCCAAAGAATTGATGCTTTTGAACTGTGGTGTTGGATAAAACTCTTGAGAGTCCCTTGGACTTTCAGGAGATCCAGTCAGTCAATTCTAAAGGAAATCAGTCCTGAATATTCATTGAAAGAACTGATGCTGAAGCTGAAGCTCCACCTCTTTCAAAATTTTCCGCAGTTTATTGTGATCCACACAGTCAAAGGCTTTGGCATAGTCAATAAAGCAGAAATAGATTTTTTTCTGGAACTCTCTTGATTTTTCCATGATCCAGTGGATGTTGGCAATTTGGTCTCTGGTTCCTCTGCCTTTTCTAAAACCAGCTTGAACATCAGGAAGTTCACGGTTCACATATTGCTGAAACCTGGCTTGGAGAATTTTGAGCATTACTTTACTAGTATGTGAGATGAGTGCAATTGTATGGTAGTTTGAGCATTCTTTGTCATTGCCTTTCTTTTGGATTGGAATGAAAACTGACCTTTTCCAGTCCTGTGGCCACTGCTGAGTTTTCCAAATTGGCTGGCATATTGAGTGCAGCACTTTCACAGCATCATCTTTCAGGATTTGAAATAGCTCATCTGGGATTCCATCAGCTCCACTAGCTTTGTTTGTAGTGATGCTTTCTAAGGCCCACTTGACTTCACATTCCAGGAGGTCTGGCTCTAGATGAGTGATCACACCACCGTGATTATCTGGGTTGTGAAGATCTTTTTTGGATAGTTCTTCTGTGTATTCTTGCCACCTCTTCTTAATATCTTCTGCCTCTGTTAGGTCCATACCATTTCTGTCCTTTATCGAGCCCATCTTTGCATGAAATATTCCCTTGGTATCTCTAATTTTCTTGAAGAGATCTCTAGTCTTTCCCATTCTGTTGTTTTCCTCTATTTCTTGCATTGATCGCTGAAGAAGGCTTTCTTATCTCTTTTTGCTATTCTTTGGAACTCTGCATTCAGATGTTTATATCTTTCCTTTTCTCCTTTGCTTTTCCCTTCTCTTTTTTTCACAGCTATTTGTAAGGCCTCCCCAGACAGCCATTTTGCTTTTTTGCATTTCTTTTCCATGGGGATGGTCTTGATCCCTGTCTCCTGTACAATGTCACGAACCTCGTTCCATAGTTCATCAGGCACTCAATCTATCAGATCTAGACCCTTAAATCTATTTTTCACTTCCACTGTATAATCATAAGGCATTTGATGTAGTTCATACCAGAATGGTGTACTGGGTTTTCCCTACTTTCTTCAATTTAAGTCTGAATTTGGTAATAAAATATTAATAGATTCCAAATATTACAGAGCACAATATTGAGAAATGTGTGAGTTATTTGTAATGAATATATCACAATTCTACATAAATGATGATGATATTAACAGACTATGCACTTTAAATGATTTTTTCAGAATTGGGAATGAGTTTTTGCTGATCATCCATATTTTATCAGCCCATTTCTCTCTCTCATTAAAGGTTACGTTAGTAGTAGCTTATGGAATGGAGCAAAACCCATGGTCTGTATAATGTTAAAAGTCACAACCAAGGTTTCTTTAACTACAGAATTTTATTTTTCAAACTAACAAACTGAGGACAGTGTTATCAGGTGAAATATTAAGAATAGCAAAAGAGGAAAATAGATATTCTGGGATGTGGAGATTGATTACAGGATAAAAAAAAAATTTTGCAGTGGAATAAATCTTAAAGATCAACTGTTTAATCAAATTACTGTAGCAGATTAGAAAACACATTCTTCCCTTCCAAGAAAATATGTAACCTGTTTAAGTAAATACATCCCTTAGAGATTAAAGACAGAGGCAAGGGGAAACTAGAACTCAAATTGTCTTAATGATTATTTTATTTCTCATTCTAAGTCAATTTTCTTCCAGAGAACATAGAATTTTTATAAAGGTGATTAATTCTATAATAGACTTGTTTAAGCCACTCAAATTTCCTATCTTTACCCTCATTTCTTAGCAATTACAGAAGAACTGAAGGGAAGCAATGTCTTAGAAGGGAAGGAATTCTTGATTATGGACCTGAAATGGGCAAGATGGAGGATCAGGACAATGAACCAGGGAAAGAATGTCACTCTTTTGTGCCAAATGTGCTTACGCACGTTACCTTACATAATTCTTGCTCCTTCACATAAGGTAAGCGTATTTTCTAACTTTTAGAGTTAAGAAAATGGCAGCTTTCCCAAGGTCATTTTTTTTTTTTTTTAAAGCAATAGATTCAGGAGTATAGTAAATCAGCAGTTGCTGTTTTTGGAGTGTCTCAAAAGGCATATTTGCCTTGCTACATGTGTGCTAAGTCTCTGCAGTCAGGTTCAACTCTTTGCGACCTCATGGACTATAGCCCACCAGGCTCCTCTGTCATGGGATTCTCCAGGCAAGAGTACTGGAGTGGGTTTCCATGCTGTCCTCATATTTGCACATATTATATCTACAATTCATGTCAGCTCCAAAAGAGAAGTTCAGTAGCTTGCCTAAGGTGTCAGGGAAAATAAGCAAGCAATCTTGAATTTAAAGCTGAAAAATCCCAGCTTCTTTGATGTTCTTTTTCTAGACCACACCTGAGATTCACTGTTACTTGACATATTGCTGCTCCCAACATAAATGTCTTTGTTTGAATGGTGGCAGAGTTATGCCTACCTTGAGAAATGTTGTAAGAGTAATTCAGAAATCACATGTAAAACTGGGTTTTGAAAAAATAACTAATACAGTTTCCCAGGTTGCCCATAAATTTAAAAGAAAAGAGATTCCAGTGACATTCTTCTATGTGTTGTGGCACCCACTTTACTGCTGCTCCCAGAATAAAATTAGGCTTTTAAAAATTACGTCCATGAGAGTTTTAAATATTTTTTTTAATCGAACTATGGTTAAAAATATTCAGTGCACATGTTGCTTTTGTAGCCTTCTGGTATTATAAAAACCAATGCAGCACAGTCTTCCAGGACTTAACTGTGGAAGACATTTTCAAAAGTTCTCTCTTTTTTAAGAATACTCACAATCACCTAGCAGACACTAAATTCTGCCTTTTGGTTGTCTTCAAAACATAAATTTCATTCTATGAATAAATCTTTAAATGCACTTCAAAATCAGTTTTAATTTCTACTGCTATCTGGAATTAAATGTCTTTAACACAATAAATTTTTTATCTATTTTAATCCAAATTATGTAATTAATTATACTGTTGTTTCATAGCATTTCACACCATTCTCATTTAAATCTCACATTATTCATCAGGGCATCAGTTTCCTTACAATTTCTTCATAAGTAGAGAATCTCTTTAATGGTTGAGGGTATTTACTTCCTGTATATTATCTTCAAATATCATCATTTTTTATTAAACCTACATTATAACTGATATGTTGACATGTTCATGTATTTATATGAAAGATAACCCATTGTTTATAGGAAGACAGTAATGTGCTAAAACAATAGGCAAAATATGACTATATGTAGTGTCTCATGAATAACAAAAATCCATATTGCTGCTAATCCTTTTTTCTATGGAAAAACTTTTTAAAAAGCTCTCTAAGTGAAATGTGACTCATCAAAAGAGCTCTATTTGTAATGTGTATCTGTGGTGTTGAATTAGGCTACAGCTCCACTTCCAGGTACCAACTGTATTACTAATGTTTGTTTGCTTTTATGTTTGTATTTTTAAGATTATTTTGAATAGAATATTAAGGCTGCCCTTGTGATTTATGCTTTTTTTTTCTCCTTACATAGCTACAGAATTAAGCGCTGCTTAAAGGCTATATTTCAGACTCCAGAAGTAAATTAAATGTGTTTAAAGTAATTTATCTTTAATGTGGTTAATAATCATACTTATCATAACTAACATTTTTAGATGCTCATTTTGTAAGATAAACTACTTCAAAGTCATTATTACAGGACACATTTTTCATTATGATTTTCCTACAAGTCATCTTCCCATTTGCTTTGAAGATTTTATTGTCACAAATTATGACCTGTGTGGTCTTCCTGTGATCCTCATGAGGAAAGTAAAGCATATGATCTTATACAATCAGAAGCAGGAATTAAAAGGTAGCCCCAAATTTACTGACCTGTGGAAGCTGACCTGAAGATCAGAGAACTTCCTTAAGAATGATTTGTGGACTTATAAATGTTAAAGCTGGATGGAGAAACTTCAGGATATTTTGCCCACTTTAATTTGCTCCACATCAATATTTCACTCCTCGGATCTCAAGCCTGGCTCTCTAGTCCCTGATTTATTAGAAAAATAGTCTAGATGAAAGAGCTATTTTCTTTTGGTTTTTGCTGTAGACTAGAGTTTCTTTTTATACTTATAATGCTACTAACCCAACAAGAACTTGGTTCAGGGGACCAAATGCTTGTTAACTTCACTGTAATTCTGTTCACTCTGTCCAAGCCATATGAGATACATTCGGAATATTGTCATGGATATTAGGTGGGGTGATTAGAGACCAACTACAACCTTATATTCTGCCTTAAGCAATACTATGAGAATTACTGCAGAGTTCTCTGGGTGTTCAGTGAGATCAGAGCGGACAGCCAGCCTTCAAGGGCCCCAGCAAGCCTGACGATCCAGCTCAGAGCCAGCTACACTCTTATTGGTGTGGACTCAGTCATCTCTGTATTCCCTAATTTTTCAACTAAAACTTTCCTAGGCATCATGGTTAAATATCAACTTTAACCTAAAACTGGACCAGATTTATGAATGTAGATAGTTTACAACTTGCTCAAAGTAGATATTTGGTTAATATCAAGTACGTATATGAACTAAGAAATAAATTTGGGGATTGAGGAGTTGCCATCCCACTGTCCTTAACCAGTGGGGAAGAATTTCTTATGTAAATTCATGGACTATGGATAATGTTCTCAATTATACCTTTGTTTATTTACACAGAACTTTATGAAATAAATCTGCAAGTGTAGCACCTGTTTGTCACTCTGTCAAAAAATTCTACTAGAAAAAAAAAATTATATATTGTCTAAAATGTACATTATTCCATTCATGTCATATGTTAGATTACTTAGCATACTATGCATTATTATTTATCCAATGCAATTTTTAACAGTTTTAATAGTGCTTTCATAATGTGTGTGTGAGTGTTTTTTAACAAGTTACAGACTAGATTTCTAGTGTATTTTTCTCTATCCAAAGCAATTGCTTTTTTGATGACTTGTTTTCTTAGCATAATAACTAGAGCTAAAGGGCAATGCTATCATTGTGCTTTGTCATTTGCATCTGAATATTTGAAATCTAATTTTAAACCAAATTAGATAAGTCTTGGAACTATTAACTTTGACTAACACCAAGTCATGACTTACATTGCCAAATAACTGCAAAAATAGTATGTACCTTCACTGAAAGGGCAAAGTCAGAAAGGGGTCCATTAATGAGATTCTCATCACAATACAATTATTCCATTGTGTTCCAAACGAATGCCTAGTTTTTCAAGATTTTTGAGAGAAGTTTAAATTTCTTCTGATGAAACACTGTAGGGGCCCTAAATAATTATAATTGGATTCAGACCTCTTAAAACAGAGACCTTGCGCATAATGGAGGATTTTCTATGCATGCACGCTCAGTCACTCAGTTGTGTCTGACTCTTTTGCAACCCCATGGACTGTAGTCTACCAGGCTCCTCAGTCTATGGGATTCCCCAGGCAAGAATACCAGAGTGAGTTGCCATTTCCTTCTCCAGGGAATCTTCCTGACCCAGGGACTGACCCAGCATCTCCTGCATTGGCAGGCAGATTCTTTACCACTTAGCCACCTGGGAAGCCCAGCTTTTCTATACATGTATATAATAACTTTGCCATTCCAGCTTCCTTAATAGTGTGAAAAGGATAGGAAAAATAGAAAGTGATCTTTATCTTTTCTTTCTTCTATATTAGAAATTAACAATAAAGATAGGTACTTATTGGAGAATGCAATGGCACCCCACTTCAGTACTCTTACCTGGAAAATCCCATGGACGGAGGAGCCTGGTAGGCAGCAGTCATTGGGGTCGCACAGAGTCGGACAAGACTGAGCGACTTCACTTTCACTTTTCACTTTCAAGCATTGGAGAAAGAAATGGCAACCCACTCCAGTGTTCTTGCCTGGAGAATCCCAGGGATGGGGGAGCCTGGTGGGCTGCTGTCTATGGGGTCGCACAGAGTCGGACACGACTGAAGTGACTTAGCAGCAGCATAGGTACTTATTCAAATAACTTTGAAATTTTATGTTAAAATGTGAAATATTATGCATTTTTAGAAATAGTTGGCATCACCTATATTTTGCATTTAGTAATGCACATATATGCAAGGATGTATCCTGATCAGATAGGGCAGAAATTTCCAAAGGATTTTCCCAGGTTTTGGCTAATATTTTTTTTGAGTAGCAAACATGAGTGCCTGAAGCTCTGTTGAGGATATCTGTTCATTACCAAGTACAACACCTTCCACTTGACCACAGGCTCAAAATAATCACAGAAGTCATTGCCTTGCAATTTTCTGGAACTAATATTTGGTCAAGGACATCTAGGCCTCAGGCAGCAACAAAGATCATCGTATCTTGTAATCCTGTGTATGAAAGAAATGTGCAGAATTCTGTTTACAACCAAGCCTAAAACTCCCACTTCATCTGCCACCTCATGTCTTCAGGCTGATGTACTTAAACCAAGTTTACCTAGTAATAGTCCATCTAATTGGCAGTCCAGAAAATAACTTTTGAAAATTTTATGTCTCTAGTTTCTGTGGGAAAACTAGAAAATACTGAAGTTTCATCCTCTGATTATCCCTTTAAATCAGTTTGCTTTCCCTTTACGTTATTGAATTGTGCTCTTTTCCCTTGCCCTGTTCTCATCACTACAGCTCTCATCGTCTCCTCAAAGACACACAGAGAGACCCAACCTCTGTCATGGGGTCAGGAACCCCTGAGTCCACAGCTATTCAGACGAATGTTGAAGGAATTATTATATACTCTTTGCAGTGATGTTGGTGACAGAAGAAACTCATGACACAGATTTTAACCATTATCATTTCACTGCCTAGAGAGGAATACAGGGAGCAATACTCTCATTGAAGGACAGGCCAGAGATTAATAGCATTAATATCTTGTGCAGATAAATAAAGAGAATAGATATTTAAGTAATTGTTTCAATAATTATGTTTTATGCATATTACATATAAGAAAATGGTAACATTTATGCATGTAAGCAAAATGTAACTTTGTGTTTTAATGATGCTGGTAGTGATTAAGAATCAGAGAGACAAATTTATTTAAATAGTATGTTAAGCACTATGCCATGCAATGTACAGATTCTTCTCGTTTCATCTTCACAATAATCTTTTAAAGTTTTGCATTTATTTTAATGAACTGAAACAAATGAACAAAAGATTGTCACTTGCCTAAAGCTGAGTACTGGAGTTGAAACTAAAACCATAAATCTTCGACGTCGTTAAGGAAGTTTCCTTTCCCAGTCTTGCTCAGATAACACAAATTCACTCCATGTTCTAGTTGGCTTGTCAGAAAGTCACTCACCAACTCACTCACGAGCACCAACTAAAACAGAAGCTGCTGAAAACTGACTGAACTACCAAAATAAGATTAATATTTACTTTCAAGCAGTTTTCAAAACAACTAGCTAAAAAGTAGGTGATAAGGCTAATCAACAGAATGAAGAAACCATTTTCCATCCGTATTTACATAACACAGTGGAGATGTTTATTCCCATTGTCTCTTGCTTTCATAGAAAGGAGTGACTATAAATTCCACTCCCCGGGAGAGAAAAGTGTGGGAGAAATAGATCTGACTAATACATTTAAGAAAAGAAGTGAGTGTAGTTGACTCAGTGCCTCCAGGTTTCCTTTTGTGCCCAGCTGCTTTGCACGTGGGACTTCTCTGCTGTTCATGGAGAAGCTTGCATGGTATGGGACACCTGCTTGGGAGGCATGCAGGTATCCAAAGACACTCGGGACTTTGTGACTAAGTCCCTCTAATTCCAGGGTGAAGAATAAGCAAGTGCATTTGCCAAATTAGCTGAAGTTCTGTTCTCTACTCACTGATACCAATAATTAACCTAGTATTTCACCTTTCATTTTTTCTGTTCTATATCTTATCTCAAATCTGACAAAAGTAGATAGATGTGTTTTTTTAGTAGATGTTTCTTTATTGGCTCATGGAAAGCCCTGCATCCCATAGTCTTGAGAATATATAAGAACTGGTATTTGAGAACCAAATATGATTGATGCTTCTGCTATAGTACTAATAAAAGGCCTTAGAGAGTAAAGGTTATGTGACATTTGAATTCAGTCTTTCACAGTGGCTTAGCCATAGGGGATTTGTTGCTTTTCAGAGGTTCAGTGTTGTTGTTAATGGGCTTTCAATTTATTAAGTGTGGCCTGTTCAGACCTTAATAAGCAGGAATAGAATTCTCTGCAGCTGACACCAATCTGACCTAAGACGTAAGATGGTCCCTCCTGACTAAACATGACCCCACCTACACTGACATGGATTTTATCAAGCAGATAAATTTTATTGAACAATAAGAGACACTGAGACCTACTTTATGTTCATTTAAAACAAGCAAAAATTCATTAGAGTTTATATCATTGAAGTGTGCTCAATGATGCACACGTTCATTTACCTGCTTTTCTTTTGCTTCTCAACCATCACCTCAGACTAGAATTTGTCAATGCAAAGGCAGCTAAATTTCTGGTGAGAAGTCCTGAGAGTGTCCAGTATGTGAACTGGTACTACCAGATCATATGTCCCTTAGTTAGTCTTTATATAGTTTTAAACTGTATTAAGGGTTAAGAGTACCAACTTTCAGTGACATACACATTCTCTTGAATCGGAACCCCTTATTGGAACTCAAACAGAACCTATATTGAGTTGTTTCTGGAACCTCTGATTAAAGTTTTAGATTTCATAAATCCAGAGTGGTTCCATCCACGTAAGCTAAGTATATCTTATACAAAATATGATAGAAAAAGAAGCCATCAATTTGTAAAGCATATGCCATTAGCTTCGATTGAAGGTAAAAAAAAAAAAAAAGTCAATAAAAATCATTGCAAGTACAAAAACTTAAGACAGCAATTTAAAAAGCCTGAGCTGAAACATTCTGTTTTTAGGAATCTCATTTCTCAGGAAATCCAGGAGCAACTGGATTGATTTAAACATGTATTTTGGTCTTGATATCAGGAGTAGTGAAGAATGAAAATATAATAAATATAGGCTAATTAAGTTTGAGGAGAAGAGAATGTCCATATGAGAAATCTTTTCATTTTAAAGGAAGGTATATATACATTTGATAAGAGAAAAACGAAATCTTGGAGGTGAAAGCAGATGGATAAGAAAGCAGAGAAGACATACCTGGGTATAGTTACTTTAAGGAAAGAATTTCAGACTCTTTTGTGGACTATGATGGCTACTCCACTTTTTCTAAGAGATCCCTGCCTACAGTAGTAGATATAATGGTCATCTTAGTTAAATTCACCCATTCCAGTCTATTTTAGTTCGCTGATTCCTAGAATGTTGACATTCACTCTTGCCATCCCGTTTGACCACTTCCAGTGTGCCTTGATTCATAGACCTAACATTCCAAGTTCCTATGCAATATTGCTCTTTACAGCATTGGACCTTACTTCTATCACCAGTCACATCCACAACTGGGTATTGTTTTTGCTTTGGCTCCATCCCTTCATTCTTTATGAAGTTATTTCTCCACTAATCTCCGGTAGCATATTGGGCACCTACCGCCCTGGGGAGTTCATCTTTCAGTGTCTTATCATTTTGCCTTTTCATTCTATTCATGGGGTTCTCAAGGCAAGAATACTGAAGTGGTTTGCCATTTCCTTCTCCAGTGGACCACATTCTGTCAGACCTCTCCACCATGACCCATCTGTCTCAGGTGGCCCCACACAGCATGGCTTAATTTCATTGACTAAGACAAGGCAGTAGTCCATGTGGAGAAGGCAATGGCATCCCACTCCAGTACTCTTGCCTGGAAAATCCCATGGGCAGAGGAGCCTGGTAGGCTGCAGTGGTCTATGTGATCAGATTGGCTAATTTTCTGTGACTGTGGTTTCAGTCTGTCTGCCCTCTGGTGCCCTCTCTCAGCGCCTACCATCTTACTTGCGTTTATCTAACCTTAGACATGGGGTATCTCTTCATGGCTGCTCCAGCAAAGCCCAGCCACTGCTCCTTACCTTGGACATGGGGTATGTCTTCATGGCTGCCACTCCAGACCCTGGAAATGGGGTATCTCTTCTCTGTTGCTCACCGCTCCTGGCCGCTCAACTGCCAGTAGCTGCTCCTGTGCCACAGCTGCCACTCTCTGCTCAGCCATCGTGCCCTCTCTCAGTGCCTATCGTCTTACTTGGGTTTCTCTTACCTTGGACTTGGGGTAGCTCCACTCTGCTTCTTGCTGCTCCTGTGCTGCGCAGCTGCTGCTATCTGCTACTGTGGGCAGGAATCCCTTAGGAGAAATGAAGTAGCCATCATAGTCAACAAAAGTGTCTGAATGCAGTACATGGATGCAATCTCAAAAATGACAGAATGATCTCTGTTCATTTCCAAAGCAAATGATTCAATATCATGGTAATCCAAGTCTATGCCCCAACCAGTAATGCTGAAGAAGGTGAAGTTGAATGGTTCTATGAAGACCTACAAGACCTTTTAGAACTAACACCCAACAAAGATGTCCTTTTCGTTATAGAGGACTGGAATGCAAAAGTAGGAATTCAAGAAACACCTGGAATAACAGGCAAATTTGTCCTTGGAGTACAGAATGAAGCAGGGCAAAGGCTAATAGAGTTTTGCCAAGAGAAAGCACTGGTCATAGAAAACACCTTCTTCCAACAACACAAGAGAAGACTCTACACATGAACATTATCAGAAGGCCAACACCGAAATCAGACAGATCATATACTTTGCAGCCAAAGATGGAGAAGCTCTATACAGTCAGCAAAAACAAGACTGGGAGTGGACTGTGGCTCAGATTTCAAACTCCTTATTTCCAAATTCAGCCTTAAATTGAAGAAAGTGGGGAAAATCACTAAACCATTCATGTATGACCTAAATCAAATCCATTATGATTATACAGTGGAGGTGAGATATAGGTTTAAGGGAGTAGATCTGATAGACAGAATGCCTGATGAACTATGGACAGAGGTTTGTGACATTGTACAGGAGACAGTGATCAAGACCATCCCCAAGGGGAAAAAAATGCAAAATAGCTGTCTGAGGAGGCCTTACAAATACCTGTGAAAAGAAGAGAAGTGAAAAGCAAAGGAAAAAGGAAAGATATACCCATTTGAATGAAGAGTTCCAAAAAATAGCAAGGAGAGATAAGAAAGCCTTTCTTAGCCATCAATGCAAAGAAATAGAGGGAAACAATAGAATGGAAAAGACTAGAGATCACTTTAAGAAAATTAGATATACCAAGGGAACATTTCATGCAAAGATGGGCTCAATAAAGGCCATAAATGGTATGAACCTGACAGAAGCAGAAGATATTAAGAAGAGGTGGCAAGAAGACACAGAAGAACTGTACAAAAAAGATATTCAGACCCAGTTAATCACGATGGTGTGATCACTCACCTAAAGCCAGATATCCCGGAATGTGAAGTCAAGTAGGCCTTAGGAAGCATCACTATGAACAAACCTAGTGGAGGTGGTGAAATTCCAGTTGAGCTCTTTCAAATCCTAAAAGATGATGCTGTGAAAGTGCTGCACTCAATATGTCAGTAAATTTGGAAAACTCAACAGTGGCCACAGGACTGGAAAAGATCAGTTTTCATTTCTATCCCAAAGGAAGGCAATGCCAAGGAATGCTTAAACTACTGCACAATTCCACTCATCTCACACGTTAGTAAAATAATGCTCAAAATTCTCCAAGCCAGGCTTCAGCAATACGTGAACCGTGAACTTCGAGATGTCCAAGCTGGATTTAGAAAAGGCAGAGGAACCAGAGATCAAATTGCCAACATCCGCTGGATCATCAAAAAAGCAAGAGAGTTCCAGAAAAACATCTATTTCTGCTTTATTGACTGTGCCAATGCCTTTATTGTGTATCACAATAAACTGTGGAAAATTCTTCAAAAGATGGGAATACCAGACCACCTGACCTGCCTTTTGAGAAACCTGTATGCAGATCAGGAAGCAACAGTTAGAACTGGAAACAGAGCAACAGACTGGTTCCAAATAGGAAAAGGAGTACGTCAAGGCTGTATATTGTCACCCTGCTTATTTAATTTATATGCAGAGTACAGCATGATAAACGCTGGGCTGAAGGAAGCACAACCTGAAATCACGATTGCTTGAAGAAATATCAATAACCTCAGATATGCAGATGATACCACCCTTTTGGCAGAAAGTGAAGAGGAACTAAAAAGCCTCTTGATGAAAGTGAAAGAGGAGAGTGAAAAAGTTGCTTAAAGCTTAACACTCAGAAAACTAAGATTTGATTCAAATGTATTCTTTTTAATGGCTGAGTAATGCTCCATTGTGTATATGTACCACAGCTTTCTTATGCATTCATCTGCTGATGGACATCTAGGTTGCTTCCATGTTCTGGCTATTATAAACAGTGCTACGATGAACATTGGGGTACACGTGTCTCTTTCAATTCTGGTTTCCTCGGTGTGTATGCCCAGCAGTGGGATTGCTAGGTCGTATGGCAGTTCTATTTCCAATTTTTTTAAGGAATCTCCACACTGTTCTCCATAGTGGCTG
Organism: Bos javanicus; assembly: GCF_032452875.1. Classification (NCBI taxonomy): domain Eukaryota; kingdom Metazoa; phylum Chordata; class Mammalia; order Artiodactyla; family Bovidae; genus Bos; species Bos javanicus. The sequence continues at coordinate 62,432,086 of NC_083879.1, read as the reverse complement.
TATTAGTTTGCATTCCCACCAACAGTGTAAGAGGGTTCCCATTTCTCCACACCCTCTCTGGCATTTATTGCTTATAGACTTTTGAATTGCAGCCATTCTGACTGGCATGAAATGGTACCTCTTTGTGGTTTTGATTTGCATTTCTCTGATAATGAGTGATGTTGAGCATTTTTTCATGTGTTTGTTATCCATCTGTATGTCTTCTTTGGAGAAATGTCTATTTTTCATGTGTTTGTTATCCATCTGTATGTCTTCTTTGGAGAAATGTCTATTTAGTTCTTTGGCCCATTTTTTGATTGGGTCATTTATTTTTCTGGTATTGAGGTGTAGGGGTTGCTTGTATATTTTTGAGATTAGTTGTTTGTCAGTTGCTTCATTTGCTATTATTTTCTCCCATTCTGAAGACTGTCTTTTCACCTTGCTTATAGTTTCTTTTGTTGTGTAGAAGCTTTTAATTTTAATTAGATCCCATGTGTTTATTTTTGCTTTTATTTCCAATATTCTGGGAGGTGGGTCATAGAGGATCCTGCTGTGATGTATGTCAGAGAGTGTTTTGCCTATGTTTTCCTCTAGGCGTTTTATAGTTTCTGGTCTTATGTTTAGATCTTTAATCCATTTTGAGTTTATTTTTGTGTATGGTGTTAGAAAGTGCTCTAGTTTCATTCTTTTACAAGTGGTTGACCAGTTTTCCCAGCACCACTTGATAAAGAGATTGTCTTTTCTCCATTGTATATTCTTGCCTCCTTTGTCAAAGATAAGGTGTCCATAGGTGTGTGGGTTTATCTCTGGGCTTCCTATTTTGTTCCATTGATCTATATTTCTATCTTTGTGCCAGTACCATACTGTCTTGATAACTGTGGCTTTGTAGTAGAGCCTGAAGTCAGGCAGGTTGATTCCTCCAATTCCATTCTTCTTTCTCAAGATTGCTCTGGCTATTCGAGGTTTTTTTGTATTTCCATACAAATTGTGAAATTATTTGTTCTAGCTCTGTGAAAAATACCGTTGGTATCTTGATAGGGATTGCACTGAATCTATAGATTGCTTTGGGTAGTATACTCATTTTCACTATATTGATTCTTCTGATCCATGAACATGGTATATTTCTCTATCTATTAATGTCCTCTTTGATTTATTTCACCAGTGTTTTATAGTTTTCTATATATAGGTCTTTAGTTTCTTTAGGTAGATATATTCCTAAGTAGTTTCTTCTTTTCTTTGCAATGCTGGAGCCTATTATACAGAGTGAAGTAAGCCAGAAAGAAAAACACCAATACAGTATACTAATGCATATATATGGAATTTAGAAAGATGGTAATGAAAACCCTGTATGTGAAACAGCAAAAGAGACACAGATGTATAGAACAGTCTTTTGGACTCTGTGGGAGAGGGAGGGGGGATGATTTGGGAGAATGGCATTAAAACATGTATAATATCATAAAAAAATAAAAATTAAATTAAAAAAAAAAAGAACACTAAGATCATGGAATCCAGCCCTATCATTTCATGGCAAATAGATGGGGAAATAGTAGAAACAGTGACTGACTTTGTTTTGGGGGTCTCCAAAATCACTGCAGAGGGTGATTACAGCCGTGAAATTAAAAGATGCTTACTCCTTGAAAGGAAAGTTATGACCAACCTATACAGCATATTCAAAAGCAGAGACATTACTTTGCCAACAAACACAGGTCTAGTCAAGGCTATGGTTTTTCCAGGAGTCATGTATGGATGTGAGTTGGACTATAAAGAAAGCTGAGCATCAAAAAATTGATGCTTTTGAACTGTGGTGTTGGAGAAGACTCTTTAGAGTTCCTTGGACTACAAGGAGATCCAACCAGTCCATCCTAAAGGAGATCAGTCCTGGGTGTTCATTGGAAGGACTGATGTTGAAGCTAAAGCTCCAATACTTTGGCCACCTGATGCGAAGAGCTGACACATTTGAAAAGATGCTGATGTTGGGAAAGAGGCAGGAGGAGAAGGGGATGACAGAGGATGAGATAGTTGGATGGCATCAATGACTCAATGGAGATGAGTTAGAGTAAACTCTGGGAGTTGGTGATGGATAAGGAGGCCTGGAGTGCTGCTGTTCCTGAGGTCGCAAAGAGTTGGACATGACTGAGCGACTGAACTGAACTGAACTGAAGGAAGGAATTAAGGAAGGCATCCCTGTTTGGTTTCTCCTAGATTAGTAAGAGTGGCTGGTACACCCCCAAATAAATAAATAACAGCAGGAAAGAGGCAAAATCTCATTGATTAGGAAATTCCTCTCAGAAGGAGTCCAAAAGGTGTTGAGAGATATCCTTTAAGTATTTAATTAAATAAGGAATTCATAAAACTGATGAACTACCTCACATCTTTCAGAACGACTATTACCAAAAAGAACCCTGGCAAGGATGTGGGGAATAGAGAAACCTTTACACTGTTGGTGAGGATGTAATTTGGTGCAGTCGCCATGGAAAACAATATGGAGGTTTCTCAAAAAACTAAAAATAAAACTATCATATGATTCATAAATTCCACTCCTGGGTATATATTTTTAAAAAAATGAAAACACTAATTAAAAAAGACACTTGCACCCCAATATTGTTAAAATTGCCAAAGTATGGAAGCAACCTAAGTGACAACAGAACAATTGATAAAGATGTAGTGTGTATATATATATATATATATATATATATATATATATAATGAAATACTACTCAGACATAAAAGAATGGAATTTTAGCATTTATGCCAACATGGATGGACTTGTGGGTATCTTGCTAAGGAAACTAATCCAGACAGAGAAAGACAAATACTGTATGATAAGTGAACTCAAAAAAGAAAATAAAACAAACCAGCAAATATAGCAAAAAAGGTGCAGACTCACAGAGACAGAGGACAAATTAGTGGTTGTCAGAGGGGAAGGGAAAGAAGGTAGGGACAACATCGGGGAGTAAGAGGTACAAATTATTAGCTATAAAATAAGCTACAAGGGTATATTGTCCAATACAGGGAATATAGTCAATACTTATAATGACTATAAATGGAGTATAACTTTTTTAAAAATTGTGAACCACTATGTTGTATACCTTGGAGAAGGCAATGGCACCCCTTGCCTGGAAAATCCCACGGATGGAGGAGCCTAGTAGGCTGCAGTCCATGGGGTCGCTAAGAGTCAGACACGACTGAGCGACTTCACTTTCATTTTTCACTTTCATGCATTGGAGAAGGAAATGGCAACCCACTCCAGTGTTCTTGCCTGGAGAATCCCAGGGATGGGCAGCCTGGTGGGCTGCCGTCTATGGGATCACACAGAGTCCGACACGACTGAAGTGACTTAGCAGTATGTTGTATACCTGGATCTTAAATAATGTTGTACATCATTTATACCTCAATATTAAAAGCTTAAAAATAGAAGTATAAAAAATAATATGAATCATAATTATAAGATAAGGCCTAAGTAGTAAGAGGAATACTTAGAAATAGTAAGTGATTGGAGAAGACATAGACAACTTTGAGAGGGGAAAACTAGTAATATAGTGTATATAATCAAATACTTACTGAGTTTCAAAGTGACCCAGGTAATTTAGGTAAGGAAACATTACTTGTGCTCTGAAGAAAGAGACAAAAAAGAGAGAAGACTCCTTGAAATAGAGCCAGACTGGGTAATAACAATAATATTCATTCATCCTTAGTCTGATGGGAAAATGTCTCCTTGGGGAAATAGACAAGGGACATGGCACCCCACTCCAGTACTCTTGCCTGGAAAATCCCATGGATGGAGGAGCCTAGTAGGCGGCAGTCCGTGGAATCGCTAGGAGTCGGACACGACTGAGCGACTTCACTTTCACTTTTCACTTTCATGCACTGGAGAAGGAAATGGCAACCCACTCCAGTGTTCTTGCCTGGAGAATCCCAGGGATGGGCAGCCTGGTGGCTGCCGTCTTTGGGGTCGCACAGAGTCGGACACAACTGAAGTAACTTAGCAGTAGCAGTGATGATATACAATATTTCTTTGAATATTCTATGATGTCTGACAGACCCAGAATTTGCTCATTTGCTCTATCTTACCAAGAAAAGTGAAAGTGAAGTCTCTCAGTCGTGTCCTACTCTTTGCAACCACATAGACTGCAGCCTACCATGCTCCTCAGCCCATTGAATTCTCCAGGCAAGAGTACTGGAGTGGGTTGCCATTTCCTTCTACAATCTTACCAAAGGATCTCACAAAGCAAAACTAGTGAATTTAATAGGTAATGCAGAAGTCTAACTCCATCAGAGAAAGAGTAAAGTCTTTTTATCCAGCAAAATGGCTTGCTCTGTATGTGGTACAGAAAAATGGAAGCAAAGTCAGGTTAAACTGCTAACAACTCAGGGAAGCCAGCCCTCCTTGATGTATAGGGTGAAAGGGGCAAAAAAATAAATAGAGGCATAGCTTACCAGAGAAACTGAAGGTAGAAATAAATGCTACTCTAGGCTGGAAATATTCAGGAGATGAAGAAAGAAAGATGTCCAGAACCTTGAGGTGTTAGGTAGAGATACTGGTCACAAGGCTTTTTTCCTTTTTCTGTACTAAGCCAAATAACACAGGAAAGAAAGAGATCTCGAGATCTGGGAACTGGGCCATCATCAGTGCAAATTTCCACACATTGCTAAAAGGCACATATGCCTCAAATGCCACATTCTGAGTGAGGAGACAGCGGGAATAAGTGGATGACAGTTCTGGCGCCAGTTACCAAAGAGACATCCACTGCACGGCCTTCAGAGTGGGTTCTCTGCCCAAGTATCTCAGAAAGAAACTCTAGCTCACAGGGTCAAAGAGTTTTCATTTTTAGAATTCATTATTTACTTTAACAAGTGATATGGACTTTGTATCTCTTCAAGTTTTATATGCATATTTGGGTGAGTACATGCGTGCTAAGTCACTTCAGTTGTGTCCAACTCTGTACGAGTCCATGGAATGGAGCCTGCCAGACTCCTCTCTCCATGGGATTCTTCAGGCAAAAATACTGGAGAGGGTTGCCATGCCCTCCTCCAGGGGATCTTCATGACCATAAGGATCGAACCCACTTCTCTTATGTCTCCTGCATTTGCAGGAGGGCTCTTAACCACTAGGGCCACCAGGGAGCCCTCATATTTGGGTTCAGTTCAGTTCATTCGCTCAGTCGTGTCCGACTCTTTGTGACCCCATGAATCGCAGCACGCCAGGCCTCCGTGTCCATCACCAACTCCTGAAGTTCACCCAGACTCCCGTCCATCGAGTCAGTGATGCCATCCAGCCATCTCATCCTCTGTCGTCCCCTTCTCCTCCTGACCCCAATCCCTCCCAGCATCAGAGTCTTTTCCAGTGAGACAATTCTTTGCATGAGGTGGCCAAAGTACTGGAGTTTCAGCTTTAGCATCATTCCTTCCAAAGAAATCCCAGGGCTGATCTCCTTCAGAATGGTCTGGTTGGATCTCCTTGCAGTCCAAGTATTTGGGTAAGGGGATTCAATTTTGAGGTTGCAATAATTTTTGAACTCCATATGGGGGAGAGCTTAAATTCAGAGACAGAGAATGTGTGACTGACTACTATTAGGATATTCCACCAGCTCTCATTTACTCTCATCTATATTTCATCTGCTACAATTTAATTCTATCTCATAATCTCTAGTGGGATACATTGAAGATCATGGTCATGGCTAATTTGTGGTGTAAAATCGATTGGGAGGAAATATTCAGCTTAGGGTTTAAGCAAAAAGCCTTTGAGGTACTTTAATTAATCACTTGTTCTAAACCAATGCTTCTCCAAATTTAATGTACATAAGAATTACCTAGGGATCCTCTTAAACTATAGGATAAGTAGTTCTGAGCTGGTCTGAAATTCTGCACTTCTAACAACTTGTGCATTTCTAACAAGGCCCCAGGTGATGCTGATGCTTCAGGTCCGAAATAGCAAGCCTTTAACCCACTCCAACTCTTCTCATGGGTGGCCAAAGTATTGGAGTTTCAGCTTTAGTATCAGCCCTTCTAAAGAACACCCAGGACTGATCTCCTTTAGAATGGACTGGTTGGATATCCTTGCAGTCCAGGGACTCTCAAGAGTCTTCTCCAACACCACAGTACAAAAGCATCAATTCTTCAGTGCTCAGCTTTCTTCACAGTCCAACTCTCACATCCATACATGACCACTGGAAAAACCATACCCTTAACTAGACAGACCTTTGTTGCCAAAGTAATGAGTAATGTCTCTTCTTTTCAAAATGCTATCTAGGTTGGTCATAACTTTCCTTCCAAGGACTAAGCGTCTTTTAATTTCATGGCTGTAATCACCATCTGCAGTGATTTTGGAGCCCCCCAAAATAAAGTCTGATACTGTTTCCACTGTGTTCCACTGTGTTCCCATCTATTTGCCATGAAGTGATGGGACCAGATGCCACGATCTTCATTTTCTGAATGTTGAGCTTTAAGCCAACTTTTTTACTCTCCTCATTCACTTTCATCAAGAGGCTCTTTAGTTCCTCTTCACTTTCTGCCATAAGGGTGGTGTCATCTGCATATCTGAGGTTATTGATATTTCTCCCAGCAATCTTGATTCCAGCTTGTGCCCCTTCCAGCCCACCGTTTCTCATGATGTACTCTACATAGAAGTTAAATAAGCAGGGTGACAATATACAGCCTTGACGTACTCCTTTCCCTATTTGGAACCAGTCTGTTGTTCCATGTCCAGTTCTGTTACTTCTTGACCTGTATACAGGTTTCTCAAGAGGCAGGTCAGGTCGTCTGGTATTCCCATCTCTTGAAGAATTTTCCACAGTTTATTGTGATCCACATAGTCAAAGACTTTGGCATAGTCAATAAAGCAGAAATAGATGTTTTTCTGGAACTCTCTTGTTTTTTTGATGATCCAGTGGATGTTGGCAATTTGATCTCTGCTACCTCTGCCTTTTCTAAATCCAGTTTGAACATCTGGAAGTTCACGGTTCACGTATTGCTGATGCCTGGCTTGGAGAATTTTGAGCATTACTTTACTAGCATGTGAGATGAGTGCAATTGTGCAGTAGTTTGAACATTCTTTGGCATTGCCTTTCTTTGGGATTGGAATGAAAACTGACCTTTTCCAGTCCTGTGGCCACTGCTGAGTTTTCCAAATTTGCTGGCATATTGAGTGCAGCACTTTCACAGTATCATCTTCCAGGATTTGAAATAGCTCAGCTGGAATTCCATCACCTCCACTAGCTTTGTTCGTAGTAATGCTTTCTAAGGCCCACTTGACTTCACATTCCAGGATGTCTGGCTTTAGGTGAGTGATCACACCATCGTGATTATCTTGGTCGTGAAGCATGAGAAGAAGGGGACGACAGAGGATGAGATGGCTGGATGGCATCACTGACTCGATGGACATGAGTTTGGGTGAACTCTGGGTGTTGGTGATGGACAGGGAGGTCTGGCGTGCTGCAATTCATGGGGTTACAAAGAGTCAGACAGGAATGAGTGACTGAACTGAACTGAACCCATTCCAAAACCTCTGGGGCACAAACTAGCTTCCTTCCGGTGTGTTCAGGAGGAGTAACATGGAAGCTGGGTTGGCATCAGGCAAGTAGTCTGGTGAAGTTGGGAATGGGGGTAGTCTGATCTGTCACCCTTGCCGTGTACAAAAGTGAGCAGGTACAATCAAGCCTGATCATAGAATTGGTTAGCCTAACAAGAAAAAGAATCTGAGGAATTTATGGGGGAATATTTACTTCCCATTCCTCATATTTCCATGAGAGGAGCAAATTCCTTCTTCAGAACTCCAGCAATAAGGGTGTGAGAAGAAAACGTCTGGCTCCCTCGTGCTCCACCCCCTCTTGCCTCTCTCCAAGGGCAGAGGAAACAGGCATTTGTTTAAACAGTGGAGAACACTTAAAATTTTCTGGTGGTGCCACCTAACCTGCAAGAAGCCTTCTTTCTCCACTCCTTCAGAGGATAAGCTCCACCAGTCAGGAAGGTCATCTTTGTTCAATATTGGACACGTCAGTTTGTTTAACCCTGAGGGGAAGCATTTGAGAGCCTAGAGGCCATATTCTTAAAGCCACATTGACCTAACAGCATTATCAGTGATTAAGATGTCATTTTCTCTCTGGTTCCTCTGTCTTATTTCTCAGTAAGTCAAAATTCAGGAGGAAGGGAAGATAGACAAGTTCCTTGGGGGCTGCCTGAAAGACCAATGGTAATTATTTATGAAATGCCTCCTGATTTGTGCTTTTCTATTGTAGGACCCGCCTCTCTCATGACTTTTTACCTGCTTCTGGGCTGAGTTATAAGACCAGACTTAAGGAGAAAGAAACAAAAGAATAGGTTGCTCACTTCTGATCTCAAAGGTTATCAGACTAAGGGGGAGGATGGGGTAATATGATGAGTTCTTCCTATTTAGTTGTCACTTTGATCATTAGAACTTAATCTTAGCAAAGTGCAAGGTTTAAAGGCAGCCACATGTGCTTATGGAACCTGACCACACACAGCAAGTGTCCTGTTGCCCTTGAACCAGCACAAGGGAAATCATGGAATCACTGAAGAGCCTTGGCTTTCACATCAGTGCCCTGTCCATCACGGTTTTTAAGGAATTACCCAGATTAGGAATAAAAACGTTTGGAAGAAACAATTAGTTAAGATAAAGAGAGAATTCTCTACCCTACCCCCAACCTATGTGCAGTGAGAAATAACTAATCAATTCAAAATATAAAAAGAAGGTGCTGAACATAAGTGAAAGGTTAGAGGCTTAGGATTGGAAAAAAGACGCCTATGAGTGTGAGGACTTTAAATGAAAGGCAAATGGATAGAACTACAGATGCTAGCCATTGATGTTGGCATGTCCCACAAATGCCAAACAAGACCTGCTCAGAGTCAGTGGTTATTTGTCCAGTATTCATACCAGGCCATTTCCTCACTGAATACAACATAGAGCACATGTGTGAACTAAAGAGGCTCAATCAGGACAAGGACACAGTGAGACCCCAAATACACACATTTGCCATTGGGGGAAGAGAAATAAGAATACAATCTAAGGCTAATTAACATAAAAAGAACAATTTAAACCAGCAATGGTGCGGAGTTGAATTATGAATATACTATTTCAAGAGGGAAAAAACTGTGATATTATTGTCTGAAATATCTTTTTCTTCAACAGTGATATGAGATTCTTCAGAAATATCAGATAGGCTGTGAAATAAATAAAAAGTGTACTTTCTTTATTGACTAATAACAACTACACTGAGAACAAAGGTGGAATAAAACCCAGAGGATAAACTGAGATGATTGAATCTCAAACTAAAGGTATTTGCAAAATGAGCAACAAATAAATGGAAAATTTCTGGAAATTTGACAAATAGGCAATTATGAAAGATAAGAATTACTAAAAGCTAAAGGGATTCCCCAGTGGCTCAGACGGTAAAGAATCTGCCTCTAACTTTAACTCTAACCCCATTTCGCAAATGTTCACACATGTGCAATGCAGGAGACCAGGGTTTGATCCCTGGGTGAGGAAGATCCCCTGGAGGAGGGCATGGCAACCCATTCCATTATTCTTGCCTAGAGAATTCCATGAACAGAGGAACCTGGCAGGCTACAGTCCATAGATAGAGTCTCAAAGAGTCTGATACGACTGAGCAACCAGACACATACAAACTGTTGTGAAATTCAGTATGTGAATAACATAGGAAAAGTTAAAAGGAAATTCAGAGAGGAGAAGAAAATTATCAATAATGTAAGGAAAATGAACAGGTGTCTGAATGTTTATCAGCAGTATTGTATTTTAAAAGGCATTGAAATCAGGCCTTCCAAATTCTGAAGGAAAAGCATTTTCTAACTAGAATTGAAAACTTTAATGGAACGATAATATCTAAATCAGAACAAAGCCATTATGAAATTCCAAAAGCTTAGTAATTTATTTCTGACTCATCCTTTCTTAGAAAATTAGTTGAATACATGCTTTGGAAGCAATAAGGAAAAGTCAAGAAAAGATCTTAAGATGCAATCAGTAGTGATTTCAAACTTATGTGTTAGTTACTCAGTCGTGTCTGACTCGTTGGCCCCATGGACTGTTGCTGGCCAGGCTACTCTGTTCATGGGAATTCCCAGGCAAGAACACTGGAGTGGGTTGCTATTTCCTTCTCCAGGGGATCTTCCAGACCCAGGAATTGAACCCAGGTCTCCCATATTGCAGGCAGACTCTTTACTGTCTGAGCCACAAAGGAAACCCTGATTTCAAACTTGGAAATCAGTCAAAGAAAATACTTTTTTTCTATTATTAAAGCAGGAAGACCAAGTTTTCTGGGAGGGAGGTCATGGGCATGGAGCAAATGGTGTGCATCAGAATTGACAGTATCATTGGAAATTTGAAAATAAAACCTGATTATGTAATAAAAACATAGGTTAAAAGGAAATAGCTAACTAATTATTAACATAATTAGAATAATATTTAGGTTTCCCTGATGGCTCAGACAGTAAAGAATCTGCCTGCAATGCAGGAGACCCAGCTTTGGTCCCTGGGTGGGGAAGATACCCTGGAGAAGAGAATAGCTACCCACTCCAGTATGCTTGCCTGGAGAATTCCATGGACAGAGGAGCATGGCAGGTAATATCTAAATAATGGATGATATAATTAATATAATATTGCTAATAAAATGTACAAAATTGAGGGTTAAAGTATAAAGCAAGTTAAAATATTGCATTTTTTGAAATCAATTAATTTATTTTAATTGGAGGCTAATTATTTTACAATATTGTAGTGGTTTTTGCCATACATTGACATGAATCAGCCATGTGTGTACATGTGTCCCCCATCCTGAACCCCCATCCTACCTCCCTCCCCATCCCATTCCTCAGGATCATCCCAGTGCACCGGCCTTGAGTGCCATTTCTCATGCATCGAACCTGAACTGGCGATCTATTTTACATATGGTAACACATGTTTCAAAGTTATTCTCTCAAATCATCCCACCCTCGCCTTCTCCCACAGAGTCCAAAAGTCTGTTCTTTATATCTGTGTCTCTTTTGCTGTCTCACATATAGGGTCATCATTACCATCTTTCTAAATTCCATATGTATGCATTAATAAACTGTATTGGTGTTTTTCTTTCTGACTTACTTCACTCTGTATAATAGGCTCCAGTTTCATCCACCTCATTAGAACTGATTCAAATGCATTCTTTTTAATAGCTGAGTAATATTCCATTGTGTATATGTACCAGAAAATATTGCATTATTTTGAGAAATTAATGGCATCTATATTCAGGCAATGAGGGAGAATCCAAGATAGGATTCAACCTGCAATGGTGTTAGTTGGGTGGGTGAGGGTGCTGAGAAATGAGAAGCTGGAAGACTGGAAGAGCCTTGGGAGGGAGGACATGCAAACTTGAGTTTGCCTGAAGAAGAGAGAGAAGGAAGAAGAGAGGCAGTGTCCTAGAATGCTGAACAGTCTAAAGGAGGTACAGTGAGGCTTTCAGGGACTTCCTGTGCCATGTGCAGCCTGTCCCACTTGGCTCAGAACTGCACCTGCATAAAGACCCTTCCAAGCTGTCACTGGTTAGGATCAACCCCTGGAAACCTGACCTCAGTGCACTTACTAAGCCAGAGCTGGTTTTAGAGGACAGTAATCAGGGGGTCCCTGATTACTATGCTCCCTGTGTTGAATGTTTACAAGACTCATTCTCATGGCTACCTTGCTGTAAGAAAAATGACTTGAGCCTAGAAATATTCCATTTTGACAAGTGATCATGATGTTTTTAGTCCAAGAAGAATCATACCACATGGCTTTGAAGTGGAAAATATGGCATAATCAATACTCTCCAACTGTTTTCAAATATAAGATCAATCTCCACACAAATTATAAAAATTAATGTGTTACAGAACAGCTGTTGTCTTACAGATGTAAACATATTATAAATGTCAGAAGTAGAATGGCAGAAGAGGGGGAGAGGGGGAAATGAAAGAATATGACATTCATAGTCATCCAACAAAATGAGAAGTCAGGAGATAATGTATATATATTTGAGATGTGGCTTAAATGCTTTATTTACTTTAATATTTTATCCAACTGAAAAATTAAACTGCATGATATGACACTGGTAGGAAAGAAATGAGTTGGTGTGTTTGGGGGTTGGGGAGTGGTATAAATTAGCAAAATCTTTATCAATCAGAGAGACAAATGGGAATGTTAGCCTAGTATCTAGTATTATAGATGTATCTCCCAGAACTAACTCTGAAAGTTAGGAAGATTTGGTTTAGGAGAATTCTATACTTAATTACATATCTTTCTCTACATTAGAAATACCAACCTATGTGAATGTGATTTTTTTTTAATTAAGGAAAAACTAGATCATAATTTCAATATCCAGATATTTATGATTTTAATATCTTAATAATTTCATAACTGAGCTTATAAATTACATATTGTCTTGCGAACTATTATTACTTAGTGAAAGTGAAAGTCACTCAGTAATGTCCAGCTCTTTGTGACCCCATGGACTATATAGTCCATAGAAATCTCCAGGCCAGAATAATGGAGTGGGTAGCTGTTTCCTTCTCCAGGGGATCTTCCCAACCCAGGGACTGATCCCAGGTCTCCTGCATTGCAGGTAGTTTCTTTACCGTCTGAGCCACAAATGTTTTCTTAGTAAAATTAGAGATACCAAGGGAACATTTCATGCAAAGATGGGCTCGGTAAAGGACAGAAATGGCATGTACCTAACAGAAGCAGAAGATATTAAGAAGAGGTGGCAAGAATACACAGAAGAACTATCCAAAAAAGATCTTCATGACCAGGATAATCACGATGGTGTGATCACTCACCTAGAGCCAGACATCCTGGAATGTGAAGTCAAGTAGGCCTTAGAAAGCATCACTACGAACAAAGCTAGTGGAGGTGATGGAATTCCAGTTGAGCTATTTCAAACCCTGAAAGATGATGCTGTGAAAATGCTGCACTCAATATGCCAGCACATTTGGAAAACTCAGCAGTGGCCACAGGACTGAAAAAGGTCAGTTTTCATTCCAATCCCTAAGAAAGGAAATGCCAAAGAATGCTCAAACTGCCGCACAATTGCACTCATCTCACACGCTAGTAAAGTAATGCTCAAAATTCTCCAAGCCAGGCATCAGCAATACGTGAACCATGAACTTCCAGATGTTCAAGCTGGATTTAGAAAAGGCAGAGGAACCAGAGACCAAATTGCCAACATCTGCTGAATCATGGAAAAAGCAAGAGAGTTCCAGAAAAACATCTATTTCTGCTTTATTGACTATGCCAAAGCCTTTGACTGTGTGGATCACAATAAACTGTGGAAAATTCTTCAAGAGATGGGAATACCAGACCACCTGACCTGCCTCTTGAGAAACCTATATGCAGATCAGGAAGCAACAGAACTAAAAATGGAACAGCAGACTGGTTCCAAATAGGAAAAGAAGTACATCAAGCCAGTATATTGTCACCCTGCTTATTTAACTTATATGCAGACTACATCATGAGAAATGCTGGGCTGGAAGAAGCACAAGCTGGAATCAAGATTGCTGGGAGAAATATCAATAACTTCAGATATGCAGATGATACCACCCTTATGGCAGAAAATGAAGAGGAACTAAAAAGCCTCTTGATGAAAGTGAAAGAGGAGAATGAAAAAATTGGCTTAAAGCTCAACACTCAGAAAACTAAGATCATGGCATCTGGTCCCATCTTCATGGGAAATAGATGGAGAAACAGTGGAAACAGTGTCAGACTTTATCTTTTTGGGCTCCAAAATCACTGCGGATGGTGACTGCAGCCATGAAATTAAAAGACGCTGACTCCTTGGAAGGAAAGTTATGACCAACCTAGATAGCATATTCAAAAGCAGAGACATTACTTTCCAACAAAAGTCCATTTAGCCAAGGCTATGGTTTTTCCTGTGGTCATGTATGGATGCGAGAGTTGCACTGTGAAGAAAGCTGAGCACCAAAGAATTGATGCTTTTGAACTGTGGTGTTGGAGAAGACTCTTGAGAGTCCCTTGGACTGCAAAGAGATCCCACCAGTCCATTCTGAAGGAGATCAGCCCTGGGTGTTCTTTGGAAGGAATGATGCTGAAGCTAAAACTCCAGTACTTTGGCCACCTCATGCGAAGAGTTGACTCATTGGAAAAGACTCTGATGCTGGGAGGGATTGGGGGCAGGAGGAAAAGGGGACAACAGAGAATAAGATGGCTGGATGACATCACTGACTCAATGGACATGAGTTTGAGTGAACTCCGGGAGTTGGTGATGGACAGGGAGGCCTGGCATGCTGCAATTCATGGGGTCGCAAAGAGTCGGACACGACTGAGCGAATGAATTGAACTGAACTGAACCGATCACAATTATTCCCCCATATCCTTACAAATCTTTAAAATTATGATTTTGACTGCATTTATGTGCCATATCATAATTTGCCATTACATTTTATGTATATAAACTGAACATTTACGTTGTCTCCATTTCCATTTTTAATATTAGAAAAAAAGTATTATAATGAAATTCCTTTGTGTATGAATTTTTAACACGTTTTAAAAGGTCTCTGTGACAAATTCCAGTAAATGATATTAATGTATCAAAATTATAGACATTTTAATTTTAAGGTAAATAGATAAGATAGCCATTCATAATACATTTCCTTCAAATGTATTTATTACGTATTCCTCCATTGTTAATAACAGCATAGGAAAGTGCCTGCTTCCTACTCATTGCTAACCCTTTTTTTCTTTTGATCTTTTCCAGTGGGAGTCTTTTTTTTTTTTTTTGCATCCTTTTATGTTTGATTACAAGTGAAGTTCAATATGTGTCATAGGCTTATTTGTTGTCTTGTGTCTAGAGTGTTGTCAGGTTATATTTCTTACTCTGTTTTCCCTCTGAAATGCCCCTTTTCTGTATTTTAACATGCAGGCATTTTATATTTGTGTGTGGCCAAATCTATCAAGTTTTTCGTTTGTATTTCTTTCTTGTCTTTTGTGCCAGTTCCTCTGTAAAGCTGAGCCTACTGGTCTTACAGCCATGTTTCCTTGTCAAAAGAACATCCTCACCCAGTAAGCTGTGTTGAGGGGGTGAGGCAGCAGGGACACCTGACCACGGTGTGCCCCCCACACAATGTAAGTGAGGGCTAGCAGACCTCTGTACCTGCCCCCCGTGCCCGCATGCTCAGTCACTGAGTCCTATCCGATACCTTGTGACCCTATGGACTGTAGCCTGCCAGGCTCCTCCGTCCATAGGATTCTCCAGGCAAGAATACTGGAGCAGGTTGCCATTTCCTTCTCCAGGGATTTCTCCCCACCCAGGGATCCAACCCGCCTCT